>NC_092821.1:53455569-54655569 GCF_023375885.2 Dermacentor andersoni
GGATGCCTTCCATGAACTGAAAGATAACCAAGAAGCGCTGGCACACAAAGTTTGCGACGTGACGAATAGGCTGACTGCTCTTGAGGCAATTGTTGAAAATATTGAATGCAGTAGATCGGAAACTGAAATCTCGAGCATTGTATCGGAGGTTGCCCAGAGACAGAACGTTTTAATACAATCCCGTCTGGACGACTTGGAAGACCGTTCCAAACGTGACAACCTTTTGTTTTATGGCATCCCTGACAATTCAGCTGAAACATGGGCTCAATCAGAAAGCACTGTGCGTGATTTGCTCTCAAGACAGCTTAACTTGCAATTATCCGATGGCGATATTTCTGGAGCACACAGACTAGGCAGTTTTAATGACGGCAAACCTCGCCCTATTATTGCCAAATTCTCTTCAGCGAAGCTCAAGGACACGATCTTCTCCCAAAGAAGTAAAATTAAAATTTCCGGCATAACTGTCAGTGAAGATTTTTGTAGATCAACCCGTCAATCGCGTAAGAAGTTAATTGAATTTAGTAAGTCGAAGGGTCAGTCAGGTTCACTGCGCTATAACAAACTGGTCATCAATAATAAGACGTATGCTTACTGCGCAGTCACTGACTCAGTGCGCGAAATAGAACCTGTTGCTAAGACGCATGCGCGGGGCAATGGGGGCGCAACTTCAAGTTCATCATAGCTGAGAAACGTTAAGAAAGACGGAAACGAAGTATCGCTGCTCTTTACAAATACGCGGAGCATTCTTAACAAACGTGTCGCGTTATCATCAGCCATAGATTCATGCACTGCTGATATAATTGTTATAACTGAGACCTGGCTCTCTGCTAAGATAAAGGACTCCGAAATATTCCAATGTGAAAAGAATTACAATATATACCGCTGGGACCGTGACGTCCGATCTGGGGGCGGTGTACTTATTGCTGTTAGTGACATGTTCGCATCCTCAGCTGTTGCAGTCGTATCGTCTTTGGAACTTGTTTGTGTAAGTGTATCTATTGCAAATCGTGAATTTATTTTCTGTGCATTGTACCGCCCTCCAGCTGCCTCATCTTCTTTTTGTAACGATCTTTATGATGTCCTTAATAGCCTTGTAATTAGGTTTCCCAATTCACCTTCGTTTATTTTAGGCGACTTCAACTTTCCCACAATGCTATGGAACAATGATTCCTCTACCGTAAAAAATGTCTCATCGGAATGTATGCAATTCCTTAATCTTTGTGCTGACTTTAACCTTACTCAACTCGTTCATGAGCCGACTCGTACAACCGCAACCTCTTCCAGTATTCTTGACCTACTATTTACTACAATTCCAGAGTTAGTTTCTGACTTAACTTACCTCCCAGGATTAAGTGACCATTCATTGATTCACTTTACCTTAAAAACACGACAAAGAAATGAGAAAAAATATAAAATAATACGGGACTATAACAGAGCTGATACAAGTTCAATAATAGCCGAGTTAGAATTATTTACAGAAGGTTATGTCAGCAACTTCGACAAACATTCCATAGAAGAAAACTGGACCATGTATAAAGAAAAGATTGTGCATCTTGTTGAACGATATATTCCGAAAAAGAAAATCATCTACAATTCCCGGTCACCATGGTTCAACGCTTCGTTAAAGCGCCTATCAAATAGAAAGAAAAGAATGTTCCGTCGCGCAAAGCGAACTAATAATACTGATCATTGGGCAGCACATCAGCGAGTTCATAAAGAATATACTGGTGCGATTCAGTGCGTAAAAAATTATTTTCTTAACAACACCCTGCCATCGGTACTTCGAACAAACCCTCGCAAATTTTGGAGCATTGTCAGTGGTTAAACAACACGACTCATACAGTTATCTGATAGCGATGACACTATCCTTCCTCTTAGCCAGTCTTGCACAGTCTTAAACAACGCATTTGTTTCCGTCTTCAATACAGCTTCTCCTGCATTATTACCCAGTTTACCTGAACAAAACTTTCCCCCTATGGACCCCATTGTTATAGATTGGGTTGGCGTTACCAAGCTCATTGACAATCTTAAGATATCCTCTTCCACTGGTGCTGACCTACTCAACTCAAAGATGCTAAAAATAACCACAGTGTACTCAGCAATCATACTCTCAAAACTTTTTGAACAATCGTTACGGTGTTGCACATTACCCAGCGACTGGAAGGTGGGGAAGGTGGTCCCTATCTTCAAATCGGGTAATGCTCATTCAGCAGATAACTATCGTCCGATCTCACTGACTAGCATACCATGCAAAATGATAGAACACATCATACATTCACAGCTAATTGAATTTTTGGAGAACAATTCTTTTTTTAATAATTCCCAACCTGGATTTAGGAAAATGCTTTCGTGTGAGACCCAACTACTAACGTTTACTAATGATCTGTTTATAGCTACTGACCTCGGTTTCGATATAGACTGCATTTTTCTCGATTTCCCAAAGGCATTTGACTCGGTACCTCATGACTTACTCCTTTTCAAGCTTAGTAAACTTAATATCGACACTAGCGTATTTAACTGGATTAAAGACTTTCTTTCAAACCGTACTCAATATGTAACTGCTAATAATTCTTCTTCTTCTTTCTCCTGTTACGTCCGGCGTACCACAGGGGTCTGTACTGGGCCCTTTGTTGTTTCTTGTATACATAAATGATCTTCCTGACAGTATTGTTTTTTCATCAATTAAGCTTTTTGCAGATGACTGCGTAATTTACAACAAAATAACAAATTTATCTGATTCACTAAATATGCAAAAAGATCTCGATCAATTGTCTCTATGCTGTGACAAATGGCTTATGCAATTAAACGTTAATAAATGTAAAGCCATGAGAATAACCCGGCGCCCTCACAGTGCAAACCACAGTTAATTCCTTAAAGGAGCCCCCTTGAATGCCGTTAACTCCTACAAATACCTTGGCATTAATATTACTAACGACCTATCCTGGAAAATGCACGTTGATTACGTAACCCGCAATGCTAACCGCACTCTTGGCTACTTGCGCCGAAACTTTTCCAAAGCGCCGTGTTCCTTAAAATTAATTCTTTATAAAACTTTAGTCCGTCCAAAACTAGAATATGCATCCAGCATCTGGGACCCCAGTCAATCCATACTAATCGCTTCCCTGGAATCTGTTCAGAATCGCGCAGCCCGGTTTATTCTATCCAATTATTCCCGCTACGCTTCTGTATCCACTATGAAGAACACACTAAACCTGCCTGATCTGTCTTTACGTCGTAAATTTCTTCGTCTCTGCCTCTTTCACAAAATCTATCATCAAAATGAAGTGTTAAAAAGCTGTCTTTTTCTTCAACCGACGCACATCTCATCGCGTGTCGACCACAAGTTCAAGGTGGGTGTGCCATTTTGCCGAACCAACTTATATAATTACTCTTTCATTCCAAAAACCAGTGCAGAATGGAACCACCTTCCTTCATCCATCGCTGCCATTATCGACACTAAATTCGGAAATGCCATTGAAGATTACTTATTTTGTTAACTTGTATTTTCATAAATTGTATTATTGCACACTTGTATATGTATTACCCACTCCTTTCTGTAATGCCCTCGGGCTCTGAAAGTATTTGTAATAAATAAATAAATAAATAAATAAATAAATAAATAAATAAATAAACATTTTGTTTTACTCAGAACTTAGGCTGAGATTTCTGCCTCTTATCACCCGGTCAACGCCGCTTAAGAGGAAGCTTCAGCGGGGTGGAGGCAACTCCTTTTTCCATATTCAAATGCTTATCAAGCGCAGAAAGGTTGTCACGATGCAGCCGTTCGTCCATATTGATTAAAATTTGCTGCATTTACGAGAGTGAGTTAAGCTCTACCTGCTGTGAAAAGCAGAAATATTTGAAAAAATGTTATTTCATTTTTAACGCTGTCGCCTTTTAACGCGACATCGTTAAGGGCCTCGCGTCGCAGAAAATCTGGTGTCGGCGTTGGCGTCCGGCGTCGGCGGCTCAGAAAATTATCCCGAACTACGCATCCTCAACCACGCAGGCCCTCCACGTGGCGCTGAGGCGTTGTTGAACTAATTAAATTTCTGAAATAATTTCCGTCAGAAAATTCGCCATGTACGACTTTCACGCAGCCTACAGTCGTGATAGGTCGGATTTTAATTTGAATGTACGAGAAAACTTGATTCTGTTATGCGGAAACTCATACACAAAACTCCTTTAACGCGATATTCGAGCTGCCGTTTTGGGTCTGTCTAAACGTAGGAACGGCGCGGCCCGCACGGTTCCTTGCAACACCATCGAAAAAAGAACCACAAAGCTCGCCTTCGTGCATAGCATTGGCCGCCAGCCTTTCCAGGAAAACGTGGCGGTTACGCAAGCTGCAGTTGCCGGGAAACGTAAGAAGCACTCAGGGATCTTTGAACGCTAACGCATTCCACTCTTAAAGGCAAAGCTTAAGCGTCCTCCCAATCTTTTTTCTTGAATTTCACGCCGAAACTGCAGCGCCGGATCGTAACTGTAACGTCACAAAAGTCAACGTAGTTTTTCGTATTTTAGGCGGTGGTGGCTCAGTACATGTTTCATGTTTTCGAAACTTTCTGTTTTCCGTATTTGGATCAGCCGCCGTGGCTGCTTAGCGGCTGCTTACCACGAGGTCGGGTGAGCGAATCCCGGCCATGGCAGCCCCATTTCAATGGAGACGAGAACGCTCGTGTATTTAGATTTAGGGGCACGTTAAAGAACCCCTTGTGGTCGAAATTTGCCGGAGTCCCCCAACTATGGCGTGCCTCATATTAAGATCGTGGTTTTGACACGTAAAACCACATACTATTTAATATTTGGGTCCTTTACGATACAATGTAGTTGATTTGTACTGATAAACAATTAACTAGATCCTATAGGAGACGCCGTGAAACATGCATAACGGCACGACAAGGTGATGCGGAAACTTCAAGGCAGCATTGCCAGTGTGCTTTCATTTCTTGCTCTTTCTTGTGGCTTACCAAGCCTCTTTTCGCCGTGAGCTCGGTATTTTGGGCATCGTTGCAGGTTAAGTTATTCATACAGGTACAACATTTTCTTCCTTTGTGTCCATTTAGTTTTGTCCGTTTTAGATGCCTTAATTGGCATCTGTTTACTTATATTTCTTTTAGTACGAATTACAGAGTTCACTGCATGATACTTGTGCTCTCTTTTCTTTTTTTACAGCGAAGCTGTTTATGGCTAGCGTCTGGCGGATCTTGTCTCCGTGGACAGAGACCAACAGTTTTTCATACGTGAGCCGATCTCGAAGATAGTGCAATGCCGGGCCGATCCGCGGCGGAGGTGCAGTTCGCCATTAAGGGGCCCGCATTCACAGCTTCGCTGGTCATTCTTCACAGAGTGGAAGGACACTGATCTATTTTCAAATTTTAATTTTCCAACATGTTTTCTGACTAAGATGACGCGTATAAAACGCATAAAGATGCGTTTCCCGCAGTCACTATTCTTTATCTTGTTTCTAAGTGCATGAAACATCAGCAAGTTTGGCGCATTAGATCCTGTGGAAAATTATTTCTGTGTTAAGTTGTCTGTTGACAGCCGCTCGCTAGTTAAAACTTCCTCTCAATGGCCGAGCGTATGCGTCAAATAGTCACGAAGAACGGACTGCGAATATAATTCACGGGAAATATCGCTGAAGCTGTGCTAGTAAATTGCAGAAAAACAAAGGTTTGTAACGTGTGGCAAGCCAACAAAAATCCCTTTACAGTGTAACATTCATTTTCAGCGAAGCAATAATGAAGCCGTCAAAGACGTTCAACAGCTAGGGGTTTGTGAAAGGGAAAAATTGTCTTCCACCCAAATGTAGTACGAAAATAGAAAGCAAACGCACATGGGTTTCTCAGAAAGAACGCTTCGCAGTTGATGAAAAATTCGTCCTGGCCTCTGATTCGAACTCAGGATCTAGGCATTGGTTTTTCATTTTAATTAATCATGGGGTTTGATGGGCAAAAACCACGATCGGATTATGAGGCATGCCATAGTAGTGGACTCCGGAAATCTGGACCCCCTGCGGTTCTTTAACGTCCACCTAAATCTAAATAGACATGTGTTTTCGCATTTCGACCCCATCGACATGCGGCCGCTGTGGCCGAGATTCGATCCCGCGACCTCGTGCTTAGCAGCCCAACACCATGGCGACTTAGCAACCATGGTGGGTGGCTTTTCATGTCACTCTACAATTTCCTCATTCACACTTTTATTATATTTCTTAAGTTGAATATTTATTTAAGACTAATTTTATAATTAGGCGGAACGTAAAATAAAGTAGCTGTTTCGCCCGACAGGCGAAGCATCGATAGCGATCGCAAATTACTGGACGGCTACACGAAGTAAGGATAGTAGATTTATCGGCCGTGTAAACTTGTAAACACAGGCATTCTATACTCGCGGAAAACTTTCTGTGGCTATGAAGAGAAGCCTACGGGCGCGTGTCTACTGCGCATGCGTTACCGCGCCAAGTATACTCCGGCGGCGTTTGAGAGTGCTTTTGCTTGCTCGAAATAGACGCTAAATTGACGCAGCTTCCACGCGCGACGGTGTCTTCCCAAACGCGGAAGGGAAAAGCCGCAAAATAAGTAAACCTTTGCACTCAGTGGTGTGTTCTGTCTTATTTACCTGTTGCTAGTAAGGTGTTTGTTTTGTCTTCCCCAGCCTAACTAACGCAGAATAAAACGTGGGACACTTTTCAGAAGCGCTCTCACTTGTGCGCACTTTGCCTCCGTAGCTTTCCCTTCATAGCCACAGAAAGTTGTTCGCGAGTATAACTAAATTAACGAGCATGCTGTCACGTGCGCACAAGCAAACATGAACACGTGTCGCTGGATGACCGCACAAACTCGCTGTCAAAACGCTGCAGTGAGGCAGCAGCAGCGAGCGAATAGACCTCCGTACAGCCGCTCGCATCAACGCGAACTACGCCTTAAGAACACAGCGCAGCGCAGACTTTGTACCCGTCGCAGGTGGCTTTCTGGACACCGTGGCCAGACCGGGCGCGCGGGGCCACCCGGGCCGCCCGGAGTAGAAAGCGCTCCCCTCCCCACCCTCCCCCGAAGCTTTGCGTGCTACAGAAGGCGGCGCGCTTCCTCCCCGCATTCCGCCGTTGCGTGCGCAAGATTGAGCCGCGAACGCCGGCTCACCCTCGCATGCTTTCACTCGCACATGCAGCACATGCAGCACACGCTGCGCGGCAACGATTTTATCGGCCGTGGACTTCATACGGCAGAAATGCGCCTGGAGTGTGCATATAATTTATATCGCTATAAAAAGTTTTCTGAATATCTTCAAGCGACGGCCAACCACATTACCTTGTCTCTGTCCAGATACTTCGCATTTGCATATTTTTAAAGTTTGGCTCAAGTTACGTGGAACAACCGCTATATTAAACCAGTTGTCCATTAAAGCTTTTGTTGCCAATCAGCGCTAGTGAAGTCTTCGTTTCTGTCATTTTTCTGTCTTTCATGACAGAGCTATTCATATGCAGACGCAACAATTCGCCCAAGTTTCATTACGGATTTTATGATCTCTTCTGGAGACAAACTATTCAGATTACGGGCAATGAGGATGCACAGCAGCTTTCTGAAACGAAAATATCAATGTCTTAACGACCAGAATTCGGAAACAATTGTCTACAAGCTGATGCAATGCTTCATATGGCCATAGTATGGCCTCTAAACTGCACCTTATCTGCCGCCATCTTCAAGACACAACGTTCATTTGAATGTTCTAAGTTTGTGACTTTTCCAGCAACCCAGCGGTGCCACCCGAACCCGCAAAAATGCAAGTAGCCTCGGAAAGACGCTTGGGACGTTCTTCCAGAAGAAAGAAATGTAGTTCCCCTTTACGCAACTGCGGGAAGATCCTGGCACAAATCTCCATGCGCTTTCATGATGGTGGCGAAGCTACAGATAAGTGATTCAGAACCCAGTCTGACCCGAATGAATGCCGACGCGCAGCTGGAGCCGTTCGCCACGACGATGCCGAATCTCGAAGCACCGGATTGCGGCGAGCAGGTGGAGAGCCATCGAGGCGATCTGTCCGGCATGGCGCAGCCCGTTGCGGAGCGGCAGCCCGCTGACCACCATGTACGCGTCGCCGATGGTCTCCACTTTGTACACGTCGTAGGCGCCGATTATGGAATCGAAGCACGTGTACACGTCGTTGAGCAGCTCCACCACCTGGGAACATCGACGGGGAAGCGTGGACAGAGCGCGTCAGGAACGGGGCGGGGAATTCGAAACGACAAAGCGAAATAACATGCACGCCCGAGTCGGCAGACATCTCACGTGAACAATAAACAGAAAGAAAGGGCTCGCGCAATGCCGTAAAACAATTCTTTACGATGTTCGTTACACTCAATGGCGATTTAGAACGCGTTGCATATGATTGAACTTATGCCGTTCATGTGGCTCTGAACTGGACGCGTATTGTTATCGTGAACAGCAAATGGCTGAGCAGCATTATAATGTAGAGGCCTGCAAGGCAACTGCGAGCACGTAGTTTATATGTACTCAGAGTCTTCTAATGGGGCTCAAATATACGTGAGCGCACGTCTTGAGTCAAAACAACAATGAATCACAGTGATCGTTTTTGAGATCACTACTTCTCAAGTCAGTACTTGAATTGCACTGCAGGGCACGATTTGGATGTGCACCCGGCCAGACAATTCCATCCAACGGTATCGATGTTTCAGGGTGTCATTTATTGCTGACCGTGTGTGTGTGTCCGTGATTACATTATTTGCGACCAAACTGCTGACACGTCTTTTGTTGATTGAAACGATATGTAGTTTTATTTTGCCGAGTCCCTTTGGCAGCACCGAATGGGAAGCCCCTAGACCTCAGAACTACATTACGGGGAGCAGCGCAAAACAATCCGCCGCACCCCACTCGAACGCTCTTGTAGCAGCTGCTAAACTGTTACGCTGGCAAAATAATCTCACAGAGACATTTCGATGCCGTGAGAAGTCAACGAGGCACGTTGAGTGCCATTATCCAGTAGTGGCCTTCGGTTGACACTTGCCTGTAGAGGCGACGACACTGCCGAGAGTGCTGTGAATCCTACTATGTCGCTGAAGTAGATGGTGACGCTGTCAAAGCTCTCGGCCTCCACTCGCTCGCCTCGCTTCAGCTGCTCGGCCACCGACCTGAGGAAGAGGAGAAAGCGGAGAGCCGCACGCGCCGATCAGTCAGGTTTTGGTAATGCGCAGCACTATCCGCGCTGAGTAACGCCAGGAGCCCCTGAGACGGATCCCCACCTCTGCGCGGTGATGAAAAGCTGTGTAGCATCTTCGATTCACGCATATTTCATCAGAGCTCTGAAGAACGCGTGTTGCTTCGATAAAATATGGATCACTGGACTAACGCTGAGCATAGACACGAGAAGGCTCATCCCGCGTAACGACCCATAGCTGAATTCCTGGGAAGATTACTTAGGCATGGAAGGTCTGGCGACACAGTTCACTTGCTGCAGTAAAGGAAATGAAATGATCAGAGCAATGGGAGAAAGAAGAACAAGTGGTCCAAATGAAAAGTGTTTCACAGAACATAAGCCCTATATATTGGGGACACAACATTAGGCAAAGCAGCAAACAGAAAGTGTGACATCAGGTCGACATCAAAATAAGTGCATAGAGTTCTCTAATTTCATGATTTCCAAGACACGAAGTGGCAGGTTATACGGACACATACCGAGAATGCAGGTCGCCTAATCCGAAATCTAGAGTCACTCGATCTTTTGTTAGAAGAAGACCGAGTCTCGAAAACTCCAGCAAATTATTATTTAACTTCCCTTTTTCTAACCCACTACGATTGGTGTTACTGCCGTCATTGTTTGTCGCGCAAAACCTAAGTAGAAGAAAGAAAGGACCGAGAGAGCATTTTATTGAATGAACTCGCATTCGAGGCAGTCACGATATGATGTTAGGAGAGCCTATGGAAGCATAGATCGCCAAAGAAATGGCGCCATACGTGTAAGGCGTTCCTTCTATTTCACTAACATAACAGCGAGTTTCACTTTCGTGATATATCTTGTGCAGTAGTGTGATGCGCTGAATAATAATAATAATAATAATAATAATAATAATAATAATAATAATAATAATAATAATAATAATAATAATGTATTGACACGTGTACTTGCCTATCTTTATCGGGCGACCACGTTTCGCCGCCTAATAAATGTTATCGCACAGCGCGGGACGCTCCTGCATGTATCGGAAGTTTCTGGAATGTTATCGATGCTTCTATCCGCTGTCTGTTGTCGCCGAACCTTGCGTAATCTGATTGCATGTATGGGCGACGCAAATCGTGTAGAACTTTGTGGAAGGCACGCGGGTCCCAGCGATTAGTCGGGAACGTTCGACGACTGATGTTTAAAGGCACGTTTATAGTCCGACGTTATCGGCGCGCGGGCAAGCGTCGTTCGCGGTCAGTCACGCTGCGTCGGTTGCGCTGCGCCAGCCGAGATGCCATGCCCTCTATACTTCAATGCGCGCGCCGTCGGCTACTATCTTCGGAGCATGCGCAGAACGTTCGGCAAGTCGCGCGCCGTCCGCAAAAGCCGTCTGCGGAGTTGTGTTGGCGCCTTTTCCTTCGCGCGCAATGCATTGTGGTGCGAGAGTTCCACCGACTCCGACGCGCGAATGGCTCAGGAGCCATATCGGAGCCGGGCCCGTCGGGGCGCGTCGGAAGCCGCCGGTTACGTTGGCCGCGCCGGTGCGCCATAGGACGACCGCACGCCAAGTTTCATCCTAGACGCCAGCGCTCGTTTCTCCCCTGGCGGAACGATTTCATCTCCAACGGGTGTAGGTTTCCGCCGCCGCTTCACTTAAGCGGTCGCGCCCGCGTTCAGTTCGCGCTGCGCGCGAAACGTCTCTTGTTTGCGACGGTGCCTCTTCGGATGACCGGAAATTATTACTGTGTTGTTAACTGTCACGACAGCAATGTAAACACAAAAGGGTTGATGCCACCAGTGAAATTCTGCCGATTCACAAGAAAATGGTACGAAAAAAGCAGACGACGCATGGATTACTGCGGTGCGCCGAGCGAAGTAAACAACTGACAAACGAAGCGAGCTCGTTCATTGATCACTCCTGAGTGTACGACGGTTTTTATATGTAACCCACATGAATTTAATAATTACTCGGTACATAATCCTATCATTCATATAAAAACTTTAAGTTGTTCGACGAGCGCTTGTCCTGTCTTCTTTCTCGTGTTTCGTTTATGTGTGCGCTGACCAGGAATGGAAACCACTTCTGTTGTATGCACTAGTAGTGGCCAAAGTTCACGCGTGCCGAGAAATTGAATATGTGCACGATGCATTGAACATGACCGGAGTTCATTCCTGCTTCACCACTGCACCGACCGATCGAGTTACTGGACGATACACGCCCGCGTCTTGGTCGTGCCGGCATTGCTGAAGCAGAAATGATTACTAATACTTTCAACTTCGGTCTCTTGAGCACTGTTAAAAAATGGCCAAGCTGTCTACATTGCTGATTCTATTCCATATTGTAGGGGACGCACTAGTTAAAGTTGTGTGCGCATGTCGTACTTGTGCTATGCAGCGATATATTTTGTTTATTTCCGCACAGTGTCGATGGAAGTCCGTTGTCGCCATCAGAGACAACACGGATTTGTAGTAAACATATTGTGAGAAACTGCAAAAATGACTTTAGCTCGTATGTGCCGTATGTATGTGCCGCATCGTATGTGCTGACGATTTTTCTGGCGGTACATACGATGTCGTTTCCAATCACCTGCTCAGCGTCACTTACATGGTTAAGCAGACGCTGCCCTTTCGCCGCATTGCAGCCATAAAAATAATCGTCAAGCGTACCGAACTTCTTAAAGGCAAATAGAAGCGTGTACAGTCTGTTTCATACTTAGGGGAAAACTCGGAACGTATTGCATCGCGATGCGGCAAGCAATGGAGTCGTGCGGTGGCAGCAGCTCGAGCAGGCGCAGACGCTCGAGGGGCGGAGTCGTGATCTGCGTCGTCTGCTACGGCGGCGCGCGCTGGCCGCATTGTCGGGAAGCGTGCTACTGTCACGGGCAGTGCACGTATATTTCTTCACTGTGTGTGCTACCGTAATAAGCAGCGACAAGACGCACCAAGATGTGCGCGCAACGTGTTCAGTCTTTGTTTGACTCGAAAGGAAAACAAAGCACTCAACAATGATAACTATGGGAGTCGAACACGATGAAACAAACGAATACGATTAAATGAATGTTTTAGGTTCAGACAATGAGCTGGAAATAATTTTTCTCGACAATCATTCGCTACACCAGACAGACTCTGCCCGCCGGCGGGGAAATGGACACGTCACGCTCGGAACTTCAGTTAGTATCTCGTCATGTCCCCAGCGGCAGCGATGACAGCGCTCATCCTGGAAGGCAGTGAAGTGCAGAATGACTTGATCAGGTATGAGTTCATTCGCAGCGCGTCTCAGTCGCTGACGATGGTGGATCGAAGCCTATCCTCGGGCGATTGATAGAGGGGGTGGTGCCGCTGGTGCGCCAGCGATACTTTCAACGAGCCCCAGACGTTTTAAATGATGGCGCCCGGGGATTGAGGCGGCCACTCCAAGAGAGTAACTGCGCGCTCTTCTAGCAGTTGTTGCACAACACGAGCAGTGTGGATCGGCGACCTATCACGTTAGAATATATAGTCGCCTTCCAGAAACGGGCCGTCAAGAATGTATGGAATCAATAAGTCGTCTATGACTGCCCTGCAGCGATGAACTTACCTTCGAGGCGTATCAGTTGGCGTCGCACAACGCATATTAAAGAATACCGGCTCATTTCACGCCGTAACGATGAGATCGGCGCCCTGCAACTGACAGTAGAACGTTTCCCGACAATGCGGCCAGCGCGCGCCGCCGTAGCAGACGACGCCGTTCAACATCCCGCCCCTCGAGCACCTGCGCGAGCTGCTGCCGCCGCCTGACTTAAGCGCTCGCCGCATCGCGATGCAATGCGCTCCGAGTTTTCCCCTAATTGTGAAATAGACTGTACGCCGCCCTTCGAAGGAAATCTCCAACACGCACACGCGTAGGCACACACCGCGCGCGGCGCGAAACGTGCCCAAACACGCGCAGTGCAGGAGGCAATCAAGGCGGCGCGAACGAGAGATAGGAGATGGGTACCACCCGCTAATAGAATTTTGCTTCGCATGCGGCGCTCTCAACGCCGGCGCAGCAGCGCCGCTCTCGGTGCCGTTCTTGTCCGGTCGTTTTCGCCGACGTGACGTAGCGTGCGCGCGCGCGCGCGTTACGTCGGACTATAAACGGCCCTTAAAAGCCGACGAGCTTGACCCGCAGATCACATTTCGCCGATCGCCGATTGTGTTTGCCGCGATCGTTGTTCTTTGAGTGTAGCCTGCTTTTGAGGGCACAAGTTCGCCCAATAAACGCTAGTTTCTATAATCACAGTTTTGCTGCGTTCTTCGCCGTCCCTACTACGTGACAATATTAGTATAATAATATCAATATTATCAACGTGGAACTGTCATGCCTCCGGATTTGCACATCTGACAGCTCTGACGCTCTTTCTGGCGCTTTTTACACGTGTGTCTTGAGCCACAGACACAGCTATGAGCCGAATTAGCCAACATCATAGTTTAGTTCTGGTCACTGCTATTTATGGAGCTAGCAAAGTATATGGGTTCTTCGTTTCCTTTTCTTCTGAAACGTTATATTGGGCGGAGTACATTGGTGGCAAACGCAAATTTTGCGCAACAAGTATCGGTTAGTAAGTGTACAAGCAAGTGCGGCACCAGAATTTATTTTATCCTTCAAACCAATTTCATCCTATTTTAGAAGGATCACTGTAATAACCGCAAGTATCGCTGTCAACAATAACGTCGTTTTGGCGATTGAAGGTGACATACGAAATACACTTTTTTTAAAACAAAGCACTACACTCCCAGAAAAACGAAACAAAAAACATGCCTGTTTCGTCAGATGTTGTTTGCAGATTATGTTCTTCTGGTAAAAAGGTACTGAAATTATATTTCGCACGTTATACCCAGATTTTCATTTCGAATATGCAGCATACGAACGCGCCAGTGAAACTCTGTGCCTGCTGGATTCCAGGAAGATTGAGGGGTGTACAACAATTACGTGGGCCCAACTATAATCGAATCCGGGGCTTTTGGGTTCGAAAGCTGCACTACAACCGTTCTTTTTGCATTCTTGACACGGGCAACGGGAAACGCATACAGCGTATTGCTTTTCTACAAACGAAGAAAATAATTTTAATACGTCATAATCCGGCATCATTGATAGGCGCCTTTTTATGTAACGGTACGACGAAGACCACCCGCTGCGGCTTCCAATTTGCCATGTCTTGGGTCGACTGAATTCACATTATGCTTTATGTTCCCTACAACCTAAGCACTTAATCATCTGCGATCGCTAAATGCGTTCTGCTTCTTTTGATGTTCATTTTGCTCCTCTAGTCTACCGTAATTTGTTATCTCTAGAAATTGCACGACTTAATAATCTCCCCTAGAATATTCTCCACGATCATTTGCTCAATTCCCGTTGCGTAAGACCAAGACGAATGCAACCGAAAGACGAAGCGTCATGCGTGAAACTTCCGTACACGACCCCGTCTTCGCCAGTTCCCGCAGTTTTACGACGTCGTCAGTGGCGCAATAAACATACCTTGGTAGCATGCGGTGGAGGAGTCGTTCGGTCTTCTTCTTTTCTTCGAGCAGCTGCATGGTGCGCTCTTGGACGAGACTCTCCAGGTTGCTCGCGTATTTCTCCATCATGGCTATCATGTTGTCAAAGATGTTGGGCTTCCTGCACATTCGTAAATGCACGGCAGGGGCGACAGCGCTTTAGATATGTTCGTCTGCACGCATTAGGCATCGTTCGAACATCGTGTCATGAAGAAAACAAAAAAAAAAAGCTTATTAGCAGAGCATATTGCGCAAATGATGAAAATAGTAGCTTTGTGGATGGAGAGGTGAAATCTTTCCTTGCTTCAATTTTGGGGTTTCCCGTGCAACAATCACGATATCATTATGAAGCATGCCGCAGTTGAAGACTACGAATTAGTTTCGACCCTCTGGGGTTTTTCAACGCGCACACATTGCACGGTACACGGGCGCTTTTGCATTTCGCCCCCGCCGAAATGCGGTCGCTGCGGCTGGGATTCGATCCCGCGCCCTCGGGCTTATCGGCACGACGCCGAAGCCACTACGCCACCGCGGCGGGTCACTAAAGAGCTTACTTTATTTGCTACATCAAAAAGGTCGCACGGCACGTGCCCCAGACACTCACAGGCCGGCTTGCATCTGACGCAGTTTGACGTTGATGAATCGAAAGTCAGGCCTGCTGTCGGGGTTCTCGTCCCAGCAGTCTTGCATGCATCGCAGCACGTAGTCTGCGCAGGACAGGCAGTCCACGGGGGGACGGAACGGGGCGCTGCCTCGTCGCCGCACCTTCTCGATCACTTCTGTGCCACCGAAATCAGGAGAGAGTGAGTGCGTGCCAGACAAGAGCAAGAACCGGTGGAACTGCGATAACCTCAGTAATTGCAGGAAGACTGCCGACTGACACCCCCCCCCCCCTGACGCAAGAACTGCAAGAGAGGAACTTCTGCCCTTATTCGCAGCAAAAACGGAATTGTTTGACGCATAGCAAAAGCTGCCGTGTGGGGCAGTTTCTACAGCTCTGTCATAGCCGTAGCCATCGCTACGTTGGCCAGTCGCGCACAAACTGAATAACACGTCCATTCTCGAAATTTCACAGTATATACATTGATATGCTATCTCTTCCAGCGAAATAAGTGACAAACTGAATGCAGTGTGCAATGAATGCAACGTGCTGTGGCTAAAACTGCAAGTAAAAGTGAGAACGATGATGTTGCGTTGGCTGCTACCGCTTCAAGGCAGTTTTCGCAGCTTGCCACGAAAAATCGAGCGTACTACTCTTCACATTGCCACTTCTTTATTGGTTGACACTCTTACTTGCAATCTTGAAGTGAAAGCAGTCGTTCGCCGAAATATAATACTTCACAACGTTCCTCGCATGATATAACGAAATTGAGCTCTGAGCGAAGTTTGCTAGAACCATGCATGGGAGACTGAAGCGATGTAGCACGTATTGGAAGGTGAACACCCAGCCATATTATGTAACAGCTAGCCTACTTCCTAACCCTGCAATTAGCATTACAGCGCCCATTAAGCCGAAAGAAATGTATCAAAGGACACCGTTTAAAATAAACATAGGGGACAGGGAGGTGTCAGCAGGCGAGAGGACATCACATCTGTGTCACTTTGCTTTTCGTCAATTTTTATATTGCGCGCTGTTTAAAGAGCAGTGTCAAAAATGGTACTAATAAAATGCGCACCGAAGAAGGCCTCGGCCGATGCTTCACTAGATCTGAAGTTAATGGTACTGTTACCGTTTGTCGATGGGGCCTTGTTTCCCCATGGTCCCTGGCGACCGATGATCTCGTAGAGCACGATGCCGAACGAATAGACGTCGCCCTTCTGCGTTCCGCGCGCCGGTGGACTGGGCGAGCGCAGGAGCTCAGGAGCTCGCCACAGGAGGCCTGCGCAGAACCACGGTCACTCGCTCATGCTGTTCTCTCAACAAGCCTCTCTGGCATGCAAGAAATCCTGGCGTAACGTGCAGAAACCTTAGCCTGATCGGACAGGACAGATTTTACTCATGCCAAATGTCAACGTTAAAAAAGAAAGAATACACGTAGTGTACGTGTATAACCTCCCTGACGACGTTTTTGAGGCTTGTAGTAATATGAATATTTGTCTTCCACCGCAGGCATCGATTTCTAAGGATATTCTTTTTTTTTAATTTGAACTTCCAAGTGGTCAAGGAGCTGTACCGTCCTGCAGTAATTACGGCCATAGAGAAGAACATTGAGATGCCCATGAGGATAAGTCAGTCCATCACTCAACGTTTAGTCACAGCGGGAATCTCTTCACGAGGAGGTAAGTTAATCTGTTTTGTGCAATTGTTGTGTCATTAGTTTGGTCAGCATTAAGTCTGATATATTGGTAGACATACGTCGCCGGATATATTTGTGCAGCGCCGGCCTCTGCAAGCAATGCATGGTGACCGACAAAGTATTCCGAGTATGCGCACCTCTGTTTTGCGCATTGAAGCTTTATATCATTAAAATAAGCCCACTTTTTTATCCACTGCAGGAAGAAAGCCTCTCCTAGCGATCTCCAATTACCCCGGTCTTCAGCTAGCTGATTTCAAACTTGCGCCTGTGAATTTTTGAATTTCACGAACAAACCTAATTTTTCTGCCATCCTCAACTGCGTTTCCATACCCTTGGAATGCACCCTACATCTGCCCTATGCCCTACATGGCCTGCCCAGCTCCACATTGTTTCTCTTAATGTTAGCTAGAATACTGGCTTTCACCGTTTGCTCTCTGATGCACACTGCTCTTTAGCTCGGTCTTAACGTCACGTATAACATGTTTCGTACCATCGCTACTTGCGTGGTGCTTAGCTTGTTCTCGAGCATCTTTCTTAGCCTCCAAGTTTCCGCCCCATATGTTGGCACCGGTAAAATGCAATGGTTATACACTTTTATTTATAGGAATGTATATCATGACGTAAAATGTATTTTTTTCAGGCCATACAGAATTTATAAATTCGTCTGTGGCAGAGAGAGAGAGAGAGAGGGAGAGATAGATAGATAGATAGATAGATAGATAGATAGATAGATAGATAGATAGATAGATAGATAGATAGATAGATAGATAGATAGATAGATAGATCGATAGATAGAGAGAGAGAGTAATGGACGAGAGGAAAGGCAAGGAGGTTAATAAGGCGCATGTCCGGTTTGTTACCCTCCACTGAAGGAACACTATATAAAAGCGAAAACAGAAAGAGAGAGAGGGGAGGAGAAAGGGCACCAGTTCTGTGCACATTTAAAGGTGCGCACTTAGTTTATAAATTATTGCCATGACCTTTCAACTTGATATACTGTAATAACGCAATTGTGGCTTTTTCGTGCTGTGATTTAGCACGGTACGGCCATGATTCAAGTATCTTAATATCCAAAAATAGTCTAGAATCCAGCCGGTTTAATGCTCTGCGGAGAGGTCCACGATCGACGTCGTGCCGGTGACAAGAAATTTGGCAATAGCTTTTGTTGTCGCATAACAGTCGCATATGGGGATATTCTTCATTCCGATGCGGAACAAGTAGGCCTTTGTAAATGCCACTCAGAGTCTGAGGCGGCACAAAAACGTCGCCCCCGGGCGCGGGACCTTTATGGAATTTATACCTTTCAGGATGGATCAAGTGTATGAGAATGTCATTACGGGAGGTTTAGAGAAGACCTACGCTTAGGCGTCATAGCTTTAGCCAGGAAATGAAAGTTTCTCGCAGCGCTGGTTCTGGATAAGGGGATCGGAACTGGACGGATTCCTACATGGGTGGAGCGGGTGGTCTCGTCGACGACGTCACTACTAGCAAGGGTAGTATGTTCAGGCGACCAATGAAATATAATTTCATGCCGTTTATTGACAGTTTGATGCTGGTCCTTTGTTATCTCACATACCAGCTGCCCATTAGTTCTGGGTGTAGGGCACGATGCAGACTCGTAAGTGCTGCCTTAAAGTCACAAGAGATGACCGATTTCTCAAGTTGCTTTTGCAGGAAGTTATTTAAGTGCACCAGTTAACCTGCATGTGCGCGACCTGCACTGGACTTATCTCACATACCACGTCTGACAACGCACACCTTCGTCCACAGAGTGCGCAGCAGCTCATTCTCAAGTGTAAAAGCACCTGGCCTACTGTCGCACAATGGGATCTGGCGACGACGCCAGCAGCCGGCGCTTACGTCTCGTTTTTATGCCGATTGGTGTTTCATACCACACTTTTCCTAAGGCAAAGAGACATATTGCGCTGTCGGCACCGTTCCCCCTTGAGCTTTACTGTTTTGTTTGGTGAATTTGTTTGGTCTTCGTTGTTTTGCACAGTAACTCCTGCTTCACGCCTTCTAATGCTTCTTGGAAGCAATATCCAGCTAAATCTGGGGCCACTGACAGACGATCAGATTGAAAAACTAATGAAGAACGTAGATATTATTTCGACCTAAGAACAAAACCATCAGCCTCTGTTCAGACAGGTTGCGACCATACACACCAGGGAGACGTAGCTGTAGCAAAAACTTGACTCTTTCAACACGACGCAATTGGCGATGGAAAAAGAGGTAACATCTTTGAACTCAATGAAACCCGAGGTACAGCTGACGTACTCACGTGCTGAAACTATGCGTAAGCAGGTGTCAAATCTTAACGCGTGCCATAAAGACCTAGAAAATTGTAGCAGGTGCAACCTCATTGTGTATGTCAATGGCATGGCTGGCGCGGAAGGTGAACCATGGAATGAGTCCGAATTGAAAATGCGCGAACTTTGTGATGAAGTTACTGCGTGGCAAATCAGCGATAGAAATATAGCGCGCTTACAGCTATGTCTCAAGACATTACTGCAATAGGATGCGACTTCAATCATCCAGGCATGGATTAGAATCAGAGAGAACTGTAGCTCAATTAACGCGCACTCTTCTTTGCATAGTGCGGTTGGTGGCTTTGTAAGTAGCTTGTACTTGACATAGAGCTTGTTGGACCCAACGAGAGTAATCTGTGGGAAATCTTCTTTTCTTGATCTCCTATTCGTAAAGGATTTTAGCATCGTTAAGGAGGCTTACTGTGTACCTGGCATCATCATCATCATCATCATCATCCTGGTTATGCCCACTGCAGGGCAAAGGCCTCTCCCATACTTCTCCAACTACCCCGGTCATGGGCTAATTGTGGCCATATTGTCCCTGCAAACTTCTTAATCTCATCCACCCACCTAAATTTCTGCCGCCCTCTGCTACGCTTTCCTTCCCTTGGAATCCATTCCGTAACTCTTAATGACCATCCGCTATCTTCCCTCCTCATTACGTGTCCTGCCCATGTCCATTTCTTTTTCTTTATTTGAACTAAAATATCATTAACTCGCGTTTGTTCCCTCACCCAATCTGCTCTTTTCTTATCCCTTAACGTTACACCTATCATTCTTCTTTCCATATCTCGTTGCGTCGTCCTAAATTTAAGTAGAACCCTTTTCGTAAGCCTCCAGGTTTCTGCCCCGTACGTGAGTACTGGTAAGACACAGCTGTTATAAACTTTTCTCTTGAGGGATTATGGCAACCTGCTGTTCATGATCTGAGAATGCCTGCCAAACGCACCCCAGCCCATTCTTATTCTTCTGATTATTTCAGTCTCATGATCCGGATCCGCAGTCACTACCTGTCCTAAGTAGATGTATTCCCTTACCACTTCCAGTGCCTCACTACCTATTGTAAACTGCTGTTCCCTTCCGAGACTGTTAAACATTACTTTAGTTTTCTGCAGATTAATTTTTAGACCCACCCTTCGGCTTTGCCTCTCCAGGTCAGTGAGCATGCATTGCAGTTGGTCCCCTGAGTTACTAAGCAAGGCAATATCATCAGCGAATCGCAAGTTACTAAGGTATTCTCCATTAACTCTTATCCCCAATTCTTCCCAATCCAGGTCTCTGAATACCTCCTGTAAACACGCTGTGAATAGCATCGGAGAGATTGTATCTCCCGGCCTGACGCCTTTCTTTATTGGGAATTTGTTGCTTTCTTTATGGAGGACTACGGTGGCTGTGGAGCCGCTATAGATGTCTTTCAGTATTTTTACGTACGGCTCGTCTACACCCTGATTCCGCAATGCCTCCATGACTGCTGAGGTTTCGACTGAATCAAACGCTTTCTCGTAATCAATGAAAGCTATATATAAAGGTTGGTAATATTCCGCACATTTTTCTATCACCTGATCGATAGTGTGAATATGGTCTATTGTTGAGTAACCTTTACGGAATCCTGCCTGGTCCTTTGGTTGACGGAAGTCTAAGGTGTTCCTGATTTTATTTGCAATTACCTTAGTAAATACTTTGTAGGCAACGGACAGTAAACTGATCGGTCTATAATTTTTCAAGTCTTTGGCGTCCCCTTTCTTATGGATTAGGATTATGTTAGCGTTTTTCCAAGATTCCGGTACGCTCGAAGTCATAAGGCATTGCGTATACAGGGTGGCCAGTTTCTCTAGAACAATCTGCCCACCATTCTTCAACAAATCTGCTGTTACCTGATCCTCCCCAGCTGCCTTCCCTCTTTGCATAGTTCCCAATGCTTTCTTTACTTCTTCCGGTGTTACCTGTGGGATTTCGAATTCCTCTAGACTATTCTCTCTTCCATTATCATCGTGGGTGCCACTGGTACTGTATAAATCTCTACAGAACTCCTTAGCCACTTGAACTATCTCATCCATATTAGTAATGATATTGCCGGCTTTGTCTCTTAACGCACACATCTGATTCTTGCCAATTCCTAGTTTCTTCTTCACTGCTTTTAGGCTTCCTCCATTCCTGAGAGCATGTTAAATTCTATCCATATTATACTTCCTTATGTCAGCTGTCCTACGCTTGTTGATTAACTTCGAAAGTTCTGCCAGTTCTATTCCAGCTGTAGGGTTAGAGGCTTTCATACATTGGCGTTTCTTGATCAGATCTTTCGTCTCCTGCGATAGCTTACTGGTATCCTGTCTAACGGAGTTACCACCGACTTCTATTGCACACTCCTTAATGATGCCCACAAGATTGTCGTTCATTGCTTCAACACTAAGGTCCTCTTCCTAAGTTAAAGCCGAATACCTGTTCTGTAGCTTGATCTGGAATTCCTCTATTTTCCCTCTTACCGCTAACTCATTGATCGACTTCTCATGTACCAGTTGCTTCCGTTCCCTCCTCAGGTCTAGGCTAATTCGAGTTCTTACCATCCTATGGTCACTGCAGCGCACCTTGCTGAGCACGTCCACATATTGTATGATGCCAGGGTTAGCGCAGAGTATGAGGTCTATTTCATTTCTAGTCTCGCCGTTCGGGCTCGTTCACGTCCACTTTCGTCTATCTCGCTTGCGGAAGAAGGTGTTCATTATCCGCATATTATTATGTTCCGCAAACTCTACTAATAACTCTCCCCTGCTATTCCTAGTGCCTATGCCATATTCCCCCACAGCCTTGTCTCCGGCCTGCTTCTTGCCTACCTTTGCATTGAAGTCGCCCATCAGTATACTGTATTTTGTTTTGACTTTACCCATCGCCGATTTCACGTCTTCATAGAAGCGTTCGACTTCCTGGTCATCATGACTGGATGTAGGGGCGTAGACCTGTACAGCCTTCATTTTGTACCTCTTATTAAGTTTCACAACAAGACTTGCCCCCCTCTCGTTAATGCTATAGAATTCCTGTATGTTACCAGCTATGTTCTTATTAATCAGGAATCCGACTCCTAGTTCTCGTCTCTCCGCTAAGCCCCGGTAGCACTGGACGTGCCCGCTTTTTAGCACTGTATATGCTTCTTTTGGCCTCCTAACTTCACCGAGCCCTATTATATCCAATTTAATGCCCTCTAATTCCTCCAATAGCACTGCTAGACTCGCCTCACTAGATAACGTTCTAGCGTTAAACGTTGCCAGGTTCATATTCCAATGGCGGCCTGTCCGGAGCCACGGATTCTTAGCACCCTCTGCAGCGTCGCAGGTCTGACCGCCGCCGTGGTCAGTTGCTTCGCAGCTGCTGGGGACTGAGGGCCGGGGTTTGATTGTTGTATTCATATAGGAGGTTGTGGCCAAGTACTGCACCAGGGTGGCCAATCCTGCTCTGGTGAGGGAGTGCATTACCGGTTCTGGTCACCGGGTTCAGGCCACACTCCAGGCCTGTTTATGCAATTTTATCAACACGAGGATTTTTTTTAAGTCGGTGGAAAATTGCGCGGCACCGGCATTCGAACCACGGACCTCTTGCACGCAAGACGGGTGTTCTACCTCTACGCCACCGCTGCACCCAGTTCCAGTTCGATATAATATCTTCAGATGACAAAAGCATTCCTGTAGACTGAGTGCTCTTAGGCTTCTACAAGGCTTACGGTAAATCAGTCTCTTAGATTTAAATCACAAACTTAGATACCTTGGTCCGGGCTTCAGCTGGTTGAACAGTTATCTTGCAGGCCGCAAACAGCTCAGTTTAGTAAACGGTGTGTGTTCTTCATCAGCTCATGTTACATAGGGTGTCCCGCAGGGATCTGTGTTAGGACAATTGATGCTCCTAATATTTATTAATGAGACTCCAGAAGAAATTGACTCGCAAATCAGGCGTTAGGCCGACGACTGCTTCGTTTCCTGCGAAATCAACACTGCCAGAGAATAGAGATTTTTCAGTCAGATTTGAATATAATTTTTATCTGGTGTGATACCTGGAGTATAACTCTGAATATCACCAAATGTAATTACATTCGTTTCACAAGGATAAAGTTAGATAACCTAGTTCATATTCTATTAACAACATTAGACTTCCGCGCGTGAAAGAGACAAAGCACTTTGGTGTGCATTGCACAAGTAATCTTTCAGGGCACGAGCACACCCCCCAGAATGATGAATAAGGGAAATAAAATTATAATATTTTTGGCCTGTGCTCCTCACAGTAGACCTACAAGCATAAAAGAGGTCCTATACACAACATACGTAATACCTATTTTCTTATACGCCTGCGTGCTTTGGGATCCTAATTAGCAAAACATAATCGACTCTAAGGAAAGCATACAGAATTGCGCCGCCAGATTTATGGTCAGTGATTCATGTTGTTTCAACAGCGTCACACTCATTAAGGCAAATTTACAGCTACCTTTTCTATGCCGCCATAGGTGATGCCTTCACGTAAAGTTCTTTCGTAATATTTACCACGAGCACAAACAGCTTGGATTTGACGCGGTACTTGTTGCAGTGAACGAGAGTCTGTAGGACATCTGCTGTTCTTGATCTCCAATTCGTAAATGATCTTAGCCTGGTTAAGGAGACTTACTGTATGCCTTGAATAAAGGACCATAAAATTGTTTGTGGTCAACAAATCAAAATATATATTAGACGCCGCACTACGACTCTTAACGACGAGACCATGGCTTGAAAGTACGAAAAATGCAACCTAGAACCAATTGACTTAAATAACTGTTTTTTCCGCAGACAATTTCTGAATTTAACTTAAGTTGTGAAGTGGTTGTGAGTACTTCATAAAATTCAGTATTCATTCTACAATCGAATTTCATGAATGCAAGAAGTGAAATGCACTGTAAATAGTTTTTCTATTTGATATCCTTTCCTTTTTCTTTTTGTTTTGGTGTAGTGGCTCTGTATCATCGTGTTTCAATGTGCTACGTTTTATTATGGAATATTTTATTGTACATTTTTGTAGCCATGTCTGGCTTCGCATGTCACCGTAAACCGGGTTGTTGCTGAAAAAGAAAACAGACACAACACCTTCTCCCCTGCCGCTATAATGATCTTAAGCGACTGCGGGTTATTGTAATAAATTGTAATAAATAATAAGTGATAAATTTAACAGTACCACGCAGGGCAGCAAGCTCTGCCGCCGTCAATGTTGTCATATGTGGCAGTTTAAATTTTGTTATAGTTTGCGCAGACGCTGGGGACTGAGGGCCGGGGTTTGATTGTGGTAAAGGGGCCCCTTGTACAGCTGGTACTTGAGACTGAACCATCGTATAGATGTGTATTCAGGGCCCGTACGTCTCATTAAATATTATCATTGTCATCTGTTTCACTGCTATATTTGTGATTGGTGTTCTGCTTTACACCTGAAGTATTTAGACGCATCTAAGGCTGTTGGAGGAATCGCGTGGTAAACGAAGGCCTTGCCACTGGTGTATCACCTGACGGATGACGACTTTGACGGATGATTATAATCTCACAAAATGTGGCACGAGGCCTCTGCGTGGGCGAGAACGCCAAGTGGGGAATGGGGACGCGGGAAGGTTGAAGAATACGCGCCTTGAGTCAATTCGCGGCAATCTGTGTGCTTAGAATACACGATCATCGGTGAGCACAATTTACGCGTATGCTAGAGCGCAGCGAGGAAGTCCTAAACACGTGCGCAGTGGTCGGCTCTGTAAGCTCGCCAATTAACGAACATTCGACGTGCACGTACTGGACAACACTGGAAGGCTGTAGCATAGAAATCCCAGAACAGAGCTCTGCGCAACTAAAAGATAGAACGTAAATATGTGCTGCATGTTTTCTCGCAAATGAATCTCAGTACATGGGCAAGCTGCGACAATTTTTTTTTTTCACTTATGCGCAATGAAGGCTCCAGGATGTATTTCAGTCCCCGTGTCTTTCCGTACTTGATAGTGTGTCCAACAATGGAGAATGGGTCACAGGTGCCATTACTTCTCCACCTAAGCCTATCACCCTTATGCCAGATAGTATAGTTCTAGCCATTAACCTGGATTACTCAAGGAGGCAGAGATCTCAAGGAGGCAGAGATTAGATCCACGAGAAATGAAAATGCGCAATAATATAATTAGGAAAAACTAGTAATTACCTTTTTTATTTGCACACTTTACGGCCAATATTGCGATTTATGAATTGCAGCAGGTGAGTGTGCCATAGGCGTATCCATGCGGAAGCCACTTGCAGAATGACCACAGTTTCGAGATTATTCTCGCCCAAGTGTGCGACGAAATGTGTGAGCGTTCCGTTACTTTTGGGCTTCAATACACAAAACGGCGGTGTGTTAAAAATGTAAGTGCAACAATATCGCATTTTTGCCGCAAATTTGAGTCCGCATAGTTTAAAATCTGCGGGATCACTAGAAACCGCAGATGTCGTTTAGTGGATTGGACACCTCGCTCACCTGAAGGAGTTGCTTGGTTCGATACTCACCGCCAGACACCAACTAGTTTTTAAGAAGCGTACGAGCAGCCTCTGACCAGGCGTCCGACGTTTTCGGGGTACGTTGCTAGGGAGAGGTTCGTACAGACCACTATGCTTGCTGTTCAAGAACCACAATGAAATTAATACTACACAAATTTCAAAAAGCTGCTTCCGGTTCCATTCGGGCAATTTCCCATTAGGTGGGTGCTCCATAGCTAGACTAGCACTGCTGTACTTTAAAGTAGCATGGCGATCCCGTGCCAGCAACTTCGGATCGGATCGGAAAACATTTATTGGGCTCTAGAAAAGAGATCTTCGCGGCTTCAGACGGCCTCTTCCATCTTCTGATGGATTCTTCAGTCTGCAATCACAGGGTTGGTGCCCTAGTCCAAGGCTCCACTGAGTATGGCCAACCCGCGAGCTCGCTCTACTAGGCGCTTTTGGCCGTTCAAACTTACGCTGGAAAGCATACTCTCCCACTGTTCCGCACTCGGGTTTTTAATTTTATAGATAGTTGGGGACTCAATATTTTGACAGGCCCATGATATGTGGTACAGATCTGGTTTCTCTCCGCACCATGGGCACTTAGCCTCATATTGCGTCGGGAAAATTTTATTCAGAAGGTTTAGATTCGGGAAAGTACCCGTCTGCAGTTGTCGCCATGCAACAGCATCCTCTCTGCTTAGATCCTTATCCGGGGGTGGGTACTTCAATCTGACCCCTTTATAATAATTTAGGATATCTGAGTAGCCCATGGGTACTGACTCGGGTTCCTCAAGGCTGGATGTGTCGGACGCCCGGTTGGTATGCCCTCGAGCTATCCTATCCGCCTCTTGGTTCCCTGTTATGCCAGTGTGCCCTGGTACCCAGATTATGGTATGCTGAACTTTGTTTCCCGGGTCGCATGAGCAGAGTATGTGGCGTGCTCTGCGCCCAATTCTGCCCTTTGTATAATTACGGCATGCTGCTTGAGAGTCTGTTATTATTGTTAGGGACCTGCCAGATCGATAGCCCTCCAGTGCTGCCAGAGCCACAGCTGCCTCTTCGGCCTCGACTACCGTGCAGTCCTGTAGTGATGCGCTGGTGATCTCCTTGAGGTCCGAATTAACCACCGACGCCACTGCTCTGCTGTTGTGTCTTCCGTCTTTGACGAACGTTGCCGCGTCCGTATACCTTGTGTTGTCCTTGTTCGCCAAGGTTCTCTGCACGTACTCCGCTCTTGCTTCTCTACGCGCCTTGTGCAGGTTCCGGTCCATATTCTTGGGTATCGGTGCGACTCGGAGTGTACTGCGATACTTGTCCGGAATGGCCTCGGTACGCTCGATCTCTTGGATCATGTTGCCGCCGCCATATCTTCGCAGGAGCACCCTTCCCGTGGGTGTCTGCATCAACCTACGTGCCTGAGAGCATAGTAGTGCTTCTCTTAGCTCACTGAAGGTATTGTGCAGTCCCAGGGCCAGCAGTTTCTCGGTCGATGTGCGCTGCGGCAGGTGAAGCGCAGTTTTGTACGCCTTTCGCAGTATGGCGTCCGCTTGTTCTTCTTCTTGCTTGATGCATTTGTGGTAGGGAAGGCTATACACCACTCTGCTAACCACGAGGCTCGTGACTAGCCTAAGTGTGTCGCTCTCCTTCATGCCGTGTCTCTTGCTAGATACTCTGTTGATCATACGGGCTACCTGCATGGTGGCAGTCTTCAGCAGTGTCAGAGTATGATTGCACCGTCGATTGGACTGAAGCCACATCCCCAGGATCCGAATGGTGGTCTTCTCCGGAATGCGTTGTCCCGCGAGGTATACGTTGAGGCTGAGCTCATCGCTTGTAGGGACCGTTCGATTTTGTTTGCCTCGCCACACCCTTAGGAGCTCGGACTTCTCCGTCGAGCAGGTGAGGCCCCTGGCCCTAAC
Organism: Dermacentor andersoni; assembly: GCF_023375885.2. Lineage (NCBI taxonomy): Eukaryota > Metazoa > Arthropoda > Arachnida > Ixodida > Ixodidae > Dermacentor > Dermacentor andersoni. Next base: position 53,483,286 of record NC_092821.1, read on the forward strand.
GTAGGTTTCTACGCAGGTGGCCGCTTTTTGCAGGCACTCTTCTTTTTCGCTGAGCGATCCCCGGTTCACCCATACCGTGATGTCGTCAGCGTAAATGGCGTGCTGTATGCCTTCAAGTTGTTCGAGTTGTCTTGCTAGCCCGATCATTGCGACGTTGAAGAGGATGGGGGAGATGACCGACCCTTGAGGAGTTCCCTTGTTTGGGGTGCGAAACTTCTCTGATCTGACTGCTCCCAGGCCGATTGTTGCTGTCCGGTTAGAGAGGAAGGCCTTGACGTAGCCATGAATCCTTCTGCCACAGTTCAGGCTGTCCATTCCTGTGAGTATGGCTTCGTGGCTGACATTGTCGAAGGCTCCTTTAATGTCCAGTGCCATGATGACGTGTTCGCTGTTTCGTGGGACGTTGCTGAGCACCTCCTCCTTGTGCTGGAGGAGCACGTCTTGCGTCGATAATTTAGCGCGGAATCCAAACATGCTGGGGGGGGGGGGTACAGCTCGTTGTCCTCCATATAATTTTGTAGCCTCATTGTAACCACCCGCTCGTACAGCTTGCCTAAGCATGACGTGAGAGAGATTGGTCTAAGATTTTCTACTTGCAGTTTTTTGCCAGGTTTTGGAATCATCACTACCTCCGAATGCTTCCACTGCTCGGGTACTGTCTCCTCCGCCCAGTGCTTGTTGAGATAGTCAGTAAGCTCGACTACCAGCTCATCACTGAGGTTGCGAATCAGCGCGTTTTTTATCTTGTCTGCGCCTGCAGCCGTATTCCTAGTGGTATTTCTTATTGCTGCGTATACTTCCTCTTTGGTTATAGGCCTGTCCAGATCCGAATTGTCTTTCCCCTTGTAGCACTCCGTGTAGGCTGCTGGGTTACCGTCCCCGAAGCACTTGTACCTTACTCTTTCTATGAGCTCATACTCTGAGCCCTGAAACTGGTGAACCAGCCTCTGTATGGCCTTGTTGTTCTCCGACTTGGTTTTAGTCGGGTCGAGGAGTGCCTTGAGTATGCTCCACGTTCGGGCGGTACTCAGGGTTCCGCTTAAGGAATTGCTAAATTGCTGCCAATTTGCTGTCGCCAATTGTTCCGCATACTCTTCTGTCTTTTGCGTAATTTCCGCAATCTTCAGTTTTAGCTTCCTATTAAACTTCTGTCTCCTCCACCTTTTGGTCAGGCTCTGTCTTGCCTCCCATAGCCGAAGCAGTCTAGAGTCAACCTCCGGTATTTGCTCTGTGCGGTCAATCTCCTTGGTGTACTCGCTTTGCCTTTCCTTCAGCATATTCCCCCATTCCTCGATTGACAGTATCGCGCCCAGCGGATGTTCATCACAGGCTTGTCTAAAGGCATCCCAATCTGTTATTTTTGCTGTACCTATCCGACGCTTTACGTGAGCCATTCCGATTTGCGTCTTGATGATGTAATGATCACTACCCAGGCTTTCCAGCATATTTTCCCAGACCGCCTGTCTCGCTCTTCTTACGAAGGTGAGGTCAGGGCTGGTGTCCTCCTGGACGCTGTTTCCCATCCTGGTGGGGACCTCTGGGTCCGTTAAGAGTTGGCAGTTTATGTTGTCAGCCGCCTCCTTGACTGTCGTACCCTTTTTATCGGTGGTCTTGTATCCCGAGCTAGGATCCTTGACGTTGAAGTCTCCAACGATTACGAGCGTGTTGTTTTTAGCCAACCTGCTCACACCGTGGAAGAGGTGCGTGAATTTGCCCTTCTTCTGCTTTGGAGGACTGTATACGTTTATAATAAAAGTACTTCCCCCGTTCTTCTTTTTCGGTATAATTTCGGTAATATCATGATCTATATCTGTGTCAGCAATCTTGTCGTGTGCTATGGCGGCAAGGGTGTTGCTGATCAGAATGGCTGTTCGACCAGTGACCTCGTTTGCTTGGCATGTATACCCCTGTAATTTTGGCGTGAAGCCCCAGGTCTCTTGCAGAGCAATGACGTCGGGCGGAATTAACTGCTTGTTGATGAACTGTTGTAATTGTCCTTGTTTTCTTCGGTAGCCTCTGCAATTCCACAGCCAGATTTCAAGTTTTTCGTTTTTGCCTTTTCCTTTATTGGGTCTGGCCATGATTAGTTATCTGAATACAGGCCTAATGTTGGACGTCACTGGTCAAATTTGTCTTTGACCCCTTGTGTTCTTTCTTGTTTACGCATGTTGCGTATGTCTGTGTTTTGCATCTCTATTCGTTGCTCTATTATGTTGAATTTCTGTCTCATCTCTGCCATGAACTTGACAAAGTATTCGGGTGCTTCTGATGCCTGTTCTTGTGGATGCGATGCCCTGTGAGGGGCTCCCGATTGGAGGTCCCTAACTGCTCTCATTAGCTCTTCAATCTTTTTATCCTGCTCCTCTACCTTCTGTCTGAGGACCTTATTTTCTTTTTCTAACTGAGTCTCGTGTGTACTGATGTTATTTCGACTATTGTTACCCGAGTGCGGAACAAGCGTTGGTCCGTGATCGGCTTCGCGAACTGTTCCGTGAACGGCTCCGCGAACTCCCCCTCCGCTCCTGGCTCTGGTTCCGGGATTGGCTCTGGTCGCCCTCTGAGCTGAGCCATCTCTTCCGATGCTGCTGCTGCCCGCTCCGGCTCTTTTGGCGGCTTTGCCGCCCGCCATAGGCCGGCCCGCGAAGCTCCTTGAACTGCTTCAGGCGCTCCTTGCAGTCCCTGGACCCGGTGGCATGGTCGCCTCCACATACCAGGCACTTTGGCTGGCATTGATGTCCTTCCGGCGGGTTCCGTGCTCCGCACTGCCTGCAGGCCTTGGCATCCGGCGTCGGACATACGTCAGATCTGTGGCCTTGCAGTCCGCAGTTGTAGCACACTTGCCTCGTCGGTCGGTATGGGTAGCATTTGTATTCGCCTCCCCACCAGTTGACCATCCTGGGAATGAAGGGTCCGTCGAAGGTAATGAGGGCTGTCTTCGACTTCCCCAGCATTCTGGCCCCCAGTATGGTTACACCCTGGGTGCGCAGTGTCAGGTTTTCCATCAATTCTTCTTCCGTGGTCCCGGCGTCTATCCCGTGGATCACGGCACGCTTGCAATCTTCAGGTGTCGCTACGTAGGTGTTGACTTGAAAGGAGCGTCCTCCGAAACTCAAGCTGGTGATTCCTCGAATTATCTTTGTGGTCTCGTCGCTTGGTGTGCTCGCTATTATGATGTTGGAGCCTAGTCGCAATCTGATGATAAAGTCCTTGCCGCCTCTAATCTTGTTTCCGCAGGCCGCACCGATGGCTTTCGCTACATCGGCTCCTTGTAGTGCCTTCTCCGGCAATCCATCCTTCGGTCTAATAATAATATTCGCGTCATTTTTCGGGAGCAGTGGCGCCCTTTGCCTAGGCCGCTGCGTTGCTCTCCTTCCGATTGAGTTTGGCGCGCTCGCGCTTTCCGCGCAGGCAGCTGCGTCGCTCGTTGTGACGGCACTCGCCGGCGCCATCTTGCCATTGTTTGCCCCTGCCTGGGGCTCTCCGTTCTTCAAAATGGCGGCGTTCCGTAAACCGCGTTTTTGGGCCTTAATTTGGCGCTTGGTCAGGAAGAGGGTCCAATCGTACTCACTCTTCTGATGATTTGTTGGGTCCGCTGCTTCATGAAGCATAAAGGCGCTTTCGTAGTCCTCGATTTCCGCTGCCTCTAGGTCGGAGGTGGCCTCGAGGTGGTCGGCTTCCATTTCTTGAGCTTCGAGCGGATTTTCGGCGACTCCGCTCAGTGTTGATTCAGAATTCGGCAAATTCGTGTGGCGGAGACCGATTTCAGGCTGCGTCGATGCCATGGTGTCGGTCTTTCAGGCCGCAAGCGCCGTCAAAGCGCTGGACCTAACATCAGGCCCAGCGCCTGCGCTCCGCTGGGCCACGCGGGAGGCCTCAAAAGTCCGATAAAAACCCAAAAAACGGGCCTATTGGCTTGAAACCGGTATCCAGGTGGTCGGAAACTTGAGCGGTATCAGACACAACCAGTGGTTGATGGCTCGTTGATGGGTAGCGGTCCGAATCGGTCGAAAAATGCGGAGCCCATGCAACGCACGGCCAGCGTCTCGCGAACTTCTTGCCAGCAACTTTCCATTAGGCGGGTGTCCTTCCAAGAGTCTGTAACTCTAGTAGCTGCCGAGCACCGGGCCCTGAGCGCGCTTGTACCCATTTTACTTAGAGGCACCCGGTGGCAGCACTTGCCTGCGTCCCAGGGCAGATGCGGATGCTCGAATACTTCACCTAAGCTGACATTGAACAAGGGGCGCCCGCAGACATTCGCCGATTTATATAGGGCTCCATTTCGGGATGAAAACCCACGTAAACAAGCGAGAACCGAATCGTGATACATCTCCACCTATTAGAAAAATTGGCAGTGGCTTAGCTCGGCTATGCCAGGATATACGTAGCGAAAGCTAAGGCCCAGCATAGTTAGCCTTGGTTAATCTTGATTGCAAGTCCCGGTTAGTCTGGCTGTCTAGCTATGTTGCGGCGTTTAGCCAGACGTTCGGCGCGCTGTTCGTCTGTTTCCTGGGCGATTTGTTTCCTCTTCATCGCGTTCCGATGTCGATTACACGACTTCTCCTGCTTATCAGAATTCTTGCCGCCCATACTGGCGCCTTAACTGTGGTTGCGGCGCACGCGAGCTCTCCTTTTCAATCCTCCGACATGTTATCAGGCATGCGATGCAGCTGGCGAAGCGAGAGGAGGCAAGCGGAACGACGAGGAACGCGGTGTGACGTCATACGAAACGGCGGTGGCGGTAAGGCGCGGCGCTGCGCAGCGATAGAACACCCGTGGCTCGGTGCTACTAGTGGCGCATGCGCAGTAGTGACTAGGGAGCGAGCGAGAGAGAAATATCCACGGCGAGGCGCGCGTTGTGACGTCATGTGCCTCCTCGGAGCACAGCCACGGCGAAATCGCAAGTTCGCGGCCAGTAAAGCTTTCGCTTTAAAACTGGTGGGTTTCCGGACGCACCGGGATTCTGGGGCAGTACCTCGCGCATACGGCACGAACGCTACAGCATTTTACTACCGTTGCGGTTAAAAAATGCCGCAAGCTGGCGACGACCGACCCTGTCGTCGCCAGGAGCCGCCAGTGTGTACGTGCAACAAAGTTTTTCACACAGTTTCACAACTTTTTCTGTCTTACGGTGTAGCGATTTCCAACAAGGCGCGGTAGCTACCTGGCTGACACGGCTGCCAGTAGAGATAAAGGAACTGTGAACTATCAGGCCCTACAGGAGAACTAAAACCACAGCAAAAAAAGCAGTGGTCTTTAGGTTGATGCGAATGCCGCAGGAGAGAAAATAGAAAAATGTGCAATCAAGCTGTGATGCATTCAGAAAGGAAATCTGTTTTCTTGATTTGCATTCTGCAGAAAAAAAAAGAGCTAAAGTTGGTGCCTTTGGCCATCTCGACTGGGTCTAGTCGGGACTCGTGAAGTTTACGTAAAAGTCGGGACAGCGTTTGTAAATTCGAGACGGTTGGCAACCTAGTTATGACAGGAGTGGAGGGAGTGAACGCTAAACATTGCACGCGTAGAATAGTGGTTTACCTCGATATGCGTTCTCGGAGACCGCCTGCGGGACGCAAGTCTGAGCCGCGCGGAATTCGTGCAGCCCAAAGTCTGAGATCTGAAGCACCCATCGCGAGTCCACCAAGCAGTTCGAGGATCGCAGGTTGCCGTGGGACATCACCTCGCTGTCGTGAATATAGATCATGCCCTGCAAACAGCAAAAACAAAAAGAAAGAAAAGCGATTGCGCTCAGCTTTCATCATACCTTGAACAAGTGTAAAAACACCAGAATACATTTTGTCTCTGTTAAACAGACTTCATTTACATTGTGTGGCGCACCATGGTTGTCACTAGTGAATTTTTTTTTAGTTTCCCTGATATTTTGTTGAGTAAGACGCTATCGAGTAATCAATACGAAGTCAATGTTGTTCTGCTGACTACTGCATCTGTCACAAGTCTTCTAGGTACGAAGATGTGTGCTTATCATAACGAAAGAACGCGTTTTCTTGACGAGACATTATCATTGGGATCACTTTCCTGCCGATATCAAGATGCAACTTCTTAAACTGCGTTTTCTTTTGAATGATGTCTAGAGTGCAATGTACTAGGGTAAACACCCGCAGAGTAAATCTAGAGATTTGTACATTCATATTTTGACTTTTCCGTTCATGCAGTTACATAAATTATTATTTGCATGCTCTGTAAGGGATAAGAAACATTTAGTTTTTCTTCATTTATGTGGTATGGAGGTTCCATATCCTTTTAAACTACCGAAATAACCGGATGGTATTGTTTTACTTCAATTTAGGACCAATACACTTGACAATTTATGTTTGCCTTGAAGCAAAGGTCTTTAGAATCAGCTCTATTGACGCAGTAAAAAAAGAAAGAAGCATATTTCAACATAAAAGCCCGTCTAGGATGCAGACCGTTATTCCTAGCATGCGTCACGTATAAGCTCACAAAACTAGACAATGCTATGCTGTAATTGTGCCGACACATAAGATATACAAGTAGAAAATTATTTTCCCGGAAAGAACATTTTGCTTTAGTAAGCATCCTGGAAATCGCTCTTGCTTCAAGCTGCAATGAAAACACAGCAACTGAATGAGAGTTAGCGTGCTATCCATGGTTATGGCAAACTGGCACAAAATGCAAGCCGAATGGTTCGTCAACACGGTATGTGTTGTGCAGCATAACTGTAATGCGATAGCTTCATTTGTTTCTGTCAGTGGGTGCGGGTTGGCAAAAATGTTTTCACCTTGATCAGGTCAGCCACGAGCGAAGAGATGAACATACTGTCGAGGTCGAGGTCGTCGTTCTTCAACACATCCTGCAGGATACGTTATAAGAGGTTACTGCAATATTTAATTTGTTAGGTCACACTTAATATTGCAGCTGTAGTACAAGTAATGAAGTTCCGCATGCACAAGATTCATTTCTGACAAACCAATCGTCAGGATGGGCGCGCAAATAGAATTGCTGCAACTTGAGCAGGGCCCTTTAATGCCCTATGGCAATACTTCATTCGGTTTCACCAAATAGCCGCGGCGGAGCATAATGAAAACTCTGAAGTTTTCTACATGTGCATTTTCCTGAACGGGAATCAGCGGGATGGATTTGTGGATGATTGTGCATGCGTACGTGCCTGCCTTTATGAATATCACTTACAATTAAAAATAGTAGCAAATGCATGGCAACCATGGTAGCATGTCTAGAAGAACCTACTACTGACAAGCAACTAACTTTTATATTTATATGTATATGGCACAGTGTGAGGGTGCGTGCCATAACCCTATGACTCGCGCTCATGTACACGTTCTTTCTCTGATTTTTGATTCTTTCGCTTTTTTTCATTGAATGTTTTAATCGTTATTGGACGTTTATTTGGACACATGATCCAAATGAAAATCAGCTGGAAGCGTAGGTCGTCAAAATAATGCGGGCTCACTCAGACCTACTCAGTAAATATATTTTTTTTTGGCTAAGGTGTTAGTCGGACTTACGCTCATCAAATTACTTTTCAGCTGGGTTAACGCGGACTCGGACTCATTAGAACTCTACTCAGCCGCGGGATCACTTGGGCTCATCATCGTGAAGACATCTTTATGTTCGCCTCAGGAAAAGGGCCTCTCCCAGCGATCTGTCGTTACCCCTGTCTTGCGCTAGCTGATTCCAACTTGCGCCTGCATATCCCCTAATTTTATCACCCCACTTAATTTTCTGCCGTCCTTGACGGCGCTTTCCTGCCCTTGGCACCCATTCTGTAACTCTAATGGCCCACCAGTTATCTACCGTACGCATTACATGCTCTATCTGCCCTACGCATTACATGCTCTTATTACCAGCTCTACTTTTTTTTCTGTTAATGTCAACTAGAATACCGACTATTCTCTTGCGCGGTCCCTAACTTGTTCTCGAACTTCTTTTTTGACCTCTAAGTTTCTGCCCCATATGTTAGTACCGGTAGAATACACTGACTGTATACTCTTCAACGACAGTGGTAAGATTGCAGCCACAATTTGACAATGCCTGCCCTACGCAATTCAACCGATTTTTATTCTTCTGTAACCTTCTTTCTTATCACCAGGGTCCCCTGTGAGTAACTGACTTAAATGTGCTCCTTCACAGGCTCTAGAAGCTGACTGGCGATCACGAAACCTTGTTCCTGTGCCAGACTATTGAATATTACATTTGTCTTCTGCACATTAATCTTCAACCCCACTCTTACGGTTTCTAGGTTAAGGTCTTCAATAAGTTGTTGCAATTTATCCCTAGTGTTTGTGAACAGGACACTGTCATCTGAAAGCCGAAGGTTGTTGAGATATTCGCCGTCACTCAGACACACGCCGTTACTCAGATAGTCAGACTCACTGAAATTCTACACAGCGAGACTGACGCATACTCACGGGTCGGTCTAAGCTTAAAGAGACACTTAAGTGAAAAATTATTTCTTCAGCATCAGTAAATTACCGTTCTACAACACCAAAAACGACACTCCTACAACGATAAGACTTTGGTAAGCCAGAAAAAGCGCAAGAACAAAATACGGGTGGCGACGCCTACTTAAGTTCCCGCACCTGGGGGCTGTGACCTCTTGGGTTTTGATGGCATCTTCTAGGGCCTACTAATAATATATAGCGGCACAGATTGACTACATTGTGTTCTAAAAGAACCAAATATTAAACATGGCAAGTTTCGGGAACCTTTATTCAGCCAACGCGGCCCAAATGCGAAAACATACTTTAGAATCCCTGATGTCACGCTGACGTACCGGCGCTGGGGTTTCGGCGCGAAATTGAAACACTGATACTTGGGCCTTCATTTTATCATCCAATAATCAAACTACCTTTTTGAAATGACTGCCTGCAGGTTTCTCAAACAATGCTTCATTAGTCTAAACTTATTTATTCTTTCGCTGTAGTGTTCCCTTAAGTCGCATCGTGAGTAAGTTTGCTGGCCAATGCTTCGAAGTCAGCTCTGTCTACCCTTCGAAAGACCCGGTCGCACCAGAGCGAAATAACACCAATTTTGATCTGCTGACTATCCAAGACAGGATGTTTTTTGTCCTGTGGGCGCTCTTGTACACTGTGCAGACGTAAACAGCCTGCATTAGGCTTAACAATAGAAAATGTGCAAATGTATTATAGTTGCAAAATCCTCGAGTACCCTGCCAAGACGAACATGTATGCCAACTTATTTTTTGTTCGAACAATTAAACAGTCGAATAGGCTGACTGAAAAGCAAGTGCATTGTGTGAATGAAGATATATTTTATTACATGTTGTAACCCCCCTGCTGTAACGCCTTTGGGCGCTGCGGGGTAATTGATGAATAAAGAATAAAGAAAAATGTATTTGTTAGACAAGGCTTCCCAGATTTTATGCGCTGTTGGCTCTCAGAGGCCAGACATTACAGTTGTTTGCTTGCTTGTGCGAATAAATGGCGCATCAACTGCTCGCGGCGTGCGAATGTGTAGGGATTAGAGTGGTGCACACGGCAGATTTGTTTGCACTTGCAGGTATACGGCCACCGCTCATTGTTCGCTTTAAATACAGCGGCAGCCATGCAGCGTTCACATGAAATATTGAGTAATGCTGCAAAACCTACAGATTTGCGAACACAATTGGCGTCACATTACACTGGAACGGCGTAAAATGGCCGGGCTTCTGAAACGGCTCACCGCTAATTTTGGTAGCGAGTTCTCTCGCTTTCCGTGCCGTGCCGCTGCTTCCCGTTTTCTGAGTGAGCACCGTGAGAAGTGAAGAGCGGTTCATTTTACGTCGCTATGGCAAGAACTGAACTGCACTCAACTCGGGAGACCAAAATAAACGCCGTTCGGCCTAGCATGACGGGGCCTTTTAACTCAGGCCCGCAGGTAGTGCGTAAACGTGCACCAACTCCTCGGCGGCAGGTAGGTCCCCCGCTGAACAATACGACCACCTGCTCTAGCTGGACACTGACGGATGTCACGCGCTCACGATCATGCATTTCAAATTCGAAAGTGTGTTTCCGTCCATTTTGAGCATGAATAACTGGATAGAAAGGCACGGCTGCTGTGACAATCGCGTTGTCGGTACGATGTTCTCGCTGTGCGGCCGATGTCGGGAAGACTGGCCGAACGACAACCTGCAGGCTGCTTTGGTCAGTGTCGGCGTCACGAAAGTTTGCCACGCTGCCACGACTCGCTGTCGTAGGTCACGTCGGCGGCATTGCCGGTCTAATGTGACAGACTGCCTCACAGCGAAACAGTCTGCCGACGATTCGTCCAATCACCGGCGTCGTTGTCTTGTCGTTCTCTTGTCAGCGTCGGTGTCGGGTCGGCCTATTGTGACCTGGCCTTAACGATTCGAGCGAGGCTCGGTCTTGAACACTGTTCTTGTAATGCTGCCGTTTCTTCCCTGGATGCCTGCCATGGATTGGCGCGATGGAAATTGTCTCGCGGCTTATGCGAGTCACAAACCTGCTTTTGTATTCGTTTGACACAAGTTCTAGATCAGTTTAAATTCCTTAGAGTCCCCCAAGACTGCAAAATATGCGTACTCATCTTTACATCTTGTCAGCTATGAAGACGTATAGCTTTTTTCGTCTTCCATGTCATCTTGCGATTTCTTCGAACTATCTAAGAAAGATTTATATAATTTTGGGCCGATCGTTCAATGTTTGCACAAAAAGTAAGTGAATAACTTACAAATCAGAGTATTTTGGACAATCAATTTCGAATACTGTACCGTCGTTATTGTTATAACGTCTACATCTTGGGGAAAAATTGTTTCAATTTTTTGTTGCCATCGGGCCAAAAAGACAAAGGTGTCATTTACCTGTTAGTGTAAATTGAAAGGACATTACAATATTGGGTAAAAGCCTTCATTGAAAGGACATTACGAAATTGGGTAAAAAAGATCCGATACCTAAATAGGGCGCCTAAAGTGTAGATAGGACAGCGTTATAATTTGCAGTTGTAGATCTAAACTATAGCCCACGGAAGGATACAAGAAATACGAAGTGACAAGAACGAAAAAAATAACGATGCAGGCAATATACATAGCCCATACTCACTGTGCTACCTGCAGCAGAACAAGAACAAAAATATTCCTGACAATATAGGAAATAGCTTTGGTCACTCTAAATGTATATTTCCCAGGTGCCCAAACAATGGAACATTTGTAACCTCGCAGACTGAAAACGCGGCTGAACATACGGCTCTCAGATACCGCAGTGCTCCTTTCACGCGCTGGCCGACATTCTGAGCTGGCAGGGAAACTGCTGAAAAAAACACTCTACAATGCCACAGAAGAGTGTGAAATCAATTAGAAAGGAAGACAAGTGACGATTGTACTTAAGCATAATGATTCCAACGCTTACGGTGTCAAGTACCACATTTTTAACATGGTTTGTCTGACTCCTTGCCTAGGAGGAAAAGTTCTGTTACTTCTTTATTTTTTCCCAAGCAGTGAGATAAGCTCTATTGTGTGGCAGACTGCTAGTGGTTCAAGATGACAAATTGTATCGAAATTTAAGTTCACCATAAGGAAATACTAGCAGGCAAAGAAATGAAAGCAAATGCTTTATTCAATAGTTTAGGGAGAGTAAACCGCAGTTTGAATTGGGCACGCTGCAGATGTGGGAACGTGTAACGCTGCCAGGTGGAAATTACATCTCCAAATGTAAAGATATGCTGGTATCCCGTAAGTACTCTAACAAGGATCACCCGTACTTTTTAAACTCGACAGCCCTATCCACCATTGAATCGTATCGTTATCTCGGTATCACTATTAATAGCAAGTTGACCTGGTCCGACCATATAAAAAAAATTGACTACCGACACCAATAAATCACTTGGTTACGTCAGACGTACCCTTGCGCTGTGCCCCTCATCCACAAGAAAACTAGCTAATGAAACTTTCATTCTAAGTAAACTTGAATACACTTCAGCTATTTGGAGCCCGCACCACGCTTACTTAATTAATATGTTAGAATCAATACAAAATCGTGCCGCTAGATTCATCACTTCCAGGTACAGCCGTGAAGAAAGTGTCAGTGCGATTAAATCATCTCTAGGACTCGAACCATTGGTGTTGCGTCGGAAAATTGCAAAACTGTGCCCTTTTCCAGCGACTTTATTATAACTTCCGCGAGCTGCATGGAAGGCTTCTAATCCCGCCAACCCGTACATCTCGTCGCCTTTTTAATTCTTACATCATCCAGCGCTTGCATGGTTCAACATTTTCCTTTAATCAATCGTTTTTGCCTAGCGCCATTATAAGTGGAACAATTTACCAGATAGAGTTGTCAATGAGCGCAACCCCATTATCTTCAAGCAGCTGCTTACTGATCACCTTAAACCCTAACCTTATAATGACCGTACTGTGCCTTCATTCTTTTGCGATTGCCGTCTCACATTGTGACTGTTCTGCTGATTTGCTTTTGCATTCTATTCAGTGTGCCTCTTGGCTTTTTTTGTTTTAATACGAATCCACAGGCTGAGTTTTGTAAAAAATTGTAACCATATCTTTGTTTCGATCCTTATCTACTGTAACCCCCCCCCCCCCTTGTGTAATACCCCGACAGGGGTCCTTAAGGAAAAATAAATGATGATGATGATGCACTAACCTCGAGGCTTCCCCTGGCGCAGAAGAGGGTCAGGATGCAGATGTTCGGTGGGTCAACGCAAGCGCCGATGAAAGGCGTGATGTTCTCGTGCCTCATCTCGCGTACCTGCAAGTGCAACAGCCACCGGTGTGCTTCCATCAAGACAGCGCTCGTTGTGCAAGACCTGAAGCTAACCGCGGCCTTAGAAGACGAAAGAAAGCGCACCGGGGACGTGAAACTCAAGTTTGGGGCCCATGCCAAAGACACGGCAGTGACGTTACGTCCGGTCGTCGCTAATGTGGTTATTGCAGATGCTCCCGGTTTTCGGAAATTCTCGACAGCCTTACAGGCGAAAGTTGACAGAACGTGCGCACGACTTCTTTTGCTTCTTCGCCCGGCCTACTTCCTCCCCTATTCAAATTATGGGATTTGCCATCCCAAAGCATCAAGTGGGTTGCGACAGACGCCGTTATACGAGATGAACACAGATTGATTTCGACTGCAGCGGGATTTTTAAAATGCAGCGAGAAACACGGCGCGTGATCGTTTAGTTATTGCGCAACCGTCAGAATACTGCCACAGTGGCCCGGAATAAAATTCGCGACCTGGCGCATAGCAGCCGACCGCCGGAGCCACTGAGATACCGTGGCAGGTGTACGTATTTCTGTTTGAAAATCTCTGAAAGATGACTGCGTAGCCGCGATTTTATTCAGTATACACTCTGTCTTGTCCCAACAGTCCACCGCGGAAACAATATCATGGGCTGATTGCATATTTTCTCATTTATGGAGCGTTAGATTCAGCATTCACGCAACTTTCGCGTCACTTTTTAAAACTGCCGTAGTCGAACATATACGCATGACTTGGGAACTTGTGTGCTACAGGAAGCGAGCCGATAGAATTTGGTCATTTAGAAGCAACCTTAAGGCGCCAGCGTTCTTCACCGTCGGCCATAAGTCGGCTATAATGCCAGCATAAGCACACTGTTCTAATATTTGCTATAGTCACTATACGGGGGCCCGTCTGTCACTCCGGGTGAGTGTCAGGCCGTGAGGCTCCTACCTTGGCATACAGCCTCGCCATCTTTACCTGACGAAATAAACACGAATAAACGCCATATACTGCGGGTCAATAATGTTGCCAGGAAAGCATGGTTGCAAAATCCCAAAGCGCCCATCAACTTGCAGACATGCTTTAACAAAATCTGACACCATATTGATATTAAAAACCTTTCTTGCAGAATTTAACGAGAGGTTGTCAGCGACTGTACGCGCCCGAGATGAAATTTGGGAAGATTTTCTCCACATGGATGCATTTCTTTTTGCGTCTCGCAGACGATAATAGGAGGCAGACGCATTGCTTTTTCGTGAAAGGAAATATATGTTCGAACATTGGAATACGATGTGGACAAAGAAGAGACAGGCTCCGTACGCTTTTCTTATAACGAAGGAAAATCGAACCACCAACGTCCGTAACGTGATTCAGCTACGGATTCCTCAAAAATGGATCTCCAACTGCGGCTCGGTAGAATCCACGTCTACCGCAGAAGCTTAACGCTGAAGCATACCAGCTTTTGCTGTAGCCGCACCTGTATGAGTTCCTTGCGGATGCTGCGTGTGAGGTCGACGCTTTTCTTGTAGACGTGCTTGATGTGAACCACGTTGCCCTTGTAAAAGCCGACGCGGCCTCGCCGTGCCGCCACCGATGCGGTCCCGGCGTTCGGCGCTGAGTTCGCTGCCCAGCCCCAGGGGGCGGCACTCTGCAACCTCCGGCGTAGCTTGAGCAAGTGCTGCTCGTCCGGAAAGGCGAACCCTAGGCGCGTGGTCTCTAAGACGCCGCCCTGTTATCCGCGGCCAGAAAACAACAAAGGGGGTTGTATAAATTATTCCCCTGCAAGATCATGTTGTTCGTACCAAGGTTTTACGGCAGATGTTTACACATATATGTACGGGAAGAGGAAGAACTTGCACAAGTTCACAACGAAAACGAAACTACCGAAACAGCAAACTGATATTCAAGAACAAGTAGGACAAGAACACACACACACACAAAATGGTTGTGAAACCCACTCTTCTGCAAGTAAGTTAGATGTGAGAGCACTAGTAACGTGCAGTAATTTAGAGAGATTGCCTGTGAACCCATACCTTTATGCACGGGGAATGAAATGAAAAGGAAACAAAATTTTAGCAAACGAAAAATACAAATCTACAGATACAACTGCATTCCCTTAAATGCCCTTCACCAAGTATTTCGCATAAGAGTTTAAAGAATATAGTTAATAAATGGTATGGGAAAATTTCGGCAGATGATAAAAGTTGTTGCAGTTTGATTGGAGTTAAAGAACAAGTTGACTAGTCTGGGAAAGAACTGAATAATGTTAAGCAGCATCTGACTTCAATCGCAACGTCCAGACACCAATGTAGCAAAAGCACCCGCTTGTCTTTGTTCATTGCCACGACCAAGAACAAATAGACTCGCCCTCCTGCTTCTACTGCTGCCATGTCTCCAGCTAGTAAGTACACTGATCTTTATTATTGGCTAGTAATAAAAACAACCGTGATGCCTCAATTTAACGGTAACAACAATTTGTTGAAAATAAAGTGAAGATTTAGCTGGCCTCACTAGTTTCTATCACCATTACAGGCGCATGAAGTTATAACAAAAACGGGTCCTTTCTGTAGCCAGAAGATTGGAAGCAAGGCTTCAGTTGTAGGGTAATGTATCTATAGTGCGCCGAATTAACGATGGCAATACTGACATTAGTCGAGCAGCTAAGCATGGACACGTACTGATGCTTGGAAAATTTCTTGACCATAGAAGTGAGTACTCACGTTTGCGTTCTCGAAACTGAGCTCCGAGTTGGTTCGGAGCACCACCACTTCGTCCATATCGACCTTCCACAAGAGCCGTGCTAACTTGTACTCGTAATGGTAGTGCCTGCGCAAAAGGACGCATTGAGAAAATAAAACCATGCGAACACCACGTGAGGATGCGTGATTTAGTTTATCTCAGGTGAGTAATAAGAAACTTACAGGACCCTGGTACCATTTAGTTCGGTCGGTTACACGATCGTCCTAACGGGTATGAGGGCTTGAAGCGTTGTAGCAGCGCACAAAATGTGTTTACGTCTTCTTGTTCTGGGATAAGGACCAGTGTAGCTCACCGTAAATACGGTTTTATTTAGGAGCAGTTAGCGTGCCCCTGAAAATAAGCTATATGTTGCTGCAAATTCATTTGCAACACTTACACTTTATTAGGTCCATATTTTTAGGTAACATTTCCGAGGCTACCTTCTCACCTACTCAAGTTTAGCTTTTGTTTTACTTGGAGCTATATAATTCTGTATCTGCACCAGGGATATTACCATTTCTAATTCTAAGCTAATGTTGGTGGCCATGACATTGGGCTATTCTTTAGTCGATGATGTAACTTCGTAGCGCGTGAACAAATGATGCGAGAGAAGGGAAACGACACAGACACGCGCTAACTTCCAACGAAAGGTCTACTTCTTATATAGCACTGTTTATACACGAAAAAGCGACGCGCGCATTTCGGTCCGTTTTGTAGAATGCAGAGAAAAGAGTTTGCTGTACAATTTCCCTCTCTTATGATAACCGATGTGGGGCACGAACGGGTTGTCGTTTAAATCACCCCCTTCGCGAACCCAGCTACGACGTGCGCGGCACATTGCGAGGACACGTGGCGGCGCATTGCAGAAGCTGCGGGTGTAGTACAACAGTGTTCGGGCAATGCCCCGTTCTGTATTCTCATGCTGACCGGCGGACGAGAGATATAGCCCAAGCTGCAGAAACATAGATCAGTGACAGCATAAATAGCTAGAGAGGGGGGGGGGGGCGTTATCAATGCATGAGTGTTATCAATGCGTCAGGTTGTCGCCTTGTGAGGCAACAAATTGTGCAATCTAGGCGTCACGTGTGTACGCGATGGATGACAAACAGAGCCTGGCACGTTACTCGTACATGATGATTTTTTCTTCATAACGTGTGGTGGTTCTTGTTGGCTTACCTTTAGTCCCTTTATGCGCTCGTAATGTGGCTCGTGCGCATGACTTTCCATGTATAAAATAATATTGTACCAGACATAAACCTTTACTTGGAAGTCAAAGCTTGTGTAAGTCGTTTACCTTCTGTCTCGTCCTTTGTTTACGTGCTACGAAGTTACACAGCACGACAGTCAGCGTACAGAGTAACAAAGATCTCAATTTCGAACCCCCGGATTTTATAATAATGCCCGTCACTTGTGCAACACGATATTCCGAGCGATTGAGCGCAACAATTTTACACTATAATTGTGTATTTAACAGCACGAGCAAATCGGTTCTGCGGCAATCAGCAAGGTTGAGGAAGTTTCATGGAAAAGTCTGAGCCACCCGAAAGTTACATGAAGCTACAACCTATAAAGATTTCTAACACAAAGCGCCTTTCTCCTTACTAAAATTTTCAAGAAAAAGATAAATATACTTAAAAACTTTAGAAATGAAAATACAAATAAAAGACAAAACAAATTGCCAAGAAACGTGCACAATTTCTTTTCGTACCTTGATGCTAGTTAGGCGTAGATAACAATGCTTTTTCCACCGGATACGGCAGCAGAACGAATTTACTGATTCAATGTTTGTATGTTTCGAGTTGTCGATAAATTTTGATCTCACTGCACGAATTACAAATCTCCTGCTTATAGTGCACATGGTAGAGTGACTAGTCCAGAAATTTGGTAGCATTGGATGCAATCCCCGGAGAAGGAGGAATTTTTCCTCAAGTGCTAAGCTTTCTTCCCGGGGTATCCGTGTGAACTTATTTTTTGTATCATGGTCCTACTTTCGGATTGATGACATTACGGTTTCTCTCATTTCAACGGTCATCGGCGAATCTGTTATTCCATATTTCCGTCAGTAAAGAAAACTGTCCTTACAGTGCCGTCTGAGAGCATGACGAACGTTCGGAGGAATCGCAGTTTGGAATTACAGGACGCTGGAGCCACACCCTAAATCCTTAAACAATACAGCCGAGCGTCAGGTTGCAAGAACGTTCGTAGTAATCAAAATTGCTTGGGTTACGTGGGTGACTTGTCGCCGAGGCCATAATATGTGAGGAGGCTAACGACACGGGAAATAGAATGCACGTATTCGGCCGTTGTATACGGCTCTTACCTGAAGGCGAACACACCCAACACGAGAACCACGCAGGCGCAGGTGATGCAGATGACCAGGACTCGCCAGTCTGAAACCAAATCGAGCGATCTTTTAATCTGACAATGTAAGCCCTAGTGTACAGTATCTGAGAAATCAAGAACTACCCGTTCTTAGATGATTTAACGTAAGGGTCTAAGAATCTTGTGTTCGCTGAACAGTTTGGGCCAGTATGCTGATGCACAAAAATCATGAACAAACGTAACGTGAACAAACGTATAGAAAGAACGCCGCCTTTGGCGAGTAATAATTGGAAGCGCCATCTTGCCCCGCTATACTTATCCGCTATATATACGGCCGCTAAATTGGGTATAGGAAGCGTAATACGCATAAAAGTGAAATACTCCTATTATACACATCAGTGAAAGAAGAAACAAAAAATGCGTTCTGTTTAGTATAGCACATCTTGTTTTTCGTTTTCCATAGAAAGCGCAGAATGAGTAGAGATGATCCAAGCTCCACAGGTGCAAGAAAAAAAAATATATATATATAGGCCACGAGACAGCGCTGCGTTTGGAGACAGTGTACTTTGGAGTTAGCGCTTGGGTCTCAATGAAAGCCAACGTCCAAGAAAATAGAAAGCTAAAAAAAAAAAGAAAAAGTTGCAGTACACCGCACATGCCTCTTTTGTAGTTTCTAGCTCGCGCGCTCTACATATCAACTTTCATACGGCGCTGCAGCGCCGCCTCGTGAAAGCAAAGTAAAATTCTCAAATTCACAGGGCAGATTATCCAGCATTGCTCTGAATGCCGGCCGGCCTGGGAATGATTTGGCTTTCCAGAGCAATCAGATTAGGCAGTTGAATGAAATTGCAGACCGCAGCAACGAGTTCCAATCGGCCGTCCCGTCGCGGCAGTTTCATTTGCAGCGAGCCCACCTCCGTTGGGGTGAGAAGTTCTGGAAGGTGACAAGATACACATACAAAACAAGACGGAGCCCCTAAATCCTAGGGGATATCTCAATTTCG
The DNA here is from genome assembly GCF_023375885.2 of Dermacentor andersoni. Lineage (NCBI taxonomy): Eukaryota > Metazoa > Arthropoda > Arachnida > Ixodida > Ixodidae > Dermacentor > Dermacentor andersoni. The sequence goes on from NC_092821.1 coordinate 53,502,046, forward strand.
AATTGAGGTCACACGAAGCGAAGCCAGCGTCGGCCGCTACTAAGGATCAACAAGCCAAACAAAACATTGCAGTGAATAGATTTGTGGGGCGCTGTTATGCTTTCAATACTGAGTAATTTTTGCGCTTTAGCTAGCACGTCGTGATGAAGTACCTAAACAGCGTGGCTGAGCACCAAAAGCGGTCCTTGCTTTCAGCGCATGCGTAGTTTGGTTCCGCTAGGTCATCCTTCGTAAAGCGCTTCCCGTTCACACCATGCGAAATTTTTTTCTTGTCCAGCGCTTTTCACAAAGGTGAACCTAATTTTAGAAAAAATTAATTGCAAGCGAGGTTGATCAAAAAGCGTAATGTTCGCAGGCGCCTTGAATTGTTATACGAATAGTTCTTCCGGCGTGCTTTCAGCTAATTGTTTTAGAGCAGTCAATCAAGCTTGTGTACATTCGTTCACGAATAAAATCCGATACACAAACGGTACAGAGCACGTTTAGAAGCACGAGAGAGAGAGAGAGAGAAGTTTAATGATACAAAATGCTGAGAGGTCGGCCTGAGGTATATTCCTCTAGCCAGCTACTCGGCATTGGGGGAAGGGGAAGAGGGAAAGAAAGAGGGAAGAGGTGCATGATGGGTGACGATGACGATAGAAGGAAGATGTAGAACATATCGCAAGCAATTTGGCATGCTCAAAGTCTGCAATCCAAGGCCGTAGTTTTTAAAAAGTTCAGTAATGCCTGAATGGCCTTGAAACTCGATTGAGCATCTGGGCCAAGGGCCTAAAATAACGTCCTCCGACAACGGTGCGCTGTCGAGACGCGTAAGGTCGTTGTCCAACCTTTCACGCTCTTGCACGTACTTAGGGCAGTCACAAAGCACATGACCTACAGTCTCAGTCACATTGCACACCTCACAGTGTGGAGACTCGGTGCGTCGCATGAGGTGCACGTATTCGCGCGTAAACGCTACCCCCAGCCTTAGACTGTGCAGAAGACTGGCACAGCTTCGTTGAATTTTCGGTGGTAGCCTAAAATTCATGGTAGGGTCTAATCTCTGGAGTCGTCTGTGGCGATTATCCGGATTGTCCCAGTGCTTTGCTGTCAATTTTCGGATGACACTGGAGAGGAGACAGTTGGCATCCGCTCTTGAAAAAGGAATTGAAAGCAGTGACTCTCGTTCTTCGAGTGCTTTCTTCGCTTCGGCGTCGGCCAGTTCGTTGCCCTGTATACCACAGTGACTGGGAATCCACTAAAATGTGATGTGGTGGCCGTTTTCTTGTGCTAAAGTGTAGAGCTCGGCAGTTTGAAGAGCCAACACTCTGTAAGCGCTTTCTTTCAACACCACTCTAAGTAGTTGAAGAGCCGATTTTGCGTCGCTGAAGACTGTCCATACTTGAGGAGGCACGAAATAAAAGCTGTTTTAATGACGCATTTTTCTATCTGTGTTTTTTTTGTCGGGGTGTGGGGAAACGTCGCGCAGTATAAAAATAAATGACGTCTCTACGCTATTGCGCACATAAATCGTGGCACTCGCAAACATGTTTTAATTTTTGAAACCAACATGCAAATTGCAAAAACAAAGTGCCTGCGCAGCTGTTTACTGTACCGACACAATAACCAGAGTATCTTGTTATCGAGTGTAAAAAAAAAAACCGCCATGGTCGCGCTATGCATGCTACAACAGGCGCGGAAAGCTCGGCCTGCGTTTTAATCAAATTGGATTTGATATTCCAGTCGCCCCGAGTGGATGGTCTCAGATAACGGCAGCATATGTAAGAGCCGAAGTTGCGTCTGAGCCAATGATTAATGGTGAAAAGGATTAAAAAAAAATGAAACGAACTGTTCCAAAAATATGGGCCGTAGTAATGCTTGCTCTCTCTTTTTTTTTTTAGCAGACACGCTTGCGCCGTTTTTTAAAAACATATTTGACAGCGCTGCCTTGTAGGCGTGCAAACGAATAACGGCGTTACTTTTTATTTTATTATATCGCAGGCAGTTTTCTTCAGAGCTTAAAAAAAGCCCTCGTAAGAGAAAACTTCCTCAAGACAACTCTGCCGTTTTCGACCAGGCTCTTTGTGTTTTCTGCATTTTACTTGTGCAATAAAATGGGTCTGCAAAATTTCCACAATTTCAACCACACTCGTTAGCTGAGTGCGCTACAAAAAGAAATGTAACGCAAGATGACTGCGAACAATATCTTGTTGGTAACATTTTAGATGATACAAGATATCTATCTCATTAGAAAAACTAAGGTACCTGTTGTACGAAAATTAATAACATGCGCATGCATAAACGGAAGATGTAGAGAAGACGCGCTGGATATTACCTTAAAATGTTACTGGCAGGAAGAAATCGAAAACAGAAGTAAATTTTAGATGAGCAGGTAGCTGCAAGAAAATAGAAGTTGCATGTGCCTAACTTGCTTCGTAATATTGCATTCATACATATTGAAGGGACCGCATAGAAGAGAGACGCTTCAGAAATTCTATTATCACTGCGAGAAGACAAACAAATATTTTCAAGATCTCGTGTTTCACGAGAGCGTCTGTAATGAGATCGAATTAAGACTACAAGGTCCTATCATTCGATGATTATCTACCGACATTAGCATGACGTCCCTACATCACGGTCACCTGTAGCTTATTGAGGCATTACAATCTATTGCTGCTGCCTACAAGTTTGCAACGTCGCCTATGATTAATCGACACACAACCGCAAGCCTTTTCTTTGTTGCTCCGATAAACCATACAGTACCAACGTAGCTAACATACCGTGCAGCCTCGGCTATAAAACTCACCACACAATGACCACCACTATCGCAGTTGTTGAGCTACGCGCATATAACCACGTACGTCAGAACCGCAGATGTCGCCTTATCACAACCATTAAGAGGAAGCTTTAGCCAGGGTGCTCCTATCTAAATACATGTAAAAGGAGAATTCGTTTTTCTCGGCAACCACTGCACCAAATTTGACGACGTTTCTTGCATTTAAACGAAAAACGTAACATCTAGTGACTGTTGGTTTCAAATTTTTGAGTTAGGTTGTAAATTCTTTATTAAAAATTGGCAAAAATAAAAAAATTTCGATATACGAAACTATCAAGTTTACAACTCCGTAACTCAACAACGAAAAACAATAATGGAATTCTGTGAATTGCATCTAATAGCACATCTAAAGCGAACAAAATTGGTATGTGACACATGAATATGAAGAAATGTAATAATATGTAAATACTGCTTTTGCAGAACCCTTGTACCCAACGTAACAAATTCACGTAAGATGTAAAATGTCATATCGAATTTCTCCGCTTTCAATGATCTAATGGATGCCGTTTACAGAACCGCGATATCTTTTTTTGATGCAGAGCTATGAATTTGTAAACTTCGTGCTTCAATTTTTTTCAGACTGTCGAATATTTTAAAATCTTTTTAACAAGATTCACGTCCTAAATCGAAATTCCACTTGCAACAGTCACTAGAATTTAACTTTCTCACTCAAATGCAGCAAAGTTCATTAAAATCGGTCCAGTGCTTATCTCACAAGAACGTTTTTGCGTTTAACATGTATTTGAATAGGCCGCGTCGGAGTTGGGCCCGAGCTAAAGCTTCCTCTTAACCCCGCACAAGTCAGCCTGGTGAAGCCCGCGACAGCGGGCTTCACTGCGGAACCTTACTCCTCTTTTTTTCGGACTGTTAGCTCACCTGTGCCAGTTGTACTGGCGAGGACACACCTCTCTACACTAACGAAGGAAAATTTTTTATATTTGCAACGCTAGTCCATCCGCGAAAAAAAAATAAATAGACCGAAAACAGCTGAATAGCATACTGACGTTGCATTAAACATACAAATATATATCTTGGGATTTTTTGACACATTGCGCTCGCTTCCCATTAACAAATTTTAGAGCAATGCTATGATCGAAATTGCACAGCATGTCGCCTCCCAAGGGGAATTGTCACGGCGACAGGACTGGGAGAGCTTGTCTATATGTGTGTAGCTGAAAACTCACCTTGCTTCGAGGTGCACTTGTCGTTTTTGAATCCACACTTGGGCTCTCCAACGGGTGGAGCCCCGCCTAACCACGCAATCGGCTTGTCAGGTCGGAATACCTGCGCGATAAAAAAAGACACAAAGGGTGGTTTCATGTTTCTTAGCTTAGGCAATGAGATGGTATCTAATACAGTATAGCATGACATAAAGTCTATATATAGTGTGATTTCCTTAGATTCTTCTACTAATCCTTCGGTTTCCAGTGAGGTACATCCTGGTTTACTTTATTGTAGTTGCTGAAAATCCAAACTTGGTGTCATTTCAAACGCTGAGAAAATTATGAGTTTTTTTTGTATTGCAGAACATCAGATGGTTTGAAACCCCGCAGCGTCCCGGCCGTTCACGAAGTGTGCCACTTCATGAGGTGCTCTAGGAAATATCATCAACGTGCGGGAGAAACTATATATATATATATATATATATATATATATATATATATATATATATATATATATGTATCTATATATATATATATATATATATATATATATATATATATATATATATATATATACGTTGGCCCCACGGGGCGCTGCGTCAACGATCTGACGAAGAAACGTGCACTTAACGCCAAGAATAACGACAGCACACACTTAACCCCACAAAGCCCAGTATATCATTTTGTGACTGACTGCATGTGGATGTGAGCCACGCCTTGAGGAGATACGGATCTTAGGAAAGAGCAAGAACAAACTAGCTCGAGAAATCCTAGAAGCTTTTTTTCATCAAGAACAAAGGCAGAAATTGTGTAAGTGATACATAAGGAAACTTGTTTGATTCAGAAATGCGTTATCTGAAAAGTTTTTGAAACTTTTGTTAGTTTTAAAAGAGATGCGAGCACACGTAGGTTACGCATGGGCTATGAAAGTCGCAGTTTCACCCGATAGGCGAAGCATCGATTGCGATAGCAAATTAGCAGACAGCTATACAATTTAAGGACAAACGCTTTATCGGCCGTATAATCTTGTAAGCATCCGCTTACGAACTAAATTAACAAGCATGGTATCAGCGCGCACAGCAGACATGAACACATTCGATCACCGCGGACACTGGCTCTCGAAACGGTGGCGTGAGGGAGCGAGGCAGCAACAGCCAGGGAATTGACCTTCGTGCTGGCTGTCATTTAGTGCTGTTTATCGGCGAGAACACAGCAGACGCAAAGCCATGAGCCGTCGGCCCACCTAGACTCTGCCTCTAAAGCAGATCGCTTTCAAGATAAAGAGCGCGCGACTGCTCGCGGCCGCCGAATTGCTGCCGCAGTAAAAACGAGCCCTTACCTCCCCTCCTCCCGGTTCCGTGCGCACGACGGAAGACGGCGCGCTCCTTCCCCGCTTTCCTCCCTTGAGCGCGTCAGAATGAGCCCGCGATCGTCGATTCCGCTTGCGCTCGCTCGCGAAATGCGCAGTTGCTGCCCTCAAAGTTCCCTCGACATGGCTTCATTGTTTTCTCTGAGATGACGGGCGAACACCGCTGCTGGCGGCTCAGGTCCTAATTCCGAGGTGGGAGGAATCCCATCGAATGACGTGGACGCAGGGCCACGCGGGACTGAAGGGGAACGAAAGGGCGAACGCCTTAGCTAAAGCGCTAACCAACCGAGCGGGGCAAAACCAATCGACCCAACAAGCCCCGCTCTTTACTTTCGTGCCCCTGCCATCCAATTACGACGAACACCTCGAGATCCAGGGGCTCAGTCGCCGGATTTATCCTCCCCCTGACAGAAAGCCCAGCGCTGAAGAGGCAGTAGCTCTCAGACTTATACAAACAAATTTCCAAACCTGCACCGATACAGCAAAATGTAGCCAGTAACATATCGCGGCATATGCGCCGGGTGCGGTGACACACGCCCTACCCTCTTCGACATATCGTGGGGGTGCGGGGGAAAACCTCAGCCCTCAGAGACGCCTAGCACGTCATTTGAGCGGCGGGAGGTACAGCTGAACGGCGATACCCTGGCGGGCCAAGGAGCGCTCGTCCAGCAAGTTTATCGAGCAGCCATGGCCAGAGGAGTCCTGGAATGAGGACATCACGCACTCGACCCCCAGAGCAACGTCCTCGATGGTTGAAATAAATGTTTATCTCTCTCTCTGTCTCAGAGGAAGGCACTGCTTCCATCGCTCTTATGCTGCACAGAAGATTCCAGGGTAAAAAACGTTAGCTTCAATAACCAGTTTACTTAGGTCAGTAGCGCTTCATGGTTGCCAAAATTAATGCAGAATATTGTCAGCTTGATAATAATGACACTTATAAGCGTCGATACGCTGGCTGTGTAAGCCATCATCTCACATTTATCGTGTCTTTTTTAATGAGTGTGCAGTCGGTTTGTCGGTGCCAAGACGTTATGTGAGGCGTGTATATATGAAATGTGTGTATGCATTTGCTTATTCGTATTCATTCACTCAGGCGAGTTCTTTTTCACATGCAAGCTTCATAGATATGTAGCCTCTTGTTCCCGGCACGAGTGCTCGTTTAGGCATCCTAATCTAAGATTTAGATAACTGAAAGTCACAGCATGCTCTTTTATTTATACATTAGTGCACGCGGAGTAGGACAATATCATAACGTGTGCGGGCACCACTGGCCCCTATCATCTGAGGTGCTACAGGCGGTGGAAACACTTATGGCGCTCGCCTAACGGAGCGAGAGGCCGCAGCAGATACGGTATCTGGTATACGCAGGGAGTCTGTCGTGTGTTGCATAAATCATGTGTTGTGTAAACCGCTGGCTCCGGCGCAGCGAAATTTCGCGCCGAGGTCACGTTTCACCGTGGGTGCCTCTTAATACAACGTTTGAATGCCCAGTTTCCACATTTCGAACAAAATTGAAACAAGAATAGGTGTATTCTATAGTTTGTGGAACAGCGTTAGTGATTAAAAAACAACAACAAAAGAAAAACAAAGTGAAGTAGCGCTAGGGTATAGAAGAGTAGGTCTGGGCAAAGGAGCGATATATTGGAACTTGAGTCTAAATTAAAGCCTCCACCTCAGTAAAAGAGTAGTTATATATTATTCAAATATACGACGTCCGGCCGTGGTGTATTCGCGCCGCTGCTGTTGGTGTCGCCGCCGCCGCCGCCATGCTGTCGCGCTGTCGACATGCATGCGCGGCTCACGTATGGAGGGTCAGAAGATCTCCATAGACGCGAGATTCGTTTGATTGCAAAACTGGGGAGAGAGGTAGCGCGAAGCAGAAGGACAACTCAACGACAGGAAGCATAAGGACGAGCACTGCTTCCAACTCAGACTTATTATGGTAAAACACGAAAATGGGTAGCCACAAAGAAAAAAAGAGAAAAAGCAACAGGCCTGTTATCAGAAGAATGACACAGGCGAAAAAACGCTATGGAATTGCGCTATCCCCTTATGCGTGCGCCGGCACTGAGCTCAGTGCCTACTCCGATACGGTCAGTTACGGCTCGCTCACGCGTAATCCGTACTCACGAGTCACCTGCTCAACTGCTACGATAATGCGAGTGCGGTGGTTGGTCCCTGTGTCCGTGCAATGTTGCGGCATCTTGAAATGCGGGTGAAGCCATGCATGCGCGGCAATGTTGTGCAAGGAAGCCACGTTTCCCGTTGCGGATGTTGTTCGCGTGTTACCGCAGGCGGCCACCGGGACATCTGTCTGTTTTGTCTAACGCGCGCCACACGGCACAGCTGTTCGATATGCAAATTATCGCACATGCTGTCGAATCTGATTATTCTGTCTCCCACGAGCGCGTTCACCGAGCGAGAGGCTCACATACCTCGTAACTTTGCTTATCCCGTTATGGCCGCTCGCGTGCAAGGACAGTGCGGCATATATATACTGGGGACCGGTCCTTCGTGCCGGTCAAAACGGAGCAGAACCGACAATCGTAAACCCCGGCTGCGTCGTGACCACAGTGCCGTCGTACCCACAGTGCAGCGGTGGCGTAGAGGTAGAACACCCGCCTCGCGTGCAAGAGGTCCGTGGTTCGAATCCCGGTGCCGGCAATTTTCCACCGGATTAAAAAAAAAACACGCATGTTGATAAAATTGCACAAGCAGGCCTGGAGTGTGGCCTGATCCCGGTGACCAGAACCGGTAACGCACTCCCTCACCAGAGCAGGATTGGCCACCCTGGTGCAGTACTTGGCCACAACCTCCTATATGAACCTGGCTAAATGGTCGTCCTTTATTATTTCTTTTTTTGCTGCCAGTAATGCGAACGCGTGCGCGCAATTTCTTTTTTTCTCTCTCTACCTGATGCATGGACCAATGCGTGTGACGACAATCTACGGGCACTCAGGATGACGAGTCGATGTGCATACGTACGGGCAGCGAGCTGGCGTTTTCTGCCAGCGTGAACCTCCCCACGGGCGTCAGGTGGTCGTCGCCGGGCAGCGAGAAGCCGAGCACCGTGTAGTTGCCCTCGGCGTCGCCGTTCTCGTCCACGCGGATGTCGAAGCCCAGAGCGCCTGGACAACGCGCAGAGTAGCAAGCAAGCGGTCAATGGGAATGCACACACGAATAAGGATAGGCGTGGTGTATAGCGCAAACAGGTGATTTTACCATCGTTCGGGGTCGCTAAATTGGAAAGTAGTTTAGGCGGATGAAAACGGTGATTAGACAACGCTGGCAACTTAAACTTGAAGAACAGCGTGGCACCCTTGAATAACGGGAACGGTGAAACATCAAACGGAAACAGGAAACCGCAACCGTCTGAGAGCAGCTGCAGATAAACAAAAAAATAACAGAATGGCAAGCTAGTTCAAAGAAGGCTTCTTGCACAAGAAACTACAAGTGCAAAAGTTTGTTTTAGCTAATGCCAACAGTGCAACGATGTGTGTAGCATACGAGGGGGTACCCAAAACTAACCAGAATAATTTTTAAGGAGCTGGCCATTTATTTATTTGTTACAAAAACAACCTTATTACCTTCATTGTACTTCCATTACACTTAAAGGCTCCTGAACCACTCCTAGGGCTTGGTGCAATAACATAGTCCGCGGGTAGCGTACGCTGCTGCGAACATCTCGGCCAAGTTTTGCTGTGGTACGCGGTGGGCGGAGCTCTCAATCGGATCGCGAAGTCCTCTCTCTCTCAAACGCTCTCTCTTCAACAGAAGGCCCTGTCCTCACTCTCTTCTAGAGGCACTTTCTCGTCATCGGACGCAATATTTCATCGTTCTCTTAGGGCCGATTTACGCTCGAGCCACCCATCGCCGCAAGCCGCACCGCACGCTTGCGGTCGCGCGAAAAATTGCACCAATCCAGCACTTGTGCAGAAATTACCATTAACACTGCGTGCACAGTGTATATCTTACACATTGTAAACCAGAATTTGTGCACAAGTGTTTGATACGTGCAATCTTTCGCGCAACCGCACGCGTGTGGTGCGGCTTGCGGCGATGGGCGGCTCGAGAGTAAATCGGCCCTTAGACGGCTGCTATTGGCCGATAGCCGACGTCAAACTGCGGTCGGCTACATGGCGTAGATACCGGGGCTGCCGCCGGGTGCCGCCACGAGTCCACTGGCTAAGCGCACTGCGGCTCGCTGTGGTCAACCGCGTTTGGCTTATGTTTAGCGCGTCGTAGGCACCAAAGGCGGAAGTCGTGACGTCTACGTTAACATCCAAAGTGACAACTGAACTGCGCGCCACGGTGACATTTAGAAGGCGCAGAGTTGTGGGCACGCCCCACTGCGCCGTAGCCTTCGCAGCGCAAGGCATCGAAGAAGGAAGGGGAGCGGCGGAGGGCGTGTTTGACGGCCAATAACTCCGCTTCTGGGCAGGTATTCTGTAAGAGTCTACCTAGTGGAGATGTACATTTCGTCTGCTGCTGAAGTGCTGATTGGCTGTGGCACCTCACTACTGCGGGCGCGCGGACGAGCTCAGCCAATCAGAACTTCAAGAGCAGACGAAATGGACATGTCCATTAGGTGGACTCTTACAGAATACCTCTCCTGCTGAATGCATTGAATAACTTTTTTTACGACAAAATATTTCTGAAATAGCCTATTTTAACTTCAAATGGCGTTCTCCACTTCGATAAAGTGTGGTTCAGCTGGGGCCCCTTTAAACATTTGTCCAATCTGCGATTAAAATTTTGGAAACATGTTTCAAACTGGTCTGTTTTGATGGACTAATAACTCCTCCCTCGTTTCCTTTTCTTTCACCCCTTCTACGCCTTGAAATCGCAGTCATTTCATGCCCTTCTTCATTCGAGAAAAAAAAAAAAAGTCGCACGGAGTGAGTTCAAGTGAGTGAGACCCGTGTGCACCTGACGTCGCTCCGTGCGACTTCTTTTTGCCTCCTTGAACGAAGAACATAAGAGGACTGCGATTTCACGATGTAGAAGAGGTGAGTGAAAAAAAGAGAGATGAATTATTAGTCCATCAAAACAGACGAGTTTGAAAAACGTTTCGAAGTATGGAATCGCAGAGTGGACAAATGTATTAAGCGTAATGGACGGTACTTTGAAGGTGATAAATTTGTTTTGTAATAAATAAATAAATAAATAAATAAATAAATAAATAAATAAATAAATAAATAAATTAAAAGAAATAATTCCGGTTACCTTTGGGCACCCCCTCGAACATGGTTTCAGGTAAGTGCATAATTTGAGAGACACTACGTGCACACAGAAGTAGCGTAAAGAACAGACTACTGAAACCGCAAGACGAAAGGCCGATTGTGGCTTCACAAAAACAAAATGGAAAACAAGTAGCACGAATAGAGTGGTAACTTTGGGACGTTCAAAAGTTTAGGTTTACTGAACCATTTCTTTCATTTTTTTTTCTTCTTATACTGTATACTTGTGCCCAACCCTGAAGTGTCCCTGAATAGGGATGCGGTATTTGGACACAAATTGCTTTACGAACGTTGCCAGAGAGCTTACAAAAGCATTTTTATGTCAAACATTTAGCATTTGAGTGGTTCCGGCACCTCGAGAAACGCATATGCTCGAAACGAGGTACAGAGGCGCATCGAATCAATACTATCGATGAAAAATTAGATCTGTTCTCGGGGGTCAAAAGGCGGCAGCCATCTCCACACAAACACCATCACCATAGCGATCGAAATTCAACATTAAGATAGCACTTTTTCATTTTTGCCTTTCCAATCTACTCGGTAGCAAACCGGAGATATCTTCTTAAAACCTCTGTCTTTCCTTGCCGTATTCATCTCTCGCACTCTTTGGCACTCACGTACGTGCGCACCAGCACATGATTCACGGTTTCAGGTGCGGATAGACGAGAGTTGAGGTGAAGCGTCTGCCTTTACCGCTGTGTCGGGATGGAACGAAAAAAAAAAAAGAAAAAAAAGAGAGAGAAAAAAACAAGCATGTTTTCGACGGGAAAGAAAGCGCAATCGAAATCTTATCATTCTGTTTCGGAGTGAAATCGAAATGTTTTGATTGGTTTTCGGTTCTAAGGCAATGTCGGCAATCCGAAGGAACCGACGTCAAACAACGTCAGCGGTAGCACGTATCTGAGGGGTTCGCATGAAGGCGTATCGCAGGCGGGCACCGTGCGAGTGATATAGTCGGTCGAGCGCTGCACAATTCTAAGCCTACCGCTGGGCGCACTAGCAGGTCGGCATCGTAGCAGAACCCAGGGCTTCCTCGCTGAAGAGCTTATCGTTTCGTTTTCTACGCGTGCAACGCTTAGTTACCGAAGTATTATTGTTCGTTCGAGGCTGCTTCTGAGATCATGCTCAGTGCTTTGACACAAGGCATTAAGCATGATCTAAGAATTCATAATCCGCATATTGAGAAAAATAAATACTGTTTTTAGCGTTATTTCATATTTTTTTGCATGCGAAGCGAACCCGTTGTGAACCGTTACGGATCGTTATTTTTTTCGTTGCAGAGCAGAACCGCGAGAGGAAAGTGAAACCAGAACGAAAAAAAGATATTTCGTTCCGACGCCCTGGCATCCACAGAACGGCCTTCCGGAAAGATTAACGCCGAGTGCTCATTTCTCTGTCGTTCGCAAAGTGGAACCGATGAGACCTTTTCTGAAACCACTTTTCCTAGTTGTACATAGCAAATATACTCCAATGGAAAGACAGTGTACATTGGAATCGGCTTGCCCAACGTGGAGAAATTGACCCTGCAGGTTCCGTTCCCCATATAACTGGCACACGCATGCCACGGACACATAAATGTCTTCAAGTCTACAAAAAATAAAATAAAAAGTAAAGTGAAAGGTCGCAAATGTATGCCAGACCAGAGAGGCCGGTTGGAGTGCAACCTTTCCACCGAGAAATCAACGTAGAGCAAGATTTTCATCAACGCTGCGACACAATTGGAGCACAGTACCTTATTTTGCTCACGTTAGATGTCGAAAACTGCCCGCATTCCGAGAAGCGGTTATTGGGCGAGTATTTATACGTAGCTTAAGGGTCGACACACGTCAGACTAATTGGCAAATATCCTCGCACATTTCTCGGTGCGTAACCTTCGCAGTTCAATGCCTATTTTATTGCGCCCTCATCTCTTGAGGCGTATCACCGCGCGCAAAGCGAAGTTGTCGATTGCTTTGTTTGCCCAGAGAAGTAGGGCAGTTTACCGAGGCCATCGGTCGAGCGAGATGAATTAGTAACGTGCTTCGTTGTGATTAACGAAGGGCAGTCGCACGTAGTCGCAGGCTGTGCCGCTGCATGGCTGACCCTGCCTTTAGTGAAGGGCCCTGGAAGAAAGCATTGAAGAGGAGGAAAGCGCCGAGTACTTGTGCTAGAGCGAATATTTTGCTGTCAGAAATCTCGGCGTGCCAACCGCGGCGGTAGCTTACACTGACTTTGGCGTCGCGCTGGGAAGCTCGAGGTCGCGGTTTCAATCCCGGCCGCGGCGGCCGCCTTTCTGATGGCGGAAAAGTGCAGAAACGCTCGCGCACTTAGACTTAAATTTGCGCGTTAAAGAACGCCAGGCGGTCAAAATTAATCAGGAGACTCCCGCTATACGGCGTGCCTCATATTCAGATCGTGGTTATGCCACGCGAAGCCCTACATTTGTTTTTCTCTCGGCGTGTCAGTAGGACTTTGTCAGTGGTGGTCTGCATAGATTAAACAATCGTTGCAGTCTTTATGTGTGAATCTCGTAACTACAAACTTGTTAGTCACGCTAAACGAAACGCCCACTTCCCTTTCGTCCTCAACTACGCACAGTGTTAGGCGATTATCTGTGATACAGCCTGTTAAGCCGCTCATCTCTCAAACGTGAAGCATAGGCGGCGTGATGCACTAAGTATACAAGCAAATTCTCGGCTCTCCGGGGTAATTACCGACTAATCTCTACCGACGAAAAATGTGGGAGCATTAACACCATCACCAGAGATGGGGGGTGATGATGTCGGACGCCCTTTTGTCAGGTCTAAATGCCTACGGCAAAAGCCCCGATGTGGCAAGCACCTCTTATACGTTCTTAGACGAGCGCAGGAGATGGTGCCCAGAATTTCGCAACTGAAGAACAGCCCAGTCGTCAAAAGCTCATAGAGGCCATTGCAGTGACCGCGCAGGATTCGCCAAAAACACTCCTTTGGCGGAGTGCTTGTTAATTGCCGGTGCGCGTGTCACTTTTGGTATTCTCTGAAAGCAGGCGACCGGACAAATTACGCAGAAATGTGACGACATTAAGTGGAGGCACTCATGCAGAGAAGAATGGCTAAGAGCGTGGGAACAGAAGATCGAGAGAGAGAGAGAGCCATGGCGGGAAAGAGTGCCAAACGCTTACCTAAAGTTTAACAACTATGCTAACGAGATTAGGCACAGCCAAGTAGGTGGCCGCTTAAGTTCAGTTGTAACCACATTGGTTAAGGGAATTGTGAAAAGGTAGACGAAACCCGGGGCACTACGCTGACCAAAGTAAATTAAAAAAATAACACAAGACGTTTCGGCTCTCACATGGGAGCCTCGTTCACAGGTGAATGTTTCTTCTACCTGTGAACAAGGCACCCGTGTGGAGCTGAAATGTCGTGTTTTCTTTAAAGTTTACTTTGGTCGGGCGTAGTACTCCGGTCTTTGTCGACCATTTCACCATGATCCATCCCGACTAGACGGGCTTCCGTCAAACATAAAATTTCGTTAGGCGAATGTTGACGCGTTCCAGCAGTTGCAACCTCCCCTTTTTACTCTTTATTGAAGTGCATTCAAATACTGTCTGGAACCCATTCCTTTCTGTCTAGGCTGTGATAACTAAGCTGATAGATCAGTAAGACTCCTTACGATGCAACGCTAGTCTGGGCCATGACCACTTTGGGGTCGAATAGTGAGACTCGGTGGGGCGTATTTAGGGGGACAGTTGTCCTAGGCTCTAACTTAGGAGAGAGAGAGAGAGAGAAAGAGAGAAACAACTTCATGTAGTCGCCTGCAGAACGACACCATGACTAAATGGCGCCGTGACGCGGGCCCTGACGTCTTCTCAGCGGGTGGTCTCTACTCAACTCCAGCGCTTGTTACTCCCGCGGTCGGCCGCCCTGAGGGGCAACGTTCCATCGGTTTCGCTCGGCCTTTGTCTTTCAAGAGCCGCCGAGACCTTAGGAAAACTTGGGAAATATAGTAGAAAACTAAGGCGCTGTATACTTGCATGGTTTTCATCAGTGTTCTTCTACAAACTCTGCATCTGACTGTGTAAATATTTTCGCTGCAATTTGTCTCGATGTGTTGTTGCATCCAACCTGCCTCCCGCTTCATCAACGCCGATTATTCTCTTGAAGAGACGTGATCAACTTCAAGGAGATAGAACCAGCTTTACTCAGCCCTTGTAATTGCCATTGTGAACACTCGTTAATCATTCGCTGTTAACAATGTGAATTAAAAGGACAGAGGTAGGATTACGAAGGGAACACGCAGAACTGTCTTAATTTCATTTTCCACGTGGTTTATTCAAGGGTCAGGAACTAAAGCTTAGAAGAAGTATTTTTAAGTAAATTTATCAGTTATTTACGGTAGCTTATTCTATTGCACCTATGTGTACCAAAGAGCACTCCTGTCCCATTCCAGAAAGAAATAAAGGAAAACTGAACCATGCGAACAAGTCTATACGTAATCGAGGAAGCTAAGTCAATCTTATTTTTTTCTTAATTTTTCTGTGGATAAGAAAATAAAAAGAGGTGCAAAGTGCATGTATTCGCCAAGAGTTGTGTCATTCAGTAACGGAAACGGCATAATGTTTTGAAATTTACAAAACGTCCACGATCATTTCTAATCCAAGCGTAGCGCTAAGCTAACGATGCAGGAACTATGCAGCTTTCGATGCATACGTGTCAGATGTTTCGCACGCTCATCTATTGCACAGCTGAGAACTTGCCGTGCAGACGCGAAGGTGCCACAGTTAGATCTCTTTGCGTGTCAGTACACGGAATTTCTTGCCACTAGGCTTCCGCATAGCATAAGAAATATCTTTTAGCTTTTATGTGTGAAGCTTGCAATAGCAGATGAAATGAATAGTTATGCTAAATGAAATGCTCGTCTGCATTCCTTCTTCTAGGCCTTACCTTTTCAGCGGTACCTGTGATACGGCCTCATACAGCCGCAAGATATGTGAAAGCTCTAAGGTGAACGCGCGTTGGAAGGTCAGGTGTTGACGCCCGCAAGAGTTCGGGAAAGAACAGGAAAAATGCATTGAGCTGTGACGCTGCGGCTTTTTCCCTCGCGTACAGCAAGGAATCTATGCGCATTTTGGCGATAGCTTAATTCAATAAGCGCAGCGCTTCAGAATGTCTGGCCACCTCGTTTAGCGAGGTTAGAGCGTCAAATAAGTACCCCATGGTAATAGAAATTGAGTTGGGGTCCGCCACTAGGGTTTCAGTGGAACTTTAAGAGACGCTACAGAGGTACACCAGGTTAGTTTTGCTTCGTAGCACGTTTCTGTAAGACCTAACTTATTTGATGGTGCAAGGCCCTTAATCAACAAAATAAGAAGTGCTTTCTTTAAATCTCACGCCGGAACGGTTGGGCCAGTGCGTTCGAAGTATCTTCGCATGTTTGAGGCTGTTCTTGTCCAGAAAAAAAAAAAAAAATTCTCAAAGCTCATGTCGTTGAGCGATTCGTCCCTTCATAATGATATTTCTCGTATCTTTTCTTATCAATAAACAGTTAACTTGTCTCACTCACACGCTATCTAGCTATCATGACGTGAGGAGCTAGAGCAAAAATAAACCCGTTGTCTCGCATCTGCATCTTTTCTAGCTTTATCAAGCGTTATCAAGCGCGATAGTTGTGACGTTTCCGGTATTCCGGAAGTGTAATTTACCACTAATCTCAAAAATTCTCGCTAGTGTCTCTTTAGAATGGACCAGTGAGGCCAACTTAACGACCCGCAAGCTGCTAGCACAGTCCGTCGGCTTTTGTTGATGTGGCGTGCACTACAAGAAGGGATCGTCGTGACGTGACGGGAAGTGCTTGCGGGTTCATGTCAACAGCTACCGGTGTCGACTGCTGCCACTTCATCGCGCGGTCGCGTCCTCGCGTGGCCTTTGAACCAACGCTACGCATGCTTCGGTCGCCCTTACTTCGATAGAGGCTGCCTCGTATCTTCAGCCCGACTGCGGTGCCGTTGGTGAGCGAGCCGTTCTCGCGCAGCACCTGGGTTGCGGCCCGGGCCCACAGCATCACGGCGTCGTACGTCAGGCCTGCGTATATCGGGACCTGCCAGTGGTAAAGAAGCGAAGGCGAAATTAGTGAAGCGAACATCCAAGCAAGCTATCGCTCGCATCATTGTCGGCACGCCTCCCTGGTTCGGAGAGCACTGCGGAAGGAAAAAAAAGGCCTTACGACTGAAGATTCAGTAATGGCTACACCGAACCCACTCTTATAGTTGAATTAAGGAGGCGCCAAGACAGCGGAGCTGTAAGCTTATACGCCGCTATTGGCATAAAGCGCATAGTAGTTACGCATGACAAAAGTGCGACAACGATAAAATGGAATCTGAAAATAACTTGCTTTCAGATGTGTTTAAATAAATTGTCGAGATCTTTCAACACAAGCTTCTGCTTATCTTACGCATTTGTCCCTGCCATTGCTCACGCATTTTATTTCTCTTCACGACGGCTGTCCTGCTATAATATATATATATATATATATATGAATCATTCCAAATTTTCCTTGGGCTCTTTCGAATTGCACAGCCGTAGTCTAAGTAGAATGAATTCCATGACAGGTACCGCGCAGTTGAGTGATTTCGCGAGTGAGAATCCTGACATAGAGCAACGTCGCCCAGACCTCTGAGTGAAACAGAACCGTAATCGATCGCAGAAGCAAGCAGGTTGCGAGGCGCACCAAGGGTCCCCTGCCCTCGAGAGATTTCTTTTTTTCATATGTCTGCTGTCGGCAGCACTGCCTTCGTTTCGGGCACGGTGACGCAAAAGGTATTACCATTACTCAAACGCTCCGGTAAGTTGGTGCCACCTCTCTGCACAAAATTGCAATATGTCTGTGGTTTGCAGTGCCGTGAGAACAGTGCAGAAGAACTGGCACACGAAGAAAATCGCGTAATGCAATATGAAACGGGCAGTTGTTACACGAAAACTACCGTCGTCCGAAGACGCCCCCATGCTACCAGGGTTTCGTCATTGCACGCTAGTGGGATGTCCACAACTGCGACAAACGCGATATCAATGGCGCCACGAAAACATCGAATGGCGCAGGAAGCACATTAGGCAGAGTCGGCTCCGTCGACTTTGGCAAAGCGGTGGGTGCTGCTACACGGAGTGCGCCGACTGCTCTGCTCTAGTTCTGCTCTCGACCTGCCATTCGATCTCTCACTTGGACGTATACTAAAAGGGTTGCTGCACAGACAGCACGAAACTTAGCGCCGGAAGTGCTTTGGGTGTGCCATTAGAATTTGCCAAGAGAAACCGCGACTGGATATACTGCTGTTGCAGGGCTAAGGCGAAGGAATTGCCGCCGAAGCATTAGTAGCCCATTACGGCGTTTACCATTTCCTGTCACTTATAACGAACCAGTTCCAAGTCATTCTGAATTGCCGTTGCATCTATAGGAGTCAGATTACGGCCGTGTGGAGCGAAAAGAACGGAGAAACTATTACTCTTGCATTGTGATTGATTTGCCAAAACATACATTAAAGTTCTCACCAGCGTACTACAAGCCCAGAACCCCGAAGCTGCACTGAGGCGAAGACATGGCGGCTATGAGCTGCCGATTGACGGACAACTAGTCGCAACGAAAAATATTCTTTTCCAAAAAAATGATACAAGAAAGACGTACAGACAGATAAGTTTAAACAGTGCTTGCCTTGAACTTGAGCTCGGTGTGCATCGGTATGCAGAGTGGCTGCGTGCCGGCGTAGCTGAGCACGGCCTCCGAGAAGCGGCCGTAGTGTTCATCAGAGGGCACGCGGGGCGACAGCAGAAGCACGGCTCGGAACGGGAACGGCCGCACGATGGACGAGTCCTCCCAGTCTGCGTTGATTGCGCGCGAGCATTGGCTGAGCAGAGAGACCGCGCGGAGTCTACGCGCAAGTTCGCCCACATGTCCAACTAAACTGAAACGATCCATACGACATGCGTCCTCTAACTTATGGCTAGAATTGCGTTTTTTGCAATCTTTGAATACTAACACAAAAGCGAATATAGCCAGGGATGGGAGAAAGGAAATTGAAGACGCGACACGGTTTGTGTTCACCTGTCGTTCTTTTTTGTTGGTGATGCGCGTGCTTCGCTAGTATCACAAGCTGGCGTACGAGTAAGTCCTCATTGCAGAAATTTGGTGTTGCTGGCACGAATAATCTCGGCACATTTTGTTTCCGCCCATCAGATATTTACGTTTTCGGACTACAATGTGTGTTGTGCGTGTTGGTAAACGTACTTGCCAGCATTTAGAGCGCGCAGACTAGGGGCAAAAGGAAGGCGTAGGCACCACGGTGGACTCTCGCTCCTGCCTTCCAGCGTTAAAATGGCTTCCAATAACGGTTCCGATTGTGCACACGAGGTGTTTTAAGCAGGAGAAACGGAAAACGCGCCATTTGAAATCAGCTTAGGGCAGGTGGAACTTAAAGGGACACTAAAGGGAAAAATGATTTCTTCCGCATCAGTAAATTACCGTTCTACGAGGAGACTTTTCAACACGTTCTTTGTGACTGTCCTCGATATAATTTACAGAGACAATCACTCGCAACCGCGATAGCGCGCTTTGACCAAAGACCTCTCACAGAGGAACTTATTTTAAAATACCGCCATCATAAGCCTTCGCAGCAGAGCGCGACGAGTGCACTGTTGCGGTTCTTGAGGGCGACAGGCGGCTGTAGCCTGAACAGGTGTTGACAGTGCTTCAAGTGTCACTGTGCTGTGCGATGACAGTATTCAGTGACAGTGACCGACTGTGATTGTGTGTCTATTCTCCTTCCTTTCCATATCTCTACTTTGTTACCACTTTACCTCCCCCTCCCCTCTCTCCCCAGCGTAGGGTAGCCAACCGGATCTTTTTCTCTGGTTAACCTCCCTGCCTTTCCCCTTTCCTCTCTCTCTCTACAACACCGAAAACACCACTCTTACAACGATTAGACGTTTGGTAAGCCAGAAAAAGCGCAAGAACGAAATACAGGTGGCGACGCCTACTTAAGTTCTCGCACCTGGGGGCTGTGACGTCTTGGATTTTGATGACATCTTCCAGGGCCTGCTAATTATATATAGCGTACAGATTGACTACATTGTGTTCTAAAGGAACCAAATATTAAACATGGCAAGTTTCGGGAACCTTTACTCAGCCAACGCGACCCAAATGCGAAAACATACTTTGGAATCCTTGACGTCACGCTGACGTACCGGCGCTTGGGTTTCGGCGCGAAATTCAAATACTGATACTTGGACCTTCATTTTCTCATCTAATAATCAAAGTATTCTTTTTAAATACCTGCCTGCAGGGTTCTCAAACGATGCTTCATTAGCCTAACTGATTTATTTTTTCGCTTTAGTGTCCCTTTAATAGTTTTTGTTCTCTGCATGGCTGGATTAATGTCTTTATTACATATGACAAATAATTTTCTGCCGAATACCAATGCAAGCAACGTGGTGTCTTGAGAACATTGGCTTGTTTCAGAACGCCGGATGGATATAACCGGTAAATTCAAAGTGCGGCTCCGGAGGCGACACCTTGTAGAATCTCCAGAGACGGTCTAAGTACGAAACGAACACTCCCACAGCGATAAAGCTCTGTGTGCCACCCACATCGCCAGCTGCTTGATTGCACCAATCTAGCACTGCGCATCGTCGACGCGACGCTTTCTGGGTATTGTAGGGGTTGAGGGACGGACTTCGGGATGAAAACAAACTTGGGGGATTTATTTTACATTATATACAGAGAGGTGAGAGACAAGTAACAGTTGTACAGTCATTACGGGCCGGCAGCAACTCGGACGCTGCGGCCCGCGGCAGGAAGTTCGAGAGAGACGAATCAGGGAATGCTCTGGTCTCTCTGGAATGCTTCTTTTAAACCCTTCGAGGACTGGAAGTCGCGTCATGTTCGGCCAATGGGAGAGCCCGCTCCGATGACGCCACCTTCGACCAATGGTATGCACCCGTGCGGTGATGTCACACCCGGCGGCTCCCCGCGGTCTTGCCTTGCTGTGGTGCAATGCGCTTCTTCAAAGGCGGAGAAGGGGGACGATTGGGCCCCATTGTCCGAGGGCTCACCTGCTCCCGGTGGTACGGCCCCGCTGTGGTGGCAAATGCCTTCTTCAAAGGCGAAGAAGAGGGACGCTTGGGCCTTCCCGGTACATCGCAGCCGTCTTGTTTCGGGACCCACTTTTCTTGCAACAATGCCGGGCTACCCCTTCGTTTTCTGGAAAACTCAAGCATTGAATAGCTACCGGCGGCGTACGAACTTGTTGGCACGTGAACTTATTGGCTCGAGCGATCCTCTGGAATGTGTCATCCGTGTTTCTGCATCCCTTACTTAGAAGTGGCGTGATTCGAAGTGGTCCGGGGGAACTCGAAGTAGGCGCAGGAAACAGCTCCATATCTAACAGTATACGCGGACAGCCTGCATATGCGTAGCTGGCGATGCTTTACTTGATTATTAATGTTCTCGTTATCGTATTGCTATAGCAATGATACGGACGTTATACGGACCACTGGTGCCGCTGTCGGCGCCGTAGTGCTGTCCTGCTATCAATGAGGCATGCGAGCATTGCCCGATCGTGAAAGGCCTCAAGGCTTCTAATGATGTGCAGTGCGTCTGGGGCTGCAAAGGCGAAGAAAGCCTAGTGGACCGTCACGTTACGTTGAACACGCTCTGCCGTAACCATGGCAGCGTTCAGATTTTCGTCGCTAGGCAACAACAAGGGTTGTGCGCACGCACTCGCATTAGTGTTCCCGCTGAACAGCTGGGCACGTGACACACCGTAGCGCATACACTCATCTGAGCGTTACGCACAGTAAGCGTCCGGATAAATCTACGCAATCGTTACCCTGAGCGCTCACAAATGCCGGCAGTTTTCTTTCGATACCATCTCCTGCGCCATCGAGGTGCGCCAACCTGCAACGCGTCGGGTGACGCTTCTCGTCAAGCCAGCGTCGTTGGACGCTTTCAGGACAAGGCTGAACCTGGCTATTGCTTTCTATGCATCGGGTATTGGGGAAAACGAGAATTGGTCTACCCGGCATGTCTTGCATTTGAGACGTTCATTAACCTTGGTTGAGGCTTTCATTCGCTTCAAGCAGTAAATCCTCGTCTTCATACGTGGTAGCTCGAGCCTTGAAACAAGTTTGCACTAATTGGAGATCACATAAGCACAAAAGCATCGAAACGTTTTTTACCGTAGTGATGCCGTAAAACAAAAGCTTCAGCACTATTTCAAAACGCATAAAGCGGCAAACATAAAACCCACAACCAATTGTGACCCTTTGGCCTGTGCTTTGCTCGACAAAGCTGGCATATTGAGACGACTGAAGCGCGTTCACAAACGCCTGAACACATCAGAATTTTTATAGACAACCTCGGTGATTGGCCCTGATGCCATTGGGGAAACAGAAACCTCAGGGCGCATATTCGCATCGATCGACAGAGGTCACGCGGCCGACGACGAGTGGCGACCTATGAGCGATGCACGGTGACCGATGTCCGCACAGTAAAGCGCTGCCTGCCCGTCGCCACATCGAAATGTCTCGCCATTGATGCTGTTCTCATCTGCTCGAGCCGCCATTGCCGCGTAAAATAAGCGTAAACGTATATAACGAAATGCTGTACCGGCGCCACTGATCGGTTTAGTAGGTTTGCGCCCGAACTCGCGCGACTGGAAACTCGACCAAAGCTCGACTTCCCTGAAACAGTCGCCTTTCGACCAATGCGACCATTTGCCACCGGTCGTCTTGCAACCAGTTTGGTCGCGACACCTCTGCGATGCTTAGGGTTTCAGTTTCAATTTCCTAGTTTCAAGCTGCAGTGTTAGCTAACCTAGTTAATTAAGCATCGTTTCGAGACAGCACTCCACGAATCTGCCGGGAGAAAGCGCCGTACCAACGGCAAATATTTAAACGCGGGCCGCGTTAGGTAATGCCATAGAGCTTCTCACTATATCACCTAGAGTGAAATCTGGCGCTGCTGCGTTGTGGTGTGCATGGGAATGCCGGTATATTGTGACTTCCGATTGGCATCGTTCTCGGAGAGCCAGGACACCTTGAAGACGCGCATGCGCCGTTCCATCTGTCACAATGAATAATTTTCTACTAAAACAGCACGTAAAAAGCTATTTTAGCTTTATTATTACGCAAAAAAGGTATTTTGTTTAACTATACGAACTTGTAATTGCATGTATAATTATATGATACGTAAAAAGTATCAGCGTACCGCTGAAGTTGGAGGACCGACGACAAGATTCGCGCTCGCTTTGAAACAGTTTGTCGTCTGTTCTTGCTTTTCTTCGCTTCGTCATGCATTGTAAGCGAGTAAAAATGGAAGATGCGCGAACGGAGACATTTTATGAAAATTTTACTTTAAGAACACGTTATTTGTGTAGCCATATCCACGCTTTAGACGAAGCTTCTTACAACACCAGCCAACACAAGCTTCGCAGACACATATACCGTCATTCCCATGACGACACAGCGCCCCATAGGAAACCCCCATAGACGGTGGCGCCTGATTTCCCTCTGGGTGTCATAGTGAGAGACTGCATGGGTGATACCGCCCGAGATAGCAGCAGCCGGAGGGCTTTGTGAACTAGAAAAAGCGTTGCGAATGCGACGGTCGACATCCACGCGCGACTTGCACAACTCGGTCTGATTACTTCAGTTGTTCCTGCAGTGCTCAACAGCCTCAGATTCTGCGGTCACCTTTAGTATGGTTAAAGGAAATCAAATAGCCGTATTTTTTTACCCTATTATTCCGAGCCAGTAATCACAATCCAGCGAGGTGGCTCATTATCGGCAAGGAAGTGTGCAAAAGAAAGAAAAAAAAAGATGTCGGATTGTAGAACTAGGGAGCACGAGTACTGGGAGAGTGCGGGTAGACGATCTGGGGTTTAAGCTCGATGCAGTGTGACTCTGTCGCTCGATGCGCTGCGGAGCCGGAGGTGTCCAGTTTCATTCCAAACCGCGGCAACCGAATTGCGATTTGGGCATGGTTCAAAGAACATTCGTACATCTTTGATTTTGGGGCAAGATGGGTGCTGACACGACATTTCCGACTAATCATTTCTCGCGTTTAATGAAGGTTCTGGACCTGAAATACTTACGGAAAATAGTTACAAGCCTGGAAGCGCCGGTAATATTTTAATATTATGCGATTTCTGCAGGATGAAAAAAAAAATTATGGCGTTTTACGTGCCTAAACCCCGATCTGATTACGAGGCACGCAGTAGTGGGGGACTCCGTATTAAATTTGACCATCTGGCGTACTTTAACGTGCACCCAAATCTAAGCAAACGGATGTTTTTGCATTTCAACCCCATCGAAATGTGGCCGCCGTGGCCGGGATTCGACCCCGCGACCTCATGCGGAGCAGCCCAACACCATAGCTACTAAGCAACCACGGCGGGTTTCTACAGGATGTCTTGGTTTCATTTCCCAGGTAGATACCCTGTCGTGTCGTTACAACATAGTACGTGGAAGCAGGATATTACGAATTTTTCTACACTTGATCCGGCTCGCTCGGTCCTACATCGGCCCTCACAACGAGTAGGCGCATACGAGGCGACCGACGGAGCCGCAGCGAATGTTGAAAAGTTGCGATCTATTTGATCTCATATGACCACATACTGTGTCGGGACGTCGGGACACAGTATCATCCTAGGAAATAAAACCGAAACTGGCTTTTGAAAAGCTATTATATTGCATTCT
Source organism: Dermacentor andersoni (assembly GCF_023375885.2). NCBI lineage: Eukaryota > Metazoa > Arthropoda > Arachnida > Ixodida > Ixodidae > Dermacentor > Dermacentor andersoni. The sequence goes on from NC_092821.1 coordinate 53,526,336, forward strand.
TTATGGCTGCTTCTCACTACTTTTTTTTTCTAGGGTTTAGAGGTCTAGGACCTTCATTCAAATAAAAAAAGAAATAGTCTGAAAAAACATACCCGTACTCCTTAAAAATAGAGAGAAAAAAAGGAAAGTGAAAATTTTTCTGAATACTTCCTTTACGGCATCTCTCAAATCCCGCTGGACAGTTTCGAGACGGCAAACCACATATATTTGTTTTTAAAATGGATGACATAATAAATTTCCTTCCCCGCACTACAGTAGTGCAGTGATGTAAGGCACCCTCTAAAGCTTGTGGGAGTAGTCTCTAGCGCGGGGGCTAGGGCGTTAGATCACAGGCACCGACGCTTGGGTGCGACTTGATCAACATAAAACTACAAATGAGGAAATATTTCATCACAATACCAATGCGCAGATGACCGTTCCGTGCGGCGTTGAATAAAACAGAGATAGTGAGCTCGTTCATTCCTTAACTAGAAAAAATCCTGGGTATAACCTCGGGATTAAAATTTCATGGCCTCACTCATGTCTACCCAATGTATGGCTGCGCAAGGTCAGAGAGAGAGAGAGAGAGAGAGAAATGAGACATGGAAGGTTATTCAGAAGACAAATATCCAGTTTTCTGCCCGGCATTTGGAAAGGAGGAAGGGGGGGACAGAAACCTGAAACAGAAAACATACGCAGAGGGACTGAGTGAGAAATAAAGAAATGTAAAAGACGTACAAAGACCCAAGCATGAAAAAAACAACAGCGCTTCTGACCTTTTGCTGACTCTCGGTAGGCTGGTACTAACATCTATACGTCCCTCACTCTAAATGTCCAAAAAGCCAGTTCGTATTGTCGAAGTATTGGCGCTATCTCATGGCACGAGTTTCACTCAATATGTCATCTGGACAAATTATGACGACAGCTAATTCAAAACTGTCTAGGTAAACGATGCACCAGGTGGCACCAGTGATCCCTGTTTGCCATCTAATTTTCAAGAGCAGCCGCGCATCTCAGACAAAGATTATTTATGGCTGTCCAGCGACTCCTTATCCGAATGCGGAAGTCGTAATGGTAGGAATACCGCGAATCAGCAGAGCTCATAGAAGACAATTCCGCAGGGGTTAATCGGCAAGCCTATCTTACCCCCTTAGTGAAAAAAGTATAAGCGCCGTCATGTGCACTAACTTATATAGCCCGGCATTCCTGAAGGAATTTAGTTCCTGTGATTGTATCTACGTTCTACATTTTAAGACGCTTAATCAAGACGTAAAAGTTGTAAGTATGATGTCGGTTCGTAGACACATTTAAAACACATAGACTTATTAATGGGATAGCGCTTGACTTTTAACGCCGTGATTTATTTTGTTATCTTTATTATATTTGGCCAACCCTTACCTACACCAATGGGCATGTTTCACTGTGACAGAAGGGGTATATAAGCTTTAGGCTTATTTATTTATGAGTGAAAGTATTCCCTCGATTAAGCCTTCCTCCACCATGCGGGCTTCCACACAACCGATCTGCCATTTACACGTGTGTCGCACTTCTCTCATCATGCACCTTTCCTCACAATTCCCCAACGAATATCGATATAGGGACCTACGTTGCTGTCCTAACCGATAGGGCGCGCATCTGTCCAGCCTACGACACTGCACATCATATTGACCGCTTATAAAAACGAGCACGGGGGAAGAGAACACAAGACGACGACACGGGCGGTAACTTTAAACTGATTTATTCACGGCAACACGTGGCAATATATAGACAAATATAAATGCGCAGAACGTAGCAACAAGAACACTTATCAGCCTAGTGGGGCGACCCCTTATAAAAAAAGTCTATCTACGATTGACACAGCCTAATGGAAGTGTAACTAACGCAGTCTTGCCCTTTGTTTTTTATATGATATGCCTACGTCAGTTCGCGTGCAGTCTGGTCCTGGCTCCCCAGAATCTTTATCTCCTTGAACCATGTTTTACAGGGGCAGGCATTGCAGTGCGCAGGCAAATGCGGCAATTCATCTTTAATTAACTATTGTTCACGTTTCCTGGCTCGATCATTCAGATACCGTCCAGTCTGCCCTATGTAAAACTTTCCACATGCCAGGGGTATATTATGTACAACGGCACTGCATTTGGCATACGACCTGGCATGCTTCTTGCCACAACCTGGCCTTCCTTTAGGATCACCGGAGGTGCGAGGGCAGAGCCGCGCCAGCTTAAAGGGGGCTGAGAAGACAAGGGGGACTCCAAACCTTCCTGCCACCTTCATAAGTTGCTGCGTTCTGCGCATGTTATATTCGTCTGTATATTGCCACGTGTGGTCGTGAATAAATCAGTTGAAAGTTACCGCCCGTGTCGTCGCCTTGTGTTCTCTTCCACTGTCCTTGTCTTTATTAGTGGTCAATGTGATATGCACTAAACACCAACTGGGCCAAACTGAAGTTCTTCTGAAGCCTAAGACACGTCCTTCGACTATAGGACTTCACTACAGCAATAAAATACCTCTAGGGTTGACGATTAGGCGAGTTGGTATTGCATTCTAGAACTGGTACAGCGCAACATACAAAGGAAGAAACAAGCCGAGCCGGCCAGAGAAAGGAACAGCGCGTTGTTTCTTTATCTGGCCGGCTCGGCTTGTTTCTTGCTTTGTATGTTGCACTGTACCAGTTCTAGAATAAAATGTCGCCTTCGTTCTGGCGACATTGATGCGTTCACGTTTAACACTGCGCGTTTTTGGCATGGATTCTAAATGGCGTAGTGCGTAAACACGATTATTCCGCGACACCAAAGCGGGGAAGTGTGCGATGAACGAACATTACGCGAGAACATACGTTGCATTGGATTAGGACGAATACAACTGTACGCATCAAATTGAGCTCTATACGTTTTATTCGGCGCCTCAGAAACGGTTCCCTTGACCTCAATTACAAAATGTTTGTTGGATCTGCGATCTCTTTTCTTCCCAAGTGAGCACGTTTATTAGAGTTGCTTTTACCCAGCGAAAGCGTGAGTTTCATTCCGGTAATACTTCTATTCCAAAGCTAAGAGCATTTGAAGGGCCGTCTTCAACCGCCTTAAACATCTGAAGGGCCAGGGGCAGCTGAGAAGGTCCAACGACCCTATCGTCTGTCAAATCGCTTAAATCATACCTCATGTTACATACCTTTGACGAGCTGCGCTAAGGCGTAGTTTGTGCAGCGGTGTCCTTGAACTCAGGCTGGACGCGAAAATAGCAAGATATCTACACTGTACGTTCCGTTATTGGCGCTTTACTAGTAACTTCTAGATTCTGGCCGAGTCTTAAACGAAGAATATTCATTCCTGGTAATTTGGGCGCCGACTACGATCGGGTTGTGTGGCCCTTACTTCTCTTTTTTCTATATGAGACCGTGTTTGCACGGCTGCCCTTTCTGTATCATAATTTTCTACCAACTTGCTTCACTTTCACTCGTTCAAAGAACACTAAGCGATTAACCAGGTCGCAGTGTGGCGGAAGCTTAACTATGTGCATATCAAACGCCGAAAGGCTTAGGAAGAAGGCGAATTGGAATGTTATAAGTTTACGCACCTATCACACAGATTATATTTAAGTCTGCAAGTTAATGATGGCTCAGGGATTTCCGAGACCCCTTTAATGTGTGATAGCAGAAGAGAGCCCGGCACAGCTTACAAGTCGTACGTGAACAAGCTTTCCTCTCTCGCCGAAATGATGATTATTTCTAAACCAAACTAAATAACCTCGAAGACAAGTCGTCGAAAGCCGAGGTGCAGAAGATCGGCTTCAACGTTGAAGCTTTGTTTCGTCTGTGCTGACAGTGCGAAAATTAGATACTAAATTATTGTGCAATCAACCCGTGAGCCGAGCCTGCAGCGCTAGCGCATTAGTTGCGTGTCATAGCATTGCTGATCACCCGCCGTGGTTGCTCAGTGGCTGTGGTGTGGGGCTGCTGAGCACAAGGTCGCGGGATCGAATCCCGGCCACGGCGGCCGCATTTCGATGGGGGCGAAATGCGAAAACACCCGTGTACCTAGATTTATGTGCACGTTAAAGAACCACAGGGGGTCAAAATTTCCGGAGTCCCTCACTACGGCGTGCCTCATAATCGAAAAGTGGTTTTGGCCCGTAAAACCCCATAATTTAAGCATTACTGATCACGTGATCTTGTATGGGCAACCGAGCATTTACGCAACTACCGGGCGTCTCTCTTTCCGTCAATTTCGTTGTCCAAATTCACCAGAAATGCATTTGCGGCCAAGTTATTCGTAAGATCATTTTGCATCCAATCCTGATTCTGAACATATAATTAGCGAAGACGACCAAAAAATGGCCATTGGCACTTACCTCAGAAAAGGTTCCTAATTTGGCCTCTCACTCTTCATGTGCTGGCTTCATGCCTAATAGATTGACGCTATTGCCTTACACTTCGCACAATTTTTTGTTATTTTTCCTATTTACCAATGCTCACACCATAGGAAAGCAATTTCAGTCGCTTTCACCCGAGTGTTAAATTTACTCCTCACCACTTTCCTAGCAAAATCAACTTCATCGACACGGCGGTCTACATAGAAAACGGAAAACTGAGAACGACACTTTGCCGGAAGCCTGCGGATAGCCAGCAATATTTAGACTGCAACAGTCATCTCCCGCAACACTGCAAGCAATGAATTTTTGTCGGACAAGCGAAACGAATAAGAAGAATCTGCAGCGAAGTCAACGATCATATCCACCACCTAAATGACCTTAACCTTAAAACAACGCTAGCAGAAAGAAACTACCCAGAAGTTGCTCTCGACAGAGCTTATGATGTCACGTCAAGACTGGAGAGACAGTCGGAATTAGCTAAGAAACAGCATACACCAGAATCTGACCGACTGCCAGTCTTTATAACAAACTATTCTAATGATCCCCCAAACATAAACAAGACTCTGCGGAAATAATACCCAATATTATCAAGTAATGAGGATCTGAGAAAAGCGCTTCTGGATGTAGGAAGGGTTATCTATCGCCGCAACAGAAACCTTAAAGATATGTAAGTGCATGCAAAAGTCAGCCAACATCATTCCCCCGTAATAAAAGCATCTTGTCGCCCAAGATGAAAAACCTGCGCGCACCTTCAAGCTGAAATTAAAACTAGAAGCAACGCAAATAGTTATACACACGAAGTGAAAACTAGCTTTACTTGTACAATCTCAGATGTGTTTTATATGCTTGAATGTTCTTTCAGCAAGAAACAATGTGTCGGTGAAACAGGACAATCGATGAACGTCTGATTCAACGGACATCTCGCGGACACAGCAAAAAAGCTTCCCGAAACCGTCGCCAAGCATTTCAACCAATCAGGTTATAACTTTGATGAAGTTAAACTCTACATCTTACAGTCAAATTTTCGTTCTGAACGAGAAAGAAAATACAGCGAATCATACCATATCCATAAGTTCAAGACATTGCAACCAATAGGCATGAACATTTCAAAGGGAGCTTTAGAATCTATTCGCTATACTAAATTTCAAGCTATAGGCAACAACGCTTAGTTCGGTTGCTTAGAGATTTTTCCCCCTGCGTTTCCTTCCTGTTTTTTCTTTTATTTACATATTTATTCCATTTCAGTACCTTTAAATTTTTTTCACGAGCACCGTTTTCTGCCGCTCCTTTTATTATCTCTTTCAGAGACACGATAGCCCACGACCTCCAGCGAAGCAAGTAATAATGGGGTGCTGTGCACTGTGCACACGGCCGCATCACCGGCCTTGTGCACAGCACTCCTTTCCTCTCAATTCTACATCCGCGCTGCTAACGCACCTTCGCTCTTGCCGTACCGACCCGTCTTACCCCCTCTCCGCTTTAGAAGAACCCTACCTATGTATACTGCGGCGAGGAAAGCATAAGTCGCCTTGAAAAAGACAAGTCCACTTGTCGAAACGTTGGTTGCCGCTTTTACCTTGTTCTCGTTTTGCCCACCAATACCGCCTGTGTCTTGCAAAATTACACCAACTGCTTCAGAGGATATAATCCGGGAATCGCTACTACGTACTCCCACAAATGGAAACGGTGTCGGGACCTGACTGGAGCACCGTTCCATGGACCGCCAGTGCAGACATGATGGCATGGCAGCGTATCCGAGAATATCAACAGGCTCCCCGGGGAGCATCCCTTAGGAATAGAGGAAGCGCCGGCTCCGTCGTAATAGCTTTCGTTCGGGGATCATACTAAGTCGTGGGCCGCTTCCTGGACTCCGGGGATATAAAGAAAGAGGTTTTACGTTAAGCGCAAGATACTGACTATATTGCATTGCTTACGGTTCAACGTAAACTTAACGCTCTTCTGGGACATTTTCCTCAAGGAGGAAACTCGCCCACGGAGTTGAGAGCTAACTTTAGTTTCTGCCTTATTCTGTTGCAAATAGTGGTAGTAATTTTATTCACAACTTTTTGTTTTCATACTTGAACATTCGATATATTGTAGTAAGCGACAAAAAAAAAAAACAGTTAATAAAAGTGCGAGATTACTGTGATTAGGAAGTAAAAAAAGACCAAATGTCAGAACCCGACCTTTAAGTTTATTGATGCGTCGAATGTATCCACTAGGACCATATAGTCGAAGCAAAGGCGCTGTGCCCGTTAGCCCTCCGATACGATGCCAGCAGAGGAAATTGGCGAGAAATTCGAAGCTATCTTCGGGAAATGAAGGCATTTCAATGCCGCCTTTGCAGGAAGGAGCAGCCTAGGTTCTCTAACGCTTTATCATCGTCGAGTGGCAATCATGGCCCCGAGTCACTTGTACTTGCCGTCAGATGATAGCAATCTCCCCTTACCATCGGTAGACGAGCGCTCTGGGACTGGTTACGAGAGACCCCGCGATAGGTAGCCTAAGCATAATCGTGAACATGACCGTGGCTTGCTGGCTCACTTCGAAAGATAAAGAAAAAAAAAAGGAATCTGGCCGCAGATATTTTGCCCTGATGGGATCACACACATCCACAAGAGTTTCCGGAAGCTCGACGCATTTGACGAGCGTGAATGCTAAAAAAAAAGACAAAAAAACCAACCCATCCACGGGTATGAAAAAATGAAGGGAGAAGGGAGATATTTCTTAAAGTCGCATCCGCGCATCTCGACGACCTCGTGCTGCCTAACCACTATCATAACTTTTATTAGGGCTGCTTTCAGTTCTGCTCGCTTCTTTACTGTGCATGGTAAGATGTAATCACAATGCTGTACTGTGGTGATCCTTCGAGAGGACTTGCTAAAGGCCTGATAAAAGCCAAGTCAACGCTTCATAAACGCGCGCTCTTTTTCTCTACACGGCGAATCATTTCAGCACATGGAGCTACAAAGCATCTGGAAGCTTGCAAGCTGATTGAAAGAAATAATTCAATAGTTTTTTTTCCGTATTATTGCTGCAGCACGCCATTATGGCAGTCATACTACAATACCCGCTTGGTTACTGTATTTTTTTCGGGGAGGGCGCAGTGGGAGCTTCTTGGTGTTGCGCTATAACTGGAACGGTGATGTGCATTTAGCAAATTTTTTTGAAACAGGTAGCACCAGACTTGAGTGGGCTAAAGTAAATAGCACTTCTGAAATAATTCCTTCAAAAATAAATTATACTGCACGCCATACTTTATTTTCCACTCGTGTCACCTACCAATGAGTAAGCAAATAAAGCAATCACTGAGCACGTGCTGGTAGGCGAGTTGGTTATGTATGATTACAACGAAAGCTCGAAATAAAACAACAGGTGAAGGAAGGAGACACGAGGAGACACGAGACAAACAGCGCCTACGTGGTTGTCTGGAGTCTCCTTCGTTCGTCCGTTGTTTTATTCGGCGCTTTCGTTGTAATCAGAAATAAAGCAGGGAACGAGTTCAACTTCCCCGTGAGCCACGCGAACGGCGATATCCAAAACTGATTTTTCCAAGTCACGCGCGAGAGCAGAGTAGTCTGTTCGGCATTATCCCTAAACTTGATACCAGCCTCGGCGCTTTGGTTGTCTACCTCTCTATTCATTTATTTGCAGCAAGCGCGCAAGGCAGAAAATTGCTTAACACACGGGTGCCACGTGCAAATCACAGATTGCGGAGATAATCCCCATGTACCGAATTCCTGCACAAATCTAGCAGCACATGCCCAGTTGCACGTACCTGATAGCCCGAGGTATGTATTTGCAAATGATCTAATCAGAACGGACACGCATTTACAGGTGCGGAGTGGCGCGTTGCCAGTGCCCCAAATAGGGGCAAAAATGATTATAGGGACGAGCGTGGCGAAAACTACGTGAAGTCGCGAAAGGGTGGTAATCGCTTTATAACAATACAGAGTCATGTAAACAAGACAGAGGCTCATTGGAAGGAGACAAGTTGAATAGATCAGCAGTTATCCAACGAAGGATGCCTCTGGAACTACTGTTTTGACAAGGAGACTTGTCTTGTGTCTTGTCGTTCTTACAAATGTAAGTCTTCCTCTTGAAGCGTTGGCTCCGAAGAGAACTCTTCTTGGACTGCTGTTAATCAATACGGTGTCAACGTGGACGACAGCACCAGTGCTTATCTTGTTAAATGTGGTTTTCGCTATGCTGACGCGCACACATCGCGACCAGTGGACGAACAAACAAACACACACACACACGCCCACAAAGAGAAAACAAGGGAATGATGAGAAGCATCCAACTAAGCAAGTTTGTGGAGCGAAGGTTGACTTAGAGTTATTAAGAGTACGATGGGGAGCTGGTTTATGTGCTACTTTCTCCTGTGATTAATTTCTGACACAATCCTCGCGGTATTTACGTTTAATTTGCCGAGGGGAGTTCGGCCCCGTCGAAACGACCTTACGTGGAAGTTTGGGGGCTCCTATCTAAATACATGGCAAAGAAGAATTTGTTTATCTCACCAACCACAGGACCAAATTTGATTAGGTTTTCTGCCCTTAAAAGAAAAGTTAAAATCTATCGACTGTAGCAAGCCAATTTTTGATCTAGGTCGTCAATCGTTTTCTGAAAATTGTTGCAAATAAATAAAAAAAACTTTCCGAAAACGAAACTACCAGGTTAAGAACTCTGTAACTCAGCAATGAAAGACAGTATCACAATTCTGTCAACTGCATCTAACAGTACATCTATAGCGGAAAAAATTATATATTCTACATTGCTCTTAGATAGACCAATAATATGTCAATTAAACTTTTGCAATGCATTCTAAACAACGTAACAAATTTGCCTAAGATATAAATATATCAAATTTGTTCGCTTTGAATGTTGTAACGAATCTTGTTTACAGAAGTGCGATATATTTTCTTGGTGCAGAATTAGGGATTTGTAATCTTCATGCTTCCAATTGTTTAAAGCTTGCGGATTTTCGGCAATATTTGCGAAAACACCAGGCCCTAAATAAAAATTCCGCTAACAACAGTCATTAGAATTTAACTTTCTCTCTCAAATGCGAGAAAGTTCATTAAAATAGGCCGTTAGTGGTCTCAGAAAAGCATTTATGATTTTTACAAGTATTTGAACAGGCGTCATCGGAGTTGGGCTCGAGCTAAACCTTCCTCTTAAATCCGTCAACATTAGAGGGTGAGTCACGAGGAATCTCGAGAGAAATGAGCCATCAATACTCCTCCTCTGCATAATGTTTGATTAGCGTGCGAGCTCTCTAATTTACCTTAACCATAGCGCTAGGTATCATTACACGAAAGAGAAGATACGTGGAGGACGTGTTCTTCGCTTGGATAGGAGTGGGTGGGCTACATTTATTGCCCTAATTTTCGGCTAAGTATGCGACCGTATCTCAGGCCATTTCGCGTTCTTGCGCAAAAAACGAATGACGAATTCGGCAAATCGCACCGGTGCGCCCCAATCATCGGGCGACGATCCAGTCATCGTCGCCCGAGGGCGCCCCAGTGCGAGCGAGTGCGATTGGCCGAATTCGCAATAAGTCGCGGGTTCGCTTCAAGTTTTGACCATGGTGCCGGCACGCCGTCTACACGAGGGGAATAATAAAAAAAACGCACGTGTATATTGCTTTGGCCGAAAGTTAAAGAAGAGGTGTTCTAAATTAACCATAGCCCTTCACTACGACGTCGCATAGGGTCCTTTGAGACGCTCATTGGGCGGTGAAACGCCTTCAGTTCCTTAAAACAATCAGGTATTTACTCAGGTAACTTTTCACCTAACTGCCAGGCCGAGCTAAAAGGAAAAGGAAAGACAGGGAGGCTGACCAAAGCATGCCTCCAGGTAGCTTACCTTGTATCGGAGAAGTGGGAAAATGGTGTGAAAGATGCGAGAAGAAAAGAAGAAAAGGAAATAAAACTGCTGGACAGCAAGAAGTATTGACAGCACGAAATAACCGAACTGGCGATCACGCCAAATTTATGTTAACGATTTCTACAACTTGCATAAAACGTAGTGTGTGCAATAGATAAATCGTACTTGAACTTACGCTGCCTCAGTGATACAAACAAGCATTGTTCATCGCTATTTTTTTCTTTCTCAAGAACGCTGCTTCTCCCATGTGCTCAAGCTGCCCACTGCAAGTTTTCTCTATGCAACGATCGAGCTGAAGGCTCTGTTTGGAGCTGTTAAGCGCGCACCATCGATAGACGGGCAAGGCTCGTCTGGTCTGACACCACGCCACACTTCTCGTGAGCAGCAAGTACCTCAAAAGATAAAATAATTGTCACGCTCAAAACTCAATTGCCAATGACTGAAAGAAGCTTTTTGTCTTACAGCTTCATCAACGCATGTACGATGCTTGACGTGGCTAAAAAAAGGGATGTCTTACTTTTACGATGCCCAATAAGTAGATCTCCGAGAATGGTCCGAAAACAAGCGTTTCATCGAATCCAGAAGTCAGCTGCCGCCTCTGTAGCTAGTGTGATTCCTGTGAAGTTCATCCTAGCAACGCATTATACAGTAGGAAGCATAAAAAAAAGGATGCAGATCCTTTACTGAAGTTATCCGCTTACAAAGGGAACATGTCTTCCTAATTAACACGGTGAGCTGCTGAAAGCGGCTTATAGAGAGCATTAAGGAAATTCGAATAAGCGATTAAAAACAGATGAGAGTTTCTCTGCAGATTAAGTGAAACTAGGTGCAGATAGGCGAAACTGCCTGACTCGCTGCAATTAGTGCGTTATGGAATGAATCGGGAAGCTGTGTGATGGAAGTGGCTTTCTGGTTATCTTGTGGAACAACATCAGCTGGCGCTTGGGGATGTCTGTTTAGTAGCAAGCATTAGCACCACTCGATCGTGCTTAAGCCTTCTCTAAATATTTTAGTCAGGATTAGCGCTATATAACTAAGAGTACGACTATAATGTCTGCATGCTATTGTCTCCTAAAATCAGGTAATTACAATGTTTCGCCGTTGAAATCTACGCGAAGAAAACGACTTAATTCTAGCTGTTATCAAGTGATTGTTTACTTACTTCCGAAGTAGGTTGACGCTAGATCTGTCGTGACACACGTAGTGAATTTGCGGTAAGCCAGTGACGATAACTAGTTTTGTGGTTCTGAACAGCCTTCATCGCGCTTCGCGAATGCGAAAATTATGTCACCAGTCTTAGGATCCGCCCATATCACGTAAATCAAAGCGCATGTGCATGTGAAGGAACATATATGGGCCTACAATAGAGCCAGATTTCCTCGATACTCTGTGGCGGGAATGTTGCTTAATCCGCGAAACAGTTGCTCCTTGCACAATTGAAAACTCGCATTTTCAGAAATATGATGGACTACACTGAAACAACGGCGATCACCTTTCTAATGTTGCTGAATGAACAGACAATATTAAGAGCGCCCACGCATAAGGTGCCACAGAAGGAGGAGTTAATAATATCGGTCTGTTCGGAACAACAAAGAATGTGCGTGTCGCCCTTCGCTGCCCGGACTGGAACACGACTCGCGAATCAGCCTCCCAACGTTCGCACTTAGTAACGTCGTATGATTCATGGTGCGACAGGGTGAATGTCAGGACTGCGTGCCGCCGAAATGTAGGTCAGATACTTAGGCTACCGCCGATGCTTAAACCACTAGAGGCATCCGTCCATGTCGGCAGCTATTTTCCAGTCATGTTGTCCGTTGTCTGCAGCATCTCCGAATGCACCAGACATCCGGCATCTCAGGAATATGCTTTCAGCCGTGTGCTTAGATGCGTTGCTAAGCCCCGCGCACGCTCCGCACACAGATTTGTATAGACCCTTTCCGTTGGCTAGTTCGCTCTATACAAACAGGTAGTGCGCGCACCGTGCCTATAGCGATTTCTTGACTCGACGCCTACCGCGTCGCCTCCACGGCAGTTCGATTTCCAGGCGCGCCGAGGACGGTCCGAAAAGGCTGAAATGCAAACACTCTCCAGTACTTGGATTTAGCTGCACGTTAAAGAACATCTGCTAGTCGAAATAAATCCGGAGCCCCAGCACTACTGCGTCGCTCATAACCCACTGTGCCATTTCGTAATACTAAAACACACATTTTAAAAGCATTTATAAATACGCGTACACATTTCACTAAGGCTGCTTGCTGCCTAGTGGATTGAAAGCTGTGGCATTCCCGCATGGATATTTGCAGTAAAAGCAGGTCAGCTCGCAGTGTACTGTGTTCACAGCGGAGGAGAATCGAGGAAACAAAAAGAACGTGTATTACTCTTTAATGGCATTTTGTTAACTGTGCTTTACTGTAGCTACTCTCTTTCCAGGTTTTATCCGTTCTCTTGTCTTTGCGCCGCAAACCTGGAATAACATGTTGAACCGGCATCCAACTCACAAAAATGTTTTGCTGGGCAAAACAATTATTCAATGAAGGCAAAGCTCCGGGAAAAATCTAATCCCCAGAAAGTACCGGAAGCTTAGTAGACACTCGCTCGCGCATGTAATTTTTTTTTCCGGTCTCCACTAACGTCCATCCCGATTTACTGAAACTCACTTAGACTTCCAGTGACGTATTAGTACAACCGCATATACTGAAACTCACTGAGACTCACAGTCACGTATTAGTGCAACTACGTTTACTAAAACTCTCTGAGACTCACAGTCACGTATTAGTAATGTGTGCACTCATTAGAGAGTATGCCGACCAATGAGGGGTCCACATACATTACGTAAGAATGTCAGAGGTGTACGTTTTGTCACGAGCCATAACGTAAACAAGGGGCATATGACATTTCGACATTTTCTGTACACTACCACAAAACTTCAAAACTCGAATGTTTTATGCTCGGAGCGCGGCACGAACACGCCGAGCGCAGATTACATGTTCACGGGTGCTTAAGTAGACAATAAGGGTTGTAATGAATACGCACCGAAGAATATTACTTAACCAAAAACTTGACAAGTTGTGGCTTCCAAGTCATTGGCAATAAATAAAGAAAGCTATGAGCGATTATTATTATTACTAAGGTAATAGAGAGATGTATAGCTTTTCCTAAAGGGTCAGCCGTTTGCTGATATCCGGGCTATCAGAGACGTATGCATTAGCAGCCGGGTTTGTGGCACTACCTGCTGACACAGATCTTGACGACAAACACAGAGTTGTATTACAGCAACTAAGTGTATTCCACTGTGCTGCTGGTATATATTCTCGGCAGTGGCCTAATTGTCAACACCTTGCCTCTATAAACATTTTATTTTCGATAAGAACACCCATGTAACAAGAAATCGTGTTTAGAGGTGGCTGTTGGATGAAGCGCCACAACACGTGGGTGCCAGCCTTGTCTCTATTACACAATTATTACACCTTGTCTCTATTACCACAAACTGTAGGAAGTTTACGGGTCCGCTAAAGCTCTCGAAAACAGCGGCTGGAAGAACGTACCACACTGTGAAAAAATGTACACGCTTAGAAGTGAACCAGGGTGTAAATCAATCTACAAGTCACAACCTTACACCCAAAAAGGGTGTAATGATGCGAGTTATAGACCGGCTTATTCTTTTACTCGCTTTTAAGGATGTAATTTGCAGCGCACTGTGTGTTGGAAAACAACTTCTACCCCTGCCTTCTAGTACACTCACAGTAATGCCCGCACTATTTCGACATGGCGTAAAGACAGAAAGGGTGTATATGCGATATTTCCGTGCCTTCGGTAGCTTTCTGCTAAAATTCTGTGCCGTTCGCGTATTCGCTGTCGCGGCAAACGCGAAACAGTGGATTGCGCAATCGCACCAGCGTAGTCCGCCGCCGTTGTAAACAGAGGAAGCGGAGGCCGGCTGAAGCAAGCAATGGACGCGTCACCGTGTGATAAAACAAGGTTCCTTCCAGGAGAGCCATGTTTCATCTATGTTCCACGGCAGCCATGTTCCAGAGGAGCCACGAAAATGCATTTGGCCAGTCTGGCCATGCATATATACGTATCTACGAACGCTCCGCGGTCTTTCCTCGCTTCTTTCTTGTTTTACAGCAAGTTAGTTAAAGAGTTGCGCGACGGTTTTACTGCGGCGGTGAGAACAGGTCAGGTCGGCAAAGAAATTTTAATCAAAGGACTTCCAGCAACGCAACCTGCTTAGGCGTTTCCAATTTGCTTTGAAACGTAGTTATCAATGCTTATCAAACATAAGTGACCTGGCGTACCCTCATTCGAATGGGACAACTTCATTCCTTCATTATAGATATTCTTAAGGCGCAAAAAACAACAACACACAGCACACATGAGAGGACAACGCGACAGAGCTCGTGTGTGATGTTTGTCTTCATTTTGGCGACTTAAAAGGAAGCTTTAGCTCAAGCGCTCCTGTCTAAATACATGTAAGAGGAGAATTCGTTTTTCTCGGCAACCACTGCATCAAATTTGACGGGGTTTGTGGCATTTAAAAGACAAACTAAAGATCTAGTTACCTGGTTTGTTTCTAGTTCGTTTCGAATTTTAGATTTAGGTCCTCGATTTTCATTAAGAATTGGCAGAAATTGAAAATTTTCAGAAAAGGAAACTGTTAAGTTTGCAACTCAGTAACTCAGCGAGGAAAAATGATATCAAAATTCTGTGATTTGCATCGGATAGTAAATTTAAAGCGGACTAAATTGATATTGTTACGGTGAAGTGAAGGAAGAAGTTCAATTGGACTAGAGGAAGACGAAATCTAGCAGTTGCCTGAACGCCATATACACCATTTGTAAATATACGTTATTTTACTCTCGTGGGCCTGCTTTCTTCCCGCAACATTTTGGTGGAGGTGCGGGGTACAATCATGGAACTTCGCAGTGGACGTCATCTACCTGCCGCTACAATGGCAAATCAACCGACACAAGCGACAACGCCTCGGCAGCCCGTGCCAACGGTCATCCTCACTAATCCGCGGGACCCGGGGACATTTTGTGGCACGGACAACGCCGACATTGAGGACTGGCTTACGATGTACGAGCGAGTGTGCGACAACAACCGGTGGGATCCAACAATGATGCTAGCAAACTTGATATTTTATCTGAGGGGAACTGCGAAGCAATGGTACGACACACATGAAGCTGACCTAACGAGCTGGGATGTCTGCAAAGAAAAAATGCGAGACCTGTTTGGCAGACCTGTCGGTCGTCAGCTGGCAGAAAAAAAAGAACTTGCGTGCCGCGCTCAGACGTCCACAGAATCCTATGTCGTGTACATACAGGATGTGCTGGCCCTCTGTGGCAAGGCTGATGGCAACATGACCGAGGCAGACAAGATTGGTCATATATTGAAAGGTTTTGCAGACGATGCCTTCAATCTCTTGATGTGTAAGGATTGTGCCACTCTGGATGCAATTA
The DNA here is from genome assembly GCF_023375885.2 of Dermacentor andersoni. Taxonomy (NCBI): domain Eukaryota; kingdom Metazoa; phylum Arthropoda; class Arachnida; order Ixodida; family Ixodidae; genus Dermacentor; species Dermacentor andersoni. The sequence goes on from NC_092821.1 coordinate 53,542,037, forward strand.
TAAAGGAGTGCTGGCGCTTTGAACAAGCGAAGGGCCGCCACGTCACTCAAACTTTCGACCGATTGCCCAATACTGCCGCGACATCTTCTTGCTAAGACCCGCCGCGGTTCGTTCAGCCCACAGGACCGGAAGAAATAACGCGCATTGTTCGCCGTGAGCTTGAGGCCATGGCCCCGGCTCCAGTTCGTTCAGACTGTCGGGAAAGCGTACCCGCTATCTCCCTTATACAAGCGGTCGTTCGGGAGGAAATAGGAAGTTTGGGCATTCCTTCTCTCTGCTCGGTCCGCCATACAAACACCTACCAGATTTCTCCTGCCGCTCGCTCCCATACGCAAAGCTTTCCGCCACTCCGTCGCAACCCAGCTGACTGGCGCACAGCGGATGATAAACCCATCTGTTTTAATTGTTCCGGTATTGGACACGTCGCCCGTCATTGCCGCAACCACTGGTCGTCGCCTCCTCGGTGGTCGGCTCCGAGTCACTACCGCCAAGTACGAGACATTCGTACTTTCTCGCCCTATACGCCGACTAGAAACATCAACGCCGACAGTGCTCGGCCAAGATCCAGCCGCTCCCCTTCTCCGCAAGGTCGCAAGGTCCCGTTCGCCTCTCGTTCACCGCTCTTCGTCCCCTTCTGCAACCGGTCGCTTCGCTTCGGGGAACTAGGCGGTGCAGCTCCCGGAGGTGAAGCTGCAACTCCGACCCGGCCCACAAATCCTCTGTTGACCCTGCCTACATGTGGAAACCTACAGGACATTGAAGTTGATGGCGTTCCTGTTAGATCTCTCGTTGATACAGGAGCGCAGCTTTCAGTTATGAGCGCTGCTCTCCGCCGAAGGCTCAAAAAGGTTCTGACACCTGTCGTACCGTGCACTGTGCGAGTCGCCGATGGGAGTACTTCACCTGTCCTTGGAATGTGCACTGCACGTGTGACCATTGGGGGCCATTATACCGTTGTTCTATTTATCGTCCTTGAACACTGACCACACGACCTAATTCTCGGCCTCGACTTCCTTTCTAACACTCTGCCCAAATTGACTGCTCCGCAGGTGTTGTACAGTTGGATCTGCCGCTTCCTGCCGACGCAACCACTTGTGCTTCACACCGCTTATGTTCTGCTGAGTTTGCAAGGCTGTCTCCACAAGCGGCTACAAATGTCCTCCTGACGCCCTGTCCTCCCGTACCTGATGGCGAGTACGTCGCGTCGCCGCTTACTGAAGTGGTTTTGTCGCGCAATATTGCCCTACTGAGCACCTTAATCCGGTTCCACGACAACTGCGCTCGCGTGCCCATCCTCAATTTTAGATTTTCGTCACATGTGCTGCCACACGGTATCGCCATAGGGCATATTACTCCTTTGGAAGAATTTCAGATTTCTTCTTTGACCTCTGAAGCCTTCCTGAGTACCAACGGACCTTTGTCACCCACTCCTTCGTATTCGACGCCTGCGGACGATGTTTCTAAGATGATCGCCCCTAACCTTCCTTCCGAGCAAACAACAGCTCTCCGTCACCTCCTGTCATCTTATCGGGACATCTTTGATTTGGACGACCGTCCATTTGGCCAGACATCTGTTGTCACGCATCGAATCAACACCGGTGACGCCAGCCCCATTCATAGGCGGCCATATCGTGTTTCCGCAACAGAAAGGGCCATCATACAGAAAGAGGTAGACAGGATGATGGACAAGGACATCATTGAACCTACCAGTAGCCCGTGGGCATCACCGGTTGTCTTAGTGAAGAAAAAAGACAACTCGTGGCGCTTCTGCGTTGACTACCGTCACCTCAACAGGATAACAAAGAAGGATGTTTATCCCCTGCCTCGCATTGATGACGCTCTTGACTGCCTTCACGGATCCCAATACTTTTCATCAATTGACCTCCGCTCCGGCTATTGGCAGATTAGCGTCGATGAGATGGACCGCGGGAAAACCGCCTTCGTCACACAGGACGGTCTGTACCAATTTAAAGTCATGCCCTTTGGATTATGCAATGCGCCAGCTACATTGGAGCGCATGATGGACTCTCTTTTGCGCGGCTTGAAGTGGTCTACATGCCTCTGTTACCTCGACGATGTGATTGTGTTTTCGCCGAACTTTGAGAGCCACCTGCGGCGCCTCACAACCATACTCTCCGTGTTTCGCAGGGCTGACCTTCAGCTAAACTCCTCCAAGTGCCATTTCGGTCGCCGTGAAATTAACATGCTCGGCCATCTCGTAAACGCCGCCGGAATCCAACCTGATCCACAGAAAGTTCACGCCGTGCGAAATTTTCCTGTACCTTGTTCAACAAACGATGTCCGTAGTTTTCTGGGCTTATGCTCTTATTTCCGACGATTTGTGAAAAATTTTGCCGACATCGCTCACCCTCTCACTGACCTTCTTAAGAAAGACGTTTTTTTCTCTTGGGGACCACTGCAGGAGGAAACCTTCTCTACCCTGATTGAGCGGCTTACAACTTCCCCGATTCTCTCACACTTTGACCCTTCTGCGCCCACTGAAGTACGAACTGACGCGAGTGGTCATGGCATCGGCGCTGTTCTCGCTCAGCGTCAACAGGGCAAAGACCGTGTCATCGCTTACGCTAGCCGCCTTCTTTCCACACCCGAGCGAAATTACTCCATTACTGAGAGAGAATGTCTCGCGCTCGTATGGGTGGTCGCGAAATTTCGACCGTACCTTTTCGGTCGGAGCTTCTGCGTCGTAACGGATCATCACGCCCTCTGCTGGCTCTCTTCTTTGAAGGACCCAACTGGACGACTTGCACGTTGGGCATTGCGTCTACAAGAATATATATTTTCTATTATGTATAAGTCAGGGCGCCTGCATAAAGACGCTGACTGCCTGTCCCGCAATCCCGTGGATCAACCGGACGATACTGATGCAGATTCTGACATCAGTGTTCTATCCCTCTCCAGCTTCCTCCATATTGGCGACGAGCAGCGCAAGGATCCTGTTCTTCGAACACTTATGGAACGCCTAAGCTCCTCGCCCAATGACCAGTCCCTTCGTATGTTCACCTTGCGCGATGGAACTTTATACCGACGCAGCGTTCGTCCTGACGGCCCGGAGCTCCTCCTAGTCGTCCCCAAGCACCTTCGACTCGCCGTGCTCCAGCAACTTCACGACGCTCCTACTGCTGGACATCTGGGCATCACTCGTACTTACGACCACCTGCGGCGCCGCTTCTTCTGGCCCGGCATTTATCGCTCTGTGCGCCGTGATGTCGCTTCTTGTGACCTGTGTCAACGCCGGAAGACGCCTGCTATGCCTCCCGCTAGTTTGCTTCAACCAATTGATGTACCTACAGAGCCCTTCTTCCGTGTGGGCCTCGACCTCTTTTTTTTTATTGAAGTGAATGTTAGGAGAGGTTGGCGCCTTTATGTGGTGGCACCAGCTACTCCTTGTCACTTGGCAGACGAAACAAATTTGCGCAAAAAGGGAGAATAGCGACACTAAATATAACACTCAGTACAACACCGGATCAATAAAAAATATACAGTCCAACAGTACATGAGTCGCAAAGTTCTGTGCATTAGTTCAGTCCACGTACGCATATATAAAGTCCGATGTTTTGAACAGCCAAATCACACAACACTTGTAATACACTCCAAGTACAGGACAGAATTATACATATTGCGTAAAAGTTGCGATCACCACATAAACCAACTATGAACCACGAACAACGTTTATGTAACTCATTTAGCGTATTCGGATCATCCAATACTTTATATTTTCCCAAATTGTTGGTCTCCTCTAAAAACTTTTTCAGAGCAAGAAGCGCTCTTTTTTGAAGGCCCGCAGTTGGCCATGGGCCAAGTATCTTTTTTAGAGTGAATGGGCTTCTGTCTAATATAAACAAATTAGTTTGCAGTACCGTTCTTTGTGTATCGTATTTCGAGCACTCGAGAAGAAGATGATGCACATCTTCGTCTGGATGGCCACAAGAACACTGCCGACTAGAGACACATTTTATTCTGTACAAGAAGTGTTTCGTAAACGCAGTGCCAAGACGCAGCCGGTCTACCAAAGTTTCAAATTTTCTGTTGTCTCTTGGAGTTTCCGGCATTGATAAGTTTATACATGGGTCTATAGAGTATAACTCCGAGTTTTTAGTTTGCTGGTCAAACCAGGTAGTTTTGCTGAGACGACAAGAAATCTGTCTCAGGATCAGACGGACTTCACTACGCAATAGGGGAAGATTGGTTGTCTCTGCGTTATTGTGCGCTCGATTCGCAGCTGCGTCCGCTGCAGTATTACCAGGAATATTGCAGTGCCCAGGAATCCACTGAAATGCAATTACGTGGTTCATTGCGCTTGCTTTTGTAAGTTCTTTGAGCGTCTCATACAATATCGAAGTGTTCAAAGAATTTTTCTTATTGCTCTGTAGTAACGTGAGAGCGGCTTGCGAATCGCTAAAGATAAACCATTTTTGCGAATGTTTTTCTAATGTTATGAAACGCAAAGCACACAGGATTACAAATAGTTCTCCCATGGTGGAAGATGTCTCCCGGGATAATTTAAATGTTTGCTCTAGAGCTAAATGTGGAATGACGAATGCTGAACTCGAGGAATTTTTATGACACGAACCATCTGTATAAACGTGGATGTACTGGGGGTATAATGAGTAAATTTGGAAGAGTGCCAATTGCTGTACGGCTACTATGAACATGTCTCTCTTAGATATAATCCCGTCAACCGATAACTCTATTTTAGGGTATGTTAACATCCAGGGAGGGTAACTAACATCCACTTTGCATAATTCAAATCTTGGTAATAATGCTTTATGTTCTCGAACAACATCGTGAATTTTGCTTTTGTGTGTTTCGGTGAGCGCGAGGTTTAATGGATGCTTCTCGTGTTGGGTTAAGATGCGATAAATATGTCGGTATGTTTCAACCGTTCGTATGACTGGAAATGGGGGGTGACGAGCTTCAGCAATTACTAAAGAACTCGAGGTAGCCTGCGGAACCCCAAGACACACTCGCAGCCCCCTTGCTAGTAAACGTTGAAGACGTTCCTCAGAAGTTTGCGATAAGCCATGGAGAATAGGTGCCGAGTAAGCAATTTTTTGTTTTATGAGTGCGTTATGAACTTGTAGTAGCGAAGAGACTGATCCCCCCCACGTTGTGCCTGCGAGTCGCCGAAGTACGTTTATTACTGCGTTGGTCTGTTTTTCCATTGCGCGGATGTGTGAAGCCCATGTAAGTTGGCGGTCAAGAATAACTCCAAGAAATGTATGCTCTTTCACAAACATCAAAGTTTGCCCGTTAAGCCTAAGTTGGAAATTAATCAACTGTCGTCTAGTGAAAGGAAGTACGGCTGTCTTTGCGTATGAAAGACTCATGCCTCTTTCTTTTAAAAAGGTGTCGATACTATCAAGGCCCTCTTGCAGCGTTGTTTGAATGTCTTGTATATTAGAACCAGAGGTCCATATGCAGATGTCATCTGCGTACAGAGAATACCGTAGACCAGAAGGGAGTTTTTGTGGCAAGGCTGCCATGATACAGTTGAATAAAAACGGACTGAGAACGCTGCCCTGCGGAACGCCCTGCGTGATGCTGTGATAATTACTTTCTCCTTCAATTGTTTCCATAAATATTTTTCTATCTTTCAAGAAATTTGATACCCATCGCAGCGTTCGACCGTGTAGGCCAAGCTCTAACATACCAGCAAGGACGTGTATGTGGCTTACAGTGTCGAATGCTCTTTGAATGTCTAAGAATACTGCTACTGTCACATTTCCGCAGCTTCGTTCATGTTCGACGTATGTGGCAATATCTAATACTGCATCCATTGTACAACGATTTTGTCGAAAACCGGTCATGTGGTCGGAAAACACATTTGTGTGTTCACACCACCATTGCAGTCGACTGTCTATCACCTTCGCCATTAGTTTGGAAAAACAGCTTGTGAGACTGACGGGTCGGTAGGAGTCAAGACAAAGTGGAGTCTTTCCTGATTTTAGCACTGAAATTACCCTAGCTAATTTCCATGAATCCGGTAGAGTCTCTCTTATCCAGATGTCATTAAATATCTCCGAAAGAGTCATTCTTCCTACTGGACCTACGTTCTTTAACAACACATACGTAACGCCATCTGGGCCTGCGGTTGCCTTTGTACGGCATGTCGAAAGAGCACTTTTCAATTCATTTACTCTAAACTCACAATCAAGTTGTGGATGTTGTGACATAAAGCACGCACGAACCTTGTGTTCTGCTAGTGTTGTCGAACTTGCAAATTGTAGGCAAGTAAACGGAATTCCTGGTCTGGATATAAGTTGACAAAATTCGTCAGCAACAGATGTTTCCGGAGTGCTTCGAGCTACGGCAAGGGCTCGAAAGGGATGGCTCTGGGTAACTGGACCACTAAAAGATCGGACAATGGACCATATTCAGGGAACTGGAATAAACGGAGACAACGACGCGCAGTATTCTCGCCATTTTCTTTTACCTAATTTTTGTAAGCGTCTGCGCGAAGTTGACTGAACTTTCTGTGCCATCTTGTAGCCGTCCAGCTTTCCACTGCGGTGGTAAGCCCGTTCTGCGCGCCTTCTAATTGCTCTTAGGCGTCCATATTCGCCGTCGACTGCAGCGTATTCATTTGGAACAATGACTTGTTTTGTGCAGATCTTGTAAGACTCACACAATATATTTGCAAAACTTTGAAAATTCGGATTTTCGCCCAATGAATTGCTTAAATGGTGCCAAAAACTTTGCCAATTAGTATATTTTGAGTAGCGGCGGGTCCGCTCACTCCGTATGAGGCGATGTTTTACCAGGATCGGAAAATGATCACTACCGTGCGTTTCTATGTCCGTTGACCATTCAACGCCATCAAGATGGTCTTGGGAGCAGAGCGTAACATCTATACAGCTTGAGTAACGAAACCCCCAGAAGAACGTTGGAGAGCTGTCATTTAACACAATCAGATGACTTTTTTTCTGCGGCAGACTCTATAATGCTTCCACGGGAATCATTATATTCACTGCCCCAGATGACTTTATGTGATTTGAAGTCCCCACAAACCAGCACATGTGAGTTTGCGATACCAAACACATTCACCAAGCTGTATACTGATATTTTGCTAGAACATTGTAGATAAAGACTGATCACTGTGACGCTTGTATTTCTAAAAGATATCTTGCATGCTACGAACTCCGGTATATTTAAATCACTCTACTGTATTAAATAGGACGGCAGGTCTTTTCTCACGCATAACATCGCTCTACTACTTCCAGCAATGCGCGATGATTTATATATAACATAGTTCGAAAGACGAAAGTCATCTCGTACGCCTGCCTCCTGTATACATAAAACAGGAAAGTTATGTTGAGCTAGCAGTTTGCGAAAATCAGCTGACTTATCTCGAAGGGTATTAGCATTCCACTGAAATATGAAAACATTGTTATAACGATTATTTATTGTAAGCCTGCAGTGGAGCTGTTGGTGGTTGTGGAAGCACCAACGATTCCATAGAAAGCAGTGCTTTTACCTCTGGAAGGTTGTTTGCGTGTGGAATGGCATTGAGAACTGCACGCAGAGCTGTGAATAGCATGGGCAGGATCATCTGTGCCACGGGTAAAGACGCGTAATCACCAAACGACGCTGAAGCTCTATGTGTGCTCGAAGCAGGTCGCTGAAGAGCTGACTGAGATGGTCGCTGGGATGACAGATGTGGTTGAAGCGAATGTTGAGGTAGTCCCTCAGATGTTAGGTGAGGTTGCTGTGTCAATGGCACAGGGCGTTGTTTAGAAGGTCTGCGAAGTTCACTCGAAGCCTGGAAAAGATGAGTAGTGTTCTCTGGAGGTGGATAATGTCACTCGCTGTCAGAACGTTGTCGACCTGAGCGCTTTAGAGCTGCAGAATAGTTCATATTGGCCACTTGCTCTTTCTCTTTGTTGGCAGTTGGAGGCGCGCATCTTACAGCATCAAGGTTGGGTGGGGGCGCATTACGAGGAGGCAGCCTTCCGTATTTCAACTCATGTCTGCGCAACCTTGAGGCAGCTCTGCTCTGATGGCACCCGGAGAAGGAAGCTGTATGGTTTCCGCCACAGTTGGCACACTTTGGCTGACACACAGACCTGCACTCTGAATGGTTCTGGTCTTCTGAGCATATCTTGCAACGACGTAGACTGCGGCAGTTCTTCGATAAATGTCCAAATCTGTGGCAGTTGTAGCATCTCAGAGCAGGGCCGTGATATTCTTCTACGGGATGACTCGTGAAACCTAGATGCACTCGTTGCGGCATTGGTTTGTCTTCTCTGAAATGGAGAATGACAGATCTCAGAGGGCGTGATTCTACTGCTTCATCTTCTTGGCGATTATAGCGTGCTTGACGACGGGCAGATGTCACGCCAAAGTCCTTCAGGAAGTCAGCCAGTTGTTCTTCTGTATACTCAACTGGCACATGGCGTATCTTGCCGACATTCTTGGTATAAGATGCCGGAATGAATGGTTTGACTCCCAAACCAGCCACTTCGCTCATCGACAGTAGATGTCTTGCAGATGAGACTGAAGTAACGTCGACAGAGAAACTTCCATCTCTGTTTACGCGGAATGACGGTACTTTTTCCTTTGCCGCGAAGACAATTTCCGACGCAGCGCGGTTTGGATTCACTTGCCAGAAGTTGCGCCCTTCCTGTGAGGGTCGAAAAACAACTGGAAGTTCCTCAGGCCGCTTCTTTTTATACGATACCAAGGAGAACGGCGTGTCATCGCAGTCTATGTCTTCATCTTCACTTAGCTCCTACGTAGATGTCTTGTCGTCGTCAACCCGTGGTTTCTTGGCTTCACTTTCGCTTGTCTCAGCCATATTCCCTGAAGGTGCGCTGGAAGGTAAGACAGCGTTGAAAACTAGCGTCGCCGGCTTGATTACATTAGGCGCGTGTTGTGGCACTTCCGAGTGCGGCGCCGATTCTGCGGCGTCCATTCTGCGCCGCCCATCGCCGTGGCCGGCGTAGATGTGCTGCGGAGCGCAGCAAAACCACGCGATACTGTGCGCGATCTCCAGCACACAGGTATCCCACGGGATGTCCGTTCTCTCTGGACAACAGCGAAGTCTCAACACAGCACTGATTCTTGAAGAAAACAGAAAACAATATCTCACCGAAGAAGCAGCGGCCGCTCGGAGGGACTTCTTCTTCTCCTCGACCTCCTTGGCCCCTTTCCAATTTCCATCAAAGAAAACAAATGGATTACTGTAGCAACCGATTATGCCACGAGATATGCCATCGCACGAGCGCTGCCAACCAGCTGCGCTACAGATGTCGCCGACTTCTTACTTTACGACGTCATCCTGCACCACGGCGCCCCTCGCCAGTTGCTGACGGATCGCGGCAGCTACTTTCTATCGAAGGTCGTCGATGATTGCTCTGCTCCTGCTCTACAGAACACCAGATTGCTACAGCGTACCACCCTCAAACGAACGGCCTCACCGAGCGACTCAACCGCACACTCACTGAAATGCTCGCCATGTACGTTTTCGACGATCACCGCGACTGGGACGTCGCTTTGCCATACATAACTTTCGCATACAACTTGTCCCGTCACGACACTGCCGGATTTTCACCAGTTTACCTTTTGTATGGCCGCGACCCCACCTTGCTCTTTGATACGTTGCTACCTTCCGCAGTACAATCACCCAGCACTGGTTACGCTCGCGATGCTATTGACTTAGCCGCCCAGGCCCGAAAAGTTGCCGGTCATCGCCTCACAGTCTCGCAAGCTTCTCAAAAGCGACGCTATGACATTCGGCACCGAGACCACCATTTTTCACCAGGTTCCCTTGTCCTCCTCTGGACGCCTTCACTTCGCGTCGGCTTGTCGGAAAAACTACTTTCCCGTTATTCTGGTCCGTACCAGATCTTACGCCAACCGTCCGACGTGACATACGAGATTGCCCCAGTCGGTCAGCCTTCAGTGCCTCCCAACGCAACCAGCGATGTTGTACACGTCGCCAGGCTCAAGCCCTATGTCCCCCCATTAAGTGAGGCTGTATAACTTGCACCCGGACGGAGCTACCCTGCCGGGAGGGTGATGTTACGGTGAAGTGAAGGAATAAGTTCAATTGGACTAGAGGAAGACAAAGTCTAGCAGTTGCCTGAACGCCATATACACCATTTGTAAATATACGTTATTTTACTCTCGTGGGCCTGCTTTCTTCGCGCAACAATATGTTACATGTGAATCTAAAGAAATTCATTAATATGGAAGTATAGCTTTTGCAGAACCATTCTACACAACGTAGCGAATTCGCGTAAGATATAGACCGTTTTTTCGTAGGCGCCGCCATATTGTGAACGCAGTGGCGCCGCCTATGAGCAGCGCCATACTGGCTTGGGTGAAAGCAGTCTTTTGCATGGCAGGTATACGCTTGGCGGTAGGTTCTGGCGTTTGTTTTCGCGGTCGTGCGGTCTGTTTAGTATGACGTGCGTCTTCTACGTGGTAAACGGTTCTGTGAGACGTGCTGGAGTGGTTTAAGGCGTCATGGCCGGAATTTCTGCTGGCGTTGAGGTGTACAGAACACGCAGCGCGATGTGTGCTCGCATATTTGAGCCTACAATCAGCCTCGGAGATCAATTGTGTATTTCTAAATGTTCCAATCACTAATGTGACCTTATTGCAGTATGATCCTCTATTTCTAAGCTGCGGTTTAGGAGCCTTAAAACATACGCGACGATCGTAACAGCATGGGTACTGTTCTGCTACGAAAGGAGCTGTGCTGTTTGACAAGCGTTCAAACTATTCACTGCAGGTTACATTGCGTGACTACTTGGTTGGATGGGTGAGGTTTCCACCCATGAATAAAATAGTTTTGGGTAGTAATAGCAGCATACCTTACAGTCTGAATTAAGCTTGTCCAACAAAGCGACCGTTTACGAACTGCGCGAGAGTCCTAAGCAGTAGTAGGTGCTGGATTACAGATATCTCTGTTCTATATAGCGCATGGTCCAAGCATACGGCATCAGCGGGTATATATTTACAAACGTTGTGCGGCGTTAGCCCGTTTTCTCGTGCTCTTTAGAGAAAGAGGATGATAACCGAATTTTTTTTTTCGGTTGTGTTCGTTCAGTTCTCTACGACGCCCTCACACGTATTACGGAAATTTTGCGCTCAAAAATAGCCATCGCATTCTTTTTATGCGAACCGTCTCATATATAATGGCTGCATACAGGCCAAAAAGGCAATGCCAAAGCACACAGCTTCTATGTGTATCGTGCTGGCTCACCAACCGCAGTGGTCGCTGTGTTGAGAAGCGCCATGGGCCTCGTGCAGCAAGGCTAGCGTAGACATATGGTAATTTCAAGCATACTGGACTTGAAATGCGTGAGAACGATGCCAGTGTATCACAAATATTTGATAGCGCCTGCCGCTCAGATGTTTCGTGGTTGCCTTAGGTTGGCCGTGCACGAGCATGCGCTCTTATGTTTTATGTTTTACTGCCTACGCCAACCGATCAGACAGTGAGCTGATTTACCATTTAATGTTGGTAATACAGAGACGCCGGTTTTCTTTGTTGAATTAAAATCGATATAAGCAAAATAGTAAACAACACATACACGCACCGCGACTGATAATGCTCGTACACCGCGGCTGATTAAGCGTGTCACATTTTTGCGCCCCCAAGACATATTTCTGCCTACAGTAGTTACCGATGCACCGAAAGGCTTCCCTGACGACCTTATATCAACGAACATGGCGTAAATTTCACAAAGTAAGATCTAAAACACCTCGAAATCGTTCCGCAGCACGCGACAGCAATACTTTCAAGCAGCGCCGCGCCGGATCGCCCAAGCCAGAGAGGAGGAAAGGCTCTCCGCGCGCCCTTTCCTCCTCGCCCGATGAAACGGTCTATAGACTGTCATAGAATTTGTCCGTTTGAATGGTCTAATGGATGCCGTTTGAACCGCGATATCTGTTCTTGATGCACAGCTATTAATTCATATACTTTGCGCGTCTATCTTTCTTGCACTTCCGAATTGTTTAAAGCTTTTAAACAATATTCAAGCCCGAAATCAAAATTCCGCTTCCAACAGTCACTAGAATTTAACTTTCACTCTCAAACGCCACAAATTTCATTAAAATCGGTCCAGGGGTTATCTCGGAAAAGCGCTTTTGCGTTTTACATGCATTTGAATAGGACGCATCAGAGTTGAGTTCGAGCTAAAGCTTCCTCTTAAGAGTAGGTATAATGAATCAATACCAAATTGCCCAGCAAGCAGTTCTCTTAAACTTCATTGCGAGGCTGATTTTAGTCAGTAATCGGTAACTTTTGTTTCTGACGTCACCTTTTACCTGTGGTGGGTGTCAGCTTGGAGTTTGTACGACTGCGGCGGCGAAAGCTGACGGCGTGATAGGCAAGGAGATTGTAAATCTTGATGTTTGGTACCAAATGATAAAATCAAACACTAGCCAGGATCGCAGGCCACGCAAGAGCCCCGGTGTGGCCGGAGAAAAAGGTGCGTCGGTGAGAATACGCAGCCGGCGCCGTTGATGAATTAGCACTACGAAGAGCCAGCAAGAAGCTATACAGTGCCGTTGGAACGCGAAGCCAGGCGCCTGCGTTGGTGCAGACTCGGCACCGAATACAGAAGCATGCGTCAGGTATCTAGCACAATGTCTCATATAGTTAACCACTTGCGTTAACCACTTGAAAGTTAACCGCTTGAAAGTTGACCGCTTGAAAAGACTCGGGTACAGCGGCTGAACTGCACCGGATATGGTGATTCGTTTGTGAGGTCTATGGTAGAGCCCGAGTACTTGCGAAATGATTTGAGAACTCAATTCGTTATCTTTGATGTATACAGGCCGCTCAAATCGGCACGCACCCGCGAAGCCTATCTTCTTTTTCTGTCCTCTTCTTCGGGGAAGATTAGGAGGCTAGGTGATTTTTACCTCAGGTCTCCCCCTCTGCCTTTGCTCGACTGAATTGTCCCACTACGTCTGTCTCGCGACGCTGCGACGATCTGGGAATGAGAAAAACGACGCCACAAGTGCTTCGGTCACGATAGTATAACCTGCCTGGCTAATTTAAAACTGACGATCGAAACAGAAGGAGAAAAGACAGCCATACCGGAAGTGGAGACGCTCTGGCAGGTTCACGTGTTCGATCAAGCAAAACGTTGGAATGATATCCCCGAAATACACGCAGGCACTGCACTTACAAACAAGATATGGCTTCACAGGGTGCCTATCCGCCTTCCAGCCATGATCGGAACCAATAACAAACTGAAACTGAATTTATCGATGCTTGCAACCATACCAATATTTGAAGCTGCTACCGTAAAATGATGACATTTCTTAATTTTTTCTTGCACATCGGCAAGGGAACAAACCACGTCCTGTTTTCCTGTAAAGGCCGGCGTTTATTTACGCGTGTTATATGTCATGTTTTCATTAAACTGTAAAAGCTTTGATGGCAACGAAAGGAAAAAGAAAGGAAAACGTGAAGTAGTGCCATTTTCGGCTAGTGAGAAAGGTAGCAAAAGCATGATAGCGATTATAATAAATATTTGTAACGGCTTTCTGCGTTTCGTGATTTGTAATCGGGGGCGAAGAAGTTCGCCGCGCGCAGGCTCTTTTTATATATGCGGTTTCTCTTCCCAACTGTGAATATCAGTGCCAGAATAGCTGATGGCGTGCACTGCGATCCCGTGTCTCCCACTTCTGGCGTGTTTGCAGAATTCAAAGAGGAATACTCGCCACATAAAAATAAACTCTAGAACGCGCTACGCGTTTTGTCTCTGTGCGCTGATCCTGGTGTGGCCTTTCATTTATGCGGCGTCTGTGTTGCACGCAAGAAAAATATTTACTGTCGTGCGCTTCCACGGCAGTGGACTTCAATTTAGCTTAATGCGGCACCGTACACTAATTAGGACATGTTTACTCAGCTGCCGGCATCCGCATGGTACAAAACCACAATCCGTGCAAGCAACTAGCAGTTTATGTGCGGCAGTCGCAAGAAGTATCACCGGTTAGCAAATATAAACGAAGAAATGTGATTTCGAAGCGTTTGTGATTTTCTTTGAAAGCATTGTCATGCGTCACAAAGAAAAACACGCACGCCGTTCGTATTGGAAGTCACACTGCTAGTGACAAACAAAAGAGAGAATATTTCACCGACTATTACGATACCCCAAATGCCAAATCTGAGCGCAGCTCCATTCGTGTTTTCATTTCACTATATATTGGCTAGTGCGGACAATCTCTCTCGTGCGGCACATCGCAAACGGAGCAAAGTGTGGCGCGACGGCCTCGCTAATTGGGAGACCGCTACAGGCAGAGCGTGGGTGACGCGTGGGAGCGATTCGCAGCAGCCGCGCAACACAGAGACCTCCACTCATGCAGCGCTTTGTTTCCATATATCTGAGGCGCGCTACTCTGGCGCTATCTCGTCGCCATCGTCACCGCAGAGGCGGTCTTGCCGTGCCACAGCGCTTTCCTTCTCATGTTTTCGCCATACCCTCCTCCTACGATTTCCTCCTCGCGCTCGCTTCATTCGCTCTTTCATACTTTGCTCGCTCGCTCGGTTACGCCGAGGACGCCGACGCTCGCCGCCAGAGCGGGTGCCTAAGAGTTGCCCTCTAAAGGAGAGGAAAACACAAATAGCGCACGTCCTCCTCCCCGAAATGCCGACGTGGCGGTGCGCTTCTCGGTAAGTAGAACGTTTTCTTTATTTTTTTTTTGTTTTTTTCACTGCGTCTAGTTGTAACGGACTCGGAGTCGGGCAATTTTTACAACATCGCGCCGGTGCACATCGGCAAGCTAAACAAAAACAAATGTTGTGATTACGTGAGTTGGAAAAATGTCTGGCTTTAAGCTTGTTCTCCTAGTTCGCAGAATGGTTACGTGGTTTACTTTAAAGGTACCATATAAATGTAGAGCATCGTTTTTTTCTTCGCGTTTGAAATGAAACGTCGTAAGTATCCAGTAAGGCTAAACAGCAAGGAACACTGCGCCTCGTTATGTACTCTTACCGTTTCTTGGGAGCCCTGTTGGAATGAATGCTCCTCAGTAGAATTTCGTTTGTTCACATATTAGCGAGTCTTCGCTAATGCAAATATTTTTCTGGCCAACATATAAAGCTATCTGTAGACGGACTGCTCGCTTATGTGTACTAGTGTTATTGATTACGTGCTTTCACAATCAGACATTATCTTTTGATGCTTAAGGCCATGGGCCCTTACTTATCGAATGCAGATCCTCAGAAAAAGGGTTGCCGTCATTTTTTTTTTGTTATATGGGGTTTAAGAGATGTTGTCGCCGTTAACTGGCGCAGGCTACTCCCTTTCACAGACATTTAAAAAAAAGGAATAAATCATAATAAAAATAATGAAATCATAAGACTAATTCCAGCCACATAAGTACACTAATGCCACACTAAAACTGAAAGTCAACTAATGTACACAGCAACACAAAGTACAGTCTGATATGTGCCCTAAAGTAAACACAAAGTCCGGTTGCATAATAGCTTGACTAAAATCAGGGCACATGAGAAATCACGGATTAAATTCTTGTGAAGGCACATAAAACCTGGCATTGGATTGGCCAAAGCCGAGTAAAAAATAATATTTATTACTTCATTTGTTACTTAAGAAAGAAATACACAACCAAGCTATGATTTATGGCATAGCGTATAGCTAGTACTTATGACTCACTCACGTGAAGTTAAAGCCATAGAATGGAGCCTTGCGCATTGTATACATACCTACTTAAGATCACTCATCCGTTACAGTGCACTAATTCACGGTAGAACTATCTTATTATTTTATATTATTGCATCCTCAAGACTGAAGTATTACAGAGGGTAGTGGGTAAAGAACATACACAAGTAAATAAACAAAGCAGCAAGAAATGGTTAGTTATTGCAGCAAATTTGATTAGTTAATTGTATTCGGGAGTCATGATGTCTGATAAGGCTGAAGGAAAGTTTGAGTTGTCCTTGATTGCGACAGCTGCGCCAGGAAGGTGGTTCCATTTTTGAGAGGTCCTAGGAATGAATTATTCGTTACAGGTTCTGGTGCAGCACTGAATGATTCCAACCTTATGGCTATGGTCAATGCGGGAGGAAATGTAGGTAGGAGATGATATTAGCTTACCGCGTAGATACGAATTGTGGAAATATAACCTATGAAATAAAGCAAGGCGAAAGCACTTACGCCGAGCTGAGAGAGGAGCAAGCAGCAAAGAGTTTTTCATGTCAGTCACGCTTGATGTGTGGCTGTAATTGCTATATCAATGAAACGTGCGGCATTGTTTTGGATTAGTTCAAGTGATTGAGTAAGGGTTTCGAGGTGCGGGTGCCAGATGGATGAGGCGTACTCCCTTTTACTCCTAATAAACGTTTTGTATAGGATTAATTTTAATGATGTAGGAGTAGAAAAAAAGTTTCGGCGAAGGTAACCTAGCATGCGATTAGTATTTTTAATTACGTTGTCGATGTGCAACGACCAGGAAAGTGACGAGGTTATGTGGACGCCTAGGTATTTATAGGAGGCTACGACCTCTATGGGAGTATCATTAAGGTGGAGGTTTGGTGGAGGAATACTGCTGTGAGTTACACGCATACATTTACATTTAGTAACGTTAAGTTGCATTAACAATACGTCACACCAGTTAGAGATAGCGTTTATATCGTCTTGTAAGAATTTGTTATCAGATTTGTCCGAGGTTTCACGGAGGATAACACAGTCATCTGCGAAAAGGTAAATGTTAGAAGAAACGTCATTGGGTAAATCGTTAACGTAAATTAAGAAAAGGAGCGCGCCTATAACGGATCCTTGGGGCACACCACAGTCTACAGGATTAGGTGGGGACATATGATTTTTTGACACAACATACTGTGACAGATTAAGGAGAAAATGCTGAAGCCGTGCAAACAGGTGATGGCCAAGATTAAGTTTACTAAGTTTATATAGAAGCAATTTATGACACACTTTGTTGAAGGCCTTGGCGAAATCAAAGGAAACACAGTCTGTGAATGAACCTTTGTCGAGAATAAGGTGAAGGCTGTGAGTAAAAGAAAGAAGTTGAGTTTCACACGACAAGTTTTTCCGGAAACCACGTTGTGCTTTTGTGAAAAATGAATTACTGTGTAAGTGCTTTGCTAAATGTGAGTACAAAATAGGTTCAAGAACCTTGCAAGAAATGCTTGTGAGGGAAATGGGGCGGCAGTTGAGGGGCGAATGTTGGCTACCGGACTTATGAAGTGGGACCACCTTCCCGACCTTCCAATCTGCAGGTAGCTGATGGGTATCTAAGGATTGCTGAAAAATTTTCGAAAGCAGAACAGATGACTAAACAACAGTATTTTTCAGTAATTTCGCGTTAACCAAATCAGCACCAGGATTTGATGATAACTTTAGACCTTTAATTACATTTTCGACCCCAAGAGGTTCAATGATAATAAAGTCCATAGGTGGGTAATTGCAACACTCGAGAGTTGGAAGCACAGGGTTAGTACATACGACAAAGTTGTTACAGAACAGAGAGTTAAAGGGAAGCTGAAGAGTCTGCCGAATTCAATAAGACGCTCATATACGGATGCGGGAACCTTATAAACCATGTAGGTAAAATTTTGGGTTTTTTTTTTCAATTAGGAGCGACGTAATCGTCGGTTGAAATTGCGCTGTAGCTCCGCCCCCCCGTCGAATGCCACGTGCTGCTGCTGACGCTGACGATGCGAGCGGAGACCGGAAACCGCGGTGCTGTGACGTCAACTCTAGTGTTTCGTTCCTTCGCAGCGTCCGCGACCGTGCCTGACCGCGCTTGTTTCTGCGTGCGTGCCATCGTAATCTGCTTCTATCGACCCTGCATTCCTTTGTTGGTGCGTCTGCGTGTATGTAGAGTGGTAGTCAACGTGCGTGGTAGTCAACGTGAGTGGTAATCAACGTGAGTGGTAGTCAACGTGGTAGTCAACAGATGAAGGTCACTACACGTACTGCATGAACCGGGAAGCTTTTCACGCGTTTAAACCGTCTTTGTAGATTGCCGACAGCTCTGGACAGCGCACAAATGCCGACGATCGCATCCCCGCTTACGTTCCACGAGGAGGCATGCAGGAACACAGCACTACAGTTGTTTGACCGGAAACGAGTTCACTAGATCGGCGAAAGATCGGCGAGATCACTAGATCGCTTTGCAAAAAACATGCTCACCAAAGAGCATTTCCAACACGAGGAGATCCCAAGACTTTGCTTTCGTTCGCATCGAAAGCAGTGCTCGCACCAGCATCGTTTGCTTCTTCGAGAGGCCGGCTCTTCGCAATCGGCTCGTACATGTAGGGAGTAACGCCGAACTCCTCAGAAAAACGCAGCCTCTCTAAATTTTCCATTACCGTCTCAGAAAAACAGCACTAAACTACCTGGCACCGCGCTTCATGTGTAGCGGCAGCGGTCGGTTACTAGTGTTGACGTCACGAGGCGCCTGACCAATCACAGGCGGAAACGAGACGCGCGAGCTGGGCGTGTCCGCTGCTGCACTTTTCGTTGAAATAAAATATATTTACGCTTTCTTTTGCTCAATTTCAATGTGAAATTCGAATTCGGAGGGTTAAAAACCATTATGTACAGATGTTCACTCATTTTTCTGGAAAACCTTTCAGCTTCACTTTAAGGATATGGGGACATACATCTTCGGGTACCGGTGAACCACTGGAATCAATCAACGTGACTGAATTATCTATTACCACTATTACCACCGTATTCACCGCAGCCGGAAACTGCAGCGCTACTGCAGCTGTATTAATCTTTTGCAAGGCTGGCAGAATTTTGTTGAAGGTGTCTGCAATTCTTCGGTGCCTATATAATTTAATAGGGCAGTGCAAAAAAAAAAATGCGGCATCACAGTGGGCTCTCTTATAGATGCCGTTTCCTGTGCCATTGGGTTCAGTTTTTCCATGTTGTATCACGTGTGGTGGAACGGGTTTGAGGCTTTAAATTCATAGCGCTAATACGTGCTTTATCTTTATCTGCCTTTCTTATCTCATTTATATATAGCTCTCTCTGTCTTAGTTCATTTCTGCCACCGGTGTACGTAAATAAAATAAAGAAATTTAGGCTAGAAGTATGCACGGCCATAATGACGACTGTGGTGGACTGTTCAGCAAGTCATCACCTAAATTTCCCATCAAAATTGCATAATTTGGTTGGCACTTTCCCAAAAAACTTGGATGACGCGTAAGCTTCGCCTTTAAAAGTGGAATGCGATAGCGTTATCGGGCCCCGTTCGCATCGCCTTATCATTCGCTTGCCATGGTCTTCAGTCATTCTGCCCTAGCGCTGACGTCATTGCTCCTCCTAGCGGCCTCCGCGAGCAGCGGAAGCATTCCACCCCTGTGTGAATATCACGTGCACAGGCGTTCCTTCTCTCAAGGCACGGTTGAGGTGCCCACTGAGAAGCAAGACGCTAACTTCGCCTTTATTTTCTTTTAAAATCACATCTTTATACGATACAAACGCATACGATTGTTCAAGTACCAAGAATAATTGCCATCGCCACTAATTTCACATAGTTACCTCACTGATAATTAGGCTATTCATAATTACTCATGCACGCATCAGTACAGCAATCTAACACGCTTCACTAAGTTAAAGACAACAACCCACTCACTAGGTTCGCTAGTGTCCACACCTGGCGTCCGCGGCCACAAAGACGGACCTCAAACAACAGCCGGTAAAAGGGGTTTGTATTTGAGTTTCCGCTGAACAGAATTATGTTTTCCCGTACATTCAAATTGCATTCCGACGCTGTCATCCCTGCAGATTCCTCGTAAGTCGTACTTTACGAATTTTCTGAGGCATTTTACTTTGAAAAAAATAATTAGTTCAGTAACGCCTATGCGCCATGTGCAGGGCCTAAGTGGTTCGGGATGCGTCTTTCGGGAAGGTTTTTGCCTAACGGACAACGCCGCCGACGCCGACACCGGATTTACAGCGATGCGGAGGCCCTTAACGCTATCGCGTTAGAAAAGACTTCGCGCTGTAGTTTATCTGGTTTAGCATGCTATATAGACTCTGAACGTGGCAAAATCGTACCTGTTGTGTGCAGCAGCAGCTTTTTCGATTTGTGAGCTGCGCATTTACTATTTCGAGGTCTGAAAACTTTTTTTGGATCACGCACATAGACAATACCACCAAGTGACTCTTCTATTGCCTCAGTGGCCTCAGGCATACCTCATGGTTTTGTCCTAGCACCTCTCCGTTTTCGAATATACAGGGTGTCCCCCGTAACTTGAGCCAAACAAAAAATATGCAAATACCGTGTAACTGGACAGAACCAAGATAATGTTGCTTGCCGTCGCTTAGAGATACTCCGATAATTTTTTTCCATACCGCCTATTGAGATGATTAGTTCTAATTATTTAATAAGCTATTAAAATATTAATATTATATGAGAAGTGTCTATGAGAAAATTGTAGAGTGACATGAAAACTTTAGATACAGCTCTCTGCTGCTCAATACGTAGCTACATAAAGCTGTCTTTCCGAGCGTGAAAGAAGCCCGCAAATAAACGCAAAATCGCCGCGCTACTGACAGCTCGAGGCGCTTTGCGAGTATTCGCGGGCTTCTTTCACGCTCGGGAAAACACTGTTATGTAGCACTTATTGAGGAACAGAAAGCTGTATCGGAAGTTTTTCATGTCGCTCTACAATTTTCTTATTCACACCTTTTATCTAACTATAATATTTGAGAAGTTAATCAATGAATTAGACTAATTATTTAATGACGGAATGAAATAAATAATCTGAGTATATCCAATGATGATTAAGCAACATTTGCTGGGCCCGAAATTAATCGGTGGTGCACGCAGGCACCAGACGGGGTGGTTCCCAAGTTACGGGACCCATATGTTTCCAGCAGCTCCTGGCCCCTGTCCGTCAGTGCGAGCGGAATCGGTAGGGCGGGGCTGCATAACAAGGTCTCCCATCGCTCAAGGGGTTGGGGATCGGGGGTGTTGGTGGGAAGGGGAGGAGGGGGGGGCCTTGAGTTCTGTGCACTCTGCCAAGACGTGCGGCAGGGTGCTCTTTTCTCTTCTGCAAAAAGGACAGAGTATATCCAAGCGACGGCCAACAACATTAGCTTGGTTCTGTACACCTACGTGTCATTTGCATATGTTTAATATTTGGTTCAAATTACGTGGGACACGCTGTATAATAATGACCTCCCTGTCAACATAATGTCGTCCATCAAACTATTTGCTACTGACTGTGTCGTTTATTGCGTAGTCCTTAGCCCTTCTGATAATGTTCTTTTTTTTTTCTATAGCCTGGCCTTAACGGTATTTCATCATGGTGCTCTAACTGGTTAATGCGGTTTAACGTTTACAAATGTAAATGCGTGATAGTTACTCGATGTTATAGCCGCACTGTTCTGTTACATATAATCTTAGCAACAATCTTCTTTCTCTCGCAACCAATTATGAATACCTTGACGTCCATTTTACTCACAAACTCTCCTTGAATACGCATGTAAACTATATTACTACGACTGACAATTGCTGGCTTGGTTTTCCGTGCCGCAGTTTCTCTTGCGCCACAGCTATTGCAAAGCTTCAACTTTATAAAACAGTAGTCAAGTCAAAGTCGAGTACGCATGCCGAATTGGGGACCCAAGTCAAGCAACAGTAACCCATACGGTCTACTCAGAGCCGACTGCCTTCATTTTTTTAGATACACTTGTCAGTACCGTGTATGTGTTTAGAAAAAAAGTTTATTTAAACAAGAGATGATACGAACACTGAGTCACAATCATGGCACAATTCCACTAGGACGATAAAATATACAAGAAACGAGGGATTGTATACACGGCAAGTTCTCATACTAGTTTCCGAGTCCTCACTCACTAACATACAACAACATAGACCTACGGAAAAGCACAGCTACAGATAAACGAATTGTCACATGTATAAAACGATGTTGCATACATACAGTGTACACAATGGTTATGTACAATGGTAATATGACAGAGACACCTTGCATAATGTTGAAGTGATGCTATGTGATGTGTATATACGAAAATGATCATGTATAAGAGAGCAAGCACACTGCGTATGAAGAGTGAAACAAAACCTTCACTTATTGGAAATAGCTTCTCGCCGCAAAATGCTACGACCTTGTCTTTTCCACAGGGTGGTCTCTAAGGATTGGGTTAGTTTATACACGCAATCCTTAGAGACTCCCTGTTCTATCGTGAAGCGTACGCGTCATCACGCCGATCAGTGACATAAAGTTACTGTCCCACCGAGCCGCACCAGAGTCTACTTTCGCTGTTTCATACAGAGAACTGCAAACGACTGGAACCACGTTCGTGCCTTCATCGCTGCCATCTCTTACACCGCTGAATTCAAAGAAGCTGTCACCAATCGCCTCCACGGCTCTCTGTAGTGCCTTCAGACCCGGGGATCAAAATAACTAAATAAATAAATAAATAAATAAATAAATAAATAAATAAATAAATAAATAAATAAAAGTACAGTATTACGCAAGGAGGTCTGATCTGATTGTCTCGTTTGAATGAAAACTAATACAGCAAGGATTGACTGTCGAGCTCGCTGCTTCGTGATTGAATAGAAAGAGTGCTACAAGGTTGGAGGAAACGTATCGTGTGTTCTTGTTTCATTCCGTCTGGTAGTTTCATCTAATAAAAGCAGGAAATACATCCCCCTATTTATTTTTCACCATTTCTGACCGCGGGAAATGCAGGTCACGGTATGAGCACTCCATGCGGTGTGTTGAGCGCGCTCCAGACACTAAAATACTGACGTGCCCACCTATGGACGCATGCTTAAGAGAGTAGCCGGTGTCCCAAGATACGCTCCGCGCTCACCTTTCTTCATGTACTGGTACTTATTCCGGCGGTCGTAGGTGTCCTCCTCCTCGACGGACACGATGACGTACTCCCCGCCCTCCAGCAGTCCGGCCTGGTGCATCAGGCGCACGAAGTCGACGAGGACGCCCGTCTCCGCCAGGAGCACGTACACTGCGCGCAGCGAATCCTGGCGACTGACAATTCGCGTTGCACATTTCCCACAATGCAGTTGAAGCCTTCGAGATTTACGCGCCATTACCAATATATAACGGCAACGTGCAACAGCGCTTGATGTGCATCAGCCGTTACGTTGCTCGTTTCTCGCGCCTGAAACTATGAACGTTAAATACCATTGTTACGATGTCCTTAGCTGAGCGCCATTTTTCTGGTGCCATATTGAATCTGGCAATTGCTGGTGCTCTATGTGGGTCGGCGGCTTTGTTCCTTATACAGATAATTGCATCTAAAAATGGTGATGTACCAAAACGTACATTTCTGTGAGCGTTGGGGATATCGACAACGTACATATTCTTGCCCCTCTGACCTCCCGCACAACTGTCCCCGACGCCGTTTTCGTCACGTAAGTTCAAAGCTTGGCACTCCAATCGTCGTCATTAAAAAAAAAAAATTATGCGCTGTCACTCAAGTTAAACGGATGCATTTGAGCACTTCTCGTTCGTGATAAACAAGTGCGCTAATCGAATTCCCTTTCGGTCTCTTGTTTTTAGGCGCATTCTGACATTTTAGCTCACGCTTTAGATAGCCTACTAGTTCTAAGCATGCGTACTTTCTTGACTTCACACACAAAACTACAGTGCATGCTTCTTAATATATATGACTTCTCATATAAATCTATAATGCCAACTTACCGACAAGTATATCCATAGCTGCCCCTCTGCGGCGCCTACCGACATCAGCTTTTTTCGTCGCAACCCATCACCAAGCACGTTCGCGCACACATACTCTCTGCTGCTTCAGTTCCCGCCATGCTCATTCACTTTTCGTAACGAAGCTGCACTGAATACAGCCTGGTCTGGTAAAGCCAACTAGGGTGGTTGCTTGGGCTAGTCGGTAATTCATGATCAGAAATAACGTACAGCGCGAAGGACAAGAACAGCGAGAGACGACATACACAGCGCTGACTTCCAACAATATTATCACAGTCACAAGGCAATCACAAGGGGTGTTCTAACAGCAAGTCACTGTAGCTCTTAGTGCAGTGACTTGCTGTTAGAACACCCCTTGTGACTGCCTTTCATTTTCTGCGCATGCCCACTCTTGTATATATACACACGATGTGGCAACGCAATAAAATATTGTTGGAAATCAGCGCTGTGTATGTCGTCTCTCGCTGTTCTTGTCCTTCGCGCTGTACGTTATTTTTAGTGTGGTAAAGCCGTTTGAAAACACTACGCGTAACGGCTGAGGACAGTCTATGTTATGTGTTGACTATAGTGTACCCCTACTCTAGTACACCATAGTGTTCACAATACTCATCTAACCCAACTGCAAGCACTACAGGCGCCAAAAGATGAACATTCATTCCTGTTGCAATTCCTAGCATCATGCCTATATGCAGTCGCTGCCTCTGACGATTACTTTGACATTCCTGCCGGAGTTTATTTTCTGTGAGCTGAAACCTGCGTTTCTTGGAATTGGTTTTGTAACGTTGACGCTTCCATTTATTTCAAGGATTATTGTAACCATGCTATTTCTCCATAATGCCACAGATTTTGAAGTATGTAGAGTCTCCTCAAGTAGGTGACTCTTGAGATGAAGGCGTAAGTTGTGCTCACCTCTTGTGGCGCTGTGTGAATCCCGGATGATACGTCGTATGGTGCCATTCGCGTCGTCCCTGTAGTCGTTGGGAACGTAGTACGTGTGCTGCACGGTCACGTTATGCTCTCGCGCCTGTGCACCCAGCACGTCCGCGATGAGCCTGTTGTCACCGCGGTCGGAGACCACCAACACCGCCTGCGCACCCCAGCGTGACAACAGTCGGTGTTTAGCGAAATTCTAGCGCGCAAACGTTCAGCAGGCGAACGACGACCTTCTAAAAGCAATACTAAAATGAGTGTTGCGATAATGATTTTCCTTTGTGTGCATCTGCCGATAACAGCATCGTTGCTGATACGAGATTAAAGTCGGGAGATGATGGTTGAACTTTATTGAGAGCAGTCCGAGTTCTTTGGTCGCGTTCCTTGCGAATGGCCTCATGAGTCTAGGAAGCCACGTGACCTGACCGCTGCCTTGCTCTCTTCACCATTTAATGCTTGTCAACAGTGCTCAGGCTACTGCGATGAGTCTCCTACTGCTCTAGCGTGGGGTGGGGTACAGGAGAGAAGTCGGTGTTTCGGTCGCATTTCCGTACCATGATGTACAGCATGGTGTTAGGTGTGTGGCAGGATTGGCACTTGTGTTCATCCATAGCGTTCGGATAGCAAAAAAAATCTGCATACGCATTGTTTGACCTACCTTAGTACTTGAGTACTATTCAATCCCGCTCCCATGTGTAGGGTAGCAAACCAGTTAAGCTAAACTGGTTAACCTCCCTGCCTTTCCTTTTCCACTTTTTCCTTCCTTCAATGAGTATTAAAAAAAGCGAAGTAATTGCATACTACCTTTAGCAAACAAACAGCACGTGCAGTTTTCTCATGCAGAGTACGTCGGCAAGCATGAAGCCGACAATTAATGGTTTCGCTGGTCCGACAATACTGGCTGGTCATTGTGTAGAAGAACACCGCTGAGTGTGGGAGGAGGCTGACGAAGTGTGTACTGGACACAAATATAGATATCGAGGGAAATAAAAGTCAGCTTTGACATGAATAGAAATGGAGGTTTTTCGCGACAGATGAGCCAACATGACCAACGAATTGAAAAACATATACAGACCAATGGACAAAAATGTTGAAATATACCTAGACGGAACATCGATAGAAAGCTGATAAAATCTCCTCCATAAGCAAGACCGAAAATTGAAACAGCTTTCTCGTAACACGAAAAAATAGAATGAGCAGCAAGAACTTATTTACCAACTAAAAGTTACGAAGCATTCAGTTGGTCCTTCTCACGTCAGTCGGAGGAGTGACTACCATCGGACGTAACGACAGCGCTCGGTAGTCGTTTCTTCTTTTGCTAGAGTTGGCGTGCAGAGTAAGAACCACTGCGAACTAAAGTACCACATGAAGTTTATTTTTTCTCTCTCGAGCGGTCCTTTGTGGTGACGAATACGCGCGCAGCATTCGGTAAAAATTTGAATCAATACTAAAACAGTACTCACAAATCTGACTGGGCAGCGAGAAAGCATAACGTAGGACGATGCGCCTAGGATGTAGGAAACACAAGCATGAGCCCACAGCTTGATGTATCATTTATTTTGTTGATTTATTTACAAAAACTACAGACTCTTAGCAGGGACATTGCAGGAGGGAATACAGAAGTACAGAACAGAGCAAGAAAAAAAAAAGAGCAATAAATGTGATCGAAAAACATCATTAGTCACTTCCTTCGCGAATTGATCACATAGCAGTTAATTCAGCGATCCGTCTAAGCTAGTCCACGTTTCTATTGCGAATAGAAAAATAAAGATAATTTAAAACAATTCAAAGCTAACCTAAATGGAACATTGTGAAGTAGCTCGAACTGAAGGGAGCGCTGCGTGGCTAGGTGGCACGGTAAGTGAAATGATGTTTGGGCACGGATGCTTCAATTCACCTATTTATGCAAGAACAAATGCGCTCGCACGTGCAGCTTTCCAGCACAGAGTGTATTTATAAATTCTGAGCATATGACGGAGAACAGCCTCCCATAACGATTGTAAAGGAACCGTGCAGCTTTTCTCTGCACAAGTTCAATCTTACTGATACAATATTCGCAGTCGGGAGACCAAACAAGCAATGCAATTTAACAAAGGCAAATTACAAATAACAAAGAAATTTCCAGTCTTTATTATCTGGATTACGTGCCGCCGCTTGCGGTATGGCGAATATTGGTGCTTGTATGCCTGAGATAGTTAAGGATTTAATTTCAGCTGTTCTTCCTCATGTCCTTAGCACAATTTTTCTGACGAGTATATTTCCAGCTCAAATGAAAATAATAATAGTATTATCAAAATATAAACCATAGGATAAAGAAAAAGTAGAAAATGTCCGAGGATTTTTGAAACTCCCTGTCTTTATTGAAGTTGTGGAAACGTTGCTGCTAAAACACAGCATTATTTCACCTCAATGATGTGACTTTAGGAAAGCATTTCTACGATACCATAGAAATGTAAATCGTCGTGAACTTCATCGGGAAACCCACCGATGTAGAATTTTTGGTTGTATAAATTTTCTTAGAGTTGGCAAAATCATTTGTTTCATTACCTCAAGTTATACTTAAGGTTTAATTATGCTGGTATGATAGGAATTCATAGTACTTTCTGAAAGTTACAGAGCGTAAACAATTTGTTTAGGTTAGTGAGGCACAATTGGATGTTAAATCTGTAAATTTGGATGCTCCGCAGGGCTAAATTCTTAAACATATGCCCTTTTTCATGTACATTAATGAACTGCCCTCACAGGTACTCCATGCGCGACATGTGCGTTATGCCGACCTCGCTCACTTACTACCAGCCGTGAAGAAAAAATTCCCGCAGGAACTCCTCCGGGAGCTGTCTAAGTATGCTTAAGCCTTCTGTCACTTGCTAATTTCTACGCAGCCCGGTGTCGTTATCAATGTCATGAAACTTCATCCGACCAGTATAAAGCCTTACGGACCTTTATTGGTCATTGTAAACCTTATAGGACTAGATCAGATCCTTGTGAACACATACCGATTGTTGTCAATGTTATCTGACTCGACCAAAGCCCCATCAACCTTTATAGGTCGGTGCCAATTTTACCTCAATTGATACGATCCTTACCAACCCTTACTATCCTTGTCAACCTTATCGTACGTTACCGGATCAGGCGCTTAACCCTTATCGATCCTTATCAACTTTATCAAAGTTTCTCCGGCCGTTGTAAGCCCTTATCGCTCTTTAGCAACTTATTCATCCGCGCCTAGCCATTATCAACCGTTACCAAACCCACATAATCTCCGATTATTCCTTATCACCCTTATCAAGTCACTGACTGCTTATCTGCCAGTGTTGCTCGACTTGATCCGCATGAGCTCAAAGAGATCGGTAGCATTTTGGTCGCTGAAGGAATGCCCCAACATAAGGCGCATCCCGCGACCACCAAAAGGCCTCCGGGATGTGCCGAGTTTGGCATTAAATTTTTGCTAAATCGGAATTTTCCTGATATCTACAATGCCCCAAGTCGGCCCCACATGTGGTCCTAGATGTGGCTTTATTCCACCATAACCAAATCTTTCAACAAAGCATTCATAGACACTGTTCTCCTTTGATAATTGTTTTGTACCACCGGTGAAACACATTGATATGGTTCAGGTGTACACTTTCTGGGAGCGTAAATGTTTAGTTTTGTTAATTAGAAAGCAGTTAAACCACTCTTCATTGACGCTACGTGTTGATGGGGAAGGCCTTTTTATGTGTTGTGACCCCTCTTTCGTTCCCTAATTGGCCGTTCATTTGCCCTTATTCTCCCTTAAATGTTAGTGAGAGGAAGGCCTTCTTCCTCTCTTTTACTCTGCTTCTAGAGACTGACAGAGATATGGTAGTATTGGGAGACGTCAACTGCCTTTGTGATTCCAGATATCACTCATACCTAACGAATCGTTATGATGCGAGTGCTCTTTTCTACAACAATTAACGGATGACCAGAGTCTAATAGACGAGGGCGCTTAGTCACGTTCTTGTGGGATGTCTACGCACTTGCAAGGCATCTCTCAAGCTCGACTTTATAGTGTGTACCTATGTTTCGACGAATCTCTGGTCTCACATTCGTAACTACGCCTTGAAGCCTGTATTTTTCACATACCACTGATTAGTCGCTGTTTCATGGGGTCTCCGAGTGTGTCGGAAGTTTTCTCCAAACTGCGGATTGTGGAAACTTAACAGACAACATTTGCGAAAGGAAAATTTTGTAAACAAAGTGAAAGAATTATTACTAGAGATAAGACAAAGTCGACAGCATCCACAGTTTGCTTAAAGGGAAATGTTCAAAGAGAGAGCAAAAAGGTATCGTTACCTTTCACTTCGTGAACGCGGGTGACGCGCAAGCGTATGAGTGCTATAGCGCACGCGACGCTAGAAGTCCTGGGGCCGCTTGACGCCTACGCTGTCCGCATTACAGATCGTACTCAAGACGGCTCGCCCGGCCGCACGATTCACAGCAGCCGCCGGAGCTGAAGGCCCCATTGTAAACATTCGCTTACTAACCAAATTAGCAGCATGGTACCAGTGCAAAGGAAAACCTGAACACGTCACACTCGATGACCGCGGACACTCGCTATCAAAACGCTGGCGTGAGGAATCGCGGCAGCAGCAGCGAGCGAAGTGATCTCCGTGTTGTCTATCCCTTCAGCGCAAACTGATTGGGGAGAACACAGCGCACGCAGAGCTACGAGCCTCGGACTACCTAAACTCTGCCACCAAAGCAGATCGCGTTCAAGATAAAGCCGGCGAGACAACGCACGACCGAAGCACCCCCTCCCCCCTCCCCTTCTCTCTGGTGCCACGACGGGATACGGCGCGCTAGCTCTCCTTGCGCACGCGAAATTGAGCCGCCATCGGCGGCTCACCGTCGCACTCCTTCACCCGTACACATAGCGTACAGTGCGCGAGGACGATGTTACCACAGGACAAACACATTACGGATGATTGGGAAAGAAAACCCCTATAGCAACTGGGAGAGGAGGTCAACCCAGCGCGTATCCGCCTGCCTTCCTCCTCCGCGACGCTTCGCCTCGTTTCTCCATCCCCACTTCGCTCGGTGTTACCTGCATCTAGGTGGCGGCACTTTGCCGCGAGCTGAGCGCGCTCTTTCGTACTTTCCACGGCGCGCGATTCTCCTCATTTTCCGGCGCCTTCCTCGTTCACTTGCCTCGCGTCCTCAGACAGACACCAACGATTGGAATAGCTGGCAAGTTACGCTTGCACGTATGTAATGAGGCGAGTGGTATTTCATGTGAGCTGTCTCAAAGAAAAGAAGCCGAAAAACATCGCCTTCATGATCTACTTACACAAGCCTTGTGTATAGCGACGAGATAAATGCAGCTCGAGCACAAATAAAGGAATAGGAGACGGAAGTGTACGAAGGAGCAGTGGTGCGTTCACGCACACATCGTTTCACAGGTGAGGAGCCCACAAAAAGGGCTCTCGGTGGTGAAAAGCCATACGCGCTTTCGAAGCAAATATTACAAACTGAATCTTGTGGCTTCATATGCGCATAAACGTAGCAAATACTAGCCCTATTTCAAGCTCACTGTCAAAATGTTTTCACTGCAGTTATGGTTCAGAATGCTTACCAAAAAAGTGGATCAATTTATTTCGCTTATGCCACACTTACAAGATCATCGATTCAGCGTTGACGGGCCAATAACTCGAGAAGAAATTAAGTTTGCCGTCGAAACTCTGTAGCGAAACAACACGCTTAGCTCTGATGGCCTTAGTGCTTAATATTATGTAAAACTGCAGGAATTTCAGTGTTCTTTTCGTGAGAAGCTTTTGAAGGAAGCCTAGTAACACGGTGAGCTACCTCCGTCTTTATTTTAGGTACACACAACCGCGAAACAACACGCTTAGCCCTGATGGCCTTAGTGCTTAATTTTATTTAAAACTACAGGAATTTGTTTGTTCTTTTCGTGAGCAGATTTTGAAGGAAGCCTATTAACATGGGGAGCTACCTCCGTCTTTATTTTAGGTACACACAACCGTAATCACAATGAACACTGATAATGAAGTAACAACGATAGTAAACGGATAAAGGCCGATATCGTTATGCAACGTCCGCTATAAAATATTTGCAAAAGTACTGTCAAATAGGCTGCTGGCAGTCATTGCTAAGTTAGTAGGTAATCATAAGACCTGCGCAATTCGACGATGCTCTATACAAACAAATATTCACATCGCACGTTCAGTCCTTGAGTGCATAGATGGTAGTATGGATCAAGTAGCTCTTCTTCAGATTGACCTCGCCAAAGCCGTTGATAAGGTTCAGCGCGATATTTGTTCCTACTACTGGGACATCTGCAGTTAGGGGATGTATTGTAGAATGGTATAGCACGTTGTTATAAACAGTGCGCTACAAAGTTGAATGCGAACTTGCCTTACATGCACCGTATTACCGAGGCAATAAACACTACTCTGCGTTTCTGTGAAACTGCAGGAGCAAGCGTAAATTTTGATAAAAGCAGGGGTTTCAGGTTAGGCATGTGGGCTCCAACTACCTCTGTGTTCTCGATTATTCATTGGAATCAGTCTCCGCTGTTATATCTTGGTGTGCCTCTCGATAACTTCCGTAATAGTGTACCTCATTGGACGTCCGCTGTAACAACTATCCATCCAAAGGTGAAAACCTAGTAGAGACATGACTTCTTCATTTTTGAGAGTGCTAAGGTACGCCATATATTTCTTGCTTCTCAGCGTCTTTATGTTCTCCATGTCGTGTACTGCTCTGGTATCCGTCTTCATGCATTCCCTAGAGTAGTTGCACGTCTTATATGGCGCTCATTATGGGAAGCCATGAGAAGGGACAGCCTTTTTCTTCCATTTGAGAAGGGTGGAATCTGTCTTTTGAATTTGTACGTGCGACAATTGTTCATGCGTATATTTTGCCATAAAAACGTCTCTCATTCATTCCTTCTCGCAGTTAACTGAACTCGTCTTCCGTCACACGCCCCTTTTCTTTTTTTGTCGCGACAAACATTGCTCAAGAACTGCCGTTATGGGGCTTCCTGAAAGAGCATGCCCACGCTATTTCATTTCTAAAAGGCAGATTTCCTCTGCAGCATTTGCTTAGAGTTGATCGAACGTCGCTAAATATAGCACTTGTAGAGAACTTTTCCACTATGTATGTAGAAAGTGTACTACGCCAGCAGCGAAAACATTTTTCTTTAAGCTGCACACTTCCACCCTGCCAGTTAAAACACGGATTCATTTAAAAAGTATTATATGTACTGTGGAATGGAAATTGTAGACTTTGTAATCAATCCGAGGCAATAGAACATTGCTTTATTCTTTGTCCCGAGGAATTTATTTTTGAGACATTTTACAAAGAATTATGAAAAAAAAACTTCGTTTCACATGTTATGGTATCCGGTTCATTCATTTCAAAAAGACAATCAGCAATATACCATATTATTTGCTTGCGTTATTAGGACTCTATGCATCATGAAGAAGCCGAATTATCGACTGACATGCAGAGCCACATCGTTCGACAAGGTTTGTCTTTTGAGAAGAGGCTGATCAAGTGCGTAGTGGGGATGCTACCTTTGATTTCGTTCCTCAATCAATTTCGCATCTGGTCGCTTCTGTTCGTATGCCCGATTTTTTCAGTTTTTCATTGGAGTGCGTAGCATGCATGCATTTATTTTCATGTGTGTCTAAGTGTACTATAACTAATTTTAGCATGACGCGCGCTACTCAATTCCGTGCAATAAAGAAAACAAAAGTGGACGTTTAGCCAAGTGAGCGAGACATTCGGCTTCTGAGCGTGGGCTCGTAGGTTTGAAAATCACCACCGCGAATGTTTTTTTTTTGCGGGGGGTTATACATTATTTTCTTTGCAACGATTCGTCTGAAGTGACAGTCGGTCGGACGGACGGGTTTCCTCGTTGGGTAGGCATAGAAACGACTGCGCAATTAAAACTCTATGTAACAAATTTACCAAAAACTGCTCTTTCTGCACCACTGGTGTACAAGGAATTAGGCTCAGTCCAAGTGAAAAAGCTTCCTTATATTCCCCTCGGAACCTCAGAAAATCACAGGTTACTTGTAGTGCTGTGCGATAGCTGGCCATCTATCGTACTGACCATACAAAAACTTCGGGTAATTGACTGGTCATTGTGAAGTTTTGCATGAAGACTGTTAACGCGAAACTTCAAGCAAATGTATGAAAATTGCATGAATACTCTACTGGAATGAGGGAAGATGACCGAGGGAAGTTAAGATAAAGTTAAGAAGATAAGAAGGTTGTTAGTGAAGATCAGGAACCCACAGAGAAGAGAACGCACGGGAAGAACAAAGCCTGTGGCTCTATTTACTATCTGGTGGAATGTTAATGAACGCTAGGAGCAAAGCAACATAACACTAATTGATAACTAATAACTATACGCTCATGTACTTCAGTAGGGCGCAACTAGACCATTTAATCAATTACATTTTTTATGGGGACAATAGATTAATCGGCAACTTTTTTATGCAACGAGTATAATTTTGCTCTCTTCCACTACATTAGCATCGGGAGAATGTGGGACAAGTACAATCTTCAACTGGCAGTGTACTGGTTTAGAGTTCAAGTCCTCGTTGGGGCATGTCGATCGTTTTTCCTTATTCGGAAAGTTCTACCAAGGGATTTCGAAATGGCAGCGAACTTCAATGGTTGAAGCAATGAACGAAAAAACCAGTCAAAAACACAAAGGACAAGAGGAGAGGTCCACACCACAACGACTGGACTATCAACTGAGGTTTATTAGAATCGGTGTAGTCCCAGCAAGGCCAGCAGAGCATGCGCAACTGCATCATCGCTAATCACAAAGCATGAAAAGACAAGAAACGCTTCTATCGTGACCGACCTAGAAATTCAAATTCTTTTTCAAGTAAGCGCACCGAGGTTCTTTTTAGCAAAAACACACAAGGTGGGTTGCCCTCTGAGAGCCATCATCACGGAGACAGGTTCATGGCAGAAGTTAGTGAGTCAGTTTCTTCAGCGACAGTTGACGGCCCTCCCAATGCAGGATCCATTCAGCGTGGTTAGCTCGGCAGCGGTGGTAGAGGTCCTTAATAGTGGGATCCCTGGTGCCAACGTGGCCTTTTCAGTTGACATTGAAGACCTCTTCTACAGGATTTCCCATGATGAACTATTTGTAGCTGTGCGTGAACTTATTGATCACTGCAGTGCTGTAAACTTCCAGAATGCATGTGGTATGTCGGTGGATGCCTTTCTAGAGCTCCTATTCTTTTATCTGTCATGCACTGTTGTTGAATTCAAAGGTTCCTTGTTCCTTCAGAAAAAAGGAATATGTATTGGCTCTAGTGTTGCCCCAGTGCTTTCCCAGATATTTTTAGCAAAATTTGACAGGAAACTTCAAGGCTTCCTTCTAAACAAGCGTGTATGCAAAGTTTTTAGGTATGTGGACGATTTTTTAGTACTTTTCGAGTTTTTACCAAATGACACTCTGCCCGCAGCAGTAGACGATGTATTGACTGCTTTTCAAGCTTCTTCACGCACTCTTAATTTCACTCATGAACTTCCTAGCAATCATTCCATCAGGTTCCTAGAACTGCAACTAACATTCTTTGATGACGGGCATTTGTGCTGGATGTTTTCACCTAGGGGCAAGAAAGCTCTTTTACCATTTGGATCTGAACATTCAAAGATTGTAAAAAGAGGGATTGCAATCAATTGTTTCCGCAATGCAGTTGAAAGAAGCTGTCACCACGCCATTAAAAGCAGCTTTGACGCACAATCCCAACGTTTAGAAGCCGCAGGGTTCCCTCCGCCTCTTTTGAAAGCGGTGGCTGAATCGCTGCTTCAGAGGCTAAAGAAGGAACGTACGAAGCTGGTAGATGGTGGGGCAACTGAACGTAGGAAACTTGAAGTTATGCCGTATGTGCATAAAGTGAGCCACAACATCAAGAAGGTTGCCGCCAGGCAGGGAGTAAGTGTTGTGTTTTCTGCCCCTTGTAAGCGTTCGGGTCTGTGCTCGCGCATTTCTCGAGGCAGGGCAAGGAACCACGTTTGCACAACGCAGCATGAAACCGTTTCGGGGCATGTGCTGCAGGGGTTGTCCATAAGTTCCCTCTCACGTGCGAAACATTTTACATAGGCCAAACCAGTCGATGTATTTATGACCGCCTGAGTGAACACCATCTCCTCCCTGGGGTCAGATTACGGTGCAAATTTGCCTCGCCATTGCAATGAGTGTGGTTGTTACCCTTTGTTCAGAAATGTGACGATTCTTGGTAGGGGCAAGGGCAAAGAAGAGCGAGAAATCTTGGAAGCGTACTACATCAGTTTATTAGGTGATGACTGCGTTAGTACAACCTCGGTGCGCTTACTTGAAAAAGAATTTGCATTTCTAGGTCGGTCACGATAGAAGCGTTTCTTGTCTTTTCATGCCATGTGATTAGCGATGATGCAGTTACGCATGCTCTGCTGGCCTTGCTGGAACTACACCGATTCTAATAAACCTCAGTTGATAGTTCAGTCGTTGTGGTGTGAACCTCTCCTCTTGTCCTTTGTGTTTTTGACTGGTTTTTTCGTTCAAGTATGTACCAACTGGCCCAGATTTCAACCCTTCTGAAGCAATGACATTGTAATGTTTTGCGAGTGAGCCCAAAACTACTGTCACCGTAAAAATAAGCTCACCGTTGAAAAGAGGCCTGATACACCAGAAAAGAGGCAACAAGTAAATCCAGGCGTAGTCTCCGCCTTGAGCTTTCCGAAACGGCTCGCCATGACGTCACCAATTCTGACCACGTGTGCTCGGTCATAGTGGTATCATGAGAAGCCAACAAACAAAGACGCCAAGGAAAACATAGGAGAAATTACTTGTATTCAATAAGTAAATGAAAGAAATGATAAAGTAATGGCAATGAAAGTGGATCACAAAACCACTTGCCGCAGGTGGGGAACGATCCCACGTCTTCGCATTACGCGTGCGATGCTGGCACACGTAATGCGACGACATTGGATGGTCCCCAATCTGCGGGAAGTTGTCTTGTGATCCACTTTCATTGCCATTCCTTTATCATTTCTTTAATTCAATTGGTGAGTACAAGTAATTTCTCCTACCTTTTCCTTGGTGTCTTTGTTTCTTGGCTTCTCATGATGAATAAAAATCGGGACCCTCGCTTAACCCTCTTTATTACCGGTCCTAGTCAGTTATTTATCAGCAAAGATGGATTATCTCGTATGTTAAAGGAGCCAAAACAGAAGTTCGCAAATTTTGTGAACTTTAGAGCATCGGAACCGCCCAAATGCGGGAAATACTTTTTTTCATGCCCTTGACGTTACACTGACGTACCGGCGCCGGGCGTTCAGTGTGAAATGCAAGATTTTAATGTTCCGCAAGCATCTTTCTTCAATTTTAAATTCCGTGTTTTTTAAGCTCCAAATTTATGATATAATTATGAGACACGGTAAAGCGGGGAGCCACGGAATAACTTTGAGCACCTGTAGTATGTGACCGCGGATTAATTTCGACCACCTATGGTTCTTTAAACGTCCACCAAATGCCTGTCTTCTATTTATCTCTCTCTCTCACCCAATGCAGTGTACACGGTCGTTTTCACATTTCGCCCCCATTGAAATGCGGCCGCCGCGGCCGGGATTTGCTCCCGTGCCCCCAGGCTCAGCAGCGCAACGCGAAAGCAACATCATCACCACGGCTGGTCATTATTCTTTTCCAGGCAAAGAACCACTTTTCGCGACTTTTGAAAGATTACCTTACCGGGTATAACTAAAGTAGGGGCTTTTTGTAATTGGCCCTTTAATATTTTTTGTAATGTTGTTTGGCGAAGTCTGTCGCTGCAAAAACGACATGCTAATGGCCATTTAGAGATAGATTAAGCTCTGCGGTCGAGATTTGGCTCAGCTGCGTATAAGCAGCTCCCACCTGTAAATCAACAAAGTCGAATTGGGAAATTAAGGACGGTAAAGTTCGCTGAAATAATGCCGGCTTTCATTGGGTCCATAGGAGCTCTCAGAGCTGGCTGATTAGTGCCGTGTGGAGGTGAGGCGCTGAATTTTAATGCGCGAGTGTGTTATCTCACGAGCAAGTTGAAGCTACTCTCGCTCTTATTCCCCGAGGTGTTGGAGCAAGTTATTAGGTGCACCAGGAAACGATACGACAATGGGCAAGGTTAAAAGCTTCGTGGCTTCTGTACTTTTGACAAAGGGGGCACGTTATTGTTTTAAACACTCTATTTTCTAATGAAGATGGCAGTTAAAACAAGAAAGCTAGATAAAACAGGTTGACTAGCACGCAGGAGTGTATATGATGCTGCGCACCGTTCCTCTATGTTCGCTTAACGTCGATATGCAAACCTGAAATGCCCATGGGAATATCATTTCTGCCAGGCGTGCGTTTCCGCTATCACAGGAGTATAATATGAATTCTCACAAAACTATTTCTCGCTTCAGTTCAATTGCTGAACAACAAAAAACGCTTCCAAAGCAAACGCTCCTACGAGCGATATCAGTTGTGGCCCTCGTTTCCCAGACTACTTAAACACCACATATTCTTTGCTCATATCGATCTGCCACAGCAGTTAAAGGCCCGAAATTGAGCTGGTACTGTTCGTGCCATTTTTCAGTCAATTCCGCTACGCAGACGATGACCATTGTCGTCACCTGCGACACGTGACGATTGCTGTCGTCACCAGGGAACCTCGCCATCTCAAGCTTCACCATCGCCAACGGGCGAACGTGAAAAAACAAAAAGAGCTATCCACAACAGCCACCACTGGGTTACTGGAGCAGTGTGGATTTGGGAGTCGGGTGCACTAACCGCTCGGCTATAGAGTAAAAAGAGCACCGAGCAATCACTGCAGGGTATTGTGCGCCATACAGACTCTGAGATCGGTGGCGCCTTTGCATGTATCTTGGAGGCCGAACGAGCAATGCTGCAGTGGGGGACGATGACATCATGGACGTCGCATAGAAATTGCCCTTGAAAAAACGGCGCTGTGTTGGCGTGTAATTCTTCGTCCTCATGGCCGCGAGGACGGCGTCGGTTGCATAATGGGGACCTGCATGACAATGCGGATGATCTCTCTCAAACGTGGTTCATACCCACAATAGAGTATGCGCCAATGATAAGGCTGCTGGTAGACCACAGCAGTGCAAGCCTCGACGGTGTCGATGCCAACAACGACGTCGCAGCGTTAGCGCCACCTCGTTTATCCAGAAGCTCAAAGGATTCACAGTCACAGCTATACATTTTGACTAAATAAATCTAGCCCACTTGATCACATGGAGTCTGAGAGGCTTAAACCTGTGCACGTACGCCGTTAGAAGTCTACAATATTGGCAGCTATGTCATAGACAACAGGCTGTGTGCACTGCAAGGAAAGTAACATCATCACTCATTTATCTAAATTACATTTTTCTTTGTGTAATCTCATGCAATGTACAGTTATCTGGGGATACGTAAGAGACACTGCAAGGGCCACCAGGCTGATGCAGGTCACGGACAAATTCTAAATGCAATACCAAGCGCTCTAACTAACGCCTACCAGAGTGGGGAACTGCGTGAGTTCAGACACGTACCCCGATCTGACGTTTACCAAAAACGTAGAAGCAGCGTCCTGGAAGAACCCAGACGGAACATTAGGCAGCGACCATTATACTATCAGTGTATCGATCTGTTCACTATAAATCCGCAGGCAGCTCACATAACGGATAGCGAAAAATGTAGGAAGCATGTCTTTGCAGGTGAGCAGATAGAAGATATCAACCAGGGACTGGAAGACGTGCGAACTGCACACTCGACCAATACCAAGAGCGTCAACGTGACGGTGGAACACCCCGCGGTAGACCTACATTTATTACACTTACGGGATTGCCGCACAGGCCTCATAAAACACTGGAACCGTCAAATTCTCAGCAGAAAATTCACAGCAAGAATAGAGGTAATTCCACAAGAAGCAAATGATTATGCACAGAAACGAGACGCAGAAAATTGGACGCAGCTCAATGATTCCCCAAGGGGAACCCTCTCGAGAAAGAAAACGTGGAGGAAACTTAGAAGCATGTTAGACTGAGGAGTAACAAAATCGGAATCGTCACGAGCACTTGAGACCATAGCGGAAGAACTCACGTGCACAGACGGCGGACTAATAGCAAAGCTAAAAAGAATGCCTCAAAGGAGAACCACTTAATCAGTTATATTCGAAAGCATACGACGGACCTTCGAATGAAATTATGGACGCTTCTTTAACAGAAGCAGAGCTTTTTGCAGGACCCCAGGTAGCTAAGAAAATTATAGCACCTGGTAAGGATCGCTTAACGAGTATAATTCTCTGGAATATAAATTGTGAACAAATTAGGAAACTAACTCAATACTTCAACAGAGAGGTATGGCCCACCGGGAAAATTCCCGTATAATGAATAAAGGCAGAAATTATTTTAGTAGCAAAGCCTGGCAAGGATCATAACGTACAACACCTCAGGCCGATCTCACTCACGTCTTGGCTCACAGAACCTTTTGAACAAGTCATTCACAAAAGACTTACGAACTATATAGAAGACGGAAATATGCTGCCAGACTACATATTTCGTTTAGGCCTCACTTGTGGACTCAAGAAGTCTTGCTAATACTGAAGGAAGAGGTACTCAGCCCCATTCGAACAGGAAGCGAACATCTGCTAGCTGCGCTCGACCTTAAAAGCGCATTCAATACCATCGCGGACGAACTGAAATTCCAAGAATTTGAGGAAACCAGGTGCGGTAAAAAACAACAACAACCTATAAATGTATCAAATTCTTCTTGGGGCAAAGAACGGCCACTATCGGCATAGCACAAACACGATCCGACTTTTTCAACATACCAAACGCAGGCAAATAACAGGGTATCATCTCAGCCCTACTATTAAACTTGGAAACGAATAACTTCGTCCATAATGGAAAAATGTTGAAGTCTGGATTTTGAAATTTTGCCAATGACTTTACCCTTTAGACGACAAAAGGCTCAATGGGAGAAAAAGAACGAATACTTCAAGACGCAATAAACACAGTCCACAATTTCGCCTCCGAGAACAGAATGAAATGTGCACCTGAAAAATCGGAATGGATTACGGTGCACGCAAAATATTATAACAACTCTCAAGAAGCTGAACTCAAGCTTGGAGATTCGACACTTAAAGAATGCCAAGAAAGTGAGGATATTATCGTTGAGGATACAACACAATACAAGAGCACACCACCCCCTCAAAACACTAAAGACTGGTCAAGCAAAACAACATAATGATAGGAAGAGGTACACGGAACGGAAGAGGACTAAGCGAATCAGACTTAATAAGACGAGTTCAAGCTTTTGCATTAAGCAGAATTACCTACAGCCTCCCATATGAAGAACTTAACCGTAAAGAGACAGAACAGGCCTAATACACACGGCGTATAAGGCCGCTCTTCGTCTACCGCTGGGGATATTCACGGAGGGACTCGATGCTCTCGGGGTGTACAACTATCTTTGAAGAACCCAAGGCGATGATAACAGTCACACAAAGATAACGCTTAAATATGTTACAGGCGTG
Source organism: Dermacentor andersoni (assembly GCF_023375885.2). Classification (NCBI taxonomy): domain Eukaryota; kingdom Metazoa; phylum Arthropoda; class Arachnida; order Ixodida; family Ixodidae; genus Dermacentor; species Dermacentor andersoni. Next base: position 53,582,210 of record NC_092821.1, read on the forward strand.
CAGGATGGTCCTAAACGAGCTGGGAGCTGCAGTAGCCCTGGCGATAAAGACGCGGGTGGGAGAAGACAGGCCCGCTGACTTCCGCAGGGACTCACAGGGGGCCTGCCGATTCTTCCTCCATGGAAGAATCCACAAGATTGCTCTCAAGGCCTTGGGCGATCGACGAAGACAAAAACATCACATTGTATGGCATCCGGAGCATGTTGGTTTCACTGACAATACAGGGGCAGACGCTTTTGCTCGCGAGACTTCAATCCGAGCCAGGAAAGACGCCGCAATCGAAAATAACAAGCAAATAAAAACGTGCGATGCCTTAGAACATTAACGTCGTTCACTCCAACAACTCGCCGCACCAAACTGGCAATTTACAGTGGAGGAGGTTGGGCTGTGCAGGAAACTCCAGACAAACACCTACCCACATCTGGGGCAATACATGACATGCCATGTGGCTAACAAGGTTCAATCAATGGCCCTGGTATGGGGGGAGGCTATCTTTGCCCCATGTAACACGGGAGCGCAATCACATGCCTAAAATTAAAATTCACAACAATCAGCACAACACTATTTTAGGGAGCCTTGGGCAGCCATTCTCGCCCGGACTGACCTGCAAATCCAATTGGGCTTCCCCGACCAGGCCTGGTGCGAGGCGTTGTCCACTGGAGCTCTGGACGGAGGACTCACCCTCAGGCCCTCATGACACGATTTTTACTTAATAAACTTCTTTCTCTATTGTCCAAATAATATATCTTTGTTAAATTCTTGTGTAAATAATACATTTATGGAACCATACTCCTCACTACAACCAACAGCGTAATAACCTCTGATATCTTGTCCAGTTTCCCGTAGTGGGCGAATGGAATTATCTGGGGAAAAAGTAGGCAAAAAATATGCTTGTCATTACAGTGGGAAAGTGCTGCTGTCGTAGTGAGTGAGTGTAGCATCGAATGAATCGCTCAAGGTTGATACGTTTTTTTTTTTTTTTGTAGAGTGCTCATGAGAGCGCAAAATTTATTATTTCATGCTATTCCTAAACTGACAACAAACGACTTACAAACCATAAGCCGATTTTGTACGCCGCAGCCGTCACTATCACACAGAAACAGAAGGGCAGCAGTTCTTTTGGCACTGAACTCATTCTCTGCGACAGCGCCATTCTCCCATCGTGATGACCTTCATCCTAATTTCACTTGCCTGCTTTGTCTTCAAATAATTGTCCGCACTCGCTAAGGCAGAATGGCCAAGCGGTCGCAACATTCTTGCTTGGGGTGGGGGAATTTGGTACGACCGTAGAATAATGTAATGATATTGGGTAAAAATTAAAAGAAATGAATTGACCATTATAATAATTAAGTAATCAATTTACCTGCCATGCTATTAGACAAATAAAAATGTTATTTAGATAAGTAGGTTGCGAGTTTATCTTGTTTGTGATGTGTGCAACTTCTTTAGGCACGCATGATGCATTTTCTGGGATTCCAAATGCTCGGTCATATTTTAGCCATGTTAGGCTCCTCACCTCTATATAGGTTCGATATAGTTAGATGAAATGCATACATTTACGGAAAAACTCAACAGCTGTTTCACCAAGGGCTTATGCTATGTTTCTTTTTAAAAGTTGGCCCAGTATCTTGCTATTTAAATATTGTGACTGCTACGTGTCCACTTCATGTTCTATATCTGTGCATACTCATCAACACAACTTCGGGCTGTAGCACTGGGGGGCAGGCTCATTTGAACAGAGAGCCCACCCTTTGGACAGTGTAATAAGTCTCGCGAAGTTGTGTAACGTAGTGCTGCTTGCCCTTTACATCATTCAGCTGGACAACGTGCAAGTACTTTTAAGAACGGCCCGCTGAGGTGCGAGTTTTGCCAGCCAGTTGCGACAGCGGCGTCAACTTTTCTTGGAAAGACACCGTTACGCTCTAGCCTCGGCGTCATTGTGACTAAACGCGATCGGCGGACCAACTATTGTTACTGAACCCGCCACCACCGATATGTTCTGCTATGAGCGGTGGAGTTGCCGAGGGAACGTCTCCGGAGGCCTCTTCCTACGCGCCGTTCAAGACGCAAGACAATGGACAACCGGCGGCCGCGCTATGGGGGTCAGCTCGGGTAATCGGATGTGCCGTTCCTGACGTCAGCTCCGAGTTCGGCGAAGACCGTCTGACGTCGGTTGGGGACCGTGAACCTCGTGCAAAGAGGTGTGTGTGTAAACCCTCGTCTACAGTGCCTGGTTGAACGTTTCCCTCACCTTGGGATCGACGGGAGGACCGAGTGTTTATAAACCGCTGTTGTGCGGCTGCTCAGGGTACTTTCTCTCGCAGTCATGCTAGACTGATGAACTGCAACGTCCTTATGTAGATACTGTAAATAAACCCATATTCCTCGTTCTCGATGAGAAGCAGTCCTTCCCTTCAACAACGTCCTCAGCGTGGATAAGTTGGACGACGGCATGGGCCAGCTACCATCTAATTCATGCCCAACTCCAATCTTGACAACTGGTTACGAACGGTGGGATTGACCTCTCAATCCTCACAGTACCTACCAGCCCGACGTGTTGGCAGCGTGGTATTTAGGATGACTTTACTCGTGATGTTTGCTCACGCATTTTGAAAGTCACTGTTTGTGCATATCTCTGCTTAAGCCACAGGTGAGGAGGAACTTTCTGGTTTAAAAGCAGGTGCAATGAATTGGAGTATTCAACTCTGGGGCGCACGCATTTTCTGCAACTGATATCACGAGCCAACTGATGCAGTGCCACCTAGAAGATTTCAGCGTATTTTGAGCGAAAGTGTGTTTTTTTTTGTCTGTACATTTCGCCGTCTACTACGTTGGGCGCTTGGCAACTGGAAATAATGTGGCCTAATATTTAACAAACTCTGTGGTAAAATTTGCCGTTACGTCGCTGTTCTGACGCCATCGACGCTTTCTGAGCTGTTTTACGCCAACCGCCTGAATCTCGACGTGTCCTCTATTTGGAGTATGTGGAATGTTTGAGGCGCGTCATCGTCATTGTCACGTAAGCCCCTTTTGTGCCCCCGACGCTGTTTTGACGAGTACGACAACGAAGAATTGCAAGCCGAGAAGCCGCCATGTTTTCAAGCAAAATTTTTACACGATGCACATATTTCCGCCCCCGCACAGTATTGTTTTCACCGGTACAGTGTATCCTGTACTTGCCTCTGATAAATACATGCGCCGACACGACCACTGCCACAGTTCGCGCGAAACAGAAAACCTTGCACAGCAGTTTTCCAGCGCTCTCATTGCGTGATAGCTGAGTGGTTAGCGCACCACACCTCTGAATACGCATTGCTGCAGCGACGTGGGTTTGAATACCAGCGATGGCTGTTCGGGACAAAGGCTGATATTTTCTCTTCTCCCTAAGGTGACAGTGAAGCTGCGGATGACGAGCAAGCCCGACGATGAAAAATAACGGTCGTCGTGAGCGTAAGGAAACGGGCAGACGTCCGCCGCGAACCAAGTTTCCAGCAGTTCACTGATGCCGAAGTAAAATGACCCCCTTAGCTGATGCGCGTATCCCCGCGCCGGAACCGCTTGAAGGAGTCTTCGAAGGTAGTAGTCTCTTATTTTAGAGTCGTGAATCTTGTGCCTCAGGTGCGCGATTGACCTTTTCACTCAATTTGTCGGTTATATCGTGAGGCGAAGGCACAGATTGGCACATCCTTCAGAGGTTGCGCGAAGGATGAATTTGAACTCTAAAGCTGAAACGTTGGTAGGAGAGAGAGGCAGTCAATGCTTAGTCTCCATGTATATATATATATATATATATATATATATATATATAGGGCGCCAAACACGCTGCAAATAAACCAATTACATTGTCAAATACTTACCTTATCGTGCTTATCAGGATAAATATTGGCTCGCATCCTTTATTTCCGCTACATCTCGTTTGATTTAAGAAATGAATAGTATGGCTAATTTGTAACGGAAAGTAGCGCAAAATAAATGCATTCACGAGGAAGGGCGTGAATAAGTAACACCATTTTTCGTGCCCGTCCTCCTGATTTTGTTTGCTTTGCACTACAATAAATATGTCTAACTCTCCGGGCTTTGAAAGAACTTGACTAGAGTAAGTTTCTCGCTGTTCTGTTCTCATTACAACGCCACGCTTTACTATAACCGACACAACACTAACCTGGTCCCAGCGATAATAACGTAGCAGTGAGATGACCGATTTGGAGACCTTGGACAGCGGTGGCAGGGTCCGGGCGAACGTCCGGAATGAGCGGCCGGACACTCGTAGATCGGAGCAGCGCTGCAAAAACATCCTAATTAGAAGGTGCATGCTCTGCTAATCCATGCGCATTTTTATAAAATAAAATAAAAAATAAGCTTCCTTCTTCCGCAAAGCCTGTTCGCTTCCAAAGCTAGGCTTGCTTGACTCTTGCTTCCTAGCTGAAAAAAAATAATTGATTTACGAAGGACTTAAGCATCGAGTAAGTCACCCGCGTAATCTGCTGGCAAGATCATTAGCACCACGCATGCATGTTGAACAGCGTAATGCTATAGTGCGAACGACAATGAAAAAAAAAAGATTAATTACAAAAAAATTGAAACAATATGTTTACCAATGATCATTAGCTCTGTTTTCCCTAGGACACGTATCTTAAGAAACTCTGGTCACTTCCTTACGGTGCCTTAGTTAAGGCTCCGGAAACTGTGTATCTCTAATTTCTATCTTTATTTGAAAGCGCGGAAATTTGCCACGCTCAGACAGTTTAGCCTGCTCCAGGATACGCATTACAGACAAGTATTACACCACAAATGTATAAGAGAAACATTCAAGTTAATATGTAGACGCCGTAGTGTATTTAAAGGTAGAATATCACAAGAAAAAGACTTCATGGGCAATACCAGCGTTCTTTCTTGAACCTTTATGGGATAACAGATTTTTATGTTGCATAGAACCTCCCGTCGCACACGCACAGTGAGTGAATTTGCTTCGAAACGTGAAAGCAACTTTAGATAACAGAAATACGGCTATCGAAACGGAAACTGAAATGGTTAGCTTGGAGAGCCCCTTCGTGTGGTAACGTCAGAACCTACCTTTCGTAAACGCGTAAAGCGTAAATACAACGCGTACCCTCAAGTGCCCACCTTGGTTTTTCTTTGCGAACCAGGAAGCTTCGATCACGTTCAAATGTAAGAGACGTAAGAAAATAAAGAAGTCATTCAATGAATTCTTTAATTCCCAAGATGGAGAAGGATTCCATCGAAGTGCATGTGTGCAATATTTATCAATGCCTACAGGTGGAATTATGGTCCTAGTGCATATCGGTTTGACAATTTTCCAGTTATCCGCAATAAAACTAAATCCAAACAGTATAAATAATGTTAGGTTGTGCATGAAAGTGCCAGTATTCTCGCTACCGTATTCTGCCTACCGTATTTTAAGAAGAAGCGAAATTTATTCCGCAGTCCGTTGTTAGAGGAAAGCGCTTTAGAACCGCACTGGTGCGACCGGGTATGGCATATAAATATTCTTGCAGGTAGTTTTCGCGACATCCCTGCGGAGGTTTAGGTTTGACGGGCGTCGCCAATCTCTCGACATTGTCATGGTGTCTGTACTAACCCGAATCACCTGAGTAATTTCTCTGCACGTTTTTTTCCAGCTTCTTTCCTCTGTGGGTATGTATTTCCCCACAGGACGTCTACAAAAACCCATGCACTATTGAAATCGTGCGTAACGAGGAACATCACAAGTGCGGGAACGAAGTAATCGCGTCAAAACCATTTGCGATGAAGACGTTCGTATTGTGAAATTCGAAGGCCAACGACCGCGCGGGGAAAGAGTGTATAGGAGCTGGAAGGGAACGAGTAACCGAGCGCTTGGAGGTATTGCTCAAAGAAGATTCTTCGAAGGAACCGATTCTCAGTTTTACCTGCTGGTACCGGCGTTTGCTAGACTAAACCGCAAAAGCACGGCCTTTCAGAATACCTGTTACGCGTGAGGTTTTGAGAGTGAGGACGGTACTGCTCCTATAGAAGAAGCATCCGGATGCGGTAAGAAACTAACAGAGATCTGTTGCTTGAAATCCTAAGATATGAGGTTAGCGAGAAATTATGCCAAAATTATGCCAATATGCAAGAGGCACAAATAAAACTCAAAGGAACTCTATCACTTGCTGTGGGACAGCTATGGTAGAATCTTTTATGCAATGCACAAAGACGGGAAGTGTAGGCTCGAGGAATACCGACGGCTTCAGGAAGCATCGGCTTTGGTGTAATAATGCGGAAAAATTATTTCGGAATTTGTTGCAGGTGGGTAATTAAAAAGGTCACCGATATTTTTTCAACTGTGCTCGCATAACAAATTTTTCCATATAGAATCGAATGAAAATATTTGAGAAGAACAGCCTAAAAATATCCTAAATACCGAATAATTTATTATTCCTAAACAAAGTGAGATATAAAAATTGTGGTGCAGTCTGTTAGTAAGATGTTACGCTTACTAATGCTACCTGATTCGGGCTTGTATTGTCTTTCACATCTGGACGCCGGGTAAACTGTGTGTCTTGATAACATAATGATAAAAAGCTACAAATTACTTGCGCGCAACAGCCCGTCTCAGGTACATGAAGGGTGCTGGTTTGTGTGCTGTGTTGAGAGAGAAAAGCGTGGTATTACCGCACTGGACACTGTTTTAAAGGGTTGTGATCATGGTGAAACTGGCGAAATAATGAAGTGATTTGCCTAAGGCAGAGTTCCGATACTCGCCGTAGAGAGCAAAGTTCTTAGACGAATAAGCGGACAATTTTAAGCCTCCTTCTAATGCGGACGAGTGCAGCAATAGAGAAAACCCTTGCGAAGATACTAATGAAGTGGAAAACGACGCCGGCTACTTTGCTGCAAAAACAAGATGGCGGTTGAGCAGAAGGCTTGGAGATTCGACGGCAGGCCCGTCTGCGCATAAGAATCCTCAATCGCGCTTTCTTTTATGCTTGCGGTTAGCTACGTCGTGTTTTTCATAGGCTCGCACATAAAAAGCGGAAATATACACAATAATATGTGCTTTTATTAGCTTTTTCTTGTGATCTAGAGGTGTCGTCTCGTTGCAGGAACGTCTCCCGTCATCTTTCAGACGGTTGCAGACGCGTTACATTATTGGGGCTTGAAGCCGTTTCTTTAGCTGTCTGAATGCATAGACTGTCTCCTATGCTGGCCGGACTTGTAACGTATCCTAAACTGAGAGAGAGAGAGAGAGAGAAGGGAAGACGGAAAGGCAGGGAGGTTAACCAGACTGAGTCCAGTTTGCTACCCTACACGTGGGGAGGGGAATGGGGAGTGAAAGAGAGAGAGAGAGAGAACTTAGGCGCAGGATGTCTATAGTCGGGCACTCAAGTCTGTTGCCCTCAGGTAGCGAAAAAGCGCTCGAACTGCTTTCTGGGCTAATGAACTGTGAGGCCAGGCTCCCAAGATCTTCGCTTCCGTAAATGGCCTGTCGTCCTAAACTGAGATAATAAATTTGCATATGGGCTTAAAGCAGAAAGCAGGGGCTCCATAAGGTAGAACTATCCCAATCCGTTTTTATTCCAATCCTCTGGCGTCAAACTTATGTAACCACCCACGCAAATATGGGGCAGTAACCCGTAGCCCAATCAAACGCGCTCCTCATTTATAGGAGGTCACTGCTGCTTCTTTCAAAGCGAATAGCATTGCCTACATTGAGCAAATTTTCTTATAGAAGTGGCTGAAAAGAAGTAAGGAGCACGCTCAATTGGAGAGGGGTTCGATAGGGCGAGCGAGCACAGTGAAAGTAGATAACTGGATGAAGAGGATGGTGCCGACATCTGCGATTGATCCGCCTGCCCTTACTTAGCTTGCGGTGGCTGGTCGAAATTCGCGGTGACGTGCAACGGAACGTTAAAAATGCCACCGCAACGGATCCGTAGTAAATAAGAGTTCCAAAGTGATGTCGTATGCGTGCTGAAAGGGCTCGATAACGTTGTGCTGCCACGGAAAAATGTTTATTAAACGCAAATAAGTGCATGCTCCCCTGGCCGCTCCGAGTAGCTAGTGCCAGAGCAATCGGGGGGTAGGCATCTTCTATTTCTTTCGGAACGGAACAGCCTCCGGCTATTCAGAAAATAATTCAGTTTTGTTTGCCATATTGATGCCTTTTTAACGGGCACATGTCACTTTGACGTGGTGAGTTTTCACGGTTGTGTGACGTCGCGTGACAGGCAGGCGAAGCGGAGGAAGCCCGAAAGCGTTTGATCAATGGCAGAGTATTATAGCGAAAAAGTTGTCGAATCAGAAGTAATTATTTTCCTTTCGTTCAGTCTAATCATGCATAACCAGTATACACACATCATATCAGTTTTCGCGATTTTCGTCACGTCACGTGAGAGACAGGCGAAGTGGGGGTGGCCCGAAAATTTTTTGACCAATTACGGAGGATCTGATTGCAGAATTAGAATAGATAAGTTTGGAATAGCTTTACGTTATAGCACCCCAGTTCTAGTTTGATTATCATCATTTCATGCACTGACAGCGCTTTAAAGAAAATGTCACAGTTTCGCCCGAAACGAGAAGCACCGATTGTGATTGCGAATTAGTAGATAGCTATACGAAGAAAGGATACTAGCTTTATCGGCCGTAGAAACTTGTAAACATTCGCTTACTAGCTAAATTAACAATGATATAATATGTAAGCGCGACTGAACGAGAGTGTAGAAAGAAACCGACACGCAGAGACAGCGCTGTCTCTGTCGCGCTTACAATTTCTATCATGGGCTCACACTAACTAGCCCGCGAAAGTGTTTTAACTGAATTAACAAGCACGGTGTCACGCGCACACAGGCAAACATGAGCACATCTTGCTCGAAGAGCGCGGAAACTCGCTGTCAAAATGCTGAGTGAGGAATCGCGGCAGCAGCTGCGAGCAAATTGACCTTGGTCAGTAGTGGTCCAACTGCGCCATTTCGCTACAGTTTGCCTTGCCTGCTTCTGACTGCGCCCGCTCAAGTGCCATGTGCGCCAGTTGCGCAATAGTGCATTATTTTAGCATTTGTACAGCAGTGCAAAGCTGCAGTCAACGGCCGATTTTTCGGACGTGCCCGATAATTCGGACTTCTTCACGGCCAATGTACAAGATCGTCGGAAATTTCAGACGCAAAAATACTACGCCGTTCGATTTTTTGGGGCTTTTTGCCATGACCGTAGGTCGAAGACGGCGTTGATGGAAGCCACTACTGCCACAATTTTGGTTATCTCGCCACCTCGAACAAGCGCTCTCGCACGTAGATCCGCTGGTTGCCGTAGCTACCACCTTAGTAACGCTAGCCCTTGCTACTTGGACGTTCGTTAACCAGATTGTTGCTGTTCGCTGTACTGCTTCTCATTTTAAAAATTTGCCGCTGTTAACAACGGCGCCGACTCCGTCTTTGTAATCTTCGCCAGTGGCTTTGAAGCTCGGAAAGCACGACGTGTTGCATAATGCCAGTTCCCGAAAATTAGATGCACCTCAGTACAGTAGTGACATGCGGTGAAGCATACACAAAGTATTGTGGTGAAGCATACCAAAACTGGGAAGAAGCAATTGTCACGGGACACAGAATGCATTCCTTAATTATACACGCGCACACCCGCCACTTCATGTCACAGTACGAGCCTAATAAGTGTACTGGCAGGCCCTCAGAGCTATTGCGGATGTGCCTGCGGTGATTTGAGCCCTTGAGGGCGGTAAAAGGCATTCATTCTATTTTTTCCAACGTTTTCGCAGCCCCTCGGGAGTACGAAAAGTCGGATGTTGACTGCACTCAACTGCACGAACTGATTTATGAACTATCAAATAATTCAGTTCGCGACTAGTTCATCTACGGCTCTGTTTGTTCGTATATTTGGTGGAATACTCAACTGAAGTCGATTCATTGGATGCAACCCTACCACGGCGCTCAGTTGGTTTCGGGACAATAGAAAATTTAGCTCTGGAGCTCTTACGTGGCGAAAGCACAATCTGATTATGTCTTGATACAGGGGTCGTCTAGGTCATAAAATCGAAATCGAAGCTATTCCTATAGCTGACGCCGACAAGGGGAATGGCGACAAGAGCAGCGCCAATGTGCGAAGATATAGGACCGATTGGACACTGGAAGTAAGGCAGATTATAGCGCTCACATATGCGTGTTCACGCCCGCTGAGTCACGCGTTTGCACATGCAGTTCGGAACTTTCTGTCAATCTGCGAACTTCTATGCGCGATTGAAGTAGATGCTGGCTTCGATGGTTGTCACAAAGACGCATCAGTAATGTCAGAACGGATCGCTGGTCAGCCACTCATGCGAACATGTTCGAGGCAAGTTTTCCACGACAGCTTGTGGAAAGCTTGCCGGTCACACCGGCCCACAGCCAATTTTCGCAATGACATACTGCCTTGGCCGTTAGGCCTAGGAGGTAGTGCTTCGAAAGGTCGGTCGAGTACCGGTGTCAAAAGAAGTTGAGGTTTTATGCCGAATCGACTCGTATCTATTCGCAGAGGCCAGAGGAAATACGGGAAGTCTATAAAACGCCGCACAACGAAAAAAAGTGTATGGGATGGTACGAACTTTGTTATCCAAGGCCATCACCATCATTGCGACACATCTTACGGAGACACCTTACCTTGGCGCCGTTCGTAGACGCATAGTCTCCTGTCCAGCTTCTAGCATTGTTATTAGGCATAATACACGATTTGTCTAGTGCGGTAAAGTATATCAAAGCACATCAACGAGAAGAAAGGGGATTCACCGAGGGGCCCGATTTTTATTAGTCATATCATAAGAAGCCAACAAACACTGACACCAAGGACAACATAGGGGAAATCACTTGTGCTTAATAAATGAAATAAACAACAATAAATTAATGGAAAATGAAAGTGGATGAAATAACAACTTGCCGCAGGTGGGCAACGATCCCACAACCTTTGCATTTTTTCGATACGCCTCCACTGAAATGCGGCCGCCGTGGCTAGATTGAACCCGCGATTTCGACCCCTGCAGCGCACCGCCATAGCCGCTGCGTTACCGCGGCGAGTCCTCGCGCATTCAGATGGGAGCTCCCGAGCTGCACCCTCCCCCCCCCCCCCCTCCCCCCCTCTCCCAAACTTCTTGGCTTGAAGTAGCGGCACTGTATAGTGCATGCGAAAGGTTTCTGTTAGGCGCCTATTTCCAGCAACGAATGTATGTCACGAATAGCAGCAATGGCAAAAAAAAACGGCAGAAAGATCAACGCAAGGCAATATATTGATTCCGCATAGCGCTTTCGGTGTATTTACAGAAAACAACCTAAACACGCAACTTAACTTGCTATTATCTGGTCTGAAAAAATAAAACGATTACAGAGAGAGAGAGACAGAGAGAGAGAGATGGACAGTTATAAGCGGAAAAAGAATAAACTTCAAAAAATATCACCCAACCAACTAGAGTTTGTAGAAAAAAGAAATGCTTAACTTCAGTGGCTTGGGCTCGAAGTGCCGAAGTGTCTTAAATTCATTAGTCGTAATTGTTCCAGTGAACAAGTTAGGGACGTAGATAACAAATGAGGAAAAACTATGGCGTGGCTGTGAAATGGCTCCACTTCCTTTTTTGATGAGCACCGCGCTTGACCATGTTAGGAGAAATTATTAATACAGTTTAAACAACATTTAAAGAAGTGATGACCACGCTCCAATTGTTTCGTTAAACCGGGAAGTACGTAAAATCGAGAAAGGTATTTTTCGGTCCTTCGAAATCTAAAATTGTAACGCAGCGACACCCAAAAGCTGCCGCGGCATTGTATTAGCCGCTGACCTGTCGGCCATCCATCGCATGAACCGTGAAATAACGAAAGCAACCACCGCCGCCCCTGCCGAGGCTGTGTTGAGTTGGCTGTTCGGTTAATAAGCGAGGCGAGCAGCCTCGTCAAATGAAACTGGGTCTCGACTAGGGCGCCTAGATGTTTTAACGCGTTAGCTCTGGAGCTCGGTGAAGAACCCCTCTGTGCCAAAATTATAAACCAATCAGCGCTTTTTCAATTCATTTATTTCAAAAAAAAAAAACTTTGTTCAGTCGAGTTCGGCCAAGTTTCTTTGGACAGTTAGGGTTGATGAAAACATTCGACCCTAAGGGGTACCTGCCAGGGAATGGAAAATTCTTCGTTAGATTGGGAACTTCGTAAAATCGGGTTCCGTTAGATCGAGTTTTAACTGTCCAATAATGTTATATAACATTCATCATCATGATGATGATGATGATGATGAATGTTATATAACAGACATTGACAGAGGACATTCTCTTGGTGTATAATGTATACTTATTTGCTCGATAAAAAGGCAGCCTTGGAATAAGAGAGTGGTTCGTGCAGGTAAGAGAGTTTGGTGAATTCAATGGCGTTTCAAGCAACTCCGTGAAGTAGACTCTTGACTTGATGGCAGTTAAACCTGCATGTACAGCATCAGCTGGCTGACCGTCAAACTGACTCCGAACCGACATTTTCAAATGTATAATAATGTAGATATGCAATTACTGAGTCACGCAGCATTGCGGCAATCTTAATGCTAACATCTACTCGAATGCGCAGACAATGAGCACCTGCGATTGTCAGTCGGTAATTTCTGTCTGCATCTATACAATTCTCCCATGCTCCATCTGACGCGCTTGCGTGAAAAATTAAAGGAAATAAACTGAAAGGCGATACATTCTCCGACATTGAAGCACTTCATAAAAACTGTATTGACGTCTAATTTGTTGGGTTCTCGTTTGAAAAGTGCAACACACAAATGCCAACGTCTGATAATTACGTGGCATTTTTCCACATAATTACAGAATTTAGAGCTTAAAATGTAAAAAAGAATGACGGCGTCCGAAAGCGTACCAGAGTTTTATTATTTGTTTCTATGTTTTACTACGGTTTATTTACTGAAAAGTGGGCATTTATGTGTCCTAGTCTTGTGCGTCGGTTTTTCTATTCTTCCAAAAATAATGCAGGTAACGTGGTGCACACATTTTGCATCAGTCCTGCGAAAATTCCAGCTCACGGTTTGCGGACGCCGTGCCCGAGGAAGTACGCCTTATCAATGCCAGTATAATAAGAGCGAGTGTCGTGCATTCTTGTATATCTTCGCCTTGTCCTTGTCAGTGCGCTGCTTCACCACCAAAGAGTACAATAGCAAGCAGGGATGTCGTAGTAAGATGACGCCAAGGAAGCAGCTCAAACGGACCGGCTTCTGACTTCCTGTGAAGATTTGCGCACAGATGCAACGATTTGGGGGGAGGGGGGGGGGGGACTTTTGGAGCAGGTGCCTCGACAGAAAATTTTCTTGCATGTGATTTAGACCGTCGGCACGCCACTACAAGAAGAGCTAATGAAAAAGAAAATATTTCATTTTATTACTGGTCATGTCACTGGTCAGTCACATATGCCTTACCGCCCTGTAGGTTCAAGGACGCTAAGCCTCCCTATGGTCAAACACTGGGCGGGCTGGCGTAGCATACTAGATGTCGAAAGGCACAACATTTTGACCGGGCTCACACAAGAAAGACACCCACAACGGAGTGCTCCAGTGAGTGTTTCTCGTCAGTTTAATCTCATCGAAATGTCGCGCAATCCAACATCTGAGCCTCCTTACCATTATTCTATTACTTTCTCTTTATATCTATCCACTCTCAAAGATGGTTACAGATAATTTGTGTCAGAGAAATTCGGAGAAAAGGAGGTGGAAATATCACGAGGGCAACTTGGAATTGATCCAGTCTGCTGCTCTACGCTGGGGAAAAAGCTCACGTGGCAAAATGCGAAGATGTTCTTAAACAATTCGGCGCAAATCATAGGTAATAAATGCGCACGGCAGAGCACTGCCCACAAATGCCAAGAACGCACTATGCTTACCTTGTACCATTAATATTTTACCTCGAAAATTTACACCGCAAGGCTAGACATTTCTCCGAGGAAGTGATGACTGTGAAGTCTTGTCAACTGACCTCTTTGTGAAATCGTTGAGAATTCAGGGGCTGAATTAACAAAGGTTTCGTTGGTAAGTGTCCTGTGCCATGGGCGGGCCGTGTTCACTAATAGTTGTATCTAGTATCAGGATTCCGGAAATTGCTCATGCGAGGAATGCTAGAGTGCGAGCTTTTTGCTAATACGGGCCCTGCTTTGCACTTCTACAAGCGCAACCTGTGGCACGAGACTGACTTGCATCCAAATTTTGTCACTGCTTCTGAGCATCGCTAGTTGAACACGACAAGGAAATCTCTGCTACATGAAAGTCTTGCACATCACGATTAAGGTTAAGAAAAAAAAAGGTAACAACGTTTTCTGATGGAAATCGACCTTAAGACACCCGGAACATTATCCACAACATCAATAAATCGTTACGGCAAATATGTAACAAGAATTCTCAATTGTACCATACATTCGATCAGACAATCAGACTTCTACCGGAATGATGTTAGGCCAGAATTCTCGCCGAGCTGAGAATACCTGTGCTTAACTACACCATGTGAGCCGAACAGTGATTATTATTATTATTATTTTGCACATACTCCAACATGGAATCGACAGGAAGAACGGTGCTTCTCAGATTGCGGCATTCTGGAGTTTAGGGTATTGTTCTTTCCTGATGAATCCATGTAAGTGCCCTACATTGAAAGGCACGGTTTGATCGTATCGCATTGTACGCGCCTATTGTAGTAGAGCATGACCGAATATCAAGGCAGTAAGGGCTCGCTTTTAATAAAAGCGACAGTTCAAGAGCTTTCTTCCAATCCATTTAAATGTCTGACCTGCATCCCAAGCAGCTATCTAAGAACTGCTTCTTAACGGTGAAAGCCAGCTGTATTCTCCTTATTCTAGAAGGTTCCGTAACTCAACATTCCACTTCGACTCGATGATGAGGATGAGGATGATTTATTGGCATGTGCTTTGAAACATGATGGTGACAAATAGCCACCTTAGCCTGCTTGAGTTATTCAAGCATGCTATGTATGCTTTACTTTCTAGCATTTGTGTATACATTTCCTCAATATTTATTCTCTTCCTCAAAACTTCTCCATAAACCTTGTACCGCTACCTATGCCTTTAACAGATCCGGTCGTATCAGTATTTTCCCTGCTTTTTTTCCATCAATGCTCTAAACGTCTCTTGCCTATCTCGGCAGCTGACCGGCTGATCCACTTTAAATGCAATCGCTTCTGGAAAGTGTACCTTACCTAACAGTCTCACTGGGTGAATCCCTACATATTCGATAAGGATGTGCTGAGTGGTGTCCGAATCTTTTCTGCAGCAGGCACATGCTTCATGTTGTTGCGAATATTTTCTCCAGCACGTTTTTGTCCTTATGACAGCTAGCTCGAGTCTTGAATAGCAAGCTACTGCGCTTCTGGAAGGTGTACCTTGCCTAACAGTCTCACTGGGTGAATCCCTACATATTCGATAAGGATGTGCTGAGTGGTGTCCGAATCTTTTCTGCAGCAGGCACATGCTTCATGTTGTTGCGAATATTTTCTCCAGCACGTTTTTGTCCTTATGACAGCTAGCTCGAGTCTTGAATAGCAAGCTACTGCGCTTCTGGAAGGTGTACCTTGCCTAACAGTCTCACTGGGTGAATCCCTACATATTCGATAAGGATGTGCTGAGTGGTGTCCGAATCTTTTCTGCAGCAGGCACATGCTTCATGTTGTTGCGAATATTTTCTCCAGCACGTTTTTGTCCTTATGACAGCTAGCTCGAGTCTTGAATAGCAAGCTACTGCGCTTCTGGAAGGTGTACCTTGCCTAACAGTCTCACTGGGTGAATCCCTACATATTCGATAAAGATGTGCTGAGTGGTGTCCGAATCTTTTCTGCAGCAGGCACATGCTTCATGTTGTTGCGAATATTTTCTCCAGCACGTTTTTGTCCTTATGACAGCTAGCTCGAGTCTTGAATAGCAAGCTACTGCGCTTCTGGAAGGTGTACCTTGCCTAACAGTCTCACTGGGTGAATCCCTACATATTCGATAAAGATGTGCTGAGTGGTGTCCGAATCTTTTCTGCAGCAGGCACATGCTTCATGTTGTTGCGAATATTTTCTCCAGCACGTTTTTGTCCTTATGACAGCTAGCTCGAGTCTTGAATAGCAAGCTACTGCGCTTCTGGAAGGTGTACCTTGCCTAACAGTCTCACTGGGTGAATCCCTACATATTCGATAAGGATGTGCTGAGTGGTGTCCGAATCTTTTCTGCAGCAGGCACATGCTTCATGTTGTTGCGAATATTTTCTCCAGCACGTTTTTGTCCTTATGACAGCTAGCTCGAGTCTTGAATAGCAAGCTACTGCGCTTCTGGAAGGTGTACCTTGCCTAACAGTCTCACTGGGTGAATCCCTACATATTCGATAAGGATGTGCTGAGTGGTGTCCGAATCTTTTCTGCAGCAGGCACATGCTTCATGTTGTTGCGAATATTTTCTCCAGCACGTTTTTGTCCTTATGACAGCTAGCTCGAGTCTTGAATAGCAAGCTACTGCGCTTCTGGAAGGTGTACCTTGCCTAACAGTCTCACTGGGTGAATCCCTACATATTCGATAAGGATGTGCTGAGTGGTGTCCGAATCTTTTCTGCAGCAGGCACATGCTTCATGTTGTTGCGAATATTTTCTCCAGCACGTTTTTGTCCTTATGACAGCTAGCTCGAGTCTTGAATAGCAAGCTACTGCGCTTCTGGAAGGTGTACCTTGCCTAACAGTCTCACTGGGTGAATCCCTACATATTCGATAAAGATGTGCTGAGTGGTGTCCGAATCTTTTCTGCAGCAGGCACATGCTTCATGTTGTTGCGAATATTTTCTCCAGCACGTTTTTGTCCTTATGACAGCTAGCTCGAGTCTTGAATAGCAAGCTACTGCGCTTCTGGAAGGTGTACCTTGCCTAACAGTCTCACTGGGTGAATCCCTACATATTCGATAAAGATGTGCTGAGTGGTGTCCGAATCTTTTCTGCAGCAGGCACATGCTTCATGTTGTTGCGAATATTTTCTCCAGCACGTTTTTGTCCTTATGACAGCTAGCTCGAGTCTTGAATAGCAAGCTACTGCGCTTCTGGAAGGTGTACCTTGCCTAACAGTCTCACTGGGTGAATCCCTACATATTCGATAAAGATGTGCTGAGTGGTGTCCGAATCTTTTCTGCAGCAGGCACATGCTTCATGTTGTTGCGAATATTTTCTCCAGCACGTTTTTGTCCTTATGACAGCTAGCTCGAGTCTTGAATAGCAAGCTACTGCGCTTCTGGAAGGTGTACCTTGCCTAACAGTCTCACTGGGTGAATCCCTACATATTCGATAAAGATGTGCTGAGTGGTGTCC
The DNA here is from genome assembly GCF_023375885.2 of Dermacentor andersoni. Classification (NCBI taxonomy): domain Eukaryota; kingdom Metazoa; phylum Arthropoda; class Arachnida; order Ixodida; family Ixodidae; genus Dermacentor; species Dermacentor andersoni. The sequence goes on from NC_092821.1 coordinate 53,599,530, forward strand.
GAATCTTTTCTGCAGCAGGCACATGCTTCATGTTGTTGCGAATATTTTCTCCAGCACGTTTTTGTCCTTATGACAGCTAGCTCGAGTCTTGAATAGCAAGCTACTGCGCTTCTGGAAGGTGTACCTTGCCTAACAGTCTCACTGGGTGAATCCCTACATATTCGATAAGGATGTGCTGAGTGGTGTCCGAATCTTTTCTGCAGCAGGCACATGCTTCATGTTGTTGCGAATATTTTCTCCAGCACGTTTTTGTCCTTATGACAGCTAGCTCGAGTCTTGAATAGCAAGCTACTGCGCTTCTGGAAGGTGTACCTTGCCTAACAGTCTCACTGGGTGAATCCCTACATATTCGATAAGGATGTGCTGAGTGGTGTCCGAATCTTTTCTGCAGCAGGCACATGCTTCATGTTGTTGCGAATATTTTCTCCAGCACGTTTTTGTCCTTATGACAGCTAGCTCGAGTCTTGAATAGCAAGCTACTGCGCTTCTGGAAGGTGTACCTTGCCTAACAGTCTCACTGGGTGAATCCCTACATATTCGATAAAGATGTGCTGAGTGGTGTCCGAATCTTTTCTGCAGCAGGCACATGCTTCATGTTGTTGCGAATATTTTCTCCAGCACGTTTTTGTCCTTATGACAGCTAGCTCGAGTCTTGAATAGCAAGCTACTGCGCTTCTGGAAGGTGTACCTTGCCTAACAGTCTCACTGGGTGAATCCCTACATATTCGATAAAGATGTGCTGAGTGGTGTCCGAATCTTTTCTGCAGCAGGCACATGCTTCATGTTGTTGCGAATATTTTCTCCAGCACGTTTTTGTCCTTATGACAGCTAGCTCGAGTCTTGAATAGCAAGCTACTGCGCTTCTGGAAGGTGTACCTTGCCTAACAGTCTCACTGGGTGAATCCCTACATATTCGATAAGGATGTGCTGAGTGGTGTCCGAATCTTTTCTGCAGCAGGCACATGCTTCATGTTGTTGCGAATATTTTCTCCAGCACGTTTTTGTCCTTATGACAGCTAGCTCGAGTCTTGAATAGCAAGCTACTGCGCTTCTGGAAGGTGTACCTTGCCTAACAGTCTCACTGGGTGAATCCCTACATATTCGATAAGGATGTGCTGAGTGGTGTCCGAATCTTTTCTGCAGCAGGCACATGCTTCATGTTGTTGCGAATATTTTCTCCAGCACGTTTTTGTCCTTATGACAGCTAGCTCGAGTCTTGAATAGCAAGCTACTGCGCTTCTGGAAGGTGTACCTTGCCTAACAGTCTCACTGGGTGAATCCCTACATATTCGATAAGGATGTGCTGAGTGGTGTCCGAATCTTTTCTGCAGCAGGCACATGCTTCATGTTGTTGCGAATATTTTCTCCAGCACGTTTTTGTCCTTATGACAGCTAGCTCGAGTCTTGAATAGCAAGCTACTGCGCTTCTGGAAGGTGTACCTTGCCTAACAGTCTCACTGGGTGAATCCCTACATATTCGATAAAGATGTGCTGAGTGGTGTCCGAATCTTTTCTGCAGCAGGCACATGCTTCATGTTGTTGCGAATATTTTCTCCAGCACGTTTTTGTCCTTATGACAGCTAGCTCGAGTCTTGAATAGCAAGCTACTGCGCTTCTGGAAGGTGTACCTTGCCTAACAGTCTCACTGGGTGAATCCCTACATATTCGATAAAGATGTGCTGAATGGTGTCCGAATCTTTTCTGCAGCAGGCACATGCTTCATGTTGTTGCGAATATTTTCTCCAGCACGTTTTTGTCCTTATGACAGCTAGCTCGAGTCTTGAATAGCAAGCTACTGCGCTTCTGGAAGGTGTACCTTGCCTAACAGTCTCACTGGGTGAATCCCTACATATTCGATAAAGATGTGCTGAGTGGTGTCCGAATCTTTTCTGCAGCAGGCACATGCTTCATGTTGTTGCGAATATTTTCTCCAGCACGTTTTTGTCCTTATGACAGCTAGCTCGAGTCTTGAATAGCAAGCTACTGCGCTTCTGGAAGGTGTACCTTGCCTAACAGTCTCACTGGGTGAATCCCTACATATTCGATAAAGATGTGCTGAGTGGTGTCCGAATCTTTTCTGCAGCAGGCACATGCTTCATGTTGTTGCGAATATTTTCTCCAGCACGTTTTTGTCCTTATGACAGCTAGCTCGAGTCTTGAATAGCAAGCTACTGCGCTTCTGGAAGGTGTACCTTGCCTAACAGTCTCACTGGGTGAATCCCTACATATTCGATAAAGATGTGCTGAATGGTGTCCGAATCTTTTCTGCAGCAGGCACATGCTTCATCTTGTTGCGAATACTTTCTCCAGCGCGTTTTTGTCTTTATGTCAGTTAGCTCGAATCTCGAATAGCAAGCTACTGCCCTTTGTGTTACAGTAGAGATTTTGCTGTGTAATGTATTTTTCCCCATTCTTGGAAATCTTCATGGACTATTTCTTTCCATTCTTTGCATCCAGTTATTGTTTGTCTCTGTTTCTGTCACCTTCTATTTTGATGCATGGATGGATGGATGGATGGATGGATGGATGCTATGAGCCCCCTATTTGGAACGGGACAGTTGGTTGAGCCACCAAGCTCTTGTTATATTGCCTAATGTCCTATCTATGTTATAAAGAGAAAAAAAAAAGCAAGAAAAAGAGCACGACGAATTACCATCACCGAACTGTCTGAACACCTATTCAGAACTCTGTTTTTGTATTCCTCCGTTGTTTGTCGTTGCCCTACTTCCAGCAACCTTTCAATCGCCTCTTACTGACCTCTCTTGCGGACATGTTTACTTTCCCCTTGCTCTCACGGAACGCAAGGGCTTCAAGGAGGCCAGATGTACTTAAAGCGACCACTGGGCCGAGATCTTCACATTCTAATAAAACATCAAATGAAATCAAATCAAATTTATTTCAACATACTCCATAGTTTCCCTAGCTTTACCACAGCAAGCACATGCTTCTTCTTTCTTGCTGTATCTCGCTTAATAAGTGTGTGTTCTATGTGACCATGATCTCGCTTTGAAAAGTAATGAGCTTCGCTATGAATTATCACGAATTGTTTCCTTCTTGATTTCCCTTTTTCCTCTTAACTAGTTACTCATAGCAGGTTTCTTTTCTATTGCCACCACCCATGAGGTTATCTCAGCCTCTGTGATTTTCCGCTTGACATTCTTTGCTGCCATGTTGCTCACCAAACAGGTCGCATGCTTGCTAGTAAGCTTCCTAGTTCTTTTCCTTGACTAAGAATCAATGTTCTTTCTGTACAAATATCTGAACACTCTCCCAGCCCATTTACTTTATTCCATATTCCTCAGTAATTCTTCATAATCGATTTTACTGTGAGCTTCCGTTACTTCAAAACTTGTCCAACCAATATCATCCTGCACAGCTTAATTTGTAGTCTTCCCGTGAGCGCTCAATGCGAGGCGTCCCACTGACCTTTGGTTGCCATCGAGTCCTAACTGTACCCCTGACTTAAAGCAAACAACCGCATTTCCAAATGTAAGTCCTGGAACCACTATACCTTTCCACATACCCCGGGCACCGAAGAAAACATTGACCACTTGCTGTGCCACTGTCCAAGATATGCTCCAGAGAGACAAGAACTTGTCAAAGCTTTCCAAAAACTGGACAATCGGCCGCTTTCTGTGCAAGTGCTGCTGGAACACCGCCCCCATCGCCCGTCGGCCCATAAAGCGGTGAAGGCGCTTTTGTGTTTCTTAAGGACGACGGGTTTGTGCGACCATCTGTGACCATTAATGCAATTTCTGTAAGACCACATGCGTCAGCGAACTCACCGCAATTTCCTTCTTTCCTTCCCTCCTCTCTCTCCCTGTGATCTTTCTTATCCCCTTTCCCATTCTCCCGGTGTACGGTAGCCAACCGGACGTTATTCTGGTTAACCTCCCTGCCTTCTACTTTCCTCTTTCCTCCTCCCCCCCCGCCCCCCGGAGCACCTTGTACCTAGTGTATCCCCATAGTGCTCTGTGTTTCATTGTGGACGCATTTCTTTTCCCCATTGCTGTCATTGATTTTTCCTGTGTTTCCATATATCTATTATTTTCCTTTATCCATATAAGATGACCTTTAAATTGTTTTACGTGAGGTGTTTCCTGGCCCTGTATTGTCACTGTTCACTGTTCTCACTAAATACCATAACACATGATTTCTTAACACTAAATTTCAGACCTAACTTATCGCTTTCCTGTCCGCAGGTATTAGACAGACGTTGCATATCACTTTGCGTGTTAGCTAGCAACACAATATCATTTGCATAAAACAAACCCGGAAGCTGCTGCTGTACTACTGCACCCGCCTGTTTGTAAACGAGAATAAACCCGGTATTACTTCCCTTTAGAGCCCTTTCCATCCTTGCCATGTGGATCATAAACAACAGTGGGGATAAAGGGCACCCTTCATCAGTCCCTTCTTGACTTTCGCCTCACTCCTAATCTTTTGCCATTCGACGCGAACGGTATTTTCTAGATAAATCGCTCTCAAATGCTGCGTTCGATCGTCGTCTAAGCCTTCCCTTTCCAGAATATCCCCCCAGAATGTTGCGGTCTACGTTGTCACACGCTCCTGTAATGTCTAAAAAGACCCACACCTAACGGTCTCCTTTCTACTCCGGATATTTCGATACAGTAAGGACAAACAAGTTATCATCCAGAAGCCTACCGATTCTGAAGCCATTCCTAAGTTCTCCCAATATCCCTTTATACTATGCCCATGCTTCGATAGTAGATGGCAGTGCCACCCCTCGACAGAAGTGGTCACTAGACTTCAATGAGCCAAGGGCAATTCTCGAAAGCTGTAGCATATTATCCTGCTGAGCATCGGCGCTGTTCTCAACTCGGTAAAGTGGAGGAAGTACTTCGAGTCGAGTATCGTTGGAGAATATGGCGGTATATCAGCATTATTCCAGCCCTACCTATCTCATAAACCAAAATCACTTGATGTTCAAGATGTTACAGCTGCATAGCGAATGAGCTTGTCGCGTTAAATTCACTGCGGCCCTTGTGTAGCCTGTATAACGGTATTGTAGGACAGTAGGTTCGTCTGTCCCAGATGTTCGTCTGTCCCAGATACAATTGCTACAAGCGAACCACGGATGGTGGTTCAGGCGGGCCACGTGAAACGGACAAACGGAGTTAACATTTTGCAACAAAACTTGTTTCTGCTTCAAGCAGGCTAGCACTTGAGGGCGTGACTATTCCTATCCGGCATTTTTGCCCACCCATAGGTGTATGCTGGGTTTTCGTTTTTTTTTTAATTTTCAGCACGGATGTATCTTTTATAATTTTGCAGCTTAGCACTTTCCGTGAAGCTTTCGTGCTGTCGAGGTTCTCCTTTATGGAATTTCGTCCGACTCGGAATAGCACTTATGACTTCAGGCACTGTGCAGAAGTCCCTCGAGTGTTCAGTCGTCCCATTAGTTCGTCGACATCCAGTTGTCAGAAAGAGGCCGGCGGATTCGACACACAAATTGGTTTTCTATAAGCAACAAGCGTTCGCTCGATTAGGAGGATATTGGCCTTTAATTTGCAGCCCGAAATGCTGCGCGTGCGGCGTACGTGCTAAACGAAGTTGTGCTTTTTTTTTTTTCTTCAAGCGTTCTCCTTCGAAATATATATATACAGTGCAGCAAAAAGGAAACGTTGAGCATCGGCAATTAGCTTTTCTCAAAGGATGGAGGCGATGGAAGCGCGAGAACAAGCCGAGCCTCGTCACAGGCCTCGTCCTGCCCGATTTCATTAGGGGCGTCATTTGCCACGGCGGCCGTTTTCCAAATCGCAAGAAAATGTCTAGACTTCGTTAAAGGCAAGCTACAGCTGGCCAGCTCATTAACGCGGCTTTCACCTATGACTGCTGCCCTCAACGAACCGGCGGCGCTTGCGCTCTGTACGAAGGCAACGACCTCAGCTGTACCTCCGCAGTCGATATCAGAATTCGTGGTGAGCCAGTGTCGTTTGACGTTGTCGCAATTAGTGCGTGTCAGGCAAGGTGCTCCGCGGTGGCTTGACGGATGAAGGACGACGGGTGAACGCAAACTTGGAGCGTCGCGACCCGCCTCCCACCGTTCTTGCGGTGAAGGACACCTGCCCCGAGGCACTTGTGAGCCAGCACCAATAAGACAGTCGGTCGAGTAACAGTTGTCTGGAAAGAGCAGATGCTTTAGAGCCGAAGGCGAGTATTGCAGAGCTGTGCTATATCATGCAATACGTTCAAGTAGGTGTCACATCATTTTTGCTAAATATCTATTTTAATTATACACCCAAATTTAGCAGAGGCTGTCGAAAGCCGGGCTGAACTTTTACGCAGAAAAACTTAGAGGGTAGACGGCCATGTGAATGCTTTTGTCTCCGTTCTCGTTCTAAAGCGTAAGAATTGTACTATTTTTGACATACATGTCTTAGTATTTGTATGTTCATAGAAATTCTAATAAAGCACGCGAAAAGTGTCTCACATTTGCGGTGCGCACTGCGCAAAATGCCTTGCTCTACTAAAATAATTCAATAGAAAGAAATTATGCGCTCCGTTTCAGAGTATGTCTCTCTGACACATAATAAAAAAGGAAAAGACGTCTGACATTACGAAATTAGAAGTGACTTGGAAAACGAAATTCGTTTGATCTGTGCTCGCCATAATAAACACTTTCGTGTTGCCTTTTTATCCACGTTTAGTGCATATCAAGCTTTTGGACCTATCCAAAGCTTCTGCACGTGGGTGACAAATTACACGAAAGAAGGCGTACACGCAGGAGATTGGAAGACTAGGACAGGAATGTCAGTTTTATACGGCTGCCGCCATTTCGTTTTCCTCCTTCTTCCGCATTCCATTTGCTCTGCGTCTCTCGACTCCTAGACGCAAGATTCTCCACGCACCTCACTGGGATTTTCAACCGTCATTATAGCATATAGTGCCACATCGTCCTCGAAATGGAGCGCTCACATTCGGTTACTAGGTTTCTTTATCGCGATGCGAATTGTGCAGACGCTCGAGAACCGCTCTTGCCGTCGCCTCTGCAGTCGCCATCGCAGCTGTTGCCGTCGTGCTGTCAAGCTATCGAAGGCACGTGCTCGTCCCGCACGCGGATCGTTAAACGCTCTCCAGAGTCGCAATTGATGCGCAGCACGTTTAGCTGCAGAAACGACGAGGTCAAGCGGACTAATCGTCAGACTCCGGCTAACCAGCCCTGGGTCGGACAACGCTCTACCTTCGGCTCCTCCGTGGCACGAACGTTGAGCTCTAACACGTTAGGGTTCCCGCTGAGCAACAGGTTTCAAATTGCAGCTGCGTTCAAACTACAACCGCGGTGTATGCACTTGTCTGCCGAAACTAGGAGTAAATGTCAAGCTACAGTTGTCCAATTCTTGAAGTTGGCGCTTACAAAGGCCTAGTGGGTTTCCTTAGGTTCATCGCGTGCGTCACAGGCGTGCGACGCCCGCAATACCGCCTCCATCGCGCTATCGTTGTGGCGTGGCTGGTACGCCTGCCAGTTCAACCGTTCGTGCTGCGCAGAAGCGCCCGTTTCGAGCGCGGCCTTGCGTCGACGTGTCGCCAGAGCGTGTACCGTTAGAACATTCCGAGTAGCTCGAGCCGCAACGTTGAACCTTTCCGTCGCTTTCAATTCCTATTGCCGAAACCGATACCCAGTGTCCAGTGCTAGGCGGGATTATGGGTCCAGTGTGTCACTCTCTCGATGCTCGATGCTCGATGCTCGATGCTCGATGTTTGATGTTCGATGTTCGAACTCGATGCTCGAACGCTGTGCTGGCGCATCCTACTAGGAGGCACTCGATCGGTATTGGTGCGAAAGGTAGCTCTATACTCGCGGACAACTTTCTGTGGCAATGAAGGGAAAGCTATGGGCGCGTGGCTGCTGCACATGTGTTACCGCTGCCAAGTAGTCCGCTAGCGTTTGACAGTGCTTTTGGTTGCTCGGAAGAGGCGCTGAATCGACGCAGCTTCCACGTGCGACGCTTTCGCGTTTGCCCACATACGGAAGGGAAAAGCCGCAACATAAGTAAACCTTTAGATTCAGGGGTGTGTTTTATCTTATTTAACTGGTGCTAATAAGGGGTTTGTTCTCTTGCCCAGCTTAAATTAACGTGGACGAAAACACGGGACTCTCTTCAGAAGAGTCCCGTGTGGACTAACTGTAATTGTAATATAATTGTGCGCCCCACCGGAAGGTGCCTATTTGAGAATAACATACCGTGCCAACGCCCCGCCGCAGTTTCAGTTGATGATCACAGGTCTCGAACAGATACGGTAAACGCGCTTTCGCCTCGCAACTAAAACATGTACGAGTGCATCCGGCAGAAAAGAGTGTCCGCATTGAATAGTACGTCGTCAACTGCCACAAGCAATGATTTTCTTTTACAATTAGTACTTTAACAGTGAAAAAAACCTTTACATAGAACCATCGACTCGGGGCGTTGTATGGGCTGTTACAGCTGAGTTCGATAAACATTTCAACTTCCTTGCGCCAGGGAAAGCCAACATAACCTTAGTTCAGCAATACGTTCCAGTCGACACGGCTGTGTGGTCACGTATCTAAGCCAAAGAAGCGTTGGTTAGTGCGGCTGGCCGTCTTCGTGGATGGCACATACCTTTTGTCCCAGCTACGTTTAGCTTGGCTACACTGTAAAAATGTTTAGAACCTTAAGTCGTGTGTGCTCGACGTACCGGTAAAGCCCTTACCATTAGGGTTTTACATAAATTTACAGAGTACAGCAATGAAGCTCTAGCTAGACGTGCGATGACAAAATATGTAGTTGAAAAATATGCCTTGGGCGAGCAGAAATATCCGACCAGAGTTTCCTATCCCTTCCTGTGAAGTTCATTTGTTGGATATTTCTGCGCACCCAAGCCTGTCAGAATTATTAAATAGTTGTCAACTACGTCTTTTGTCATCGCACGTCTTGGTAAAGCTACGTTGTGGGCGTCTATAAACTTTTGTAAGGCCCTAACGGCAAGTGTGTTACCAGTGCGATAAATACACCCTGAAGGATGTTAGCCTTCTTACAGTGTGACATTAACTGCATGGGACACCCTATTAGGTAAAGTGTCAACAAAAATAAAGCGAAATGGGAGCTAACCACTCGTCCCGTATCGCATTCCCGTTTCTGAGTTTCTTATACTACGTACCAGTCGGGTTAAAAATTTGCTTCCCGTTGACCGTGTTTTTGTATGTGAAAACGGGAGTTTTTTATTTTCATCCGTGTGAAGGTTGTTGGGGAGGACCGTCGGACAATTTTTTTACTGCGTTCACGAAGTTATTGCGGTTATTCCTGAGAGTTATTGCTGAGAGCCCAGTGGTTACGGCGCCAAGTGTCGTGCTTTTGAGAATATGTCGCCTCATTTTGAATCGGCGGAACCACATTTCCTCGTAGCGTAGGAAACAAACATGGCTTTAAGCTCACTATGAATGGTTTCTATTTACGTGATATAAAGCTCCCGTACGTCGTAAAGTCGGCTAATGACATCCTTTAACTACGCTTATTAGAGGTGGTAGTAAAACGACGTATTGTAGCGCATTTTACGGCAGCGCTCAAAAGTAATTTTTTACCGCAAGGGAGTTTGCAAAGCGTATGAGCGGTGACAACCCCAATCTCAGCTAATCTTTGCTGACAGTGTATGCTCAACAACGCGCCACATCAGTGCTCAGCACTTTTCGGACGCATCCAAAAAAGAAAAGTTTACTTAATAACTTGGACTGAGGAGGCCACCCACTATTGGGCTCAAGAAGCCCGGTCTAACAATAAAGTTTATTTATCTCTCTATTTAATAACATTGACGCAAAGCTAGAGTATAGCGTGAATTTTTCCTCGTCAGACTTGTTTTTTCGCGAGTCGAGTCGGGCCGATGGCGTGCATATAGACGGACTTAGCCGACACGCCAGGCCTAACCTGTGGTGGAAGGCATCGATCTGCGCGCGGGCGCATGGCGAAGGCCTAAATTGTGCGTATTTGAGCTTCAGAAGCTCGTTAGTTTTAGTTTTTAGCGCACTAAGGCGAACAGAAGTGCGGCAATTGTCTCAGCTTTGTTATCGGCATGATAATATCAATCAGCGCCAGGCTTCCTATATCATTCGAATGATTGTTGGGTTTGTATATTTCTTGTCGACTGTACAACACTGCGACTAGGGGTAATTGGTCGCGTCCTCGCTTCTAAAGAAATATAGAACGGCTACAGGAAGACGTCATGGACTCTAACACAAGAAGTTCGGCGAAAGTGTACGAAATGTTAACATTCGCTGCTGCGGAGCATTAGGCCCTCATTGACGCCTGCATGTGCATGAAAAAAAAAGTCTTGGCTGAAAGTTCCTTACAAAAAATTAAGAAGAGCTGAGGAAGCTCGTGGCGGTAACATAATAGAACAGCTCGGAAGACGAGTATAAAAAGAAGAAACAAATAGCAATCGAGTGTTCGAAAGCATTATATGCTGCGGGGAACAGTATCAAGCGGAAGTGTTACGCGGGCAGCATTTTAAAGTCTGTAGCCCAATGACATGAAACTGCAATTTGCAACGCGACTGCTTGTAAGGAACAGCTTCGTTGGAATTTGGGCCGTGATTGCGCAAGGTCCCGCAAGTCTGCTGTCTTTTTTATACTTGTGGAAAAGTGGTCCTACAGGCTTTAATCCCACGGTGGAGTCGTTTTCAATGATGCGCAAAATATTGGTGAAATAAACGTGTCTCGACGTTATCGTTTCTCTTCCGAAGTGGCAGCGCTCACGGCCCACGAAGTAACTGTTTAATTATTCACGTTGACCACCACGTACAGAGATATATGCGAATTATGCGGGTCGTTGTATACTCGCCGTGGTAGAGATTACGTGTACGAACAATTCCAGTCATCAAGCACGTCATTGTCTAAAACTTCCGAATTAAACTTGCAACGCTTTCGGAATATGTAATGGAAAATTAAAGCTATCCAGTACGCAAATCATACCCATTCGCAAACAACCTCGTGCCTTGCAGCGTTTTAGAGATATCCACCCTGAATATATCTGGCGTATAGGATTGGTGCTTTAGTTAACATTTATCGTGACTGTGTCTTTCGACAGTTTCGATAAGCGTTAACATCTGCTGCAGCTGCAGCATATGCAAAGCTCTGGCAGTGCCAACGAAAATGCTGTTTTTTGCAAACGCCACCTCTTTCGCGGCCTGCACATCATTCCCCAGCCTATTTCGATCAACGATGTAGCTTAAGATGTAGTTCTTCATGAATATACATGTGCGGCATAGAAATCGACACAACCGATTTGTATTATTCGCAGTAAAGCCATGGAAAGGTTCACGATAATAAAAGGCGTGTGTATATGCGTACAACATTTTCCTTGGGTGTTTACACTATGTGTGTACCTGCAAACGCGCTTGTTGTTAGTAGCACGCGAAAAAAGAAGATATCTTCCTAGACCAGTACTTATATAAAGAGACAGAAAGAGAGGAGGACGGAGAAGCTCGCCACAACCCAGCACCCCCCCCCCCCCCCCTACGGTTTTCGGGATAATGAAAACCTGTGTAGTGCACAATATCTGCTGCGCGTGGAAGCGCTGCGAGTACGGAATGGGATTTGGGCCATCATGTGGCGGACACACAACGAGAGAGAGAGAGAGAGAGAGAGAGAGAGAGGGCACATTTTCCACTCACGTATGTGATCATGGGCAGGTTCCAGGCGTCAGCGACCAGCGCCTCGGCGTAGCAGTTCTCGTCGGGTCCAATGAACGCCACGACGCCGCTCTGCCACAGCGCCGTCATCTTGCGGATGGCTGCCGACGTGCCCACCTGGCCCACGTTCTCCGGCCGGAAGGTGACGCGGAAGCCCGGAAGCAGGCTGCGGCGGCGTGAGTTCAGTCGTTCGCTTAAATGGCAGGCGCGCGTGGCACAACACGTGACTCTCTTAACTAGCTGTGTGTCGTTAAACTTGATGAACACAATCCAGGCACACAGTAACGCCCGCATAGCTCGAGGGCGCATCGCCGATTCATTAAAGATGTCTTAGCGTATGGTGCGCGCTGAGCTGAAGCACATAGGACGTTAATTTGGTTGCGGCTCACAAGTAAGATGTCTGCCATCGCTGAGTGGGCTCCCGTGAAAGGTTCCCTCTACAAAACATTCGAGAGAGGCTATGAGGTGGATGAGATACATTCTCTCGTAATACACCACTGACTCTTTAATTATGTATTGAGCTGTGCATTCGAGTCTACTTATGTTTCTGAATGGCACCCAGGTAGACTTGTGTGTGCCGTCGTCGGCGGTCTCCTTGATTTCTAGGAAACACGATATTGCGCTAATCATTCAAAACCATAGCTGCGTTGAAAGACGTGCTTGTATTTGATCGCCAGGGGCTATAGCGTTTTTTTTCGCGCTTGTCATAAAACGAGCACGTATTGTTTGTAACTCCTTTCCTTTTTATAAACGCCCTCGAACCTTCCTCACCTATCGTCCCTATTGATGTGCGATACGGCCAGGGGCACGGCACCGGAGACCATCTTTCCGAGCATGCGGCTGTTGTTGAAGGTGCCCAGGAATGCGATGGCCACCTCGGGCCGGTCGTCGGTCAGATTCTCCTGCGACTCGGACTTGTTGCAGGGCAACAGGAAGCCGAGACTGCTCGCTGTGCTCGTCGGCAGTACTACGGGGCTAGCCAGCACTCCCCAGGCGAGCGATGTGACCGGCAGCAACAGTGTCATTGCCGCCAGCAGTAGCGGCATCAGTACCGCTAAAAGACGGCGCCCCATGCGCTGTAAAAAGAAAGAAAAAGGAAATAGTATTGTTTGACTTCTGAATCAAACCGCAGAAGTTACCGCCACTACGTGGTATGCGACGAGTGGAAGTAGCGTTAATGAGTTTGCAAGTATCTGGCGTTGAGGGGTGTATTACCGAAGGAAGCGGGGCTCATTTCGAGAGCGTGAGCCCAAAGCAACAAATTACTCAGCGGCGGAGAAACGCGACCCAGTACCGCCAGGTCGAACACAACATCTAAACCTTCGGAAGCAATAAAGCGTCCGCGCGGCAGCATGGGGCCTCAGAGTGCTATTTGTGGTTTGACATCAAACACGTTCGTACGAGTACGCAAACTGGCGAAAGGTACGCTCGTTTTAAAACGGCAGACAGAGCCAAAGAAATCGATTCAATTTATTTAAAGAATGATGCGCTCGACGGCCTACATGTTTTGCAGTGAGGACATTGAAGTAGCGTGTGTCATTGCGCAATTCCACAATGAACAGAGCAGGCAACACGCACATCTGCAGGGGTAGCAAAGGTGGCGATGTGCGTATACGCCATTGTGCGGTGTTCGTTGACAAGCATTGCCGGGCGATCACGGCGTTTCCGCGAAACACACGAGTGCCGGAAAAACCGCCTCTTCGGCATAAAATAAGAAAATAAATGGCAGTAAAGAGTGGAAGCCGGTGGACAATTTTAGCTTTATTTGATGCAGTACAATGACACGGTAGGTGTGCTCCGCACGTAATTCCCATCTTTCCGCAAAAAACGCTAACAGATGACGCGTGATCGACGTTTCAAAATATCATCATCACTTCCTGCACTGAAAAAGAAAAAAAAGCTCCATGACACGACGGATGATGAGACTCGTTGTCTTGTCTTTAGCTAACGTTGCAGTCTATAGTCAATAGTCATCGCAACACAATTTCTCATAAAGGATTCGAAATTCTTGGTTGTTTTGCATTTTGTGATACAGCCGGTTCCGTCTTTGCTTACGCCTAACGGCGCCAAAAAAAGCTTTCGATCTCCAAAGGACAACACAAAGGCTATTTACTCCTCAGCGTGAGACGTGCGTAAGCAGTGGATGAGTTTATGATCAATTTCTGGCTGCCACGGTAGACAAGTGGCGACGGTGAATTCGGTTAAAGGCTGAACGATGACTTCTTCTTACACAATACTGGTGGGTGCCGGAGTATTAGTCCGCTGCGCAGGGGAAGCATGTCCACTGGGAGCGTATCACGTTTAACGCGAAGCTAAAATAATCAAAGAGTAGTCAGAATACATATTCTGCCAACATTGACGAAAAAATAGTGTTAACGCGGTGCTCAGCCAAAAAAAAAAAAAGAAAAAAAAAGGTTCTCCTCTCATTCGCTTCCAATCTTTTGGTGGTCTGCGTGTGACCGCCGCGCATTTATTATTAATAATATTAATAACCTTTATTTTTTTTCATCAACGTGATGGGGGAGGTAAGGGAACAAAAGCTGAAACAGACAGCTTGACTAGTTCCCGCTCCCCCCCCCCCCTCCAAAAAAAAAAAATATACATTCCATAAAGGCAGACAGTTCAGATACCGACAAGAAATAAAAACATATTTTTTGATTGTACAAAAATAATACCTATAACTACAAGCATCTTTGTGGCGTATAAATATGCACATTCCCAAACGCGTGAACATGTAACTGTAGTAATGACATTACGTTTACAAGACACTGCTGGAAGACATATGTAAACACCATACACACAACAACGGCTTATTAACATCTGCATAATGGTATATCACGAACATTTATCACTAAATTTCACAATAAAAGAAAAGAGTTCAGGAAGCACGTCAGAAGACAAACAGAAATTTGATATGCATACCAATTTATACAAACGAGAACAATGCTCAGGGAAATACAACTGAGGCAGAAAAGAACAATTTTAATTGCTGTTTTGATGTATGTTCTAGCTGTATAGCGTGTCTGTGACAAAAATTCAATAATTCTGGCAGTTTTCTTTTCATCATTTGCTGTCCATACGTAGTTCTACACGTCTCTACGTTCCAAATTTCCCTACTACATGTATCGTATAAAGGAGCTTTCTTTGACAGAGAAGCTGAAGCTGACAGAAAGTTTGTTTTCTTTCACATCCTTTTTATATGTTAAACACAGACGTATGGATACATGAGAGTAATTTTCATAATTTCCGACTTTTCAAACAAAGGCAGAGATGGGTGATCTCGAGGAACACCGAGAACATGTCGCAACATTCTTTTTTGCATTGTAAGAATTTTCCGTAAATTTGTAACAGCCGTAGTTCCCCAAACTAAATGTGCAAAATTAATATGAGAGTGAAATAATGTACTGTAAAGAATAACCTTGACCTGCACAGGCAGTATCTCTTTATTAATGTACGTAGCTCCTACAACACTTGAAATCTTAGAAACAACATGTTCCACGTGGTCTTCCCGCGTTAAGTTCTAGTTAAACGCAACGTCAAGAGTTTTGAATGCGCGGAGTATTTCTATTTTTGAATCGCCTAACAAAAGATTGGTATTTATAAAAACGCCCTCATTCCTGTGAGGGAAAAGTATGGCTTTCGTCTTGGCCGTGTTTATTTTTAATGCATTAGCACTTGACCACTCATTCAAACGTGATAGTGAGCTATTTGCTACAGAAATTAAGTCATTCGGACATCCAGCTGAGAAAAGCATAGTCGTGCCATCGGCGTAAATGATACGTTTAACGTTTGGATTATTACATATAATGTCATTCAAATAGATGTTAAATAAAAGTGGTCCAAGGATACTTCCCTGAGGTACTCCTGATGTTATTCTTTTTTATCTGAAGAGAAACCATTGAGGTAGACATATTGTTGTCGATTTTCTAAATAAGATGCTAAATGTGCTAGTGCATTACCACGGATTCCATATGTATCTAATTTTTTTAGTAACATCGAATGTTTAAGAAAAACAAGCGCTTTTGTGAAGTCTACAAAAACACCCAAGGCAACTTCTTTTTTTCCAAAGGCTTTTAAAATAAATTCTTTCTGCTCCAGCAAAGCCTGTTCCGTCGACCTGTGTTTACGGAAGCCAAATTGTGACTGGGAAAATATACCGTATTTATCGTAGAAATTCATTATTTTGGCGTAAATTACTTTTTCCAGCCCTTTAGAAAAAGTAGGGAGTATGGACATGGGTCTGTAGTTTCCAATGTCAGTCTTATCGCCTTTTTTTATAGAGCACTGTCGTCCTAGCAACCTGCAATCGTTTAGGAAACACTCCCTGTAAAAAACACAGATTAAATATGTGCGTTAGGCACGGTGAAATTAGTTCTATTACATGTTTGACGGGTGCAACTTTTATACCGTCTGCGTCGCTGCTTTTACTGTTATTTAGTCCTCGGAACTCCGAAATAACATCAGGCTCTATTACAGGACTAAAAAAAAGGGGATTCCCGGTTTTTAGTTCTGATATAATCGAGCGCCGCTTCAGTCGGACGTTCTACTTTAAAATAAAAGAAGTATTTGTTAAATTCATCCACTGAACGAGCGCCTGTGATCTCTTCATTGTTACGCACAATTGTTGTAGCAAAGCTAAAGTTTTTGTGGCGATTTAGAACTGTATTTAGTTTTTCCCATATTTCGTTTGTCTTTCCTGCAGAACTCTGAAATAAATTGCAAATGTAATCATTTCTGGCAGCTCTACTCTCCTTCGTTAATTTATTGCGGAATACTTTAACTGTCTTTAATATATGTGGGTCGCGTGTAGCCATGAATTTTGCATACAGTTTATCTCTAATGTCAATCTGTCTGATAAGTTCTTTTGTAATCCATGGCTTACGTATCTTCTTTGGCTTCGAAAAGACTTTTTTGGGAAAATATTATTATATACATCTAAAAACAGACTCATAAAGATATTAAATGCACTTTCAGCATCTGTCTCGTTCAGCACAATACTCCAATCTACACAAGAAATTGGTAATTTGAGAATGTCCATATTCGTTAATGAAAAGTCTTGAAAGTATTGCTGTGTGGGTTTCGTTTTACGCATATGTTTATCTAAACACTTATATATATACCGAAGTGATCACCTATATGTGTGTACATAATTCCAGCCTTCATATTAGATGCATGCAAGTTGGTTATTAACATATCAAGCAACGAAGATGTGGGAGTAATTCTGGTAGGCTTATTAATTACATTCATACATTCATAGGCCTCAATTAATTGTTCAAATTCCCGTTTTGCGGGCAGATCTCCAAGCATATTAATGTTAAAATCTCCGCCGATGATCACAGATAGGTTATTTTCATTTGAAAAAGTAAACAAAGAATCTAAAAATACCAAAACGTTTTGCATATTTCCGCTCGGAGGCCGGTATACTACGCTTAATAGTTTTTTGTCGACCGTCAAACACAGGATTTCATAGTCTTCATGCACGCAAGAAAAATTCGGCACTTGGTCACAGACAAGATGTTTCTTCACCATCATTGCCGCACCTCCTCCACGAGAGGTAGTTCGGTTCGCCAAATAGGTGTTGTAGGAGGGTAAGCATAATGCATTAGCATCTTCTGTGTACCACGTCTCCGTAAGCATAATCATGTCAAAAGCAAAATCAAGGTTGCTGAACAACATTTCGAACTGAGCGGATTTTTTTCTTAGCTGACTGGGCATTGAGGTGAAACAGCTTAAGTGAACTGGCATATTCCAGACCACAAACATCTTTAAATTCGGATGGTGTAATGTAATCTTTGTATGAGGCCATAATAAGGAAAAGAAAAAAAGAAACTTAAGTCTATTTAATCTTGGCTAAGTCCTCCTCGCATTTTACATGATGTACTGTTGTTCCATCTTTCTGGCGGACAAAAACTTTGCCGTTCCGATGCCAGGCGTATTTGAAATCGTGCACTTTAGCCCATTGTCTGGTGTTTCGTCAAATTTTCCTGAATGTAGCAGCTCATTTTTGACTGGTCGAGTTCTGTTTTTTTTTTTGTAAAAACTGAGCCTTCGAATCCTGTCTTGCAAAATGTGCTATGATACCTGGTATCTTATCTTTAGGTGCTGGAAGCCTATGCAAAGCAACAATGTCGTATTTAGTTACTTCTGGAATGTGAAGCTCCGCTGCCACTTCATTAATTTTTGACAATAATTCTTCGTTTTTACTGACGGGTATGCCATGGAACTCGAGATTTAGTTTTCTGCTTTGCCATTCAAGGTTGTTTAGATCTTGAGTTACCTGTCGTTTTTCAGTTGCGCGGTCTTGAGATTCAATTGATTCGACTCGTTTTTTTAGCTGCGATATTTCTTTGTCATGATTGCGCATGTGTACCAGAACTTCGTCATATTTGTCTCACATCACTTCCACTGCGTGCTCAATCTTTTCTACTCTGTTTTTTAGTATCATGCGGCTTTCTAGTTTTGCATGAATACCTTGAAGCACAGTCGCTATGTCTGCATTATGTTCTTTTTTGTTTTGTTGCTTTGGCTACCTCTCGGCTTAGCTATCTTACATGTTTGACAATGCCAACCCTTCCACCATGCTTCGCTTTTTGATTTGTAAGTTGATTTTGCTACCCTTGAGCAGTTACCGAAATGGTACATGAAGGAACATTCTCCGCACACCAGCCCTTTTTCACAACTTTCCTTACAACCCGGACACGCATCGTCGTCTGAAAGTGGCATGTTTGCAAGGAAAACACTCCCACAGAAAAAAGAAACAGGAATACAGCAATGGCATTAGCAGTGGCGACAAGAACTGATGAAGCAACGGGCCAGGCTATGCATCCCGCTCTTAGTCAGCAGTCCCTTCGAAGGCGGAGTCTAAGCGGCGAAATTACCAGCGCAGAATTTAGTAAGGGAGAGGCCTCAGCACTTGCTAAGCTCTTGATCGATGTGATATAGGCCTAATCCTAAGACCGCAAGACCACGTGGGGTGTGAATTCCAGTGCAAGCCGCTTTATCCGATATTCTACAGCTTAGCCGAAGGGGAGCAGGTGAACTTGGGCAGGATATGTAAGGCGTAGATCACCTAACAGGTGAATTGTTCGAGTGAGGAAACCATTATCGTGTAAAGGGAAACGTACTAAAGTGCAGTAGACAAGTCTGCCGTGTAATGAGCTTGGGGAAAATTTGCTGAATAGGATTGATTCCGCCGACGCAAGACGTGGGTACTTTGAGACTGCACTGCCAAGTCTCCGTGTCGCAGCGGACATAAGTTAGGTTGATAAAGAATAAGCTAACGACACCTTTTCGTATAGTTCCCACGTTCATACATGCAAATATATTTAGCCAGCACGCATGCAATGTCTCAATATTTGATTTCCTTTCATTCTTGCTCCACACATTGTTGCACATTTTGTCACCTAAACAAATTCAAACTTAAAAATAAGAAAAAAAAGCACATCAATGCAGCAAATTTCTCTTTATTACTGCGTAAGTGCCACCATGCACCTCACGCTGTAAAAACGTCTTCTACTTCAAGCGCACATGGTCGAATCCACGTGAAGCATGGTTATATAAATGTTTTACAGATACATGCGCTACCTGAAATTCTCTTTTTATTCTACGCAACCCATATTCTCACGCAATACTAATTACGTTGGAACACCACGAAGGTCACAAGATAATGGTCACGCAGTGTTCATGCTCGTGCACTACATATCTTGCAGAAGTTATGCAAAAATGCAAACACCAATTAGGGCTGACGCGAGCGTGATGCATCCGTTGTGGTGGTTCATCGAACTTAAGGGCGACAAAAGCATAAATATTTTCCAGTTTAAGCAGGCTTTCTCATTCGGGCGGGCTTAGCTTACACAGAAAACAACACGTGAGTTCATATTGGGCTATAAATAGCTTAAAGAAAAGGAACAGAAATAAAAGAACAGAATCTTGTTCGTCTACTAAGTAGAACTTAACAAGTGTCGAAACGGTGCTTACTGAGAAACAATAAACAACAACAAAAAAAGCAGGTAACAATTTTTTAGGTGCACATTGAGTACTAGGAGAAACCACAAGCAATCCACATGACTACATAGTTATTTCATTAGCATGTGCTTTGAGGTCTCTGGTATGACCGAAGAACCAAGGATTACCTAGTTAAGATCCGTTTTATGCTGTTAAGAGCCATCGATACGCTGCAAATGTAGTAACCAAGGCGACCCTGACGTACGCCTGCGAATAGGTGGTGTTATCGTTTTTCCGTCTTAAGTGACATTGAATTCAGTGACCGCGTCCTTCTGGGTGATACAGTTCTACTTAAGATGCGTAAAAAATACTAGACTCGCGTCGAATGGAGCGACTTAAAAATGGGCGTATTTTATTTTACTACCTACATTTACAGGAGATATATCGATGAAAAAAAGAACGAGAACGGTTTGAAGAATATCAGCTTAACCCAAGAAACGCCCAGAGCGCACATCGGGCCCCATTAAATGTATGTCTGTTCACTATCTTTCTTTTTTTATGGATACGACACGGGTACCATAATTAGTTTTCTTCAACAGCCGCCGTCTAACGGAGTGTCGTAGCGGCAGAAACCACGGCTGCACTCGACTATGTATCTGAACGCGCCGACAGAAAAAAAAAGGAAGGTCTTAAGAACGCGATCAATGCGCAGTATACGCTCAGTACCCTACGTTCTCTGTCGCATTTCATTTTCCGCTACGTGCAACAGGTGAGTGGCAGGGATAACGTTAGCGAAAAACGCTATGTCTAAATTTTGTGCTGCCACCGTATAGCGTATAACGTTGAACGATTCGGTCACTCAACTTCTCGGGATAGCCAACGGCGAAAGCAGTCACTGCCGTTCGATGACTTGAAATGCCTGGAACAGTTGGAAGTAAACGCCAGGCGACTTGTATTAGCGTCCCAGATCGTGGAGACAGGTCTTTTTGTCGTTCGGTCGAACGGCTGATTTAGCCACCACGACGAGACAACGACACTAAGAGGCGACCGCTGAGACGACCTGTCCATTAGAATTGTAGGTGTGGGGTTTGAAGTGTACTGCTGCTCCTTTTCTTTATTTTTGCGCGCTCTTTTCAGAACTGCACCTCGATTTCTAAAGAAGCACGCCTCTCACACGTCGCTACATTACGATAAATTAAATTGTAGATTACTTAGCCTCACGGCATCGAAGGTGACTGGAATAAAGTCGGGAACGCCACTCTAAGATCGTTGTTGTCACCAGTTCCGCTACTTACGGCCTGTGTGGTGAAGCGTAAGAGTTCCGGAATTGTGTGTGCTGATGTAGGGTCGGTTTATTTTCGTGTAAAATGCCTTACAGGCCGCTAGTATCATTGAGTAAGGGGGGGTGCGCTGGAAATGTAAAAGTTAGGTTACACAAAAGGGTACAAACAGTGATAGCAGCAACAATTCAATACACATTGAATAAATAATATAAATAATACGAACATCTCGTTCATATTGCGCGCCGGCATCCGGTCTGTATTTCAGAATCAATCATTAAACTTATGACCATTGTACGAGCCGAGCGGGCGCGTATTTGTTCTTTGCGTCCGACCCCGCGCGCGCATAAATTCTTAAAAATGCCTTCCGAACACCTGCGACATTTACAGCGGCGCTGTAGGAGGCAGCGTCGAGCTGTTGAAAACCTTTGAAAGAAGCCCAGCTTCGCCCGCTATGTTTTAGGAAGGCTCAAATGAGGATATGCTTGTGACCTCCTATGCCTTGAACCTACCTAAGGATACATTCTCACACGAACTAATGCAAAACAATTACGTACATATCGGTGGCATGCACATGCGAATGAGCAATATTTCTGGAGTGGTTTGCATCACTACGAGGGTAATCGTGCTGACGACTTGGATCCATAGCAAAGAAAGCAATGAATCATAATATAATTATTTAACGTCACTCGAAGTCGGTGCTGATAAGTCGGTCTTAACCCTTCAGGTGGTCTACATCATTGAAGCTTGTCCTGTCGTTCAATTACAATTACGTTCAATTACGTAAATGTTTTCCCGCCTTTAAGGAAATTGGCATTACATATATTCAATGGAGAAATATTCGCAGCGGAAATACGCCAGTAAAGTGTTAAAGTAAACAAGGGTTCACTGCACCGGGTTTCTTTTTGATACCTTTGCTTTCTGCACTGACGGCATATTCCTCTACTACCGTTTGCAAACCATCGCACGTTGTTTTCGCCTTCGTCTCCTCTTGAATAAAGCGTGCGTGAGAATTTTCATTATGCATCGCAACGAGATGTACATGCAGTCCTGCCAAGCACAAAAAGAAGTTATCCATCTCGGAAATAATTTTTGTTAGAATCTTTCATAACACAACGTGCCTTTCGGTGCGAGTGGTCTACTGTATATATCGCGTCACATTGTTTTGCACTCTATTTTGCGTTACGCTCGTAAGTTCCTATGAAAATCTTAACACTGAGGTTGGAGGTTAAGTATCATTATGTTATGCAGCGTTTGGCGTGTTTTCCTGGCCAGTTTCGCCACTAAAGCTTTACACTAGCGATACGCTGCTCTTTAGTAACTGCATTTAGCTTAAACTCGACATTATGCTGGCGGTTTTTACTTTTATTAGTCATAGCTTGTTGGCTTCTTATGATATGACTAATAAATATTGGGCTCCTCGGTTTCCTTTCTTGTTGTTCATTCCACAGCGAGGATATCGAATCGGGCAGCTTTGATGCCTTCAGGTAGCATGAATGTGTTTATTGACCACTTTGCCGAAAATGTTCACATAGACGTGATGCTTGCGACAGAAGGGATGTTCCACATCCACCGCCAAGGTTTGTGTCTGGGGGCGCTGGGGCACTATAACGTAAAACTATTCCAATATGTTTTTATTCCAATCTCCTGACGACAAATTTGCGTAACCGCCGACGAAAGCACCGGGCGGTCACCCGCAGGGTTGCCTGAACAGACCAATCAAACGCTCTCCTCGTTCATAGGAGGTCACTTTTGTTTGCTTGAAAAACGAATAACATTACCTACACTGAGCGGCTTGCCTTATCTAATTGGCTGACAAGAGGCGAGGAGCACGTTCAAGTGGAGAGGGATTCGATAGGGCCGAGCCACTGCACTGAAATTCGTTAACCGGATGAAGAAGGTGGTGCCGGCGCCTGCGATTGGTCCGCTTTTCCTTACTTTGCTTGCAGTGGCTGGTCGAAAATCGCGGCTGCATGCAACGGAAGCTTAAGAATGACGCTAAAACGCATCCTCAGCAATAAATAGTTGGCAGAAGGAGGTCGTAAACGTGCCGAAAGGGTTCGAAAACGTTACACGGCCACGTCAGAAATTTTATTATACACAAATAAACCAATGCTCTCCGGTAGGTGATAGTAGCCAGTGCCTGAGCAATCGGCGGCAGCCATCGTTTATTCCTTTCGGAACGGGGCAGCCTGCGGCTATTCAGAACAAAATTCAGTTTTTTTTTCGGCATAATAATGCATGTTAAACGCGTACACGTCACTTTGACGCGGTGAGTTCTGGCGGTTTTGGGACGTCACGTGACAGGCAGGTGAAGTGGGTGCAGTCCGAAAACTTTTGACCAACAGCCGGGGGCTAATGGCGAAAAGGCGTCGAATCGGAAATAACTATTTTTCTTTTTTTCGGTAAAACCATGCATAATCAGCGTGTACAGGTCATATCAGATGGGAAGCTATCGCGGTTTTCGTGACGTCGCATGACAGGAAAGTGAAGTGGGAGTGGTCCAAAAATGTTTTTGACCCATCGCGGAGGGCTGATTGTAGAATTGGAATAGAAAAGTTTGGAATAGTTTTACGTTATAGCGCATCTGGATAACACTCCCAAAGGTTCGTTCCAGTAGCAAAAACATAAATACCCAAGAAAGTGGATGGGAAAACACCGCCGCGGAAGTTCAGTCGGTTAGAGCATGGCACGCGTGATGCGAAGACGTGGGATCGTGTTCAGCAGTATCGTCAACGCTTGAGCTGCTCTTGTAGCGCTGCTGGTCGCTGGTGTCTTTCGAGGCAGTGCCTTACGCGACCTCGCCGTTCCTACTCGTAGCGACCTTCAAGGAACGTGCATAAACCAAGTAAATAGCTTCTTATACGCAGGGAAACAGACTAACAGAACTAAACTACATTCGTTCCTTTTACCAGAACATTTGAGGTAACGCCGCCAATTAACAGCCATTCAACGTTAGAACCGCAGACCAGACGGTAAGGTCAAAAGCAAGGCCACACTTTTCTTTTTTTTCGTTTTCTTGTTGACGGCGCTAAATTACGGGGACACGTGCCAGAGCATATAAGTAGGGGTATTGTATTGTTATATTAGTTAGACTGAGTTTTTCTTCGTAATGCACATCGAAAGGTAACTCTAGTGAAGTTCGTTGAACAGAGCAAATTAATAATCACTTACAAGAACATCAATATATTCTCAAGCATGAATGTCTGTTCTCAGTCAGTTTATCTACGATTTGCTTTTCATCTGTGTCAGTTTGGACAGCCTTACTTATTGCGTATTTGCTAATATTAGGTATGCGATAGGGATGAAAGTAACGAAAAAAGAAGTGCGCTTACACTGAGTGAGGGAACTTCCGGTGAGGCCGGGGCGTTGATTCACGCGACACCCTGATTCAGCGATTTCCAGCCAAACCGTTGACCGCGCATGTGGCCAACGAACCCGTCGTCGGTACGTAAGAAGTAATTATTTTTCCTCGCTTCAGCGTACCAAGTCCTTGACCGAACAGCCCCGAGTTAACGTAACTAGTTCCTCGGAAAATTTCGGAGGAAAGTTCTCCCAGGTCTCGACCTCTGGACAGAGCGCTCTTTTGTTTGATTTCGAATTGACGAGCTCAAGATGACCAAATATTGTGCCACGACGATGTGTCCAGGCCCGTGCGACATACGCGAGCGACCAGCTCCTCGCGAGGAAACCTTCACGACCAAAAACGCCGTGGCCGGGATCAGTGTTGCTGCAATTCGGTGGCCACGCGTGTACATATACCTTGACTGCGTGGGAGCGCTCCCAATCGATCGCCGTGGGCTGTGCTCTCGACCGGTGGCTGTTTGGGCCGTGAAGCCACTAAGGGTCGACGTCGCGACAAACAAGCCTGTCCCGGGAACAACTCTTTCCGAGAATGTCTAGCATTCATCGGCACCGGCGGCAACAAGATGGGGATATATATATATATATATATATATATATATATATATATATATATATATATATATATATATATATATGTATATATATATATTGTCGTGGTGAGTTTCTTGGAAATGCTTATGGCCTGAGCGCCGTATGGGCGTGCACGCAAGAGGAACAGGTTGACTTCCCCGTCTTGCTTTTATCAAAAGTCGCTCGCACGCGTCTTAACTAGCAGCCACGTATTATAAATCCGTCCGTCCATCCGTAAGAGCAGGCTTCTTGAGCCAACTGACTAAGTTGTTTCTGAGGTTTCCCGGAGATAATAAGCTGGGGATCTCACCGACTGCTAGGCAGAGGCAGGCTGCGTCCGCCCCCGTGATTGCTGGCATCAGCAAAAGTTGACTCTCTCTCTCTCTCTGGGGCCGAATTGACTAAGCTTTTCACTCGTAAGCGCTTTTTGCGATTGGACGGCTGGTTTTGCTAATACCATGTTCAGTATCAGGATTGACTGAGAACTTTCTGTCGCGCAAAATTGTTATCTAGATGCGTATTTCTTTTGTGAATACCTGCTAAGGACTTCCCGTTCAGGTACTTATTCCAAGTCAAGGACCCCTCGTTTAAGCAGGTGCATGCTTGAAGTAGGCGCATATCCTAACTGTGGTGCACGAGTTGAACAAAGCTGTGCGATAATTAAGGTACCACAAAGAATGCCGTAGTAATTTTTCTGGTAAAAATAAAAACTTGTAGATTTTAGTGATCGGTACGGTTTTGAATTCACTGCGGCGCTGTGGCAGCTGCTTTCAGAGGACGGAGGCAGTTTCTCGAGAACTTTGCTTGCCACGGGGCGAGGCATTAAACCTTCCCGCTATGACGTATTGCCTCTGAAGGCCTCCGAAATACATGAGCAAAAGCAACCACTCTCCGAATCTGCGTAATGGTCAAGTAAGTACTTGCTTAAAGCTTAAAATACCAAGTATATAGGAAGGTTGCACGATAACTTGGTGGTCAGCGGGTCGGGTTGCCAAGTGAACGGGACCACAGGGGCAGGAGGTGAGATGCGCAAGGAGAGTAATGTTTAAAAGGGAAGCTTTCCTTGGTTCTACTCCTGAAAATAGAATATACAAGAAGGCGGCTACAGAGAAGTAAAGACGCCAACCTGAGCAGCCGAGTGTGGGGAAACAAGAATAGTGAACAAAACGGGACCTGAACGTTCATTGAGCGAGCAACGTTCAAGTACATAGAGGTGAAGAACACCCCCAGAGTGAACTCTAGTACGCATACATAAATGTCACCCCCAAATCACCCCTACCCCCCAAAAAAAATAAAATGGCGCCGCGATAACTCAATCATTAAGAGCACCGCACGCGTAATGCGAACGCGTGTGTTCGTATCCCATCTGCGGCCAGTTGGTTTCTTCCACATCCGTTCCCACATCCGTTTTCATTTGCCTGTTGGCTTTACATGATCGTGACTTACAAAAATCCGACTTCTCGGTTTCCTATATATATATATATATATATATATATATATATATATATATTTTATTTACTATTTATTTACAATGACCTTACACGCCCCCGTAGGAGCATGACCTAAGGGGCGCATAAACAGAAACAGTACTATAAGAGCTAGTAAACATATTATGTAGCAAGTGGCACTTATCATACATTTCGAAGGCAAAGCATTCAAATACAAGGGATACAGCATACTTTCAAGATGCAACAGATGAGCAGTACAAACCAGGATGCAACTGAAAAATAACAATGAACAGCATTAAGAGGAAGCTTTAGCTCGGGCCCAACTCCGACGTGGCCTATTCAAATACATGTAAAACGCAAAAACGTTTTTCTGAGATAACCCCTGGACCGATTTTAATGAAGTTTGTTGCATTTGAGAGAGAAAGTTAAATTCTAGTGACTGTTGGAAGCGGAATTTTGATTTAGGGCTTGAATTTTGTTAAAAAGATTTTCAAAAATTCAGAAGCTTGAAAATAATAGAAGCACGAAGTTTACAAACTAATAGCTCTGCATCAAAAACAGATATCGCGATTCTGTCAACGGCATCCATTAGACCATTCAAAGCGGACAAATTTTTTGTGTTATTTTACATCTTACGTGAATTTGTTACGTTATTTACAAAGGTTTTGCAAAAGTTGTAATAACAGATCGACACATTTTTTGAGGTTCATGTGTAACATATCAATTTTGTCCGCTTTAGATGTGCTATCAGCTACAATTTACAAAATTGCCATATCATTTTTCCTTGCTGGGTTACGTAGTTGTAAACTTGATAGTTTCGTTTTCTGAAAATTTGAGATTTTTCCCAATTTTTTATAAAAAAATGACAACCTAAATCGAAAATTCGAAACCAACAGTCACTAGATTTTAAGTTTTTCTTTTAAATGCAGCAAACCCCGTCAAATTTGGTGCAGTGGTTGCCGAGAAAAACGAATTCTCCTTTTACATGTATTTAGATAGGGGCACCCGAGCTAAAGCTTCCTCTTAAGTCGCTGAACAGATTAAAAGGGTGTAATTGAAAGATGACTGCTGACTTGGTTGCGGAAGGAATCATGGTTTGTTGAGGAAGCGACATTATCGGGAAAATTGTTCCACAGAGAAATGGCACGTGGAAGCACAGAGCTATTGAACGTTAATGTGTGACCGAAAATGCGCGAGTAACTGAATTTGTGATGGAGGCGTTTTGACATGCGGAAAGGCCTTCCGAGAGGCAGCAGAGAGAGTCAGTTACCATCAATGTACTTGTGAAACAAACAGAGAAGTTCGATGCAACGGCGAGTTTCAAGTGAAATGATGTCATTATTCTGTTTAATCTCAGTCACACTATGAGGACAGTTATAAGCGCAATAAATAAAACGTGCTGCTCTGTTCTGTACGGCTTCCAGCATATTGATTAGATAGTTTTCACGAGGTGACCACACAGGGCTAGCAAATATATATATATATATATATATATATATATATATATATATATAGATATATATATATATATGTATAGGGGATGCCCACGGGCTTTTCGACGGCTGGATGATGTCGTCGCGCAGCATTTCGCGGACTTGTTCTCTTATAGCTTCACGTTCTCGCGGCGCAACTCGGTAAGGGTTCTGGCGAGTGGTCGAGCGCACTCCTCGGTGATTATGCGATGCTCGGCGACTGGTTTTTGTCGAATCCTCGATAACGTCGAAAAGCAGCCTTTGTATCGTCGGAGCAGACTTCTGAGCTGCTGTTGCTTAATCACGGGGAGACTTGGATTAATGTCGTAGTCTGGTTCGGGAATTATGGTCGTCGGGGTAGATGCGGCGGAATCCAAGAGGACAAACGCATTACTGGTTTCCAGAATTTCCTCGATGTACGCGATCGTCGTGCCCTTGTTGATGTGCTTGAACTCCTGGCTGAAGTTTGTCAGCAACACTTAAGTTTTCTCTCCATGCAGTCGAGCGATCCCTCTTGCGACGCAAATTTCACGGTCTAGCAGTAGACGTTGGTCGCCTTCGATGACGCCTTCTACGTCAGCGGGTGTTTCGCTGCCGACCGCGATAACAATGCTGGAGCGAGGCGGGATGCTCACTTGATCTTCGAGCACACTCAAGGCGTGGTGACTACGAGGGCTCTCCGGCAGTATCGCTTTATCTTCCGACAGCGTTATTGACTTCAACTTCAGGTCGATGATTGCGCCGTGTTGGTTCAGGAAGTCCATACCGAGAATGACGTCTCGTGAACACTGTTGCAGGATAACGAAGGTGGCAGGGTAAGTCCTGTCATGAATGGTTATTCTTGCCGTGCAGATTCCAGTCGGCGTGATGAGGTGCCCTCCAGCGGTCCGAATTTGAGGGCCCTCCCATGCAGTCTTAACCTTCTTCAACTGGGTGGCGATGTGTCCACTCCTTACGGAGTAATCGGCCCCTGTGTCCACTAAGGCGGTAACTGCGTGGCCGTCGAGAAGCACGTCGAGGTCGGTGGTTCTTTGTCTGGCGTTGCAGTTATGTCTTGGCGTCGGATCACGGCTGCGTCGTGTTGAACTGAAGCTGGAATGTCGCGTTGTCAGGTCGTCTTTCGTCGTCGTATTCTTTGCTTCCACACTTCGTCGGGACGGCACCGTGTCGTTATGTCGTCGAGGTAGTTTCTTCGGCGTCTTCGTCGGCGGCGGAGGATCTTCGTCAGTTCGACGAACAGCAACCGCACCTCCATCGGTTGCTGCTTTTAGTTTTCCGGATATGGGCTCGCTGACCGGCCCCGGGCTGGGCCGGTGTATGGTCGGCGCTGCGGCGACAGGTAGCGGCCTGGTGATGGCGAACGCGACGGTCGTCGAGAGCTCCACTGAGTAGCGGCGAGGTAGTCGGCGATATCGCGAGGGCGTTCACCTTGCTGCGGGAGCGGAGCGTTGACCGCGAAACGTCGTAGTGCCATCTCCCGGTATGGGCATCGTCGGGAGACGTGACCCGCTTCCCCGCAGTGGTAGCAGAGCGGGCGGTGGTCTGGAGCGCGCCAAACGTCTGTCTTCCTGGGGTAGCTGCGCTGGGCGACGGGTGGGCGTGCTGGCGGCGGCGGTGGTCGACGGAATTGCGGCTTTACAGGGCCCTGGCGCGGTCGCGGAGGAGGACCTTGACGGCGTGCGACGGCGGCGTAGGTCATCGCTTCTGGCTGGGGTTGCGGTAATTGAGGTTGCACCTCCGGAACTCCAAGCGACCGCTGAACCTCATCTTTCACGATGTCAGCGATCGAGGCCACTTGAGGCTGCGACGACGGGAAGATCTTCTGAAGCTCTTCTCGTAGGACTGCCCTAATAGCCTCGCGCAGGTCGTCGGAGGCCAATGATTGAACTCCGGCGTAGTTTGTAGATTTGGTGCGGCGGTTGAATTGCCAGTTTCGCATCTTGAGTGTCTTCTCGATGCTGGTGGCCTCACGAAGAAACTCGTCGACGGTCTTCGGTGGGCTTCGTACCATTCCGGCAAAAAGTTCCTCCTTCACACCACGCATAAGTAGGCGGACTTTCTTCTCCTCGTGCATTTCAGGGTCGGCGTGGCAGAATAGACGGCTCATTTTCTCCGTGAAGATCGCGGTTGTCTCATTAGGTAGCTGCACCCGGGTTTCTAATAGCGCTTGGGCTCGTTCTCGGCGTACGACGCTTGCGAATGTCTGCAGGAAGCCGCTTCGGAACAGCTCCCGGGTCGTTAAGGTGGCTTCTCGGTTCTCGAACCACGTCCTGGCCGCGTCTTCCAATGCGAAGAAGACACGTCGCAGTTGTCGTCGCTGTTCCAGTTGTTAAATGTAGCGACTCTCTCGTACGTCTGAAGCCAGCTTTCCGGGTCCTCGAACGTTGAACCGCGGAACGTCGGGGGCTCCCTGGGCTGCTGCAGCACGACGGGGGACGCTGGGGCTGCCATTAGAGTGGACTTGGTGGCGATCTTCTTGGACGTCTCAGGAAAAAGTCCGTGCTCCGGGGGCAGTCCTTGCAGCCCGCGGCTACCTCGCTGGTTCTTGGCGACGTTGGTGTTGTCTTCCGCGTGCGGGCTTGGGTCACGGCTTTGTGGGGGCGTCTGGTACATGAACGCAAAGCACCTCCACCAGATGTCACGTGGTGGTGACGTTAGGAACACAGTAGCAATACTGTGAAAGGCAAAACTAGATTTTTATTGGGCGAACGTGTGCCCACAAAACAGGCTACACTTATAGCACAACGAGAGCGGCGAACACAGTCGGTGATCGTCGAAAAATCTGATCAGCGGGTCAAGCGCGTCGGCTTTTATAGATCAGTCGTCAAATGTTCCAGATTAACCGCTGGGACCCGCGTATCTTCCACAAAGTTCTACACTATTCGCGTCGCGCATACATGCAATCAGATTACACAAGTTGCGGTGAAAGACAGTGGACGGAACCATCGATAACATTCCAGAAACTTCTTTTACATGCAGGCCCGTCCAGCGCTGCGCGATAACATTTGTTAGGCTGCCAAACGTGGTCGCCCGATAAAGATAAGTACACGTGTCAATATAAACTGACCTTTCGGCTCGCGGCGTCATTGACTAGCGTTTGGGAAGCAGCGTTCATCGCTCCAGCTTGTTGTTTTTGTAAGCATCATAACTTCGTTGTTCATTTCGTATTTTTCAAGATTTGTTGTATTTTTTGTTAGCAATTTTCCAACTTTTTTCTTTTTCAATTTTTATTATAATTTCTTTTACGACGAACGCGCGAGCCGTGGCCCTAGTGCGATTGGGCGGTTGGCGCCGAGAATGTTAAAGCGAAAGCTTTAATGGCCGCGAACTTGCGATTTCACCGTGGCCGTGCTCCGAGGAGGCACATGATGTCACATCGCGTTCCTCGTCACACCGCGTTCCTCGTGGTTGCGTTCGCCTCCGCTCACTTCGCCAGCTGCATCGCATGCCTGATGACATGTCGGAGGATTGAAAAGGAGAGCTCGCGTGCGCCGCAACCACATTTGAGGCGGCAGTATGGACGGTGACAATTCTGATAAGCAGGAGCAGGCCTGGCATCGACATCGGAACGAGATGAAGAGGAAATGAATCGCCCAGGAAACAGACCGCGCCGAACGACTGGTTAAACGTCGCAACATAGCTAGACAGAAAGTGAGAGAGGCACAAAGGAGAGATGCCTCGACCTGCACCACAACATAGCTAGACAACAAGACTAACCTGGACTTGCAATCAAGATTAACTTGGACTAACCATGCTATGCCTTGGCTTTCGCTACGTATATTTTGGCATAGCCGAGCGAAGCCACTGCCAATTTTTTTTAACAGCCCTTTTTGAAAAAGTTCTACAAAATATGTTTTTTAAAACATCTGTTTTTACCCTGGTGCCTGGGACCTCTTTGAGTCCCACGTGTGGCAACGGTAGTTCTAGAGCCATAAACAACAGTTACAGGTCGCCGAGCCCCCAGAGGGTAGGTGCCATTGAGCTTGGACCCTTTATGCACTGTTTTTTATTTCTTTTTAGTTTTTATTTATCAGACACTGCCAACTGCCTCTTGGCAGTCCAGGCAGGAGCGAGTGAGTACAAAGTCGGCACTGCAAGTCAGAATAACAAAAAGAGGAGTTATAAGGAACGATGAAAAAAATGCTTAAACATACAGACTATTGCATCGGTAAAGGCAGCTTGTAGAATATTACAATAACAGGAAACTGGTGATTCTAAATCTAACACGCTTCATTGCAAAGATTGCATGGCAGACACAGAGATTCGACCGAGGACATACAAGCGACTTCTTGCGGTAGAGCATTCCACTCTGCTATAGTTCGAGGCAAAAACGAGATGCGATAAACAGTAGTTCTATTCTGTGGCATCACAATCGTTTTGCTGTCACTGTCACCAGGATCGGCCCATATCATGATTTGTTTTTCTCAACGTGTCGGACATATTCTTGAAGACAGATCCAAGCCGTAGACAGCTTCGCTGCAAAAACGCGTCCGAGCAGAATGAGCGCTGTCGACGCCCCCCAGCGGTAGCAGTTGCTGGCTGTTCATACCAAGCATGCTGCTTTACGCCGGTCTGCACCCGCCGCACATAGCAGCAGCGAAACTCCCCGCAACAGCGTCGCTGTGAAAATAAACAATAAAAAAACACAAAAAAAATCCACCACCCTGTACCTCCGTAACGCCGTAAAAAACGCCGTTATAGTGGGTGAACTTGCCTTCACAAGATGTCAAAGGCACTGACCTGCCCATTGAACTCATCCCTCCCCTCAGATAGGTTTCATTCAGTCATCTGTCTTAGCTTGGTGCGCATTACCTTCCTGTAAAGTGCCATTTGCGTTGATGACACGACGCTGAATAAACCTTCTTGGAACGGAGTAATGGAGAACCGCGGATATTGTACAGTCAATCTGCGGCGTTGCCGCTCACGAAATTGAAACCATACGACCTGATCGACGACGTATACGTTTCCATCCATTTGGGGCTTTGTGTGGAGCCGGCGTGCGTCGATAAAGCCGCGCAGGGCGCAGCGTTTTGCGTTGGTCTATCGACTGACGTAAGGCATATTTTTCATAAGAAAACTCAAAATAAAAAAGTTTGAGAAAAGTACGCAACCTCGTCGGTTGTGGACAACTTACTTGGTCCGTTTCAGTGCGGCTGCTGCGTTCCTATGCTATGTTATAGGACTGGTCCAGGTTGAGGCTGCTATTTAGTTGCGTAATCGCACAACCACTAACGATCAATCTTACCCCGCAGTGCTGCATTGGAGACAACATAGGACATTAAGTTTTATTCATTCCATTGTGACGATTCAACGCGTATCTACGAAAGAGGCCAGGCTGAGTTTGGATGTTGCTTTTCCCAAACTGCGCGTACATTTCTATACGGTTGTGCACACAGTATGTCGGTGACTTAATTTCACCTAAAGAAGAAAATAAGCCATCGTGTCTTGCAGCAGACAATGCACCATTTCACAAAGTCACCTGCCCTCGTAGCACGGCCTGTCTAGGGGCCCGGATGAAAGAGCGGTGATGGTGGTGAAAAACATTTATTCAATAAAAGTTTTTGCCTCCTTTGTTTATGTTTCCGCTGGGCTCTGTTGGATTTGCTGTTCTGTGTGTTGCATCAACATCTAAGCGTTGCAAGAAAAGAAAAAGACAAGTTTGCAACGGCGATAACGTACACATATAGACATATTTCTAGCATCTATGCGATGTTCGACTATCGTCGCCGCCTCGAAAGAGAGTTCATGGAAAAACACGTTCACCGGGTGCCCAAGTTAGAAGCGCCGAATGTCCCTTTCCGTCTCGCTGATTAGGATGCAGGGTCGCATATTTTGCTTGTAACCATGACGCTGCGCTTATCAGCGGCACTAACTGCGTGCGTAATGGGCGTGCCACGGCAGGGGGCAGGATTTCCGCAGCGAACAGCCACGATTGTGCCGAGGATGCTTAGGGGACTGTAGGCCGATCACCGGCAGCGGGAAAGGTTTGCAAAGCGCTGGTTCCACAGCCCGTCTGCCTTATGCGCTAGCGTCATGACCACATGCTACGGGTCAATGTAACCGAAAACAGTGCAATATCAGTGCAGTCGAAAACGTAAAAGGCTGATCATGGACGGGAAACGATTACCAATTTCTAAAGTAAATGGTCTCTCTCACTCTTTTTCCTCCAGTTTTTTCCTCCAGGGTCCAGTTTACTCATCACTTTTCTTTGGAAACTTCAAAACAGTATTATTCTGTTCACGTGAACTTTATTCATCGAATGCTTGAAAAATATGTTCAGAGTTGTCAAAGATTGGCAATTTTTCGGTGTGGTTGTCGCAATTAGGCGCAAAGCATGTTCGCCCGCCTTTTTTTTTTCTGCAGTATGCTGAAAATATTAAAATGCTTAGCCTACGAGGCGGAGGGTTATTCTGCAAGTGTCCACCTACAAGACGCGTCTATTCTCTCTGCTGCTGGAGTGCTGAGTGACTGGGGGTACCTGTATCCTGTACCACAGCCCAACCAATCAGAACTTCAGCAGCAGACGAAATGTAGATGTGCACTAAATCGACGCTAGCAGAATAGCCTCTCCCTCCCACCTAGAGGAAAGTGCAACGCTTCATAAAGGGGGCTCAAGAAACACTAAGTAACGCTTAATCGCTTCACTTGCACGGATCGTTCATACAATATGGAGTACCTGAGACTTCTCACAGTCCTTATATATTTCACGCCTTCTTATATCTTTTAAGAGAAATAAACGTAATAATCTTAATATTAAACGTATATTGACGCTAGACGAAATGTTTGTACAATTTCAGGGCACCTTACGGCAGCCCGCTCCTGTAAGAAAACATTAACAAAGCCTTGCCGTGGTAGTGCATGTCCTCATTAACTGCAGGCCGATATGCAGACAATTTTCTAAAATGTATATTTATCAGAAAGGCACCGCATATAAAAAATTCAAGGCCATTCCGTCCTGCGGAGGCGGGCGACCAGCGGAGCTGTAAACTTGTGGTAAACATATCGTCAAAGAAAAACATATTGTCAAAGGCAGACATAAACATTGTCGTTGAAGACGTCACTCAGGCGAAGGAGTCCAACGTCAGTTCCGGGGCTTACTTTTTCGCCTCGATACAAGCAGCCTAATCTGGTTTTGGATCCACGCAGAGCAACCGAGTTAAGGTGAACTGCAAAGAATCACAGGTGCACCATTAGTACATCGAAATATTGGGTCAACTACTCTTGTAGTTCTGTAGAGGAACACTACAAGTGCGCCTCGCACATTTCCTATATAAACGATCTGTGAAACTCCCTAGAGTGCAGCTTTGCAAACCACCGGACACCGGGCAAGAACCCTAAACAGAGCTTGCAATTTGTCCTACCAGGGCGCGTCTCACCTTAAGTTTCCGTAGCCCGCCCTTCAGTTTTACGTCTAAGATACGAGAGATTCCCAATGTTAGAAGTGGAGTGGGAGATCTGGAAGGCCAAATGACAGGCCAATGCAAGGAGAAGAGTTCCCACGCAAAGTGATGGACGCTCTAGTTAGAAGTGGCAGAGACCTCCCCCGAAAGTTCACAAATTTCTGAAATAAGTGACAATAGTTCACAATGAACATATCAAAGACATATTTTCGGTACATGAGGACGGAATAGCGGCTTCATCGCCTGGTTGTCATGCCCATTCACCGGGTCAAGTCAGAGTCCACGAAGTTAGCTCCGTGTATATGGAGAAGGCCCGTCGCATGAAAATCCAGACGTGAAGAAAATATTCGAACCAGGGACAAAATGATATCTTAAATAAAAGATCCGCATTAAAGGCAGTGTCGTTATTATGGTCTTACTGCTAAAAGTACGTTTTTAAGCAAGCAAGCCTGACAGTGTTTGGTTGTCAGATTTTTGATGACCGAACGCCGTAAGTCTCATAATCGTATCTTGCACCGTAATATTTAATCTTTTTTTTCTTTATACAGCTTGGCTAACGTTAGCTGGGAGACACGTTATAACAGCACGTCAAATATATGAGAAGGGGCAAGCGTGAAGCGTCTA
Organism: Dermacentor andersoni; assembly: GCF_023375885.2. Taxonomy (NCBI): domain Eukaryota; kingdom Metazoa; phylum Arthropoda; class Arachnida; order Ixodida; family Ixodidae; genus Dermacentor; species Dermacentor andersoni. The sequence goes on from NC_092821.1 coordinate 53,635,298, forward strand.
CTGATGCCTACAGCATATTGAATTTACAGTTTCCCTACAGGACATTATGACACTGCGAACACATACAGTTGGAATTAGTTGGGCATTAGATGGGGCGGCAGGGGGGGGGGGATACGCGATTGAAGTTGAATTGCCATTTCAGGGTTCTTATATGTGTTTGATGTGTACTAGCAAGTTTTTCGAATAAGTAAGTAAATAAATAAATAAATAAATATATAAATAAATAAATATGAAAGAAAAACGTTTTTTCCGACCATTGGTGGCTTTTGGAGACCTTGGGAGACGCCTCCCAAAGTAAAAATTCAGGCTGCTCAGTTGTTGCCCTACACTTGGTGAAGGGGTAAGAGATATGAGCAGAAAGGAACTACGAGAAAAATAATAACGAGACAGTAAGTGTGGGAACACTGGCAGATTAATTTTGAATATTATAGTCGAATCGCCTTCATAAAGCATAGGAAGCCTCTTGTGGCCTTGTGCACGCAAGAGTGCAGAGTCACTTTACTCCAACATCCAATACAAAAAGTACAACGATGCTAAGGGATCCAATCGAAAAGCCTCAGAAGGCACGACAGAGGCCTACACTCCCTCCGCAGCTCCGCAGGGAAAGGTCCCCGCGTCTTTTCTACTGGGAGCTGTCTGTCATCTAAGCAGATGAGATTACCCCGCAGAGCGCAAGGTTTATCGCCGAAGGGTACGCGGTAGCAGAGTAGCTGCTTAATTGTCTTGTCACACTGTAAAGATTGCACGCGGCGTTGCTGGCTGTTCTGATGAGAAGATAATAGATATTCGTAAATGCGACACTTACCGACAAGTAGTTTGAGAACTTTTGAAGATTAAGAACCTGCTGAAGGTTCAGAAAATAAAACTTCATATGGATTAAGTACAACGTGCCCAACTAACGTTAGCCAAGCTGTTGCAACAACAAAAAAGAAAGTAAGAAAAATCACCGCCCAAGCACTCCATACACATGATTAACCAGCGAGGCTGAAACGTGCGGCCCCGGTGTTTATCAGTGGGTTAATCCCGACAGTTAACTAAACGACGGCTAGGTAGGCTGCCGGATCCTCGGTACGTATTTGCTGCTTGCGTTCGGTTGCACGAGCCTGTTCTTGCGCCCAGGCTGCAGCATCGGCATGGCGTAGAAGAGCTCGTTACCGGTTCTGCTCGCGGCGTTGCTGATCAGAAGCTGCCTGCTCCTCAGCAGTACGTATGACGCGTGGCCCACCCATTTCGGAGCTGGAGCGAAAGTGCTCCAAGTGCGCTTGGTTGCGATGGAGAGCAACGACGTCACTGCTGACACAGCTAATCTTTTTTCGCGCATGCGCATGGGATTGCGCCGGAGGCGTTTTCATCGTACAGGTGACAGACGGATGGTGAGACGAATCGGCTAGCTGTATACAGCCTAACCCAACATATGAAAATGGAACCTACCATGTTCGATTCCCCTTCCTCTCACGCCGCCAGGATAATCTTTGTGTAATGATTACATGGTATATTAAAAACACAACCTAAAAATGTATCTTAATTTTTTAATTAATGGCGTGATATCTGATGTAAAAGCTGTGATTGCGCCCTAAAACCTTCCATTCAGTGGTTTTGAGTGTGCTACGTTATGTGAAATTATGTTACGGTATCACCAATCACCGTAGGTCTCATGTTGGTACAATTGATGATTCTTTAATATCTTCCTTAACGTTAGCTTGTGCTCCCTGCACAACACTATCGACGTTTCATTGTGTACAAAGCCTCTCAGAGTTATACTGGCAACAACGTTTATTGGCTTTGAGGTGGACCGATCACATTCGTCGTTTCAGGCACTCGTTAGTCACGATGTATTATGTCAAACCACTATATTACGCATAAAGATATTTCACCTGGAATCAATCCAACGACCTACTGAAGGCTGGAAAATCCTTAAGGCTGGAAAATCAATTTCAGGAACACATTAGAGAGTTTCAGATTAAGGGACGAAAACGGCTTGCGTACGCAAGAACTAGGGGCCATGGTACTGCGCATGCGCAGATCCCTACGCTCGTGTGCACTCATGCGCAGTAGCGTCGCGCCTAGTTCTTGCGTACGCAGGCCGCTTGAGGCCCCTAACCTAAAACTCTCTATTGTGGAAAAAGCATTCGTGGTAACGAAACCTGGATTTTCCGAAGTGTATATATATATAAATATATATATATATATATATATATATATATATATATATATATATATATATATAGATCGAACGTTTCTCATTTTTCGAGCTGTTAAATTCGTATGAAATTGTTGCAAGCAGGTTCGTCTATTTAATGGAAAACAAAGAAAACAGCACCTACAGCTTCCTGTAAATGTAGGTGAAAATATGCAGCTCATTGCAGCAGACGCAAATACGTGTCATTAGACGCGCCTTTTATGTTGTTTGCCGTGCAGGGGCTGGAAAGTGGTTTGGGGGCGTCACGTTTCTGTGGCATCGTCGGGGCCGAGCGACCATTCACAACACTCTCTCCGCCGTGCAGTGGCGAGGGCTTCATCCTCGTTCGCTGCGCAAACAGGGTCCCCCCGCCCACCACTCCATATCCGTTAACGTGACACCACAAGGCTTATTCCATCTTGCTGTCCTTGTTCCCCACTTATTTATCCAAATCCTTCAGCCTCATTAGCTAATGTGAGCGCAAACTCGAATAATTCATGCTTTTTTTTTTCTTTCGCCTTCGCATTCCTCTCCGGAAAGTTGCTCTTGTTCCACCTAACAAGGCGCTATCATTACGCCGCGCTGAATGCGCAGTTGGTACGTGTGCTTTATTACGCCTGCATTACTTACAGGTGCTGTTGATACGTACGAAAGCGCAACGCTGATGGCTCTCAGGCTGACGTGAGCATTGTTGCGAGAAAACACGAATAAGTTTATGAGTGGCGCACCGTAGTACTGCTTCCACGGCTTGCGAGACCACCAGTTAGCTGTGCTTACTCGTATTACCGCGAGGTCGCGAAGCAGAGCACTACACGGTAAGTGAGCTGTGTTGTAATGTTAGAACTCGTTCACAAAGAATAATTACCCTGCATGGAAGTTGTGAGCCCGGTGTATGATGAATGATAACGGTGGCGTAGGCGCTGAGATTGTTCAGTATTTTGGCGCGAACCGGCAAACGGAGTGCTCTAATGTTACGGCAACATGTTCAGCATAAATGGCGTTGTGTGGCCGCGGTTAGGATAGGCCGGCAGAAAGAAATGTTGGAAGCTCATAGGGTATCAGAAAAAAATACGTTGGCCACCGAGACACGCTATATCACGGTTTAGAATTTGGCTAATAAGACCGCGCTGTGGTCATACATGAAATGCATTAAATTTGATCCTGCAATGACCGAACCTAGTTCCACATTAAGTAAAATTAGAGCAACAAGTTGACGTTTATTTCTCACCATGGAAAGTACATTTCCCTAACAAAAACATTAAAATGTATCTTTAGATGGAACTCCATTGGTATAGCTGTTTATTAGTAAAAAGTTTGGTAAGCAATCCGCAATTCAGAACTCGTTCAAGGTATAAAAAAACGCTGCAATGAGATCAGTTTTCAGAATTCTTAGGCAAAGAAGTCAGCGTAGCAGTGTGATATATTCAGAATTACTGGGTGTATAATGATTGATAGAAATATTGTACCTGGATGCTAGACTTTTGAAAACGCCAAGTGATTTGGTTAGGCTTGCTTGATATGAATGGAAGCAGGTACGTGATAAAGTTGGGTAGAAAGGCAGCCCTTGCCGGAAATGGGATTATTTGCAGTTTGACATCTGGTGAACCCATGACTCAATTCCGATTTAGAATTATAGCACTTTCTGAATTACGTAACATCCATAGAATCACGTTTTCTGCCCGTTCTATTGAACCTCACCAGGGAGCCATTTCGTTTTCCAAAGCAACTGGAGAGGTAACGAGAATTATTTGATCGGTTGTACTTCCTGTTATTGAAGGTCACGAGTGCCATTTCCAGCGCCAGCGCCTGCTTCAGATGGGCGTGCAATGCAATAGAGCTTGCGTTCTACGATTTCCTGAGCCTTAAAAATCTCCAGTTAAAAATCCTGAGTTTTCCAATGCGGCGTATCTCGTAACCGTAGTGCTATCCAGACTACTAAATACCATAAATTACTCATTTGTGCAACAGTTTTCATGCTAGAAGACATGGTAAAAAGTTAGTACCTCATAATATTCAGCATATAAGTAGAATACGCCGCTAAATCAAGCTCGAAGTAGAAGCAGTTGATGGTGTATTATACAGTTTGTTTTCCGAAAATCACTTCCTCATAAATCAATAATAATCGCCACCTTCACCTCCATGAAATAATATCAGAAGAATTTATTCACCTTCAGGAAATGCGCAAGCACTTCTATGCCTAGCCAACGAAAAATTACTCCTTCACGTAAGACAATGAATGGCTAATTGGAATTGTTTGCGGAAGCAAACCAAAAATACAATAGCTCCTACCTACGTAAGACTGAGGCTATAGGAGGAAAGAGAAAAGCAGAAGGCAGGGGGGTTAAGCAACTGAGACTGTAAGCGCTTAGCAAAGTGAAGCGAACAGTGCATACATTCATTGAAATCATCCATACAATACACAGAACAGCATACATTTCAGTAAAGACCAAGCTCAAAACAAGCATCAGAACAATCAAAAGTTACAGAAATTCTGAGAATTCTCTACTAGTGCGTAAGCGTTGTTTGAATCGGCTGTGACTTCGTTTTTGCTTAGTTTTGCTTGCTTGCTTTTTCTAACTTATGCGCGTGTACCCATTGCCTTTTCGGTGGCAAAGAATGCTTAGTCTTTAGTAGATTTCCTCGCCGCATCCGGCCCCTTCAATCCAGTCGTACGAATCAGCCTGAACGCCGGGCACGGGCGCGCCCCGACGGAACAGGGCGGTCGAAAGGGAACACCAGCTACCACAGTAGCACGTGAGGCGTTGCATGAGGGGAAAGTGCATCGCCGCGATGCCATGTCGCCGCTATGCCATGCACTGTCGCGCCTTCATTCTATGCGCAAGTTCTGAGAGCACGTGTTCTGACTGTTCCTCGGTACAGGCCCAATGAGAACGCGCCAAGCGTCTCAGCACGTTCGCTTGCCCGCGTGGTGTTCATATCCCGAAGGACGCTCAGAAGCGTTCAATTGGACATTGACCCACACCCAAATTTCAAGTTGGCGTACTTCCAGATTTAAGTTGCCCCCCCCCCCCCCCCCCCCCCGCTGATTTCAACATGGCGCATCCCCAAATTTACCTTGGCGCTCCCAAATTTAACTTTGCCGACCCCCAAATTTCAAGTTGGCCTACCCTGAAATATAAGCAGACCCACCCCTAAATGTCAACTTGGCTAACGTCTAAATTTCATGTTGGCCCACCCCCAGCTTCATTAGGCCCTTGTCCAGATTTCAAGTTGGCCCATCTCCTAATTTCAAGTTGGCCCACTTGCATTCTCAAGTTGGCCCCCCTCCAAACTTCAAGTTGACCGATCTCCAAATGTGAGTAGCCCCCCCCCCCCTACTGTAAGCTCCCCCATGCCTTTTCTAAGGAGCCGTAGGTATCTCAATGGGTGTTCTCTTTTTACTTAATTTTGTTGCTTTATATTGTTCCTTATCGTCTAAAAGCTACCACTCATCTACATTTACCTTATAATAACAAATAAATGTCTTCACTCTGCAAATTACGCATTTGTGTGCAGATATAAGGCATTACACTTTTACCGTGACAAGGCCGGGGAGCTTGCCAAAGAATGCTTACGCATAAAACGCACTACATTGCATAACCTCAGCAAATGTAGTGGAGGATTTCCAAAAGCTTCGCTAAGTTAACATTGATTCATCTGAAGACCGAACGTGGAGGGTTCGAGTACCTTCACTCCATCTTAATGAAATGTGGCTTATTAACTTCACTTTAATTAATAACAATGGTCGTGGGTTCAAATGCCGTACTGAATTCTATCTTAATTAAACCTTCCTTATCATGTTCGCTATCGAACATGATAAGTGAATCATCAGCGAGCCTTGATAAGGGCTTATACTGGTCGGATTAAGTTCCCTAACAATGATAAATTGATAATGACCTCGGGCTACGCGGAGATGAGCAAGTGGCGGAATGTTTAGGCATGCCTAGACATCAACCAGAGCAGTTCCTGTGTGAGTTTGCTCTGTCCACGTAGAACAAATTGTTACGAAAAACAATTGAATATTCTTGGGTAAAAAAACGCCAGTTTCTCCCAAAGGTGGAGCCGTTTGCGTTTTGCATTGTGTAGTGGTTGCGTTCCGTTTTGCGTTGGGTTCTAGTTGTCTCAGCGCGCTGACGGTGAGAAGGACCGTCACCAGCGGCATTGCAGAAGTCGAGACTCGATGGGGCTCGACGTGAGACCGAAGAAGACCCTTCGGTTTTTGTTGGGGTTCAAAGAAAGGATAAGATGGATGGAGCTCGATGTTTGCTGCCCGTTCTGGTTCTCCCATTGTGTCCGCCATGGTGTGGTACGCACGCAGCAGCTCAGTTGAAACGCTAGTGTGTGTGCACGCATGAGCCAGCAGCGGAAGCCAGAACGCTGCCCTCGCTCCGGCAGAGCCGATTGAGCACAGTATTGCAGGCCGTCTACTTGGCTTTGTAACTCTTTAAGCCGAATCCCACCCCCCCCCGGTAGTTCAGTGGCTATGTCGTTGTGCTGCTCAGATCGAGCTCGGGGGTTAAATCCCGGCCACTGCAGCCGCATTTAAATCTGGGCGAATCGCAAACAGGTTCGGGTGCTTAGATCAAGGTGCAGGTTAAAAAGCCCCAGGTGGCCCAAATTATTCCGGTGTCTCCTGCACCCCGCCCCTCCCGGTGGTGTGGTCTTGAATTATATTGTGGTTCTCTCACGTAAAACACCATAATATTTTTTAGCGAAACAGATGGCGCGTATGTGGAATTCTAATCCTTCGCACGAGAGCTAGTCGCGTTGTTCCTGCCTTTGGAGCATAACCCGTTCGGTGAGGTTGTACGTGAAGACACAGCTTACGTTTCAATAGTGCGACCTGAAGCGACAAGGAACAAACCTTGACAATCAACGCTATTCTAACGCAAGAAATTTTCATGAGACCCTTTATTACGGAGAGTAATGACATAGAATGGTATTTTAGGAGGCGCACTTGATTTGACGAGAAGTTGAACTTGTTGCCCTCTCTCACTCTTGCAGTTTCTGTACTTTTGAATATGACAGCCCCATACTCCAACTTTAACAATGTATCCATTTGTAACACGTGTTTCCCTATTTTTTTTGTTATACAGTGCATTATTTGTAGAAGCTGAACAACCAGAACCTAATAAATATTGTAAATATGGTGATAGGCCTGACGTGAGCTAATATTTTTAAATACCCGTTGAATTTTTCTCTATAATGTGTGGGCTGCGTTTGCAGGAAATCAAGATAAATTTACAGACCTTAGAACATCCAGCCATATGGATCGTGTCTGAAGGAAATAATATTAGCCGGCCTTCACTTCAGGCACGTTTTCTTGGTCCTCAACGAAAAGGGTTAACTAGAGACGCTGAAGTTGCTTGGATGATACTATGGACTGAGCGAAACACGATGCATTTATTGCCTCACCATTTCGAACGCAGTTCTGCTCGGTTAAGTGAAGCTCTTGTGAATTTCTCAAAAACGTACATAATGGCCTTGAAATAATGGCCCACCCACTTTTAAGGCTGTCGTTGTGGCTTTGTTGTTTATATTTATAAACGTCGCGACGTTGAAACTGCTCGTAAAAGGACGGGTGGTCGCTCCAGTTGGAGCAAGCAAGTGCGCGTCTACGAAACTGGTAGAAGGCGTACAGAGATAAGCATACCGATCTTGAAGATTGCGGTAGCTCGAAAGTGAAAAGAGTCAAATTTTTGACAACCACGGGGAGACATGAACGTAACCTTGTCAGTAACTCGTCAGTGAGTCGACAGATACTGAAGACACGTGGATGAAAATCGGCTTGTGCCGGACACAGAGACTGAAAAATGTGAACAGCGATAACAAAACGGGGATTATCGTTTTTTTCATTTCACGTTATTTGAGTGCATGGACGTCTGAATGTTTTTTGCCACACCATATTTTTCCCAACCAACCCGCTTCCCCCCTTTTCCCCCCAAGAAAGAATAAGAAAACGATAATGAAAAATCACTATACCGCTGAACTGCAAAGGCAAGTTGAAACTCATTGTTTTTCAGCGTAGATAGCAAGCAGAAATACAAGGGCTAACGTTGGGACTGGCTTTTTGTTCATGTTGAAGAGAAGCTCGCTGCATATTCACTGGAGTGAACGATGCAAACTACACGCCCGACGCATGGACAAGCGCGACGCCCACGTGTCGTACGTGCCCTTTGCACAATTTGTTCTTTTGACTGCGTAGTGAGTTTCCCTTCAACAGGAAGTACGATGGTTGCATGATTAAAGCGGGTTACAAAAAAATAAGGTTCTCATGAAATCTACCGCCGGCGAACTCCCATGTGAACTTATTTTCGAATGAGCATTCTTCATCACACACTTTCACATTAATGGCGGATGGCTTACGGACTAGGATTCAGGTTGGTATTGCCCGCACCCTTGTTGTCACCTGCAAGAGAAAGGGCTTTGCAATGAGTCACGCTGCCTGCCTGAAAGCAAGACCCTGGGAAAAGGCACTGATGTGTACTAGTGGATCTGCAGCACCATAGGTACCGGGCATATATGGAAAATCTTATTAATGAAAAGTGGCAGCAGCAGTGACCGGCATGCTAGTATATTTTAGTGAGTTCAACAAAATTTTCACCCTGGAGTCCTTCCAAGTCCTTGTGCGATGAAGCGTTGGGCTCATTTGCATATGTTTGTGATTTCATATGTTTGTGATTGCATATGTTCCTGAGGGTCTCGCATTTGCCATAAGGCAAATGCGAGACCCTTTCTCGAATTAAGAAGAAAAATCCCCTTCTTTGTTAACGAGTGATCGAGATTGGCGCGAGACAGCTTTAGCGAAACGACTGCTCTGGGGCGTACTGTCAGCCAGCATAAGCAGCAAAATAAAGTATTGTTCAAAATAATAACGCATTCCGCTGATTACCCGTCCTACGGGAAGGAAATATTGCCGTCTTCCAGTTTCATAGACACTGCACCCGTGTGACCGAAGCGCGATGGCCTCTGTGACAGAGAGAGAGAGCGCAGATTTGTTTTACTAACGGCTCTTCGCCCGGGCCGTAGGTCTGCGGGAGATTTTAGCATCGTTTTCGTAGTTTAGTGGCGTTCCAGAAAGGCTTGCTCTTTATACAAAATTTTGTATTCACAGCGTTGAAACCTCAACCTCTGTTCTCTAGACCATTGTGAAACACACCATCGTAACGCCTATAAAAATGGAACCCAAGCAAGATGGACTACGCTGTCAGCTAGAACGGCGGGAGAATAATTTAGGATCAGGAATATGGCCTTAAAACGCAACACACTGCTTCGCAGAAAGAAGCTCCGTCGGCACATGCCCATTTCTGCCACCGAAACTTCTCATGCGCTTGTTACTCAGCTGAGCAAAAGCATTGAGACAGACACTTGAACAAGGGTTAATGGCTGAAGCAATATACATAGTCCCGGATACCATTTGAAAGAGCACCTAACAGAAGTGGTTTGAATGGAAAATTTTCCTTGAACAGATGGGTTATTCTCTGTGTTACACGAAGCCGAAAGAAAGGAGTGAAGGAGCACTGTGAATCTATGAACGTATTTGACTCCTTCCACTTCCACTTGGATTAGCTCGTGAGGCGCAATATTTTCATTAATCACTGAAACACATTAGTTACCCCTGAGGCTGAGAGCAAATCAGGGAGCTCTGTATCATATCGAACGTGTCAACTGTGTATCGAATGGCCACTCTCTCCTTGATCGGCTGATGTACCGCCTGTTTCCTCACATAGAAAAAATGGCGGCATTATTATTAATTACTTGAACTTCTGAACATGCTGCTTCAATTACGCCTCCGCCAGCGAAATATTTTAACAACCAGGCATTCGTCATTTATATCTCAATCCCTGACATACACAAAAATTTTGGTATGCCTGTTTGGCAATATTCATATTGGCCCAGTCACCCATGTTCAAAAGAATTCCAGATTATCATCAAACATTAACAGATGCATCTGTACACAGTGATGATCAAGGCGCTTCTGCACCTTTTTTATGCCCTTTGACACAAATACGACTTACATTTCATATACCACATCCAGTCTCATCAACAACTGCGGACCTAGCCGAGATTTAAGTTGCACATAAATAGGTGCAAGATGCGCTAACCGCGTCGAAGATTGCAATATGAACTCCCGCGCTGCCCTCAGCTGACTACATCGAAGCCACATTGATTGTCCAGTTGTGCGGAGCATTACTGACATCGGCACCAAAATTACATCACGTGGGGTATCTCCCGTTGCCACTGGATACCTTCGAAGGCACGAAGGGATTGCCGGAAATGAAGAGGTTCATCGGCTGGCCTCAACCTGCGCTAATAGCGACTGTGACTGTCCATAAAGTTGTGAAAGTTTGACGACGCGCGTATGCTGATCAGTCACCGCCTGCGCAGGCAGCGCACAGACCAGCCTGTGGCAAATGCAGTGTTTCCGTCTCGTGTTCGCGATCGAGGCTTGCCTCGTCGCGCAAGAGCAAAAATATTGAAGCTAAGGGTTGCTTTTGTTTACGTGTGTGAACGTTTATGCCGACAAGGAAGTGCGGTCTATGCGTCGGGCACTTCTTGCGGTTGCTGCGAGACTTCAGCAGCTGATATTACAGTGTCGCGCTTTCATTGCGAAGCGCACGTCGCCAGTGAGGGACTGTCACCTCCTTGGCCGGCGGTCCACGACACTCGACGAATGTTTGTGCCCCAGTATTTGCACGTCTCGATGAGATTGATCTCATCGCGCCGCCTTCACTTTTCTAGAAGTAACGAACCAATGTTCACGTTTACGTATTATTTTTCTTTTCTAATGACAGGAGATGAGACACTATTTCTTCTATTTTTGACGTTCTTTTAGTAGCGTGACCTGCAGTGACTGGCCCTACTGTGCGTGACCTGTACTTCGTTTTTAGAGCGCAGGTGTTACAAGCTAGTTCTCCCAGGATCGTGTACGTGTGTAGACGGAAAACCATCATCATTAGAAGTGGCTCCAAGGTCGTCGTCTTCGTCCACAGCTGGCTCGTTGGCGCCCCTCGGCGCTACCGCGCGAACGCGCTCGTGCCACTGCTGCCGCATTCGTCGTCGTAATTGATTATTTAATTAATTAAGAAACACAAATACATAACTAATTTTACAGCGAATCACGGCGAAGCTGTTAAAGGCTAGTTTCCCCAGGATCGTGTCTATGTGCATAAAAAACTCCCCAAACGTGGGCCGATACCGAATATAGTTAAATAGCAGGCCGACCCACGGCGGAGTGGAAGCTGGCGTTAAGCACTCTCCATACGTGGGCCGATCCCGAAGATAGTGCAAAGCCGGGCCGACCCGCGGCGGAGGTGACGTTCGCCGCTGATCATCCTCCTCCACAGAGTGGAGAGGCACTCATCTTTTTTTTTTTAGATTTGCCATCTAGCTTTTTCCTTCTCTTTCTGTCTTCCATTTTGATGCTTCGATTTTCTGCTCTTTTCTGAATATTAGGCAGGCGTTGTGCCGCTTCCGGTGGCAGTGTCCAGACTGTTCCTTGCTCTCCCTTTCCTGTCGAGCTTAGGTATGCTTTCAAAACAAATAATAATAATAATATTTAATAATAATACTAATAATAATAGTAATAATAATAATAATTCTGTCGAACAACATTGAGCCCCTGCTGTAGACCAGAGAGAGAGAGAATAAATATTTCTTAATTTGAATCTGCGAGAAAAAGTGCTTCTTTTTTCAGATGAGGTGGTTGTCCTATTTATTCCATATATGCAATGGCCTTAGATGCTTCCTTGGCCTGGATCAACAGCTTGCGCTGGTCCTGCGAGGCAGCGAGCATGGCCTACCACGATTGTTAACGGTCCACTTCTGTGTTTTCGGTTCTTCTTTCTCCATTTTCATTTTCATGATTGTTCAGTTTCTCAGGGTTAGGACGCTCCATCACCACGTGGCGTAGGGTGTCCGGAGCCCCGCAGGTCCGGCAAACGTATGGGGACTGGGTTGGGTGCATTCTATCGATTATAATGTCCTGTACATAAGAATTTGTTTGGAGACACCGTAGAGCGACTGTCCCTTGTCTGGTTAGTTTGGCAGTGGTAAGAGGTACCCCTTCTTTGCAACCCCAAAAAGAAAATCAGATCTATGATACGGAAAATAGGTGCACTTTGAAAGCTGCTACCTACTTCCGAAATGTGCCACGTATAATGTGCCACGTAAAATGTTGCCCACTGGCAGCATTCAGGGTACTGAGAGGAATAAAGAAATGAATATAGATGCACAGTGCAATACCGCATATTTATGCGTTTCAACATGTTTATTGTGACAATAGAGCTCCCAGGTTGTGCGTGCCTCTGGAGTTCCATAGATTACTCAGTGCCCATAAGGGCGATTAAGGCCCATTTCATATTACAGTTTCAAATTCTGTATGCTTCTTGGGCATAAGTGATCAAATACATTTCCCCTCTGCGCAGCACGAAGGTATGAATTATATTGTTTCGTAGTAATACATTTAATGGAACTCGCTAGCACAATTTAGTGAGTAATCATCGATGAGAGTAGGAATACGAGAGAATTTTATTTATTCTTTTCTTTCTTGATATACTTTATTTATCTAGAGAAGCGCGATTTTACGAAGCAGTAGCCGAGCACCCGTATCCCAATCTAGGCTGTTCATGGTACAACCCAGGTAATGACAAAAAATGTTGCTACCTATTTTACGTTGGTACAGTGTTCTAACATAGATCGATGCATGTGGATTGGGTTGATTATGGAGGAAAGCTATTCTGACAGAGTGCCTACTATTTCGCCTACGTCGGTTCAGCTTTGAGGACAGATAGCCAGACTCTGGAAAGTGGGACGAAATACGCAAAAATGTCTCGCATAAAAAAAAATTAACGAATGTACGTGACTAGGCATTGTGTCGTCAGCGACCGATGAGCGCAAAATTATTTGAAATCTACCTTGCAATTTTATTGAAATGCGAGACTTTACACACTTAAGAGGTGGTAATAGAAGGGGAGCGTGCCCTACTTGGCCCTTTCTGTCATAAAACTCGGTTTTGCGCTTGAACCTGTGATAACAGAGCCTTGGAATTTGAACGGTACACGAGGACGTGTAATATTATCAAGAAAGCAGGCGAATATCGGATATCCGTGCTTTTCCTGCTATCATTTCACTTCACTTTTCATTTATTTTCACCATGATGGCCCGGAGGCATTACATAACAGAGGGCTTTAATCCTTGTGACAATGTTAGTACAAATGTACAGAACAGTAAAGAAACAACGATAAACAAAAAGAAGCCAGGAACAATTGTGAAAAAAGGGGAATATCGTGTTAGAGTAAGGGTGGGTGAGACCGGTAATTAAGCAATGTGGTTGTTTAACATTTAGCGGAACGTTTTACAGCCAGTGCATGACACAATATCTTCTGGGAGGTGGTTCCAATGGATGATTGCGTCAGGGAAGAATGAAGTGTTTATGGCAGATGATCGGGTGTTAATGTGTGCTATGGGACGACTGTGGCTTAAGCGAGAGGATGTACGTAAGGGTGGATTTAATAGTGAGTGCCTCGAGTGTGAATGGTAATAAAAGGTGTGAAGCAAGCAGAGGCGAGAGGTGATCCGGCGAGAAGCAAATGGGGGTAACTCAAATGTACGTTTCAGTGCGGTTATGCTGGTCTCACGAGAGTAATTGGAAGGTATAAACCGAGTAGCGCGATTTTGTATTGCTTCCATGTCATAGGTAAGATATGATAGGGAAGGGTGCCAGATGGATGACGCATATTCTAACTGCGGACGTGCGAATGTTAGATATGCTAGCTTTTTTATTTCTGGTAATCTTGCTTTCAGATTACGTTTTGAATATCCAAGGGTACCTGAAGCATTAGAACAGATGGTGTCAATATGAGTTGACAATGACAGCAGTGATGTCATGTAAAGGCCGATATATTTGTAAGAGGAGGCATGATTGATGGGAGCTGAATTTATTGTGTAGGTGTGACTGGTTAAGCTGTGGTTTCGGGTGAATGACAGAGCTTTGCATTTATTAAGGTTAAGCGGCATGAACGATTTCTTGCACCATACTGCGATTGAATCGAGATCCTGTTGTAGTGCGATGATGTCATTCGAGCTTTTCATAGGTGAATATAGGACACAGTCATCCGCGAAAAGACGTAATTTATTCTTAATGTTAGCAGATACGTTATTGATGTAGATGAAGAAAAGTAGAGGCGATAAACCAGCTCCTTGTGGCACACCCGATGTTACGCTGCTAAGGGACGAATTATGGTTATTTGCAGAGGTAAACTGTGTGCGCCCTTTTAAGAAGTGTGTGAGCCAGGTAAGCAAGCTATTTGGGATTACAATAGATGCGAGTTGTTGAAGTAGGTGATTGTGGGAAACGCGGTCGAATGCTTTCGAGTAATCCAAGAAATTGACATCAATCTGCAAATTAAGGTCCATGAATTGCAGAATGTCATGGGTGAACTCGGCGAGTTGGGTCTCGCATGAAAATAGTTTTCTGAAGCCGTGCTGGTGAGCGTAAAGGAAGTTGATAGATTCAAGGTGAGCCATTAGGTTGGATGAGATTATATGTTGTAGAAGTTTAGAAGGAATGCTGGTACGAGAAATTGGATGATTATTTAGAGTGCGCGAGCGGTCGCCAGTCTTAAAGATTGGTACGACATGGGCCTTTTTCCAGTCGTCAGGCAAGCTCTCAGTCTTTAAGGATTGCGTAAATATTAGGTGTAGTACCTGGCTAGAAATGTTACTGGTGTTAACAAATATTTTGGCGCTAATGCCATCGCACCTAGCTGAGTTGGTTAGTTTTCGTGAATTAATAAGGCTACATATGTCATCAGGTTTGATCTTGATGTCTGGCATTAATTTGACTGAAAGTGGTGGTATTGGTTCGATGGGAATGTCATTAGTGTTGGAGAAAACTGAGGTGAAGTAGTCGCTCCGAGCTTTTAAAAAAGGCGGGTCATCGTACGCGAATATGACCTATAAGACCAGACTCCAGATGAAAAACGGGCAGTGATGTTTTACAAGAATGTTGTACAGCGTTCTACTGAATTTTGCAGTCTTTACCTTCCTACTTCCTACGTAAATGTTCGTTCTGTATCGTAAAGAAACCCCGAGAAATGTAAAAAGAAAGCATCGGGCGGTTACGATACTCTCCGATGCAAAGTTTGAGCGGAGCTGTAAACGTGTTTTCATTTCGCGATATATTCAGGCAAAGAATTTGAGACCCAGATAACTGCATTCACGGTGGTGGGCCAATGCCGTCAGCCCCATGACGAAGAGAGGGGCAGTGTGGGAACGCTCGCATGATGAGCGGCACCGGAGCTGTGGAAGAAGTCGACGACGAATGCGCGAGCAGTGGCACGAGCGCTTTCACGCGGTTACACCGAGGGACGCCGACGCTCAACCCAGGAACAGGCGACGAAGAGCTGAGCTTTAAAAAATTTGACATACGCCAAAGAGGGCAAAGGCGCTCAACAGACATAAATTACTTGACAGTCTAATTCGAATGTGCTGTTACTTCTTATTATTTGTGTTCTCCCACCGAAGGTCGTGGGTTCGTGTGTCTTAATCAAAGCTGCCTTAATTGACTGTGTCTTAATAAACTTCGCCCTAATTTACGTCAAAGAAGTTACGTCATCTGACGCGCGGGGTCAAGGAGCAGCTCTTTGCTGGTGTCGTGCGGAGCCCTCCGAAGACGGTCGCGTAGTTCTTGTCCGAGGCCGTGACCGTGGAAAATATACTTCTGCATCGGTCCTACCATTGCGACCGGCAAGTCAGCAGCATGTGCGCTACTGAGATTTTCACAACCATACGATGTAACAGTGACTGTCTGCGAAAGCTCACCTGCACGGTAGTGCGTGAAGAGTTGCAAAAGGCCGCCGTCACACCAATACCGCACCCTACGGTAAGCTCCTTTGCAAGCGTTATCAAGGACAAGCTGTACCAGGCCCTCCATAATACCTTGCCTCCTGATAATGCTGCGGCAGGACCTACTGAATACCGCCGTGCGACCTACGCGGAAGCCTTGAGGCACCCTGCTTCCTCTGCGCCGCTGTTCGTTCGTGCTCCTCCTACAGTGTCACTTCAGTCGACGCAGCCAGCACATCGCACTGCGAAGCTGGGTACACGCCGCCGCCCTCTCTCATGCCACTCCAGTTGTCCATCGTCATGAGCAACCAGTCCATTAGATGGAAGGTAGGCGCACGTCCCCTCGGGAGTCGGACGTTTGGCGCACATGCGATCGGCGGCCTCTATGCTTCCACTGCCGGGAAGCTGACCCCCTGCACCGGCAGTGCCCATGCCGGCACCTTGGATTTCCAGGCTTTTCCGCATACTCGCCACCACCCCGATACGGCCAGCGACCCCGGGATATTGAGGACTACATTTCTGAGCAGCGCTTGCTACCTACCACCTGCCGGGAGGCAGCTGAGGTCACCGTCTCCAAGACGACGTTCACGTCCGCCCCAGCGGTATTCTAACGCCCGGTTGCCCAGTCGCCGCTGGGAAAACTAATTAACGCGACCTTTGGGGGCGAGGTCGCTGACGGTCGACATGCTGAAGACCCCCGATCGTCGAAATCAGGGGCAGATCCCGATTCAACACTACCTGCAGCGGAACTGAATGACCAGCTTTTCCTCGATATACCAGTGACCATTGATGGTTACGCCGTTAGTGCTTTAGTGGACACCGGCGCAGACTACTCCATATTACGCGGCAAAATCACAATGAAGATGAAGAAAGCAATCACGCCCGGGCATAACTCGCAGATTCGGAATGCTGCACGTTGTTACCCCATTGGGTGCCTGCACAATTAGACTTGACATTCAAGGGTCTACATTCGTATCGAGTTGCCTTGTCCTACGCGAATGCTCCCGTGACGTTATTCTTGGCGTCGTATCACATCCTCAGCTGACCGATCAATCGATGGGCAGGACGATCAACGGCGTGCCGACGTACCTCGTGTTTCTGCTGACAGCGTAACGCTTCCTCCACGAGCCAGTGTCCTCGTCGACGTCACATGCTGTGGCTTACGCGATGGCGAATCGGTAGCCGAAACTAATTTGGAACACCTCTTGAAGCAAGGTGTTTGTATGGCTAGAAGTGTTATGCAGCTTCGTGATGGCCAGTCGCAATTGCTCGTTACCAACTTTAGCAGCGAGCATCGACATCTTTTCCGCGGCACTTCGATAGCTTTTGCAGGCAAAGTAGCAAGCGTTAACAAGTATTCCACGTGGGAAGTAGGGCAGACAGCAGACACGTCTCTGGGCCATATCGACATCAATTCTGAATTGTCCACTGATAGCCAGACAGCACTGCGCAAGATCTTGCACGAATTCCGGATCTGCTTTGCGAGTTCTTCAAAGATACGCCAGTCCCATCACTAGACACAGGATCATCACGTACGGGGACGCCCGCCCGATACACCAGCAGCTTTACCGCGTGTCGGCAAAAGAACGCGAAGCCATACGTATGCAAGTCCGGGAGATGCTTGATGATGGCATCATCCAACCTTCCAACAGCTCGTGGTCGTCCCCGGTCGTTCTTGTCAAAAAGAAAGACGCAACGCTCCGCTTCTGCGTCAACTATAGGAAGCTTAACGACGTTACTAAAAAGGACACATATCCGCTGCCGCCACTCAACGACTCATTAGATACGCTATGGCGTGTCCACTATTTTTCTTCTCTCGATTTTAAAAGTGGCTACTGGCAAATCGAGCTAGATGAACCAAATGGTCTCTACGAATTTCGATTAGTTCATTTTGGCTTGTGTTCAGCCCCGGCTACTTTCCAGCGAATTATGGACACTGTCCTCACTGGAAAGAAGTGGCAGACTTGCCTTTCGTTCCTTGATGATGTGGTCGTATTTTCTGAAACGTTCGAGCAACATCTTCACTGCCTGCGAAGTGTTCTATAAGCCATCCGATCAGCACACCTCACACTTAAGCCCTAAAAGTGCCATTTCGATTATGAAGAGCAAGCTCCTCGGGCATGTAGTAAGCGCCGATGCGGTCCGACTCGATCGAGACAAGATTGCCGCTGTGGCCGCATTTTCACCTCCTGCCGATAAGAAGGCCGTCCGGCGCTTTCTGGGTTTGTGCGCCTACTATCGTCGGTGTATTAAGGGCTTTTCGAAGATAGCGGAGCCTCTAACTCGCCTTACAAGGGACGACACGCCATTTTTCTGGCATAATGATCAACAGGCAGCTTTTACTGAATTACGACAGTACCTGCAGTCAGCACCCGTTCTTACACATTTTGACGATGGTGCTAATACAGAGGTGCATATCGACGCCAGTAGCATTGGCCTTGGCGCAGTGCTCTTCCAACGTCAAGATGGAGTGGAAAGAGTTATAGCCTATGCCAGCCGCTCACTGTCCCGTGCCGAGGTGAATTATTCGACGACGGAGAAAGAGTGTCTTGCCGAAGTGCGGGCGATTATCAAGCTTCGCTCCTACCGCTGTGGTCGTCCGTTCAAAAAAGTGACGGACCATCGTGTCCTCTGTTGGTTGGCAAGCATGCGCGTCCCTTAAGGACGACTGGCAGGGTGGAGCTTGCGGCTGCAGGAATTTAACGTCACTATTGCTTATGATTCCGGCCGTAAGCACGAAGACGCTGGTACACCGTCCCACGCACCCATTGATCCTGTTAGTCAGGAAACGGAAGACGATGACGGCTTCATGGGCGCCATTAGTTCTTCAGACTTGATCAGACGGCAGCGTGACGACGGTGAGATTTGACCAATCATCGACCACATAGAGGGCCGCGGCACAGCCATACCACGCCATCTGTCCCGCTCGTTGACGTCCTACTGTCTACGAGACAACGTACTGTATAAGAAGAATGCCCATTCGAACAGCAGTGCTTACCTCCTGGTGTTTCGAAGAGACAGGCAAGACGACGTCCTCTTCGCTTGCCATTCATTACAAACACACATCTCGCTATTTAGGCTTCTCACGGACACTAGCTAGAGTAAGCGAGACATACTTGTACTATTGGCCGGGCTTTCGGCAAACGTCAAACGGTACGTTAACAGCTATCGTGAATGTCAGCACCGAAAGACACCGTCCGTTAAGCTGGCTGGCTTTCTTCAGCCAATTGAAGCACCTCACACGCCTTTCAACCAAGTCGGCATGTACATTCTCGGACCGTTTACTCTTTCTGCCAACGGCAACAAATGCGTCATCGTCGCGATTGATTATTTAACACGCTATGCTGAGACGCAGGCGATTGTGCTAGCCACGGCTTCAGAGGGAGCACAATTCTTCATGTGCCACATCGTACTGCGTCACGGTGCTCCCTCCATTGTCATAACATACAGAGGGACAGCGTTCACAGCCCGGCTTATAGATGAAGTTTTTGAATTAAGCAACACCAGACATTGAACGACGACCGCGTGTCATCTACCAGCCAACGGACTTACCGAGCGACTGAATAAGAAAGTGACAGACCAGATCTCCATGTACATCGGCGTCCAACACAAAGCATGGGATTGGATCTTGCCTTACATGACCACCGTATAACACCACCGTGGAAGAGACGACGCGATTCACATCATTTCGCCTTCTCTACGATCGCGAAGTCCAGACGACGCTAGATGCTGTGCTGCCATGTCAAGACGCTGAGCAATTGACAAATGAGCCGCGGAATTTGCTGAGCGCGCCGAGCCCGCTCGGCAGCTCGAGCTGCTGCACATCGGCCAGCGGCAGCAGACAGACGCACGACGCTACAACATCCGCCACAGGGACGTGTCCTACAACCCCGGAGCCCAAGTTTGGGTGTGGACCCCTGTTCGCGCCGTGGCCTCTGTAAAAAGTTGCCGAGCCAGTATTTTGGTCCGTATAAAGTACTACGCCGCGTCAGTGACGTTAACTATAAAATGGTCCCGGAAACAACATCGCAGGCACGGAACAGGACACAAAGACAACCGAGCTCGGACATAGTTCATGTTGAGCTATGAAACAGTACTCTGGACGTTCGTAATTTTTTTCTCTTACTACCCATCTTTGTTTCGGGTTTTCATTTATCTTGGTGAAGTTGCCTCTTCGTTCATTGACTGTGCCAGCGGGACGTTTCTTATTCTTTTTGTACTTTCCCTTTGTCTGCGTTGTGTTATCTTTCTTTTGTATTGTTTTTATTTATTACGCCTATTTTACAGCATCTAGATCATGCTTTTGTTCGGAAGAGGGGATAATGTCATGTGTAGATAGTGGGTCGAGGGCAAGAGTGGGCCGAGCCCGAAAGAACAAAGAAGACCACACAATTCTTCCCTGCTTCCGCGCCAACCCCAACGGACGCGTTTTCCAGGAGCCAGCTGCTCTGCGGTTTAATAAACCTCCAAGAGAATTTCTGAAGGCTCGTGACAATACGCTTCCCTCGTGATGGTTCACGGTAGTGATAAGCAGACTGCCTGGTTTTTCAAAAGAAGGTCCTGGGGCAGCTTGAACGAATATTTATTAACGAAAATATTAACAAACATAAGAACGCCTTCTTGTGCGGACTACGCGTTGTCTATGGAACACTTAACAACGCGTTCTTAAATTCGTCATTTTCGTTATTAAATGTTCATGCAAGCCGCTCTTGGTCGGCGCATTGAACGACTGACCAATGCCTTTCAGGATATTTTGCTTTACAATCTCACATAAGCAAGATGATAGCAGAATATAAAACAAGGCTAAATTTAATCACAAGGCGAAGCGCATGGACACTGAATATGGCAAATCAGTGCTGCGAAAGCCTGCAAGGTGCGGTAAGGTTCATGAAAGTGAACATTGGCCTTCACCGAACTGTAGCACTAGGTTAGAAATGCTTTCGTTCTTAGAAACCCGCATTGGGTTTTCATTGTAGCCGCGTGCGTAGGGTGGATGGCAATTGTTCTCTTTTATTAACCTTTTTCCTTTACTGAGATACACCGATATTGAAAAATGTCCGCCTCTGCCACGACTTCACGGATATGCGCGAACATCATTGATTGTCGCCTATATACGAAATTTCTTGAGTTGGACAGTAGTGTATCTGTCAGTGCATTCTTAGGTTGTGCAGAAGGTTACAGCACACACAAAAAAATTAATTCAGCAGAACCCATCTCACGATGGAAATAGACAGTACTGCCTTTAGCATTGAATGAATACAGCTACACAGTGTATTGCTACCGTCAAACCGAGTTATGTATGAAGTGTCTGCTGCAGCGGGGTCCCTCTTTCGCATTTCCCTAAGAACACTCGGGGCCATCTAGCACCACCACCGTGAAGCCTGCCCTTGGCTTTCGAAGCGCATGGCGCGGCGGTGCGTGCTAACGCTGAGAAACGCGCCATGCGACCACCCAGACGCTCCTCTCGATCTTCTTTCTGGACACACTGCGCCATCTAGTGACACGGCCGAGTAGTACGCGCGTAGCCTCCGAGACCTGAAACGTGGCGCGAAGTTGCCGCAAGAATTGTTCCCTCCGCTGTTGCACACCCAATGGAGTGGCTCACACCTAGTTACCCTAGTTGGCGTCAAAAACGTCTAGTGAAGAGCGGCACACACCTATTTGCACATACCCAGTTACCATGTCGCCATCAAAGAGGTTCATTTAAGACCATCACAGACTGAGTGGCACATACACAGTTATCGAAGTCGGCATCAAAGTGTTTCATTGAACTGCCGTACCTGGCTGGCCTCTCAGTGATTCATGCCGGCGCGAAAGAGGTTCGTAGAAGAGCGGCCCACATGTACACCCTGCCACGTACTCAGTGACCCAATTTAGAGCTGAAAGTGGGGCTAGTCGGTCCTGGGTTAAGTGCATTAGAAGAATTTCCAGCAAAGGTAGGCTAAGCAAGGAAGCAAGTGGACAGAAAAACCAGCATCTTTCTGTTGACTTGCTTCCTTGCTTAGCGATGTATTGCTGGAAATTCGTTTGTCCCAAGTTTGTCCAACGGTTGGTTTTGAACCCCGTTCCATTGTCACAGCCGCCCCATGCACTACCAATGCGACCGTGGACTACACAGTGGCCCAGGTAGGCACGACAACGGTTAAATACATACGTACGTACGCAGCTAGCCTCCGGGAAGTGCGTGAAGTGCCCTGAGAGTGCTAACGCAACAAATGATAGTAATACTCGATCAGGTGAGCGAAACGGTACTGAAGCCCCCCATTACGGGTGTCTATCGTAGCTCGTACATAGTTTCGTGACGTTATCCCTCCAATAAACGTGTACACATGTGCGCGCAATTTGTTTTCGAATTCTGCCTAATAGCGACAAAAGAAATACTGACATAGAGCCCGCGGCTCCAAAACTTCCCGCTTACCGAATGGCGGTTAAGCTCACTTTGAATAGATTATTACCACACGCGTCGCGCTTTCAGTTTTCGTTCGTTCGTTAGCACGCTCGTTCGGTCTGTTCAATTAGATTGACAATCATCATCGATAGTTCCTGCGAATTTTTATGCGAAGCATACTAGCCGCACAACCACGCTCTTCCTTGCTGCGCCGCGCGCGGCCGTGTAGCTACCATATGACGTCATAGCAGCTGCAAAAGCGGAGGCTCCACTCGTGCGCTCGCTTGCGGCCGCGTAGCTACATAGCCGGGTTTCAGCTCGTGCGCTCGCCTGCGGTCGCACAGATGGTACTGCGGCCTAACTCCCGCTCCTCCCGCTGGGCACTGACGTCACAACAGCGGCAAACCGGGCTCAACTCTTGCAAGATGGGCTGGGTGGGAATCGAACCAGGGTCTCCGGAGTGTGAGACGGAGACGCTACCACTGAGCCACGAGTTCTTTTTTTTTCTTTATTCACAAAATGACATACATACATAAAAACACGTTGGCCTACTTGGACCAACGTGACAAGCTAAAATTTCTTGAAATTCACTAATTCATCAAGAATACCCAACCAGTCAGGCGGATCTGCCTGTACACGATATATCTCACGTTAAAATGATGCTTTCAACAAAATTTTCTCGTGCTGAGCGCGCATTCACATCGGCGTGCGTTACCGCCATCCGTGTCTTCCAAAGACTATGGAGGCCCAGGAGCATTATCATGTCGTACGGAAAGCCCTGATGGCTGTCTACCGGCAGGAAACATATACCCTGTGCTGTTATCGGCAGTTCCTTTTTAAGAGTTCTTTGCAAGACGTCCCAATAAAAAAATGCATCCCAGCACTCAAGAAAGCGTGCTCAATGGTCTCCGGCTTGTTACATAGCGCACAGTTTGTCGTCCATGGTACAAATATTCCTTTGTCGGCTATCCATGTTTTGACCGGAAGGGTAGATGTATGCAATTTAAAGAAGAACGACTTTACGCTTGCTCTCACTGGCATCCTTTTAACTCTTTTTAATACATCTTGTCCTGGGCCTCCATAGTATTTCATTCGGTACAATGGCACTGGCATCATAACTTCAAATAAATCCTTGTAAAGTTTCTTTCTTGTTACTGTGCTCTGGTACTGAAGGGAAAACCGAGCTTTTAATATTCGAAGGGAGTCGACTACCTCTCGCAAGTAGCCTTTAAGCCGATAGTGTACAGGCTGTGCACTAGGCACAATAAATTCAGGCAAAACGCTTTTCAATCGGATCTGGATCATCGTACGCAAGAATGAATCACTTTGATCTCGCAAGAAGACAAAACGAGAAACAATCTGTCGTAAGAACAAATGCGACAATCCAAGACCACCATCTCGAACAGGACGAAACAAGTTGGTACGGCTGACCCTTTCCCAAGTGGAACCCCAGATAAAAACAGCAAATACTCTGTGTATTTTCTGTACATTAACACGGGTCATCGACAAAAATTGGAGGACATACCACACTTTGGCAATTAAAAACAAATTACAAACAGTTGCCCTTGCAAACATTGACAAATCACGACCCTGCCATCCTCCGGTTTTCTCTTTTACGCGCGACGTCTCTTCCTCCCAGTACTGCGCGGCACTCTCGTAGTGCTCAAGCGGCACCCCCAAATATTTCGAAGGAGACACGGTCCATTGTAAATTTGCAAAGACAGACGGTGTGTTGTCCCAACTTCCGTGCCAAAATCCGATGCTCTTGTCCCAATTGATCTCGCATCCGGTTTGCCTGCAATATCTTCACTGAGCCACGAGTACGATGCTTCAAAGCGGTACAAAAGCGCCTCTAGTGAAAGCGGTGTTGCCTTAGAAACGAGCTGTTTCTAAGGCTCAGGCGTGCGTCGCTTGCTCAGGCGCACATTTCGTTGCCGCGCCGAACGCTGCGTTGCTCGACGCTCACCGCGTCCAATGCGGGGCGCGTAGTCGCTGCGCCGTAGCCCATTGTCTTACACCCCTTGGCGGGTCGACGGGAATGCTGTCGCGTTCTACTCTTGAAGGCGAAGCAGAGTAACGCATGAGTTGTTTCTTCGTCTAGCCGAACCAAATATAGCCAAGCAACAGCAGTTCACCAGGCTAAACAGTGGTTCAACAACTAAAATAAAGGCTAGTATGCTTCGCACCCTGGGCTTAACCTTAGCTAAGCCACAGCCATTTTTTCCTTCTTTTGCGTAATTACGCAGCCTATAAATAAACTGTGTATATGATTCTAGCAAATATTTAACGTATCTTTATAAAAGCAAAACAGGACTCTACTGACGGTACACTACATCAAAATTTAGTTCTGCGTTACTGCAAGGACTCGCCAGGAGATGCACGAAAGATCATCGTAGCACGTCGATTTTTCTTTCTGCCGAGGCTCCCACATCTACGAATAAACATATAAATTTGGCACACTGACAGTCTATGATTAGTCTTGACGGAAGGGGTTAAATCCCATCAATCAATCACTCGTCTCGAATACGAGTGTGACAGCATTTAATAATTTCCCAGACGGATCGGCCCGCAGCGGCGGGCAGTCGTTGTCCCGGCACTCGAAAACGAGGCTCGGTACTGGGGCCCTCTGTGCTAACATGCGAGAGCGCCGTGCAAGCCGCTTGCGCCTGGCGTGTGCGACGGACAGCGTAAACAGTCCGAGAAGCCTTTGCGCGGCTCCGGGATTACCGCACAAGCTGTTTCCTGCGCCGCTAAGCGCCAAGCACGCCGGCCTGTTCCGGCGATGGCGTCGCTACCGGTCGGGAAAACGAACAACACCTGGTGCGCCGCTATCCCCTTGCCCTTTGCACCTGCGTCGACGGCTCCAGAAGCCCGATAACGGTGGGGAGGTGGCCGCATCAAATTTCCTTTGCGGGGGAACAAGAGCGAGGCCTCGGTTGCCACAATGTCGAGGGATTCGCGAGAGCGTGCTGCCGACTCCACTATATTCTGCGCGGTGTTGTCGAGGTGTACGCGCTCCAACTGGCACCTCCAGTTGCATTTTGTTTTGTTCGTTGTGTATACATCTGGAGTGATAACGAACGTTCGGTAAGTTTGTGTGCTGCTCCGTAAGAAAAGCAGTCCGCGTATATTGAAAGAATGGAAAAAAATCAAGAAATAACTTTGGAAAATATCAGGGCTGATATACATGTCCGAAATAGTACTTCAGGTGCTTCGAAATAAAACGTTTTTGGTACCGAATACCTGCTGTATCGGAGACCCGCACACCGGCAAGCTTAAGCCTCAGCCCTTCTATCCGACATGTTTTCTTAAGGCGCGTGAAAACCTTGTTTTGGGTAGCGGTTGACTGGAAACAATAGGCATGACTCCTGGCCCCAAACCAAGATGCAATTTTTTTTATTTGTCTATTTTGTCGTCGTGGCCAGACGGCAGATTAAAGACAAATCCTGCCTAGTTCATTCGCCTCTCTCCGGATAAGCCTATCCAAAATCTGCGGGAAATTCGCGGGAGAAGACAGTTTTCTCGACTTTTCTCGGGGAAACCAGGACTTTTCTCGGGGAAACCTTTGACACCTGCACATTTGGTACCTGCAATAAGGAACTTTGTGCGTTCATAACCCTCGCATAAAGAGGCGTTTACCTCGGAGGCACATTACTGCCGGTTTTCGTCTGGGCAACGTTTCAGGACAACAGTTTTCCTTCGCTTAATAAAGAAGCAGAAATGTCAAAGCAGTTCCCGACATTGGGCAAGACAAACATCTAGAATAAATAAAATGATGAGGAAACCGTGACAGCAAAAAGTAAATAAAGAAAAACTACCAACGAAAGTAGCAAAGCACAATCCGCGGAGTCGATCAGTACATGTAGTGCGATGAACCTGACAGCCGTAAGACAAGCAAATGTTCAGGCTTCGAAGGCTTTCCCCTGCAAAGTTGTCTTGACGATTGTGTTTTCCAAACCAAATTTCAGATGACAGTGGCCACTAAAGCATTATTACACTGAATGTGTGGCAGTACTTTACAATGCGCTGAAATTATCTGTGTCTTTCGCCAGTTAACATCACCTTATCCCTGCATTGTTTGAACTTTTATCACACT
Source organism: Dermacentor andersoni (assembly GCF_023375885.2). Lineage (NCBI taxonomy): Eukaryota > Metazoa > Arthropoda > Arachnida > Ixodida > Ixodidae > Dermacentor > Dermacentor andersoni. The sequence goes on from NC_092821.1 coordinate 53,661,809, forward strand.
ACCTCGTACTATTTCTGTAATATTCATGTAGCGTTATTCTCCTTAATAGACATAGAATTATCTGTGCTACGCATTGTATCTTCTGCCCAACTCCGTTCATTCGTCGTTATATCAACTAGAACATCGGCTACACAGTTTGGCTCTCTAATGCATCTCGCTGCATTCCTGTTTTTTTTTTTTAATTTATGTTTATCAATTTTTCTTCCATTGCTCGTTGAGCATTCCCTGAATTCTTATTAAGCTTCTATCTTAACCTGCAACTATTTGGCCCGTCTTTTAGTGTCAATAAAATACCATGATTACACATAGTATGTCAACCTAGGCACACACATGCGCTATTGTCAGGCCTTGCGGCACAAGACAATCTGGGCGCTGTTGTGAGCTGCCAACTACCCTCGTTAACCCCTCTTCATTGGAAATTCCTGATAGCACGTTGCCCCGAGACCCTGACTACGGCGCGATATCAAAATCAAATCATGACAAACAGAGACGGGTTGCATCGGACACTACAGATAGACAGAGGCTGTTTGCGTCACAACAATGTGTAAATTTAAAGGAAATACGTACCTTGCTTTGTTCGTTAGTACGTAACAGCCCTTATCATTTCAAGTCGCACGCAAAGTTCCGATAAGCACTCGAGTATGATATACAGGATTCAGCGCTCGCGCATGCGTCCTGAATAAAGTGATATGATATTTAAAGGAAGCCGCGTTACGATAATGCGTTCACTAGCTGCAAAAAACAAAGAAGAAATAGATAAAACGGTTCGATACATTTCGACAGCATGTTTTACCGCACGGTACGGTAGTCACACATGGTAGTGCACGTGAGTTGAAGGCTTATTTGAATTGGTGTTCTCCTCCGATTCCTTTTACTCTTATATAGGCTGAACCTTGGTCCAAACGTTAGACATGTTTCCATTTCTTAAGCATGTCCTTTTCTACGCATTACGCTAGACTAGATAACGTGTTATCGGCAGTTAAATACTGTTGGGGTGTGCGAATAGTGATTTCTGAGACTGAAGTGAATACGAATCGAATAGTTTTCGAATAATGATTAGCCGTTATCAGAATTAATATAAAAGGTTGTTCACATCCCTCTATTAGTAAAGTTAGCAAGTTTCTCTCATTACATAGTATCTTGTGAAGCGTTGTTTATTAAACACACAAATGGACCGTAGGTAGCAAGCAAGTAGTTTCTTCGCATGTACACGACTCTTCAGAGAGCGTGAATGATCGCTGTACCGCCTGTAAAGTATGGCTATGTAAGTGACGTAGCCTGCTCTACTATGCAAGTTATCGTGTTCTATGTCTATACTATGCTCGCGTGGGTGAAAACTTATCGTACGTTTCCTCCAGTTGTACACTCGGCCACAAAATATTACGGACCATGAAATGTGAGAAAAAGCTGAATATTTCCGCAACCTCGCAGCGCAGCCTGGTATTTGCATTTCAGGCCGTGACTATAGTATGCTAACAACATTGTCGTATACAGTTCTACTGGCTATTGCTACAGGCTGCTTCGGAATTAAACGTTTTCTGAGATCCCGTGGTCCGTAAACTTCTGCGGCCGGGTGTACGTGTATTTGGGCGCAGTTGGCAATTCGAAATATGGTTTTTCGAAATATGGCAAATTCGAAAAATTGTCACTATTCGATTCGATCTTTACTCGATACTTTCGGATACACCGTTAAAGTACACCGTTAAAGTACTGCTTCAGAATCAGGGTGTGTGTCCGTCGTGGTACTTAAACACAACGATGGAATCTAGACGACAAGATATTTATTTTCCTACTTTAGGATTTTTCAACTGATTTTCGACCAATTCTTTTTTAATGCGCTGAAAGTTAGGTTGAGATCAAGATTGTTTACCATATATGCCGAGCGAGAAGCAAAAGTATTTTTCGAACAATTTTCGCGTTTTCTTCATCTGGGTAGAGCGTGCACACTTTCCTACGAAATACGAGTACGTCCTGAGCCACCATTCTGTACAGCACGTGTTTTATCGCACATTTGTTGTAATACTTTAAATAAAAATTGGATCAGAAGAAAACGCTTAATATTTTTGAAAAAAGACAGCCGTTCATGTTGTTATTACTTAAGTCCACTTCAACCTCTATAAATATGAGCAAGAAGCCCCCGCTCCAAAGCACTTCGTTGATTGATCGTCGTTCCGCCTCATCAGAGTGCCGGAACCAAAATTTTGAACAAATAAAGGTTCTGTATATTACTTCCACCCGCCGTGGTTGCTCAGTGGCTATGGTGTTGGGCTGCTGAGCATGAGGTCGCGGGATCGAATCCCGGCCACGGCGGCCGCATTTCGATGGGGGCGAAATGCGAAAACGCCCGTGTGCTTAAATTTAGGTGCACGTTAAAGAACCCCAGGTGGTCGAAATTTCCGGAGTCCTCCACAACGGCGTGCCTCGTAATCAGAAAGTGGTTTTGGCACGTAAAACCCCATAATTAAATTTTTGAATATTTCTTCCTTAGGCGAACTTCAAATGATTTTAGAAATATTCGTTGCCTGATTGACTACAGAAGCGCTGACTATGAAAACCTACATGCAAATTTGAATACCACAAATCTTAATTTCCTTTCGGTTAGTAGGTCCGAGCGATTTTTCGAAGGGGTAGAAATGTTCGTGAGCAATAAATTTTAGGTAGCACCAGCCGTTGAAAAAACGTTTTTTCTTGATGTCATCTTTGGGGTGTCGATAACGTAGGAGCACTTATTCTTCACACGAGTGAGACGAAACATGTGTTTGTTGGAACGTCCTTGTGAGCATGAAGGGTTATTCGGATAGCGTCCGAGTTTTTATTCGAATGACCTTGTGGGTAGATTCGATACACATTTGCGCCAGTTTAAAATTGAATTCCACCCGTTCTGGCAGCAATCTCTGTTTGTTTCCGCATACCAAAATCACATGGGCGCCGGTCGAGTTCTCATGATGTGTGCCTAATGCGCGTTACGAAAGCTGACATATTGCTTCAACCTTCTGGCTTCTCGTTTTAAGTTGCCTTCGCCACACAGCACTACCACTGTGGCATGCGAGTATATACAATATAGGCATGCGTACTAACGGGACATAAGGACTTACGAGCCACACGTTGTATAACTGGCATAAAAAAAAACATGCCCTAGGAACCCATGACTATGTATACGAGTGTACAAAAAAAAACAGAGATTCAAAATAACGGTATATTTCGCTCGAAGAATTACGTTCAGGCTGTTTACCGCTGCAGGTGTTCGGGTGGTACACGATCAAGGACGCGTGGCATAGCAGCATTTGCTTATTCTTTTGCAGGCGAGCGTTTTATAATTTCCCGGCCTTCGTCAATTTGATTGCAGGCCATTCTACACGCAAATTAAATACAGAACATTGCAAAGTGTAACGTGCGCTATCGAATCAATTGAGTTAGTGATGGAGATTCAAATAGGTGCACGAAAACGATTTCGTGAACAAGATATTTGAGCGTAGAACGCACTGAAAAAGTCATATATATTGACAAAAACAGAAAACGAAGCCAAAGAAAAAACAACCCAAGTACCATTATTACGTGACGCATTATACAAAGTAGGAATGGAGAAACCATGCTTAAAAAAACAGAAGGAGGTAACGTACCTACAAGGCGCGCTTATTTCCCGAGATTGATGGTAGATGCGCATATATTTAAAGTAGTTGCATGTGTGAACATATTTTCTTGTCTAGTCATTTCGGGGTAATCTCTGCTTAAAATGTAAATTTTTTGAAGTTTTACGTGTCACAACCTTGAAGTGAATATGAGCAAAACACGAGAAGAAAGCGGGTTAAGCGAGGGGCCCGATTTTTATTAATTATATCATGAGAAGCCAAGAAAGAAGGACACCAAGGAAAAGATAAGGGAGATTACTTGTACTTGCTAATTGAAATAAGGAAATGATAAATTAATGGCAATGAAAGTGGACGAAGAAACAATCCAACGTCTTCGCATTACGCGTTCGATGCTCCCACGCGTAATGCGGAGACATGGGATCGTTCCCTGCCTGCGGCAAGTTGTTTTTTTCATTCACTTTGATTGCCAATAATTTATCGTTTCCCTATTCCAATTAGTAAGTACAAGTAATTCCGCTTATGTCTTCCTTGGTGTCCTTGTTTGTTGGCTTCTCATGATATGAGGAATGCAGTAGTAGGGGACTCCGATTAATTTGAACACTCGTCTACCTTTAACACACGCACACTGCACGCACCACGAGCCTGTTTTTGAAATTGTGTTCCAGTGAAATGCGGCTGCCGAGGGGGGGTTCAAACCCGCGACATCGGGCTCAACAGCGCGACGCCTACCATCACAGTGCCACCGCTATGGTTTCGGTTCAGTTAAGGCTTGAACGTTACAACCGGGGTGATACATGTTGCAATCCACCCGAATATTTCATCTCGGGTTAGACATCGCCTAGCGCGTTGGACAAAAACGCCACGCTGCCTGCTGACATCACACTTAATTCGGAGGAAATTGAACTAGTGAGCTCAGTTAACAGCCTAGGGATCATTTCTGACCACGATATGTCATGAAATAGCCACATATTATCACTTGTCACTAAACCTTCACAGTTGGTTTTCTGGTTTTCTCGCTAGGTACCTTCCACGCAATGTAAAAACGCTTATATGTAACTTCCTTTTCATCGGTCATCTCAATTATTGCTGCTTTGTCTGGGGTACCACATCTGTCACAATTATAGGTGGATTATACATCATTCAGAAAAAAAAATTCTCCGTGTGATGTGTGATGTACCACGGGACTACCCAAGTGAACCTCTGTTCCAAGAACAGAAAATACACAAAGTGCATAGCTTATACACTTACAGGTTAGTCCGTGCATACGTTAGGGAGTGCAAATAGAATAATTGTTATATCCGTTCCACAGCTAACCTTAAACAGAACATGCGCCATTATCAAACACGATCTCCAGAATACTGGTACGTAACGCTCCCGCGCACTAATTCCGGAAAGCAAATGATTGGTTATACGCTGCCTGTCCTGCTCAACACATTGATCGCAGATGATATCGATGTTTTACTGCCTTCGTTAACTAGTCCGTATAATTACTATTGCTGCTAGCGCTGGTTTTATGCTTAATACTCTGTACTTGCTGATCACAATATTATTTATGCTCCTTTCTTTCTTTATCTCTACTTTGTTATCACTTTCCTCAGCGTAGGGTAGCAGACCGGATCTTCCCCTCTGGTTAGACTCCCTGCCTTTCCCCTTTCCTCTGTCTCTCTCTCTCTTTTGCTACGTAATCTGTTATTAGTAATCATGACTAATCTGAGTGTCGTTTCTTTTTTCGGTTTTTACTGCTGATTTCTTAATATTATTTAAGCTAAGTAACTTGCTTTGGTTTATCATTTTCTTTTGTTTGTTTCCTTTGTGTTATTTTATCCTTCTTATTCTGCTTAATTGTTACCATTTATCATGCAGTGTTGTTCCCCCTGCTGCTGCCATAAAATGAGTTTTAGGACTTAGTCAAGCTGCTGACGCAGCTTTTTTCCTCAAGACCTGTCCACATTCAAATGCATGTAGTTTATGGGAAATAAAGCACTTACTTACTCACTTACTGACTTACTTACTTATTTACTTACTTACTGACTTACTTACTGACTTACTTACTGACTTACTCACTTACTTACTGACTGACTGACTGACTCACTTACTTACTGACTGACTGACTGACTCACTTACTGACTGACTGACTGACTTACTTACTGATTGACTTACTGACTTACTTAATTACTTACTTACTTACTTACTGACTTACTTACTGAGTTACTTACTGACTGACTTACTTACTGACTGACTTGCTTGCTTGCTTGCTTACCGACCGACCGACCGACCGACCGACCGACCGACCGACCGACCGACCGACCGACCGACCGACCGACCGACCGACCGACCGACCGACCGACCGACCGACCGACCGACCGACGGGCCGACGGACCGACCGACCGACCGACCGACCGACCGACCGACGGACGGACGGACCGACTGACCGACCGACCGACCGACCGACCGACTGACTGACTGACTGACTGACTGACTGACTGACTGACTGACTGATTTACTTACTTACTTTCTGCCACGCTACCAAGAGCCTCGTAAACATGCTTGTTTCAGAATTCAAACACAGCAAAAACTTCGCAAAAAGCGTGCTGCGGGCCAGTAACTGATGCGCCTTCGTCTCCGCGACTGGGCTTTTCACCATCAGCAGTGATTTAAATTCGAATGGGAAGTAACTGATGAGAACGCACTTTATGCGTGATTGCATACAAGTGCAACACCTACTCGCTCTGTAGCCGGTTTAGAAACATGGCGCTCATTCAAGTGCACGTTTTCCGAGTTGGAATTAGGCCACCGTTAGAAATGCAGTCGAACCCGCAAACGAGAGAAAAACACATTGAAGAAGATTCTAAATGTTCGCGTTTGAACTTATGCTAAGACGATGTCTAACTGCCTAGATGGATGTAAAGGAGTATTTTTCCCGTCGGCATTTCCGTTCTTGCAAATACGCCTGAGGGCAAAAGAAAAGGTGCAGTCAAGTAGTCTCTAGCAAGGAGGTTTCCACCCATAGTGACGCTTTCAGCTTTTGTTCGCTTTCAGATTGTGCCGCCAAAGTGATGATTCTTTGTTTACATCTGTCCAGCATTCACATAAAGGAATTAGACAAAGTCCACCTTTTCCCTGCAGTGAACTTTCACGGAAAGAAGTGTACGGAAGGATGCAAAATTGCTTTCAATGAGATCGAAATTTATTCGTAAGGCGATGGAAAGGATTCGCCAGTGTTACAGAAATTCTGTGTTCAAAGCTCTAAATCCAACATGAGCCACTTGGAATGAGACCTTTGCACCGAGTGATTCAATAAATGTTTTTACCCACCGTTGGCATTCCCACCAAAGACAGATAGACTGCGCACGTGGCACTGAGGACTGCTCTCTCTAGCACTGTGCACAGCACAGTGCTCTCTAGCACTGTGCACAGCACAGTGCTCTCTCTAGCACTGTGCTGTTTCAATTTTTCTGGCAACAGCCGTATATCAAAAACCCTTCCTTGAGTGGATTAATAAGCGAGTTCCCGTTAACACCTGAGCGAGTGAAAACCGAATGCGTGAGCCAGTGCGCCAATTCAGTCTAAACAGCTCGGGTTCAACCCACCTGTCGTCTTTAGGTGAATTCGCGGTGCTTACGCGCGTGGAATTGTATCGAAATATCTGACGAGTGACAATACATTTGCGAGAAAGAAAGCGCTAGAACGGAGACGGAAATGAGCGACGAAGCTAAGCGTGTACGTCTGGACTCGTTACTTAACAAATAAAGTCTGCCGGTCGCGTCAAATTCACGTTGCCCTCTACCTTGAAAAAACTATGTATGTATATATATATATATATATATATATATATATATATATATATATATATATATATATATATACGCCTAACGAAAGCCGGACCCCGGCCGAAACGTAGGAAAGAAAGCGTCGTTTTTTTCCGTACCGGCGTCCTCAACCTACAGGGATCCGGTACCCGGCAGATTCTACCGGATCCCGGCAGACTCTCAGCACCCGCGTTTCGACCGTTCACTTGCGTTTTCAAAGTTTCGTAGCCCCAAGGAGTACGTTAATCTGACTTTTGTAGCAGAGTAGACGTACGTGATTACATTTAGTAGATATATATGCATACATGTTTAGAAAATATTCAGTAAATGCGATCAGGTACGTGCACTCTGCTAGTACAAGATCAGAGTAAGGTACTTCTTGGGGCTACGACAATTTTTGGAAACAATTCAATTGTGGAAACGCGGTTTCTCTCACAAATTAGTTGACAGAGCACCGTCTCATTGCGTATTTAGGCATCCCATTTGAAAGGACCATTAAACACGAAATAGCTTGCGTCTTGTGCACAAATTAATCCAATTATTTGTTCGTAATCGACTCAATGAGAGCTCCGGATAGTTGGGGCTAATGATTTTCTTATACTGCAGCATTCATTGCATGCCTAGTTGTGATGCCCCGACAAACGGCCTATGTGTCTGTCTTTTGCCCCCCAAATTTCGCTAGTAACGGTGCATATGCTAAACCTCCTTTTCTTCAAAAAACCTAATTATTACAGTGTGGAAGGATAGGTCGGGAATTACGGAAATATCGTGCAAACGCCAAGCGTTTCATGCGCACTCGTAAGTGAAAAATGTTCCAAAATCCAGGGGAATCCATAGTTCTAATTTTCTTTGCACAGGCTTATTAAAAAAAAGTTGGAGAGACGTAAAGAAAAGCATTTCGCTTCCTATGCGGGTGTCATCATAGGGGTGCCACTCGTGCCACTCGACTCTCGAAATCAACCCGCCACAGCAGCGATTGTGGCATTGCTTACGCTTACACTTGCATGAACCATTTGTCTATGCCAGTCGCCGGTGCCGAGTTAAAGACGCATTGAGTGCGAAAGGATTCTCACTACTCCCCGCTATACTTTTCACTTTGACCATCGGCCACCAAAATTTTGGGGGTGGGCCAAGTTAATTTTGGGAATAGGCCAAGTCGGTTTATAACGCGGGTCAACTCAATTTGTGAATTGCGGAAAGACAATTTGGCCACTCAAATTTTTTGGGGTGGGCCTAGCCAATTTTTGGAGTAGGCCAGGTCAGTTTTGAAGGTGGGTCAACTCAATTTTCGAGTTGAGCACAGTCAATTTCTTGCGTGTGGGCCACGGCATCCGTCCGCCGCCGTGGCTGTCCACGGTGGGATTTCGCAGAGGAAGCCGCAGCAGGTGTTCAGCGCCGGGAACGTCGCGTCAACACTGAGTCACGTGCGTTTTGGTACCATCAGATGTTGACGCCGGATGCAGGATTTTCGGCTTCACGGTGCATATAATGCTTTGGAATTAATACCCGCATTCTAGAGTTCAGCTATCGCCACGCTGTTCTCAAGTGAAATCTTTTCTTCCTGCGGTGCCCATTCAATGCTCCACGCGGCGAGTATGACATTTAGAGAGGTAGCAAATATTCCAGTTTGTAGTTGCTGAGCGTGAAATTCAACCTGCCCTGTCAATGCGTGAAATGTAAACCCTAGCGTCACAGCACATGTTGGCTGCTAAATAAATAATATCTCCGTTAACTGACGAGTTCCGGTGTGGTTTTATGTTAAGGTACTGAGTTCCTTATTGAAATGTCTGACATTGCAATCCTGGAAAAAAAAAAACAAAGGGCTCTTAATGCTAACTCCCAGAACCGTTATTCTATTGCAACACTTCTATGCACGGGCCGGCGAAAGAACACTGAACATGTGTTGCGGATGAAGTGAATTTATTACACGTAAAACTGTAGCTTATATACACGACAACGTCACTCCTTGGAACCCGGACCTACACAAACGTAGCGCGCAATCAGATATCTGTTGCAAAGAGTTTTCATCAGAAGGTACAACTTCGCAGCCAGAACTGTTTTACTACATGCCATACGAACCTTCCCGAAATATCACTTCACAATTGCAAGACGTGGCTAGCATACGTGTCGTTAAACGCGACTATTCTATACAACCTTCCTATTTCACGCGTTATTCTTTCATTTGCTGGTAGGCGATTGTTGCGCCTTTGAAAATAAGAACGCATCCGCAATCGCCATAGTGCACGGCGAAGTGTGTGTGTGTGTATGTATGTGTGTGTGTATGCGTGTGCGCGTGTGTGTATGCGTGTGCGTGTGTGTGTATGCGTGTGTGTATGCGTGTGCGTGTGTGTGTATGCGTGTGTGTGTATGCGTGTGCGTGTGCGTGTATGCGTGTGCGTGTATGCGTGTGCGTGCGTGTGCGTGTATGCGTGTGCGTGCGTGTGTGTGTATGCGTGTGCGTGCGTGTGCGTGTATGCGTGTGCGTGCGTGTGTGTGTATGTGTGTGTATGTGTGTGTGTGCGTGTATGCGTGTGCGTGTGCGTGCGTGTGCGTGTATGCGTGTGCGTGCGTGTGCGTGTATGCGTGTGCGTGCGTGTGTGTGTATGCGTGTGCGTGCGTGTGTGTGTATGCGCGTGCGTGTGCGTGTGTGTGTATGCGCGTGCGTGTGTGTGTATGCGCGTGCGTGTGCGTGTATGCGCGTGCATGTGCGTGCGTGCGTGCGCGTGCGTGTGCGTGTGCGTGCGTGTGCGTGTATGCGCGTGCGTGAGTGCGTGTGCGTGCGTGCGAGTGTGTGTGTGTGTGTGCGTGCGTGTGCGTGTGTGTGTGTGTGTGTGTGTGTGTGTGTGTGTGTGTGTGTGTGTGTGTGTGTGTGTGTGTGTGTGTGTGTGTGTGTGTGTGTGTGTGTGTGTGTGTGTGTGTGTGTGTGTGCGCGTGCGCGCAGCCCCCTTAGCCGAAGATTTGTGCTCCCCTAGCAGCTCTTTTACACGCCTTCCGGTCTGCCTCACGTACGTGACACCACAAGAACACGTCACTTCATAAACAGCACCTTCCCTGCATGGTCCCGACTTAACTTTAGCATAACACTGCATAACTCCATTTGCGGGCGCCTGCTGCCTTCCGCCGATGTTTCGATTATTGAACATACTCCACTATATTTTATATTTTCCGGGAAATACGACATCTCCACCGAATCTCGAGACGCATCTTTCTTAAGCTATGGGACATACCGTGAATACATGGGATAGAAACTGCTCTTCTGAGGGAAGGATACGTCAGCCGATTCCTCACCACATTATATTCAAATCTGAGTCACCGCATGAACTTCATACATTGCGAGGCCAACATATCACCTGAACTGCCCGCGTCTTGAAAGACCATCCAGGTGGGTCCCGGAGGTAATCGATGTTCTGTCCAATCTTCGCAAGATGCGGTGTGATCCCGTGAGGCTGGAACCAGTCGTGGGTTGCCCCGTTGACATTAATTTTAGAGAGCTGATCTCGGACAAGGAAGGGTTGTTAGTTGTGATGCCAAAGAGCGTTTTGCCTAGATAATCGAGGGAAGCGGTTCATATAACTTCATTGAAGTGCGTGAAAACTCTTCAAGGTTTCGGAACCAACCAGTGTCATTGTGTATGGCATGAGTGAAAATCGCTTTGCGGATCAAATGTCGAAAGAAGGCAACAAGGTGTTGAAAATTTTTTTTCACATTAAAAACACATAAAGTGAAACATTACTTTTCGCTGTGTGGTTTTGGAGCGCGGGACTCGGCTGCAAGTCGTTTCTAGCTTTTTCTTTGTTGAGTGTTAATAGGCTAAGAGTGGATTACACTTTTTGAAGTATCCTGTTCAGGGAACGTAGCAGGGTTTCTTAAGTGCTATAATCGAATGAGGTACACCACGTTTAGCTTGAATGTTGTTGACATGCTTCATTCCTTCCAGCAAGACCGACTCGTACGCTTTGCCGGAAAGTGCATAAATAAGGGCGAATGGGAAAGAAATTTCCTGAGAAGAGTGGGTTGCCTGTCGAAGGTTCCATTGAGGTACGAAGTTACTATAAGTCGACCTTCGTTAAATGAGAAGGGAGGCTGTACGTGCCAAGGTCAGGAGTCTTTATCGGCTGGCGGGTAGCACTGACATTTAGTAGGGGGCTATACGGTACTCGAATAGGGCGTTTACCGACAAGCTTTAATGGGATGCAGCTTAAAAAGTGTCAAGCTCGCGGACGATTCTTTCGTGTTTATAGATCTATAAAGACGAATATAAGCGAAAGACAGGCGCAGGGACACAGCATTAGTGTTACGCACGCTTAGTGAACTGGATAAAGGGTTTTCTTTACTTTAGAATTGGCCACAAAAGGGTGCGTACAGTTTCTCGGTTGGCTACTACGGATATTGGACAACCACGTCTGCTGCAAGTATAGCCCTAAGACACGAGAATGCTCACTTGATTTCGGGTCAGGAACTCAAAGCCCGTTCAGGTGGCCACTGTTCGGTTTGTATTGAAGACTGCCCTTCAAAAGTCATGCGGAGTTTCTTTGAACAGCTTGGCGGACTGAAGGACGCGGGCTACACAGACATGTTTCCCTCGGAATCTGGGATCCTACGATCACTAAAATTTAAGGTTAATTTGGTTGAGGACGTTTGTTCTACAGGTTCTTCATGCCGAAGAGTGGCTTCTAACCGTTGCACACCGGTTGTCCCATGGTCTAAAGGGCAACTGAATCGACTTTTTGACCATGTCAAGGTAATGGAATATTTAGGTCCTCGATGCCACACTGTCACGCGTCTGAGAGTAGAAATGTTCCGCAAATTCAAAATAATTTTAAATAAGCAAAAAGAGCGCCAAAACGGAACCGAAACCTAACCAAGCAGCCAAGCGAACTCCTTCGCGTTATCTAATGAGAGGAACATAGTGGGGAAGGCGCCAAGGCATACCGGTCTCGCATGGCGCGAAAGGAACCGTCGAAGAGTAGACGCTCGGCCTATTCGTGACCACGCCGGACCTTCAGGTGACAATGTGAGCTGCACCGGCTCTGCGACAGCTGCGATTCCGATGATTTCCACAGCCGCGAATCGCCATTCGCATTCGACCCGCCAACACGAGAGCCAGCGCACAGTCGCAACGTGTCCCGCTGCAACATGGAGAGCAAGGGTAGTCCTAACCACTGATTGCGCACGGGCTACTTGCTATTTTAGGTGTTTTACCCATTCTCAGAGAAGCGCTACGCATGTTCACTGCAACATGTGGAGCATGAGTTCCTGATCAGTCCAGAGCACCGCCGGGTGCATTGGTTTACACCGGCAGGTACAGCGACCGCTCGTCGTTCGCTTGAGATATGATGTTAGCCACTCATCAGTGGCATCAATTAATGTCAGAACATAGCAAAACACACAGATTTTGCGCATGTAAGCACCTTTGCATCATTCCGAGCCGCGCTGATATGAGCGACCACGCACTTCGAACGCATCTAGCAGGAGAACGTGTAGTACAGGAGCGCTTTTATGCTGCTTGCTTATCACTCTTTGCATTCTCTTCATGCACACAATCAGCGTGCTCCGTAGAGTAGACAAAGATGAGGGCATTGCGTGTATGATGAAGGCGCAGTTTTCTCACGGAAACGCCGATGCCAGTATTGAAGCCGTTGGCTGCTGGCGGTTGTTTATGCTGTTATATTGGAGCAGTCACCGCTTGCTGCCCACTTGCGATGCGACGCAAACAGTGCACCTCAGAAGCTAAATAATGAGTCCGCACAACAATACGTAAAAATAAATACCCGTACGTAGCCAACCTAATTTAGGGAAGTGCCGATGAGTGCTACTGACCACCTTCGAGAACGGCAAACGTATCGATGTTGATTAGTGTGCCGTGTCGTCGCTTGAGGCTTTTTGTGCGTGCAGTGCACGAAATAAAGAATGGTTTATTTCAAATCTTTATGGTCAAAGTTGGACTACAGAAGGTGCTTGCTTCATCTGATGGCTTAATTACCTTCACGTCAGTCGCCCAGGTTCGCCAGCAGTAGACGCACGAACTCGGCGACGGTAGAAGTCTTGAGGCTGAACGCGATCGACATCGGCTCAAACTGCGCGCGCAGACGGCGAGGGCTGAACTTTGTGCAGCCAACAGCGCAACACCACTTGCCTTCCCTTCTGTTTCCCGCCTTCAGAGAACGCAACTTTTCGCGACAGCAACTTCTCGCGCCGAACACTGACTCACTGTCACTAGTTCACTCCTCGGCCCTGTCGTCCGCAACTGGTACCTAGCATGCTTAGTGTGTACCTACTTTTACGTCATAATGCAATCTGGCCAGTAGCTGAGGAGTAGGCAAGGTAGGTATTTCGAGGGAATGAACGAAATTCATTTGTAAAAAACTCTGCACAAGCCCCAAGCCTGATATTTCAAAGAAGAAATGACGAAAGCGTACAGTAGACCGCGCTCGGCAAGTTTCATTCAGATGCGTTGACCTGAAAAAATCGTCGGAGTTGCCTTTAAAAGGTCCCTCAAACCGTTTTTCTTGTACGCCTAGGCACATAGGTCATCCCTGAAGGAATGCTTTTGCACAAGAATTTCGAGTAAGCACGATATATTGAAACAGGTTCCAGGGATGAAACTCTCAAGCAACAACGTTCCACGTCAACTTTTACAACGGGCTGCCACCGCTACGTACCACCTCCTTCGTGTGGTACAGCAATTTTTGTCTACGACCCGTTGATTTCCACCGAGTGTGTTCTCTCGTCTGTTTGGCGCGTAGTTTTTCTTGTTAAACCTGGGCTACACGGAGCAAACCTTAAAAACGAACTTCGCACGTTGTATGGAGACGCGGCTGCACGACGCGCAATCGTAGCTGGCTTGGGCTGCGCTAAGCCAAAGGAGGTGGCGAGGGCGCTCACGCATTACAGCAAGCCTGTACGCAATGTACAGACAAGAAGCTATCTGTTTCAGGTATCATTGCGCTTTTAAAAATTTAACATGTCCACTTACGATTGTATTACGTTCGCAAGGTTTCTTCGTAGCCGTCAGCGGTGAAAGCAAGCGCTGCCACAGCTATAGCTAGAGCCACTACTAACCTTTATATTTGATAAAATGGGTCCTTTATAACGTTTCCATTACTCTATAGAATATCTAAAAAGAGTGTAAGAAAGAAAAGCTTATCACCAGTGAGAATTGAACCCACACTTTCCGAGTGGATGTCAGACACGGTATACCACTATAACGTCTAAACGAAAATGGCGACTCACCAACGGACGTTTCCTAACGTTGTAAAGCATGTTCGATTGCCTTCGCAGCACCTTTTTGTTTTTCTAATCTGGGCTTTCAGGTTATTTTGCACTTACTATTCTACGCAAATTATACAGAAAACTTGGCTCTGTAACATTTGCAGAACCTGCAGTTTCCGTTAACAGCGCCTTTCTTTTCGAACTTGCGGGTGATCGCTGTGTTGACCCAGGAGGCTGGTGTTCTCATTGGCGTGCAGCGCTCGCGTCTTCGGTAGCATGCACTCGCTACAGCTTACTTCCTAGACGAACCTGCAGTGCAATACAAGCATAGTACAGCACTAGAACCATTGATATTCCTGCCGCCAAAGAAGACATCGCTGCTCCTATTTTTGTGTGAGAACCCCTTCGCGTCGCATCGTCTTCCTTCGCCTGAGCTATAACACACCATTGGAATTTTTAGGCGACAGTGGGCCATTGGTTTAAAGGAACTTCTACGTTTGTTGCATTTGTCTATCTATTTTAAGGTCAAGCAGTTTTCTGCGCATACGTATATGGTATTAAGGTACGCGTATGTGGTACACGCCATGTGGTATAAAGGTAAGTTCAATGAAGGGACATGTTTATAACATTGCCGATGACATTGGGGGTCAGCAAATTGGATCGCTCATTGGAGTGACATCACTCACACTACGTAACATGGGAATTGGGCGGCTGAAACCTGAGAGCGGAGTCGCTGCGATCGGTAGTAATGCACATTTTAAGGCTTCATAATATATTACGCGCTTCATGGAGAGCGCTTAAATCTGTCTCCTAATGATCAGAAAGAGATGCCCTACCTACTCATTATAACTATATTAAGGCGAAAACAACCACACAGCTAATAAGATAGGATAACTGTAGAGAGCGCCACTCAGAACTGCTTTTGTTTACAGAAAACACGAACAATGTGCCCCCAGTCAAGTGTCGTGAGTGGCGCTCTGCCCCGTTGTCCTCTCTTGTGTGCTGTGTGGTTGTTGGCGCCATAATATAGTTACCATGAGTAGATACCAACTTGCCCGGCAAAAAGTTCTCTTAAGCGGCCTAGTAAGTACATATCTACACATCGTCCATATCGTTTCAGGGCCCCTTTAAACAAGTGTTCCTCGAGGTTCGGTGTAGATGTTGTAGTTTACGCAAAATGCAAAATTAGTAGACTATGTGTAGCAGTAGCGGCAGCAGTAGCTCGTGGAGGGAGCTATGCAGTGTTAAGCATAAGGTCAAGGGAAGGTGTGTTGTGTGTAATGCCGTGTTCCTTTTGTGGCAAGTTGGTGGGGCAGACCGTAAGGTATGTCAACACGAGACTAAGGGAGCATAAATGTTCGTTGAAGGGGACTAATACGCACGCACGCACGCACGCACGCACGCACGCACGCACGCACGCACGCACGCACGCACGCACGCACGCACCTTTCCACGCAGTATCGTCGTTGCAGAGGTGTTCCAACTTTGGACCACACAAAGATCAACTACTGGCACAGTAAAAGATTAACACGCGAAATAGCAGAGGTGCATAATGTAATTAGGTATGGTGTCACTTGCGCCATACATCCTTCGATTGCCTTATGTAATCACGAAGTGGTATTTTGGGAAGGTTGATATGCCACCTGGTGAAACATTTTTTCGCTGTGACGTTGTGCTATCCGATGAAAACCATTGGCTTCATATATTGATCGCAGGCGATGTGCTCGCAAGCGTGTTCTTCACTCTCTTATTTTTTTAATTCGTGGGTTTTCCGTGCCAGAACAGCGATCTTATTACAAGGCACGCCGTACTGGGTGACTCCCGAATAATTCTGACCCCGTGGGGTTCTTTAACGAGCTCACAATGCACGATACACAGCGGTTCTTCCATTTGGCCAGATCGAGAAGCGGCCGCCGTGGACGGGATTAAATCCCGTGGCCTCGTGCTTAGCTGCGGAAAACCATAGCCACTAAGCCACCACGTCGGGTAATGCGCGTGTTTTAAGTAGTGACGTTGTGGTTTATATGAGCTACTGTTTAAGAATAATAAATTCACTTGATAGCACATGTCCTGTGTTCTTTCGTCTGTCCGTGTCTGGAAGTGGTGCAATAAAATAATGAATGGTACGAACTTGCCAAATAGGCAATTCTAATACCTACCTGATTTTTCTTAATTTCTTGCATAATATATTTATATGATAATTATTTATGCGAACTTTGGCGAATTCTCATCTAACACGCAGTGTACGAAGAACACTTATCAGCCACCGGAAAAACAAAGAAGGTCTGATGTGTACAATATAATAATATGTTAGAAAAACAAAAGAAAGTTGCGCACCACTTTCCAAGCAGAAAGACGGTGGAATATTTCTTTTTTAATTAATTTAAGTTCTCAGAATAAAATTACATTTATGATGACTCTAATGTTAAAGCACTAACATGTCTTCATAAAAGCCAGACCTGCTAAAGGGTATGAGAACAAACTGATGCAGCTTGTCTTTCTTTGATATACTCGTATGAGTGGTCAGGTTTCCATTAATCAGTGAGAATTTTATAGCAATTAGCATCCCTAAAGACAGAGAGAAAGAAAAGTTCCGTGACCGGAAAGGTGGAGAGTTCCACAGTTTTGTCTCTCTGCCCGATCTGTCTCTCTGCCCAAGTCCCTAACCGTTTTCCCGACAACTTGGGTAGCTGTGTAGTCGTTCGTTTATTGGTGGGAGCATCGGGCTGGCGTGATGAAAGAATCAGGTTCGAAACCAAACGTCCGGTCAACTTGGCTCACGGCTATGCGTCGTTCTGTAGTTAACCCATCTCACGCCAACTTGTGTTATTGGGTTTGTGTCACTGTGTATCTGCCACTCATCAATGAATTTCTTTTACCGCAACTTGCATTAGTGGTCATGACAAATGCGGTATGCCCCACTTTAGGGAACCTCTTTAAAACCAGTGCAAGTTGGGCGTGTTATACTGGGTATGTGCTACAGAATAGGTGCCACTCTTCAATAAACCGCCTTCACTCAAACTTGGGTCACTTGGTATGACCCGCTCTTTATTCAGTTACAAAGAAACGATTAAAATTTCTTTGGGACTGGGCGGAACTGAACGCGTGTCAGATATATTCAAACAATCTTTTTTTTATTATACGTTGCCACACGCACAAGGCTAGGACTCTGCTGCGGCGGCGCTAGATGGCGCAGCGTGTCTAGAAGGAACTTCGAGAAAGCAACCCAGCAACATGCACGCCTGTTACATGACGCGTTTCGGCCGCTCCAGTACGTATAGTGTATCAATACATTACCTCGAGGCTAGTCGCATTAATACGGACATTCGTCATCAGATGGGTGGGGCCAGATTTAAAGAAAAAACAAACAAACGAACACGCAAGTGTTCTATTGAGGTATAATTAGTTATATCACTGAGTAATTCCGCAGAAAGAATGGCCGAAAGCCTAGACACCTGTAGGAGTAGTAATGATGGTAATGCTTAGAAGTGTTTTGCCGTCATACTTTCTCGTATTGTGCTTGCCTAATGACCATAGGAAAGCCAACATGGAAAGATAAAAAAAAATGTGTGGCTTAAGAAAATAATTGTGTTCCCGATGACGTATAATTCCTGCAATGAGGGCTTAACGCATCATTTACTTCATCTTTTAGTAATTCCGTAGAAAACAAGGGTGGCAGTGCGGACACCAATAAGCGTGGTAAAGACAGTAGTGCTTGGAAGAGTTTTACAGTCTAATCAGGCCCCGAAGACTCGCAAATTCTAGCGATGGTCAAAACGGGCAAAGCAATAAACCGCGGTGCGTTCAAGCTTGAAGCGCATAAGTGGAGCTAGTGTTACTTGGCCGCATAGTTTGATTTGCGTTTTCTCTTCTAGGGGCGCTACCGGCGACTAAATATTTTATCTATAACTGTAGCTATATGAAGCGACAAACACACATAACATACCATTCTTTTACAAACCAAGCAGAGAATTATTTTTAGTGTACTTCTGTTATTAAAGTATATGCCTCATTGTTTTGATCAATCTTTTGAGACCCCGGTGACGTGCGATAAGCAGCAGCCCATTGGTGTCGATTGCGTCCCAGGTTGCTTATTGATACAAATTGCACAGCAGTAATCTTTGCGAACGGGGCTGTCGTTTTCTTTATGGTGCATTATACAGTTTTTTTCAAGTGGCTTTGTTTCGAGGACAATAATATTTCTGCCTGTTTATGCGTCTGACTTTTGATAGCCGCTTTCACCAAACGGACTTGTTTAAACACGGTCAATTTTATCATCCGCGGTGTCTTAGTGATTTGTCGTGTCTGGCCGCATAATTACGTGTGCCTCAAATAAAAAAAGCTGTTAGCTAGCGCAGAAACAAGTGCAATCTGCTACCTACGAAAGATCAAAAACTCCAGTTAGTAAAAGCACACTTCTTCATATTTTCAACATTGAATTTCGTTTGCGTGCAAGGCAGATAAAGCAGTTTGCTGTAGTCATTTCCTGAAGCTGTAAAGTTGCAGCTATTCAGAAGTTCAGGTTGTGAATTCTGCATAAGTGTGTTCAGTGGGATATGCGCGCTATATGTTAGTGCCAAATGTACTTCCGGCTTGCGCAGATGAGTCTCGTGTCTTCTTTCTTTTTTTCGCCTCAGTGCTCTCTTCAGTTGATAGTCGGCGTTCGTGTGGTCCACTTCTCTTCTCTTGTGTCCTGTCTGCACGCCTCACCTTTTTTTCCACAATAATCTTGCTCTCACTAGCGCTCCGCGATAACACTCCCCATCATAACGCTCCAGTTTCTGTTTGATACTACACAGATCTTGGGCACACGCACCTCGCGTTTCGCATTCAAGCGCTGTTAGCTTTTCAGCAGTCATCTTGAGCCCTTTCTCTTTCTTTTTGGCTTCAAAGAATAAAATGCTGGGTCTTTCTATCGCTTTAATTCTTACCTGTTGCTTCAAAAATTCCCACTGCTCCCCCATTTTGTCCACACTGCCCTCATGGATATTCGGAATTTCGTGCATCACTGCCGCGTTGAAAGATTCATCCCGTAATAAATTTGAGTTCAGTTTCCATTGCTCCCATGAAGAAGCCTTGCTCTCTTTCTCTGATCATATTTGACACCTTACAAGGCAATGATCAGTAAACTAAATCGGCGAAACACCATAACTGCGACACATTGTGACCCTATCCACTGACAGGTACCGTCGCTCCAAGCGGGCGTGGCTGCTGCCTTGAAAGTGAGTGTACGTCACACCTCGGGAGCCCTCCAGGCACTCTATAAGATCCTCTAGCTCATACTTTGCAATTATTTGTGACAACACATCAGTACTTTTGTCTTTAACCATTCTACCACTTGTCCTATCACTTGAATTCAAAGCGCAATTAAAATCCCCAGCCGCAACAAGCTGCTTATCAATGCAGATATACTTCCTTAGATTATAAAAGAAATGTCCGAGTTCCTGTGCCACACTTCGAGCATAAACACACACAACACGCCATGCAATATCACTATATGTCAAATCACACACCACAAATCTACCGGAAGATATGAACAAACATTTTGCACTGACAGTCCTGGATTCCTTCGAAAAAGAAGGACGCACCCTCTGGACCTGTCGATAGCGTGGCTGACAACGGCGTGGTACCGTGCAGTAAATCTCCGCTGAATGTTCGCTTTATCCTCTTGTCCTTCCACTTTCGTCTCCTGCACAGCCAAGACGTCAGCATCTTCTTCCATTAACAACCGGTACAGTTGACATTTTTTCCTAGAGGACAGACCTCGAACGTTTAAAGTGGCGAGTGTAAGTGACCTTTGAGGAGCCATCGTTGATTTGTCGAAAAGGTAGGCCCGGAGCGTGGCGCTTACATTGCGCATCTAGCTGAATGCTAGACGCCTTCGGGACCGCCCGGTGGGACGGTTTCACCACTATGCGAAAGTGGCTTGTCGTCAACTTTCCTATCCGTCCTACCCCCAGGCGTTGCCATGAGGTTCCTGCGCCTAACCGTTGGTGTCTTCGCAGGCGGTCCCTCGATGCTTCGCGCGTCCGCTTTGTCTTGGCTTGTTGCGTCTTGCAGGGGTCTTTTAACCACCGAGCTGACGCCAGTACTCCCAGAGACGCCACTGGCATTCGGTGGCGCACCAACAGCGTCCAGTTCCGCACTTGCAATACGAGGGACGTTTTTTGCGGACCCCCGTTTAGACACTAGCGTGGACGCTTCGGCTACTTGAGAACTTACATCTGTTGCAGAGTCGTCTATTCCCTCAGCCGTTGTCGCTACAGGGTCCGGCAGGCTGTGTACTGCCTCTGATCGATCTTCACTTGCTGGAGTTGAGGCATCGCAATGTAGCCCAGTTGTGGTGACGTCCCCACTACATTTCGCTGCGTCCTTTGCCTCAGTCACGTCCATAATGTGCACCGTCGAATCCTCGTCCTCGGCTGTTCCCGTCAGTGCAGCGTAGGAACGGATGCACTCGGCGTCGACGTGACCAAAACGCCGGCAGTGTGAGCAACGTGGCACCTTGCACTCGCGACGTACATATCTCGAACCATGGCAGCGCAAGCACTGCATAGGCCGACCTGGTGCAACCAACAAGGGCTAGTTCACCGGCGACGCGAATCTGGTGTGGAAGGTCGTCAACTTTAAAGGGAAGGTGAAAGGTTTTCCAGACAAAATGAGTGAACATCTGTACATAATCTGTACGAAACACTAGAGTTGACGTCACAACACCGCGGTTTCCGGTCTCCCCTCGCATCGTCAGCGTCCGCAGCAGCGCGCGGCCTTCGACGGGGGGCGGAGCTACAGCGCAATTTCAACCGACGATTACGTCGCTCCTAATTGAAAAAACCCACTCCCCAAATTTTACCTACATGGTTTATAAGGTTCCCGCATCCGTATATGAGCGTCTTATTGAATTCGGCAGACTCTTCAGCTTCCCTTTGAGTTTAAGACCACTCTTGAGCTTCAGGAGCACCGTCCGGGTTGTCGAACCTTTCACGTTCACTCCCTCCACATGCCAGCGTTCCCAAGTAACCTCGGTCCCTTTGCCAAACGCCGCCAACGCCTTGCACAAGTCGTCGTCTGCCACGCCTTATAGGAACCAATGAAGCCGGAGCGTCACCTGGTGCTCCTGCGGGTCGATGACGAGACAGCGTCGCCTCTTGACCTAAAGTTCGTTCAATCCAGCCAACCGTTTCGTCGCCTCCAGGCTGGTTAATGTCACTGCCCACACGTGGTTGACCTGGTAGACGGCCAAAGCCACAACGTCAGGGAGCAGTCATTCCTTGTGCAAACCGTTCCCAAAATCTTCGGCACTGAAGGGCTGCGCTCGAACATCTCCGTGCAAGAACACTGTGTTCAAAACGACACGTCATGTTGGAAAATGCGGCAAAATAATATCAATCCTGTTCCTGTTACAATAATATCAATCCTACAATCCTGTTACTGCGGCTCGTGTGGGCCGCTGAGACCGCTCGTGAAGATCCCGAAATACTGCATCCGCTCGAATCCGTGGCTGAAAAGGAAGTGATTGCATCACGGACGCATGCATCAAAAAGCGGCATAGAATGCCCCTACGAATTTTCGCAGGCAAGCCAGCGTGTTGAGACGCTTGGCGCGTTTCAATTTGTCCCCCTTGACATTTTGAGCCGCTTCAATTAGTAGGGATTTTAAGTGTTCGCTGAGCATGCTGCAGTTAGCAAAATATAGATTGCTTTGAAATTTAAGACGATGAAGATAGCTAAAGCGTAATGAACAAAGCCACAAGAACATCTTAATCCACAAGTTGGAAGATCAGAGAAAACCATGTATTTCCCATAATTCCCATAGTGGTTGAACGATCGCAGCGCCAGAAACTACAGTTCCCTCCAGTAAGTATTATATGAAACTCTATGAAAACAAGAGTAGTGGCGGCGGCGTGAACCCAATTACATGACCGAGCCACGGTGCTATGAAAATCGAAACTGATATCGTCATTTTTGCGTAGTGGGCAAGATGGCCGAAGATTTGGCGCCTGGTCATGCTGCTAGCTCGCTGGCTCTTTTTGGAAGCTTTGTTACCGTTCTTTGGCGCAGTGATTGCGTGCACAGCACTCTGATTTAAGCAAAGACATTTTTATTAGGTCTCTAAGTGACAGACAGGCCTCAAGTAGCAAGGAACAAACACGTGAAGGATGTAAGCATGTATTGTTTATTGTCAACGGCGAATATACCAGTACATGTAAGCCCGCAATTTTCGGATAGGTCACGTAGGCCTAATGCTGTAAGTCGCTTAGTTTGCAATATAAAAAAACAACTGCCTGAAATCGAGCGCATTTTTCTGTTCTAGTTCAGCGTGTCGTTTAAAGCAGTGACAGCGAAGCTTCAAACTAGGACATCTGTGTCGGGCTGCCCTCGTACTGTAATAGCGTATGATGCTGCTTGTCGTGTTTCACGCTGTACGTATTTTCTGCCTGCGTTCGACGACTTCAGCTTGATTATAAAAGAAACATCAAAAGTATTCGGAAAATATCTAGCGTCAGAGCAAGATAACCTAAAGCTGCAATGCCCTATTCTGATCATAACGCATTCGTAAAAGGCACGTGTCGTAGGGATAAAGCATCATGCTAAGTTTTGCAGTCTATATCATCTGCTGTTGATATTTCTGCTACGCGCTTAGTGTTCAGACGCAGCAGTAAAGGCATTGACACAAGTCGAGTATTACATAGGAAAGCAAGGAACGTTGTGGAGACAACACTGCTTTCACACAATTCTTCAAAATGATTGCGTGATTGGAACAAGGAGGCTTGATAAACATAAAAGCAAGCCCAGTACTAGCAGATCTTTTGAAAAACGCAATTTATGGTTTCATGTTTAAGCAATAATAAACTCGATTTATATGTTCAGACAAGGGAAAGGGGTTGCAATATGAGCACTTCACTAGAGTAACAGTGGGGGACGAAGGAAAACCTCAGCCTGAAGCCAACGTTTCAACAAGCAAACATATTTAGGGGGTTGTGACGAAGACGGGTTCCCACGTAGATGGTTCCCTTGCTCGTCCACTACTAATTGGCCGAAGGTTAAGTAGAAATTAATATTCTCCGAGTATATTTTAGAAACTTTCCGGGGACACGTTTATTATGTAAAACAGTGTCCCGAGCGAGGCCCGGTATCACCCTAAGGAGGGAAGGCTCCTTAGTCGAAGCCAGAAGGTTCCTGGACTAATGAGCCTTCCCACCTTAGGGTAATACCGGGCCTCGCTCTGTACACTGTTTCGTGTAATAAACGTTTCTTTCTTTCTACCGGCGACATGTTCTACTCACGTTTGTCATCTGCTGTTTAAGCAGAAACGAAAATTGTTTCAATTATTTGTCATGTTTTTAAATGTGGAGGAGACCTGTTGTGTGAGCTTGCCTTTTCTAGTAACTGTGTCCGACTGTGCAGGGATAGCCTAATTATTGATTTCATGCTAACCGTTCACAAAGCACATAATAGTGACCGCCACAAATTCAGTGACCGCGACATCTCATTTACTCAAAATTGCGTTGAGCTCTTTTCTTCGTTTAAAAATTCTTCGCATTTTCATTTAACAACTCGTTGTTGTGGGAAAGCATGTGATATTGGAGGCATCGCCCCCAAGCTGATTTGCACAAATTTGTACAGGCAGATCCCGAAGCTTGTACATTAGCAAGTATAAATGCTCTAGTTTGTTCCTGTTCCGCTTGTCATAGTTGTAATCACTAAAGAATAAACAAGTCGCACTCAATTTGTTACTTCTCCATTTGTCATGAAACAGCTTTTAATTACATTCAGGCGATTAACGTGCACCACGATATGATTCTCAGCCATGCCGTAGTGGTGGACTCCGAAATAATTTTCACCACCCGTTGTTTTTTAACATGCACCAAATACACGGCACACGGGCCTTTCCGCATTTCGCCCTCCATCGAAATGCGGCCGCCGCGGCCCGAATGTGATACCGCGCCCGTGCAACGGTTTTAAACGCAGGTGTACTTGTATGTCCGATTTCAGCATTCATATGCTGTTTAATACACAACTGTACACTTGCTCTTCCCCTCTATAGAGCGCACCCCCATTGTACCGGTTAAACTTAAAACCAGATCACGAGACACACAGTTGAAGAGGACCTTTTGCCGATATGGTGACTGTTGAACTTATTAGGGCTTGGTGTGGGTAGCTTCCAGATCGATAATCTCGCAAGTCACCATTTTCCTAAAGTAATGTTGAAGTCAAGACAAACATGTAAGCAAGCACTGGTGAAACAAAAATTTGTATAGTTAATAAGCAAATTATGGGTCTAGATGAAGTGCTCACAAATATACCTTGTGAAGATTCTAGCCTAAGTACTTGGAGTGGTCAGGCATTTTTTGTTTACCTAAGGTACGTCGTGAGACAATAGATTCTAGATGCTTGGACGAATATAAAGAGTATCTTTGAGGCTGTGGTTGAAAAAACACCCTGGATTAACATGATGGAAGCATGGCTGAGTATGTGGTTTATGTCTGACCGATAGCACTATGCACGACAACGCTGCATGACTGAAAAATCACACACCCAGCACTATTCGGCAATTTCATTTCTTTCAATGTGTAGGGTTCTTAACGAAGACCCAATTACATAAAACTTTTTCATGTGTGATAAATAAGAAGTCGTTTCATGATGTCTGAAATGCAAATAATCTAAATGTATCACCGGAAATGTTCGTGTTGTCCACTTCTCTTGTGTCCTGTCTGCACGCCTCACCTTATTTTGCATAATGAATCCTTACCAACTAGCTCAGCTTTCTGTCGTTCTGAGAGCAAGAGTAGATGCGATGGATATAGATGAATGCCTAAACAGAAGGCGCACTTCGTCTGAAGAAATGTCGCGCCCGGCGGAACCATGTAAATGTTATTGAAGGTAAGGGGACAGAAATGACAGGTAATGCCCATCTAGGACGTGCGTTTGCTCGACATTATGGAGCGCTTTTTGCTTCCAGATCTGTGGATGCAAAGAGTTTAAAAAAATATTCTTGAGAGAATGACACGGCTGCACGATGACACCAGAACAGTGTTGTCATCACGTATATCACAAACAGAAGTAGAAAACGCTATAGATAACCAAAATCTCGACAAGCCGCCAGGGCCCGACGGTCTGAGCACTTCGTTTTGTAAATACGTTTAAAAAAAGAATTGTCTCGTGTGCTTACAGTTGTTTTTAATGAGGCATACGAACTAGATGTCCTGCCCCGGTAATTCGTTGAAGCACATGCTGATTAATACCAAAGACAGAAGAGACAGAGAAGTTAACATTGGTTTCCTCATGCAGACATCTATCACAAACTAATTGCGACTATAAAATCTTGATAAAAGATCTAGCAAGGCGGCTAAGAAACTAATTAAGTAATTGGTTCGTCCTCATCAAACATATGGCATTATGGGGCGTTCGGTTGTGGCTAATATACATAAGATGCGGTGCGTGATGAAGTGCTGCGACATTATGCAAGCAGGGGTAGCAATTCTACAGCTCGATCTCGAGAAAGCGTTTGATTCTGTCCCTCACGGTATTTTGCTGCCATCCTAGACCACATTAATGTTGGATCTATGTTGGATCTAATGCATCGGAAGTTAAAATTCTGGCATATGTGGATGACGTCGCAGTTTGTTGTGCAGGTAAAGAAAATGTACCTGCAGCTATCGCAACCGTGAAGGTTTTCGGTAAGTTATAGAAGCCTGGTAAAATGGGGAAAGTGCCTTGATTTCTGGCAAGGAGAGTGGCTTTCGAGCCCGGTCACTTTCGCCAACGTTAAGCGGCTGACGACATCCGCTAGATACTTAGGCGTCCCGGTGGAATATTACAAAAACAACGATCAAAACAAGAGACACACAGATAAAAGCGAACAGATGGAAAGGCTACAGTTTGCAATCTATTTTTCAGATGGAAAAGCTACAGTTTGCAATCTATTTTTCGTGGCAAAACACTGGTATGTAATGCTGGTATTGAATTGTTCAAGGGTAAATGTACAGAGGTTGGGCCGAGTCTTCGCAGTATTTGTGCGGGATTCGAATTGGGAACGATGCAGTTGAACGAATTTGTTCAGACGAGTTAAAGACGGAGGCTTGAGAATGCCGCGTTTCTTCATAGGAGAGGTCATGAACCGATTTTTATTTTTCTGCGACTTAAGCGATCCTTTCTTGCGCGCGGTGCGCCAAGTGAGGCTAAGGAGCGCGTTACCTGGCTGTGTAGCCTGTACAAAGAACATGACCGGTCCTGTTTGTGGATTTCTTAAAGAAGTTATTTTAAGTGTACGGTTCTTGTCCGTTAGATTTTCAGATCAGTACCTTTTTTTTCAGTGAAACGTAAAACACTGTACAAAGATGTATGGGATGTAGTTCTCTCCGTACCGATGTACTGGGCCATATACAGTGGAGGCCAAGGGCAAGACGGCCTTAAACGGGTCAAAAGATCGCAAGTAACGCCAGGGAAGAAGTCTTTCTTTTTTAAGCTTTTCACAGATACATTGCCAGTGAAAACCTTTTTAGGAGATCGTGGTTTTTTCTTACCCTGGAGATCACATTGTTTGATCTGTAAGAACCAAAGACTACAGATAATGTATTTCTAGATTGTTGGGCAGGTGTCTTCTTTTGGAATGTCCTTCAGAGGACCACGAAGAAAGGTTCTCCGTTAGATCCACAGGGTATTAGACATATAGCTAAAGAAAACGATGCTGCACTGGCGTTTGAACTTATTATGCTAGTTGGCCTTCACTGTCTATGGCGCGCCCGTATGGCGGGGTTTCAATGCGATCCGGATGCTCGGCCTGCACGAATGCATTTTTGAGAATGTATGTCCAGATTTGTAGAAACTTGAGAATTTGTCCAGATTGTAGAAAGCATGAGATTGTGTACCTGCGTGGTTGTCGAGGGTGGAACCCTTGACCGCGCTGAAAGAATTCTAAAATAGTCAGCCCAGTAAGGCTGACACCTGGCGTTGAAAACTTACAAAGTTATCTTGTTTTCCCAAATGCCATATGTTGTTTGATATAGCCGTACAAAACAGGCAATAAAAGAACCGTCCGGGATGTAATGGTTTCAATATCGGGCTTCTGTGCTTGAGGCCCTGTGTTCGAACCCTGCCGTAGGAGAATTTTAATAACGTTTACCTAATTATTTAATACGTGGCAATATGGTGAAAATGATGAATTTACAAAGTCGCCGAGCCGCCCGAAGCCACAAGGACCAAGATTTGGCAGATCCGTGTACTTCCAATATTTCCCATGCTTGCTGAACCGCCCCTACACTGCGGCTCCCGTAGACACTGCATCGCCAGAGTTCCCTCTAGTAATTATTGCATGAAACTGTATGCCCATTTCCGCTGCACTGTGTTCTTCAGTTCTTCAGTTGAGTTCTTCAAATTGGTTACAG
Source organism: Dermacentor andersoni (assembly GCF_023375885.2). NCBI lineage: Eukaryota > Metazoa > Arthropoda > Arachnida > Ixodida > Ixodidae > Dermacentor > Dermacentor andersoni. Next base: position 53,689,804 of record NC_092821.1, read on the forward strand.
GTGTTGGGTAGTCAAACTCAGTCGGCATCTACGGGCATCGACGTTCCTGGCATGTCCTTCGGTGCTTTTTTTCGAAGATGGTTGCCAGCTGACAAGCGTCACCGATATTTGGGGATGCGGCGGCTCACGCCGTTTCTGCGCGTCTGCTCACATTCGAAAGATGTGTGTCGGCGAGCGCGCGTGATGCTGCCGGAGCTCTAAGGACGTAGTCGCACCACGTACGCAGTTGGCGTCGACGCTTGATATCCTCCTATAGTCTCTGGGCGATTTGACGCTGCGCAGTCGTACAGGCCTTGCCTGCTTGCTATCGCTGTCGTTGCTTCGGCGTTCGAGCGAATTTGGAATTCATAAGAGACTGCGCGCATTTTGCGGACATGTATTTGTGAATGTGCAACTAAGCTGCCACTGTTTCTTAGAACGCATGCTTCACTTTCGTGTTATGATGGATTCCTATTGGAGAAGGATCAACCAAAATTTTGTTATTATTTGTTTAATTTAATATGCCCGAAATAAGGCAAGAAAGGAACGACCTTTACTTAGCACAAGTTTGCTGGCACGAGACCTAGATCGCACGGCAATAACAGGAAAGGCGAAGGATGAGGACATTCGCATGTCAGAATCGCTCTATCCTCTCTCCGTAAAAGGTGTTTGTGGGGCATCCAAACGCTTTGCCTGGACATAGTCTTGACAAAGTATTATCGCTCTACGTCGGCAAAATATTACGAGAAAGTATGTTTACAGGGTGTATTTATACACTGGGAGAATGCGTGGCCCCAAAACACAAGACAGAGCGATACCGCTGATGGATGCCACTGTCACATCATTTTCTCTGGGCGATGCGGAACAAAAGTAGTTGTATACCTATGTTGTGCTACTTTGGTAGACATGGTGATAATGGAAAAAAGAATTCGCAACACAAACATGGCGAGATTGACAGGCATGCCATGTTGTCCAAAAAATGTTACCCAGAAAGGCAGACGAAAAAATAATGCAATGCTTTGCAAGAAACCAAAGCATATATAAAGACCACACCGCAAAAATAGTAACTGTGAGCACTGAGATTCAATTTGAAACTTCGGGACAACAATGAGTGCATCACGATGACAAAATATTTAAGGGAAGAAAAATGCCTGCTGCATATGAAAAAAAAAGCCGTGTAGTAGATGGAATAAGAATATACATTGCGCTGTAGAAGACAAACTGGAAGCATTAACAGAATTACAAAGCGTAAGAAATGCCTAAAGGAAATGCAAAAGAGTACGAAGCGCATTGATGCGTGAATATAGACTTCCATATTGCGGTAAAAGAAATAATCAAAAAGCACAAATAATCCCTGGCTGTTAGGAATAACTCATTCCTTCCCCTCCCCCCCCCCTAACAATACAATGCAGAACCAGGAAATGCAAACAATGAGCAAGAACTGAACAGTTCCAAATTCCACCTATTAACCTCGCAAAGAACCTTGAAGCACTATGCATACTCTATCTGCGAACAGAAAAAAAAAAAAAACTTCTAACATGTTATGCTCTCTTCTCTTCCATGTAGATTATTGTTTTCTTGCCGTAGGGCTAAACTTCCAAGTTGACCAATATAAAATCCAGTAATTTCACAAAAATATCACTGTCATATAGAAACTTTCAGTAGTGACGTACCAGCTCATGACCTTTATCATGACACGGACGAAGACGAAGTGATTCTCGTAGAGACCACTGTACTTCATGCTGCAGTATTTTCGGCCTTTTCCCGCGTTTTACTGGGAGACCCCGCTCCCATTGCCACGGTAATGAAAGTGGAGGCGGCAGACTGCTGATGCGACGTGCCTGCTTCGGCAGGAACCGGCCCGAGGAAGAGAAATTGCCCCCTAGACAAGCTGACGGCGAGGACACTGTGCTGTACTCCAGCTCAAGCGATGACGCGTCAGGTGACGAAGGCTTCGAAAGAGTGGCACACCGAAAGGCCAAGAGAAGAAACATCAGCGGACGGTCTTCGTCAAGTAAGTCTACCGTTATGCCACAGCGAAGGCCATCGGCGCACACAATTCTTTTTGTGCCGGACACACCTGCCGACAACCTCAACCGCCTTAATCGACAAGTATTTTCCGTTTCTCTGGAGGCTCTTGTCGCAGGAGAAATCAAAGATATCAGAATTAATACTCGAAAGAACGTCCTGGCTATTGATGTCCACCAGCGAAGCGCAATCAATGCTTTGATGGCAGTAAAGCTCCTGGGCAACATCAATGTCCACTACCTCATTCCGCAGGACAACGAAACCACAGCTGGTGTTGTTTATGATATTGACACATCAATTAGCGACAGCGACCTGCCAATTTTAATCAAACCTGTAACAGATGGTGTTGCCTTACTGCAAGCTCGGCGCCTTGGCAAGTCAACCTGTGTAAGTCTCGCGTTTAAAGGTGACTGCCTTCCATCACATGTAAAGGTCAGCCACTTTCGGTATGTGGTACGATCTTTCGAACCCAAACCAGTTCAGTGCAGAAGGTGTCAAAGTATTGGACATGTCAGTGTTGTCTGCCGAAATACAACGATATACCCACGATGTTCCGAACAACATGACACTGACACGCTGTGCGACAGAGCTCAAGTGCCCAAATTGTCAAGGCTCGCAAGCTGCATCCTCAAAAGACTTTCCACGCCTAAAGAAACAGCAAGAAATCTTGAGAAAAATGGCCAGAGACGGATCATCACAAAGAGATGCTTCTGCAGCGATAAGGCGACATCGCTCCCGGAAACGAAAGTTTATGAAGTCCTCTTCCGGTTCAAGGGAAATGTCTCGTCCAGCAACGCCGCCTCCTGTTCCATCTGCCTCGAGTAAGAGCATGAAGGTCAACGAAAAAAGCGGCCATGCTATTCATGCTTCATCAAGTGAGGTGTGACCAGCCCTGCCGAAGACATGCCACGCGCCGGAGCCACAGCACATGACTCGCCACTTAAAGTCAAATGTCACTTCAGTTGACCAAATGCGAGACAAGGATTCACAAGTGATTGCTATGCTCAGATCGCTCACGAATGTCATGTGTCTACTACTGACAAACATGGACACTCCGGCTGCTCGTAGCGCACTGCAAGTACTGGACGCACTGACTCTAGTACTTGAAAGCATCGCACAGCACCATGGCTCGCCCCTCGCTGCCCTTGCACAAGGAGTCAAGAAAGCATCTCTATTGCAGCAGAATGCCCGTGGTCTTAAGGCGAGAATTTCAGATTTTAGACACTTTGTCTTCGAAAACCGTTTTCCCATCCTCGTAATTTTCGAACCGAACGTGCAGAATGTTATACGCATTTGTGGTTATGAGGCATTCATGTCCTCTACCTGTGATGATGTGAGCAAGCTAATTGTATATATTCGATGTGATATGACTTCCTTGTTGCACCCAGTCCCGCCTCACGACGAGAACTAGTACGTTTGTTTAATTGTGAAAACGAATAAGCTTACGTTCACACTCGTCGCTGTTTACATTGCTCCTCCAAGTGGCTTCGACTCTAAACGACTGCACGACGTGCTATCAGCGACACCCGGCCATACGATTTTCACCGAAGATTTTATTGCTCACCATCCGCTTTGGGGGAGCTTGAAGATGGACTCCAGGATAAGGAGACTAACATCCTTTGCCACACAGCACGACCTTTTCTGCCTCAACTATGGTAGCCCGACATACTTACGCGGGATTACATACAGCAGCTGCGTAGACTTGACCCTGGTCTCTCGGCGTCTTGAAAGAAACGTGCAATGGTTTTCAGACTTCGAATCACATGGAAGCGACCATATTCCGACGTACCTGAAGATCAAAGGACTATCTAAATGCCCCTCCAAGACCCTCCGGCGAATTGACTGGTCGGCGTTTCGGTCGCACATGGAGGAATTATGTCAGCAAGGGAACCATTCAAGTCTGGAACACGCAATCCAAAAAGTCATGCAACAGGCTACACGTGGTTTTCAGTCTTTCCCGAAATATGAAGAATTTGAAGCCGAACTCAAGCGGCTACGAGCAATTCGCCGGCGGGCTGAAAGAAGGTACAGGAGAAATAAATCCATCCATGATCTTAGAGAGGCAAGGTGGATGCAAAAGAAGATTAAACGCCGCATTGATGCACCACTATCTCAAAGATGGAAACGTTTCTGTGAGTCGTTGGATCCCCGTCAGCGATTATCTCAGATATGGATAACCGTGCGTGGACTTTGCGTATCACCGCAACAGGGTTTTCCTTTCATATCCCTCGCTTTGCACCACGGTCGCAGAGAAATTGACTTTGCTGAAAAATTTTGCTCAAGACTTGCCAGCTCGCAGCTCCAACGCGCACTTGCACCATGTGCCACTCCTGTGCCAAGGGATTCTCGCATGGATGTAACGTTTTCGGTGGAGGAACTTGAAGCGGCACTGGCGACTTGCACGCGCTATTCGTCACCTGGACCGGATGGCACTACCTATGCGGCGCTCGCCAATCTTGGGCAGAAAGCACGAATCATGCTGCTAAACCATTACAACGAGTCTTATCGCAACGGTTTGGTTCCACGTGAATGGAAATGCAGCCGCTTGGTTCCACTTATCAAACCTGGTAAATCACCCTTAGATTTGCCATCGTACCGCCCCATCGCTTTGGCCAGTTGCATAGGGAAAATAATGGAATGAATGATTTGACGCGCCTGGAATGGTACCTGGAAAATTACAACGTGTACCCAGATGCTATGGCTGGCTTCCAGCGTGGACGCTCATCCATAGATTATGTCATTCATTTGGTCACGTTTGTTCAAGATGAAAAACGTCTGAAAAAACTCACTGCGCCATTATTCCTTGACACAAAATTCGCCTATGATAATATAGCACATTATGCCATTACAGAGGCTCTGATTGAAGCCGGAATCGGTGGCCGCAATTTTCAGTGGCACTGCAGTTATTCGACCGACAGGCATTTCTTCGTGATGACCGAAGAATGCGCCACGACTCAACACCGTACGTTCCATGGAGTACCGCAAGGCGGAGTGTAGAGCTCGACACTATTGAACCTAGTGCTCGTTGGCCTAGTCAGATGCTTGCCCAACACAGTTCAAGTATCAATCTATGCAGACGCCATCTGCGTTTGGGCGTCTGCTGTAACACGACTACAGGTACGAGCACGGCTACAATAGGTAGCTACGTTAACATCACTGTACTTGCGAAAACAGAACTTAGAGCTGTCTTCAGAGAAATGTTGCCTTGTTAGATTCACTCGGAAGGCAAAGAAGCGTTACTGTGTAAGTATCAATGGGCAATAAGTTGCAAATGCATGGAAACACCGCTTCTTAGGGGTAATTATCGACCGCGACCTATCATGGAGCCTGCACGTTTCATACCTAAAGAAGAGGTTAATGACAATAATACATCTCAAATTTCTCGGCGGAGAGTCATGGGGCACATCGGTGCGGTCAATGCTGCAGCTTTATAACGCCTTCTTCCTCGGTTTCGCAAGATACAGCCTCCCTGTGCTTGGTAACACCTGCAAAACAAACCTGCGTGTACTCCATGGACTACAAGCTCAAGCACTAAGGACGTGTCTCGGTCATTCGAGGTGTGCCTCTGCAGCGGCAACAATTGTCATAGCTCGACATTACCCAATATCAACGTACTTGGTAACCCAGGCTATCAGGGTGCATATTCGGCACGTTGCCCGACTACCTGCTCATCACCTTGCCGCTCTACCCGCAGAAAGGCCACACGCAACTTTCAGTCGTCTAATTGTTGCCAATCGTACCTCATTGCCATCGAACTACATGCCTGCAGCAAGATCATCCTCACCTTTATGGTGCCTGCACAGACCTGAAATACGCCTCACCATCCCAGGAATCATGAAGACAGCTAACATGCCGTCGTTTGCCCTGAAGCAGGCCACATTAGAACTTTTACATGAGGTGCACACTGGCCGCGTACACGTTTACAGCGATGGCTCAGTCCCATCTGCAAGTTCAGCTGCTGCTGTGGTGATACCAACAAGATCCGTCAAACTACAGCTAAAAATGTCACATGTATCATCGACAGCTGCTGAACTGGTAGCCCTGCGTGCGGCTCTTCATTTCATTCAGGAGGAACCACCCCATGCAAGGTCAGTCTTCTGTGATTCCAAGGCAGCCCTGCACTGCGCCATGAATCACATGAGCAGCTCGTCGCAGAGATCAGAGAAGTCCACCATCGCATAGTTGGCGAAGGACACGATATAATATATCAGTGGTTGCCTAGTCACTGTGGAATACATGGCAATGATCGAGCAGACGCAGCTGCACGATCTGCCCATGACAGCGTCAACTGCGTTGCCATTCCTCTTCCGAGAGCCGACGCAGCGAAAAAACTTTCCGCACTTGCACGTGACCTGACATTAGCTCAGTGGACTTCATCTGAGTTCACAAGTGCACGCCTTCATACCCTGGATCCTAATTTAGAGCTCCGTATTCCGCACCAGCTTCCACGACGTGACTGCACCCTTCTAATCCCTCTATGGCTTGGAGACGCATTTTCAAATGCGTACTCTTTTCTTATCGGAATGGCCAACAGCCCACTTTGTGACTTCTGCGTGTGCAATGAAACAATCGAGCACCTTCTTTGTCAGTGCTCTCGCTTCAACCCGCAAATAGCCGTCCTCTCAGCCACCCTAGACAAATTGGACAAGCGCCCACTAACGGAAAACAACGTCCTTGGAAATTGGCCTACGTGAACTTCAGCGCGATCCGCTATGAAGGCGTTTCTGCGTTACTTAAAAGACGCGGGACTTTGTGACAAATTGTGACTGTCCACTGTGTGACGCAGGATTGTACGATGACACTACGCAACACTAGGAACGCCTTTGCTGGCTGCGTGACAGTGCCCACAGAAACAGTTCGTGTGTACGTGCGTGTGTGTGTGTAGGTTTCTTTTTTTATGTTTTTATCCTTCTCTCTCTCACCCATCGCATTACCTTGGCCCTCCCCCAGTACAGGGTAGCCAATCGGAGATAATCTCTGGTTCGCCTGCCTGTCTTTCGTTTGCCTTTCTCTCGCTGTCTTAATATTATAGGAGATGGAGTTGTGCAATTTTATCCTTACTCTCAAATACAGAAACAGCGTAACATAAAACAACATTTTCCTAACATTTTGTAGCTTAACAGGTCTGTTACATACATTTTATAACTTTCCTAAAACGTGAAAATACGTGGTTCCTAAACAAGAAGGTGTCATGGGTGGACAAGCATTACAAATTGCTTACCGCGACTTTTGCTGAACGACGTTCAGCAAACATTGCGCCTACTGCTACAAATTATATTACTGGCCTCGTTAATTGTCATTGTGGTTGTGTGTATGTGCTTCTTTTTCTTTTACTGTGATTCCATTTGTTTGCTCTTCAAAGCTTTGTTTTTGCCTGTATTTGCATACGTATTTTTTGTTAAAGAATGGTATATATATATATATATATATGCTTCTCTGCTTGGATTTTTGTTGCTTGTAGTTTTGTGTATTTTACATGTGTGTTCAAATCTTAATTTTGTAGTTGAATACATGCGTGAAAATGCTATGCAATACAGTATTCAATTTTTGTGTATGCATTTCCTTTCGCTGTTATCTTTCTTTACATTTCATTTCATTCCTTTATTTCAGCATTCACCTTTGAAAGTACAAATGCTGTGAGAGGAGTAGAAAAGCCGCTATATTAGCGGCTTGACAAAGGCCTCTGCTCCTACATCATTTGGTAGCAGACAGTTTGTGAATTCTTTTCTCACATCGATACATAAAATATATTTTGAACAACATTCCGAAGCGCACATTAGCAGGCGTTTTTGAATATATACATTACAACCACGATTTGTTTACCAACAAATGCACACCTTTTCCCAACAGAAATCACAGACGTATATAAAGTGACGAAAGAATAAATTTTTCCAGGTATATAATAATAATATATAAAAGCACCTTCACATACAAGACAAACGAAACATTCTTCCACACTTAAGGCAAGAAAAGCAAACGCAAATACCAACGTACATTATTCACGTGCAATCGCACGGCTAATGAAATATTCCTCAAGAATTTGACATGCAATAGTATTAAGATCCATGTTTTCTTTTTCAAGATTGTTCAGTAATACTGATATTCGGCACGGTAGTCTTTCCTTCGCATGATTAGTTCGTGGAAAAGGCACGGCCCAATTCTCCCGTTTCCGAAGGTCGGGTTTGAGGCGATGAGGTTCGCTTAGATTACAAAGATCAAGAAACCTCGTGTGGCCTCGTTTTGCGCTTGTTATATTTCACAGCAACTTTAAACTGATGATTGTAATGAAATGGGAGAACGTTAAACTTAGAAAATAATGTACTTGTATGACTGTCGTAAGAAATACAGGCATCATGGCGCAATGCTTTTTTAAAAAAAGAGAGATAACGTCTGAATATCTTTTGTGACTTAGTTCCCCATACAAGACTTCAGTAATTTGCATGGCAAAGAAATATTTTGTCATAGAAAAATAGCTGTAGATTTATTGGACGAACACATCGAAGCGCGCCGCATACTCTTGCCATACTTGTTGCCGTGCGCTAAGTGTGTTTGACCCACCTTAAATGCTGATCTAAAATATCTCGCAATGTTTTCACGTCCGCGGTGACGTCAGTCCGCTCAGATCGATAAAATATGTTTAGACTACAAGTTACATGTTTTTGGGCGAGTGCAAAAACAACAGCTTCGGTTTTTTTAAGGTTAATCTGCAAGGAATTTGCTTTACTCCAGCAATAGAGCTTATCAAGGACGGTGTTAGCTAGCTGTGATAAGTTATCGGCATTACACAACTGATAAAAAAGGCTGACATTATCTTCGTATATTATATAGTACGGTAAGTTACTGATGTATGGTAAATTATTTATATATATGTTGAACAGTATAGGCCCTACCACGCTTTCATGCGCAACAGCGGCTTCTAAATTCAGGGACTTGAGTATTTTCCTGAGATGCGAATGCATTGTTTCCTATGCATTAAGTGAGACCTTAGAAGGTCAAGAGGTAGTCACCGGAATCCATGATGCACGAGTTTTTTTAGTAAAAGAATATGATTGATGCTGTCAAAGGCTTTAGAAAAATAGATAAGTACGCCCAATGTTATTTTTTTCATAGCCATTCAAAATTAAATCCTTCTTTGTTAATGGAGCTAATTCAATCGATCTGCCACTACGAAACCTGAATTGATGCAGGAGGAGGAGGAATAAACTTTTATTGTGGAACCAGCACTTTATGATGGCCGGGCCTAAGCCTCCCACGAAGGGACGTCGAGGGCTTGCCTCGCCGCCGCCTCGCGGGCGTGCTGGGTCGGCCAGGTTTGGTCGTCGAGGGCGGAGCTCCGCAGAGCCTCATGCAACCTCGACGAGAGAGTCGTGGTGTTAGTCTGGGTGTACTGTGCTGGGCACTCCCATAGCATATGCGGAAGTGTAGCCGGGTGAATTCCACAGCACCGGCAGTTGGGGGTAGTGTAGACGCCCGGAAATATAAGGTTGAGGCGGGCGGGTGAAGGGTACGTGTTTGTTTGTAGTAGACGCAGGGTGGTAGCCTGCGCCCGGCTGAACTTTGGGTGAGGCGGGGGGAAGATTCGGCGACTGAGGTAAAATGCCTTAACGAGATCGTTATAAGTTGTCAGAATGTCCCTGGTGCCCAACTCATCTCCAGTGACTCCGGCGCGGTTGACTAGGCCTCGCGCAATGGAGTGGGTGACCTCGTTGAGATTGGGGAGGTGTGGTTGGACAGGGCCGGCATGGGCCGGGATCCATGTTAGGGAGATTATGCTGTCTTTAGAGTGTGGTGCCTGGCAGAGGATGTGAAGAGCTTGGGGAGAAATACGGCCTTTGCTGAAGTTAGTAACGGCTGAGCGAGAGTCACAAACTATGGTGTGACAGGTGGGATTTAAAGTGGCCAGGGCGATGGCCACTTCTTCAGCCGTCTCCGCAGCGGGGGTAGTGACGCTGCAGGCGTGGTGTAGGACTCCATCGCGTGTGGCGACGGCCACAAATCGTGTGCCATGGGAGTATTGGGCAGCATCAACAAATGTGACGCCAGGTACGTGGGCAAGGGCTTTTATGATAGCTCCGGCCCGAGCTTGGCGCCGGGCCCTGTTATATTCAGGGTGCATATTTCTAGGAATCGGGTCTATGTAGATCCAGCTACGGATGTCGTTCGGGATCGGTTGTTTGGGGCCCTGTTGCTGATGGTAGGTGAAGCCAAGCGTGGACAGAATAAAGCGCCCCGTTTCAGTAAGGGTGAGCCGTTCAAGCTGAGAGCGTTGTTGGGCTTCAATGAGTTCGGAAAGGTTGTTGTGAACTCCCAGTTGGTTGAAGAGTTCAGTGCTGGTGCAATGTGGGAGACCAAGTGCTTGCTTGTAGACCCCTCGTATGAGGGTGTCGAGCTTGTTTTGCTCAGCCCGGTACCAGTTGAGGTACGCAGCAACGTAGGTAAGGTGGCATATGACAAAGGATTGGACGAGTCGGAGAAGGCTTTCTTCTTTGAGTCCTCCGCGTCGGTTAGATATACGTTTAAGAAGTCGTAGGGTGTTTTGAGATTGGGCACAGATCTTGTTGAGAGCCAAGGCGTTGGAGCCGTTGGTAGAGATGGTGAGACCGAGAACCCGGATACTAGGGACGTGTGGGATAGGACTGCCATCTTGAAGGCGTAGGGTGATGGTGTCACAGGGTCGGTGATCAGATTGGTGTTTGGGAGGGCGACCCCGCTGAATGGGCTTGTATAGCAGAAGCTCCGATTTAGCCGGCGAACAGCGCAGTCCGGTCCCTTGTAGATAGGCTTCAACCGTGTCAATCGCCGTTTGGAGGGCTGATTCCACTTGACCATCACTGCCTCGGTACTACCAGATGGTGATGTCGTCGGCGTAGATGGTATGGTTGATATTGTCGACTTGCTGTAGTTGCTTGGCAAGGCCAATCATGACTAAATGACAAACTTTTTACAGAAAACGTTCTCCAAGTCTTTTGAAATGACGTGGAGCACTGACACCAGCCGAGAATTTGACATGTCATTTCTGTCCCCTGATTTGAACAGAACAGTTAACTTTGCCTATAGGATTCCTGCGGGGAGAATGAGAGAACAAACAAATATTGAATACGTGGGTGAAAGTGGGCACCATGAAGTCTATCGCAAATTTGGCTGGTTTAATCTAGAGATTATCAATGTCGCGTGCCTTATTGTTCTTCAAGCATAAAAAAAAAACAGAGTAAACGTCGTCGGGTGTCGTAGGCTCAAAAAACGCTGAATTAACATTGGGCGCACCGAAAAATTGAAAGCATCTATTTGTGAGCGCTGATCACTAAATTTGTTAAGTTTTCAATTAGGCAATTTGCTAATTTTATACCATTTAGTTGCTTCCCAATCTCTGTTATATCCTGCCTTCCACGATATACGCTAGGTAACCACGCGCCAAACCCACTCAAGTATGACTGTAGCCTTTTGTCTGGCCTCCCTCAAACCTGCAGTGACTAAAACATCAATGGGATTCTAAATATAATCTTAGATATACGTCTAATTTCAACCATACATAGATTGACGGAAGCTTGTATAATGTTCTCGTTGCAGACGTAAGCAATATGGAGGGTGAAGACGTTCTGAATTGCTGTACAGGAGTTTTTGCCCAGTCGTTCAATGAAGGCGTAGGAAGGATCCGTGAGAACGCGAATAAAAGTAACTAAAGCGACAAAGGAACAGAAGCAGCGCATCACAACGGAAACGGATGAAATATCTGGAAGTTTTAATTAACCTCGGCCCAGCTTAGGCTAAACACGAAGGTATCACTTTTGAATTTATTCAGAAACGGCACACAGGATAATAAATCTAGAAAGTGGACGGCAGATAAGAACTATTATTCTGGAAGTTAGCGGAGAGGAAACGAACACTAAATTTTGCAGGCCAATTGAAACATCTCTTGTATAGTAAAATACAGCATGCTAACGAAATACGTACAATTCAAATATGCACAAGAGGAACAGAAGTATTCAGTAGGCGAACTATGAAACATTAGGTTGGCGCATACATAAAAACACTATATAAGAGTATATCTCACAGAAATAGCCACGAAAGAAGAACGTCCTCTACGGTTATACTTTCAAATTTAAAGAGCGAGATGCTATGGAAGATCCTTAAACGTGAAGGCATTCGTGAACGATGCTAAAGGAATATGCCAGGTTGCAATATCAGCTAGCAACAACTTATTTAAAAATTGCATTCGACTTTATTGTGCAATTGGACATGTTCGGGTGGATGGTGCCTAAACCGGCAGTCGTTACTCTTACCACAAATCATAATATACAAATAGATAAACGAAAAGAGTCCCTAATGAAAATTTCAATGAAGAGATTTAGGGAAATTTTTGTTGCAAACGTGAAATATAAACAGAACAGGGAGGAAGTTGTGCCTACTTGGCAAGAATTGTAATGCTACCACAACGTTCTAGACATCCGTGCTAAAAGTCTGCTATGAAATACACTCGCGTTCAACCTAACTGTGCCTCGAATGGCCGTCGGCCGTGTTCCCAGAACCCTCCTATAGCAGTTTAGGAGTATCATAAACTGGAGCGGCAGTGTCCTTTTTAGAAGATTTTGGACACAGATATCATGAAAGCGCTAATAATCTTACTACTTCCGCTGGGCAGAGATTTCGCTATGGCTCAGCTTCAATTTATCAATTGTAAAATGGGGTTTAATATGAACGAATGAAAGAAAGTAAGAACGGGATCTCCTGAATTAGATTTCTTGTAACTCAGATTTCTCAAGACGGTAATTTTTGCGTTTCAGGAAGTCCACCTGTAGAAGGGCAACACTGCTATTTGTAACGGGCGAGCTTCTTTAAAATCAGCTGGATCTAAAAGAAAACAGGGGGCTGACAGGGATAAGTGTTCAGGCAACATTGAAGGAATAATTAGTGAAGCTACGATAAATATCTTCAAGTGTCTGTGCCACAGCAGCACATGATCAGCGCGTCGTGCAAACACGCAAGATAATGTATACTGATAAAAAATAGAGTTTGTAATCTCTTGTATATACCAGACAATATCTCATGCAACATGTATTGCTGTGTTTGACGCACGCAATTTACATTAACCTTATAGTAAACAGTCAGAGACTGGTACAAGGCTTCGCAGAGAGAATTGTACAGACGGGCGCGAAACGGTAGGCTTTATGTACAGTGCAGAAAAAAAAAACCACAACAATATTCAGTAACGATTCCAAGCTAAATGCGAAAGAATGCGTTAGCATTTCGTCACACCTATTTGAAGTTCCGGATCCATCATTTAAATCGCGTTCATCAAAAGTGTTGTTCAGGAGCTCACATAGCACACGTTCTGCCTCTTCGAGGAAAGAACAACGGGGGGTGGTCCAGGAGCTCACCACCATCACTTGCTCTCTCTCTCTCTCTCTCTCTCTCTATATATATATATATATATATATATATATATTTATGTGTGTGGATATATATTTAGGAGAAGGTAGTATATCGAAGGGCCGATTGTTATTTGAAAAAACGATGGCCCAATATAGGCGATGGGAAAACGAAAACTTTTAAAGTATATTTATGCCAACCCTTTCGGAGAGCGGAACTCTCTTTGTCAGGGCAGTTTAGAAACGTGCATGGCCTTTCGTCGAGGTAGCACGGTGTCTCCGCAGAGGCGACTCCCCTCACCGTCGAGCACATTTGAAGGAGAAGGAAGTCTGCCCACACGGCCGCTACTGGCCCACTTCTACACTGGAGGCCGCTACGGAAATTTCAACGATTCGGCGCAACGTTCGCGTCTGTTTCAGCACCAGCGGCGGGGAACCGTCGCTGATAAAGAGCCAGTAGACGGCATCTCCGAGGACGTCTGGACCCGAGCCATCTCGAGTTTGCGTAAAGCAGGTGTCGAGGGAACCCGCGTTCGGCGCGAGAGCCACGTGCGGCCGTGGATTGCGTCGCCTGGATTTCTTGAACAGCGCCGTTCGGTGAAAAAAAATACTGCAAGCGCGTAATGGCGGCGGCCAAGATAGCGAACTCGTACTACGTATGCGAAGGCTCGGTGGCCCTCAGCAACTGCTCAGACGCTAAGGGGCGGGCGCCCACACCGCCTCTTACCCCCTCATGGGGAGTACACGAAGAACGCACGGTGGTAAACGCGAAGCGGAATGGTGACTTGAGGGGCCATGGACGTCTCTTGCTATTTTAGCCTCCTGATGAACTTCATCTTTACTTATTTTTTTGTTATTTAATGTCCGGGTAAGTGAAGCGCGTTAAGCATACAGGGTGAACATGATGATAATCTTCATATGTAGAAAACATTTGAAAATTCCTTACGAGTACGGTCGTCTTCAATGGGCGTGGTCCCACTGTAGTTATGGTTCGAGCTTGCGACGTTGTTCGCCAGAACAGCTTTCCCCTATGTAACTTCCCTGGGGCAGGAGAGTCAATTCCAGGTTCCTCATCGATGCCAGTTGCTAATGTCCGGAATTTACAAAATAAAGTAGTCTTCGCGGTCTTCCCGCTCACGGGTGTCGCAGAAGCCGGAATGCAGCAAGAGAACTGAGATTTGGTCCGAACTGTGTTTGGGCAGGCGTGTAGGTCCCTTGATAAGGAGAGGTTCGGCGTGAAGACGCGTGGTACCTGTGGTTATGAAAGCGCAAGCCAAACTACGCGTCAGTTTGCCCAATATATCCTTGCCCAGAGCCTTGCAGTGTAGCTTGCACACTGTATTACTGGAGTCACAGTCTAGGTTGTCGGTAATTTTCAATCTTAAACTTGAGCTGCTTGCCATTGACATCCGTGTTGTGACCATATGGAGGCTTACCTGCAACGAACTTTTCCGAATGAATTACCCCCTGGCTCAATTGTGTTACAACTAAAATCAAGTACGAGATGTGTGTTTGTGTGGGAAGGGGGGGGGGGGGCGGAAGTTTGGGTGGCTGCACTTCCTGGGCGTAGGTTTGCTAAGCGTTGTTTAGAAAATCTGAAATGCTGGTGTAACTGCAGATTAAGTAAACCAGTGTTCTATGATTAGTATTAGTCGTAAAACAATAACGACGAAATAAGCATTGCACTGAGGCATGAGCTGGATATCCTTTGCTGGTGCGGGACGCCCAGAGCATATTTACTTAAGAAAAGAAGAACGCGTAATGAATCCAAACTGAAATAGATGGGCACATAGGCTGTTTAAATACCTGTGTAGGAGAAACGGTGATTCATATACAAGAAAAAAAATCACGCGAATGTACCGCCACAATATACGCAAACTGTGGACACTGGCTGAGATAATGTTCGCAGATGCCAAGGCACCTGGGCCTAAACAATCTGCTGGATAGGCTCTATGCACGGGGAGGTGAATATCGAACAGTAAAGAGTGAAATCAGAAGGAGGAAGACGAATGACATAGTGCAGCGCACTGTTCGAAGCCAGATAAGGATGTTGACAATTGGAGAATCGTAACGTAAAACTTTCAGATGAAGAAAATTTGTGCACGTACTATAGCATGTGGAAGTGTTTTGTATAGATCGCAGACCACGGAGAATATTTCGACTATCACAAGGCTCAGCCACTCTTAAATGTGTGTGCATTCAACCAGTGGTGTATCTGATGTTTTGTGGACAGTCGGGAGAAGAATTATTGGATGTGCAGCAGATGCTGACGTAAAATATGGCTCTAAGATCGTTTACTTAAAAGAATAAGAAGCAGCATTCAAGGGAATGGTATATAATAAAGAAAGTAGCGTATTGTAAAATGCGTTTATCAATGAAGCACAGCCACAATGTGAAACGAACGACACTGCTTACGTGGGCCATTGCATGTGCTTCAATGGCAATGATGTCATCATCATAAGGTAAACTGAAAGTTTTTGTTTGCGTGGAGAACGACATTCATTCCACAACGCGTGCGTCTCTAATGACACATTGACGCGGTTTGGTGTTGACAATATGAAGTTTCGCCGCCAACAACTGGAAAAGATGCGCACAAAGAGCAACGAACTTGGGAAGACGAAGCCACGCGTGGCATTCGAATGTAACGAGTGCCTAAACCGACGCAGTTGTCGTTGAAACTGCCTTTGCCAAATCATCAGTGCCTCTGACTCACGAATGCCGCTCATGAAGGCCCATCAGTGGTGATAAGCGGATAAAAACTTGGCAGCATTTCGCTCAACGATTCACGAAACTCACTGCTCGTCCATCCGCAAACTATTGACTTGATTCAACATGTCGCACCATGAAGATCTAAAGCGACAAAAAGAAAAGAAAAAAAACGAAGACGTACAACTTAGGTATCTGATGTATCACACGAAAGTTTTTGCTGGTGTCTTCGTGAAAGATGGATGGAGTATAGGTGCACACGGATAAGGCGGACTAAGTATGGCAAGCACACGGACTTCCAAGAGGCACGCATTTAAACGCGCAGTCTCGCGCACGCAAACACATGTGCACGCTAAAGTGTCCTTTGCAATATCATTATCTTTTTCTTTTTGTTCATTTTAAAAGCATGCTTAGCATTATTTTGTTAGATAGAAATAACCAGGATTAGCGGGTGCCTTAATAATTTCAACCTCTCCAGTTAAATCGTATTTAGTTCTAGCTATACCTAAGCGCAACCGCAGACAGAAACATGAAGTACACATGCGCACGAACTAACGCGTTCACCGCCAAGCAGCGTTAGTGTGCCTACACACACACACACACACACACATATATATATATATATATGCAGGAAAGAGACGACGACCCTTTTGGAAGACGGGTTTACTTAACGTTTTCGGCTGGTCCACCAGCCGAGAATGCTAAGTGAACACGTCTTCCAAAAGGTTCGTCGTCTCTTTCCTGCATATGTTACGTCGAGCCTTGCGTGCTGAACTTTGAAGAAACTCCACACATATATATATATATATATATATATATATATATATATATATATATATATATATATATATATATATATATATATATATATATATAACGAGAAGAAAGGGGGTTAACCGAGGGGCCCGATTTTTATTAGTCATATCATAAGAAGCCAACAAACATTGACACCAAGGACAACATAGGGGAAATTACTTGTGCTTAATAAATGAAATGATGAAATGATAAATTAATGGAAATTAAAGTGGATGAAAAAACAGCTTGCCGCAGGTGGGCACCGAACCCACAACCTTCGCATATATATATATATATATATATATATATATATATATATATATATATATATATATATATATATATATATATATATATTGCAATGGGGGTGTTCGCCTAGCAGAAGGGTAACTAGATATAGGTTGTAGCGCTAGGCGTAAACAGGTCGGCGCTATATCGTAACGGGGAAGCAAGCACTTCTCGTCGTCTTCTCTTGCACCAGCACACCAGCACCATGCCCACTGCCCAGTGCCTTCAGTACAATCACTCCCCACCGAAAGAGTAGCCATCCTGGCGACTTAAGGACAGGAGAACACAGGGGGGTCATGGCACTGCTTGAGCCGGGAGACGTGGACAATTTCCTGGCCCCGACGACGCTGGTCGGAAGGCGTTTCCAGTGGCTCGATGAGGTAGTTGACCGCGGATGTTTGTTTCAGTACCCGATAAGGACCGTGGTACTTGGAGAGCAGCTTGGAGGAAAGGCCTGGAGGAGTAGAGGGCACCCACAACCAGACCAGCGAGCCAGGCGCAAAGCACTGAGCCGTAGTGGATGAATCGTGGCGAAGCTTTTGGCGCCACTGGTCCTGGGATGTGAACGAACGAGCGAGCTGGCGACATTCTTCGGCGTAAGCAGCCGCTCTAGAAACAGTCGTGCACTCCGAAGCATCTGGTCGGTAAGGCAGAATCGTGTCCATAGTGCATGAAGGTTCGTGTCCGTAAAGGAGAAAGAAAGGGGAGAACCCAGTGGTGCTTTGCGTGGCGGTATTATAAGCGTAGGTGACGAAAGGCAGAATGCGATCCCAATTCGAGTGGTCAGATGAAGCATACATGGCCAACATGTCGCCAAGGGTGCGGTTGAAACGCTCTGTCATCCCATTAGTTTGAGGATGATATGCCGTGGTGGTGCGGTGAATGATGCGACACTCCTTTAGCAATGCTGCAATGACGTCGGAGAGAAAAACACGACCGCGGTCGCTCAGTAATTCTCTAGGTGCTCCATGCCGTAAAATCAGGTTTCCGAGGATAAAACTGGCGACGTCTTTTGCTGTGGCAGATGCTAAGGCTGAAGTTTCGGCGTACCGCGTGAGGTGGTCGACAGCGACAATAACCCAGCGGTTGCCACTTGGAGTGTTGGGAAGCGGACCGTATAGGTCAATGCCGACGCGGTCGAACGCGCGCGCGGGGCATGGTAAAGGTTGCAAGGAGCCGGCGGCATGTTGAGGTGGCGTCTTGCGTCGTTGGCATATGTGGCATGACCGGACATACTGGCGAACGAAACGGTACATACCGCGCCAGTAGTACCGAAGCTGCAGGCGAGAATATGTCTTTAATACACCAGCGTGGCCGCATTGTGGGTCGTCGTGGAACGTGGCGCAGATGTCGGAGCGGAGGTGTCGGGGTATAACAAGCAACCACTTACGGCCGCTGGAATTGTAGTTGCGGCGGTACAGCAGGTTATCCCGAATGATGAAGTGCGTGGCTTGGCGACGAAGCGTCCGAGAGATCGGTGCTGGCGACTGGCTGGACAGGAAGTCAATAAGCGAAGAGATCCATGGGTCTTTGCGCTGCTCTGATGGCATGTCGGAAATGTTGAGGGCGAAGGCACCGCAGGTAGAAATAGACGAGTGGACAGGGCCAGAGGGCAGTGGTGACCGGGATAGAGCGTCTGCGTCTGAATGCTTTCGGCCTGAGCGATAAACAACGCGGATGTCGTACTCTTGTAGGCGCAATGCCCAACGGGCAAGCCGACCAGTTGGATCTTTTAGTGAAGATAACCAGCATAGGGCATGATGGTCGGTCACGATGTCAAATGGACGCCCGTACACATAAGGACGAAATTTGCCGATAGCCCAAATGATGGCCAGACATTCCTTCTCAGTAACTGAGTAGTTCGCCTCGGCTTTGGTAAGGGTGCGGCTGGCATATGCGACGACGTACTCTTCGAAGCCGTCCTTGCGTTGTGCAAGAACAGCGCCGAGCCCGACACCACTAGCGTCCGTATGGATCTCAGTTGGAGCAGAGGGATCGAAGTGTCGCAGTACTGGAGGCGAGGTGAGAACGCGTCGTAGTTCTTGGAATGCGTCGTCGCACGCCGAGGACCAGGCTGATAGGTCAGAACGGCCGGTGAGAAGCTGCGTTAAGGGGGCAATGACAGAGGCAAAGTTACGGACAAAGCGTCGGAAATAGGAGCACAGGCCGATGAAGCTGCGAAGCTCTTTCATGGTGGTTGGTTTAGGGAACTCGGATACGGCGCTAAGTTTTGTGGGGTCCGGAAGGATACCGTCTTTTGAAACTACATGGCCGAGAATAGTAAGTGTACGAGCGCCGAAGTGGCATTTCTTCAAATTTAGTTGCAGTCCTGCAGTGGAGAGGCCCGCAAGTACCTGCTCGAGGCGGTTGAGGTGCGACGCAAAGTCGGTGGAAAAAACCACAATATCATCTAAATAACAGAGGCACGTTTTCCACTTCAGCCCTCGAAGAATGGTGTCCATCATTCGCTCGAAAGTGGCAGGCGCGTTGCAGAGGCCGAACGGCATGACAGTGAATTCATATAGCCCATCAGGCGTTACGAAGGCTGTCTTTTGACGATCGGCCTCTGCCATTGGCACTTGCCAGTACCCGGAGCGCAAATCGAGCGACGAAAAGAATTCCGCACCCTGCAGACAGTCCAAGGCATCGTCGATGCGCGGCAGAGGGTAGACATCTTTGCGCGTTATTCGGTTAAGGCGGCGATAGTCGACGCAGAACCGAATGGAGCCATCTTTTTTTTTAACGAGGACAACCGGAGATGCCCAGGGACTGTTAGAGGGCTGGATGATGCCACGCTCCAGCATGTCGTCAACGTGCTGGTCGATGATACGGCGTTCAGCAGCCGACACACGATAGGGACGCTGGCGCAATGGCGTTTGCTGACCGGTGTCGATACGGTGAACGACTGCGGACGCTCTACCCAAGGATGGTTGGTCAATGTCAAATGAGGAACGAAAACGTTGGAGGAGTTTGATGGTTTCTGTTTGCTGCGCAGGTGTGAGTTCTGCGTCGACGGCGCGAGCGAAGACGTCTACAGGGGCATCAGTCGCGGCAGGATTAGTGACGGAACAAATCGGAAGTGATGCCGTGTCGCCAAACATGGTGGCCGGGAGAACGCTATCGAAAGCTTCAGCGGTACCCAGGCACTCGCCGCGGAGTAGGGATGATGGGCAGGCGGACGGATTGCACACGTAAAGGGCAGCAGAACCGTCGCAAAAAGTGACGACAGCAAACGGAAGTAGAAAGTTCCGGCGGCGCGCACAAGTGGCCGACGGTGTAAACAGAACAGATGACTTCGCAGCAGAGTTACATGACACAGGAACCAGAGCGGCGGAGAAAGGTGCGATGTCGATGTCAGAGGCGGCAACAACTTTAGGAGAAGAATGGTCGTCATGGTCGCAGCACGGCACGGATAACGTAAGTTCGGCACGAGCGCAGTCGATAAGAGCTTGATTGACAGATAAGAAATTCCATCCAAGAATAACGTCGTGTGAGGAACGAGGTAGGACGACAAATTCTATAACATACATAACGCTTTGAATGACAACCCGGGCTGTGCACGACGCTGAAGGCTGAATGCGATGCGAGGTTGCCGTACGCAGAGAAAGAGAGGTAAGGGGAATGGTCACTTTGTTCAAATTGCGGCAAAGCTTCTCACTAATAATAGAAACGGCGGCTCCGGTGTCGATAAGTGCGTGTACGGTGACGCCGTCTACGGACAGTTCAATTTCGTTCACCGGGTTAGAATGAGGCCTTGAAATGTTCGACGTAAACGCAGTTCTTGCCTCTGGAACTGCGACTGTTAGTTTTCCTCACGGGCTGGGCTGGGTCGGCGAACCATCGGGGAAATGGATCGGCGACGTGGAGAAGGTGACCGGCGTGCATCGAAATGGAGGCGACTGTAAGATGAGTCCGGAGGAAGGCTAGATGGGTCCTGACGCGGAAGTCGAGCAGGCCTATAGCTTGAGGCGCCCCCACTGGCAGGTAAACGGGGGCTGCGACGGCGGCAGAATCGTGCTACGTGGCCCGGAAAATGGCAGAAATAGCATATTGGCCGGTTGTCAGATGTACGCCACGGGTTGACGACAGGGGCCCCAGCGGCCGAGTAAGGGACGACCATCGGGCGTGAAGGTGGCGGCGGCACATGGAAGGTGCCAGTTGCCCGGTAGGCATCAGGAGCCGGAGGAACGTAAGGCCGGGCAACAACGTCAGCGTAAGTGAGCGGTCCAGCTGCAGGCTGCGGAGGAGGGGCAGATGGCAGCGCCGCGGCAACTTGGGTCTGAATGACGTGGCGAAGCGAGGGAGCCAAGGTTGTCGACGGCTCGGGTGTGCTGTTCGCCAGAGAGAGTTGGCGTGCCACTTCCTGACGGATGAACTGCTTTATCTCCGGCATTAAGGCAGAGATATCGGCAGCGTCGCGGCCGAAATCCAACGGAGATAGATCCGTGGTGTCCTGATGAGCAGCGCGCGTTGATGCACGCTGCTTGCGCAGCTCGTCGTAGTGCTGACAGAGCTGTACGACCTCGGCAATCGTCCGCGGACTCTTCGCGACGAGCATCTGGAAGGCTTGGTCATCGATGCCTTTCATGACGTGCTTAATCTTGTCAGCTTCGTCCATAGATGAGTTGACGCGCTTGCATAGTGAGAGCACGTCTTCAATATAACTAGTGAAGGTCTCCTCCTGGCGTTGAACTCGACCACGCAAGCGCTGCTCAGCGCGAAGCCGGCGAACGGTGGGACGGCCGAAGACCTCTGCCAAAGTTGCCGTGAAAGCCGACCAGGTGGTAAAATCGGCTTCATGATTGCGGAACCATAGGTTTGCCACGTCAGTCAAGTAAAAGATGACATTTGTGAGCTTGGCGCGGTCGTCCCACTTATTATAGGCGCTTACACGGTCATATTCGGCGAGCCAGTCTTCCACGTCGTGGTCGTCTGTGCCGCTAAATATAGCCGGATCGCGCTGCCGGATGACGCCAGAACAGACGATGGCGGGGGGCACGGGAGCAGCAGCCTGGGACGGTCCCGGTTCATCCATTGCAACAGCTGGTGGTAGCGTTCGGCTGCGGAGTTCCAGGATGTCGAAGAGAAACCCAGCAGCTCCACCAAATGCAATGGGGGTGTTCGCCTAGCAGAAGGGTAACTAGATATAGGTTGTAGCGCTAGGCGTAAACAGGTCGGCGCTATATCGTAACGGGGAAGCAAGCACTTCTCGTCGTCTTCTCTTGCACCAGCACACCAGCACCATGCCCACTGCCCAGTGCCTTCAGTACAATATATATATATATATATATATATACATATATATATATATATATATATATATATATATATATATATATATATATATATATATATATATATAGAAATGTAGAACGCAGTTAAGATTCGTACTGTAAATCCGCCATTAACCTCGAGTCTAGAACAAAAACTGCCTGAAACGTGACAAGAGAGAGGTACCAACTAACCGAACAGCCAACTCTCTCGATTGGCTCCAGTGGTTCATTGCTCATAATTTGCTTGTTTCTTCAGCTTGAATGACAAGGTTGTGCTATAATTTGGCTTTGCTTCATACGTTGCGCATTCACGAAATTCTGAAATACATTTAGACACAAACACACATACTAAACCATTTTGTACGATTATTTCGTGTAGGTATTAGCATGCCCATATGTATGTTTGCGGTTTTTTTTCCCATAAGGAATGCGGATTCTCGGGACCTATTCAATGTATCATGAGAGAAAGTTTCTGTCGCTATTTTAGCATCTTTATCTGCTGTGTATGAAAAACGACCTTGTAAAGTCTTAATAAATTTAATATAGTCCCTGCCTGTTGGTGGAGATCGTAGCACGCTCCATCAACTTGGTGCGTACCCTATTGTGAATTTCGTGTCATACTTCGCACATAAGGTGTGCGCTATACTGCGTACCTGCGCGCTTACGAGTATGCGTGCGTGCGTGCAAGCGTGTGCGTGTGTGCGTGTGTATTATGTGCATGCGTGTGTGTGTGTGCCAGTGCAGCTGTGTGCGTGCGTTAGTGAATTTCAGCACGCTCTGTCCTTTACCGAATGATCTGTCAATATTTCGCCCACGCAAAGCTCACACAAGAGCCAGTCGGGCAAGGGTGTCGGCATCATTTTTCATAGAAAATAGAGATCCATACGTTACCAAACGATAAGTGCGAAGGTCTACAAGCAAAAAGAGGATTTCGTGCTCGAGAAATGACGTAGTGCTTCCCAAAAATGTAACAAAAAAACAAACATTGCGGCAACGGCGCACGAGTTGGGAAACTGGAAAACCTATTAAGCTACGCCCTGGATTCTAGCTTTACGCCTGGAAAGAAAAACTAAAATATCCGTCGTCTCGAAATCCAACAGTCTTATTGCAGTGCGGAGCACCAAGTTTCACGCAGCGTACTTTGTAAGGGTCGCCGCAAATACAATATTATCTCCTGTATAAAATAGTTGAGCATCCAAATATCATCAAAAAGCCACAACACAAGCAGAAAAAGAACCTCCCCACAGCCTTTTCCCGAAGTATAAACTAAGAATATAACAACGGGAACTCGAGCAAGATATCTAAAGAATGTCTGACGGGATACGTTGCGCTACCAGAGCACTTTGTATAGTCAGTATTGAGTGATAGAATTCTGCAGTTGCTCAATTCGTTCGAGGGCTGGTTGGTCATTCTATCTATACTGGCCGTTCAGCAAACAGACTAAACGGATCGGGGTTTTCCGCCTGTTTCGGTTAGTGTTCAGCGAAAAAAAAAAAAAAAAGATGAACGCGAATTGCATAATACCGTATCGAATCCCCCTGTCTTACTCGGCTCATATGAACTGAAGAAAGCAAATAAATCTAAGCGAAGACATGAAACCATGGCAGCTACTACATAAATACTGGAGTATCATTCGAAGTGTCCTTTCGTTTAACGTCAGAGAACAATGTATCGCTTAAAGGGACTGATAATCGAAATATTAGTTTAGCTATAATAGGAAATCAGCATTAAAAATAGCACAAAGCCTACTATAAGCGTGACAGACGGCATGCTAAGCGAGAAAAGACACAAGAACGATTGGCGCGTGGTGACGACTCATTGAACTTACCGAACCAACTCGCCGTGACGTCATGGATTTCAACGTCGTTGGCACTGCTCTATTCAACTTTTTATCGCTAGAGACAAACTGTACTGTATCCTAAAGGAGCCAAATGGGGAACTCATCAAATTTCACGAATAATTGCTGGTCCACAATTGTCTCAATGCAAGAAAAAAAGAATCAGTGCCTTTCAATTCTGTGAAGAAGGATGACCAGGGAACCTGTATATGGCGAACGGCGCCTCCGCCGAGGGTCGGCCCGGTATTGCACTATCTTCGGGATCGGTCCACGTATGGGGGGTTTTGTGTCCACACAGGAACACGATCCTGGGGAACTAGCCCTAACAGCCCTTAACAGCAAAAATGAACATTGAAATTCATGACGTCACACTGACGTGGAGGTGCTCTAGTTTGGGTAAAAAATTTCCCAAGTAAAAGTCCTTCATTTTTTTCTTCCAGTAACCAGCGTTTTACGGTGAAAGTGATAAAAACAGATGTTTGAAATAACGCTTTATTTGTCTGAACATATTGCTTTTCATTCCTTTAGCGTGTCACTTAAGTGTAACCATACGACTTCTTTATATTAGGTAACAATCTGAACTTACCAAGCTTCTTGTTTGTAAGTTGACTGTTCCATTGACGGGTCTTCTTCGGTTAATAATATGATCAGCATTAGCATTGGCTAGAATTCGCTATTCCGAACAATTCTAGGGAAAACATATTTTGAGAATACGGCCTTTCTTCGACGCTGTTCTCTAATTTTTAAATTATAGGGGTTTGCGTGCCAAAACCAATTTCTGATTATGAGGCACGCCGTAGTGGAGGACTCGGGAAATTTAGACCAGCTGGGGTTCTTTAACGTGCACCGAAATCTAAGTACACGGGTGTTTTTGCATTTCGCCCCCATCGAAAGGCGGCCACCGCGGCCGGGATTCAATCCAGCGACCTCGTGCTTAGCAGCCAAACACCATAGCCATTAAGCAACCACGGCGGGTTGTTCTTTAATGGCAACCTTATGCTTATAAGAGAGCCGCATATCATTCGTATGCTGCGTGTAGAACTATATTTCTTAAACTGAAACTTCCAGAACTTTTATCAGAGAAGCAGTCTGTCTTTGCCTAAATCGGTGTGGATCATGGGTTACGAAAGTGTCGCCCTCATTGCTTGAAGCAGCCTCGAGCACATTGCGCGGGTCACCGCGGGTTGGTAGCGTTGGCGTAATAGTGGCTTCATACAATGTTGAAAGCGCGCTTTGCCGGCTGAGTGAAATCGAAACCGCGCTACGAAGCCAGACGTTCCTAGAGTGCGGCTCGCTATCCATCACTGTACGGCGCAGAAGCTCCATTGCACGGAAACATTGATATTCATTGTTTGCCTGTCTGGTGGAGCAGCGCAATGCAGCATTGTGCACGTTGGAAAAATGGAAGGCGCGATACTGTCCGTCTGTCTTTTTTTCCTCGGACCAGGTTTGGCTACTATTGTAGTCTCGAGTTTGATATAAGATAGGGCTCGTGATAAAGTCGTACATCACACGATCTAGCTTTCTCTTCTTTTGTTCCTGCCCACTGACTTCGCTAGGACGCCAGTTTTGGCTACGTGGGTTATGTTCGCCATAAACCTAAGCTGACTTGCACAGCTGCCCGTTGAACGGTCTATCGCGTTCACGCTGTTTTACGTGAAAGTGACAGCGCACTACGCTAAAGAGCTATAGCTGCCTACAGTAGACAAAAGAAACATCACGACGTGGCAAGTTCGGTTCTTCGCCGAATATGCAGATGAATCAGTACTGCCCCTGTGTGCGCTGCTGGCACATTGCCTGCTTGGCAGAAGGAAAAAAAATCACGTGGTTATTGTTTGCGGACGCACGACATATAGTATGGTGAACATGCTACCGCTGACTTTTTTTTTTGCTAACCTTCTTGGACTTTGCACTTCCACTCGTGTTGGTGTCTCGCTGCTTGTCGTCACTGTAAATCTTTTCATGTTTTTGTGAACATCTTATAGGAATCTTTCAAGTTGTCTGAGATGCTGTGGCATGCAATCTGCATCTATTTAAATTTGTTGTTACACACCGTGCCTTTACGCAGCGTGTTTTTATGACGCGTCCACGTGACAACAACATTACTGGACAGCTCAGAGGAATACTTCAGTGCGCATTCGCTCTGAAGTGATCTTTATTGGAATGTTGATCTTTGCAAAGCAATAACCACTACTGCTGCACGGAGCAGTTTTCTCTGTTTGCAGCTCACTAGGCAGATAGCCAACAGGTATCGTAACTTGCCGGAGCATGTGTAGGTTCGAACACATAATGGTGTTGCAGTTTCTGTATCGGCAAGCCGGTCGGTCCATTGATAATCGCTGCAGTGTCGGCGTTGCGTAGGGTTCTAGTGTCATGTACACCGAATTCAGTCGAGATGAGCTTTGCAGCAGTTAACTTTTTCTCAAAACCGACACATCAGTGAGCTTTAATTCTGCGGTATAGTTTAAACCGTGATACGTTCGGTCCTCTGCGCATGCGCCACATCTCCTCGGTACCGTTGTTAAAGTCACCCCGAGATCAACGTTTCAGCATACCGTCGTAGGGGAGCGTGCTAGACCGTATATGGAATTAAAAATGATGCAATGAATAATGAATCTTGTAGAGTGATTCGGCCTCGCAAAGGCATCAACGTTTATGCTCTTTTAGGTGAAAATCAAAACCCTTTCCCGGCTTGCTGTTGTCCTTCGATATCGAGCAGCGTGAAAAGAAAAACTACTCATTTCAACAATAACGACAAAATGTGGCTAATTCTTTGTTGCGAGGGTGAGACGGGAGTAAACGGTGGCCAATTTTTACCACCCATTTGTTCCTATCACGACAGAGAGCAAGCAGTGAGGATGATTTCGGATGAACGCGGTGTGTCTGGGCTTGTCTGACGGGACAGTGAGCGGTATACGGCACGCATGCGCGGTCGTCATAACGTATAACGGTATCGAGGCAACGCGTCCCTTATCACGCGAGGCTAAATCTCTCAAATGTCTTCTTTAGAGGGACACTAAATAGAAACAATAAATGAGTTTAAATTCTGATAAAGTATCCGAGCACCGGAGTTTCGTAATTTTCGCGATGATGCGCTGACTAACAAAAATAGAAAATGCGGGTCATTAATCTGATGCCGTAACAACAACGCGTACAAGTTAAGGTGGCGTCACGGATTTGAAAATATATATCTTTTCGTATTTCAGCGCTTCAGGCTGTTTAAAGGTTATCGTGACTTATTAAGGTGCGTATTCGACTCCATCAGAGTGCAATGCAATTTTTCTTTACTGCTAAAGAAAGAAATTTATGCGAGAAGTCGGCGTCAGATTCCATGGCGTCAAGCCAAGCTTGGCCGGCAGCTTCAAGTCGACGGCGCAAGCCGTTTTTCGTTTTTAACGTATTTCTGTCTTACGAAGCCACTACTCACTGTAAGTACTGGCTTTTCGCGTATATTGGAAGGTTAGATTACTCAACCTTTTCTCTCTTTTTTCAGTTTTCTGTTCTGCCATTGGATCGCCGCGCTCCTGCCCCTGCCCGGCCATTTTATAGTGCCATTAGTGGCAATATGTAGGAGAGAGCTTTAACCCGGTGGCCACTCGGATGCCGCCTATTCACTAACATGTGAAACGTAGAAATGTTTTTTTATGAGGCAACGGCTGTGCCCATTCGAACAAAAATTGTATTTGAAAAATGAAGCTTAATTCTAGCCTACAAAATATTCATTTATGGCCTGGACATTTTTTTCTTCAGATATTGCCGCAAACTGACAAGTTAAAAAAAGAAAAGACATTGAAATATGAAGTTTAGAAATCCGCCACTGCACGAGAAACAGATATTGCATTCGGTAGGCTGTACGTGTAAGAAAACCTACAGCGAATAAATTTGATAAATGAGTTCACAGTTTATGTGAAGCTTTTGCAATGGTTCCCGAGAATTTGGCGAAAGTACCATTCGCAAATTAGAGCTATAATTTAGAGCATACGGTTAACAGTCAACAAAAGCCATGTTCGCTTTGTATGTACTATAAGGTGTAATTTAGATAATCGTGCTATCGTTTTTTAATGATTAGTTCAACGATTGTAAACATGGCACTTTAGTTGTAGCGTTCTTGTTGTCAATTTCACAAGATTAAACAATTAATGTATTGCAAGAACATGACGGCGTACATCACAAATGCTCTTTCATCAGTCAATCTATTTTAATATATTTTTTTACATGCAACAAACGCCATACAAGCCATGCTTGCTCAGTGGCTGCGGTGTTGGGTTGCTGAGCCCGAAGTCGCGGGATCGAATCCCGGCCACGGTGGCCGCATTTCGATGGGGGCGAGAACACCGGTGTACTTATATTTAGGTGCACGTCAAAGAACCCCAGGTGGTCGAAATTTCCGGAGTCCTCCACTACGGCGTGCCTCAGAAAGTGGTTTGGCACGTAAAACCGCATAATTCTTTTAACAAACGCCATCAAAATCGGCACAGCGGTTGCCGAGAAAAACGATTTGTCCATTCCATTGTGTTTAGAATAGAGCTGCCGAACTAACGCTTCATGAGCACTGAAAGTCCTCATGCTACGTTTGCGTGTTTTTCGCTTCATTGTCAACCTGTTTCTGTGCACTGCAGAAGAAAGACCTGTCCCTGCGACCTCCACATTGATACCGCTCTATTGCGCAAGCCTGTGCCACATCTTCACCCTTGTAATTTACTGTTCTCATCGGACCACCTAATATTCTTCCGGCATTTTTTGCGAACGCGTTCTTCTTGTGCAAGATTGTAACGTTTTTATTTTTTTTAAATTGCTCTCCCTCTTGAATAAGTGCGAAAAGATTCACCGAGAAAGACAAGTGAAAATTTAATGATGTTTCGGCTCCGTTTAGGCTGCCGCTTCTTGAGCCTATATCGCTAGCACCTTTGGATCAACTGTTCTATAACTGCAGCGGCAATTTGTGCGGAGATTAGGAAACAATAGTTCTGTCGATAGCTTTCGCGTCCGCAAAGCACGGGAAGGCTCGGGCAACCGTGAAAGAGTGCTCCATTTTCTGACTCCTTTTCGCATAGCGCTCGTAGACGAAAACGGCCGCGCTTTCGCATTCGGTCCGCGCACGTCGGCACTCAGGGCCACTGAGGCATGCATGGATTTGCTTTTGTTCTGCATCAGATTCCCATTGGGTTCACGCGGTCATCGTGTTTTGCTCCCTGACTGCCTACATCAACAGGAGGGCGTTCTCGGAACGCATATTACCCCCCCCCCCCCCCGCCCGCACAAGAAAAAAAAAAAGAAAAGGAAAGACGTGGCTTCAGTAACACCACGCGCTGTTCGGCAACAACAACAAAAAAATTGCTTAGAGATATCGAATTTATTCAATTCTTCCGAAAAGAAAAAGCCGCAAAAAAGAAATGCTTGCATGGGCTTTTATGGTCCTTTGGGGTTGCGACTGTCGCAACACCGTGCACATAACGCATATTTTGTTTGCAAAACAAATATGGTAATCTATCTTGCAGCCCGTTCTGAATACCCCGTGTCTGTGCTAACACAATTACAGACATCATGTCCTACGTGTGGCTATTTTCATCCTGTGAATCATTTCAACGCGCTTGGAATCGCGGTGTGTGTGGCGTGAGAAACACGTTGCCGTTTTCGAAATAGCGGTCTTCAATGTTCATCATTGCGTAAGGCTGTAAACTAACCCGAATTTTTTTTTTCATTGCGTACAACAAATGCCCAATCCCACTTGCTGCATATAGCCAGATGTGCGGCTGCTGTCGATGGTAATTCGCGGCGGCGGTGCTAGGTTATTGAACTGGTGCAAGCCGAACAATTGAATTTTTTTCTGTACCCGAAGCACGAACGAACATCGGGCTTTGGAGAGGACTGAACGAACAAGAAGTACAGAACAGGGGCAGCGTGTGGCCGTCATGGCATCTACAATGAAAACGGAAACAAAGAAAACTATAGGTAACAATTTGGCACCGCTGAATCTCAAGCATACTTGAATTGTGACATCTGAGTAGCTGCACGCGCGTGCATACTTGCACACTTCCATTTATCAAAGTCACGTTTCTGTACCGCGCATCTATTACAAACCTGTGGTTTCGTGCGCGCTGGGACGCTCGCGGGCCTACGACGCACATCGATTTTTCGGATAGATACCCCCGAGGGGAGTGATGTCCGTTTATAATGCTATTAAAGAATGCCTGACCGGTGGTGCGAGCCGACCTCTGTCGATGGACGGGAATATCGACTTGGGCGAGTCGGTCTAAGCTGATGGCGTGGTTTTTGCTTATATTGCTTTTCAATCTATCGAAGATTCTTGGCATGCATATGTTTTTACAGGCTTTTACTGCTGGTTCATTGATCTAACTGTGCCACTAGCGTCTCTGATACAGTGCTTGATAACATCACCTTGCGTATATATCTGTGTGTTCTTGACCAGATAAATCGAGTTAGTCATCAGCGCTCGTGTTGGTACTTCTTTCAAAAACCCTTCGTTCTGTTCTTTCTGCACTTCGGTGCATCGCGCTGCAAGAGACGCGCCATGGACCCCCGTCTTTCAACCCAGCAGCCCAATGCAGTAACCGTTAGGCCACGACCGGACACGTGCCTCTCTCAAGTAAATATCATTCATTTTTTCGTTGCATCATTTCATCATGACAGGTAGCACTTTGAGACGCTCTATTAGACTGCACGGGTTCGGGTTTGGCCCATGGCCCCTGTTCGGTACCTCCAAGTGGCTCAAGTTCACCTGTAATGCTATAGCATTAAAAAGATCTTCAAGAGCAGCTCTAGCTTTCTTTATTGTCCGATGGCGACGCGTGACATGTGAACTTAGGAGAGCTGGCACTTCGCTAATAAAACCTCGCGCGCTACTTAAAAGCACCAAGGCTGCCAGATTCGAGACCCTCGCTATGAATGAAGGGCAAGAAGGTAACACAGGAGCTCAATTTTTGTTGAAAAGGATGTTCCACTTCTGCCCGCCATGGCCCTGAGTGACACTAGATAACGCCTCCAGCGCTAGATGTAGAAACATAAATGCCCAAGACAGTGGACGGATTGGTAGCCGTCACCGTAGGAAAACTGGTAGTTCAACGCACGCGTAATGCGAAGGCCGCCGTTTCATTTCCCACTGGCGACAATTTATCCTTTTGTCCACTTTGATTTTCAACTTTCCCCAGCATCATTTTCTACATTTCAGTGTCAACCACAGGTAATTAGCCCTATCCTTTCCTTTGCTTCAGTGCCTGCTGGTTTTATATTGCCTAATGCATTGAGGATCTGTGGAACCACTCACGAACTTTCTTCCGACAGTGGCTTCCGATAGGGCTGTGGCACGTTGTGGTGTATAAAGCCACGTCACAACTATGCGACCATGCCTCTTATTTTTTTTGTATTACGGTTTAATTAAAACACGCTAGAATGCTAGCGTTCGTGCTAGTTCACTGATTCTTTCCTCTCACGAATGCTGCCCTACTCTAGCTCTGCCACCTACACACCCTGGTCACTCTGGCGTCATTAGCGAAAGTGGCGCTGATTGTTTTCTTTTTCAAGCAGAACAGCGCGAAGGATAGGAGCCACAACGTAAAGGCAACGTTGGCTTTGGATTCTTAACGTAAGGTTTACTACAACTAACAGCTATATATATGCAATACGAACGCAGAGAATTGCGTGATACATGCAAAGTATTAAATTGCAAACGAATACTTATCGGCCAACCATGTGACTAATAAACTATGATCCTTTGCCCTGCACTGCAATCGAAGTGTATGCGGCGAATGAGTGGCAAAGTCTTTGTAACTGTGACACACCGCGACTAGCTGCCAGTTTAACAAGTTCTTTCTAATAAGCACAACCTTTGTTTGTCATAAAGTGGCACGGCAGGTGATAACGTTGCATTGGGCGGGCAGGTTTGATCACGTGTATACATCACAAGCAGCGAAGTGCTCCCTTACGCACGCGATCAGACAACGTACTGCTTGTTGGCAGTGCGTTTTCGAGGTGAATAAAGGCATGATATAGATGTCCCCCCCCCCCTCAGTAGACCGCGTACAGACTTAGCCACGTGTGCTTGTTGCGGGAGTTATTCTGGAAGGCGGCCTGCGGAGTGTTTATGAGTTCAAAAATCCTTAGCAAATTTTTTTGAAGGGAAAGAACATGCGCAAACACCGTTTCTCAGAATCCACTTTTTACACGTCATACGCTATTCGATGTATAAACGCAACTTCACGTGGTTCATATGGCTTTTTCCTTTGGAGGAAGATGATGTGCAATAAATAGTGCGCCAAATAGGAGGGCGTGCACACTACGGGCTTATCGTACTGAAGGGCTTGCCAAACCAGCTTCATGCAGTAAGCCAACAACAAGGCAAGAAGCGCCTAATTTTTCTCTCGAGGTCATAAACATATGCAATTGCAGAGGAATGTACAGTCGAATAACTGCGCTGAATTTGTGGTCTCGTTTGGCAAATGAAATCCGAGCACTTCCTTGTTTTTTGAGTAACCAAGTAAATATGATTAGTACGAATGTTCAATATTGTAGTTTGGCACAGTAGCCATTTTTATTTTTTTTTAGCATTAGTGAAATGGTCCTTCACCTTTTCATTCAGACAGAACGCTCAGTTACAGTAATTTATATTATAACTTATCGACAAATGGCGCTCCCTCAGTTAGAGCATTGATTACGTTTTTCAGCGTAATATTGTTTCGAAGTGTTCGCTGGTGAATTCGCTCCCCAGGGTGAAGTGCTTATTTAGCAAAATTCTTCCATGAAGCAGCCGAAAACAGCATGAACATTGCAAGACCACCTATTCTGTAAAATTCTTGATTGGGCTCCTACCTCCGAAATGCGATGCCTTGGAATGCTCAGGCAGGTGTGTTACTTTCTACAAGAAATCAT
This sequence comes from Dermacentor andersoni, assembly GCF_023375885.2. Taxonomy (NCBI): domain Eukaryota; kingdom Metazoa; phylum Arthropoda; class Arachnida; order Ixodida; family Ixodidae; genus Dermacentor; species Dermacentor andersoni. The sequence goes on from NC_092821.1 coordinate 53,722,962, forward strand.
TGGATGGCGCTCAGGTAATTATTATTCCATACTTGCGCTTCCCTCTTTTAGTCCGCCGTATCAACGTTCTTTAGAGCTTATATAATTCAACAAACTAAAAAAATGCAAACAAGGTTTTCTGCATACAGTTTCAAATGAGTACTTCATATTGTTAGAAACGATCGCGTAGCTTTGTACTATTTTTCGGTCATATCGGTCGCATGAAACGAAACTAATTTAAAATGAGCACCACTAGTACTCTTACCGCAGTGTTTGCATGACCGCCTTCACGAGGATAAAAATTGAAACATGCGCGAAAAAAAAGATACATGTACCAAATGCTTTATAGAATTCGCTAGCCTCTGTCCTTTTACGGACACCGGAAGTAAAGCTCTCAAATAAGCTCTCCTTTCCGAGAGGGCCTCCGCTATTGTGTTCGCCTTAACGAACTGGGCCATCTTGCTGCGTTTCCTATAAATCTCCTTTCTTCCTGCCGCCTTCAATAGCTTTGGATCGGCCAGAAGCTCACAATTCATAGCGCTAGCGAGCTGCTCGCACATCTACGCTGCAGTTTATTCAGTGTCTTGCTTTCTTCGCCGGTATTGAATACGAAGTTCTGCTTGAAACCATCACTTCACTTCACTGGTTAGCGGGTGCAATATAGGGCAGTAGACCCTTTTAGGTTGGAGCGAACGGCTGTTCTTGCGGCTGCTCTCGGCTGCAATACATTTGGATAAGTTGGTGTTGAGAATATCAAGTAATGATGCTGTTATTTGCTCACTACGAACGCATTTCTTTTCACGGTCGTTTGTAAGGTAGCGTCATATTAGGTCAAAGAAGCTTCTCACACAGAAAACTACTATTCCACCTGCTTTCTCATGATGATACATGGGGTTTTAGGGCACAAGGGTCAAATATGGCCTAATAGCGCCAGACTGGTGATTATAAGTTGGCAATGTGAAAGTGAGTTGCGAGAAGTAGGTATGATGTGGTTTTAGAAGGGTTTTAAAACAGTCACTGTAAAATGCGTAAAATTTATATGTAATAAGATTATGACAATGACTAATGATATATACTATGAGCACGAAAGGTTCATTCTAAAAGTGTGGCATCAATACTGCCTCGACAGAGCCCTTGAAACCCAAGAGCCTGCAGGAACCTGCTATACGGAACACTACTATCGCAGCAACATTCTGTGGGGACAGGATGCGCTACGAATGTCTTGGTCTAATAACATGTAACACAATGTCACCCAAGAAATATAGAACTACTTTGCTATAAAAAAAAAAAAAAAACGGTTCTGCACCAAGGAACCTTACAGGATGGAGAGGGAGGTGTTGGCAGTATGTTTGAGAAAAGTGTGTGTTTCTCTCAAATTCTGCTTCCCGACAATGCAGGAGGACGTGAAGGATGGTCAGCCTCTCACCACATCTACCACAGGTAGGTGTGGTGGTTTATTACCAGTCAGAGGAACTTGTGGGTGGCATACGTGTGTCCTTTAATTTGAGTCGACAAAATTGGGCTTCAAGTCGTCGTGTTTTCATTGTGGAGGGCTAGACCCTTTACCCTGGCTTAATTACGTGTAGCTTATTATTTGTTTGAGCATCCCGCAGGCGTTACCAGAGACGTCTCAGTTTGTTTCGGAAGAGAGGCTTCGCTTGGTGGCAGGGACAGCAGCGGTAGGATTATTAGCTTCCGATGCAATTGGTCTGGCAAGTTGTACTGCTAGCATATTACCCTCGTTGCCTCTATGGCCAGGTGTCCAGCATATAATGACGTCCCGGTTAGACATATATACTGTACACATAACGGAACAGAGCTCACTAAGTACAGGATTTTGTCTTTTTACGGGTGGACATTAGGGCTTTTACGACACTTGGGAAGTCTATAATAACAATTGTGTTTGAATTATGTTCTGATTTGCTTAAAGGTTTCACAGCCAATATTGGTACATAGGTCTCAACCATAAAGATACTTGTTTCCAGATGTTGGTTTTCTGATTCCATGAACGATAGACCGACTTCTGCATAAGAAACGCCGGCATCTGACCAAAAAGCATCAGTGTGAAGCTCTTTGCACGAGCACTTCGACTGATGTTCTAGCAAATGTGTTCTAATATGTGCCTCAGGAGCGTGTTTTGTCACCTCTACAAACGATGTATCACATTCTATGAGCTTCCACGGCGGCAGTGACTTTGCTGAGGCCATCAGGCTACATTCAAGGACTGGACCCTTCATTCCATCACTAAGTTTTCTTACACGCAGTGAGAAGGGTTCTCTCGTTGCCGGTCCATTAATAAACAATGTGGCACAGGCCATGTCGTTTACAGTTGAATAAGACGGATGTTCTGAGTTCGCTTCACTTTCAGAAAGTATGGGAAGCTTAAGTATGAATGTTACAGATGGAGTGACCCCCCATTTGCCTCTACGTAGAGGCTTGCCACAGGACTTGCCCTGAAGGCACCGTTGGTCAGAAGAATACCTAGGTGAACAACGGTGTCCAACATATTTAGGGCGCTTGGTCTGGCGGACTGGTACACTATGGCATCGTAAAGTAATCGTCTAACAATAAGGCTTTTTTTAAAGTTTTGTTAGACACTCCCAATCGCTACTTCATTCTGTGCGCGACAATATGGTTAGAATGTTACATGTTTCAGGCATTTTTTAAGACGCTTATGTGTGATATAACCCCACCGTATTGAATCTGCACATCTTTTAGCCTTTGGTCTCCACCAGAACACTCGTAATTCTGGAAATAAATTGAATTGAATTGATGTAAATGTTATACCCTAGTCACATGGCGAAACTTAAGTGCACTTTGAGCGAGTGCACTTTGCCGCTAGTGTCATTCGCAGGCTGCCACACGGGAACGCTTAGTGACATTTACTACAGAGCGCACTCTCGGCGAGTGAGTTCGGCGAAGACTCTTCGCGGCGGTAAAGTGTGTAGCCTCGTTAGCAATGAGTAAAAAATAAGTAAAATAGTATTGAAGGTTGAGTCAGGAGTCATTTTAAATCGAAGCTTTCTTTGCCTGTTCTTTTGACTTTCCCGCCGCTGCTGCTGCTGTGGCTGCTGCTGTCTGGCATAGCGCGTGCGGGGATGGTTCAGAGCGTGTGTATACATGACAGGAGCGAGGCAGAGAGGAAAGGCGACACGAGAAACTCGTTTGAACCCCACCATGTTCAATGTGCACAATGCCCTCAGGAGCTCCCTGGGGGTAGCCATTTTAGCCTCTTGACAGCTGTAATTATCCGTGGCCCCCCTCAAAAACACTGCAGAAACTACAGGCCTTCCCTTTCTACTAACGTGCGAGTCTAGAGCGGACGTAGATAGACTGTATAGAGGAGGGAGTAGAAGATGCAGTTCCTATACAAGAGGGGAAGGGGAAAGGTGACGTGAGAAGTGAAGGAAACCCTACTACTATAGACACGACAGCGGTTGCGCGGAAACTGGATAAGCTTAAGTTCAAGGTACGGTACAGTACGTTTCTGCTATTTCTGAAAAACAAATACCATGTAAATATGTCAAGCGGACCAATTGCGCAGGGCGTGCAGAAGCAGAGTCACGTTATTTTAAGCGCACCGCAGGGTTGACGCGACACTACGGAAGTGGTCAACCGTCAAATCAATATTTCTGTGCCCGCCACTGTAGCTTTGCGGCTATGGCATTGGTAGAGATCGCCCATTTATCCGGACCGCGACATCCGCACTTCAATGGAGCGAAATAGAAAACGCACCTCCACTTAGATTTTGGGACATGGTAAAGAACATCACGGTGTCAAAATTATTCCACAGTCTGAAACTACGGCGTGTCTTATAGTCCGATTGTGGTTTTGGCACCTACAGCCCTATATTCCAATTCAAGTTTAATGCTTCTGCTTCGGTGGGCTGTGCCATGTGAGGCAATGACAATGCTCAACCTTCTCAGAGGTTATGAAATATGGCGCACAACAACGCCTCAAGCAAACAACTCTCCGTGTGTGCTCTGTGTATAAGCAGACAAACAGCAGTGGTGCACGCATGGTAACGCTTAACATCAACTCCCCACTCTCATGATAGACTAAAACTTGTCGAAATTAAGCGTTCGCCGTCAACATCATCGCTAATTATCGTGAAACAAAGCAACCAACAAAGAAAGCTTCGCTTAGATCGATTCCCACAGCGCGTGGGACCTGCATAATTTTTGATAACATTTTTTTAATTGCTTAAGTTACAAGCTAATAAATGGTGCCACATTGGAAAATAACGAAAAAAGACAGCAAGAAACTGCTCTCGCTTTTGGGCTGTTTCGAAATATATGCGTTTTCTTCTGACTCCCGATCGCCATCGCAACCAATTTGAAAGAACACTTTTCTTTCTCGTGTAGCACCGCGACGCCAAAATGGCACTGAGCGCGCTGAAGTGCACCTGCTGAAAGTGCACATAGTTTACCCGCGTGACAGGGGTAGTAGTTCCGTGTCCGGAAGTGTGGCCGAAAATTTGTGTTGTATGTTCACAATAAGTGGGGTCCATCTAGCTCTATGTCAGGATCTGGGATCAAGCCTCTCTTTCTTGAGAGAAGGATGCGTGAGATTTCGCTGGGATTTAGCTTAAAAGCATTTGCGTTGGCCCGTTTGGACACCTTATTCTGACCAAGCTTTACTTGTCTTTCACATTTCTCGAGGTTACATGACCTAATCGCTAACTACATAGCGCTCCATGGGAAATCGTGGTCCTTCTTTTGTTCGTGTCTTTTACGTGCAATACTACACGTTCATAATGAAAAACTGACAATTGCAAGTGGAAACCTAACTGCAAGTCATCTACATATAAAGAGGAAAAGATACTTCGCGGAATGAGTGAACTGAAAGAGTGCATCTTTACTATTGGAAGAGTACAAGTAAGCGCTCAACCATGAAGTACCGCGGTTTTCTGGATAGATGACCTGGACAAGGCATTTCCCACTCTTACCCAGAATGTACGCTTTCATAAGTAAGTTCATATTAGATTAAGCATATCGACACGGATACGTATTTCTGAAAGGCCTCGTAAAATTTCAAAATCCCATGTAATGTCATAGGCCGTTTCCATGTCAAGAAACAGATATAAAACCTTCTCTGTGAGGAAAGGAAACAGACCTAGAAAAAATTGCCTGCGAGGAAAAGCGTCACGAATGTACACTTCAATTCTTACGAGATGATTGGTCATGGATCGGACTTTTTGGAATCCACACTGATATGGGTCGAGCAATTTGTTTATTTCAAGAATGCGCAACAATTGACGGTTCCTCTTTTTTTTTTCAATACCTTACAGAGGCAACTCGTTAAAGCAATAGGACGGTACCTTGGCACTTAGGATGGGTATTTTCCTTTTTTTCAAGACAGGGACTACGATAGCCTGTTTCCATGCCAGTGGAAAGTATCCCGCTGCCTAGATATTACTGAAAAGAGAGAATTATTAGAGGTGTGTCAGGGTGAACGTGTTTTACCATTAAGTACATAATTCTATCAGCTATCGGAACAGACTCCTCTCAAATGTTCGAAGAGGCTCTGAAATCTGAAACACTAAGAGGATGGCTGCATGGTTCATCCTCACTACGTTTCCAGTTCAGTGCCTTACTTTTTCTGCTATTACTTCGTGAGTGAGAAAAGATGCCGAATTGTTCACTGAACTGGATATATGCTCGAAATGTTCACCAAAAGCTTTGACTTAGTCTTCAAGGCCTTGATTATTCACCAACGGCAATTGGTAAGACAGCCGACCTAATATTTTTGTTACCCTGATCCATACTTTTCTTTCCTGGGTATAGGAATTCATGTTTGAGATGTACTTTTGCCAGGTCTTTTTCATAGCAGTACGTCGGGTACGTCTTCACTGAGTCCTGATATGTATGAATTTGATGGGGTTTTCTGCTGTTGGCGAGCTACGAAGGAGACACTCCGCCTTCTTTTGCTTCTTACGAGCTACATCCCTCATTCCCTGAAGGAATGCGTCATTTAGAAGCCGAGTCTCTAGTTCGTGGGATACATACTGATGCGGCCTCAATTACAAACGCTGTTAGGTAGGCCACTGCTTCGTCAGTGCTGAGCGCGTGGACGTTATACAAGGTCACCTTCGCAAGTTCGCGAAGCGGCGCCCAATTGCTTGCATCAGCTTTACATCTGAGAAATTGTGGAGAGCATTTAGCTGGGTTTGCTAGGTTTAAAATGATAGTAAAGTGACCACTTCCGTAGATATTCTTTCTGACATTTCCCTCTTGGTACGACATCACCGTAGCTGATGCTAGGCTTATGTATATCGAAGAGAATGTTTTATGTGCAACGCTATAGAATTTAAGTTCTTCATTATTAAGGAGCTGTGCAAGCGAGGAAAAAAGAAAAGAAAATTATATTAAGCGGCCTCTCGTATCACAACGGGAGTCTTCCCAAAAGGTGCTAAGTGCATTAATGTCTGCAACTACTATATAGGGCTCAGGAAATCCATCGACAAGGCTCTGAAATTCAGTTCTGTGAAGTCGATAGCCGGGAGGGATGTAGGTGGAAGTGATTGTGACCAGCTTATTGAACAGCATTGCTCAGACACCGGCTGCCTCAAGGGGCGTTCAGAGTTGTAATTGTTGGCAGGAAACAGCTTCATTTACTATTATGGCTGCACCACCCACGAGGCGACAGCGTCGTCGCGATCTTTCCGAAAAGTGGCATAATGTGTAAGAAAGTTTTTCTGTGTAGGCTTTAGGTGCGTTTTCTGAACACGCAGCACCTTTGTACCTACGTACCTTTGTACCTTAAACATAATCTAGATTACAATGAAGTCCCCTAAAGTTCCATGCAAGACCTGTGTGTCCCTATTGCAGAAAATGTTTGTGCTGTGTGTCTAGTGCGAAAACAGCCCTCGCATCACAGGGCGCTTTTGGGGCCCTGTGATGCGGGGCTTCTCTTTCTTGGAGCGGTCGAGAGATTCTCGCAGCTTCTAAGGCGCTGTAGGCGCCTTTAGACTGGGAGTCGCCTCCATCCCCTCTTGTGAGGCACCGGTACGCGTTCAGGCCAACGGCGCAGTTGTCGTGAAGGCTTCGTCTCCAGGGACGAGAGTCTTGAGGTCAACCAGCTCGGAGGACGATGTCGCCTTCTGGGACGTTGGAGCAGCGCTTGCTGCACCCCACAATGGGGGTGGGTGGCGTCACCGCAGGCTCGCGGCGCCTGAACCTGACAGACGCCGAAAGCGTTTGTGGCGCTGCCCCCTGACGCGCCACTTCGGCAAACTGTTCTTTGGTAGGTACGACAGCCGCGTTCATGCCTCCTTAAACGAAGTATTTACTTTAATTTTGCTTTTAATGATTTCTTTTTCCTTTTTTTTCAATAGGGGCACAAGCGCGAGTACGCGGCGTTCTCCCCATCATAGTTTGCACAATGTGCACTGTTCTCTCATGTTTCAACCATATGTTCATTGGCAGTGCATATGGCACAAGTCAATCGACCTCGGCTGTTCTATTAACTGTGGCCGAAGCTTTGGGATTTGAAGCATGCACCGCAAAGGGGTTCGGGATGTATGTATTGAACCTGACCTTTGTTTACCCTGCCTCGATGATCTTGACAGCACACTGGACCCGAAAGATAGCATTGAGTGCTTTGTTTGGATCTCCTTAACATCACGTCTCATCTTGATTCGTTTCACATGAATTACGTTCTGTTCAGTCTAGCCCTGCAAGAATCCTGACACACCGTGGTTACTCAGTGGCTATGGTGTTAGGCTGCTGAGCACAAGGTCGCGGGATCGAATCCCGGCCACGGCGGCCGCATTTCGATGGGGGCGAAATGCGAAAACACCCGTGTACTTAAATTTAGGTGAACGTTAAAGTACCCCGGTTGGTGTAAATTTCCGGGGTCCTCCACTACGGCGTGCCTCATAATCAGAAAGTGGTTTTGGCACGTTAAACCCCATAATTTAGTTTTCAGCAATTCTGTCTCCGTCAGTTCCATTAAATCGTCGTCAGAAATGGCACCGGCGACGGTGTTCATGGTGCGGTGTGTGATCACTGTAACTGGTACTTGTCGGAATGATATTTGCTTCTGTAGGTTTGCGTACTCTCTTTTATCGCGGAGCTCTAAGAGCAGGTCGCCGCTGGCCAACTTTGCAGCTTTATAGCCTGGTGCTATAGTCGAAGTGAAGCACTTGGCAACGAAAAATGGTGAGATGACTCTCTCCTTACTTTCTTGTCTCTCCCTGTGGAATACGTGATAGCGGGGGAAATTTATTTTGTTGCGTAAAAATTTGAATACTTCTTTGGTGCGCCCTTGTTTCTGAGGCCAGTCAAGGAGTTTGGGGAAGGAGCTATACATAAATATACATACGAACTTAGGCAGTAACGCCAGCCACCACCCATGGAGACCAACAAGGGGACGTCGCAAGGGTTGTAAAAAATATAACAAATCCTGCAACCGCTAACTGTACGTTTCTGCAATAACCAAATATGAACAACCAAAGTTCGTTCTCCAACACAAAGCTAATCCTTGCCACCCGCAGATTCGGCAGCGAGAAGAAGCCAGTATAACGCAGGAAAGATGGAAAAGTGGGAGAGATTGAAAAAGAGCATGGAGATGAGTACAGGAAACGGTGACTACTGATTTCCCAGGGATGGGTCAGTCGGGGGGGGTGCCGTCTAGTAAAGTCAAGTCAAGTCAATTTATTTCAGCATTTCTTTCGTACAAACAGAAGAATGCTAGAAGAAGCACAAAAAGCTGCTAAGCTGCAGCTTGACTGGGTACTTGCCCCATTACTTGGCAGAAACAAGAGACAGAAAATACATTTGAGTGAAAAAAAAATATTTACAGATTTCAAATGGTCATGTAAAAGTATGGGAGAAAAACACAAAGCACGTCATATAAAATACTCAAAAATCTGTAGCGACTGCTCTGTTATAGTATGTCACTGAAAAATATATAATGAACAGTAGCCGTCTACCTGAAGCGGAGTCCACATAGGTGCGTTGCCTTAGGGCCGTAAAGGTCCAAACACATGGCGTCGGCTCAACGCACAGGTTCCCTTTTTCCGGGGCACGGCTAAGCCGCTCACGGTTGGGCACGGGACGATCCAGCCTTCGTGTGCTAGGGTTCATGGTGTCGCAACACAACAAACACCTGCTGACGCATACGTCCCTGCGGGGCCACTTTTTGAACTTATCGGACGTTGGTTAGTTCCTGTCTTACAATTGTCGTTTTAGCGCGTTATGAGAACGACGAACTAAAGATATTCGGCACCTCGCCTATGGTTACTTTCTGATCTTGATCTTAGCGGACGTTCGTTAGTCCCTGTGGTACGACTGTCATGTTAGTGGGTCATGAGACTGACTAAGTCCCCGTCTCCTCGCCTATGATTACTTTGTCACGAGCTCACGCAATTACCGACAACGAACGAGAATTGTAGTGGCAACTACTCCGTTGTTTTGGTACTGGATCTAAGAGACCACAACTTACAATTTTGGGCACGTTAGAAAGATTAGCAATTTTGTTCAGCTAGATGGAAATCTGTGTTCGGCTGATATAAACTGAATCATGTTACAGATAAGTTACCACTTGCTGGACATCTAGACATACGCTGATGTAGCTGGCTGGCGTATCACGCTTTGCCAGGAAAAATGAAAGCACATTCTCGCTAAACCAGAAGTTCGAAATTTTATGCACGCACTAAACATGCCTACTAGAGAAACGTATATGCAGCGACTCCGTTAAAGAGCAGGTTTTGGTAATTCCGAACTAAGGAAACGCACGCTTTCGTGTAGCAGAGGTTGATGCTTTCTGAAAACAGGACTTACAGGCAATGGACTACAGCAGAACACCTGGTGCTTCAGTTATACAACACAATCAATAATTACAGGCCCAGCATCACATCAACCACTTATTGCACTGTAGGTCTACGATATCGCTATTGCGATTGCGGTGATTTTACAGACATTACATCTGCTACATCCGCTGCACAGAAATGAAGCGTCTTGTTCTCGTGAGCATGCATGACAACATCCCGTGTGCATGCAGGAGCATTACTAAACGAACCTTCTTGAGAATGACTTTAACTTAAAACGCACTCTATAGGGGTTACACAGAATTATCATCAGCCGCCTGAGATGCGGGTTGCCTGTGGTCAGGACAGTGCCGCCATTGCAGCGTCAGTAACTCAAGTGGTGCTTTGGTAAGGGCTTTTATAACTAAAGAACATTGCTGGAATCATTGGTTGCAGTATTTAGTTTGTGTATTTTCAGCACAGCAAATGGAACAGAACCTCAAATAGCCACAGATGGCGCCATCAGCGCCTCCTCTACTTGATGTGGTGTTTCAGCTGTAGCACCATAAATACATTGCACAATTCAGGCCGTATAACGAGATACGAGTCGTTCGTAATGCCTACAACAGCCGTGACATAATAATTAGATAATTTTCTCATAGTCCTCATAATTCTTCCTCACAACTCCCTATTCACTTGACCAAGTAAAGGTAGACTTAGCGCTCTTTGGCCAAAGATGCCCTTGCGCCATAAAAACTCAGCAATAGACCAAGTAAGGCATTTTGAAGTATGAAATGCAGAATGTTCACTGATGAATATTACGCTCACTAATTCCCTTGGGAAAGCACAAGCGGAACCGTCCGGCCAGTTGAACAAAAACCATGCTTATCCAAAATCTCATTAAGTAGGAAGCCTGACTAAAAGCGTAATTTTGGCTGGCTGAATTAACAAGAAAAATAACCCTGACATAAGGAATGTTTTGGGGGAGACAAGATTTCTGAGTGAACTTTTCAGAAGTCGTGCTGATGATACCAAGGTTTCAATAAACAATATCATCTTCATTTTGGCATAGAGGCATCTTCAAGCACGTGCCTGCTAATATTGCAATATGACGTGCTATTTAGTTAACTAAATGGCCCAGGCAACGTAAATACCTGCAATATACTTCAAAACATACCTGCATCCACAGGGGATAAATAGTCCTACGGAGAAAAGCTCTAATTTCTGCAACCCACCGGTTACAGTTTCCACAAGTTGGTTGTTTTAATGAACCGCCTAGCTGCTTCGCATATTATTGACATTTATCTTGTCATTAAAGTTCTTTGTCTGTCTGTCTGTCTGTCGTACCTCGCGTGTTTAAAATCTGCATAGAAATGCGAAAGAAAACTTGTAGCTCAGTGTCCATGTGCATGTCTATGCATTCAGGATGCTCGTGCGAGAAAATATGCATCTGTTACTATATATACAACGCGTAATCAAACTTGATACATAGTCGTGCAAGGCTCCATTTGCAGTACACTGGCGGCCTGCCTAATGTTGTGGAAATAATGTGCTGCTTGAGCAACTGACGCTACGCTTTCACTAAGCAACGTGGTCAACAGCGTAATGAAAGGTTCACGGCGCTGTGCGCGTGGGACTTTCATTAAAGGTTCGTTGGTGCATTCATTAGCGGTGCACGCGCCAAAGAGTTTAGCATTCTGCACAGCCTTCCAAAGCGTATTCCCTTCAGTTTGGTAATCCGACCACTGTTCCATGACCGCAGCCTCACTCTGTTGCTATGATACGTTGCATGTATAGCACCAGGTATCATTGAAAGCTTTCCCGAGTTATGATTGGTCTTATGTTGCTGATCACTACTTATTTGCACTAGAAGGCTCATTTCATTGAATAGCTTAGTTCCTGTTAGGTTACATGAAGTCGTCTATGTTCGAAGCCTGCATAGACGCAGGCTTCGAACACTCCGGATAAAACATACGTGAATAAGATTGATTAAGCATAGGCCTCCACCACACTCAACAACAACGTTATTTCTTTTTAGTTTTCATACTTTATCGTTACGTAGAGTCTGGCCGTTCAATGTTGAAGTTATTCTTTTCCAACTTTTACACCTACCCGCCGCCTCAGCTCGGTAACCTTGGCGTTCTGCTGGTGAACTGGAGGTTGCGTGTTCATATCCCTGCCGCGGCGGTTGCATTTCGATGGGCGCAAAATGCAACAACGCCCGTGTACTTTTTATGCACGCTAAAGAACAGCAGGCCGCATACTTGGTGGTAAGCTTCCTAGTTCTTTTTGTCCACTGTAAATCAATGTTTTCCCTGTACATATACCTCAACAATCTCCCAGCCCATTTACTGCGGTGGAGGCGAGCGCCATCTGGAAGTGTTTCAAGGAAACTCTGAGATATTTACGCGCCGGCGTGCGCAAATGGCGGACGCCGTCTCCGGTCAGTGCATTCTCTAAACGCTGGAAAGGGGTCTGTTTAGTTTTCGCGTAACAGAATTATGTTTTCTCTATGTTGAAAAAACAATCCGAGAGCTATCATGTCTGTAGGTTGTGTGTAAGCTGTAGTTTACAATTTTTCCACGTATTTTAGCTTGAGAAATTGAATTAGTTCAGTGAATTCCTTGCGTCACATCAGCGGCCGGGTTATGTGCGGTTTGAAAACCTTTTTGCCAAAACGAGGTCCCACGCCGGACGCCATATGCCGAATCCGGATTTTCTGCGACACGGGGTTCTTAACGCTATCGCTTTAAAAGATAGCACCTCGACCCTTCCGCCGACCGTTCCAAGAAACATTATTGATGTCTCCATGCAACGCCACTTAACGCTTAGTGTTCCATTGCCCAATCTTTTCGAAAAATAACATAGACTGCCTAGTGCGGCTCCTTTTGACTTAGTGACGTTTATTTTCTGTAAGAATGTTTTCAAGAAGTATTCTGTTTTGTTTGTGTTTTATGTATGGCCAGACGATTTTCGCAAGCTTCCCTACTTTCTTTTTTACTGCGAAGCTTGTAGCCTCTAGTTGGTCGAGATTTCTCACGGCATCTTCCTCACGGAAAAAAGAAAACCTTCAGCGATTGAAGCGAGAAGTGCATACATTCCTTGGTATCACGCATACAAAATAAAACGCAGCATTTGTTTCAATAAAGAACAAGCACAAAAGAAGCCTCCAAACTGTATGATCGATGACAGAGACGCTCCTGCTAACAATGCGAAGCCCGTAGCGCTCTTGGCATACGTTTCCCGGTAAAGATTGCTGTTGCTCAAGCTGCCGGGGCGACGGCTGATTGCGACGTGGGCGTGACGTCACTAGCCTTTCATTTATAAAAAAACGAGCCTAGCCACTGATTTCATGCTTGTTGCAGCACCGCTGTGGGTAGGCAACGCTTGGTTAGGGTTCCCGAAGAGCAGCGTGAATACGAAGAGCGGCAAAGGGAAACGCAACGGCAATGCGACCAGCAGCGGCATGTCGCCAGAATCGATGAACTTCGTTCTTCCTAAGAGGTTTAGCTCAAGCGAAAAGCCTGACAAGATCTGGGTGTCCGCACTGGAGGACCTGAGCGCAAGCGACCATACCGCCATGACGACATGGAGCACCGACAAGCAGAGAACGCTGTGAAACGACACAAGTATCACGCATCATGATACTCCCCTGAGCAGTTGGTCGTTTTCAACAGCTTCGCTAGACATCCGTTTTCGCTGACCCGGGATGGCGAGAAAATTTTTTCACGTTATTTCCTGCTCTCCGTTGCATAACAGCAAGCACCCGCAAGCGGAAAATAACACAGTGGCCTCGCAAGGCAAGAAGTGCAGCTCCATCGCCCCGTTCAGCCAATGTCATCTTGCCGCCAAGCATCAGAGTCGGACAACTCGGGAGATTATCAAGACACCGAACAAACACCGTAAAAAATATACATGTATCACTTTTTCTTGAGCTGTGCTGTACGGGAAATAACTTTTGTTTATGAACGGCTTACTGTGCAATTTGTTTACACACGTGGGGTTATATATTTGCTGTTCTTGTCGCCAATAAACGTGGAATTTAGAGTAGGCACTTGTGCTTTCGTGTCATATCGCGTCTGCGTGAGTTTCGGGGTTTTTTTTTTTTTTTTTTTTTTTAGGAAGGGGTGGTGGGAGTTTGAGAATAACCACAGTAACCAGCAGCGTGCGCAGGTCAACATTGGTCACATGCGTTCTGTCGGAGATGGACTACATTTAATTTTCGATGCGAAAACGTAAAATGGCCCATTCAGCGAAAAAGCCGGCGCGCGCGGTCTGTAGCAGCGGAACGTTACCTAGACTCGCATTGCTATTGGCTGCGACGCCACTTCACGAGCTGCGCCTCGACGGAGCAGAGCGGTCGAAATGGGGAGACCTGCAGCCACGATGGCGTACAAGGTGCGGCGTGAGGCGAGGGGGCACCGCCACGACGCAGGACACCGTTCAGCGTGAGCGGTACCAACGGTCAAAGCGATCAAAGCAGATGGCGTACGATGGTGCGGCGGTACCAACGGTAATTTTTTAAACAAGAAGGAGAGAGATGTGTGGCATATTGAGATTTTCTTATGCTAGTAGATTCGGAATCTCGGGAATGCTTTGCCATGTGATATGTAGGGAATTTTCAGCACTGGCGTAGTGCGTTTGCGCTGGCGAAAAGAAGATCGAGCACGACCTTCAGAAAATAAAGCTGCCCGCCGTGGTGGCGTAGTAGCTTTGGCGTTGCGGTGCCTAAGCGCTAGGTGACTGGATCAAATCCCAGCCGTGGTTGCCGAATTTCGATGGGGACGAAAAGAAAAAAGCGTCCCTGTACTTCGCATTGGGTGTACGTTAAGTTATCCCATGCGGTCGAAACTATCCCGGAGTCCCCCACTACGAGGTGTCCGTAAACTTATCGTGGTTTCGCCCCGTAAAACTCGAGAATATCAATTTAAACTTTATATACCGTCGTTGGTCGCATCTGCCCTGTCGTCTACCTAATTGGTCACGTTATTTTTTGCAATTTCTACCAATATGATTCTGTACCATGTAGGTCAACAAGTAATACTCGAGGCGATACAACGGGCACGTCCACTCGCACAACCTAGTCGCGGGATACACTCGTCGGGAAACGACAACTGGCCCTTGGAGACGTACATGCCGCCGCGCGAAAGCTTAGGCGCCTCCGAAAGTTTGCGTGCTCTGCTGGAGCGCTCCTGAAGGACAGCCTCCCTCGTCTCTCGCCGCACTTTCACATTTTTTGGCGGGATAGGAAAGGGAGTACATAAGTCACCTCCCAACGTTCGCGCTTCTGCCGCTGGAGACAACATACGTATATGACCAATTCAGATTATGCATGTATTTATAGCTGCCTATATCACCGCTAGAGGTGTACTGGCTAACGGGTGTGTTCTTTACGAAATAGGGGATACTAGATAAATTACGGCAGAGCTAATCTCACTATGGCTAGCGCTGGTAATGCGAATAGCAATCGAGCAGTGTACTGATGACAGAAACATATCCCTGAAGTCCCATTTATAACACGCGTAGTGGCAATAGTGATTGAGACGATCGTTGCTACGGCTATAGGCGACATACCCCGATATCGTGCCACTTTGGTATGGCACTCGGTACCAATGCCGCCCATGAGCGTGGATGCATTATGACGGTTGTGGGACGCCGACTCAGTAGTCGTGGAATGATAAAGGATTGATACTGATGGAACACCAAAGGCGTATAAAAACGACGGCGTGACGACAATGAGACGTCGATTCTTGAATCACGTCAATGATATAACGACGACAACGTGACAGCGACAATATGAGGAAGACGGGACGAACACGACATTATGACGACGACCGGATGAAGAAGCAGCATGACGGCAATGGCAATACCAAGACGGCATGACGAGGACGATACGACAATGGATGTATCGTATCGAATTATATCGTATGCGTGAACAAGGAGGTTGAAGAAGGTTTTTATTTAACCTCCTTGTGTGTGACGACGACGTAATGATAACTATGACATGACAGCAGTGGCATGATCACAATTGAATGACGACTGCACAATTACAATAGAATGACGAACAAGGAATGACGTCAACTGATCGAAGGTGGTATGACGATGACGGCATGACGACAATGGGATGGAGAAACTGAAGTCATGACGATGGTGGTACGACGCCGCGATAACGATGGGATCACGACAACAGTGTGACAACCACGACAAAACGGGAGTCGGATGATGATGGAACGACCGCGAAAGCATCCAGACGATGGTACGACAGCGAATACAGGACGACGACTTTATGGCGACGACTGTATGATAACGATGCAGTGATCACAATGCAAGAGAGAGGCACGGGGACAATAGGTAGAAGACGAGTGCATAACGACGATCAGGAAACCTGTACAATGACGATGACGTGATGACTACGGCATGACAACTGTCGGATCACGAAGCCAGAGTGACGACAATGCCACGACAACGACAGCATTACGACGAAGGTGTAGGCATGATAGCGACTGCCTGACGATGACGGCATGACAAGGGCGGTATAATCACGATTGGTTGACGACAGCATGATTACAATACAATCACTAAGAAAGGTTGTGCGTCGACGGAACAAGGGAAGTCGGTATGACGATGAAGGCCTGGCGACATTTTGATGACGTTACTGCAGTAATGACCATATATTGACAGCGACGGTATGCAGGCGACTGCGTGACGACGATGGCGTGAGGGCGATGGAATGACGAGAGTTGGATAACATAGCTGGAAGGACGACGGGGCAATAACCACGATGGCATCATGAATGCGAAAACATATGTACTGGCGCCATATATTAGACAATTTGGGTTACTGGGTCGAGTTAGAAGGCGTGACGACACCGGCATGACGAGAGTAAGAACACGAAGATGCAAGGACCGCAATGGAACGGCCTCGGTGGCATCACTACCAGAAGCAAATAAATGCCTAGTTGCCCAAGCAGATAGACAACTTGGGACACTAATAGATAGATAGATAGATAGATAGATAGATAGATAGATAGATAGATAGATAGATAGATAGATAGATAGATAGATAGATAGATAGATAGATAGATAGATAGATAGATAGATAGATAGATATGCTCAAAATGGCTGAAGTAGGCAAAGAACGCAATTCGCATTAAGATGCCCAGTCATCTGGCAACACTGGCCACGTCCGCCATCTAGCTGACGGTGTAGATTCGCGGCTGCTCTATGTCGCAAGGCTCAACCATTGTCGCAGTGCGGCTATTCATGGCTCTGAAGTTTAACAATCACCTTCATCGTCCAGCAAATAATGAACAGCAAATTTCGCTGTGCTGGCACAAATCAACAAAGTCATGTAAGCCTGTTTTTCCACCTTGAATATTGCACCCTTAGATTCCACTCGTGTACCTTTGGATTGGATTTTCCCATTTGCACACTTGAACCGCCTTCACAATAGGCGTACTGCTTTGAAACAGAAACGTGCGTTGAACTTTTAGCGGTCGACCGTGCCTGAGCTAAGCGTCCCGAGAGAAATTACTCAGTTGCTCTCCAAATTTCTCGTCTTACGTCTAAAAGAACGTTCCACTGCATTGCGATCCTCCAGATTTCTTGCGCCAGCAAGAAAATGCAGTGCGTGTGAAAAATTGAAGCTCTAGCTGTTCGTCGAAACCGATAATAACGATTCATGCATGCAACAAGTAAGAACTGTGGTTGCTCTGTTCGCGTTGGATTCTCGCTTCCAGTGTACAAACTTCGATTGCGCAAGTTTGGTTTCACACGCATGCGCTGTGAAAACGGAAGACAGGCGTGATCACCACGTTGAATGCTTGGACTTGGTTCCGCGCGCTGGTTCCTTATGTTCACCGCCGCAGGCATCAATTTTTCGCAAAATAAGGGGTTGCGCTTGTTTTCTCTCACTCGCGCTCTGTGCACTGCCTAATTATCGCGAGGATTCTGCGTCTGCCAGTTTATGACTTTGGTGTTCGCAGTCGCTCTGGCTGTAGACGCCTTGGAATAACATGAGAAACCCTGCAAGCACCTGGCTATAGCCCCTCTAGGGCAGCGTCTCGATACCAGAGCCCAAACAAAGAAACACAATCTGGCTAAATGGCAACGTCTGTAAAAAGAACGAGCGTGCAATTTGATAAGAAGCTGCGTGTTGAAGCAGTGACAGCTAGAATATGAAGTATGTGGGCTAGCCTGTCTCTACAATCGGCGTGCTTCTATGCCTAACTGCTGTAGTAATTAATGTGCACAGAGGTCCTAACCTCTTCTTCCTTTTGTTACCCTTGGCTGGCAAAACCTGCTTCAATGAACTTTGCTGGGCAGCCTTAAGGTTTGAATGAATTAAGTGCAATAATAAACGATTTATCTGCATGCGCCCACAAAAGTACGAAAGTACTTTCACCCGCCGTGGTTGCTCAGTGGCTATGGTGTTGGGCTGCTGACCACGAGGTCGCGGGATCGAATCCCGGCCATGGCGGCCGCATTTCGATGGAGGCGAAATGCGAAAACACCCGTGTACTTACATTTAGGCGCGCGTTAAAGATCCCCAGGTGGTCGAAATTTCCGGAGTCCTCCACTACGCCGTGTCTCATAATCAGAAAGTGGTTTTGGCATGTAAAACCCCATAATTAAAAAAAAAGTGGTTTCTTCATTTTGTATTAGAAGTTGAAATAGATTTCCGTGAAGTTATCGCGCTGTCTACTGAGATGTTCGGAATTTTTACTCGGTGTGGAGGACATTTAGGGCTAAATATGTGCTGGAATGTCCAACGACATGTTTATTCGCATTAGTGAACATGTTTTAGCAGCAAAATTCTTCATAATGTGAAAGCGCTGTCATAATTCTAACATAAGATATATTCTCGGGGACAGGCCACACGGACAATTATCCAATATATTTTCGTATGGACGGCAGCATTGTCCCTGAATGCAAGTTTATATGAGGCCGATGTGGTAGAAATTAATACAGATGTAACCCATTTCTTCTTTGCTTATTTTAGGGGGAGGGAGAGATCGGTGAAGGAGAGAATGCTGTTGTCCCAGTAAAGACCCTTGGGACCAAGTTGTAAATTGAGTGCTATGCTGTTAGTGCTAGCAGCACCACCCGGAAGAATACGTCGCCCACGTCCACCGCTGCTGGCGTGCGGATTCCATTTTACTTGCTGATTCCTTTAATGCCCACTGCCGGAAACAAAAACAGCTCCAGGTTGTTGCTGGCGTTTTCACGAATTCCTTGTTTGGAAATCGAAATAGGTAGCCGCCTAATTATGAGAGTTTTCTTTAATTGCTGTATAAGCTGACTTCTTGTGGTACACGTTGCAATTTACTAATTGTAGCTGATGAGTTCGCAAGGTGTATCCGTATGGGACTCTGAGGCTACGTTCACCTTTGGGAAGCAAAAACAGAGCAAGGCTGCAAAGCGGAAGGAAATTATTTTCGTCACAGGTCCAGGATGCTGTCATTTGTTTCGTCGTCACCGCCACCGCTTTCGACAAATCTACGTACTGTGAGCACATTTGCCCGTGTGGTGGCACTCGTCAACGCACTGTTTCAAGCGAGAAGTGCACCGAGTAGGCGGCGAAGGAGTTTTGTGCGTGACGGGATACAGTTTACCGATAGCGTAGCAACATTAGTTGGACGTCGATTAGCGGCACGGGCAGTAGCTTCTTTAGGGGGGGCCCAGGCAATAAGGAAGGAAGATTGACCATTGAATGTACCGACACCCCCCCCCCCCCCCCCCCAGCAAAGGGCTGACTTACTCTCCAAAGAGTTATGAAACGATGTAGAAAGGATAAGAAAAAAATTGGTCTCAAGCATGAAACATGCTTGGAAATTCGATTGCAGCTGAATGACAACGCCGATATCGCGTACGCCCTTACCGAAACGCCTTTGCGAGATTTAGAGCAGCTGCCTTTTGTTGACAATTTTGTACGGGAGGGGTGCAACAGAATCACTGGGTAAAGGAAAGGAGGAGGAGGCATGCTAATTATGCGAGCATCTTGTAGGGGCAGCGCAATATGACGAAGACAGAAGGCAGGAACACACAGGACAGCGCCGAACTCACAACTAACTTTATTCGAAGGCATACACAAACCTATGTACACAACCCATGGCCACGTGGTCTCCCATCGATGGTGTCATTATCAGTGCGCAGGCAAAAACGCGAAATCCTGTAATCTAATACTACACTGTAAGGCGGATTAAAAATTTAAATTCACTGTGATACAAATTTAGCGATGGCATGCCTACAGAACGCGACCCTTTTTTCCTGATATAGTACGCCTCCGTAATCTCCCTCGTAGTCTGATTGCCATGCGCGGAAAGTAGTGTGGTGTTTTCATGGATTGGAGTGCACCCATGCTCAGAGCAATGCCGCGCGACATGTCAGTAGGCATTACCCGTTAGCGAGCGCCTACGCTCAGACAATCTAACGTTCAGGCAACGACCTGTTTGGTCGATACAGACGTGACCGCAAGAAAATGTAAGCTCGTAAGGGACTCCCATTCTACAGTGCACAAGCGGGCATGTATGCTTAGCAGTGCAGCCCTTCCCAGCACGAGTGGAGGCAGCCTAGGCCAACTTGCTATTAATCGTACCGCAAATTTTGATCATCTCGTTAGGGGCAGAAAAAATAACCTTTACATCAAACCTGCCCGCTACATTCCTAGGTAACGTGCACCTTCCAAAAGCGCTTGGAATTCAAGTGGACGGAAGCATCAACTGGTCAGCAGTCTATATAAGCAAGAGACGTTTTAGATTATTGGTGGGAAAAAATCACGGAAGAGGTTCATACGAGCGGATCCGCTACAAACATAGGCAGTGGTACAAGGTAGATATAGAAGTTATGAGGAATAAAAAAGATAGGTTAAAAGATGTATACAAAAATGCTAGGATGAAAAGCATGTGCAGCACTTCTAAATAACTCAAGCAAACTAGGTGACTATTTGTCGCCGTCCAGTTTCAATGGGGATGCCAATAAATCATCATCGTGTTCATCATCACAAAAATTACATGCTATACCCCCCAAAAAAGCGATGTATGTATATTGAGGGACACTACAGCAATATTATATGTATTGGAATCTGCCATGGTTTACGCCAATACTTAGCGGAGCTTCTTTTCCACACTTGTAGA
The DNA here is from genome assembly GCF_023375885.2 of Dermacentor andersoni. NCBI lineage: Eukaryota > Metazoa > Arthropoda > Arachnida > Ixodida > Ixodidae > Dermacentor > Dermacentor andersoni. The sequence continues at coordinate 53,743,826 of NC_092821.1, forward strand.
AAATGTTTATATTTGTTTGGGCACCGCAGCCGCTTTCGTCAAATGTACCTACTGACAGCCCCATTTGGGCTAACGGGGACGCTCGTCACTCAGCCGTTTGAAGCACTTTGTTCATACAGTGATCGATTGGTCCCTAAAAGCAGGGACCGCGTGCAACTCGCCCGCACTAATTTTTAACGATCAATATGATAGGTAGCTTTACTCTATTTGGCGGTTGTTTTACGGTGACGCACAAGCAGGAGCTGATGCTCCGGAAGCAGTGGCCATCGATCCGCCCTGCACTACCAAGGCGTGGGAAGTTGGGAAACGGCTACGCTTTGCCACGGTGCTTTCTGGTGATCCCCGGCTCCTCGGCAACCTTCGTCCAAACCATGCTGGTAATTGCTGTTAATCTTGCTTGATACGAATCTTGCTCCAAATCTCGTTGTTAATACTATCGTTCGTTGTTGCAAAGCTTTCAATATTTTTCCGTTGGATCGGCAAAATTTACGTACTTAATATTTTTTTGCTACCTATACTATGCAAGTTGTCCTGCAGTCCTGCAAGGTACAGCACGACGAACACAATATAAACAGTACAAACGCGATTATTTGCAGGAAGAATACAACATTTCCCTGCAGGAGGCAACGACTAAAGGCGAGAATCCCTGACGAGGTGTTGGCCCCTTGATCAATAATACAGTCTGCAGCTGTCGACACGACATAATATATATTTAATCAACTACATAGCGTTTGCTTCTTTCTTTTACATCTGATCACATTCGTATTTATTTATACACGTGCATTCAACATGCCCTACATACGCTAAATATTAAGAAAACCTACATTGAAATGGTATCACACAGTTTTGCTTAATTTTTGTGATTACAAGCAAGATGTCAACCAGAAAAAAAATCAAATAGAAATACGCAGTCATACCTTGACAACATTTATGGGCGGAATATGAGGTTAGTAGCCAGAAGGAAAGATCGATAATTGTGTTTCAGTCACTAGGTTTGTAATGTAAGGTCAATATTCGATTCATGGATGTTTAGCAAGTGCATGATATTATATTCAATGGCCTCCTTGCCATAGTTTGTGCGTAATGTTTAGTTTCCAGGCAATACCTTCTGAAGCCATATTTTGTCGATATACAGCTCGGGAAGGCATCTGTAATTCGTGTTTCTGTACGTGTTGCATAGGTTTTAGTTTACATACTCTTTAACTCTTTCAGGGTGAATGATGTAAATATACGGCGCCGCGAATAAGTTCAAAACGGTCGATGCGGTATATTTACGTCGCCGTCTGTACGTTTAAAAAGCGCGCCAATTTCCTAACTTTTTCTTTTCTGTCATGGGCTGCCACTAGGTGGGAATACAGGGAATTCTTTTCTCGCACCTCCCTCTCTCGGTTTCATTGCATAGTTTGTTTTAGAGCTAGTTTGCTCCGGCGCGACCGTATACTACCGCTCGCGCATTAGCGCGTGCCCGGGCGGCTGTTTGGGTTTTGTTCCGCGGGCGGTTTCGGCTTCTTGAGCTCGTTTCGGCATTTACATTGTACATCAGTCTAAACCTTCGTTCTTTTCTGGAATGTTTCTATGTACTGATCTATTTACTGTACATGCTATTTATTTTTGGGCCAGTGATTCTATGGTTTTCTTTTCTTTGTTGACTTCTGATGTAAGCCAATTTTATTGTTATATAATACTTATTGCTTATGTATCTTCTGCTTCTTTTTTTCAGAATCTATTAGTGCAAGCAAAATTAATACTTTGGAGACATGCGTTCTGAATAATGGAATTTTTTGTTTATGTGTGCTGTGTGTTAAAGATATGTTTCGCAAATATGTATGTGAAGAATATGTCATGCTGCCTTGAACTGTAGGGGCGCAGAGGCTCTGTCAGGCATTTTGCCTTTACCTCTTCCCCCTACTCGGAGAGAATCCGTGAAACGGTAAAAACAATAAAAAAAAAAAAAACGTGATGGCTATCTCGTTACTAATCGCTCAAAGGGCGACTGCTTGTTTCTCGGTCGTTTAGTGCTCGCAGGGGGCGCATAAGAAGGATGGCGCCGTGCATGTGTGTCCGTTTCTTTTCTTTGTTTTTTGGAAACTCGCGAAAACTAATTGCCTCTGGTTGGCGACAAGATGAACATTCGCGGAAGTCTGTCACACATTTTGCTTTTTTGACGGGCACACAACCACACAGTTTTCTTGAGGGCGCGCACCCACGCAGTTCGATTACGCTATGGATGTAAATATTAGTGTAAGAGCAGGAACATTTGAGTCTTGCGAAATAGTCTCGTGGGCGCATTTTCATAGCCTTGAACTATGCGTATAACAATGCATCAAATTTTTATTTCTTATAAGAATATTTCCTTTTTTTATTGTTGTTAATCATGAATGAAGAGTACATACAAACCAGCGCAAAATATTTGTTCTCACTTTACGGTCACCATAGAAACATTACGGTAAATTTTTATTAAATAGGTCCATCAGAAGAATTGGAATCCACAGTAAAAAATATCCACCTTGGGCGGTCGCATAGGGCGAAAAAAATAAACCCTAAAAGGGTTAACACATAAAATTCCAGGTTTCAGAAAAAATGGTCCAGTGGCTAGGTCCTTGGCATGACGTTCACATTATTCTAGGATTCGAAGCATGCGTTGCAAGATTTATAACCTATCATAACTGGTTTGGTTGTTGTTCGCCACACCACCATTTCGTATAGTAGTTACTAGTAAGAATAATGCATAGTGCAGCGACTTAGTTAATTATGAAGGGAGAAGAGGACCGATCATACTCAGACATCCTACAAAACGGGCTAAATCCCTCAAGAGATGATTCACGAGTGGTGTCCACGACAAGTGTTCACGGAACCAGACTACTAGGTATTTATTAAGTTAAAATGTGACGGTTTAGGTGCGAAAATCACGATCTTATTCTGAGGCACGCCGTAGTGGTGTTGTCTAACATGCACCTAAATCTAAGTACATGGATGTTTTCGTGTTTCGTCCCCACCTAAATTCCGCCGCCGTGACCGGGATTCGATCTCGCGACCTCGTGCTTATCAGCCGAACACCATAGTAGCTAAGGAACCACGACGGGTTAGGAATTTGTGTGTTGAATTGTTCATGCCATAGGTATGAGAAATTATTTTAATATGTGATTATCACGGATGTGCTTGTTGATAGGCATGAGTATAATAAATTTAGCTTTTTGTTCTTAGTTTTAGTTTGTTTTTGTTAGCCAGCCTGAAAGTTTAGAGAGGTATAAACTTGTCGAAACAATTACTTCATGAATAATGGATCCTGTGACGAACAGGCTAGTGTCGTCAGAAAACATCGTCATTTCAGGTGTATATTGAACTTCCGTAATAACATTTATATACAGAAGAAAAAGCACGGAACCTAATGTAGATCCCTGTGGAATTCTTTTTATTAGGCTTAAGTACTGTGACACTTCATTGTCTATGCCAACAAATTGATATGTTGATGATGGTATGGTATGGTATGATGAACTTTATTTAATGTCCTGAAGATCAACCCTTAGGTTGACGCAGGCGGCTCCCACGTCGGGACAGTAAGGTTTAACCTTACCGCCGTATCATGGGCCTTCTGGACGGCCTGTACTTGATCGGAAAGAACTTCACTGTGTAGGACTTGCCGCCACCAGTCTCTCTCCTTGACACAGTCTGTGAAAGTCACAGGACACTGCCAAAGCATGTGATCCAGAGTAATGATGCCATTACACTTCTCGCAATTGATTGGTATCTCTCTTTCAGGATATATCTTGTTAATAAAGTTTGGACTTGGATAAGTTCTTGTTTGCAACAATCTCAGAGTCACCGCTTGAGCTCTATTGAGCTTAGCGTGTGGCACTGGGAATTCCCTTCTGTTCATGTAATAATGCCTCGTGATTTCATTATATGTTAGTAATTGGTCCCTGTTCTCCTCCTGTATATTATTAAGGTCCTGGTCGCGTAGTGCACGGATAGTAAGTCCTCGTGCAGCTGCGTTAGCCATCTCGTTTAAATTCTTCCGAGATGGATCGACAGACCCCATATGCGCAGGAAACCAGCGGATTTCGATCTCTTGGCTGTCCAACTCACCGATCAGCTGGGCAGCCCTTTTGGTTACAAAGCCATTGGTAAAGCGTCTAATAGCCATCTTAGAGTCACTGTAAATCTTCGTCCACTTATTACTCCTTAAAGCCAATGCTATCGCTACTTGTTCCGCGACTGTCGTGTCTTTAGTCATGATTGTAATAGCATCCCGAGTGAGACCATCTGCATAGTAGCTTTTAAATAAGTCCAGGACCACACTACGAATTCCATAGCGGCTTAATTTCAGCAAGATGATGTGTGTGATGGTAAATGGAATCCCAAGCTTTATGGAAGTCAAGGAAGACGCCTAACGTGAGTTTTTGAAAATTTTCAATATATTCTATTATATCATTATTAACTCTCATTATTGCCTCTTCTGTAGATTAGTTTTTTTCGCAAAGGATATTCATATGGTTATAACAGATTTAGTTTGTCGATATTTTTACGAAATGCTTATTTATACATTTTTCATGTGTTTTCGAGATGACAGGTAGCACGGATACCGGTTGATAATTTGTTAATTCACAAGTATTGCAACCTTTTTGAATAGAAGTGATTTTTGCAACTTTAAGTTTTGTCGGCAAAGTTCCGGTTAGAAAAAAAATATAAGATATGCTGATACACAGCTAAGTATAGATGCGACAGCCATAACTGGAGCCACCTTTACCTCATAATAAACATCTGAAACCATGGTCTTTACTTCTTTTATTTATATGTACACCACTTTTGGTGATAATTCGTGTAACAAGAAAGAATTCGCCTGTTTGCCTACTTGATTTTCATATTGCATTGTGTCCACTTCACTGACTGCCACATTCACGAATTACTATTACTGATTAATTGCATCTACAAGCTCCCCACCCTCTGAAATAATATCGTTACCTTTTATTTGTTTAGGTGCATTGCATGGTACTCTGCTTCCAAGTGAAGAATTAACTTGCTTTTATATGTTTGCAGGGATTTGACTATGTGCGAATACAAAACTTCATAATAGGCTATATTTGCTTTTCAAGTGCCGCTAGTTATTGCCTTCGGAAATTGCTTGAACTGTCGCAATGTTTTAATATCTCTGGTAGCGAGAAATATACGCAAAAGTGCGCTATTATGCTTGATTCTTTTCAAGAGGTCTCTTTATCTATTGCTTTTTATTTTTACCATTTTTCATTTTGAACTGGTGTAGCGGAAAAGCAGTGTTGTATCATTCAACAGAGATCTCGACACAGTGCCCGAAAACACATTAAATAGCCACTTTCAATCTATTTTCACCGCGCATTGATGACGGAGAGCAGCCTAAAGTAGACATTGCGGAGGAAAACTTGACCAGACCGTTAGTTGCTTTAGAAACGGGAGTCCTTAATTTACTTTTGAACTTGGATGAAAAAAAAAAAAAAAGCTCCTGACCGGATGACATACCTAATGCGTTTTTAAATAGATATATGCCGAGTGGAAATCGAAATACATGTGCTTGTTCTTTTACTGACTACTGCCGTTGCGGACCATCCCAAAAGAATGGAAAATAGCAAAAGTAATTCCTATAAATAAATCGGAAATAGGAGTCAACCTTCTAATTACCGACCAATCTCATTAACTTGCACAGTTGGTAAACTGCTGGAACACATAATCCTAAAATATATAATGAACCACCTTTAAGAATGCAAAATATTATCTATTTTTCAACAAGGTTTCCGCCGGGGCAGGTCTACGGTAACTCAACTTATCGAATTGGTCCATGAGGTTTCCTCAAGCATAGACCATCAAAAAGAAATCGATCTCATTCTGCTGGTTTTTTCTATGGCTTTCGATCGGGCGTCGCATTACAAAGTTATTCTGACTGCATCAGTAACTTCCTCACAGACAGATCGCACTTCGTAGAACTTCATCATGTGAAAGCCTTAGTCGTACCGGTGACCTCTGGCGTACCGCAGGGTAGTGTTTTGGCGCCACTATCCTTACGTTTTGAGAACAATCTGCCTTCATCTGTTATTGTCGGATGTAGGTTGTTTGCAGACGACTGCGTTCTGCACAAAGAAATAAATTTCCACGATAACCATATAACCATAAATATAGCCTTAAGAGCAGTTTCAGTGTGGTGCAGTGATTGGAAAATGCACATCAATGAAAAAAAAGTCCACTCTATTATCCTAAGCAGAAGAAAGCATTGATCCGACTTGAATTATAGCATTACTTCAACCGCGCCTAAAGCTAAGGAGCATATTAAGCAATCTGCAGCAAGAACTACCCTCCATAAACATTGCCAAACCCTCACTTCTTACAAATTCCCAGACAGATGCCCTCAAATTTTAGCTTTTTTTCTAGCGAACGGAGAACGCAATAACCTGACCCCCTCCATTACCATTAGCACATCTTTAGTCCGTTTCTCCAAACTAATTGAAAGGGATTTTCTAGCTTCGCAATTTTAAAAAGGGCTTATATTTTTACTTTGTTGTAATATCAGTCAAGTGCCACTGTAATTCCGTCTTTGCAACCTACTTTTGCAGAGTCTGTTGTCCGCCTCACAGAAGCAAATTGGGTGATGTTTTCGTTGTGCGTTTTATTTTTGACCTTGTACTAAATCCCGGTCTTTTTGGCCCTCCTGCTAAACCCCTATTATCATTGACAGTATAAATAAATAAATAAATAAATAAATAAATAAATAAATAAATAAATAAATAAATAAATAAATAAATAAATGTCAAATTTTTATTTGGATTATTTGCGCATACACACGTCACCAGTCAGCTTGTTTAATTATTTCGCTTAACTTAATACTGATTTGTCATTATTACTACTATATTGCGAGATATTTCGACGTTTATCTTTAGGAAGTAAGATCTGTGTGCAAATATAACTAATTAAATGGTCACTAAGGCCTGAGCACAATATGCTTGCTTTGTAGTCGTATTTATTTAGGCTTGTTATATGGACGTCGATAAATGTCGAACTATTGTAACACGGGTAGGCTCACATCCATAGAATCCGATAAGCTTTTTCAGATCAAGCGCATATAAATCACCTGTCATAATATTATTCTGCACATCACCCATATGTTCAGTATATTTATTCTTCGCTCCCCAAGACCAGCTCCGACTGGAACCACCTGCCCGCCTGCATCGTCTCCATTCCTGAACCTGAAGCGTTAAAATCTGAACTTCTTCATCAGCTATGCTACAGCTCTCCTTTCTTTATTGATTTGTATAAATATTTACTACTCCGATCATTAACGCCTAAACGGCCCTGATAGTAACCAAATAAATAAATAAATAAATAAAATAAATAAATAAATAAATAAATAAATATTTGATGTTAAAACAATGAAGTTCTTTCAGATGGCTTAGAAAACGGTGTTTCTGCTCACAGTGTAATACAGTAAGCAAAAACGAATTCGTTTGTATTGCTAAGCATTCTACGCCACCATTACTCGTAGAAAGATTATCAAGTATTTGACCAGGTATACACCTAACGTCAGGTATACACCTAACCCCCCACCTTTTCAGTCGCGATCCAATCGTACTGCAGAATAATTGGAGAAGAAATAAATCCAATGCGCAAAATTCAAGACAAGAAAGTAGTAAGAGACATGGACTAGCGCTGAATTGGGCTACGTCCAGAGACTACGTCATGTGTTGAATTTCGCGCATTACATTTATTTCCTCACACTATGAACCAACTCGTCCAACAAAAGCTTTTATTAATTGGTCAATTTGGGGGACATGCCAGTATTACACAGTCATATATCTGTAAACAATATTGCATCAATGCGAATGAAAATATTGATGGAATAATTATTTTCCTTACACGCTTTGGTCGTACACGATGCGAAGAGCAAGAACAGTGCCAACAGTGTGGAGGTGTTCTGAGAAAACACACACGCACGAAAAAATAATAAACAAGAACTGCTGGCGGTATGAAAAGCAGCCGGGAAAAAAATGAGCAGGTAGGGATTGAGCTAAAGTCTCCTTTTGAAATAGTCTTACTTTTTAATGAGTTGCAGTTTTTTTTAAACGAAAGCAAGTCGACAGTTTTATATAGCTTGTAATGTATTCTGCGCAGTTCGGAGGAACGAGATGTTTGCACTTCACATATTCGCATAGCACATTTCAACTATTGAAAGGGTAAGGAAAGAAATAAAGAACTGTTTAGCAGTATCTACGTAGGTCTCAAATCTTTTCGATTAAGCGTTGCTCAACGATGTTTAAAAATATGAATGCGTAGGAGCGACAAAGTGCTCTTTGGGCATTGGAATGAACTCCACTCACAGGATCAGAGACGGCGAGTGAATTAGGTACCGCACGTAAGCCGCACTGCAGGCGAATATGAATTACGTCGAGGCTTTCATTTTGCGGAGCGAAAGCTTCTCAAGCGAGAGCACGTTCTTTCTCTGATTGCGTGGGGGCACCAGAAACGTCTAGAGGTGCAAAGTTGTAGGGCAATAGAGCCTCTAAGACAGATTTAATTCGCGGAGAGCTGTGATGTGGGTCAGTATATATAGTCGCCGTCCTTACAAAGTTTATTTCCGTGTTACGCAAACGTTAGCAAGTTGGAGAGAATCTTATGCAAGGGTGTTTAAGCAACGTGACTCGTTGCCAGAGCTTGGCAGCTGCGCTGGCGAAAAAGACGCTTTAAGTATTCATTAAAGTGGGATAGTGTGTGAGTCAGCCATCAATACAGCTCTTGGATAAGAAATTTGGATATTTGGTCAGCAAGTGGTGGCAGCCTAAGGTGGAGTGCACTGCTGAGGAATGCTTTTTGATATGGCGCTTTCAAATTTGCAAATGTTCTGTTTTTTTTTTTTGGTCACGTACGTTATCTACGCGCTGTTGGTTTTCTATATTTGTGTGTTTCCGAATAAATGTCAGCGGAGGGTCAGCGCACGCCCCATGTATTTTCTTTTCGTCATCGAACTGCGATTGCGATTCAACAGAAGCGTCTACCAAGTAGCCGAGTTTTCTATCCTAATGCAGTTTATATATCGTGCTTGTCCACCGAAATTTCTGATCAATACAGGGTAGCTAACCGGAGATACTCTCCATTTAACCTCTTTGTCGTTTCTCTGGTTTTTTTTCTCTTTGTGCCCAATCCATAAAACATATACAATCAATAAGCCGCAGTACCCGGTGCCACTCTTTATAATATGAATCTTTGGCAGGGGAAAGGCGCTGAAGGTATGGCAATAACTCGAGTTTGTTTTATAATATTTCTTATAGTTTTCTTGCCCTCTCTGCTCAAAACAATGAATTTAGCACTTGGGCTTGCCTCAAATCATCTAGGCCAGTTTTTTTTTTTCTCGCATCTCGCTGCCGTGCCTCGATGTTCCCCGCTGGCGAAGACTTCATGGGTTCCGCGTAGAGGCGGCCCAGCATGAAGTCCTGGCGTCCCCGTTTTAGAAAACGACGAAAGGGCTTTCCGGTGCTGTTCCGACTCGCTTCAGGAGTGGTGGCGTGACGCGCCTTAAATTACCTCCTTTTTTTTTTCTGGCCTCGTCAATACAGCCAATATTGCTGAAGCATGCCCAGTATGGCAACATTGTTCTATCGGAAAACTGAACAAACTAGCGTAGATGAAGTTGAGCCAAGCTTTCCCTTCGCTGCAGCCAGGGCAAAAATGACTGTAGAGGCCAAGAATTGGAAAAGGTGAAACAGGCAGTTATGATTGGTTTGCTCAAGTTTGCTCACTCGCGAATGAAGTTTGCGGTAAGGAAGGGGATGCTTCGAGAAAGGCGAAAACTGTGATCCAGTCAAGAGTTGCATGGAGGAAGTCGTGCTAGGACTAGTTTCACAGCGAATCTGGTAATAATAGTTCCGCAATCCTTCGTGTGCAGTGACGTGGTCGGTATCAAATGGGAATCAAACAGCCACCAGCAGCGCAGCAAGTGTCGCAGCCCCAAAGCGACCGTATGAACGAGATGCCTCGAGGTTCCGACACTGGCAATTGAATGAGTACTGTGAGAATAATTACTAGTACCTTATGAACTTCTGGTGAATATGGAGCAGGTGTGTAACTACATCATCCGTTTGCTCAACGAATGATGCCTCTGCGAAGGAACCACGGCTTGGTAGCAGCAGATCCAAATGGCGCAGTCAATACTTGCATTTGGGTTTTTGCAGGCTCCCATAACTGTTGTTATCCCTAATATTCTAAAAGAAACGAATATTCGACAACATTGAATAGTGAATTCCCGAATAGAATACGAATTAAATAGTGAAGGCTATTCAATCCGTATTTCAAGTTTCCAATTTTGGCGCATCAATACTGACGGATCAATCAATCAATCAATCAATCAATCAATCAATCAATCAATCAATCAATCAATCAATCAATCAATCAATCAATCAATCAATCAATCAATCAATCAATTACCATGCCCAGGAACAACCCTAAGGTCTTAATGCTGGCATACACAGAGGAAAAACAAAAAAAAAACAATCATACAAACAAACGACAATTATTGTAGGGGTACATAAGTAAAAAAGATACAGTGAGTAAAAAAATAACTATGAAAACAGTGTACATACAACAAAGCGCACGGTAAATAGAAAAGAAAAATGAGCAGAAAGGGAGTTGAACAATATGTGAAACTTCGACACAACAACGCAAAACTCGAGAGAGAACAATGACAGCCATTTATGAAAAATATCGAGATCTTGAAACTAAAAGCGTTATAAAGACAGTATTTTGTGGACGGCTGAGTGTTGGTGACGACAGGCAGCAACAGAGAAAGGTCTATGTTCTCTGGTTATCGAGCACAGATTACGAAGCATGACCCGACTGAGGAGTTAGGTACAGCTGAGGGCCCCGTGAACGAGTTTGAAAAGAAACAGAAGGTCAGCGCGATTATGTCGATTACAGCGTTGGAGCAAGGTCGGGTGTCCCTGTTAACAAAGCGTTGATGATATATGCTTAGAAACGTTTTTTTTTGGCACCCAATATATAATCTCATTGTTGGATCTAGAAATGCCATTCCAGACGATGAACGCGTATTCGAGTTGATGAAGAGAGATTGTTGTGTTGTGTACAACTTGCGGAACGGCGTGAGGGAACTGACTTCCCTGGATGGACCGCCAAGAGAGCGCAAACCTCGCGTGGCAACGCGTTTAGTCTGAGCTGAAAAGTGTAAGCTTGCACCAAAAAGTACACCGAAATTGCTGATCTCACAGACCTTACAATATGGTATAGCGTCTACAGAATACGAAAAAAGAAATGCTTGCTGTTTTGCGTGTTAAAGTCATGACTTTGGTCATAGCAGCATTCAAGGTGAAGGTATTATCTTTGCACCATTTAGAAAAAGAAAACAGGTCTGTCTGCAGACTGCGACAGTCATCAACAGTATGAGTCTCCTTTAAAATCTTGATGTCATCGGCATATAGATGAAACGAAGAACTCCGAATAGCGGAAAGAACGTGACTATTAAAAAAAATGAGTGGTCCAAGTATTGAACCTTGGGGAACACCGCTAGTTTCGATGTAAAAAGAAGAGTTTGGGCCATTAACGTTAACACGATCTATGAGGAAGATAACTATGCGAGAGATTGGAAATTGACGAGTAAAAGATCAGAGTGCGTAAACTTCATCAGAAGCAGTGAGTGGCTGACAACATCAAAAGCTTTGCTGAGGTCCCAGTAAACGGTGCCAACTTGACCACTTTGAAGTACCAGCGCGGAAATCTGTGTAAAGAAAGTTGCGAGATTTGCGATTTGCGGAGTGGAAAGTCGATGCTGATTCGGAATGAATCAGTTCGTCACAGTAGAATACAATATGTTGCGAAGAGCACCCTAAAAAATAATTGGCCTAACACCGAGAAGAGAAATCGCGTAATAATTCGAGGCATCGCCTGTACAGCAACACTGGAATGCAGGGAAAACACGGGTGCTTTACCACATGTGAGGACAGGCGGAATTATTCAGGGAGTTATTAAATATAGCTGTCAATACTGGGGAAAATATACTGCTGTAAGGTTTCAGAGTCGCGCAGGGGATGCCATCAGACCCGCAGGATAGGCAAAGCTTCAAGTGCTTAATGCATTCGCTAATCAGCTTTTCATCAAGCAACGCAGCACTAGATGTAGGAACCGTCGTGTGGTACGCCAGCGTTGAAACCAGAAGCTTTATATAAGGACGCGAAATGGGCAGCAAAACATTCCACGACTGCTTGAATCCGCTAGGGTCGAGCAGGCGAAAACACTCTCTGCGTTTACTACAGCGCTCGCGGATATACTTCCCAAATTCTGCCGGATCGGTCGGCGGCGCCGTTTTCCGAGAATGCAATATACGAGTCATGATCCCGCTCACAGAGACGTTCGAAAAGAGTCCAAAAAGGCGGAATTATTCCCGCCGTTTCTTAGGCACAGGACTTCTGGGTTTCCGGCGCGCGCAATCTTTATACTATAGGTCACTGATAAGCTCATACGAGAACCAGTGGGGATGTTTAGAGAGCTTAAGTCTGTACTTGGGAATGTATTTGGGAATGTATGTGCAGGCTCCGTAAGCTGAACTATTTGGTCATAAACATTGGTTTTATTTGTAACCAGTGACCAATCGGTGGTGGACTACAAATCATATTAACCAGCATAATCACCATGCTTGAAAGCAAAGCAAGTGGACTCATCTATACCACAGGAGGGGCTCTGCCTCAGGGCTTAAATAAGAGGCAATAATCTTTAGTGACAATTGAAGTTCATCAGGACGCATAAGGAAAAAGTCAGAATGAGAGACGTGTATAACTTGAGCATTCGAGGTTCAAAGGTTTTAAGACGCTGCCACAGGAATTGGCGATCAAGTTATGCTGCCGACCGGAACAGAAGGACAAAACGCCACAACAGATTGCATTTGTTCTCTGTATAATGATTGTATTGACAATATTTAAGCCTGTTCCAATCAATTCAAGGTGTATTTAACTCCCCTAAGAAGTATTACTGTGGACTTACTATAGGAACATATTACACCTTCAATAAAGAAATGACATCATTAAGGAAGACAGGGGAAACATTCGGTGGCAGATAGAAACATACAATAAACAATTTTTCACAGCGCATTTCACACAAATCATCTCCTGTACTCCTGTCCCTCCGCCGAGCACATGTCAGTGAACTGTCAGCAGCAATTATTACGTCACTGCGTTTTTAGATCCACTGAAGTCCCAGTAACCGCGAAAGTCGTTGTATTGTGGTGGAAAAAAGTCGGGAACACGAAATTGTGCCACGCTGGAAACAGTGTGGGCCAATGGCACTTTAGAATTTAAGGTCCGGTAACTAGGATGACTAAACTTGAAATCTAGGGAAAACACGGGGAAGGCGGGAGATGGAGACTGAAGACGATGACCAAGGGAAAGGCTTGAGGTGCAAATTTAACATAATGGGACAAGACAAGTCCACTTGTCGAAACGTTGGCTCCCGCTGTTACCTTGTTCTCGTTTTGCTCAAGATTGAAACCTGTAATCCAAATTTTTACTCGCAACAACAGTAATCAGAATACCGCCTTTGAGATTTGCTTAAGTGAGACTAAGGTCAGTGACATTTTTTTTACTTTCGACGTAATAGCCCAGTTCGCACGGGATGTATCATGTAACTCAAACCAAGTTTTCAAAAAAGGGTACATCTTAGGCGTTAGAGACCAATGGCATGCTATTCATACTGTACTTTAAATACCCAGAGCATATTATGAAATTCGATTAGGTTGCTTTTGCTAACTGAGCTAAATTACACCAATTTTTATATATTTTTTGTCGAAAGGGGGGGGGGGGGGGAGGCGTAATTGTACGTGTTTTCGAGTATGCTTAGAAACACCCACAGAAATTCTTTCCCTTACGTAACGTTTTACTAGGTTCTCATGGTTCTATTTTCTGGTTTCTGAACGAAGCCCGTAAAACATGAAAAAAAAAGAAAATAATGCAGATCGAACTCCCACGTTGGAATCTATGTGAAGCGAAGAGTTATTCAAACGGTGCATTAAACGCTATCCAACGAACCACGATGCTACAACTGTGTTTACGTTAATCCTGTGTAACGTGTAAGCTCATGCAATATTTATGTTTATGCACCACAAGTTAGAAATTCGATCATATGCAAATTTTATGTTTGCATCACATTAAGTGCAAGCACAGGAAGAAAACGTTAGTATCGTAGCAAATACCTATCACTATGCCTTAGCTGCCCTAATAATTCGCAAGAAAAGCCAAAACATACCGTTCATGAAAGGGTCCAGGCAATGAGCCAAAACCTCCAAGTAGTCAAGATGCTATGTGGGGGAAAGGTGGGGCTAGGAATCATGATCAACGGAAAGCATATAAGCAACGCTTGGTTTGCAGACTAGATTGTCATGTTGAGCAATGATGGAGATGACTTGCAACAAACAAGTATATGACTCTATTAACTCACACGTCAAAGTGTATTTGCCTTTGCCTAGTGTATACGGATGTTTAAACGACTTGTCCTACGATTGCAGGAAGCACAGTGCACTGGAAAACGTGAAGTAATCATGCTCTGTCACAAAAGCAGCAGCCTGCCTGGTCAATGTACACCCTAACGCTAATCGGCCGCATTTCATTCACTACGCCTCCCATGCACGCCGCATACGGCTCCGCGGGGGCGGCTTCTACGGTTCCGAAATGAGTGGGCGCGAGCCAACCAGCTTGCGGGATGCCGAGAAAACAGCAGGTATCTATTCATAATGCAAAAAATAGGTGAGGCGTGCAGACAGGACACAAGAGTAGAGAAGTGGGCAACACGAACGCAGAGACCTGTGCGCACGCCTCACCTCTTTTTTGCATTATGAATCCTTACCAACTAGCTCAGCTTTCTGTCATTCTATGGTACCCTTTATCTGTTAGCCTCTTTGTGCACATGAAGGGACTACCTGCCACCTTCCTCCCACTATCGGCTTGGCTTACAGCTTGCAACCTCACGGTTTAAGCTATTGCAATCATGACAAAGAAATGACGTCCGGCAGAACGTATAGCTGTGGAACTTGATAAATAAACGTTCCGTCGTCTCGTGAAACCCTGACGTCACCAACGCCGACTCAAGAAACATAGGAGCTGTAGATCTCTTGACAAGTTCATTGTGGCGGAGTCTAATAGTAAATGCTCCTTATGTGAACGTGGGCCGCACTCCACGCATATGTATGGCCCAGAAAAGGTTACGCTAGAGTATAAAAACTGCAACTCGGCTATTTTAGGAAGCTCATGCGTAAAAGAAAATCCTTTGTCATGTTGTCCAAACAGCGCTAAAATTTCATACGGTGAATTGGTGGGCGTCACAAAGGGTCACCTTTTTTGGTATCACTAAAAAGCCTTCAGCATAGAAAAACAAATCGTTGTATGTACATCTTTGCATTGTAAAAGATTTGCGACATATCTCGAGCAATAGCAGATAAAATCAGGCTGCATAAACTGGAGCGACTCATGAACCATTCCATATGCCCTTGCTTTGGATGTAAACTTAATCATTGTAGGAAGCAAATGTCCAACAAAGGTATATTTATAGCAAGGTAATGTATGCATTAACAAATGTGCTTTCAAACTGGGCGCACAGGGAAGCGGTGCGCAATAAGCAACCGTCATACTTTGCTCATCGTGAGTGCTTGCCCTCGCACTCACGGAATGTGGCTCGCGGGCCTCTCATTCTTCTCGCACTTGGACTTTATTCGAAACGTATCAGTGACGTGACGACAAAAATTTGCCTCGAGTATATAATTCCTACTGCAATAAAAGACTCCCTCTATCTGTTAGTCATCACGTACTTTGAGCACTACAGAACGTGACGCAGCACACGAATAGAACAGACGATCCTGGCGTTTGTGCAGCGAGTCACCCGTCGTTTGCCTGATGATATGATTTATACAGATTGTCTGTCCCGAGAGTAAAAGACAGCTAGCTCTCTTCCGCTTTCCTCTGGCGTCGCAGAATTATCAGCTCGGGAACAAAGCGAGGATAGTAATGCCGGAAATCGCACTTGCAGGTAACAAGAGCCTTTTGCGGATCACAAAAAGGGAGCAACTGCGTACCCAGCTGGCCAAGATTCATATTGCTTACGAAGCAAACAGGGGCCCGAACACAAGCAGGGTATACAGAACCCACGACAAACGGTTGTCTCCTATCAAACTACGCTTCCGTTCGCGTATGGTCGCTCCGTAAGCAACACCTGTGGCTAGCTTCGTCCGCCCCGATGCAAGGTGCCCACGCGCTGTTGCCATGGCCACGACGGATCCGCTTGACGATTTCGGGTGCCGTTCGTTGCCTGTTCCTGAAGCGCCTCGCGGCTCCGGAAGCCAGCAGTATACGCGCGGGCGGGCGCGCGCGCGCTGCTATTTCGGCACAGCGCAAAACCGTTGGGCGATGAAGAGAAAGCGCATCGCCCGTAAGCGGCGACCAGACTCAAAACAAACACTCGTCGCTACTCGACACTATGCACGCACAAACCGCTCCGCCGCTGCCACGCTGCGTTCTTTGCCTGAGCTCTGGGACGGAGGAAACGGCGCTGTCTCCGGCACTGCCATACGGAAAGCAGCGTCCCCCCGCCTCCGTTGTTGTTAATTTCAGCCTTATTAGAGTGCCTTAAAATGAAGGGACGCAAGGCGGTTCGCGTAACGTTAGCATTTAAACTCTATACTTGGTTCTTGCTGGGACTTCGTCAGGCCTTTTGCGCGGAAGCCTTCGCATAGGACATAGTCAAGCATTTCCCCATTTTCATGCCTACGCACCTCCGTTTCAGTGTCGTCTGTCTGGTGCTGAAAAATACCGGTAAATTTGACCAGAGGTGGCTTGCACACGCAAGTGGAGCGGAAGGCGCCAGCGTGCCCACATCAAAGCGTGCCAGAATGCAGCAGCCTCACCGGTGCAGGTGGCAACGCCTCCTCTCGGTCTTGGAGGTAGCGCGACAATTGGTCACTTGTTCTTTTTAACCAACCACTGCGAGGGTGAAAACGTTTCAAGAACGCTTTCGTCGGGAGAATGGTTCGATGGTGGCGCACTGGTCCTTAAACGTGGCCTAAACAATTCCCAACTTTGTGTGCACGTTATACGATAATTGGCGACTTGCACTGAATCGTCATATCATGAATGCGTGGAAATATCCCTGGGTTTATGAAACGACGTTACTCATCCTTATGTTGGTAGGGCCTGCCTCAAGTTGCAAATATTGCTAAAGGTCACGCTAGAAAATACATATCTTAGCAATCAGCAAATAAAGCTTTGGTTCATAACATGCACACTACGCAGCTGAACAGTCTCTATAATCAGCCCACGTAGCCGCCGCCGTCGCTTTATGCATAACGATGAGCGCTGTGTGATCGATCCAGGACGGGGTGGGAAAGGGGCGGTGAATTCAGCAACAATGTGTCAGAAAGGGCTCCGCGTTCATTGCGTACCACAATTCACCAGCACGGCATCAACATGCGTGGCTTATCCGTTTTATGCCGCAGGGCAAACTTTTGAATCAAACAGAGACATAAACAAAGCATTCATGACGCTTGCACATTCCAGTGAAACTGCTCGGAAAAGTGTTTATTTCCCCTGCCGCCTTCAGGCTAACCGCGTTGCGATATTCTCAGAAATTGCTCGAGGCTATACAGTTGTCGTTGTTGCGTTTAGGTAGGGGTGTGCTTTGGGGAAAGCGGTGCGTGCCTCGCATAAAAACAAAAAAAAATAGAAAGAATGTAAAAACGAACATATACACAACGAAAATCAGAATAAAATTTGTTTCCAGCGCCCATTGTGAAATGATAATAAGATGCGCGCGCGCCCTTTTAGTTAGTAAAATGTGAAACCTGTATTTTGACTCATTAAAATTAATAATAGAGATTGCTGCGAAATGTCTGAAAAATTAATAGTGATATGTGGACTTGCACCCCTCTACCCAACGCAGGAATGCCGATTTATGTCCGGTAAACTACTTAACTCAGTTGTGTATTCTCGGGAAGGAAAAGGAACCTGCTTTCGGCTCTTGAATAACAATTTTTGTGATATTTCTTAGCTATAAGAGGCAGTTCAGTATTACCACATTTCTTGAAACCTGTCGTGTACAATGAAACCTTATTATTACGTAAACATGTCCCGCGTATATATCGCCCGAAGGAATCCTTCGTTTTTGTGCCTACAGTATTATCTGAACTGTCAATCAATCAATCAATCAATCAATCAATCAATCAATCAATCAATCAATCAATCAATCAATCAATCAATCAATCAATCAATCAATCAATCAATCAATCAATCTTTATTTAGCATTCATTCATTTACAAAAAAATGAGCACTAGGACAAGAACTAAAAGCTGCTTTTTTGCAGCTTGACACGGCAATTTGGATACTTTGTCCGTACGTCTCTTTTGTACCAGAGGCATACCCGGGGAATCTTTTTGTTTTTCAGAATACATAGAAAAAACTGGCATTAAGCGCGCTCTCGTGAGACTATGCGAATGGAAGAGAATGGCGTGACAACGGCTTGTTTTTCTCTGCCCGCTGACGTATCCTAGGTGTAGCGACCGCGTTAGCCCACTGCACTCGACGTCAAATACGCTTGGTCACTGCTCGTCGAGCTGCCTCGTAGAAGCTATTTTCGGGGTCTATTAGGGAACGCCAGCAGACGTACAGAGGTAGAGCCATACGCAACACCACCGCAGTTAGAACGCTTTTCAGTGCGTAGCATTCGAGTAGGTTTTTTTTTTAATGCGAAAGCATTATATGTCCCATGAGGCAGAAAAGCCAACGTTCTCCGTGACGAGTGGCACCAAAAATCAATGTGACGCCAACAACGTCTTGTGTAACCTCAGTAGTAATACGGAAGATAGTAAATGGTATAAAGACGGTAATTAGCCGTAATTATGGGTAATTAATGTGAGTTAAAGGTAAATAAGGTGGATTAGAGCGAAGTAAAGTGAATTAAAGTTAGAACAGCTAAAGTCATAGTCAGGTAAGTCAAGGTGGAGTAAAGTGAATTAAGGGGAAGTAAAATCAATGAAGATGAATTAAAGAGTATTTAGTTGGATAAACGCGATTAAAGCGGATTGTAATGGATTAAGGATTGTACAAATTAGAGCAAGGTGGATTAAGGTGGAGTTGCCAAGGACACGTGATAATGTATGACGTCATGTGTCAAGGACCTAACCAAATAATTATAGAAGTCACCATGCTTTCGCATTAAACTCACTTAAGCGTACTCAAGTAACTGTCAATTTTTTTTTCAGTTCAGGGAGCGTAGCGTGTCGAGCCTTTAATTTCATCCCGGAGAACAAGGAAGACGTTCGACCCCCTTATTTCGGCTCAAGGACATTACATTCGTTGAGCCGAAATTAGGGCATGATAGAAACCCCGTGGACAGGACCTGACCTTATTGCCCCTCAAGGACATTACACCATGTACCAAATGGGCCAACAGTCAAGGCTTCTGAACCTCTCTTTAGCTTGTTAGTAGTAGTAATGAAATGGCGAAAGTTGTTTTCTTTCTTAGGAACCAGCAGAGCCACTTTAACCAACGGGCCGAAGACGCTACAATACCGGGACCCCAATTGCCAGGTAGGACCACAAAAAAAAAAAAAAAAAGAGGTTTCCTTGGCAGGCGACTTAACACTTTTAAAGGGCCCCTTAACAAGGCCCGATTGGAAATGTTTATCATGCACTAGAAGCTGCAACACGCCATCCGGGGAGCGTTTCCGCCCAAGAATGCGTTCGACTGCGATCAGTTTCCCCTTCTTCTTGCTCTTTGGCATTTATTTCTTGTTGTAGCTTTGTTTTTACGTTTGGGCGGGGGTGTATTTTACGATATGCCTTAATGTTCCTTCTAATCTGAAGTTTCTTTATTTTTACAATGAATACATGGCGAGGACCGAGGAAGAATGATGTACGAGTAGCTTGACGTGTCCACCGGACCTTATAAAATGAGCGGCACTTTGCGACTTGTCCAAAAATTGCTTTCGAACAATCTGCATCACAATGAAGGATTAACAACAAGCTAAACTAATGCAATTTACATGAGCACACCCAGTTAAGGAAGCTGTATTAATATATATATATACATATGTGCAAATAACTATATGCGCCTCTCGTTTGAATAAAGAATACACTCACACGGGAGAACAAGATAATTTTTCAAACACGCGTTTATTATGCGAAATAAAAATTTACGAGCACACGGCGACAAAGTGCGGGAGAGCTTATTGCGATCGCATATGCAAGCGAGAATAAAACCGACAACTTATGGAATTTTGACAGCGCTAGCTGATACAGGTCTATGTCAAATGTATGCACGTCATTAAACGAGCGCAGCAAAGGACCCAACATGCTTTGGTGACCATAAGACGCCCTACATGTTGAAGTTATGCGAGAGTTGGGTAAGTCTACTGTTAGACACCGGTACAATGAAATGTAGCTTGGCCAGCTGCTGTAATCTCTTGACACAGCCAGCACGTAACCAATATTTGTGCCTGCCACAAAAGAAAAAGCATCATGCCGTCGTCGTCGTCGTCCTCGCCGTCCGTCGTCATCATCGTCGTCGTCGTCATCATCATAATCATCATAGTCATCATCATAATCATCATCATTATTATTATTTATTATTATTATTGTTGTTATTATTATTATCGTCATCATTATAAAAAGAGCTTAGTAGTAGCCGAATTAGAGGCAAACAAAGTCTTCAGCTAGAACAAATTGGGCCCAGTGCCTCAAAATTTCTTCCCAGTAGGATAAATGTTTAGCAAGAAAATACTGCGAACATCTTGCTATGCTGTGTGAGAATATGGTTTGTGGATCGTAGGCTGTCGTCTTGCAGCGAGTCGTTCCAATGTGCATCAGGACATTACCTAAAAGCGCTGCCGTAAATGCGGTTCCTCTGTCTGTGATTACGATGTTTGATGCATCATGACCTAACACAACATTTTCTATGAAACATCGCGACACCTCTGGTGCTGTTCATTGCGGGAGAGCCTTTCTTTCGGCGTAGCGAGTCAGATATTCAGTCCCGACAATAACCCAGCGGTTTCCTGCACTAGACGCAGGAAGTGGGCCCAAAAGGTGCATTCCGATCGGGTCAAATGGTGTGCGCTGGAGCAGAACGGGTTGTAGCAGGCCGGCTGGCCTTCTTGGGGACGGCTAGCGCCGCTGGCAAACGAGGCAAGTCCGTACGTGATGTTCATGGCCATGGCGAGTCTTCGCCAGTAGTACCTTTCTCGTGCTCTGTTCAATGTCCGCGTACAGCCTATGTTGCCAGAAGGTACGTCGTTGTGACAGGCTTGGTGTACTTCTGTGCGAAGAGCTGTGCGAACAACCAGTAAAAAGTTGCATCCGTTGGGTGAAAAGTTACCTTTATAGAAAGCATCGTGGCGTAAACAAAACGATGGCAGCCTTCTTGAAAAAATTCTAGGAGCCTTTGGAGCTCGTCTGTCTCAGAAGTTAACAAGAGCAAGCAACTCAGTGTCATCGCGTTGTTGGTCGGCAACGGCGGCCGTATCGAGGACACCGAGGAATGGCGGGTCGTCTTCAGGGGATAAAGCAGTCGAGTCTATCGGGGACAGCGATATAATATATATATATATATATATATATATATATATATATATATATATATATATATATCTGTTGTATGTATATTGTCTGATTTCTTTCAAAAATAAGGAACAGTTGCTGACTTAACCCCAGTGAAACTTAACCTACGGCTAACAAGCGCCGTCGTGAACAACTTCAGCGCGGACACTGCGCAGCTTCAGTTCTCTCTTTCCTTGGTGCACCTTGGTGCATACCAATTGCACCGCAACCCACAACGGCGCGTTGATAAGCCATCATCCAACGTTGCCCACATTATATATATATATATATATATATATATATATATATATATATATATATATATATATAGATAGATTTGTTGGTGTGTTTGCGCGCTGCTTTATCTCGCCGCCAGTGAGTAAACGCATTTTTCGCTCGCGCACTGGTATCCTGTGGAACATTAGAGTGAATTCTTTTTTGCTTTGTTCGTCTTCTTTGTATTGCATGCCATGTGCATCTGCATCGCCGCTGGCATCTAGCACAGCACTCATGCTTCGAGCTGTTTGTTCGCAGGTATTGATGGTAGCCCTCATTCTCAATATTCATCGATAGAGACCATGGGCCTCTTTTTGTTATTCTTGCCTCGATTTTATTTCACCGGATGATTTAGAAAGGTAAAACACACTGAAGTCTTCCCAACTGAGCTTGAACAGCGTGAATAAAACAAGGACACGAGGAAACGAATACCACAGACAAGCGCTGTCTTTGGATTTGCAGATGTGTCACCTTGACATATACATTAAGGCAGTTCGGCAGGATGTAATCTCCAAGACTGGAAAGAAAAAGCATGTCTGCCAAAACCTAAATAAAGTAGAAGAAAGCTCATTAAGGAACCGCAGCGGTAGGACAGACATAGTTATAAAGCACGCGGACAAACGCTGCACCATTGTAACTATGAAAACCAAGGACCGCATAGGAGCAGCCGATCGCTAGCTAGGGAAGACCACGTTCTACAAACAGAAACACAAAAGCCCGACCTCAGAGTTTAAAGAAGTCGTTCGGAGGACCCTCAATGGCCTTTCAAAATTAAACAGGATCAGTGACGCTAGTGCTAAATCCCTGCTTGCTGCAGGCTCTACCCCAGGCAGGTTTTATCTTCTACCAAGAATACATAAAGGAAATAGTCCCAAGCGGCTTGTTGTCTCTGGGATCGGAACAATAACAGAAACAAAATTTCAAGCCACGTAGATGGCCTAATTAGAGGAATACCGCCTTAATTCGTTTCTTAGAGAAAAGACAGCACTCACATCCTATCCGATATAATTGACATTTGTATCCCCACAGGCAGCCTCTTAGTGACCCTGGACGTTGTATTCCTGTATAGAAATCTTCCACACGTGGATGGCATTCGCACAGTTGTACCTCCGTTTTCAGAGTCGTTTGAAAACCTTTAATTCTCACACACTTCCAACTCTATTAAAATGAGTATTAGAGCTAAGTAATCTTGAATTTGACAAAGAGAACTTCGTGACAGTCTACGGCACATCAATGGGCACTAAAATTAGCCCCAATTAAGCCAATAAATTCATAGGCATACTGGAATCGGAGTTTCTTGAGCACTGCGTGCTAAAACCAATGTTTAAAAATATTGTTATAGACGGCGCATTTCTCATTGGTGCCACGGCGAGGAAGGGCTTTGGAAGTTCATTTGTCAGTTCGACGCAGTCCGTCCAGCCATCGTATCTTTCGCATGCATATTTGGTTTCCAAAATCACCTTTCTGAATTTTAGTATAAGTGTGCACAACGAAAACTTACGACATCAGTCTACAGAAAACCAACCGATAAGCACCAATGCTTTCATTCTATCTATACCGCAGCTTCGCTTCTCCGAACATGAGATCACACTAGGCCACCCTTTGGAAAAAGTTAAGGCCAATATTTTGAAATCAGCATTATCCACAGGCTACACAAGAGGTGCTTGCGAGTCAACACACAAGTTCGGCGCACGTTCTAGGGGAAGTAATGAGACCGCAGGTAGGCTGACGTGCATGCCCAACTAGCAAGCGACATGTTTCCAAGACGGCCGGCATGTTTCGTGCACTATGGAGCATTTTTCCTGCCGGTTTCTATTTACTAACGGCTGTATATGGTGTATAATATATACGATGCTTATGTAGCTATATGAATGTTTCTTCATCATTAGAGATTCTTCTCCCTCTTCTGTTTTGTTCATATTTCTTACTTCATGTAATACTTCACTCATCTTTTATTTTATTTTTCATACACGCACACACTTTGTATAAAAACGAAATGTGCGCAGCTTGCACTAGTGGTGCAAGGCTGCAGTCGACAGCGGAGCTAGTATCACCTAGCTTTTACGTGGCTTGCCTAAGTTGCTTTTAAGTTTTGCGAGGCCCAAAATCACAAAAGATACCACCTGGTCAGAGAATGCAATGGCTGGGGAGGTCGTCCCCAGTCTTTGACTATGGGACCTCCTAGAGTTACTTCTTCTGTAAAACATTTCAGTCGCATCAATAAACTGAAACTGAAACTGAATGCAGTACGCGGAAATCAGAGGTTAGTGGAGGTCATATAACCGCTCGGGGGTGTGTGGACCGTCTTCAAGGCCTCACAAAAGTTGGATTACCGTCAAACAAAGAACAAGAGAAACACTCTTCTCGTAGCTGCGATCCTTCGGACGCTCTAAGTTAACATTCTACTCCTCTCCCATTCATTGCATTGGCGGTGTCTTTCCATCTCATATTTCTCAAGCCTTGTGGATACCACTGAATTTCCGCGAGTGCTTGTATTCATAGGCGGCGTAGGTATATTTTTTCTTTGACTTGAGAGAACGTACGCGCGCTGGAATTCATGAGGCTAAAGGTTTCTTTTTTTCCCTTATAATTTGCTTCGCTCTCATAGAGAAAATGTATAAATCGATCTCTGGGTGCTTGCAATCCCACTCTTGATAAAAGCTGGACCCCGGCTGGAACGTCGAAATTAAAGCTTTTTGCTCTTTTTGCTCTTGCACGCGCACCTGTACTTTCAATTTATCAAACACCGTATACGAAAATCGACGGTTCACGCACGCACTCACGCACCCACTCATGCACGCACTCACGCACTCACGCACGCACACACAAACACACACACACACACACACACACACACACACACACACACACACACACACACACATATATATATATATATATATATATATATTGTGACGTAGCAGTTGTCACTACGTTTATTCCGAGTCGAAGATGCGGCGAACCGATCACGCCCACAGCACGGATCACACTCGAGAGCCAGCCCCACAAGCGCTGATGAAGAACCTAATATGAACCCCACATGATGATGATCATCTACAGATGACAAAGAATAGCTCATAAATGGCCACACTAATGTCCCCTCGCGCGAGAGCGGCCATCTTGGCCGCAATTCAAAGGGGCGGCGAACGCCTCGTGAAAGGCTTCATACGGGAAACGTGGACAACCTCAGCGGCGCGGCAGCGGCGGTCATTTGGAACAATAACTGGTACCACGCGATAGTTAACCGGAGAAGTCTGCTCCAAGACTTTGTAGGGGCCGATGAACCGAAGTTGAAACTTGTCACACAAGCCAGGAGTACGAACTGGTGTCCGGAGTAGCACTTCGTCGCCAGGGCGGAAGCACACGACGCAATGAGAGGCGTCGTAATGCTGCTTGCGGTCCTGTTGCCGTGCTTCGGTGTTGATGCGGGCGAGCTGGCGACAACGCAGAATGCGGGACACATATTCTTCACAGGAGGATGGACATTGATTGACAGTTGGCGCGAAGAAAGAGACGGCAAGATAGGAACTGGGCGAATGACCATAGACAAGTTAGAATGGCGAGTAACCGGTCGTGCGTTGAACGGCTGTATTGTACGTAAAAGTCACGAATGGCAAAATTGCATCCCAGTTTCTGTGATCCGGTTCGATGTACATGGCAAGCGTGTCTGACAGCGTGCGATGAAATCGCTCTGTGAGGCCATTAGTTTGCGGATGGTAACTGGAGGTAGTCTTGTGGGTGGTTCCGGAGGATCTGAGTACTTCGTCTACTAGTTGCGAGAGGAATGATTTTCCACGGTCGTTCAGGAGGACGCGAGGAGCACCGTGGCGCAGTATTAAGGATTGAAGTACGAATGCAGCAACTTCAAAGGCTGAGGCAGAACTCACACAAGTTGTTTCGGTGTAGCGTGTCAAGTGATCAACGGCTGTCACAATTCATCGTTTACCGGTGAGAGTCACAGGAAGAGGACCATACAGGTCAATGCCAACGATTTCAAATGGTTGCGATGGACAAGGAACCGGTTGCAGTTGTCCACTTGGAGCTGATGTAGGGAGCTTTCCACGCTGACATAGGGCGCAGGAAGCGACATACCTCGCTACACTGGCGGACAATCCAGGCCAGTAGAAGCGACCTTTGATGCGGTCATAGGTTTTCTGGAAACCAAGGTGACCAGTAGTCATGTCGTCGTGAGAAGCCTGCAGGACATGAGCACGTAGAGAGCGTGGCAGGACAGGAACCCAGTGTTGACCGTCAGGGTGATTGACATGGCGGTATAGGACGCGGTTGTCAATCTTAAATTGCGTCAGCTGCCGAAGAAGGCGGGCGTTAGGCGGGCGCGAAGCTCCTTGAAGGTGGTCTATGATGCGCCGACAGTAAGAGTCGGCAAGTTGATGAAATTGGAAGGATTTGTTGTCGTATGGAGGCATCTCGTCGACAGTGGCCAACAAGAAAGCATCTGAGGAGGGATCGAGTGAAAGCTTGTCACGGATGGCAGTTGGAGGTCCATTGCATGGTGTCCTAGGAAGCGGACAGCGAGAAAGCGCGTCTGCGTCTTGGTGTTTTTTTCCGCACTTGTAGGTAATGGTAAAGTCGTATTCTTGTAGACGAAGGATCCACCTACCAAGCCGTACAGACAAGTTCTTCAGCGTCGAAAGCCAGCATAATGCATGATGGTCTGTAACGATGGTGAAATGGCGGCCGTGAAGGTAAGGTCGAAACTTCTGTACAGACCAAACGATAGCTAGGCGTTCCTGCTCCGCGATGGTGTAATTCTTTTCGGCGTTTGTCAGAACGCGACTTGCGTATGCGACGACCCTCTCCCCCAAAGTGTCGCCTCGTTGTAGGAGAATGACACCAATGCCATGACCACTAGCATCCGTATGCAGGAGGGTAGGAGCAGCTTCATCAAAATGGCGTAGTACTGGTTCAGATGTGAGAGCGCGCTTCAGATGGGCGAACGCAGATTCACATTCGGGAGACCACACAAAGGGAACAATAGAACCCAGTAATTTGTGCAGAGGTGACGCTATTGAGGCCTCGTATGAATCGGCGAAAATAGGAGGCGAGACCTAGGAAACTGCGCAAATCTTTGGTCTTTTCCGGACAAGGGAAGTGCCGAACTGCCGAAACTTTGTGAGGATCAGGACGAATGCCATCTTTGCTCACAATGTGACCTAGTACCTTGATCGTCTTGCTCGCAAAATGGCATTTCTTGGTGTTTAGCTGAAGTCCAGCGTTGGCAAGGCATGTGAGAACTTCATCCAGACGTTGCAGGTGCTGAGAGAAGGTTGACGAGAAAACAACAATATCGTCCAGATAGCACAGGCAAGTCTTCCACTTCAGGCCACGAAGAACGGTGTCAATCATGCGCTCTAACGTTGCGGGTGCATTGCAGAGGCCGAATGGCATGACATTAAACTCGTAGAGCCCATCTGGTGTTGAAAACGCTGTTTTCTCTTTATCGTCCTCATGCATAGGTATCTGCCAGTAGCCGGAACGCAGATCAATGCTGGAGAAGTACACGGCACCCTGCAGGGAATCCAAGACATCGTCTATTCGTGGCATAGGGTATGCATCCTTGCGTGTGATCTTGTTAAGTGCTCGGTAGTCGACACAAAATCGAACAGAGCCGTCTTTTTTCCGAACCATAACAACGGGGGAAGACCAAGGGCTAGCAGAAGGGCGTATTATATTCCGTTGGAGCATGTCGGTGACGTTCTCGTCAATGACCTTCCTCTCGGCTAGCGATACGCGATATGGTCTACGGCGCACGATGGATGTACCATCTGTCTCTATCCGATGCGGCGTAATCGAAGTCTTTCTCGACGAAGCTGAATGCGCGTCAACCGAAGCTTCACGTTTTTGGAGCAAAGCAAGCAATTGTTGTGACTGCGAAGGTGTCAGGTCGGAACGGATGGCAGCTGCGAGAGCTGAAGGAGATGCGGCCCGTCCGGTACAAGTAACTTCAGAGGAAGCTGGTTTAAAGGAAACAACAGATATAGACTCCGATTCGGTGGCGGAAGCCAATGTAGTGCCTTTAGGGACAAGAATTTTTTCGGATGTCGGGTTTGTAGCGTCGAGAAGTGCAGAGCCATGATCAAACCTAACGAGCCCTGATGCAAAGGCTATCCCTCTAGCAAGATAGCGTGCAGATGGTAATACGAGCACGTCGCCGCAGTCAATCCCATCAGACGTGATAGTCACAATGCTTTCATGGCGAGGAGGTAGCGCGGTATCTTCTGCAGCAAGAAAGTGAAGTGGTGCGTCATCTGCATGAAGTGAATAGGTCGTGTCGGTCATGTGGAGAACGCGTTGCCCACAGCAGATGGAGGCGGAGGTCGTAGAAAGAAAATCCTATCCCAATATGAGCTGCTGGGCACACGAACTTAGCACTGCAAATTGTACGTGATGTAGAAGTCCATCGATGGAAATACGAGCTGTGCACATGGCGATAGGTCGAATGGAAGGCCCTTGAGCAGCGAGTAGCGTAGGTCCATCATAGGAGGTCGTAACTTTCCGAAGTCGCGAACACAATTCACAGTGAATGACTGAAACACTAGCACCAGTGTCTATTAAAGCTTCGACTTGTACACCTTCTATTACAACCAATATCACATTGCACAGACGCGATGGAGGAATTTCTGTCCTGTCATTCGATGCAGCTTTTCCTCCAAAAGCTGCATAATTTAATTTTCCGGACGACGCTCGGCGAATTGAGAAGCAGGTCTCAGTGGGGACGTAGAGCGGCGAAGGGGTGGCGGCGAGCGGCGTCTCGCAGGACGGTACGTCTGAGCCGTCTCGGATGCTACAGTAGGTGATGGAGAGCGTCCGCGCGGTGGACCATAAGGACGGCGTTGGTCATGGAAGCTCCCTAAACGTTGGAAAGTAGCTCCGGGCGAAAAGTCATCCCGTTCGTATACGTCATATCCACGACGCTCGTCTTGCTGGCGCTTGCAGCAAAAACGTGCTATGTGACCACGATAGCCGCAGTAGTAGCAGATGGGACGAGGAGGACGCCACTGCGGATAGCTGGTTTGGGTAGGTGCGCTGGTAGTCATGGACGCGATGGGGGCCGGTGTTGGTTTTGGAGGCATCGGTGGAATGATGACTGGAGTAGCTGCGGCTACTTGTGCGTACGTGGATGGGGCCCTAGGGGTTTGAGGGTCCGTGTACGCTGCACCAGCCATGGACGCCAATTCCTCCTTGATAACGTCTCGCAGGTTGGTGTCGGAGGCATGAGAAGGCATAGGCTCTGCGGCTAAGCCAAGATACTGGAGCTCTTCTCGAATTATTGCGCGTATCACTGCTCGTAAAGCAGGGTTGTCGGCAGTAGTGTTCGCAGTGGTGTCTGGCTGCAACCGTACTGATTCGAGTTCGTCAAGGCGCTGGCAAGTAGTGACCATATCAGCGACGGTAGCGGGGTTCTGGATGGCTAAAGCATTGAAAGCAATAGCTCCGATGCCTTTGAGGATGTGGCGAACCCTGTATGATTCGGTCATAGCCGTGTTCACGCGTCGACAAAGAGCAAGCACATCCTCGATGTACGACGTATAAGATTCACCGGTTTGTTGCTTGCGAGTGTCGAACGTCTTTTTTGCGAGGGCGGAACGAACAGCCGGTGTGCCGAAGATTTGGCGGAGCTGCTGTTTGAAAGCGCCCCAGTTCGTGAAATCAACCTCATGGTTGAAAAACCAAGTCTTCGCTACTCCTGTCAGATAAAAGGCGACGTGACGTAGCTTGGACGCATCGTCCCAACGGTTAGCCGAACTCACTCGGTCGTAGTCGTCCAGCCAATTCTCGACGTCTTCCCCGCGAAGTCCAGCAAACAGATGGGGATCACGCTGGTGCCCACTGACAACCCAATACGGGGAGGCTGGGGTAGCCGAGGCCGAGATGATGGAAGTAGAAGTGCCTGTTGGCTCGTCCTACGACATGCTGGCGGACAGCTGGCACAAGCGGCAACCCGATCGAAGCTCCAGGAGGTTGAGTGGGGAGTCAGAGGACCGAGGACCGAAAAGCACACTCCACCACTTGTGATGTGGCAGTTGTCACTACGTTTATCCCGAGTCGAAGATGCGGCGTACAGCACAGATCACACTCGAGATCCAGCCCTACAAGCGATGATGAAGAACCCCATATGAGCCCCACATGATGATGATCATGTACAGATGACAAAGAATAGCTTATATATGGCCACAATATATATATATGTATGTATGTATGTATGTGTATGTGTGTGTACGCCTATACAACACACGTGACCGGCTTGGCATACTTCGCACATACACACTTCATTGCACCTTGAAACTTCTAGTGCCAACGCAATGCAGCTTGGCAGAGGCATCTGCCTGCTCTACTCACTGTAGAATAGCTGGAAATGAGTAGGCTGACGCAGCGGAAAATGCCACACAGTGACGTACACAATAAAACAAATACAGTTTTTTACTAGTATGACGTACGTTAACATTTTGCCGTCGATATGTACCAAGGCGTCTACGGCAAGACAGCAAGACCATCGGCAATAGCTCCTCCAACGACTTGACTCTGGTTCGCGCTTCAGGCTTCCCCTTCGTTTGCCTGGAGACCAGAAAAACCTTGTGTATCAATAACGGCTAGATGTTGCCTACACTAGCCGACATCTACATAATATTGGACGGGAACGAAGCCTCGACGGCTGCGTTGTCACGCTCCGGACACAATGTTTCCTAAAACATGGCGTGTGCCCTTACTATGCGGCTGACTAAAGGATAATCAAGTTCAAAGTAGGTCGTCCGAACGTTCGCCGTTATATTTAACAAGAAAATTTTGAGTGCGCAGGGACAGGTTGACCACTCCCAAGTGCTCCACAAGATCACCGCGTTACTTTCTTTGTGAGACGTGCTTCGACGTTCGTCTTTAGAACATGTGCGGCGTGCATGCGAATCTGCGAAATGAGTTTTTGCAAGACGGTGCTGCGTGAATGCATTGCTTTTGTTCCTAGTGCATGAACGTTACCGATACCACGCATTGGACAATGCGTATGTAGGTCACGGTGCTGTGGCATAGTCACCTGTCTTTTACCCCTGGTCCTTTCTCTGTTAGTCCCCGTTCTCCCGGGGAGGACTAGCGAACCAGAGACACGCTCTCGCGACCGACCTTTCCTCGATGCAGCTGTATCCGGTTACCCAAGGAGCGGCAGCATAGCAGGCGACCCAGGGAGCTGAATTGAGTTCGAAGACCCACGTGACCACCTCCTGTGTAATATAGTCGGGACGCACCAACCTCCTGAGAAACGAAATTTCGATCGGTTGTAGAAAAGCTGTTAGATTGTAGCAAATCTTCAAGGGGGACCTGAGGCTTGCGACTACATTTCTCAGCTTTTCAAGTTAGATAATTTTCGTATGGTGCAAAAAGAAAAAGAAGAAACGGAAAAAATGTCATGTCACTACTCAGAAAACCCGCATTCCACGATCTGCTAATCTGATTTCTAAACCTTGCATTTGTGGTGACGATTATTGTTAAACAAACCAGTGCTCCGCGTAGGAATTTTCCAGTGCGCCTATCCGTAGGATAAGACCTTAAATATTTTTTGACAAGGAATATCCGCAGCCAACACGCTATTCAGAAACCTAACTTAATTTACCTAATCGTAAAAAAGTTCACCGACGAATACGAGACTCACTAATGCAAATTTCGAGCGCTGCTGTTTAGGCATTTTGAATTCGCCATATATTGTGGAAAAGTATTTGGTTCTGAACGACAAGATCATCTCGGCGGTGGCGCTGAGCCTTTGCTCGGGCAGCTAGTTCAGCAGCTGAGGCAGACGAAACACTTCCACCGATTGCGTGGCTCATTGTTTAGAAAGAAGTGGCCGACACTATTCTGTATTATGATTACATCGTCACGTGGTAGTGACACAGTGGCGAAAATGCGAGTTACATATTCAGCTTTTTATTGGACGAACTTGTACCCAGGAAAACAAGTAACACTTAAGCACAACGATAGCGGCGAGCAGGGTCGGCGATCGATGGAAATCTGAACTGCAGGTCAAGTGCGTCGGTTTTTGTGCATTACTCGCCGAAGGTTCCAGTGTAATCGCTGACTCCCGGCGTGGCTTCCAGAAAGTACTAAAGAATTGGCGTTGCATGTACAATCACATCACAAAAATCGCAAACCATGAGAGTCGAAACAAGCGCGAACGATACCAGACCAGGCAAACCAAAGTAGCGCGATCGAGAGCTGGCGCTAGCAGACGGTATGTACGAAATGAGCGGTCGGGAGGGTAAACATTATTCATCGACCAAAGATATAAACAAAACCAAGAGAGCTCAGTTAAACTTCAAAATTATGAACTGAAACAAAAGCACATCACAGTCCGTGTCAGCGCTGGATAAGAAAGATATCACGAATTCAGTGCGGCATGTGACACAATACAACTGGTGCGCGTTACGACCCCAAATGTGTGTTCGCGTCGTGATCGTCATCGTGCGGTCGCGCTATTGACAGTGCGTGCGCCGGTCGCGCACGGAGGGTTAGAGGGTCTCCATGGCCGCGCAGTGCATTTGGCTGCGAAAAATGTATAAATATAAGCGCTGTTGACGCACCGTCAACGCTAAGCTCAGTCTGCTCGGTCGTGGAACCAGGCCAGCGCTCTGCTATCTGCTGATCGTAGGAGCGTTGTGTGCAGCCAGGCTGTAGTCACACTGACATCCCTGCTGAGCTGGTGTGCGTGTTTACTGGTGTGACTCAAATGGAGAGCAAAGTTAAGGCTAACGTCATCTGAAATTTCCGTGGAAGAAAGAAATCATTAGAAGGGAGCATCGCTCAACACGATTGAAGCCAGACCTGGTGGCCCAACACGTGATCGCACCTCAAAGTGCGGGGTTCGTTTTAGGGTTACCGCTCTGCAGGCAGGCGTGCGTCTATTTGTCGTACAAAAATCCCTCACGTGACCTGATCCTAGGTGCCTAAGGACAGCATCGTTTAGGGATTTTTGAGAAGGCGCGATGCTGGCGCCGAGCGACGCTGGGGCGTGTTCGTCCTCGACGTGATCGTTCTCTGGACCGCGCGTTGTTCAACATTGCTCATGTGATTGTACGTGCGTTGCTTGTGTGTTGGTTGTAGGTTCTGTGTTACTTGGCGGAAAGCCGTGAGTAGTGGTGGTGCGGCAGTGCGGCTTTGGCCTCGGTGAGCTCTGCAGTACAGAATCTGCGTTGTGTGACCCGTGCTTTCTTGAGAACCCGGCGGTGGTGACAATTGAAATAATTAGGTGGCCTAGCGCCTTGGCAGCGAACCGCGATGTGGCGTCGCCGTGTCCGACTTTGCTTAGCGGACATCGAGGGATGTGCTGCTCGCTGCAAGTCATGTTAATGCAACTGCGTCGACCGCCCACTGTTCAGCGCTGAATGTGTTTGGTGTGCTGTGCTTGGAACGAGTGGTGCAGCCGTGCAGAGGGGTTGGCGGAGTAGCAGAGTGGCTTAGGGGCTCCGTTTGCGAATTCACAGACATGTGCTCCCGTCTTGGTCTCATTAGCGGCTGTCGCGGGATTGTGGTGTGCCAGCTCCTTGCCTAGTATGAAGTGATGTGAAAGCACAATGTTTATTAAGGGGACAAGATGTTGCGAGATGGTTGCAGCACAGCTTTTTTTTCTTCCAGGCACCTTTTCTACTTGAAGCTTCCATTGCAGTGTTTCGAGCCTCTTTGAACCAGCACGTAGTGTATATAAAAATTGGACACTGATTGGGAACATCACCTAAATTCATGCCTATATATAGTAAAAAGATGTAGCACGACCAAACAAAATAAAAGAAGGGGGTGGGTTACAGCAATACTAAGTGTTAAATGGTGCTTTACCCTTTCCCTGAGTTTTCTGTTTTTGTGCTTTTTATGGATCCTCCGCAGTAACCACGCGAGTGCCGAACTTGAGCTTATTGGTTTCAAGTCTCATGGTTGTTACTAACGGAACAGTGTGATAAACAAACAAGGGCTTCGAGGCATCCGTTCACCTTGCTTGCCTCATGGTGCTGCTTCATAAGTACCGTGGGCATCCAGGCCAACTAGGAATGGAGGTTTGTTGCAATTGCTTCTGAACTGTATTGCCACCAAACCAACAGTGCTCTCAATGACAGCTTTTGGACAGTAGAATGCTTGCACCCAGCAAAATCGTAAGAAGGAAGCATTCAGGATGTGCAAAGTGGGCTTTTGAAGCTGGCAGCATTACTGAAGGGGCTTTGCCCATCTGCCCTCTTTATGGATACACAAAGATGATTTCCTCTTTAAGAGGGATTGTTTCAGAGGTCGTTACATGCAACAGTGTTGGGTGTTTAGTAGCTTGCCTTTGCCCACTGTTAATAATCTGTTCCTTCTCCAGTGCCCCTGTGAAGTGCCTACTTTTTGGACACAATGTGCTCTCCATGCATGCCTGCATGTTTAGCTTGTAAAGACGTCTATTACCCCTTGCCTCAAGCTGGTCCTTGCTGATGTCACCCAAGAAGGCATTGGGGAGTATGGCAATGTACACTTACAAAACACTGTTGATATC
This sequence comes from Dermacentor andersoni, assembly GCF_023375885.2. Taxonomy (NCBI): domain Eukaryota; kingdom Metazoa; phylum Arthropoda; class Arachnida; order Ixodida; family Ixodidae; genus Dermacentor; species Dermacentor andersoni. The sequence continues at coordinate 53,778,208 of NC_092821.1, forward strand.
AGTGAAACCAAATTAATGGGGCTGCTGTTCTTTTTTTGTCCACTCCATCCTTGTTAGTTACAATGAGCAATGTCCGAACAGAAGGCATATGTAGTTGGTCATGCATAGCCTGCGCACTAAGACTTGTTGGCATGTTATGGCCTTAGCACAGTGTTTAGATGTAAAAACCTTCTGACGTGTTGATAACTTCCTTCTCTTTATCATACTTTACCTGATGGAGGCAGCAAGTGGGTCAACCAGATGTTCAACAGGCTTCCCACTAGTTTTCCCAGAGTCTCCTTTACCAGGGTGCTGCTCATAGATATCTGTTTTCTTGACCTTGCACTGCACTTCAACCATGGCCACACCTGTTAAACCTATAGCATGCGATCAAAAAAGTGCTATAAATCATGTTCCTCCAAACTCGTGACATGTGCTACAAGGCCTTGAGGAACACCCTCATCATACTGTACAAAGCTTCGCATGATAAGTGCGACAATTAACATCTGCTGGTTTTTCAGTGTTATTCCTGTCCAGCTTGCTGAAAGCTATCCTGAGTGTTTCAAAAGCAAACGACCGCTGCTGGACAAGAAGTGCTTAAAACAAGGGTCGCTATAACCACATATGTCACACGAAAGGAAGAAGGCCACTGAGTATACAGGCGGTTTACTTCATATCCAACAAGCTTGGTTTTCCCTTTGCTAGTGAGTAAAATCAACTTGGCCCGAATACATGGCCTGTGACAAACTATGTGCCAGATGCTGTGTCCCCTGCAAAGCTGAAGATGTGTACGAGATCCTGACACCCTGCAGCGGCTTCTACACTGGGCAACCAGGCTACTATAAAAACGACTGCCTTTACTAATATGCTAATAACATGAAAACGGGCAGAAATTTAGCTATTAATTGGACCCAACTGCAGGTGCAAGCCACTCTTCCACCAGATTGTGTTGTTCACAGAAACTGGAGCTCGATAAATGCAGATAAAAACAATGATGTTTGAAAGTAGCAGAGTTGAACTATATTCTGCACAAGCAGTGCTACCTGCAGTGCTGGTACCTTATAGCCACAATTCATGCCTGCATCACCATGCAAAGGCACTATTCTTGAATTATTAACTTCTATTATATTTATGGTGGCCATATATAGCAATTACATATCATCCACATTGTGTGCAATATGATTAAATGTCAATTATGATAGCGATTCCTAATCTGAAATGCAACAAAAGAGCAAATATAGGCAACAAATTGCAATTCAAAGAGAGAACCAGTGCACAGGATAAGTGACAGACTTCCTTTTATTGAAAAAGAAATGTCACATGCGTCATGCCACCAGCAGTGGGTAGCAATCTTTCAAGCTTGGGTGACAGAGGCAAAACTTAGCAAAATGCTACAATCACGCTGTAAAACGGCCTTGGACACACACAAAAAAAAAACTACATCATATTTTACAGAATGAAAGGGCAAGACTCCATCTAAGAACAGTCTATGGCACCACATACTTGACATGGTGTAAAAAATGTTGACATGCCCTACCCATAAAGAAAAAGCAACAAACACAGAAAACATGCCTTAAATGCAATGTGCAGAGTCTGAAACCAAGAATAACCCGAAAAAGGCTTCGTTAAGGCTTTCAGCGATTAAAATTGTCAAACTGTCTCATCACTTCTTAATGAATCTGCACAGGTGAAAATGAAGGAAGGAAAGCCCAATAGCAGGGCTGCAGAAAATGTCACCGGATAAATATACTTTGCTTACCAACGATACCTGTGGTTTAGTTGTGGTCTGTGTATAAACTAATTGTGTATAAACTTTTCTTGTTTAGAATGGTTTAGCGAATAGGGAAAAAATGACCATAAGAGCACCAGGTGTATGCATAGTCTACGCACGAAAAGCCACTGCTTTCTTACCTTTTTCTTTCTCTCTACTACTATGCATGAGTATTTAAGTGCCTTAACAGCGCTGCTAACATCCTACTGCAAAACACAAAAGTGGGCAAGTTGTCGCATAAAGAAAATTGCAGTTTCACTCATAATGTGAAACAATGATGCAGTAGCTGGTGAAATATGCGCAGGAAGCTTACTTCATGCAGCGTCTGTTGAACACTTGCCAATGCAAGTCGGTAATCTTCAAAAGTAAAATAAGTAAGAGTCGTATTTATTTGTGGGAGTTGTTCCTCCCAGTGTTGAAGTGGAAAGACTCGGCTTTTCTTCCTCCTCTTTCATATCCGGACTTGGCCACTGCTCTACACCGAAACAACCCTTTAGCTTCTTACTGCTGAATTCGTTTTGGTGTTCTCAAATATATATTTGGGCTACCCATTGCTAGGTCTCGCGCTTAATCAAAGAATGAATCAATGAAATGAATCATTTCTCAAAGAGCATGTGCACTCCAGCCAAAAGCAGGGGCAAGAATCCGCATTGTGCTCCTGCATTGAAGGTGAATAACACGTACCATAATGGCGAATGTGCTTTAGTAAGCTTCAATGCAATATTAATTTGTAATGTACAAAGGATTGTCAATGAAGCTTACCACGAGCACAGATGCACTTGCAAATTATGTCACAACTGAAAATGATGAGCACAGTGTAAACCTATGTGCCCTTTCCACTCTTAGTATGCTTTACTGCATGATGATTATTTACACCCCTGTACTGCGGTGTAGCAAGCTACAAAAGAAACGTTGCATAATTAGGATTTTTACGATTATCTTTCTCGCAATACACTAATATTTCGCGGTGAAGCCTAAGCCATGTACTGCGGTGAAACATACTAAAAGGGAAAAGGGGCCACTGTCACTGGACATAATCAGAGTTCTTTAATTATACACTCGCGCACCCGCGGCCTCTCAGGTCGCCTAAGTGGACATATTATGCTGGCTGATAGCGGCCCCCTCCCACTTTTAGTATGCTTCACCGCGTAACTAAAATGTACTGCGGCGAAGAAGCCGTACATTTTTATTGAGTGAATAAACAAATGGTTTTTACAACAGTACAGCAATAAAATCGCACCATCCATCAGTCTACCACACGGAAGAGCGTCGCAACATACGGTAGTTGATTCACACAGACATGTGTTTATGTTTACGTTCGCACTCCTTGCGTAATATGACTCGCAGAACTTCCACAATAGAACGTAATTTACAACACACAAACGCAAAGAACACAGACATACGTCTCGTTTTCAACTCGGCCGTCATGCAAATGACATATAGCGCGGAAAAATGTGAACATGCTGTGTGTTAGCGTCGTAAACTTCATACTAGGCAAGGAGCTAGCACACCACAATCCCGCGACAGCCGCTAATGAGACCAAGACGGGAGCACATGTCTGTGAACACGCAAACGGAGCCCCTAAGCCACTCTGCTCCTTCGCCACCCCCTCTGCACGGCTGCACCACTCGTTTCAAGCACAGCACACCAAACACGCACTCAGCGCTGAACAGTGGGCGGTCGACGCAGTTGCATTTACATGACTTGCAGCGAGCAGCACATCCCTCGATGTCCGTTAAGCTAAGTCGGACACGGCGACGCCACATCGCGGTTCGCAGAACTTCGCTGCCGAAGTGCTAGGCCACTTCGATATTTCAATTGTCACCACCGCCGCGTTCTCTAGAAAGCACGGGTCACACAACGCAGATTCTGTACTACCAGAGCTCACCGAGGCCAAAGCCGCACTGCCACACCGCCACTACTCACGGCTTTCCGCCAAGTAACACAGAACCTACAACCAACACACAAGCAACGCACGTAAAATTACATGAGCAATGTTGAACAACGCGCGGTCCAGAGAACGAACACGCCACGGCGTCGCTCGGCGGCAGCATCGCGCCTTCTCAAAAATCCCTAAACGATGCTATCCCTAGGCACCTAGGATCAGGTCACGTGAGAGATTTTTGTACGACAAATAGACGCACGCTGCAGGCAGACATACGGCAGTGGAGCCGAATAAATGCGCGCCGAATGAAGAGAGAAGGGAGACAGAAGGCGAGGAAAGAAAGGGAGGCTAGCCAGTGTAAGTACCGGCTGGCTACCCTGTGCCGGGGAAAGGGGTAAAGGGAATAAAAGGGGAAAGAAGAGGGACAAAAAACGAGAAAAATTCCCGCAATAACGCGTTGCTGTGCGCTACAACAGTCAAAGGTGGTTGCGCAATTCACAAGCCCTTAAAAACTTCAGCAAAGCCCTTAATGCCTTGATTGCCGAAACCTGTGTGGACCAGGGTCCTAAGGTGCCGAATTGAAACTACTGGCATAACTACTGGGAACCAAACGTCTCAGCAAATCTTGATTCTTGCTCCGAGATCTCGACGCAAGGAGTCACGTGTTGGGCCATCACTAGAGCAAATGTGTTGGCTTCACGGAGCGTTCGATTGCCAAGGCAAACTGCGTGGCGTAATGCTCCCTCCTAACTTTTTCCTTCCGCCATGGAAATTCCACCGAGTACTGACCGATGCCGACGTATCAGTCTCTTCTCTCGCACCATTGCGGTGTGATGCCTGCGTCGCGACTGGTGGTGATTCTCTTCACTCCAGCGTTGTGCGACGCCTCAATCGTAGCGGCGAGGGCGGGGTTCTTTCCGCGAAAGAGTAGTTACCCAGCGTGCTGCGTGGCGGCTTGTGGCAACCACGTATAGTTAGAAAGCCATCTGAGCCAGTGGGCCGCGATGAACCGTTCCAATGCTGGTAATGCTTAGCCCTTCTACGGACGAAACTGAGAACTTAATTCTACCAAATCTGCCGCAACCGTGAAAAAAGACCCCACACACAAGAAAATGGCGTTTTTTTTCCCCATACTGTCCATATTTTCCATATACATATACAGTGATACATCTTGTTCACTTAAACATAAAGGGGGGGGGGGGAGGGACTACGGGAAAAAAACTGCACCTTAGTAGTTTGACGAGGCCCGCACCTCCTGATATTGAGTTTCGATTATGGGGTTTCGCGAGTCAAAATCATGATCTCATTACGAGAACGCCATAGCGGGGGACTCAGAATTAATTTTGACCACTTGGGCTTCTTTAACGTGCACCTAAACCTAAGCACACAGAGAATGCACGCAGCTCCTGAAGTCAGTGCCTGGCAGTGGCGCAGTGCGAGACATATAAAATCAAAAATATTAAAAAAGTACAAGAGCAAAAACAAAAACAAGACAACAAAACAACAATTAGACATAATGGGAACACGACAAGTACTGTTCAGATAAAATCTCAAGAAGGGCCCAAAAGTGCAAACCGACATTTCGAGCTTCGCGAAAGAAAGCACTTTCGTTGCGATGCGGAATTCCGTGCTTGTAGGCTCAGAATAAGGAAAAGGGGTAAAGAAGATTTATTCACGTCCCCAAAACCCACGACCTGACATGGGAAAGTAAAAGCGCGTCCTAAATTCCCTCTTTCGAATGTTTCAGAATCTGTCCGTAACAGTCGTTGTCCCAAATTCCCACACGTAGCATAGCTTTTCCCGCGCCTTCACTTTAGATTGTTATGCCCCTTATTCTGTATACAGTCACGACGACGCCTACGCCGATCTGCTGAAGTTAACGTCCCTTTAAGGACCAACCTGCGCCCATACACGGCGTCTGCAAACCCTCCTGTTCTTTCCCACACGCACCATGTCGCAACCATATGACCCCCCAAAATTTCCTGGCGCATTGCCTATTAGGCCACTGAGGTCATTATTTAAACTCATATTGCTTCGGTTGCTCCGGCGCTGACCGGCTTGCCGAAGCATTCTTCTCAAACCACATACGCATGCCGCCTACGATATTTATGCTTTCCGTCCACGTCTCTCAAGGCTTCCCATCTTCTCCCTCTCCCTACTAATTCCCCCCACCTTCTTTTCTTCCTTCTGTTGCCAGCTCCCCCTGGCCCGATCTCTTCCTCTCGTCTTCCAGACCCGTCCTCCTATCCGCAATGCACCGAAACGGCGAATGGTTGTGCTGTGTTGATTTTCAGTCTGTTAATTTCACAGCTAGCCGCCGCCCACAACGACAACAGAAGACATCACCTTACTAACCCGTTGAAACTAACTCGCGGAGGATGAGAAGGCCGCCTTCGACAAAGATAGGTCCTCATATCGAAATGTTGTCCATCCTATCTGAGGCACTTTATCCCTGTTGAAGTACCCTCTATAAAACAACCCTTTCTGTAGGCCTGTGTGCAGGAGGCTTAATAGAAAACTTGCCGTCATGCGCACATGTAAAAGAACAAGCCCAATTTTTCTCTTTATTTTAATACGTGCGTAATGCGCTTCATATTCTAGATTCGCGTTTTTATTACAGTACCATACGAGGTCTAAGTGCAAGAGCAGATGGCATGTTGTTTATTAAATCTTGCTCGCCGAGGGCCCGCCTCATTTCTCCCGTTTTGCGAAACGAGAACAATGTGTGCGTACTCCATAAAAATTTTACTCCACTGGATCAGAAGGCTCTGCTGCATTCTTTATCGCAAGAAAAAAAAAACATGTGGGCCTTTTCTCATCAATAATATGAGCGTGTCATAACTTCATGCATATTCTTTATTTCATCGACTGTGAATTTACCGTGTTCTTGTTGTTCGTTGAACGGGTTGCATAAGGGGGAGCACTATGTCAGATTTTATACGAGAGTAGAAAAAGGAATCACATAGCTTTCTGCCCTAAATTTAGTCAGCGTGGTAGCAAAGTGCTCCATAAATAAGAAATGCTCCATTTTTCACCCGTTTGGAGGACGCGGATGCGATCATACTTGTAAATTCCGTAACAATAACGCCGTATATAACGGTCAAACTTTGACGATGTGTCTACAATGCCGTTTTTTTCGAATATGCAGATGACACAAAAAATGTTTTTGACCTACTTATAAAAAAATGGCGCACTATGAATGAAAATAGCAGATCTCCGTTTTATGTGTTTCTTTCTTTATGTATACGTACGTTATAAGCTGCGGTCCAGCTTTCGAAAGCCAACAAAACCTAAGAAAGTAGCCTTTTACATATCTGGCAAGCTAACGCGAGAACCAGCTTTCGGAATTTCAGTACCGAATGCTTTGAAGCCCTTCCCCTATGTAAATGCGCCTGTAATATAGCTCCTCGCTAACGCCGAACAATATTAGATCTAACAGAAAGTGCTCTTTTGTCCATTTCGCGTTAGCTTTCATGCGCGGTACTAGTAGAGCCTTATTACTAGTAGGTATTAGTAGAGCTTTAGACAAAAGCCTTATTTCTGCAGCGGACTGTGTGTCGTTCCTTGGCATAATTTTACACCAACTATGGAAAAATGACATCCTCGTTTCAGCATTAAAAATATGGAATGACCTAACCCATTCACTTAAACAAACGTCATCTTTGAATGTATTCAAACATGAGTTAGGATGTTTTATTTCTTTTTGTAAACAGTTTCATGTCCTACAACATGTTCTCTGTATAATTATGCTTCTTGATATAAGTACTTTTGTGTTTGTTTTCTTCTACTAATGTATTGCATTACGCACATTCATGTGTTTTCCTTGTACTTTTAAAATTTTTCTGCTTTAACCCATGTTTGGTACACATCTATCTTTTTTTCTTTTTAGAACAGACGGTCCCGTTGCAGTCATTGACTTTGGGACCCTCGGCTGCATACTCTTTGTTATTTACTCATTGCTTTTTAATGAAGAACAAACTGAAACTGAAACTGAACTTCCAATGCACATGATGGCCTTTGCTGGCAAGTTGCCTATTTCCGTAAACGCTATTGCGCCACCTTCTCGAGTGCCTGCCTTGTACTGTTCTTCGGGAGTTCGGTAACAATAAATTTTGTATTAGGCAGGTAGGGTTTGGACATCCGATATGCCTTTTTTTGATGTCTTGGGTGTTAAGTGCTTGCAGGTGTTTGTTCGCGTAGAAAACACGGACCCCTTGTGGACAACTTCTAGATGCCACTGCTTTTGTGACGAAGCGAAACTGCACTTTCTTCAGCTGATCGTCGGTGAGGACCTCTCCGTCACCAGTGTTGGTGAGAGCCGTAGAGAATGTTGCTCCTTTTCGTCGCCCTACTAGGAGTAGTGGAAAGTATTCGAGGCGGTGCCAAGTGACCTCTGTGTTAAAGATGCTTTGGCGGCTCTTGCTGCGTTCAAATACTTCATTTGCCCTCGCGATTGGCAGTTGACGCTAGTCACCACACGTGATCACGTACACTACTCCGAAGGGACCGTCGTAGCGGCGAAGTTATTTGCAGAAGACGGTCGTCATCAACCTGGCGAAGTCATTAGCACTCATCATGCTTCAGCATGATGAGTGCTGATGACTTCGCCAGCTCGAAGGAGTTCAGGGCACTGTCTCGTAGCTCACTGTCGCCTGTGGCACTCAATTTGGAGGCTGCGTGCACAGTTGCACCACCGATAGCCACTGTTGCTTTGCCTGTTGTATAAGCGATGTAGGCATCGCGATCGCTTTCCGATGGCAGAACGCAGAGGAGTACCTTGTATTTGAACTCTAGGATTGAGATGTTGTTCAGCTCTAGAGCAGCTTTAAACTACGCGAACCATGCGATGACCTAGTGGGAGCGGAACGGTGGTAGTGGTGGGATTTACTGGGGCTCCCGTCAGTTAGCCATGGCAGCGTGTTGCTCGGTGAAAGGCGCGTTCTCCCGGGACACGACTTCCTGGAGCCGAGGGCTCGCAGCCGAACTACAGAACAAGAGGACCAGCCTAGCAGGCTTCTATAACAGGACAGCGCGTGGTGCGCGTGCCGCGACGTGCGGCTTGTGCTGCTATGTGCACAAGGGTCTGCTAAGCCCGACCTTGCCTGGTTGCAGTCGCGCGCGTACCTCTACCAGTCGCTTCTTCTGCAGCGGTTCGTACCTTGCATAGGGTCGCCATAACGCGTACGGAAGAGGTAACACAGGTATCGAGACTACGTGGCGCACATGTCACATTCATTGATACGATGCGATACACGATACGATGCAAGTGCTACATGTGTTGACACCCGGTGCAATAATACGTAAGTGCGATGCAAAGTATGCACTTATCGACGCTTGGCGACGATACGTGCATACTTTGTATAAGGCATGCTTCTGCAGCAGTTAGCAAGCCCGGGCTCGATTCCTGTGAAAACTGGTTTTTTTTTTCTAATTCCTGGCGACAGCTGGGACGAACACCGGCGGCAGCGGCAAAAGGAGCAACGGGTATCGCCAACGAAAACGGCTTTTGCATGAAGCCCATCATCGAGTTGCGTACAATTACTAGAGGGAACTCTGACACTACGATCGTTCAGCCACCATGGAAATGATGGATACCACATGGATTTGCCTGATCCTCCTGCTTAGGGCTTCATACGTTAACGTGGCTTTGCTTATTGCGCTTTATTTGGGCCTAAATTTGCCTAACCTTTAAAGCAGTTTAAACTGTTTTTAACGAAGCTGTAATAAGACTCTCCAAGAAAGCAAAATCGCTGCTAATTGCAGTGGTTTCGCTTGTTCATGCTCTCGTTGCCTAATGGTTTCAATATCAGGCTTCCATGCTTGAGGCCCTCCGTTCGGATCCTGCCATCCGACATTTTCAATAATGCTTACTTAATTATTTATAACACTGTACTTTGTTGAAAATTATCCCTTTTCAAAGTCACGAAGCCATTTAAAGCCAGAAAGACAAATTTTAGGCAAATTCATGTACTGGCAATGATTTTCGTGATGCCGGAACAGCCATACTTGAAGCTCCCGTTAACACTAGCGCCACAGTTCTGTCTAGTAATTATATTAAACTCGGGGGAGCCCGTAACAGATTAAGCTGTCAAAAATATCCATGATTATGATATGGAATACTGCGGTCGCGAGTTAGGCCCGCATGCGTGCATCTTCAGGCAGTATTGTACAGTGTACGCTCCCGTCTTAGCAAAACACTTAGAGCTTTGGAAGTCTTTTAAAGTTGCTGCGCACCAGCAAATTGGCCAGAAAATATCAATTGGTGAGCTACAGATACAAAAACGTGTTACTTTATTGTTGCTACTTGGCCCGCATGGGGCATAACTCTATTAAAGAATAGTTCGGAGTCATTAGTAGTCATTATTAGTCCCTACTAGTCGTTATTAACCCCTACCGATGTCTATTATAACGTTATCATTCGCTAACTGTCACTATCAATCATTTTTCATTCTTTAATCTGTCTTTAATCAGTCTTCATATGGAGTGATGACACATCGGCGGACACTCCGGCGGTCAGGTCCGCTGACACAAACTTCGCCATAAGCCCAGAAAGGCTTTCGCCTTAAAATAAATATCTCAGGAACGCTGACGTCGAGAAGCTCGGTATGTTCAGTAACCTAACGTGATAGCCTGCATGTGCCAATATTCAAAGGAGCTCAGGAAAACATTTGTTTGCTCTTTGCAACGCACCTTGCTTGTCTGGCTAATATTTCAAACAAACAAGACGTTCACGAACAATAAGGACAGGCACGCACAAATATTTGTTGTGACATAAAATGACTTGCTGAAGAACTATTCGGTGCATACTTGTCATAATATGTCAGCGCCAAGAAATACGCACCACCCCCGTCCTCTTCTTTTCTTTTGTGCTACATGTGCTGTAGAGGGCTATCATTGTGTTCTTACGAGCGGCACAATGTTAAACGCTGCCCTGGCATAAATAAAAATTATACCGAGATGAAGTTCGCAAACGTGGGGCCGAAGCAATGTAAAATCAGTTTGCGAAGTTAAATGCGTGAGCTGTGCTCTCTCAAAGGCTGCAGATGAGAGTGCCAACCTTTCCATTCTCCATTAAGAACCACTTCGCTCTCTTTCTCTTTGAAAAATAAAGCCTGTGAAAAAATCCTTTTGCATGCTCATGAAAGCCTGACGTAGCCATTTTACGCAATGTGTCCCGGTGTTTCGAGGCAACTCTAGGCTGTAGAAACTTTATTATTTAAAGAAATGTGGGACATCACAGTTCGAATGTGACGAGACATTCTGATATTTCTGGCGTAAGTACAAGAAACAGCATTAATTATTTAATCCTCTTTTTTTTTCTCGGTATTCCTATGCATTATAAGAGATTGGGACGGTGTTCTTCGTGAAATAGGCAAAACATGCACCTTCTTTACCTTTGATGAAAAGAATTGCTAACTAATGCATAATGTGTAGACAAAGTTCAAAGTCGCTGGCTTACTTCAAGCATAAGCAACAAGTTACGTTAGGAATGTGTTTTATGAGGAGCGCACAATTTATACCGTTGCAGTGGCGATATCACACATGCGACCGTCTTTAGATATAGCAATATTGCAGCGATCACTAATGCAAATTGCTGTGCGAAATTAAATGAGCGTTAAAACAAAAACGAAGTTCGGAAATTATTTTTTAAACGAGTACTCGCAAGTGTGATGCAACTTTTATCAGTTTTGCTTCACAAGGTCCCGAGCTAACTGTACATACGCCTGCTTTACATTTCGCGGTGATGGTGGCCATGTCAGTTACAATGGGCGGGTAAACGTTGACGTTCCTCGCCTAACTATACACAACGACAATAATTACTGAACCCTAAATTTTCTCGTTTGTTATGTAGTATAAGAGGTTCCCAGGAGGCTTGCGTCGGTGCACTTGGTGAAATAAACAACGCAAGAACATGGCCTATCACTATCGCTTACATCTTCGCGACCATGCTGCCCATGTAGCTTAATTTGGTGTCGTTATGTAGCGAAAGAAGCCATTGCTAGACAACGCAAGTGTCGCGTGCGCCAATCGCTCCCTTGTCTCATCACGCATGGCGCAATCGGAGCTAAATATAGCTACGCGCACGGCGCTCAGAGTGGCATAGCGTGGCAGCGTATTTCTCTATTGGAGATGGAGTGACCGCGTCTGAGAGAGCTCACAATGCCAAAGCGCGTTTAATTTATCAAACTCAACTGGCATTCACGAGGAGTCGTAAGCTAAGACAACGGCAGTTGCAAGGCAGACTTATAAACGGGGTATGGCCATTTCTAATTTTTCCGGAATTTTACACATACCGCCTGCGGCAGCTGATTGCATAGTTCTTGTGCTTGAGCTGGATTATTTGAAGAGGCGGTAATTACAAGCACGAGAAATCGCGACAGATGCTAAACTAATAAAAAAAAATCACTACCTTCCTAATTAAAAACATTACGGCACCTACTGTAGTTTACGAATCGAATATAGCTGTTGAGCTTGCTGGACGCATCCACTCAAACAAATATCCAGGATGACACCAGTTTCGAGATATTATTTCTAAAAGTGCGAGACGAAATACATGGGCGACTCCAGTTACTTTTGTGCTTCGATGCATAAAATAGCGTTTGTTAAAGAAGCAACAAGGAACAACGGTGCCTTGTTGCAGTACGTTTGATAGCGCGTATCTCCAGACTGGTGTCATTCTTGTTACGCCTTGCAAGCTCACCTTGTAAGCTCACCGGCTAGAGTTGGTAGATTGAAATATCTGTCGTAAAGTAAATAATGAAGATAATATGGAATTTTCGTATTAGTGGGCTATGTCTTTCGATTTCTCTTGCAAGAAAGGTCCGCCTGTCTGAATACTTCACTCAAGGAGTATATGTTAGAGACACTTCAAAAATCCCGAAAAGCTTAAACATGATCATTCTGTATATTGTCACGAGTGGTGCTACACACCGGTAATTACAGAAGACGAGCGCACAGCAAGACAACCATTTATTGAGGCGAACTTGTGCCCCACATAACCAAAAGCAACTAGCCCAATAGCAACATGTGCAAGCATGGACAGCAATCGACAAAAGAACGCACACCCCCTATCTGCGGGCAGTATTTAAAGGCTGTGAAGTAACGTGCGTAGAACTATCACGGGAGATAGCGCGAGTTGCCCTGCCTGATACGATGGGCCCATCGTAGATACGACGCTATCGCGGTAGGTTTGCGCGAGTGCTCACACGCGTTAACATCCGTCATTCGGACGCCACCGGCACAGATGCAAAGCCCGAAAGGCACGTGGCATTGCTCCCCTCCAAAAAAAAGCATCGTCTCGATGTTGAAAATAAGCACTTAGGTAAGTAAGTACACAGTACTAGAGTTCGTGGTGAACACAAAGTAAAGAAAAAAAACTACGCTAGAAGTTTTCTAACGTGTGTAATACGGCTTCATGCGCACAACATGAACGATTTAAGGCCGTGCGCGCCGTCGCTGAGAGTTCGTCAGCCCGTCAGGAATGACCTCATAGTTCAATGCACCCACACGGCGGACAATCTTGTATGGGCCGAAATAACGTCGAAGAAGCTTCTCGCTGAGGCCTCGTCGGCGAACTGGTGCCCATACCCAAACTTGGTCGCCGGGCGTGTATTCTTGATGGCGGTGTCGAAGGTTGTAGTGCCGGGCGTCAATTGCTTGCTGTCTTACTGTTCGTACTCGAGCGAGCTGCCGGGCCTCTTCGGCGCGCTGCTGAAACGTCGCCACGTCAGGATGTGGGTCACCTTCATTCACATGAGGGAGCATGGCGTCGAGTGTCGTAGTCACTTCCCGGCCGTAAACAAGAGCGAACGGTGTCAACCCAGTTGTCTCCTGAATGGCGGTATTATATGCGAAGGTGACATAAGGGAGTACTTCGTCCCACGTTTTATGTTCTACGTCAACGTACACCGACATCATGTCCGCCAGGGTTTTATTTAGCCGTTCCGTGAGACCATTACTTTGCGGATGGTATGCGGTAGTTCTGCGGTGAGTAGTTTGGCTGTACCGTAGTATGGCCTGCATCAAGTCACTACAGAATGCTGTGCCCCTGTCAGTGATATTGACCTCTGGCGCGCCGTGACGCAGGACGATATGAAAAATAAAAAATCTGGCGGCTTCTTCAGCGGTGGCTCTTGAGAGGGCGCACGTTTCTGCGTAGCGCGTCAAGTAATCCGTCGCAACTATAATCCATTTGTTCCCAGCGGTGGACGTCGGAAAAGGCCCAAGAAAGTCCAATCCAACTTGCTGGAACGGTTTTCTTGAGGGTTTGATCGGTTGCAGGAATCCGGCAGGTTTCGTTGGGGGAGTCTTGCGGCGTTGACACTCTCTGCACGTACGGACGTAGTGCTTGACTTCTTCGGCAATACGCGGCCAGTAATAACTTTCTCGAATCCGCGCGAGTGTTCGTGCAGAGCCGAGGTGTCCAGATGTTGCTTCATCATGAGACGCCAGCAAAATTTCTGGACGTAGCGACGATGGTACAACAAGAAGGTAGGCCTTCTTCGTAGGATCGAAGTTCTTTTTGGTTAGGACACCATTTCTCAAGCAGAAAGCTGACACACTGCGCTTGAAGATTTGTGGCACCCTGTCACTTCGTCCTTCAAGGTACTCAATGAGGCCACTAAGTTCAGGGTCGGTCCGCTGTTGCGCGGCGAAATCGGAGGCGGTAACCATGCCAAGAAAGGTAGAGTCGTCGTCTGTACACGGTGGTGGTTGCTCGACGGGGGCTCGGGACAGTCTGCGTCTGAATGCTTTCTTCCGTTCTTGTAGACTACGGAGATATCGAACTCCTGCAGCCGCAAACTCCATCTTGCGAGGCGTCCGGACGGGTCCTTCAGGTTTGCTAACCAGCATAACGCATGGTGATCGGTAACGACAGTAAAAGGTCGGCCGTATACATATGGGCGAAATTTTGATGTTGCCCACACTATTGCCAGACATTCTTTTTCCGTTGTGGAATAGTTTGACTCGGCCTTCGATAAAGAACGACTGGCATAGGCGATGACGTGTTCTCGTCCGTTCTGTCTCTGAACAAGAACGGCGCCGAGCCCGTAACTGCTGGCGTCGGTGTGGATTTCAGTTTCCGCCTTGTCGTCGAAGTGCGCCAAAATGGGTGGCGATTGGAGACGGCGCTGGAGCTCTCGAAACGCTTCTTCTTGTGGTGCATGCCATACAAACGGGACGTCCTCTTTTGTCAGGCGTGTCAAAGGCTCTGCGATACGCGAGAAGTCTTTGACGAAACGTCTGTAGTAGGCGCAAAGTCCGAGAAACCTTCTGACGCCTCTCTTTTCACGGGGCGGTGGAAAGTGTCGCACGGCAGCTGTCTTCTCTGGGTCTGGTAAGATGCCTGCAGAGTTCACAACGTGGCCCAGGAATTTCAGCTGTGCGTAGGCGAAGCGACATTTTTCAGGCTTCAGCGTAAGTCCGGAAGACTTGATAGCATGCAGTACCACCTCTAGCCTGCTAAGGTGTTCGTCGAAGGTAGAAGCGAATACTATCACATCATCAAGATATACCAGACAAGTCTGCCACTTAAGTCCAGCCAATACGGTGTCCATTACCCTTTGGAAGGTTGCAGGGGTAGTACACAGCCTAAATGGCATGACCTTGAACTGGTATAAGCCATCTGGTGTAATGAACGCAGTCTTTTCGCGATCCCTTTCGTCAACCTCTACCTGCCAATAGCCGCTGTTTAGGTCCATGGACGAGAAGTATCTTGCATTGCAAAGGCGATCCAAGGCGTCGTCAATTCGAGGGAGCGGGTAGACGTCCTTTCTCGTGACCTTGTTGAGTCGGCGGTAATCGACACAGAATCTTAGGGTGTTGTCTCTTTTTTTCACGAGCACGACGGGGGAAGCCCAGGGACTTTGAGAGGGTTCGATGACGTCGTCGTGCAGCATTTCTTTTATCTGTTTCCTGATTGCTTCCCGTTCTTTCATGGACACGCGGTACGGCGACTGGTGAATAGGCCGTGTACATTCATCTGTTATTATCCGATGCTTTGTAAGCGTCGTCTGGCGAATCTTGGACGATGTAGCGAAGCAATCCTGGTAGGTATGAAGCAGTTTCTGCAGCCGTTCTTGTCTCGCTTGCGGTAGATCAGGGTTTATATCGAATGAAATGTCAGGAGGTCGAGGTGCGAGTTCGTTTTCGAGCGTGAGGACGTTGCCTATGTCGGGAATGGTCTCGAAGAGCGCCACCGTGGTTCCTTTAGAGAGATGACGGTATTCCGAGCAGAAATTCGTTATCAGTATATTGGCTGTTCCTTCGACCAGGCGGACGATCCCTCTTGCTACTGACAACCCCCGCTCAAACAGCAAACTTGGGTTCGCTTCGACCAATCCCTCCATGCAGCTGCCGTTGTTGGTACCCACTGCGATCAGAGTACTCGACCGGGGTGGCAACGTGATATGTTCATCGAGAATCGCGAGTGAAGCAGATAATGCAGGACTTAAATCGTGCGCGATGGCGTTCTCTGGTGAAAGACTTATGGTCTGTGCCTGTAGATTAATGACCGCACTGTTTGCCGAAAGGAAATCTACGCCCAGAATGACGTCACGGGAGCACTGCTCTAGGACGATGAAAACGGTAGGGTACGTGTGTCCTCGCACCGCTACACGAGCCGTACATCTTCCCTTTGGCGTTACTACGTGACCACCTGCTGTTCGTATCTGTGGGCCGTCCCAAGCAGTAAGAACTTTCCTTAGTTTAGTGGCAAACACTGCGCTCACGACGGAGAAGTCAGCACCGGTGTCAACCAGTGCAAACACATCCCGGTTGTCTATCTTCACTGCTAGGTCTGGATTTTGTTGTGGTATTGCACGTGCGTCGGGGTGCGGTGCTGCGGCTTTGCCGGTATTTGCTACTGACGGATAGCTTGGTTTCGTCGCTGGCATGAAGATTATATTGTCGCGTCGTTGACACATTTTGTTCGGGCGGAGCAGGCGTAATTTCATCCCTAGAATGTTGCGGCGGGGGAGGGTTTTCAGCAGTGCGACTGGCCGCAACCGTGCCTCCACCTGTTGCCGTCCTCAGTTTCCCAAGCCAGGGCTGGGGGACCTTCCCCGCACTGCTTCCGCGTAGCTAGGACGAGGAGAAGTAGAGCGGCGGGATGAGGGTGACGGCGACCTGTAGCGGCTTGTTGACGAATTCTGCCTTTGTAGGTAGTGTTCTATCTCAAGTGGCCTTTGGCCAGGTTGCGGACGTGGAGCCCCGATAGGGAACCCACGGATGCCGAGGTTCCTGTAGAAGCAGCGACGGTATACATGGCCGGGCTCGCCGCAGTGGAAGCATAAAGGACGCTGGTCGGGAGTCCTCCAGACGTCGGACTTTCTCGGGGCTGCCTGTTCGACTCTAGGCGGGCGGTCATTTGGTCGTGAGCGTTGCAACGGCGTGTACGCCGATCTGGTCGGCCGCACTTGGCTTTGCACCGCGGCGGCATACGACATAACCTGAGGTGGTCGAGGGGTATATTCCGGTGCTTGGTGCGGCTGAACTAGTGGCCCTGTTCCCAGTGCCTGCTGGACTTCTTGCCTGATAACGTCGCTGAGCGCTGCGACTTGAAGACTGGAGCTAGGGAACATTTTACGAAGTTCCTCTTGTACTACAGCCTTGATTGTGTCGTGAAGGTTGCTCCTGCTCACGGTGTCGAATTCCGTGGGAGACGCACCACAGACCAGAGCAGGGCGTCCGTACTGTCTTCTCCGAACGTCGAGTGTTTTTTCCATGGCTGCGGCTTCACTTAAAAATTCAGCGACTGTTTTCGGTGGGTTCCGCATAAGCCCAGCGAAAAGCTCTTCTTTCACTCCTCTGATAAGAAAACCAAGCTTCTTCCGGCATTTCTGGGTCTGCCCGACCAAAAAGATTCTTCATTTCTTCCACGAAGACGGCCACGCTTTCGTTGGGCAGCTGGAGACGTGTTTGAAGTTGTCGCTCTGCTCTTTCTTTGCGAAGGACACTTGTAAATGTAACAAGAAGGCTTCGCTTGAAGTCTTCCCATGTCCTGAGCTGCGACTCTTGGTTGGTGAACCACGTACGTGCAGACTCCTCCAGCGCGAAGTAAACGTGCTGCAGCTTCGCGTCGTCGTCCCACTTGTTGTAGCTCGCCACGCGCTCGAACTGTTCGAGCCAGTCTTCAGGATCATCGCAGGGATTTCCACGGAATGTTGGTGGCTCCCGTGGCTGCTGCAACACGACGGCTGTAGGAGTGATGGGCTCGCTCATCTTGACTGTCGTGGCCTGTTTTGCAGGGCGTGTCTTCTCTGGTAGGAAGCCGTACTCAGGGGAGAGCCCAAGATTCCGGCGACTTCTTCGTGGGTCGTCTTCTTCTGGCTGATGCAGACTGGTGTCACGAGTGCCTGAACGAGCGCTGGACATACCCCGCACCTCCACCAGTTGTCACGAGTGGTGCTACACACCGGTAATTACAGAAGACGAGCGCACAGCAAGACAACCATTTATTGAGGCGAACTTGTGCCCCACATAACCAAAAGCAACTAGCCCAATAGCAACATGTGCAAGCATGGACAGCAATCGACAAAACGCACACCCCCTATCTGCGGGCAGTATTTAAAGGCTGTGAAGTAACGTGCGTAGAACTATCGCGGGAGATAGCGCGAGTTGCCCTGCCTGATACGATGGGCCCATCATAGATACGACGCTATCGCGGTAGGTTTGCGCGAGTGCTCACACGCGTTAACATCCGTCATTCGGACGCCACCGGCACAGATGCAAAGCCCGAAAGGCACGTGGCAATATGAGGAACTACTTTATCCTAGGCGAGCTCCAGCTATAACGAAGACGCTAGACGTGCTGATGATAATCTGTACAGATGAGGGAGATGAAGATCACAGTCATGTATTACGCTCAGCCTAATTCGCCCTTTTGGTGAAAGCGGCAGCCTGAACGCGTGGTATACAGTATTGCGCAATGTGCCGAGTTTATGATTTTAAACAACGGGCACGCGCTATCGCCGTCCCACGGTGACGACGATCAGAAGAAGTGTGAATAGGTGCGACGCGGTGATTAACAGGGGTTTTCTGCTCAATAAATTCTTACGGTACAGCAAAACCTCTGATGAATTCGTCGCATAAGTTTGAAGCTCATACAGGTGTGCCGAGAAAATTTGGTCTCCAGGGGAGCAAACAAGAGGCAGTGCGAGTCGAGTGGTAGCGTCACTTGCATGTTTCCTGGAAGATGCCGTAGTTAATGCGGGTGAGGGGATGGCAGCCGGCGAGGTGAGAAACAAACTGCTGGGGAAGATAGTTGCTGAGGGTACAAGAGCCGAGAAAAAAGATGGCGAAGAAAGAAAGAAGATGGTCCTGAAGCTTCGCAAGCTAGAACATCGAGGTGCTGGGCCATTTGGTCAAGAAAGAAGTGATTCAGCCGGAACTTGAGAATCGTGCTGCCGTGTTCAGCTTTAACCGTCTGCAGCGTCAAAAATACCTGCACAGTCTTCTACTTCCGGCGCTTCACACGGTTTTTTGGAGCGCTTGCGTCTCAATGCATGGACTTCTCCCAAGTGCCGTGTCCTTCGTTCGGTCCGAAGACTGAATGTGCTTTCCAGGCTTTGAAGCACGCCCTCGCGTGCCATTTCGATCCGACCGTGCCAACTATCCATCGCGCTGACGCCAGCGGTCACGGTGTTGGTGAGGTTTGCTTGCAACGTCGCAACACCTTCCGCGAACGAGTCATCGCTTACGCCAGCCGTACTCTAACCCCTGCTGAGAGGAATGACATAACTGAGCGAGAGTGCCTTTGTGTTGTTTGGCTATAGCGAAAACGATGACCATCACATTGCAGTCGTAATCGACCACACACGCATTTTGCCGGTTTTCATCGCGAAAGAACACATCGGATCGTCTTAGTCGCTGGATGCTTCGCTTGCAGGAGGACGGCTTCATTGTCACTCACAGGTCTGGAAAGAAGCATCAGGACGCCAATGCTTTTTCTCGCCGTCCTCTTCCGATATTTCTGACCATCAGATGTTTCTGCCAGCGTACAGCGAGCCGTCTTTATTGTTTTTACCCGTTGCAACGCTAGACTGGCTCGGCCCCGATCGCCCAACCATTTTTGTTTTCCACCAACGTGCAGACTTATACTGCCCCGTTGTCATAGAACACCTGGAAGGTTCCTCTTAACCTACGATCTGTACATTTATTCCATCTATGGCAATAAATGGGTGCCCGCCATACCCCGTTTTCTGCAACGCGAGGTTATGGGAGCATTTCACGACGATCCAGTGTCGGTCTTCTAGGCTCTGAAAAGACGTGCGATTAAAATCCTAAATAATCCCCCCACTTCCTGGCCTACCCTTTCCTTAGCCGTTGCCCAGTGCGTCGCCTCTTGCGTGCCTTGCTAACGCAGAAAACGACACAGCTTTGCTCTCTCTGGCATCGTGCAAGCTCATCCTTATTTGGCACCTCGACCACTTATAAGGAACCGCTTTATTCTAGCCGAGCTCGAGCTATCACAACACAGACACGACGCTCGCCGCTCTGTAGAGATGAGAAAGGTGTACGCATGATGGTGATGTGTACAGATAATGAAAAAAGTCACAGTTTAGTCCAAAAGCGGAAGCATCGATTGCGATAGCAAATTAGTAGACAGCTATACGAAGTAAGGAAAGTAGTTTTTTTCGGCTGTACACTTGGAAACATTCGCTCATTAACTGAATTAGCAACCATGGTGTCAGCGTGCACAAGCAAAGATGAACACACTCTCTGAACGCGGATACATTGTCAAAACGCTGGTGTGAGCAAGAGCGGCAGCAGCAGCGAGCGAAGTGAGCTGCGCGCAGTCTATTGCTTCAACGCAAGAGCTGGCAGAGCACAACGCGCACAAAGGTGTCAGCCCATCTGCAGACCCCTTTAAAGATAAAGCGAACGCGACAGAGTGCGGCCGTGCAAGGTACGCACTTTCTGGCGGAGTCTCAGTCATCCCCCTTCTCTCCCGTACTGCCTCACCCCTTTTTCTTTCACATATGGGGTGCAAGATTTAGTCACGATCGTCAGTTTCTCTTGCACCCGTTCGCGAAATGCGCAGTTGCTGCCCGAGCACAACACCACTCCTCCCTCCCTCCTTTCCTCCCGTTTCGCGCTATGGAAGACGGCGCGTTTGCTATCCGCTTTCTCCTTCACGTACGCCAGATTGAGCAGCCAGGCTTCGTTCGCGTGCTTTCACTCGCACATACAGTATACGACGCGCGGCGACGGTGGTATCACCCTAGGACATTATGCGAAACATCACGGTGACGGCGACGGCGAAAATACGCGTGAAGTGTCCATATAATTGCTCTCGCAATAAAAAAAGTCACAGTAACATCGCGCTCCTAATAAGAACTTCGGCCAGCCCATATAATACTGACCGAAACTATGCGTGCTATACGTGCTGACTCCTCAAGGAAACGGCAATAGATGGTACTTTCCATTAATGGTACACAATGAAGACGATGCTCAGATCAAGTGTGCCGCCGGATTTGATTCCATTAAAAATTTACCACCTTCGTCCTTGTAAAACGTTGCGTCAGAGAGTTGCTTAAGCTTTCATACTCGCTTTTCGTTTATCAACACAGGTTTCGGGCTTCCTCTGGAGTAAAGTGAGGCAACCTACTTCAAAAGACACCTCAAGCTCGAATAAATTTCCTCTTGGTTCTTTATCATCATCATCATCAGCCTAGTTACGCCCACTGCAGGGCAAAGGCCTCTCCCATACTTCTCTAACTACCCCGGTCATGTACTAATTGTGGCCATGTTGTCCCTGCAAACGTCTTAATGTCATCTGCCCACCTAACTTTCTGCCGCCCCCTGCTACGCTTCCCTTCCCTTGGAATCCAGTCCGTAGCTCTTAGTGACCATCGGTTATCTTCCCTCCTCATTACATGTCCGGCCCATGTCCATTTCTTTTTCTTGATTTCAACTAAGATGTCATTTACCCGCGTTTGTTGCCTCACCCAATCTGCTCTTTTCTTATCCCTTAGCGTTACACCCATCATTCTTCTTTCCATAGCTCGTTGCGTCGTCCTCAATTTCAGCAGAACCCTTTTCGTAAGCCTCCAGGTTTCTGCGCCATATGTGAGTACTGGTAACACACAGCTGTTGTACACTTTCCTTTTGAGGGATAGTGGCAACCTACTGTTCATGATTTGAGAATGCCTGCCAAACGCACCCCAACCCATTCTTATTCTTCTGGTTATTTCAGTCTCATGATCCGGATCAGTGGTCACTACCTGCCCTAAGTAGATGTATTCCCTTACCACTTCCAGTGTTTCGCTACCTATCGTAAACTGCTGTTCTCTTCCGAGACTGTTAAACAGTACTTTAGTTTTCTGCAGATTAATTTTCAGACCCGCCCTTCTGCTTTGCCTCTCCAGGTCAGTGAGCATGCATTGCAACTGGTCTCCTGAGTTACTAAGCAAGGCAATATCATCAGCGAATCGCAAGTTGCTAAGGTATTCTCCATCAACTTTTATCCCCAATTCTTCCCACTCCAGGCCTCTGAATACCTAATGTAAACATGCTGTGAATAGTATTGGAGATATCGTATCGCCCTGTCTGACGCCTTTCTTTATAGGGATTTTGTTGCTTTCTTTGTGGAGGACTACGGTGGCTGTGGAGCCGCTATAGATATCTTCCAGTATTTTTACATATGGCTCATCTACACCCTGATTCCGTAATGCCTCCATGACTGCTGAGGTTTCGACTGAATCAAACGCTTTCTCGTAATCAATGAAAGCTATATATAAGGGTTGGTTATATTCTGCACATTTCTCTATCACTTGATTGATAGTGTGAATATGGTCTATTGTTGAGTAGCCTTTACGGAATCCTGCCTGGTCCTTTGGTTGACAGAAGTCTAAGGTGTTCCTGATTCTATTTGCGATTACCTTAGTAAATACTTTGTAGGCAACGGACAGTAAGCTGATCGGTCTATAATTTTTCAAGTCTTTGGCGTCCCCTTTCTTATGGATTAGGATTATGTTAGCGTTCTTCCAAGATTCCGGCACGCTCGAGGTTATGAGGCATTGCGTATACAGGGTGGCCAGTTTCTCTAGAACAATCTGACCACCATCCTTCAACAAATCTGCTGTTACCTGATCCTCCCCAGCTGCCTTCCCCCTTTGCATAGCTCCTAAGGCTTTCTTTACTTCTTCTGGCGTTACCTGTGGGATTTCGAATTCCTCTAGGCTATTCTCTCTTCCACTATCGTCGTGGGTGCCACTGGTACTGTATAAATCTCTATAGAACTCCTCAGCCACTTGAACTATCTCATCCATATTAGTAACGATATTGCCGGCTTTGTCTCTTAACGCACACATCTGATTCTTGCCTATTCCTAGTTTCTTCTTCACTGTTTTTAGGCTTCCTCCGTTCCTGAGAGCCTGTTCAATTCTATCCATATTATAGTTCCTGATGTCCGCTGTCTTACGCTTGTTGATTAACTTAGAAAGTTCTGCCAGTTCTATTCTAGCTGTAGGATTAGAGGCTTTCATACATTGGCGTTTCTTGATCAGATCTTTCGTCTCCTGCGATAGCTTACTCGTTTCCTGTCTAACGGCGTTACCACCGACTTCTATTGCGCACTCCTTAATGATGCCCATGAGGTTGTCGTTCATTGCTTCAACACTAAGGTCCTCTTCCTGAGTTAAAGCCGAATACCTGTTCCGTAGTTTGATCCGGAATTCCTCTAGTTTCCCTCTTACCGCTAACTCATTGATTGGCTTCTTGTGTACCAGTTTCTTTCGTTTCCTCCTCAAGTCTAGGCTAATTCGAGTTCTTACCATCCTGTGGTCACTGCAGCGTACCTTGCCGAGCACGTCTACATCTTGAATGATGCCAGGGTTCGCGCAGAGTATGAAGTCGATTTCATTTCTAGTCTCACCATTCGGGCTCCTCCACGTCCACTTTCGGCTAACCCGCTTGCGGAAAAAGGTATTCATTATCCGCATATTATTCTGTTCTGCAAACTCTACTAATAATTCTCCTCTGCTATTCCTAGAGCCTGTGCCATATTCCCCCACTGACTTGTCTCCAGCCTGCTTCTTGCCTACCCTGGCATTGAAGTCGCCCATCAGTATAGTGTATTTTGTTTTGACTTTACTCATCGCCGATTCTACGTCTTCATAAAAGCTTTCGACTTCCTGGTCATCGTGACTAGATGTAGGAGCGTAGACCTGTACAACCTTCATTTTGTACCTCTTATTAAGTTTCACAACAAGACATGCCGCCCTCTCGTTAATGCTATAGAATTCCTGTATGTTACCAGCTATTTCCTTATTAATCAGGGATCCGACTCCTAGTTCTCGTCTCTCCGCTAAGCCCCGGTAACACAGTACATGCCCGCTTTTTAGCACTGTATATGCTTCTTTTGTCCTCCTAACCTCACTGAGCCCTATTATATCCCATTTACTACCCTCTAATTCCTCCAATAACACTGCTAGACTCGCCTCACTAGATAGCGTTCTAACGTTAAACGTTCCCAGGTTCAGATTCCAATGGCGGCCTGTCCGGAGCCAGGTATTCTTAGCTCCCTCTGCAGCGTCACAGATCTGACCGCCGCCGTGGTCAGTTGCTTCGCGGCTGCTGGGGACTGAGGGCCGGGGTTCGATTGTTGTATTCATATAGGAGGTTGTGGCCAAGTACTGCACCAGGGTGGCCAATCCTGCTCTGGTGAGAGAGTGCGTTACCGGTTCTGGACACCGGGATCAGGCCGCACTCCAGGCCTCTTGGTTCTTACGCATGCGTAAATGCAGCGCAACAAGAGCGACTCATTTCTTTCCTGTCTTGAGTGTTCTTCACGAAAGAACTTAGGCGAAATCCAAGCGTTAAATAAAACATAAATAAGGACCTAGGACAGCCACAACACAATTCAGCACTTGCGATTACGTCAACCCCTACCTCACTTTCTCGCGAGAACATAGTTTCTTGTTTCCAGCAGGCACGGCAGAGCAATGTAACACCTCTGTTCGCGTATCATTATCGGTGCTCCAATTACGCCTTGCCGTTCTGAATAACCGGTCAGGAACATAATTGCGCTTGTCGCTGCAAGCGAGACAGTGCACTAGTACGTGTCTTATTTTTCTAGGGTCTGTGTTTCGTTCAATGTGGAACACTGAGCGATTGCATGTTCTATTATTTTTGTCACGTAGTACGCAGCTGGACGTGGACACTTCGTCGCTAGGAGGAAATGAAACACTTTGCGTTTATTGTTTGAGTAATATTATCTTGTGCTTCTTTTCCTAAAGAGATAGAGAGATAATAAAAGAAAGGACAGGGAGCTAAACCTGCCGCACATCGTATTTGCAACCTTACACAGGGCAAGTGGATAAAGAAGCGAAAAGAAAGAGAGATGGGAAGACATAGAGAGAGGGAGAAAGCACGAGTTGCGCGCGAGTTGAGGGTTTGCTACCAGTGTGTAAGCGCTCGTAGAGACCTCTCGACTTGAGGTAATGCGGCGATGCCCTCGTTCCTTTCTGTGCCAGCGATGCGCACGACCGCTATCGAGAGATCTTCCTCTCTCAAAACCGTCTTGAGCACAGCCGTATTAATGCTTTTCGGATAGGACGAAGGTGGACGTCGTAACGGCGGCACAGAAGTACTTATGCAATAGTGTCCTCGGTCTGGCAAGAGCCTTACATAGCTTCGGCAGCCCCTTCAACGTGGAAACACATTATTATGGCGCCTCTGCGTAGGGTGACATTCACAAAGCCTTCCTTGGCGAAAAATGCCTTGAACTTATGCGCCGATAAAGCCATATAAAAGACCGCCATATTTCGTATCCTATACTATTTCATCTTGAACTTGGTGGCACAATAAGATTTCGTTCAGCACGTTGACGCATTTCAGTTCGGTGAGCGGAAAAGGCATACCTATAAAAACAGATGAAAGTATCCATTTAAATTTTTTTTTCAGATATCAGGGCTGCATTTATAACGCTAAATTAATTTTCAATAGAAACGCAACTTCGAATAAGAATCATCCAGAAGCTGTTCCATCTAGGACCCTGTGTAAAAATATCAGAAGTTCATTGATATTCCAGCTGAAAAAGATACAGACAGCGTTT
This sequence comes from Dermacentor andersoni, assembly GCF_023375885.2. Classification (NCBI taxonomy): domain Eukaryota; kingdom Metazoa; phylum Arthropoda; class Arachnida; order Ixodida; family Ixodidae; genus Dermacentor; species Dermacentor andersoni. The sequence goes on from NC_092821.1 coordinate 53,803,902, forward strand.
GTTAACGTTAGTATTGTTTGGTACACAGAACAATAGCGAAAAGAATAGCTGTATGAGGTTGCATGCAAGCTATGTTAACATGCACGTTAGTGAGCGACATGGATTCGTGATGTACCCTCCAGTATGTTCACACAGATAGACGTAACGAAGGCACCTTTACTCACTTACTCTGCGGGGAAAAGCACTATAATTGTACTTTGTTAATGTCGAAGCCACAAGAACTTGCTTACTTTTCCTGCATATTACACAAGAAAACTATAATATGCCAGTGAACAAGCACTAACACGCCGCATGCATTTTTTAATTTATACATTTCTTAAATTTACGGAACATTTTAGAAGGAGGCAGGAAAAAAAGTATTTTAGTGCCTGACAGAGGTCTCTAACCCTGCTCTCTAAATCAGAAAATCATGTCAGGAAAACAAACATTAGCGAATATCGATCATAGTTAAATTTGAAAGGCTATAACATGCTATTACTTGCTACGACAGATTTCAGTCTAAAGTTTTTGGTTTACGTCCAGAGAGTCAGGCGTGCATTGGAATATGGCTCCTGCATGTAAACCCAACTTACCTGTATTGCGGCAATTAGGTTGCAGGTGATGCTGTTTAGAACGACATTGCGTGATGTTCACAATATGTTGCCTATTTATTGGCTGGACACGCCCCACGCCTTCGAAAAGCGATGAGCACTGCACATTAGATCCAGTAAACCCTGCTTTCATCTGTGTTGTTTCGCGCTGCCCCAAGTCAAGATGCCTCAGCTCTGGACGAAGGCCCACTACGTCTGTTGAAGCACGCGCAAAAATAAGAAATTCTCCCATTGAGAACACTTATTGAGTGGCCTTCACTCAGAAAGATCACGTACTCGTGACGCCTGCGGCAGAAAGGATGTTCCACATCCGCCGCAAAGGTTTGTGAGTGGTGGCGCTGGCTAATAATCCCAAGGTTAGTTCCAGTATAGTAACACGTGAATACGCAAGAAAATGGGTGGGGAAACGGCGCCGCGTTAGCTCAATTGGCTGGAGCATCGCACGCGTAATGCGAACACGTGGGATCGTTCCCCACCTGCGGCAAGTTGTTTTTCCATCCACTTTCATTGACATGAATTTATAATTTCTTTAATTCATTTTGTAAGTACAAGTAATCTCCCCTATGTTGTCCTTGGTGTCTTTGTTTGTTGGTTTCTCATGATAGGATTACTAACAAGTTAGTGGTATATGTTAAAGCGCTGCCATCATGCTCATTATCGGCAGCGATGGCAGCAGCAGCAGCAGCCTCTTTATGTGTGTTCACTGCAGAACAAAGGCCTCTCCCACCGATCTCTAATTACCGCTGTCTTTCGACAGCCTACATTATTTTATGCCTGCGAATATTTTAGTTTCATCACAGTATCTAGTTATCGGCTGTTTTCTATTGTGATGCGCTTCTCTTGACACCCATTTCTAGCTGTAATAGACAATCGCTAGCATCTTAAGGCAAGTGAAGTGCAAATGAACAATTTACCACGGAAAGAATGCGGACATTTTTTCCACTGTCCATATTTTGTTTGTGCTTTTCACACCTTAATATGTAGCTTGAGAAACAAGCTCGGATACAGACCCTAGTCCAGACCATTGGTTATCCCCCTACGCATTACATGGCATGCCCAACTCCATTTCCTTCTTCCATTGTCAGCTATAATACCGCTATAATACCACCTACCGCTATTTTATTTCCGATTCACTCTGCTCTCTTCCTGAGTCTTAAGGTTACGCCTAACATTTTTCGTGCCATTCCCTCGTTGCGCGGCCCTTAATTTCTCATTCTTATTTCTTAACCCCCATATTTCTGGTCTTTATGTTGGCGTCAGCAGGATGCATTCATTTTACACTGATCTTTTCAAGAATTGCGGCAAGGTGGCGAGGAATTATATGTTACAGAGCCTGTACGAGTTCCATCCCATGTTGATTCTTCTGTAAATTTCTTTCTCATGATCACGGTCCCTTGTGTGTAATTGGCCCATACAAGCGTACTCTTGCACATATTCTAGAGACTGATGGCCAATCATCAATTCACGTTTTCTTGCAGAAATATTGCCTTACTTTGGCTTGTGCATATTAATCTTCAAGTCCGCTCTTGCACATTCGCTGGTAAAAACCTGAATTATTTATTCCCATTCATTCCCAGTGTTGCTGAACAGCACAATGTAATCTGCAAACTGCAAGTTGTTGTGTTATTCGCCGTTTGTCATCTTTGCTATGCCTTGCCAGTCTAATATCTTGAATACTTCTAAGGTTGCTGCGAATTGCATTGTAAGGAGTGAGCGAGAGAGCACCCTTTAATGAAAGGCAGAGATTGTAGCCAGCGTGCAGGCACCGCTGACATGCTACTCTACGTGGGGCAGGGAATTGGGATGAGAAAGACAGAAAGAGAGAGGCGCAAACAAATGCAATAAGTTGAAAACAAATTGGGCACTGTGTTTTCGGACTCATGGGCAACGGCGTGCTATGGTAGAGTCCTTCAGTGTCTGCACCGTCCTACAATGAGGTGACAGAATTCGCCGCGTGAAAGGTCCATGAGGGTAACAGAGTAAAACTAAAGGTTGTCGAGTTGACCGATGTTTTCTTTGTATGAAAATAAAAAGTTCATCGCAGGCCTCCGTTGAGTGAGGCAGGCTAAAGGGCGTAAGACAAAGCCAAATGATAAAGTTCTCTGTGTAAGTGAATGCATGCAATGTTCATAGAACGCACGCTCGTCAGCATACGCTTGATACTCAAGCAGAATATCCTCCACGGTTTCAATTGAGCCACAGTTGTTGCAGTGTGGACTTGACCACACTTGACCGAAGCGGTACCGTAAGCCGTGTCCATAGGCGGTGTTCAGTCGAAGACGATAATATAGAGCTTCTAGATAGCGAGGAATGCTGGGTGGGAGTCTGGCTCTGAGATGTGTGTCGATTGAGTATATGAAAGGGTAACGATTGGCTAACATGCTCTAGAGCCAATCCCCTTCTTGAGAAGCAAATCGTTTAGTGAGCTGGGAAGCATCAGATCTAGTGAAATAAATGTGCTCATAGTTTTGGTATTGAAGACCTTTGTGTGCCGCTACATCTGCTTTTTTGTTGGCCAGAATACCACAATGAGCCGGCATTCACTGAAATGTGATACAGGGGCCTGAGGCAATGACCAAGTGATGTAAGCACGCGATAAAGAAACGGGCTGATGATCGTTTCTTTAAACGGACTGCACAATGTTTGTAGTGCTCCTTTAGTCTGAAAATCAACCAGAGGTCAGGCGCTCAGCGCAGTACACAGAGGACAGCTTCTTTGATGCCGTGAAGCTTTGCTGTCGTTGAGGATGTCCTCCGTTGCAGCCGACGAGAAAGCATTTGTCTTGTTGAGAGCACATAAAAGCCACAGGAGGAAGTCTCCCCAGTCGTTGAGGCATCAGTGTAGATGTGGATGTGCCGAGCATATTTCTCGGCTAAGTAGAGGAGAGTGGCCTGCAGCAGCGCCGCCTGTGACATGCGATTCTTTATCCCATTTACAACGGGTACAAACTGGTTTATATCAAGAGACAAAAGTGCCGAGGGAGGAAAGGCCGGAGGCAATCATTTCTGTGGCTGAGTGATCGGAGGAAAGTGCAGCATTTGCATAGCTTGGCCAAAGCCAGACTTACAGTGGGTTACGTGGACGCGGTACATGAAGTGCTTCTTCCCTTGGAGCACATGCCGAAGGTAGTGCGCATTGTTTCTTGCGAGGCGATGACATCTAGCGGTAGACATCCTGGTTCCGCTACTGCTCTCGAGGCTGAAGAGCCCTTCGGGGGGCGCAGGCAGTTGTTCCGAGCGGCTTCCAGAGTCCTCTTGTTGGCTGGTGATAATCTCTGAAGCACCGATAGGCCATAGCTCAATGTGTCTTCAATATAGGCTTTTTCAAGTAGTACCATTGAGCGGCAGTTGCAATCCCATCGTGTTCCCGCCATGAATGTGAAAACTTGCGATGCTGTAGGAATCCTTGCACGTGTTTTTTTTTTGTTTTTTTACCTGAGGTGACCAAGAGATGTTTCTGTCGATCACAATTCCAAGGAATCGCTGACACCGCACGTACGGCAGCGGTCGTCCACCGAGTAAGAGCGCATGTTTGATCATGTTCTTTTTTGTGAAAGCCACGGTTGTGCTTTCTCTGGAAGGATGGTGTGCCATTGCCTGACTTCTTTCTTGATCCATATTTTCAGTTTTTCTTGTAAAGAATCAAGGTGGCTGTGAACTTGTTAGAGGTCGTGTCCACGATGCTCACATGGTTTTCTGTAATCCTCGACTACGCAATGCATTCATGCGTGCTGTTATTTCTAGTGAATCAAATGCATTTTAGTAATATATGAAAACCATATGAAGAGACCGGTTGTAGTCCTAGATTTGTAAATTACCTGGTTGTAATTGATCAATAGGATGGATCTGATATATTTCAGAATACCGCTTCCTGAAACCAGCCTTGTTTGTGGGTTGACTGAAGTTGCGTTGCGCTGATTCTGTGGAAAATTACATTGGCCAATATTGAAAGCATGCTAATGAGCCATTTACTATTTATTTCTTTAACGTCTCCATTCTTATGAATTGTTATGATGTTGGCATTTATCCAAATCTCTGATTGACTTGAAGCCTTCAGGCATTGCGATTAAAGGGTCGCAAGATTTTCCTATATAGATAACTGCTTCTTTGATCAAGTCGAGCGTTGTTCATCTCCTGTGGCTTTTCCCCTAGACATGTTTCGCAAAGCACTTCTAGCATAATCACCAGTTGCTCGCGGAGTTACTGTATTCTACCTGTGGCTGCTTCAAATGAAGATTACGTGGCTGTTCCGACTAATGCGCAGTTCAGTATAAATTTCCTCCGCTGCACTTACTATATATAGCAGTGACATTGCCAATTACATTGCTGTGCTTATCTTTCACTATACGCCTACCTAGGTCTTTCCGAGGGCAAGTCGTCTTTTCAATAATTTCGCGATGGCCCAGTTTCATAATTGCTTTGTCATACTTTCCTATGGCATGATTTAGAATGTTTCTAACTTTACACTTTTTTATCAGATTGGACAGTTCGGCCAATTCTATCTAAGCTGGTAGACGCTTTCCTGTGTTTCTTTAATTAAGTCCCTTCTTACAAGGGAGAAACTGCCTCTTGGTGGTCTTGGTACCTTTCAACTTCATTTGCGGCCTCTGAACTTGGTCAAGGTACACTGTTATTCATTATATCCATGGTATATTCCCGTTTCTGTAGTAAAGCTGTATATTTATTCGCGAGGACTAGTGCGAATGGATCGGCGTTTCCCTTGATTGCTTCTTGGTTGCCCTGTTTCTTCTTGACTATTCCGGCTCCTTTTTTCAATTTGAGGGTAATCCTTGACCGATTTAATATACAGGCTCTGCCTTTCGCTCTACCTAATACTTCTACATCATCTGCAATGCTGTCATGAGTAATGATTACGATATGTAATTAATTTCCTATTTTTTCCGTTAGCGCTATTTCCCGGTCCACTTCCTGGTATTGCGCTTCCGGATGAAGATATTTATTACACGGAGTGAAGTTCCTTCCGCGAACTCTACCAACATAAATTTTCAGCTATCAAAAGATTCGATGCCTTTCCTCCAATTTACCCTTAAGTCACCCATGACAACAAAATATAAGGTGGCACCTTCCTCATTGCTAATTCAATATCCTAACAAAATTTTCTATTTTCTTCATCATCACGTCTGGTTCAAGCCGTGTATATTGCGTCGCTTTTTTTCGCAGTTTTCAAAATTGTGATATCGTCTTTTATTCGGGAGTTACAGAACTGTAAACTTCATTCTTGTTTGTTCTTATATTACGCACTTTTGCATAACTAACTTCCCAATTCCCAGCATAAATAAAGAAATTGGTGCTTACCGTCCATACAGATTTAGACTCTTACACTTAAACGCAAGAAGCCTCATTAAAATCGGTCCACTGGATGCGGACAATAAGGATTTCTTTGTTGCAAGGATATAACCGATAACAGTATATTTTCGTTACATGCGGCGTTATCAAACGATCCCATACGCAGAACCGAAAGACGCTTTATGTCGAACAAGACGCATAAAAAGGGTGAATACTACATGATGCCGAACGCATAAACAGACACTGTATGAAGGCGCTCGCGGAAACAAGGCGCAGCTTCGCGGATACGCATACTTGGAAGCGCATAGCATCAGGACACTCAGATGCGCTACGTGCATTCCACACAGCAATGCCAATAACACTGTGTAAGTCCCAGAGAGAAGGAAACGGCGTTGTTATTCTTGGACATCGGAACAGAAAAACAGAGAAAAAAGAAAATGAAGTTCGCGCAGAGTAAGAGAAGCCACGTATGCAATGGCAGCAACGTCAGTACATTGCCAATAGCCGCTGCGCCGGAAGTAGAAAAGGCCCCGAGAGAGACGAACGGCATAGCCGCGAAAAGGTTGAGCTATATATAGGACTAACAAAAATGACATCTGCGATTTATTTTTCTTGTGTAGGCCTTTGCGAAAACGAAAACCTCTGCCCAGCTGAACTAAGTAATGAAAGAAGGAAAAAAGCACGGATGTTGTATTTTTCACCTACAGTGCTCGAGTTAGGTATTGTTTACATGGTGAATTCCGTGCACAAGTTGGTAGTGTATCCTAGCTTACGCACTACGCTGCAAATGTTGATGTGTTGTGGCAGGAGCAGCCGTGACGTGAGTACTACATCATGGTTAGGAGTCAGGCGTGATAGTATGTAGAGCTTGTATTTAGTATTACTAAAAAAAGGCATTTCAGGTGACAGCTGGAATGTGGAGCCTACTGAAGCACTCAATAACGTCCCAAAAGTCTACTAAATAAATTTTCTGCGTATTTCATGTAAAATGGCGCACGAATCTCTGAGCGATCAAAAATTAGCCAGTTTTCCGTGAGTGATTTCACCATTTGAGTGCATATTTTCTCATTAATTACATCACACCCACCATTTGTCTGTCGCCTTCCATTGCGTTCCAGTTTGTGCCCATTCATTAACTCTAATATAACATAGGTTATCTGCCCTAGGGATTACACGGCCTGCCTAGCAATATTTCTTCCTCTTAAAAGGACCCTAAATAGAACAGTGATTTCTTCTGCATTATTAGATTCTCCTTTTACAACACCAAAACTACCAATCTTACCCCGATAAGACACTTAGTAAGCAAGAAAAAGCGCAGAAGCAAAATAGAGGTGGCGGCGCTTCCTTGAAGTTCCCGCACTAGGTCGCTGTGACGTCATGGACTTTGATAGCGTCGTCTATGGCCTATTTACTTATTTAGCGGTACAGATTGACTGCGTTGGGTTCTAAGGGAACCAAATAATAAACATGGTAACTCTGGGGAACCATTACTGAGCCAACGTGGCCCAAATGCGAAAACATACTTTGAAATCCCTGAGGTCACACTGACGTACCGACGTCAGGGTTTCGGCGCAAAATTCAAATACTGATACTTTGACCTTGATTTTCTCATCTAATATTCACATTATTATTTTGAAATGACAGCCTCCAGAGTTCTCAAGCAATGCTTTATCAGTCTAAACTGATTTATTGTTTTGTTTTAGTGTCCCTTTAAGGTCAACTAGGCTATCGGATACCCCCGCTTCCTCTCTCATCCAAACCGCGCTTTTTCCTGCCTTAATGCAAAGCGTATCTTTTTTTTTTTTTCATTTTGCTTTCCATCACTAGTCCCGCGAAGCCTATACCTTTTGAGGCTTCTTCGTTAAGTTGCGGTTTTCAGCCTTACGGTATAGTACTAGTAGAATACACTGATTATATAATTTATTTTTTCAAAGATGCCCGTAAGGTGACGCTCGTACGCTACCTTACGTCAGCTTGCACGTCACCTCTTCTGACGAATGTGCCAGCATTGTCGGTGACACTGTAGGTTTCAGGAGCACGACAGTTGATGGCGAGGCTGGAGTTTATTAGGAGTGGAGACTGAGCTAGTTGTTAACGGTTCATCTTCAACGCTATCATTTAGGATAGATACAAGCAAAAGAACACGGAACATGCGCCGACTTCCGGCTGAGCTTATTGCATGGAAAGATCAGCCTATCATAAGTAATTTTATAATTATGTTATCCCACCAAACTCGCCCAGCTGTCCCCAGTTCAGATTGAGCTTGAAGCCATCCGGTAGGTTATTTTTAATGATCCCGCGTCGCTATTACTACTTGTCCTCGATAAACGCACCCCTCCAATGCTCCCAGAGGCCTTAAAAACAAGACAAACTCTTGTTTAATTGACGGGCTATGAAAAATACCTTCAATGGTTTTCCACGTTAACCAAGCACGTTTTTCTTTTGCTCCTACAAAAGGAATGCACGAAATATTCATTTCAAGAGAAAATCTGTGATGTCGCCGACAACTAGAGTGTTTTCAACTGCTACTCAGTTTTGAGCGGGAAGAGCGCGAAATACCAGGACGTCGGAGAGGGACAGATAGCAGCACTGACCAACAACGAAATGTTTATTATTTTAAGCAGAATAAATATAGGTATCACATTGCAAGAAAAACCTGCGCGGAAGAAAAAAAAACAATGCAATCACTCCGATAAAGATGACGTTTCGTTCGAAAGGATTGAAATTGGGCGAAGGCTTACACAAGCATCGCCACTCTTGAATCAGCGCTGTTGTGTGTTCCTTTCTCACGTTCCCTTATTTTGCGCTGTAACCCTTCAAATCATGCAACATCCAGTCAAAATCCGTATGCTTCTGCTACTGAGTGCTGAGGATAAGCGGAGGAAAAGCAAACAGGATCTGGCGAGAAAAGTAGAGGCGCCCGAATAAAAAGAAAGTAAAACATTTTGTACAAAACATCGACGATGATCGCCAATGTAAGCGAATAGCCGAACCCTCTTACAAATCTAGATCAGTGCTTGTCCTTGTCCGTCTTTCTTGTTTCCATGGTTTCATTCGTGCTAAGCTACTTCGAACCGCTTAGAAAGCCATTCAATTTATTAAACGAACGATGCAATTCAGTGCATAAATTTTTTGCACTCAGAATATTCAAGCTGGTTTTCATGTTTCGTAGCGTAATTCGCCAAAGAACAATGCCGTTCAACAACTCATTTGTGGCAGTGACATAGTAGGCTATACATAGATGTCACATGTGTGTTGCCTGGTGTTGCGTCCAGTTGCGCGAGCGCCACCCTTGGAGAGCGACTGGCATCCTTGTTTTCTCCAGCCGCCGTAGGGGGAGAATTTGGCCGCAAAGGAGGAGGGCTGTCAGTGACAGCGCATTGGATGCAAAGAACAGAAAGGTCGAATCGGATGCAATGAATGCAAAAAAAAAAAAGCGACCATGGAGATTTACAAGAATGTGAAGAAAGAACCTAGAAGGAAAAAAATCTGTACGATAACACAAAGGGCAGTGCTTTGCAATGTGAGGCTCTAGCTGGTTGCGTAAAAAAAACAGAAGCACACACCGAAGCAAATACTCGCAACAAGATGAGGCACGTGTGCGTTGCACCAACAATCGGGAGACAACTCGGCACATTCTAGTGGAATGCGAAGGGATTCGCCCTGTGAGAACATGCATCTTCAGGAAGCAATTAGATTTAAAGCGGGCGGACGCATCAGCCGGTTGGCCGTCAATATGAACAAGAGGCGTTCAGAGTATTGGTGGCAAAAATGTAGGGAAGAGGAGAATCGTTACACGCATATCAAGCGGTACAAGGCTGACAGAGAAGATTTCAGGAAGAGACAAAGGAATAATATTTATACAGAAATGCTGGAATGAAAAACACGTATAATATACTTGATTGGCCCAAGCAGGCTAGGCCCCGTTTCAAACGGGATGCGGATAAATTATCACCGTCATGCCCTTCCCAAGTATTCCACCACAGCATCTAAATACTTCGGACGCCCCAAAGCTCTCGCGCGTTTGTCTCAAATAGCTGCAATAGTTGGCCTTTGTGGATGAACGTCCCCCAGGACCGAGCTGTGCTAGAGCACGCGTCATTTGCATCGGCGCCTTGTACCGGCCGCGTAAGTACGACTACCACCAGCCGCCACGAAAAAACGGAGGAAGGAGCCCAGATAAGCTATTCGCATAAATTAAAAACATAGCGCTTACTAGTCGCATGAATAAAGGGAAAATCACACATCCACCCGTTCGTAGAAATTGCTACGAAGGAAACCCAAACTCGTTCCTCGAAAGAAAAGCCTCAAAGAAAAGCCTTGGGTTTCCTTTGTAGCAATTGCTACGAACGGGTGGATGTCTAATTTTCCCTTTGTTCATTACTTCTCTCCACCTTGCGGGTTTTCCGCCGAACTACTACGTCATACTAGTCATATATTGCGTTAACTTCCACAATGGCATTGATTACATTTAATTTCAAATGTTCCGGCTCAAGTTCTGAGAGGAACGCAAAGCAAGGCTCATGCTACAACTGAGGGTATAATAAGCGAGCTTAAAGCTAAGCAATAGGGCAGGCTGCAAATTTTCGTCCCCGTGGATCATTGATATGTGAAATTACTTTTACGGAACAAGACTTGCTTTGGTTTTGCAAATTGGGGAAAGAAAAGCTCCAACATATGGCGCAAGGGCACCATGTTGTCCTGGAATATCTAAAGGTATCCCTCACACACGAAAGACTCAGGAATATTGTACTTCACTGCCTTAAGAACAGAAAACCGTTGATCTACAGTTCAATATACGTCACAAACAGCGCTGACCCATTTTGTTGTGCGCGCATATTGTTACGCCCTCTTCGCACACTGGTGAACATATATAAGTATAATCATTCCTTCCAAACTTGAGTACCTGATTTCCAATACCTGAAATGATTTTCATGCGCCATTGTCATTTAGACTGTGGGGAGATATTTGGTTGCATAAAAAAATAAACGAAGATACGCTTGTCTTTTAAAAAAAAATTATGGGGTGTTTGTGCCAAAATCACGATCTGATTATGAGGGACGCCGTAGTGGGGGACTCCGTAATAATTAATATGGGCCACCTGGGGTTCTTTAACGTTCAAGTAAATCTAAGTACACATTTCGCCCCCATGGAAATGCGGCCGCCGTGGCCGGGATTTCATCCCACGACGTCCTTGCCTTTTTAAAGCGCAGTTTTATTTGTGTCTACCCAGCACTTTTCAGGTGCTGGCAGCTGTCTTGCACGATTAGCCGGCAATGGACATACCAACGGATACAACGCCAAATCTTTTTGAATTCCTTCAATATCATGCCGGTAGATTTATTCATGCTCCTTCGTATTCATACGATATTAGCGTTTCATCCCCGAAAGCCAAATGTAGCTTATGAAGTTTGTCTTTTCACTGGCGCGTTGCAACTCTGTCTATCTTTGACAAGTTATTTCGCTGTCCCACTTCATAGCGCGCCTTACGTCATCCCTGCAGCCCACACATCTCGCCGCACAGACCATGCACTACAACTTACTCGCCCACGCGCCAACCCTAAAACTTTTTCTGTTTCGTTTTTGCCCAAAGCAGCCAAAAGCTGGAACGGCCTTTCCCACAACGTCGCCAGTATGACCTGCCTATCAAGCCGTCATCTTCGCGCCGGGGTTGTTACACCGTCGTCATCTTTCGTCCTCGTCAATGCATCGTCCTTCTGCCATCATAACCATTGCGTCATCGTCACACGATCGAGGTCGTTCCGTCACCATCATTTTGTCGCAGAGATCCCGTTGTCGCGACGCGGTCGTTGTCGCGCAACTGACATCATTCCCTCGTTGCTGTTTTGTAGCCGTCATTCCCACGTCTTCATCCCATTATATATAGCCAAGCCGTCGTGGTCATACGATTGTCATCATTACAGCATGATTATTCTATCGTTGTCATGACATCGTTGTCACGGAATGCCGTCACACAGTTCTCATTCCGGCGTCAATGTCCCATTGTCATCATGCCATCGTCGTAGTACCATCTGAATCGCTTCAGTGTCATGATACATTTGCCGCCGTACCGTTGTCGTCAAGCCATCGTAGACATTTCCGCGTCGTCATCGATTTGACGGGCTACTACGTGTCACCAGCCGCGGTTATTTTACTGTAGCAAGTTCATTTTGCAGAATCGTCTATGTTGATGGCAACTGAATTCTAGCTAGAGCCTTTCAAATCATTTTGTTTCCCTAAAACTGATAGAATACTGCAACACAGGATAATAAAGATTTATATGTAATGATGATGTCAGAAAATGGTCGACGTGGGCCACGGGGTATGTTCAAGTACGTGTGTGCCATTCTTCAGTGAACTTCTTTTCCCCACGACTTGGGTAAGTGGGGTATGTGTCACTGGGAATGTGCCACACCACAATGATGAAAAAGATCGTTTAAGCTTCTTTGATGCTGGGCGGATTCAAACCCCCGTCACACGAGTTTCTCAAGGACGGCAACCCGACGCTTTTGTAGGCAGCGCCACAAATGCACTGGGCTTGTGCCGCTTTTCAGTGAACCTCTTTCACGCCAACGCTTTAGTGAACTGCGCCATGAACGCACCGGGTATGTGCCACTCTTCAATAGACCTCTCACCAACTTGCTTCCCTCAGTATGTGCCACGGGGCGTGCGGCGAGCGAGGGAGCTCGCAGGCACCGCCGAGCCATGCCTCTCGTCTCTAGGGAGAAACGCAGACCTTTTCGGCGGTGCCGCTAGGTGGGGCAGCGTGTCCAGAAAGTAGCGCGGAAGAGGAGCCCAAATGCCGCATTACGCGTTTATTTTTTAGCTTCCGAACGCACCGGCGCACCGTGGATTTCGGAGGCCACGCGCAGGCTCCGCGGCAGCGATGATAGGTGGCGCCGAATGTTCTTAATGAAGCACGAAATAGGAATTTTGCTGCACTTGGGTCGCTTTCTTGATTGAGTGCTAAACGCATTACTGTCGACAGCCATCGTGAGTTGGGTTTTGCCATGTATAATGACGTTTGCATATGCCACACTTTATCACATGTTTATCACGTAGCGCATTGTGGTGTCGTCTCTCTTCTGTCCTTGTTCGCTGGCGCTAAATATGCTTTCGAACTGCATGGTGCAAATCTAGTATTGTGCTCAGTATCAGTCATGGCCGTTGCTATGTGTATTAAATTGTGCCTACACACTTCGTTAGTGGACATTGTTAGAATTTCACATCATGAATAAAATACCATGTGAATTGGAGCAATGAGCTGTCTGGAAAAATATGCGAGTGAAGGGAAAATCTCATAGTGTAAATCAAAATCTAGCACCGTGACACATTACCGTAGTGCACTGCGCAAGAATGGGCTCATTTGCCAGGTATTTTGGCTTTTCTAGATCTGTGGCAAGGTGAAGTGGGTGCATTGGCTCAACTAGCGTAGACTGTTCATCCTTGGTTCTTGTCACTTAGCATTTGACGCCGCACTTTATCACGTGGTTACAAACACGTGGTTGAAGTACCCATACGGTCAGATAAGTACGGCATCTTCGGAAGTTATTCATTAGCAATGATTGCCCATTGGCACATCCATTGGCCCTTATCCGCGCTGCAGAAATTCTCGCAGTGGAAGTTTCATACGAGGAAAAATTGCCGTCCAACCAACCATACCAGGATGTTTTAAAGGGAGTTGATTTCTTTGCCCTTACTTTCATCTATTGGTGGAATTCATCAAGCGTGACATCCACTGCACGTAAAATCTGTGACCTTGGTGTTTTAACACAGAGGGGCACATTTTAATGTCACCTGCCAGCTTCGACCGCAGGTATCTATTCCGGGAGTGATGGGGTCACACCTGTGCGCACATCATCGTCGGTCATCACGCGAGTGTAAAGCTCAGTGGCGTAAAGTCCGTGGATTTATCTTAATTGGCACGTGTACACTACTGTGCTTGAATGTGAGTATGCGAAACTGCCGGCACCGAAGTGCCGTGAATCGTTCCGCAGCTCTTGCTTAATCCTCCATCGCCCTTCGGTGTCCGAGCTTAACTACTGCGTCTCCGACGTAAATTATTGCCATAAAAACCGCAACGCGTGGTTCACCATATTCTGTGATCATGGTTAGCTTTTTAATATTACTTTAAGCTTATTTTTCGGGAACCTCCTCTCTATGGCGATGACTTCTGCATATTTCTTCTTATGCGTAATTAAAAAAAATGGAATGGCATATATTTGCAAGCGATTTTACATATGCCTTGGATTCACTCGACGACAAACGTCATGTGGTATTGTATGGTGTGCCTGAAACAGTCGCTTCATAAAATACTGCATAAATTAATTTTAAAAATACATGACAAAGGGTTGCAAGAAGTCAAGTAAAAACAGAGCGCGAAAAAGAGTCAATAGGAGTCAAAGGATGGCAGGTCATTCGGAGACGATCGTACGCCAAGAAAGACATTATAGCGGAAAAAATAAGAAGCAACGAAACTATCGTCGTAAAACGGGATGCTCTCGCATGCTTATAGAGAATGGGGCCTTTGTACGACATGCGGCCTAGTTCACTACATTGCGGAAGTGCAATTGAAAACGATGTAGAGAGAGCAGCTAAACATTCCGAAGCATTCACATCGGAGTCGAAATTGGCTTGCCCTGAGGCCAACGGCCGGTTAGAGACGTATAGAGCTCCTTTCCTTGTTTTGCTAATGCCTTAGCATAAACAGTGCAAAAGTGGAAAAAAGTATGTGTGTGATGTCTGGGAAGCCAGTGACGCGGCAGAAGTATATATATATATATATATATATATAAACCGAACCATCGTCAGTAGCGTCTCGCTTGCTCCTCGAATAGGCAAGACGTCTGTCGAGCGACTTCCTGAACTGCACTGTGCGATGTTCTGAACGCAGTTTCAATCATGGGTTCCGGATCTCAAAGAGGTGCGCCGTAATTCCATCGCTTTTCTCTCGCATTTATGGCCAAGTTGCCACTGATTTTATTCATTTTTGCTTCTTTTTTCTTGCGCTGCTACAATGCATCTCAGTGCGCGAACATTAGGTACGCACCTTCGGCTTCGTGACGAGCACTGTTCACGTACAAGGTTTCTCCTGATAATTTTAATGTACTTATTTATCTACTTATTATTACTATTTCTTGTTGCTAGGCTACTCCTACGTTGCAGTTTCCTACCGCTGCGTTCACTACGCAGTCTTTATTGATGATGCAGTCTTCAGTTGTCGCCTATGCGTCTTGTGGCTGTGACGTGCTGCATTTTGTGCCGGCAAGCACACAGAAGCCAGGCGGACACAGAAGCTGGCTCGGCTCGACTTTGGGCAATGAATTCTTCGTCGTGAGCTGCTATTCCAGCAAACCTGACTTCCGTGGATTAATCGGTTCGCTTGGGTGAGAAGGCCGCGTTCGCGTTGCGCTTCCTCCTAACAATGCGGTTCTAGCACATAGAACACGAAGTAAACTGAAACAGGCAGTGCAGCCGCAGAACTCCCACTTGGCGCCATCAAAGGTGTCGCGACAAGTTCGGGGAAAAATTATTGTAGATGAGTAACGATACAGGTTATCGGTGTAATCGTTGGAGTAAATTTATCTTGGCAGATCGAATGGTTATGTAATGTTTAAGCTTCAATAACTTGTTATCTGAAGAACGTTTAGCAAATGGTGAGCTCGCATGAACATTCCTAACTTAAATTTAACCACCAACAAGAAAACTATTTTTGTAGTCGCACAGAGAAGACATTGACATGTGCAATGAAGCAAAACTAATGTGATCTGAAGAACCCCTGTGAGTGAGCATCATACAAAAAAAAAAAAGAAAATGAAAACAAAAACGAAACAAGGAGATTATGTTCCAGTTGGTGCACTTGACTATCAAGCAGAGCGACAACAAAAGTAGGCGTAGAATTTCGTTTGGGATGGACGTTGCACGGTCGAAATTGTAGGGAAGGTGTGTAACGTTTTGTTTAAAAATATATTTTCTTTCTTTTATTAGAGTTATGCTAGGCTGTGCACGAAAAAACCGACGAAAAAGTGCGTTCTGAAAAAGTCAGTCACCAAACTTTCAAATACCTCCAGCACTTTCAAAAAAAGAAAGAAGTAAGATTCAAGAGAGATGAAATCCTCCATATTTGTAGACGGTCTCCTCGTGATTCTTGCGTTCGTTGAATTTTGGCCATGAGACACCTCATATTTATTTTTCTAGCTTGTTTTACAGCATACTATTGAGACCGGACGCCCGAGCCCTCAGCGTCTGGTGAGTTGCGATACGTGCTCTTTAGGGTGTAAAGGCCAGGTTCTACTCTGACTAGTTTCAACATACCAAGCGTGTCCCTCTCGATATTGCTGAAAGAGACATCGCGTGGCATACATCAATCTTAAGAGTCTGACGGCTAAAAATGTTTGTTTGCCTTTTGCCAATTCGGACATTTGAAGCACTCGATCATTCAGGGCAAAGACAATGTTGAACACATTGCCAGAATCTGAATGTTTGCTTACCGTGCAGAGCTTGGTTCCCAAATACTGCTGCTACCGTCCACATTATTCATCAAATTTGAACACTATTCCTGAAGCGCTCCTCTCAAATGCCCTGCGCGCACTAAGGTTCGCGTGTTGATTCCCAGGCAACTTTCGTTGCCCTTGTTTTTGTGCTCCTGACTTTGCGATACTATAGATACTAGTCTTAATAAGAAAACGTCAGCGCGTAAACACAGAAATGTGAGTAACTTTGCTTTTCATTTAATACGCAACTTCATAGGGGGCGTAAAGAACATGCATGAAACAAAGGGCGTTCTTCAGGTGAGATCTTATGTTTTATCAGAGATGGAAACAAAGTCCGAATTCCTATCAGCCCTTATTAATTGGTGAAACTTAGACTTAGAATCAGCATTCAAAAAAGAAAAGAATAGTAGACGAATTGAGTATTTTTATGGTACACATGAAACCAGTTCCTCCAGTTTCAGTTTCACAGGCACCGGATGACTTTACAAATTCTAATATATCTTATCTCAAAAACCGTGCAGGAACATAATTTTTGCTGCGAAATTTTACACGATAGCGTTCACACATAGTTGCGATAAATAAATAAATTGTGTGAAGAAAATTACGTTTACAACTTAGCGTCATACCGTAAATATGCACACGTACAAAGAAGCCATGACACCGAACGTTGCCGCAGCCTCGGCAGTAGGGCCACCGGGCTTTGTGGGAGCCCTTCTCGTTTCGCCACTGATCTTTGAAGAAATGTATACCAGAAGCCGCGACCATTATTTAGGTGCGCCGTCGGGCGGAATGTCAACAAGTAAATTATTTTTCTTATACACCGTGTTACAGGAAGAAAGCTGGTGTCTTGATGCCCGCTCTCTTGCCGCCAAGCGAGTTCTGCATGTCATATAATCTGCAAATATTCGGAGGCCCGATACAGTAATATGGTAAAGGCATCGCTGGCACAGCACTTACGTTTGCCAAGTGCCACTGCTTGAGGTGATACATCCGCCTAATTTATTTTCTACCACACGTGTTTAATTGGTGATCGTTAGTCAAATGTATGCAATCCCTAAATATACACGTACCTTACTGTGTCATATTCTATTACCTATCGCTGCCAAGGTTATCCCGTTGAGACAAAACTGAAAATTTATTTATCTCTGCCAGTGCTTTGTTTTGACGGTTAAAATGAAGACGCGCTGCTGTGCCGCCTCTGGTTCGGGGTGCCATATGCAGCTCGGGGTGGCTGGCCTGTGTGAGGACGCTTGCGGGAGAAAATAATTTTGAACACCTCCCGGTGCATTCCCTCCAGTTGCAACGACCAGCGCAGCCGACCCCGGGCAGCGTTATACTCATTGTAGTCGAGATCGTTTTCGGAGGCGACGATCCGAACTAAAAGGTTACTGCAGTTTGCGAAGCCGGCAAGTCTCTGCCTTTCGATGACAGTCTCCATGTCAACCTTCACGTCTGCAAGGAAATAGTGCTACTTTTCTCCTCCATATTTTTTTCTTTTGGCTGGAAATCGCGAGGGCATTTACTTTTGTACTCGGGCGATGAAACGTTAGTGTCTGTTCTGTTGCAACTTGCGATATTTTGGAGGAAAGAACTGGAAAATGGGGGCCGATTACTGCAGGTGGTGGAGTATAATATAGCGTCTCAAAGCGTTAGCTGCCCAGAAAAAACAATGGAGAAAGCTGACGCACTTTCACATTTACGTATAAGCAGCCTGTTGCCAGGCGACGTGACGCACGTGAAATAACATAGTGAAGTTGACTTGTACTGTACTACATCAACTAGAGTGCTCTACAGTTATCTGCTGAGGGGCCACGGTTCAATGGCGACAATCGGATGCCATTGCTTTTTTTCTTTTTTGTTTCGCTGATGAGACTGGAAATGAGGCGAGACAGTAAGCCGCTGGTATGTACCCGTTCTACGGCAAATAATTCTTCGCACTGAAAGAAAGTTGTCGCTATTAAATAACCGAGGGCGACGGGGGGGGGGGGGGAGGGGGGGAGAGTACGCGGTCTGTAATGTACCCCCCTGAGTCACTTTACTGCGTGTTTCTGAAAGCGACAATTCTATCCTACGCTTGACGCTTGATCGTACGCTTGATAGCAAGCTCGATCTCTGGAGCAAGCATGACAGTGAGCGACACAACCAGGTGCCTAGGTGAACTGAGTGAGATGTCTCACAATGAACAGGGTCGCATAGATGTCCCACTTTTTCGTCGAACATCGCGGAGCACTGCAACAGTGACCTCCCGTCTGTGGGGTTGCTGCGCGAAGAGTGTTAGCAAAAGTAGCAATACATTTTAATACATTACGGCGCCTATCACTTTGGTGCCTAGCTAAACGCTTTCTCGTGGACATAATGCATATTGTTCGTATATTTGTGGTTACGAATATACTAGCAGCGCAATACGGACGGACACAAGCCAAGCACACGAGCACAGCTTTACGTTCAGTTAGTGATTTATAGTTAAATTGATGGGATGATGACCGCTAGTATAGCCGAAAAATAAAGCATACCACGCATTATCGGAAAGATTTAGTTTCAACTCGCACCTGCGGGACGTTCACTTTTCTTACACCATCATATACGGATTCCTCATTACTGCCCCATTTCAATAAAAAATAACTCCTACTTCTCCGTATTCTGTCCCTGGCCCTGTTGCCCGTTTGGTTCTTACGGTTGTAACTAAGAAACTACTGAGCCTTTTTTTTTTTTTTGAGACACATAGCTCCACTTGTCTTTCTAGCTCAAGCATATATCATGTTATATTGTGCGAAGGAAGGAAAAAATTGAAAAAAATGAGAAAAATATCAGGCATTGTGCCAGGACACTATTCACCCACTCCAACGTTCACTAATGGCTTGTGCGACAGGCAAGTGGTGTCATCCTAACGCATAACAAATCCATTCCGCATAACTCCTTAGCACGCAGTATCTCACATAGTGACTGGTGATTATGCCTCGGCAAGTGTTAATTTTATTGAAGCCGTAGCGTTGTGTTTCTTTGATGGACTGAGCACAGCCAAGTTCCTGAAATTTAGGAAAGCTTCATCACGAAGACTCATAGTTTCATTTGTCTTTCTGGCTCAAATATATATATTATGTTATATTGAGCGTCATTGTCATATGTGCTTATATCGCATCTTCGGAGAAGATGTTATATAAGCACTTTCGACGCTCAACGATGTGCTCGGCAAGCTAGACTCAGCCACTTGGATGAGAGACAGATCTCGGTGGCAAAGATCTTGGGACCTTGGACTAAGAATGCTTACATGCACAAGGAGACAAAAGCGATGTTGGACTTCTCGGTGGCGACGGCACTTTACGAACGCTTGTGACCGTTGAAGAACATTCCCCTGCCAGTGTGTTCACAGTGAATGCGTCGTAACTTTTCACTTACATTTCCTTCTTAGCAATGCTTTCCCTTTTCCCCACCTCAAGTGTAGGGTAGCTGATCTGGCTCGTCTATGGTTATCATCGCTATCATTCCCTCCTCGCTTCTCTCTCTATCTTGCTGGCAGTCTTCCTTTCTTACACGTGATGCGAACATGACTCGATAACTTGTACAGCCTGACGTCGCTGGACTTGCGCTATTTCTGTTCTTTCTTTCACCGCTATCGCTTTAATTTATTAGCAATATGCACCAAGCTGCGCCTGTATGGTGCATAAATTTCGTTTTTCTGTACTGATATTTTTACGCAGACATGTGTATGATAAGATCTCCCGCAGATTTAGCTAAATCACAACTTCGGGCCCACGTATATCGTTTCCATTCACTTGACCACACCTGTACTCATAACATGGAAAGCATTGCCCCGTTTTCCCTTCATTTGCACCATAAAATAAATTCAATGCCGAAATATTCCGAAACTAATTTGTTGCGCTGCTACGTTTTCAAGTTCACCTGCAATTGCAACAGTGGCTTATTTCGGACTTCAAGGCACGCACTTTAGACTGCGCGTTCAATCAGCTACAGAGCGATTGAACGCTGCACGTCTCTGTACTAGCGCGCAACGGGCGTTCTCATCAGTTATTGCCTGTATCTTTTAATTTATGCTAATGGCACAAACTCTGATGCAAACCGTGTTGGGACATGAAACTGCCAAAACAAACCACCTTTATTTATGCCGTCATGCCACTACTCTTCCGTGCCGAGCTGCTACTAATGAAAGCTTTCAGTGGTACGTTTTGACATAAACTCCGTCGCACGTAGAGGTAATCCACACATGATCGGTGAACCTGTGTAGCTTCACATTATGGTTCTGCCACGAGAGTTATGTGTGGATGGGAAAATGAAAGCTGACTCCTTGGGTGCCTCCTTTATTTAGTGGTGACGTCGCCCCTGTTCTTGTAATATGTGCGTCGAAGAAAATGGGTTGGCATGTCCTTTCAAACGATTTTCCACAAGGTTTCGCGAGAAACATTAGGAGGTTCGGAGTTTCTGAAATCATCCATGCGGAAAAATCGACATCCATTACCAATGAGGGTGAAGGAGCTTGGGTGAGGTGATCGTACATTAAAACAAGTATTCCAGTACACTGGGACGCTCTGGTATATATATGGAGATTTCTCGCTTTGTACAATTTAATGAAGCCAAGCTGACGGCAATCCGAATTTTTCTGTCTGTGTTACCCACCGCACCATCTGCACACACACACACACACACACACACACACATGTGTGTGTGTATGGGAATTTAGCCGCTTCCTGTAAACCATGTCCTATTACATTTGCGCAGGGCACAAGAAACAGCAACTCACAGCCGTGCTATAGTTGTTTTACACTAGATATGTGTATGTATATATATATATATATATATATATATATATATATATCTTTTTAGCCCTTTGCTCCTCGCCCGCACGTCTTGCCAGGGGAAAGACGTTCGCCCACTAAACCTAAAGAACACCAACGCAGAGGGGCGACTGCCATTAAGAGGCGCCTTAATAAAAGATTGGGGTCGCCTACCAATATTCGTTGGTAGGCGACCCAATTAATTCTAATTTTAATATATATATGACGCCACTCCAGATCGTCAAACTATTGCATAAATGATGCGATGGTCCGAAGGGAATCGTGTTGTCACAGCAAATATGCATATTGCTACTGCGCTTGTAGCGGTTGTTTTCGATTTACATCATCATCATCATCAGCCTAGTTACGCCCACTGCAGGGCAAAGGCCTCTCCCATACTTCTCCAACTACCCCGGTCATGTACTAATTGTGGCCATGTTGTCTCTGCAAACGTCTTAATGTCATCCGCCCACCTAACTTTCTGCCGCCCCCTACTACGCTTCTCTTCCCTTAGAATCCAGTCCGTAACCCTTAATGACCATCGCTTATCTTCCCTCCTCATTACATGTTCGGCCCATGCCCATTTCTTTTTCTTGATTTCAACTAAGATGTCATTTACCCGCGTTTGTTCCCTCACCCAATCTGCTCTTTTCTTATCCCTTAACGTTACACCTATCATTCTTCTTTCCATGGCTCGTTGCGTCGTCCTCAATTTCAGCAGAACCCTTTTCGTAAGCCTCCAGGTTTCTGCCCCGTAGGTGAGTACTGGTAAGACACAGCTGTTATACACTTTTCCCTTGAGGGATAATGGCAACCTGCTCTTCATGATTTGAGAATGCCTGCCAAACGCACCCCAGCCCATTCTTATTCTTCTGGTTATTTCAGTCTCATGATCCGGATCCGTGGTCACTACCTGCCCTAAGTAGATGTATTCCCTTACCACTTCCAGTGCCTCGCTGCCTATCGTAAACTGTTGTTCTCTTCCGAGACTGTTAAACATTACTTTAGTTTTCTGTAGATTAATTTTCAGACCCACCCTTCTGCTTTGCCTCTCCAGGTCAGTGAGCATGCATTGCAATTTGTCTCCTGAGTTACTAAGCAAGGCAATATCATCAGCGAATCGAAAGTTGCTCAGGTATTCTCCATCAACTTTTATCCCCAATTCTTCCCACTCCAAGTCTCTGAATACCTCCTGTAAACATGCTGTGAATAGCATTGGAGATATCGTATCTCCCTGTCTGACGCCTTTCTTTATTGGGATTTTTTTGCTTTCTTTGTGGAGGATTACGGTGGCTGTGGAACCGCTATAGATAGCTTCCAGTATCTTTACATATGGCTCATCTACACCCTGATTCCGTAGTGCCTTCATGACTGCTGAGGTTTCAACTGAATCAAATGCTTTTTCGTAATCAATGAAGGCTATATATAAGGGTTGGTTATATTCCGCACATTTCTCTACCACCTGATTGATAGTGTGAATATGGTCTATTGTTGAGTAGCCTTTACGGAATCCTGCCTGGTCCTTTGGATGACAGAAGTCTAAGGTATTCCGGATTCTATTTGCGATTACCTTAGTAAATACTTTGTAGGCAACGGACAGTAAGCTGATCGGTCTATAATTTTTCAAGTCTTTGGCGTCCCCTTTCTTATGGATTAGGATTATGTTGGCGTTCTTCCAAGATTCCGGTACGTTCGAGGTCATGAGGCATTGTGTATATAGGGTGGCCAACCTTTCTAGGACAGTGTTCCCACCATCCTTCAACAAATCTGCTGTTACCTGATTCTCCCCAGCTGCCTTCCCCCTTTGTATAGCTCCGAAGGCGTTCTTAACCTCTTCCGGTGTTACTTGTGGGATTTCAAGTTCCTCTAGACTATTCTCTCTCACCTTATCGTCGTGGGTGTTACTGGTACTGTATAAATCTCTATAAAACTCTTCAGCCACTTGAACTATCTCATCCATATTAGTAACGATATTGCCGGCTTTGTCTCTTAATGCAAACATCTGATTCTTGCCTATTCCTACTTTCTTCTTTACTGCTTTTAGGCTTCCTCCGTTCCTGAGAGCCTGTTCAATTCTATCCATATTATAGTTCCTTATGTCCGCTGTCTTACGCTTGTTGATTAGCTTAGAAAGTTCTGCCAGTTCTATTCTAGCTGTAGGGTTAGAGGCTTTCATACATTGGCGTTTCTTGATCAGATCTTTCGTCTCCTGCGATAGCTTACTGGTTTCCTGTTTAGTGGCGTTACCACCGACTTCTATTGCGCACTCCTTAATGATGCCCATAACATTGTCGTTCATTGCTTCAACACTATGGTCCTCTTCCTGGGTTAAAGCCGAATACCTGTTCTGTAGCTTGATCCGGAATTCCACTAGTTTCCCTCTTACCGCTAACTCATTGATTGGTTTCTTATGTACCAGTTTCTTCCATTCCCTCCTCAAGTCAAGGCTAATTCGAGTTCTTACCATCCTATGGTCACTGCAGCGCACCTTGCCGAGCACGTCTACATCTTGTATGATACCAGGGTTCGCGCAGAGTATAAAGTCGATTTCATTCCTAGTCTCACCATTCGGGCTCCTCCACGTCCACTTTCGGCTAACCCGCTTGCGGAAAAAGGTATTCATTATCCGCATATTATTCTGTTCTGCAAACTCTAATAATAACTCTCCTCTGCTATTCCTAGAGCCTATGCCATATTCCCCCACTGACTTGTCTCCGGCCTGCTTCTTGCCTACCCTGGCATTGAAATCGCCCATCAGTATACTCTATTTTGTTTTGACTTTACCCATCGCCGATTCCCCGTCTTCATAGAAGCTTTCGACTTCCTAGTCATCATGACTAGATGTAGGGGCGTAGACCTGTACAACCTTCATTTTGTACCTCTTATTAAGTTTCACAACAAGACATGCCACCCTCTCGTTAATGCTATAGAATTCCTGTATGTTACCAGCTATGTTCTTATTAATCAGGAATCCGACTCCTAGTTCTCGTCTCTCTCTAAGCCCCGGTAGCACAGGACGTGCCCGCTTTTTAGCATTGTATATGCTTCTTTTGGCCTCCTAACTTCACTGAGCCCTATTATATCCCATTTACTGCCCTCTAATTCCTCCAATAGCACTGCTAGACTCGCCTCACTAGATAACGTTCTAGCGTTAAACGTTGCCAGGTTCATATTCCAATGGGACAAGTGTAAAAGCAGGAAAGAAACATATATATCAGCTGAGATGTCGTCTGCAATAGCGCACCAACGAAAATTGGTAGACGACCCCAATTTTTTATTAAGTTGCCTCTTATTGGCACTCGCACCTCGGCGTTGGTGCTCTTCAGGTTAAGTGAGCGAACGTCTTTCCCCTGGCAAGACATGCGGGTGAACAACGGCTAGGAGAAAGCGCAGCGCACGCCACCTGGAGGGCCGTATATATCCCCCTAGTGAGCGGCGCACGAAGCGCACCCTAGGTGCCCTCTCCGGTGCTGACGTCAAGGCACGTAAGAAGCGCGCGCGCGGAGCTGTTGCGACCAAGTGAGCGAGCGAGGGAGCAGGTGCGCGCTAGGAGAGGAAAAGCGAGACGAGAGAGCGGCGTCACACCCGCTTTGTTATGCAGATATTTATTATGTGCCAAACGACTGCTTTCTATGAATTAGCAGGTTAAATATCGTGCCACCTTCTTGCGTGTGAGCTCATTAGTGACGTAATTACTTTAGCTTTCAACTTCCGGATTTCCAGGAATTTCGCCGAAGTCCTGCTCACATGGCGGGTCTCTAAAGTGTACTATACTGTGCTTTGGTGTGCAGTAATCAATGTTTTTTAATTAAGTTTAATGATTTCATACACTTGAGTAACTCAACTTGTAGCTAAACATATCATCTGATATGATATCCATAGTGAAACTCATGAATTCGTGCTCTGCTATTTTGTTTGCTATTTCTTCATGATATATATTGAATTTCGTCCCCGGTCGCCTAAGGAGGTGAACCGGATGTGCTGAACAAAAAACGAGAGCTCGATGCTCGTGCCAATAAAAACTGCGTTCTTACCTACACGCAGCAGTTGTTTTACTCCGCCAAAGTAGGAAATGAAGAGTAGAGGGTGAAGGGGTGAAGTAAAGGATGGCAAAACAGGTCCCAGCAATTTTACCGGTGCCACCGGTGCCACAGTTGTACTGCACTACATCAACTAGAGTGCTCTACAGTTATCTGCTGAGCGACCATGGTTCAATGGCGACAATCGGACGCCATTGCTTTTTTTTTTTTGCGCTGATGAGATTGGAAATGAGGCGAGACAGTAAGCCGCTGGTATGTACCCGTTCTACGGCAAATAATTCCTGACACTGAAAGAAAGTTGTCGCTATTAAATAACCGAGGGCGACAGGGGGGGGGGGGGGGGGGGGGGGCGGAGAGTACGCGGTCTGTAATGTGCCACCTTGAGTCACTTTGCTGCGTGTTTCTGAAAGCGACAATTCTATCCTACGCTTGACGCTTGATCGTACGCTTGCTAGCAAGCTCGATCTCTGGAGCAAGCATGACAGTGACCGACACAACCAGGTGCCCAGGCAAACTGAGTGAGATGTCTCACAACAAATAGGGTCGCATAGATGTCACAGTTTTTCGTCAAACCTCGGAGCACTGCAACAGTGACCTCCCGTCTGTGGGGTTGCTGCGCGAAGAATGTTAGCAAAAGTAGCAATACATTTTAATACATTACGGCGCCTATGATTTTGGTGCCTAGCTAAACGCTTTCTCGTGGACATAATGCCTATTGTTCGTATATTTGTGGTTGCAAATATACTAGCAGCGCAATACGGACGGACACAAACCAAGCGCACGAGCACAGCTTTACGTTCAGTTAGTGATATATAGTTAAACTGATGGGATGATGACCGCCAGTTTAGCCGAAAAATAAAGCATACCACGCATTATTGGAAAGCTTTAGGTTCCACGCGCACCTGCGGGACGTTGACTTTTCTTACACCATCATTTACGGATTCCTCATTAGTGCCACATTTCCATAAAACATAACTCCTATTTCTCCCTATTCTGTCCCTGGCTTTGTTGCCCGTTTAGTTCTTACGGTTGTAACTAACAAACTACACTAACAAACAAGCCTTTTTTTCAGACACATAGCTCCACTTGTCTTTCTAGCTGAAGCATATATCATGTTATGTTGAGCGAAGGAAGGAAAAAATTGAAAAAATGAGAAAAATATCAGGCATTGTGCCAGGACATTATTCACCCACTCCGACGTTCCTTAATGGCTTGTGTGAGAGCGCAACTGGTGTCATCCTAACGCATAACAAATCCATTCGGTATAACTCCTTAGCACGTAGTATCTCACATAGTGACTGATGATTATGCCTCGGCAAGTGTTAATTTTATCGAAGCCTTAGCGCTGTGTTTGTTTGATGCACTGAGCACAGTCAAGTCTCTGAAATTTAGGAAAACTTCATCGCGAAGACCCATAGTTTCATTTGTCTTTCTGGCTCAAATATAAATTATATGTTATATTGAGCTTTATTGTCATATGTGCTTATATCGCATCTTCGGAGAAGATGCTATATAAGAACTTTCGAATAAAGGGAAAATCGGACATCCTCCAGTTCGTAGCAATTGTTACAAAGGAAAGCCATACGGGTTCCTCGAAAGAAAAGCCTCAGAGTTGAAGAAAAATTCGTCCTGGTCCGGGACTCGAACCCGGGACCACCGCCTTTCCGGGGCAGCCGCTCTACCATCTGAGCTAACCAGGCGGCTAGCAGATGGCAGGGCGAAGTCGAATTTCTCGACAACACGAAGCAAAGGCAAAAGTTTGACGTAGTAGTTCTGCGGAAACCCGCAAGGTGGAGAGAAGTAATGAATAATGGGAAAATCAGACATTCACCAGCACTTTCGACGCTGAACGATGTCCTCGGCAAGCTAGACTCAGCCACTTGGATGAAAGACAGATATCGGTGGCAAAGATCCTGGGACCTTCGACTAAGAATGCTAACGTGCACAAGGAGACGAAAGCCATGTTGCACTTCTCGGTGGTGACGGCACATTACGGACGCTTGTGAATGTTGAAGAACATTCCCCTGCCAGTGTGTTCACAATGAATGCGTCGTAACTTTTCGCTCACATTTCCTTCTTAACAATGCTTTCCCTTTGCCCCACCTAAAGTGTAGGGTAGGTAATCTGGCTCGTCTATGGTTATTATCGCTATCATTCCTTCCTCGCTTCTCTCTCTATCTTGCTAGCAGTCTTCCTTTCATACACACGATGCGAACATGACTCGATAACTTGTACAGCCTGACGTCGCTGGACTTGCGCTATTTCTGTTGTTTCTTTCACCGCTATCGCTTTAATTTATTAGCGATATGCACCAAGCTGTGCCTGTATGGTGCATAAATTTTGTTTTTCTCTACTCATATTTTTACGCAGACATGTGTATGATAAGGTCTCTTGCACATTTAGCTAAATGACAACTTCGGGCCCACGTATTTCGTTTCCATTCACTTGACCACACCTGGGGTGCTATGCAGGATGCGCCGAGTTTCTCGTTCACCCGAGTTTTACCCGAGTTTGCTCGACGGCAGTCAGTGAACGGAGATAGTGTGAAACGCGCAAAGGCTGCAGGCAAAAAAATACGTGGACAAAAAGCCGCGTATGACAACATGAGCGCACCCTGCGCGGCACGCTGCTTTCACGTTTCAAGCGCAGACGGCTGCACAACGAAACGCGCCAGCGCCGCGTATTGTTATCAGCGGATTATCGCAACTAAGCAATACCGTGACTGTCCCGCTGTCTGTCTGCACACTTGCCGTGAGCCGCTTGCCACGCCTTTCCCGGGCGCGACAAGGGCGTGCCCCATCTTTCGGCAACTATCTTTCTATCCTCCATCGAATGCGAACAGGGTACATGCTGCGCATTCTTGCATCTACGCTTTCGCTCAAACGAATACGTTATAATACAACAAATAAAGTAACGAACATTTTTATTTCTTTAAGTGTCTGTTTTTCGTTTTGAATGCTAGAAATTTCTGATGACAAACGGAGATCGAGTAAATTATTAAATTTTGCACTTCTTGCCGCGAGTGGCGACAGTGAGGCGAAAGCTTAGAAGCAGATACATTGAAGCGGGTGACACGCACGAGGCAGTTCATGCGGTGAGAAGTCGCCTAGGGGCGCTACAGTGCTATTCTCAATAATGTCAGTGTTCACCACTCTTTCTGTATTAGGGGAATAGAAACGCAGCGCCGTGGTACGGCTGTTCATCGCAGACGCCTTAAGGCCCCCGCTTTACCAACTAAAAACGATACACTAGTCATAAATACGGGAGCAACGGCTGTCGCTGAAAAATGGCGGTCCGTAATGCCCGTAGTGAGGCAGTTTAGTGAAAATGTACCAGTTTATCTTTGTGCGCGAAGCCTCGGCAATGAATTGCGAAGAAGTGCGTGCTTCCCATCGACACAATTCATCGCTTGTCATCGCTTGCCCAGTGAAAGTGCCTCTGAGCGCAAGTACGCAGTATATGAGTGTTTTGTGCCCAGCAAGGTGCTTGCGGATTACTTATGCTGGAGCCAGCAGAGATCGCAGAAGGATATCGTAACGACACCGCAGCAATCGCATTTTGGCTGGTGAGGGCTCTTGTGTGCCGTTATGAAATGAGACTTCGAACTGAGGAAGGTGTTGGAACTGTTGAGTGCGCAGTGCTTGTGATGAAGAAATGCCATTGTACTGGGTCTAGAAGAGCGAGCGGTTTTCGGACGCTGATCGTGTTTACGACGTTGTGGCTCCGATACATCACCGATGACAGAGCAGCCATCTCAAACGACTACTGCGATACGCACTCCTCAGGATCCTCGTCACCCTCGGCGCATCGACGCCTTTGAAGCAGCTACAGTGACGTGCCGATAATTATTTACTGTGCGCTACGTCGCCACAATGCAGGCAATGAAACCGTGCTGTGGGGCCATCTCAGCCCGAGAAGATATATGCATAAGCCAGCGGCAGTCAACGCTTTGTTTTTGATAGTAGTGCACAGTACATCACCGATGACAGTGTGTTGTGCGTGTTTTATGTCGGTGGTGAACATTGTTGATGCCTCTCAGCTAGGCACCGCGTCGCTGTTGCCGAAAGATAAGTTGGGCGTGGCCCAACCATGGTGGGTGCGCGCACAAGAGTTACATGCCTCGCGCGGGGTGTGACTTCTGGCTTTGATTGACAGGCGAACTCGTGCTAAACTCGTACATCACGAAACCCCCTCCGAGTTCAACTCGGGAACATGGCGGCGGCAGCAGCAGCCTGTGGTATTGCAGCCAGCGGCAGCAAGCGTCAGTATGACCGTCTGGACCCGTTCGCGTACATGACCGCCGTGGAGTTTCAGCGTCATTTTGGCCTGTCGAAGACATCAGTTCTCTGGCTGTGTGACGAGCTAGGCGAAGACTCTCGTCTGTGGAGACAGCGTGGCGGGCTTCATTCGCTCACCGTTGAAGAGCAAGTCGTCTGCGCCCTCCGTTTCTACGGGACTGGGAGTTTTCAGGGGAGCGTCGGCGCCGAGCGTTACATTGGACGTCATCAAACTACTGTGAGCCTTGGTGTCAGAGATGTCTGATGCGCTTATTGATGCGGCAGTGCAGAAGCGGTGGCTGGCTTTCCCGAAGACTGCGGCTGAGCGGGCATCTATAAAAGAACGCTTCTTACTTCGCGGAAACATTACGAACGGAGTCGGGTGTGTCGACGGAACGTACGTAGGAATTAAGGTGCCTTCAATGTCAGCGTTACTGTGATTAGCATTGAAGCAATTTCTAGACGCACCATATTGCCAAAGTTGTCACTTCTGTGTAGCCGACTTAAATTTTGCATTACCGACGTCACACACGCGGCAGCCTATGATACTGACTTTTTCGCTGGTTGCTGACTTTTTACCGATTGTTCTACTTGTATATCAGGGTGCCTTCCAAATGGCTCACTTTTTTGGGGAAAGAGGTTAATGAAGTATAAATAGATAAATGGATATCACAAATTGTGTGAAGTACCCTGTGAATGCTAATCTCATAAAGAACTTGGGTTTTTTTTATGAGATTACTTAGTACAAGTTACTTAGTATGCATAATGCTGAATTTTGGTTATGCGTCATCTATCGGCCGCACTATGAAACAGCAAGGCATTGCACAATTCGTTGCAGTGCGAGATGCGGATGTCGCGCCAAGCTGGTTGGGCCTATGCATTTACGGCAAAATGAAAATGCATTGAGAGTCTTAGTGTGCTGGCTTGCATGAAGAAAATACTTCAGAGTGTTTGCTGTGTTCACTGTTGGTGCATGTGCCAGTGGTTCAGTGTATTTTCTTTTGGGGGGGGGGGGGGCAGCGTTATTCTGTATGGACAAATCGTATATTTTCGTATCATAATGGGGCTCTAATTCTTCAGCAGTAGAACAATGCAGATACAATGCTCTGCAGAACTCGGTGTGCTTGAAGATGTCGTGAACCACCAAGGCAAAATTACATATCGGGAGAAATGTGGTGCAGATGCCCATGAAAAGTGGGTCTTTAACCCGCCATGATAAAAATAAAGATTGCACAGTGAATAAACCTTTTGTACAGCTTTAGAGCAATGATTACACGAACTGTGACATGCTCAAACGTGTAAAAGCTTGCCGCAACGCCAAAGTAGGATGAGCGATATACAGCATATTTTGGCATTGAACATTCTTGTAAATGCTATTTTTATTGTAAGCCTCAAGCCTCCCTGTCACGCCTTTCCCTCCGGCACTCCCTTTACTGAAACGCAGCACTGTCTTTCTATTGGTGTCATGATGATGGTAACGGCAGCAGTAAGGCTTGTTAATGCTTGCCCCTTTGATTCCTGCGAGTTTAGTGGTACAGAATATGGCACGTGCATACACCTGTGCAGCAAAATTTTATGCTTGCGGTGATTTGTTGGAGAGCTAATTCGTGTTGGGACATTTCAAAGATATGTGCCATTGTGGCTTAATAACTAGATCATTGGTGAGGTTGAAGACTCATTGTATCTGTATAGAAGCTTGAAGCTGAATTGCACCACAATTCAACGGGACACAAAGAAGAGAAATACACACACCAGAACGCTCTGCTGTGTGTGTTACTCTTCTTTGCGTGCCGTCGAATTGTTGCACGATCCAAATTCAAATAGAGCATTGGGCCTCTTTGGTGCAGGACCGAGGAAGAGAAATACACACAGCAGAACACTCTGCTGTGTGTGTTACTCTTCTTTGTGTGCCGTCGAATTGTTGCGCAATCCAACATCAAATAGAGCATTGGGCCTCTTTGGTGCAGGACCGAGGAATTGTGAGCTATTCGACACCATGCCAGTGCCTTGCCACACAATTATGGAAGTCTGAAGGCAAACAAAGCTTTGCTTTCAAATCCACCTGCTCATGTAATAGAAGCACTGATTAAAACAACCATCATACAAAATTAATGGTGAAATGAATGGCCTTTGAAAATTTGTATGTTGATACTGATGACATAATAGGTGCCACAGCGAACTCGACAATTGTACTGGACAGAGCACTTTGTTTCCTATGTGAAGCACAAGCTTTCATTACATGCTGTGCAGATAACTAAGCTCAGTTTGTTTTAACGTGGTACACAACATTCACTGTAATCTGTTTTTGATTCTAAAGTGCGAAACACCACCTCTTTTTCAAGGATGTCAGGGGAATATTTGGCGAGAACTGTTTACAGCCCCACATAATGGAAGTGTGGCCAGCCAGCTTTGCTTGGGTGCCTTTATAGATTTCTGTTCCTGATCATTGTGTGCTCTCAAGTTGCTAAAGTCTATGCAACCAGTGCAAGGCATTACGTGATTCTATAGTCGGATACAACTTTAGGAGGCCGCAGAATCTGCGTTTCAATGGCAGGTGAACACAAGCCTGCACCAATGGGCACACACTCTACACTGACGTCGTGCCGCTGGACGCACTAATACCCGCTCATTGGAGAGGGACTATTTCTTTAGACGTGGAGGCGATCGGCTGCTGTGCTTTGGTCATCTGGGTGGGGCCTCTCCTGTCTTCTGAAGTTGTATCCGACTAGCGGATGCCACTTTTCATACAACACAAAAGGACAAAGTGTACAATTATTTGGCCTATGAAATGGATACATCACAAGTGAGCTATGCATGGGCTTAAGCTGTGTGAAAATTTGTACATGCAACTATATGACATTGTTAAAGAATATGCGGTATCGAACATGCATGTAATGGCACGTTTAAATCGGGGAGTGTTGCATTCATGTGCACAGTCTATAGGTGATAGCATTATCAAGGCCATGCCGTTTCCTGTCTTTTCATTGTGAAATACACACACCGTTCATCTTGTGGCTAATCAACACCCACTGTACTCTTGCACATAGAAAGAACAAACCGCACAATGACGTATATGCTGCATTAGTGTCTTTTTCATATACACGGTCCAGGTTGTCTTACGTGTTTGCCCATTTTGAAGAGACATCAAGTGCATGTTACAAGTGTCCCAATATGCACAGCACAATGTTTACTGCAATAATTTTATTCATGCTCTTGAATAATAAACAAAATAATAAACTGAAAGCTCCTTTATAAGGTGTGTTCTGGGGGCTCGACTGGAAAGCAGTGAGTGCACTGATCCTACTGCTGCAGAGCAGACCTCTGGACTTTGACACACTCTCAAGAGCATGTGCCTGGCGCTCGCCTACTGCCACCAGGCGGTTGAGTGCCTCCAGCAGCAGAATGTTTTGCTGCAAAAAAAGTTGATTGTTGGAATGAGTCAACCGCATATAAACCATTATTTACAAATAAAAATGCTTATTGAACTATTGGCACTAACTGCCCTTAACTGTGGAAGCCTTTAGTGTATGCATAATAAAACAATTTGTCGGGACAACATTGCTTTATTTTTCATAACGAGTTGTTTTTTGCAGAGCCAATTGTAATGTTTATTAGTGTGCCAACAGTTGTGTCCTCAAACCTTCACGACTCTCTACTGTCAGCACCACAAACCTATTTTGGTCCACTGCAGAATCAATGGCGCTCCCTACAAACCCGTCTTATGCGAGCTGATTGCATCCTATGCCTACAAACATCATATTTTTGTCCCAATACACAATTTTCTACCATCCTCGGCTGCAGTTCTCTCTCCTTGACATCCATTCTGTCACGCTTATGTAATGACCTGTTACAAATTGGCAACAAGTGATTGAAGACGTGCATGGCCTGCCCACCGATTCCGTTTTTTTTTTTCTTAATCTCAACTAGCATATCAGTTGCCACGGTTTACTACGCCACTGTGTTCCTGCCTTAATGCTATCTCCAACAATTTTTTTTTACTTCGCTTTCTGCACAGTCCTCGACTTCTCAAGTTTCTTTGTTAACCTCCAGGTTTATGTCCCATATTGCATAACCGGTAGAATGCAACGATTCTAAACATTTTTCAAGGATGTCGGTAACGTGGCGATCACGATTCGGGAATGCCTCCCATCTGCTGTTCAACCCATGAAATTTTTGTATAAGTTTCCTGCTTTATATCAGTACCTGTTATTGATATTTCACCTGGATAAAGATCTGTTCCATAGATTCTGCGGGCTGAATGTCACTGATGAATTTCTGTTATATCACGAAGTTAGTGAAGGTTACCTTTATCTTTTCCATATTTTCGCGGGCCCACGTACATGTAAAAGCACGAACACTCATTGGCTCTCAATGCCTTTTTTAAACTGCTGGACATTCAGTTCGTTACTACGAGTGACTTAATCCTTGCACTATTATTATGCTAAATATGAAACAGTAGAAATATACTTATCTGCAGTTTGTCGATGCCTCCGTCACTGTGTTGGTTGCGAGATCCATCGTCGGCACCACCTCCTTGTCGCATCGTAGGTATATCGGCTGTCTTCCTTTTGCACACACTATGCAATATTCGTGACGCTCGCAGTCACGCAGAGTGGAGGAACTCAGCGCACTCACAGAAGCAGCACCGGATAAGTTTGTTCAGGATTGGGCCGTGAACAGTAGGTACGCGTTGCGATCTGTAAAATCGCCTAAGCTATTCGCAGTCTTTCGGGGTGCACGGAAAGATTGCTCACGGAGGAACAGAACTATCCAAGAAATAGTGGGCATCGTCGAGCCTGATCACTACGTCGCGCACTGCAAGCTCGTTGTACGAGCTTGTTTACACTGGGCTTCTTCGATGTTTAGCCGCCATGCTCGCCCGATGAATGTATGTGATGACGCCACCACAGCGTTCCCTCGGTATAATGCGAAGCGTACTAAATTACAAATTAGTCGAATACACATTCAGTGTACATCTTGTAAGCTTTAAAATGCTTTTAAACCACTTTAAACTAACTAATAATATTGTATCAAATGCATTTGTTTTATAACTCGCTTGTGCTTGTAATGCACTCGGTGGAACGACAAACAAGTGAAAGAATGCGCGACCATGCACCGACGGTATGATCACGTGAGCCCCAGTTTGTCGACCGCCCAGAAGGCAACGCCCAAGGAATGTTAGCCACCCAGAGTGAATCTAGATAAACCAATGAAACTGGAGGCTTGTCGAAAGATAAACTGTGTCTCGGTACCATTCGTGCCTTCATCTTGGGGTGTCGCCAGAGCTCGTGAAGATCCCGAGTTTCGCCAAACTCGGCGCATCCTGCATAGCACCCCTGCACTCATAACATGGAAAGCATTGCCCTGTTCTCCCTTCAATTGTACCATAAACTAAATTCAATGCCGAACGATTCCGAAAGTTCTTTGTTGCGCTGCTACGTTTTCAAGATCACCTGTAATTGCAACAGTGGCTTATTTCAGATTTCAAGGCACGCACTTTAGACTACGCGTTCAATCAGCTACAGAGCGATTGAACGCTGCACGCCTATGTACTGGCGTGCAACAGGCGTTCTTATCAGTTATTTGCTGTTCATCTTTAAATTTATGCTAATGGTACAAACTCTGATGCAAACATGTTGGGACTTCAAACTGCAAAAACAAACCACCATTAGTTAGGCCGTCATGCCACTACTCTTGCGTGCCGAGCGGCTACTAATGAAAGCTTTCAGCGTTACGCTTTGCCATAAACTCCGTCGCACGTAGAGGTAATCCAGACATGATCGGTGAACCTGTGTAGCTTCACATTATGGTTCTGCCACGAGAGTTATGTGTGGACCGGAAAAGGAAAGCTGACTTTTTGGGAGCCTCCTTTATTTAGTGGTGACGTCGCCTCTGTTCTTTTAATATGTGCGTCGAAGAAAATGGCTTGGCATGTCCTTTCAAACGATTTTCCGCAAGGCTTCGCGAGAAACATTAGGAGGTTCGGAGTTTCTGAAATCATCCCTGCGGAAAAAAAGACACGGCACGAGAAAGCTTGGCGAAACAGAGCAAGGAGAAAAGAAAGCTAAACGGACAGGTCACCATGACCGATAAGGGTGGGAGACCTTGAGTGAGGTGATCGTACGTGAAAACAACTATTGCAGTACACTGGGACGCTCTGGTAGATATATAGAGATGTCTCACATTGTACAATTTAAGGAAGCGACACTGAAGGCAATGCGAATTTTTCTGTCTGTTTTACCCGCCGCGCCGTCTGCGCGCGCGCGCGCACGCACGCACGCACGCACACACGCACACACACACACACACACACACACACACACACACACACACACACACACACACACACACACACACACACACACACACACACGCGCGCGCGCACGCGCACACACACATGTATGTGTTTGTGTGAATTTAGCCGCTTCCTGTACACCGCTTCCTATTACATTTTCGCAGTCCACAAGAAACAAGAATTCACAGCCGTGCTATAGCTGTTTTACACTTGTTATGTAAAAATGAAATGTGTGTATATATATATATACATACTCTTAACCCTTCCTCGCTCCTCGCCCACACGTCTTGCCAGGGGAAGGACGTTCGCTCACTTAACTTAAAGAACACCAACGCCGAGGTGCGAGTGCCATTAAGGGGCGCCTTCATAAAAGATTGGGGTCGCCTACCAATAATAGTTGGTAGGCGACCCAAATAATTCTAATTTTATTCCATATATATATATATATGTATATGACGCCACTCCACAACGTCAAACTTTTGCATAAATGATGCGATGGTCCGAAGGGAGTCGAGTTGTCACAGCAAATATGCATATTGCTACTGCGCTTGTAGCAGTTGTTTTCGAATTACAGGACAAGGGTAAAAGATGGAAAGAAACATACATATCAGCTGAGATGTCGTCTGCAATAGCGCACCAACGAAAAGTGGCAGGCGACCCCAATATTTTATTAAGTTGCCTCTTAATGGCACTCGCACGTCGGCGTTGGTGTTCTTTAGGTTAAGTGAGCGAACGTCTTTCCCCTGGCAAGACATGCGGGCGAGGAACGAGGAAGCGCTAGGAGAAAGCGCAGGGCACGCCACCTGGAGGGCCGTATATATCCCCCTAGTGAGCGGCGCACGAAGCGCACCTTATGTGGCCTCTCCGGTGCTGTCGTCAAAGCACGTAAGGAGCGCGCGCGCGGAGCTGTTGCCACCAAGCGAGCGAGCGAGGGAGCAGGTGCGCGCCAGGAGAGGAAAAGCGATAGAGGAGAGAGCGACGTCACACCCGCTTTGTTATGCAGATGTTTATTATGTGTCAAACATCTGTTTCCTATGAATTAGCAGGTTAAATATCGTGCCACCTTCTTGTGTGTGAGTTCATTAGTGACCTAATTACTTTAGCTTTCAACTTCCGGATTTCTAGGAAATTCGCCGAAGTCCTGCTCACATGGCGGGTCTCTAAAGTGTGCTATTCTGTGCTTTGGTGTGCAGTAATCAATGGTATTTAATTAATTTTATTTATTTCATACACTTGAGTAACTCAACTTGTAGCTAAACATATCATCTGATATGATACCTATAGTGAAACTCATGAATTTGTGCTCTGCTATTTTGTTTGCTATTTCTTTATGATATATATTGAATTTCGTCCCCGGTCGTCTAAGGAGGTGAACCGGATGTGCTGAGCAAAAAACAAGAGCTCGATGGTTGTGCCAATAAAAAGTGCGTTCTTACCTACACGCAGCAGTAGTCTTACTCCGGCAAAGTAGGAAAGGAAGAACAGAGGGTGAAGGGATGAAGTAAAGGATAGCAAAACAGGTCCCACCGATTTTACCGGTGCCACACACACACACAAAAATAATAATAAAGAAACATTAGGAAATGGTCACTATAATTTAAAGGGGTTTACATTCACTCATAAGGGAGCAGTATGACCACACTGCTGTGCCGAAAAAGTCCCTATTATCCTGAAGCAAAAAATGTGTTTTTTTAATGAGGGAGAACATCGATAATATTAAATACAAATATGTTTGACGCTATTGTGTTCTGTACTGGTAATTGTGCATTCACTGATATTTTAAAGAGAAACTAGTTTCCCACGCACATACACGCGCACGCACACGCACAGACGGACGGACGGACGGACGGACGGACGGACGGACAGACCGACAAACGGACAGACAGACGGACAGAAAACCATGGGCGCAAGAGACAGTAGTGGCGAGATATCGTAATATGTTTATTTAAGCCCCTCAAAGGCACACGTTAGGAATCTGCTTAGCCCAGTGGCCGTAGCGCTATACTTCTCTACTAGAGTTCGCCGGTTCGATGCCAAACGAATTTGTATCTCGGTGGAACGCAAGAAACTTCATGTACCGTGCTTTGGGCGCAGGTTAAATGAACCCAGCTTGCCAAAATCAAACCGCAGTGGAGAGCTCCACTACGGCGTCTGACTGAGCAGTTGCTGAACGTTCACCTGATGGTGTAACTGAATATTAGAAAACGATCACGCAATTTCACCAGAAGGGCGAAGCACTGACAGCAATATAAAGATTTAACGTTGGGCTTGAACCCCTCGCAAGGTGTTATAGCCATACGCGGGTGCGAATATACGCGGACGCCACATACACGGACGCGCCAAAATTTCTGGCACCCTTCTAAACAAGCGTAGCCCCGTAGGGGCATTGCACTTCTCTGCCCGCTGCCCGTCGGCACCAGTGTACGAGGGCGAATCAGAAAGTCTGGACACTCCGAGCGCATTTCGGGCGTCGGCGTCGCCGTGAGGCTCTGTATAAAGTCGAAGGAAGATAACACCGCCGGCGCGCGCCCGACGCTGTGTGTGCGAGTGAAGGCGTGCGAGGGCAGCCCACGATCAGGGCTCAATCTCGGCCGCGCGACAGAGACGAAAGCGGGGAGTAAGCGCGCACTCGTCGATCGTGCGCAAGGCACCCAACGTCGCGAGGCACCTGGAGGAGGGGAAAAAAGGGGGGGTGGCGGGGCCGGCATTTTACTCCGGCTGCAGCTGGGCGTCTGGCGGCTACGTGCAGTCGAGCGGCCGTATCTTGAGAGAGATGTGGGTTGGGGGCCGAGTGTAGGTGCGTCGGCGAGTCGTAGCTTTGTGTGTGCTGTGTGTTCTCGGCGCTCGCTTTGCGTTGCAGCGATAGACAGCACGAATGTCACTTCGCTCGCTGTCGCTTCCGCGTTTTCTCAAGCCGGCGTTTTGAGAGCGAGTTACAGCGGTCATCGAGTCAGACATGTTCATGTTTGCTTGTGCGCGCGTCATGCCCTACTTGTTAATTGAGTTAACGTGCCTATCTTTACAAGTCTATACGGCTAATAAAACTAGTACCTGTCCACTAATTTGCTATCGAAATCGATGCTTAGCCTTTCGTGCGAAACAGCGACTTTCTTGTTAGTCAAAATAAGGTTGATACAGGTATTTACATATATACGTACTATTCTACAAATCATAAACTATTTTTCCACATAGTCTTCGCACCGGTTCAGGCCTTTGTCCCATCGCAGCACTAAAATTTAGATACCCCTCTCGTGGCCTCCCCAAATGCACATTGTCATGCAAGCCTTCACGGCCTTTTGCGAACTCGCAAAGCCCCCGCATCACACTTCTCAACGCGAGCCACCTTTTCCCAAACGTGGGCTGCATTTCCCTGTGAATTTCGATGGGGGTTCGTGTATTGCTCCATAGAAAAGGAACCGCACTTTGAAAAGGAACCGCACTCCTACGGCGTGGGCGTGCGAAGCACAACTGCCGTGTTCAATAGCTGACAGCAGCGCCATGCCGCGGAGCTACCGGCAGATAAGGCCGGGCGGTTCCAAGAAAGCTCCACCACTCGGAATGGATATGTTGACTTCGCATTCACAGCAGTAATTTGGCTAAAAAAATATAGAGCAGACTTTCTTATTGGCACTCATAAATTCAGATTGTGATCACTAATATTGTTTAACACGTTTTAAAATTCTGAGAAGGTTTCGTATGTAAAGCAGCGCTGTGAAAAAAAAATCTCTGATAACTTTAATTAGCATGGTGATTCTCAAGTTTTTAAGGAAAAGTGACTCACTTTAACAAATGCTAAACAGGATGAAGGCGAAAGCCTGCGCGCCCACAAGACATTATTACATTACTTGACATTTTCATTCTAATCCATTGTTACTGGCTATACTCGTTTTCTCCAACCAAAGGTCGTGGATTCGAGTGCTTTAATTACCTATAGCTTAATTAACTTCGCCTTGATGAAGACCAAACGTAGTGGTTTCTGCCCTCGACCTTCACGATGCTTATTGGAATCCAACTTTGTGATACGGCCGGCTTGCCCATATCTCCATGTTGGGTCGTGGGTCCGAGTGCCTTAATGAACCATATCTTAATTACCTGCGCCCTAATTAACTTTGCCATAATTAACTCCAGCAGTCGAGTGTTCGACCCCCCCCCCCCCTTTTTTGTGCCATTGAATTCTGGTGCCACAACGTCGGACGGTCAACTCTTTATCCCGTAAGTCGTCTAAGCCTTTCGCCTTTATAATTACGGGAAGATATATAGATTTGCTTTGAGCAACAGTGGCGGCTAAATTGTATAGTATCTACCTTGCATGTACGGCCCAGAGAAGTGGTAAATGGTGCTTGTATGAGAAGGTTGTTTGACATGTAATCTTGAACCCTGTAGGTTTTAGGTAGACCCATTCAAGAGCTAAAGGGTAGCCGACGCCTTAATGTGCGTTAACATCTCCTTATATCATATCAGAACAGGTATTCGGCTTTAACTCAGGAAGAGGACCTTAGTGTTGAAGCAATAAACGACAATCTTATGGGCATCATTAATGAGTGTGCAATAGAAGTCGGCGGTAACTCCGTTAGACAGGATGCCAGTAAGCTATCGCAGGAGACGAAAGATCTGATAAAGAAACGCCAATGTATGAAAGCCCCTAACCCTACAGCTAGAATAGAACTGGCAGCACTTTCGAAGTTAATCAACAAGCGTAAGACAGCTGACATAAGGAAGTATAATATGGAAAGAATTGAACAAGCTCTGAGGAACGGAGGAAGCCTAAAAGCAGTGAAGAAGAAACTAGGAATTGGCAAGAATCAGATGCATGCGTTAAGAGACAAAGCCGGCAATATCATTACCAATATGGATGAGATAGTTCAAGTGGCTGAGGAGTTCTATAGAGATTTATACAGTACGAGTGGCACTCACGATGATAATGGCATAGAGAATAGTCTAGAGGAAATCGAAATCCCACAAGTGACGCCGGAAGAAGTAAGGAAAGCCTTAGGAGCTATGCAAAGTGGGAAGGCAGCTGGGGAGGATCAGGTAACAACAGATTTGTTGAAGGATGGTGGGCAGATTGTTCTAGAAACACTGGCCTCCCTGTATACACAATGCCTCATGACCTCGAGCGTACCGGAATCTTGGAAGAACGCTAACATAATCCTAATCCATAAGAAAGGGGACGCCAAAGACAAAAATTATAGACCGATCAGCTTACTGTCCGTTGCGTACAAAGTATTTACTAAGGTAATTGCAAATAGAATCAGGAACACCTTAGACTTCCGTCAACCAAAGGGCCAGGCAGGATTCCGTAAAGGCTACTCAACAATAGATCATATTCACACTATCAATCAGGTGATAGAGAAATGTGCGGAATATAACCAACCATTATATATAGCTTTCATTGATTACGAGAAAGCGTTTGATTCAGTCGAAACCTCAGCAGTCATGGAGGCATTGCGGAATCAAGGTGCAGACGAGCTGTATGCAAAAATACTGAAAGATATCTATAGCGGCTCCACAGCCACTGTAGTCCTCCATAAAGAAAGCAACAACATCCCAATAAAGAAAGGTGTCAGGCAGGGAGATACGATCTCTCCAATGCTATTCACAGCGTGTTTACAGGAGGTATTCAGAGACCTGGATTGGGAAGAATTGGGGATAAGAGTGAATGGAGAATACCTTAGTAACTTGCGCTTCGCTGATGATATTGCCTTGCTTAGTAACTCAGGGGACCAACTGCAATGCATGCTCACTGACCTGGAGAGGCAGAGCAGAAGGGTGGGACTAAAAATTAATCTCCAGAAAACTAAAGTAATGTTTAACAGTCTCGGAAGGGAACAGCAGTTTACGATAGGTAGCGAGGCACTGGAAGTGGTAAGGGAATACATCTACTTAGGACAGGTAGTGACTGCTGATCCGGATCATTAGAGTGAAATAATCAGAAGAATAAGAATGGGCTGGGGTGCGTTTGGCAGGCATTCGCAGATCATGAACAGCAGGTTGCCATTATCCCTCAAGGGAAAAGTGTATAGCAGCTGTGTCTTACCAGTACTCATCTACGGGGCATAAACCTGGAGGCTTACGAAAAGGGTTCTACTTAAATTGAGGACGACGCAACGAGCTATGGAAAGAAGAATGTTAGGTGTAACGTTAAGGGATAAGAAAGGAGCAGATTGGGTGAGGGAACAAACGCGCCTTAATGACATCTTAGTTGAAATCAAGAAAAAGAAATGGGCATGGGCAGGACATGTAATGAGGAGGGAAGATAACCGATGGTCATTAAGGGTTACGGACTCGATTCCGAGGGAAGGGAAGCGTAGCAGGGGGCGACAGAAAGTTAGGTGGGCCGATGAGATTAGGAAGTTTGGAGGGTCAACATGGCCACAATTAGTACATGACCGGGGTAGTTGGAGAAGTATGGGAGAGGCCTTTGCCCTGCAGTGGGCGTAACCAGGCTGATGATGATGATGATGATTATGATATCCTATCAATAATAGGAGGAGGAGGATGAAAAGAAAGGTAGGGAGGTCAACCAGATGCACGTCTGGTTCGCTAGTCTACACAGGCGAAGGGGTTTAAAGGAAGAAAAGAAAGGAGAAGGAGGGAAGAATGTACGATCAGTGTGAGTATATGCGGATGTCCATAACTTCACGCCTATAATCGGTCAGTGAGGCTGGTCGCTTTCATGAAATGTAGCAGTGCCCGCGTCGTTTTGTAAGCCTGCGATGCATGGGGCCATGGCCCGAGAATCTTAGTCTCTGAAAATGGTCTGTTATCTAATCGGTTTACCACCATGTGAAGAAGGTCGCGTTCGCTTTTCATAAAGATAACAAAAACGCAAAACATGCTCAATAGTCTCTTCACAGTTGCACGAGTCACAGATCGGTGTGTCAGACATTCCAATAAGGAATGAGTAGGCTTTCCTAAAGGCCACCCCTAACCAGAGGTGGCGCAATAAAGTTGCATCACGGCGGGATAAGTTCGGTGGGATCTGCAGCTTCAATGTAGGATCCATACGGTGGAGACGGCAGTTGGAGAAAATGAGGGAGTTTCACAAAGCTTCAGTCTTGGTTTGACAAAGTAAACAAAGACCCCCTCGCAGTATCTGTGCTTGATAAAGGTGTAGGAAGTGTCAGGGTTTATTTATGGGCTGACCGGGTAGCATCGTCAGCAAGGTCATTTCCGACGATTCCACAGTGCCCCGGAAGCCATTGGAAGATGACGTCATGTCCGTTTATGAGGGGTTGATGGAAAACCTTTCTGGTCTCAAACACCTGTTGGTCATGGCTCTTGTGTCGTAAGGCTGACTGCAGACTCTGAAGGGCTGCTTTAGAGTTACAAAAAACGACCCACTGTATCAATAAAGATAAGCGTGTAGCAGACGTATACACAAATATACACGGAGCAGCACGACGACGGCGACGCCACACGGCAAAAATATAATTTCTGTCGCAGTACAAATCCTGCACAGTGATCACAATAGTTTCGGAGCAATGTTAGGGTATTGTTATTGGCAGAAGATGATATGCATAGAGAGCGAGAAAATAAAAGCAACTTCATAAAAACTATGATGTGACAGATATGTCACACATCCACTATACTCGCATGATCCGATGAGAACACATATGAGTCAAATGTGTTCGCATCTGATAGTACGAGGTTATTAGGTATGTGGCATATGTGTCGTACGAGATATTTTTCGTAGAGGACAGACATGTAGGTGAATCAGACACACTACCTGTTTGCTGCCCTGCGCATGAGAAAGGTGCCAAGAGCTGGTAGGAAAGAAAGCAAAGAGGACCCTGTTAGCGCGCGTCCATCCAGTGGTGCCAAAAGATACTACATTCCATTACTGAGGTTTGTCGACTTCAGGAACTGGAGCAAGAACCTTCTCCTTTCTTACCATGTGTCGAATGTGGACTCGGTTGACAGATCTGGTGTCACTTATACAATTACCGTTAGTCATGGTGATTTAACGCCGTACCAAGATGAAGTAGCTAGTTGAAGCAGCGTGGTCAGACGGAAATGATATGTTGTGAAGAGGCCTCACATCGGCAACAATAGTGAACAGCGAGGACACACTACAGGAGCATGTAAGCATATCAACGGTGTCTATCCTTCACAAGAGAGATCTATGATCCTAAGAAAATTGTCCGTTGTGGGATCTGATGACTTTCTAATCGCACTCAGCCTATGATGCTGTCTGGTCGCCTTATCGCTATCATGAGTAGCGGCGAGGGCAGCACATCACTGGCGCAAACCGCGCAGCGACCGCCTTCCTCGGCACCCTGCTATTTCTGAAGCGATATCACACCAAGGTAAATGCGCTGTTTTCACATGAGCCACGTTTCAGAACATTCCAATTGCGACCCGCAAGTGGACATGCTACTGGCTTTGTTTTCGTATTTCGAGCGATTTTTTTTTTACGAAACAGAACAAATTATTTGGAACAGTGAGGTAGTTGCAGGCTCGTAAATTATATGTTTTCCAAGAGCACCCTATAACTTCCTTACTGAGAGTTTCGCCCAAGATTCACACTTGTGATTTTCGATCATTATTCTTGACTAATTGTGCAATTAGGTAGGATAATGAAATAGTGTAACTTCGTTCATATAATAGTCAAAAACATACATTTCTTCGGGTCCTTCAAGAGTGTTTTGACGTGGTTTTGGGCTTAATTTGGTTAAATTGAGCTAGGATGCCCTGTAAAACAGGGAAACTATTGTAGCTTCTGTTAGCCAAAGGCGTTCTCCTCTTAGCACTCTCTTTAACTTTTGTCGTCTTCGACCACTTATCATTACTAGTAATAGTAGTAAAAGTAGTAGTAGTAGTAGTAGAAGTAGTACTATATTGCGATATGTTTTCATATGCATCCCGTACGTATTGACCACTGAAGTTGAACTAGCCAGTGAAGATTAACACACGAAACTTTCAAGAAGTACCACGTATTTACGCATACTATGACTGCAAGTATAGCGGAGTACATAGGTAAATTATTTTTTTCATTTTATTTATTGTACCCCTCAGGGCCAAGGGCATTACATAGGGGGAGTGGTAAGTACAAAAGAATACAAAAGAAGTAATTACAACAGAAAGTACAAAAGAAGACGACAAATACAGT
Organism: Dermacentor andersoni; assembly: GCF_023375885.2. Taxonomy (NCBI): domain Eukaryota; kingdom Metazoa; phylum Arthropoda; class Arachnida; order Ixodida; family Ixodidae; genus Dermacentor; species Dermacentor andersoni. The sequence continues at coordinate 53,848,805 of NC_092821.1, forward strand.
TGGTTTCAGTAACGTTTAAATGACACCTATATATACAATAATAGCTAAGGCTTCACGTAACTGCTTATAATTAGTAAGGCCTACAACTTCAGCGGGAAGATGGTCCCAGTAACGTGAGAATCGCGGCACGAAAGATTGTGAGAAACATTTTGTGTTGCATGACAAAATGCCGACTTACCTTAAGGACACTGCAAAGTCAAAAAAAGGGACTGACAGAGGTTAGTAGCACACGTGGTATAAAGGCTATAAACAGGGATGAGGTGCCCTAGAAAGGCTGGTCAACATTTCGGTAAGAGGACCTATCTCCGTCGAAGGCGGCCTCGTCATCCTCGGCACGTTAGTTTTAACGGGTTAGTAGTGCTACGTCACATGCTGTCGTCGGTGGCGGATGGCTGTATACGGAGAGACTGCGAAGAAAATGAGCGCTGTCGCCTGACCGCTCTAGGGCTGGTTCCTAGGATGAGGAGATAAGGGCGGGAGAGTGGGAAGGCGGCAGAAAAATAAAATAAAAAAAAAAGAGATCTAGGAGGGTGTTGCGGAAGCGAGAGGTTAGGCAGCCTTCGGAAGTGTCGTAGGTGGCGCGCCTCTGTGGGTTTAGAATGGAATTCTCAGGTATTACGTGCAAAACCACAATTTCATTATGAGGCACGCCGTAGTGGGGAACTCCGCATTAATCTGACCACCAGGGGATGCTTAACATACTCCCAATGCATGGGACACTGGCATTTTTACATTTCGCCCCCATCGAAATGCGGCCGCCGCTGTGGTTTTGTAAGAGCCGATCAGCCGGTCACTGTGCGAGCAACAAAAAGACGCGTGTTGAAAGAATGTCTTCAGAAGCGTAGCAGCAATGCGTCCGGTACTTTTGAAGGTGTTAAGATGGCGACATGGAGTCCGGGGGCAATCGATAGGGTAGTTGGAAGGCAGCAGCGTGGCCTTTCAAGCGACGTTAGCCTGAGTAGTTCCGCGTTAGCGAAGTAACGGTGGTATACAGAAGTGGCGCGATCCTGTGCGTTCGAGTCACCGAAAAAGGTATCCTGGCGTGTGGAACTTTGTAATGGGTTGGTGTGGATTTTTAAAAGAAAAAAAAAGAAATAAAATAAAATAAAACATCCGATCATATAGGAGGGTGACAGGAGAAAAAAAAACGGCAACGGGCAGGTGTGAGTCCCACCACCTCCCAGAAGGCAGGTCGCGAGCATTGGCCACACGACCAGTCTTGTGATCATGTTATTAGTGTATTGGAACATGGTCAGTCTAGATAAATTTGTACCATTCCTAGATTCTTATCACCCAACAGTAAAATTCACATCATAATGTTCAATTGAGCGCATAAACTTTCCGGACACAATATACAGGGTGTTTCAGCGAACCCTTTCAAAAATTTTTAAAGCTTGCCTGTGGCAGATAGCTCAGTTCTAGTTTATGAGCCGGTCTACTCGAAGCGGTGGACATTATTTGCACAAACAATTGAAATGCAAAATCGACTAATTTACAAGAATTCAGTAATTACCATTTTAGATAATTATCTTAACACCTGTATTGCAATTTACAAATTCTAGCAGTGGACTTCGCAAGGCGGATCCACTTAGAATGAATAATCAGGAAGACACGAGTTTCGAAATATAAATTCGGGAACATTGCGGAGAAATGCATAGGTGTTCCAGTTACTTGTGTGCTTCAGTGCATGAAACGATGTTTTGTTAACAAATTAAGTGGAACACCAATGCCTTTCTCCGAAAAGTTCGGGAATTTATATATCGAAACTGGTGTTATCCTGAAAATTCGTTCCAAGTGGATCCGCCTCGCGAGCTCCACGGCTGGACTTTGTAAATTGCAATATGGGCCATAATGCAATTATTTAAAACTTAATTAGTGCATTTTTATTAATTAGGCGATTTCGGATTTCAATTTTGGTGCAAGTATTGTCCACCACTTCGGGTAGACCAGCTCATCAACTAGAATTGTAATATCTGCCACAGGCAACCTTTAAAGATTTTTGAAAATGTTCGCTGAAACACCCTGTATATTGATAACGGGACACTAAAGACAACGCTCTACAGGAAACCTTTTGATAAACAGTACCTAGAATATACAAGCCACCATCCAAGACATTGCAAACAAGGCATCCTTAAAGGTCAAGCCGCACGACTGCGTCGCATTTGGCTTGACCACCAAGACTACATAGATAGACATGATCACCTTAAAGGAGCGTTAATAAACGTGGACCACCCGAACATTTCCCTTCAAAATGCCTATACCTATACAACCAAACTTGATCGAGCGGAGGTACTGAAACACCGCCGTAAGATAACAAGAACAATAACGCCTCTTCTCCTACAAAATTCTGAAATGTACTCCCAAGCGTGAAGAACATCCTTAGTAAATTCGACCTAATTTTCACCGCCGACCAGAAACTAAGGTTTAAGATCTAAGATCCTTGGCGACCCGCCCGGAGCTGCTTTTCAAGAACTAATTTGAAGGACGTTCTTGTATATGCCAAAGGAAAAGACGAAGCCAATATCCGGTCCCTGTGGCCACCCCAGGTGCTCCAAATGCAAACATACTTACTCTACTACTACAGAAAAGTACAGCGTCGCATTACCTTCACAAGGTAACTTCGAGCTTCACCTGCACGTCAAGCCATGTAGTCAACTTTTTACAATGTGCCGCTTGTAACAAAAATGCATAGGTGAGCCTAGACAACAAATTCATACAAGACTCAACGGCCATGGCGCAGACACAAAACCCAATTTACTTAAAGCAGCATCCAAATACTTCATTGAACATGGCCATATATTCGACAAAACGGAGCTCTATATACCACAAACAAATTTTCGTTCGCCTCGCGAGAGGAAATATACAGAATTCTACCTCGTAGACAATTTTAAATGCTCACAACCGACGGGGATAAATTTGGCACATGGCAACTTAGAATCGCTAAAAGCTATAACTTGAACCTGAAATTCTCATTTTTAACAAAGGTACAGAACATGTTATGCCACCAGCTAACCCCGATTCTCAAGCTCACCTGTTCCTTCATTTCCACTTCTTCTCTGCCTGTCCCCTAAAACTCAATTTATGATTCTCTTTCGCGCTTTTACGCATATATCGACCATAGGAGCCCTCTTCCCATTTAGACGTGCGCGTACCCCTTTCTTTTCTGCTGTCACCCTCCTATTTGTTCCGATGTTTTTTTTTGTTTCCTTTCTTCTTTTTTTCTTTTAAAGATCCACACCGACCCATTACAAAGTCCCAGATGCCAGGATACCTTTTTGGGTGCCTGCCTCGAACACAAAGTATCGCGCCACTTCTGTATGCCACCGTGACTTCGCTTACGCCGAAATACTCAGGCTAACGTCTCTTGAAAGGCCACGCTGCTGCCTTCCGACTACCCTATCGATTGCCCCCGGACTCCGTGTCGCCATCTCAACACCTTAAAAAGTACCCGACGCATTGCTACTAGGCTACTGAAGTCATTCTTTCAACCCGTGTCTTTTTGTTACTCGCACAGTGACCGGCTGATCGGCTCTTCCAAAACCACAAACGCACCCCGACTACGACATCTCTGAAAGATTGCTAACCTCTACTTGCCCCAGCACCCTCCTGTATCCTTTTTCTTTTTTTTTCTTTACAGCGTAGCTGTTTATGGCTAGGGTTCCGTGAAATTTTCACGTGTACGAGCCAAAACTATCATTATCATCAATGGCTCGCGCGTTAGTCATCGTTTTCTTTTTTATAGCTAACTGCTTGGCGTGCCTGGGCGTGACCGCGCGAACGCGCTGGTGCCCCTGCTCGCGCGCTCGTCGTCGTCGTCTACTTCCACAGCTGGCTTCGTTGCCGCTCATCAAGCCAGAGTTCTCACGCTGACCCTCGCGCTCCTGCCACTGCTCGCGCCTTCGTTCATCATCATGCCCCCTATGTTCCCATACTGCCCTTCTCTCTGCGAAGGCACTGACAGCAGTGGCACACTGCCAGTCGGTACGGTGATTTTGATCTCAAAGTCTTGGTACATAACGAACGTGTACAATGAGTGTATAACACGAAATGCGTTTGTACCTTTGTTCAAAGTTCTGTGTCGTCTCTTTGTCTTGTGCCACACAGCGTCGCTGGTCATCCAATTTAACAGAGTGGAAATGGCTCATGATTCCTTTTTCTTTCTGACGTCTTCCCACACTCCCGCTCGTGTCACCTGTTCTTAAGCTAGAACTACATGGTGCGTTTTTTGGCGCGATTGATGCGCGGAGCGCAGGAGTAGTGTTGGGAGTAGAAAAGAACGCGCCGCATCGCGTTGGCGCGCCGGCGTCCACCAATGAAAGTGGAGCGCGTGTGACCCGTCATGCTATAGATCACGATTTAGTTCCCTCAGCGCCACCACATGGTGTTGCCCTCCGTGGCGTCTTGGCGGAACAGCTCGGGCAACACCCGACAGACGCGGCGCAACCGGTGCGCAACCGCCGTGCTCATGCGGGTGCTGACGCGTCAGCGGTGGAGCGGGCGTTTGCCGCGCGTCGCGGTTTCGCGAGTGGAAAACGCACCATGAGGTTCCAGCTTTAGAAACCACGCCTAGAGGCGTCAAACGACAGCGCTCATTTTCTTTTCAATGTTTCCGTTTACAGCTATCCGCCACCAAGAACGACCACACGTGACGTCACTCTACGAACCTATTAAAACTAACCTGCCGAGGATGACGAGGTCGCCTTTGACGAAGAAAGGTCCTCCTATCGAGCACCTTATTCCTGTTTATAACCTTCTTAATAGGATTGTGTTGGATTTATTTATTTATTTATTCAGTACCCACAGGCGCCAGAAGGCATTACAGTGGGGGGGGGGGGGGAGGTGTTACAGAACAGTTATAAACTTTCACAAAAGATCTTCTTTTTACCCGACGTGAGAAAAAAAAAGGGATTACGATACGATTTGCTACTGAAATCCTACGTGTGCGTCGATCTCTAGATTCCTAAGGAAAGTGGATGTTGCCTAAGTTCAAATTGATACATGCAACCTTGCAGAAGCAGGAAGCACCGCCTTCTAATGGTGCAAGTATGTTCGTGCAGTTGGAGGGGTACCGACGCGGTTCGCTAGCGAATGCTTTTGTGTGGACGCATCCGTTCTTACTATACTGCGAAACTGACGACTAGTATGTTGCGCCACTTACATAACTGAAGAAGTAAGGCAGCCGTTCCCTGATTACGTTCTACGTAATAAAAAAGCCTTAATACTAGGAAAGAAACTGATAATTCAGTAGAAGGCCGACTTTTACTTCGGAACCGCTTTAGCGGGGTTGAATTCGATGTGACTATGATCGCAGTTGCCGCGCTTACATTCTTGTGGCATCGGATGAAGTAAAAAAATTATGTCCAACTCACCCGGGTTTTTATCCGAGAATAAGTTTAGGATGCTTTGATATGTTTATTTCCGGCACTATGTTGCACCCTGCTGCGTTACGGGTGGCACTCCCCTTACTACAGTGCTTCATCCGTACACGGGAGCCCAACGGTACGTCGAGCGCCACCTCCCCACCACGTGCAGCGCCTGCGTACGCCGCTGGTAGGCGCAGCGTCTGCGACCAGAGGGGAGGTATTCTGCAGGAGTCCACCAGTGGACTGTCCATTTCGGCCGCTGCTGATTGGCTGGTGCCTCTTGTCTTCTGCTCTCTCGCACAGCTGCATCCAATCAGCAGCAGCCGAAATGGACAGCCCACTAGGTGGACTCTTGCAGAATACCCCCCTCCCCCAGTATAACACAGCGTTAAAAAAGAACATCAAGGTGGTATGGTGCCCACGTGCCATGGTACCGGCGGTAGCAATGGTCAAACCAGCGTTCTCGCATTCTTCCCTCCTTACAGCCAGCGTTCAGTCATTCGGGCGCTGCGCATCTGGTCGAAGACGCAGGCGCTGTTGTTTGAGACAATGTGCCAGGGGGGGTATTCTGCAAGAGTCCACCTAGTGGACTGTCCATTTCGGCTGCTGCTGATTGGATGCAGCTGTGCGAGAGAGGACAAGACAAGAGGCACCAGCCAATCAGGAGCGGCCGAAATGGACAGTCCACTAGGTGGACTCTTGCAGAATACTTCCCCTGCACCATCTTTTTCGGTAGTCGTCCCCGGAAACGGTTAAAGAGTCACAAGAAATCGCAGTTAAGCTTGCGATGAACGCTATAAGCATTTTAAATACGACAGTAAAGCGGCCGGTCGCCACGCGCTGACCAGTCCGACTATTCACATTTCACTTTCGAATGAAGCTCAACCGCAGCAGCGTGCACGTCTGGCTTCCTAAGGTGCATTTGGGAAAGCGAATCAAATATGTGTGCTCAACTATACCCACCGAGTGTGCATGTGTTTTAACGCGCTATCCTCTAGTACCTGTTGATAACTGCCGCATAAAGCGAGCCCAGCTCGTAAACAGGGGAGTGTGTGTTTCTTAAATCTTGTATTCTCCTACAGATATTTTTCTTCTAAAAAATTTTTGGAACGAAAACACAGGGGCTTCGAGAGCGTGTATGAAGACACCGAGGCGATAAGCGCAGGTTGCCGAGTCGGCCAAGTTGCAGGATAGCTTCCGTATAGTGAGGAATATTTATAGATGTGAGTGAGGACGTCCGAATGAAGAAGTAAATAATTGCAACGAATTCGCTGTTAACTGTCTGCGATGCTACAGCTAGATATATTATGTGCAACTATTACTAATTTTCTATAGCGTCACGTTAACGAAATTAATATAGTGCCTTGCCGACCTGCCATCTTGTCGTATAATTTCTCCGGGTTACGCCTCATTCGCAATAGTGATAATTTTGACGTTACTTGAAAAGATTTCAGTACGTTTTGACAGTAAAGTAAAAGTCTACGCGCTCTCCTGCAGGACGAATTTACTTCATGACTTTCTTCATTCGGAAAACAAGCTTTAGGTGGAACCACCTTCTCGATTCTGAAGTCACCACCCGGGAAACCGAAAACAGCAAGAAAGCTTTACTCAATATAACTTTACACCCAATATACTCAAATACAAAGTCACTAGTAAAACGTACTCATTTCGGATCATTATATTCCTTCATCATAGTTTCATGTGGGCGCTAAAATAAATAAATAATTAAATAAACAGGTAAATTCCTTAAACCGGTTCTGATGGCCTTGACGAATTCTGAACCATGAAGCTGGACTGTCTATGGCTGCACTTATTATACGTTCCCTTGCGAGGCACGAATATATTCTAATAATCGCCCTGGCTTCGATGATGTGCATGAATACACTTTAAAGCTTCTTTTATATTTTGCATGCGCCGCTGTAAAATATTTCTGTTTGCAACATGCACGTGTGCTTGTCTATTGAACAAAAAATTGATATCCATAACGCTCCTTGCGGGAAATCTGAAACTACGCTGATATTACCGTTATATTTACCCTAAATGTCCAATAAGTTAACGTTCAGATCCACACTGAGAGCTGAAATATTAGGCCTTAGGATTGATTTCACGTTGAAATTATGCTTATTTTCAATGAGAAATAAATGGCGCATTACGCCCTAGATATATATGTTTATAAAACAGAAGCTCAGAATCTTTGATACCATGTCACAACACTAAATATTGGAAGCGTCGCCATTTCGGGCTCCCCGAAAGAGTTGAATTTCGAGTGCTTGTAGAATAGACAACAATCTTGGTATTTCTGAAGCGTGTGGAAATGTCCATCAAAGTTCTCGGGTTATGCAGGACTCCTGTACAAAAATTTATTGGTTTACTTATTGATCCATGACCATTCGCCTGGACTGAATTAACGATCTGAACGCACACGAGAGAACTGATTGGCCATAAAATTCAGCTTTTATTCCCGATAATGTTCCGCACATTAAGCTAAACGACCTAGAGCTCACATGGAAATGAAGCATACGGCGACGTCCACAAGATCGTTTGTTTCTCGCTCCCGAACGAAATCACTACCAAAAATATTGTTGAAGCATGAAATCATAGCAAGGCTAATAATGCTAGCTTAAAGCAGTTCAGCACGCTACACCTGACGGACCATAATATGTGCCTGTTGTGAGCGAGTGAAGGTTCTGCAGTGCGTGGCGACGTGAATGGACATTTACTGCATTTCTGGATTTCTCTTGCAGTGTATGCACAATATTTGTGCGATATGTTCAGTTTATACACGTGGCAATGATTAGTTTCATCGCAAAACTTCCTCATACACTATTTTCGCTGAACGTTCAAAATTATACGTGTAGCAATAACTAGTCACTGGAAATTAGACAATATGCCTATTCTTTACCTACGCCCTTATCGTGCCTATTCAAAATGTATAACGTCGACCTAGGGGTCGAGAAACCTTTTCGCAGCACTTTTATTGTGCCCCTTAGTGTTTATTTATATGTTGGCGCCTATCTTGAATTTTGGGAGTCTGAAAAATCTATTTCCGGTGTTTCGGCCTAGTCTGATTTTCTTTATAACATTATCAATGACTGGGGAACGTGGCCTGCCTTTGTTTCTTGCTTTTTTTTTGGTACAGAAAGAGAACGTTCAACAGTTATCACCAGCGAACATTATGGAATTGCGAAGTGCGTTGGATAATTGGAAGTTCTATAGAAAAGTCTTCCCCTACTTTCGATTGTTGAGGGTTTGATATATTTATTTATTTCCTTATTCGCCTATGTATGTATGTATGTATGTATGTATGTATGTATGTATGTATGTATGTATGTATGTATGTATGTATGTATGTATGTATGTATGTATGTATGTATGTATGTATGTATGTATGTACGCGTGCGTGGTGTATGTGCTGTGATAACTACATTCGCCGGAAGTCCTTGGAGTAGGGGTAAATTAATCGTTCTAAGGAAAGGTTATACAATAGAAGAGCAAAACAATAATGTTTGACAAGGAAAACGAGTACAATTCAAACAGTACAACACAAATACTTAATGAAAAAAAGGTGTAAGACGAAACCCGAAAATATTGTGGTGATGGCTGTTTGTAAAAGATTTCACAACTTTCGTCGTGGTTTTTAGGCACACTACATTTCACATAAATATTGTCACTTGCCTATTCAAAATGTATAACGTCGACCTAGGGGTCGAGAAACCTTTTCGCAGCACTTTTCGCAGACTTAAGATTGACGAGTTTTTGGACCCACGAAATCCAGCTTGGGCCAAAGGGAACACCTCAGGGGGCGGTGATCTCCCCGACGCTGTTCAACATCTCCCTGATCAACCTGTCGAGGGCCTTGAACAAAATCCCGAACACTAACCACACGATCTACGCGGATGACATCACCATCTGGTGCTCCAGCGGATGTGAGGGTCAGGTCGAGGGTGCTTTGCAAGAGGCCATCGATGTGACGGAGCGGTATCTTATCCCCACCGGGCTAAGGCGCTCGCCCGCTAAATCCGAACTCTTGCTCTACAAGAAGAGGCTCAGAGGCGGTTCGCACCGGTCCTGGAAGCCAGCAACAGAGAGCCACATTACATTATTCACCGGTAAGGGCTCCCCAGTACCGCGCGCAGACACTATCAGGGTCCTAGGAATGTTTATCGAGTCGAACGCGGCCAATGGAGCCGCCCTCAAGCGCATTTGTTCCAAGACCGAAAGCGCCCTCGGCCTGATCCGAAGAATCGCCAACAGGTACCGCGGAATCAGGGAAGACAATCTGATCCGGGTTATCCACGCCTTAGTGCTATGCCACCTCGCTTATTCAGGGGCTATGCACAACTGGCTCGTATCCAAGCGCAACAAGATCAATGCCCTAATAAGAAGAGTCTCCAAGCTTGCCCTCGGCCTTCCCATCCGAACGCGCACAAAAGACCCCCTCAATTTGGGAATTCACAACACGTTCGAAGAAATCGTTGAAGCCCAAGAATTTTCCCAGTTTGTCAGACTCTCCGGTAGCCCAGCGGGCCGAGCCATACTTGGCAAGCCGGGACGTAACCCCACGGTCGTCAGTCTCGACGCTGTGAAGCTGCCCAGCGACGTAAGATCCAAGATTTACATACACCGGATGCCACGAAATATGCATCCCACCTACAACGAAGGACGAAGACGAGCCAGGGGTAAAGCTCTGCTCGCCAGTGCCCGCTTGAACAAGGACCGAACATGCTTCGTAGTTCAAGAAGAGGCCTTCTGCTCAGTGGTCATCGACTGTGATTCCAAAATCCTTAGCTGCGCTACCATCCGCACTTCTAATCCCAGCGTTGCCGAGCAGGTTGCTATTGCTCTTGCATTGACGGACAGTGTACATGACACGATTTATTCGGATTCCAAGGCCGCTGTCAGGGCCTTCTAGATGGGAATAGTGGCTCCCCAGGCCCTACGTATCATCCAAAGTGCCAAAGACATGAAACATCACTCTTTGGCCTGGTTCCCTGCGCACCTTGGCACCATTGAGGGTGCCTCGATCAACCCCAACGAGGAGGCGCACTCAGCTGCACGAGGTTTGACTGACCGTGCGCTGGGCAACGCGTCCTCTCCTGGGCGACCCGAGCCTCTCTGCTCGTACAACAAAATCTGCAAATACAATTATCTGTCAAGACTCCTACCTTTGCCGCACTCCACGCTGTGCAGGGCCCAGGCAGTCACTCTCAGACTTCTGCAAACAAGCACTTACCCGAGCCCCGCGACGCTGCACACTATGTACCCCGAACGGTTCCCAAGCCCGGACTGCCCTCTGTGTGGTGATTAGGCGGACTTCGAACACGTCCTGTGGGGCTGCGCCTCTGCCGGTCCCCCTTTCACTCAAGAGGAAATGATGAGGCTAATTAGGGCCCAGGATCAGACCTCTCAAATCCTGGCAGTCCAGAGTGCTCGCGAGAGGGCCGTCAGGTTTCACCTGATGGTCCCGAGTGGGCCTAGCCAGGTGACGTGGAGTTTGCTTACGTCTATAGTGGACCAAATAAAGTTGTTTCACTCACTCACTCACTCACTTGCCTCATTCCGTTTTATCAAGAAAGTGAAGTGGACTTCACATTAGTGGCTTGTGTTTCTTAGAAAATAATAATTTATACTTAGTTCGGAAGTTCACATTATTTGGGCCTATACGTGGTCTAAATGATAGTATTTGGCGCCTATATGGGCCTTTAATGACACATAAAGAGCATTTTTAGGGCCTAAACATCCAGCTTTTAATTATAGCATATGTGGTACCCAACGTGTAATTTTTGGGCCGAGAGAGAAAGTAACAAACTTGCTGTAAGTGTGCAATGTGAAGTGAACAGGTTTATTACAATAATCAGAAAAGTGACAATCAAATTGACAAGAGACACAGCAACGTCATCAGAACATCCCACATCGTCATGGTCGGATGACGTTTCCTCTGATATTAACAAATTCTGAAAAGCAGTAAAATTCAGAGGCGTTGGCAGAAAGACATACGAACCGGTGCAAGAAGAAACACTTGGGCGCATCGGTACACCGCATTTGTGCTTTAGAGAACAGATTTCTTTTACCCCGCCTCATATTCTCCGGACAACTAGTTATGTACAGACGCATAAATGTTGGACAAAGAAAGTAAGCTGTTAACCATATAAGCATTACTATCACGTGCTTCTTTTTTTTTCTTCTACCTCTTACTTCTGATCAAATAGTTGCTCCGTGGTTTCCCTGAAGTGTTACTAAGGTGACATGTGCTTTCTACAGGGAGTTAGCATATGGTAAGTACAAATGCAACAGAAGTAAGCCAGATCAAGAGGTACAGGCATCAGAGCTACCTGCTAAGCCATATAAAAATGCTAGGGGTCAAAATGTAACTTTTTAATGACGTCACGATACAGAGACAAGATTGATCGAGAGATGTGGCAGGCCCACCGTGCAATGTGACGCGCACGTTTCGCTTCCAATCTGTATCGCACGGCACCTAGCACGCTGTTAACGGCTCCTTTCTTAAGATGGCATCCACATAGTGAACCATTTAATTGCATGTTGCATTAACCGCTTTTGTTATGAAGATGAAAGAGTTCGCCATACATACTATGGCGAATTTATTGTTATAAAGCCCTACCTTTTTTATTTATTTGCGTAAAATAATTTCACCAGGAAAGTAATGCATAAGCAATGGATATAAGCAGACTGCTACCGGACTCCATCTGTAGCCAACCTACCGTACCTATGCGATCCCGCCTATCAGCGCGAATTAGGTGATCACGAGGTTTTGAATTGCTTTTAGTAGAGTGGCAGCGCGAAAACATTAAGAAAACGAGCTTCGACCATAGGCGTGTGAGAACGGGGAATACTAAACAGAAGCGTAAACTACTGGTCAGAAGACAACAACTAAGTTAGTTTGGAGAAACAGAAAGGCAATAAAGCCATCGAAACGAATGTCATTTGATGGAGAAAGAACAGAGGAGAAAGATAGACAACGTCATCGCTTTGTCGAAAACTAACAATCTTTCTTGCGAATTGGATGGCGCTTTGCCAGCAAAAGTCCTTCCGCTGAAGAAAGACGGCTGTCGAAACAAGCTGGTTTGTTCACTTGCCTTCAAGAGCCCTAACCATTCCCTGCACCATCTGTTCAAACTGGAAGCTTGTAGATAGTAGAAATTTGTTCGCTCTAATACTATTGCCACAATTTTTTTTATATACACCAGCAACTTCACCGGCTGTGAACAGTTTAAATGAATGGAACTGTTGGACGGTCGAACACGGCACGTATTTAACTGGACATTGCGTCACAGATAAGGGACGCGCGTAACATTATGGAAGCCACCAGTGCTCTTGCATGTGAATCGTATGTTCTTCTGTGTGTGTTTACCGAATAACGCCTATCAGCAGCTGCCCACTTGTGTCTACGTGGTCCGTTGTTGCTATGAGGATCTGCGTTAATGGGTGCTAGAACCATGCAACCTTATCTCGCGTATGCTGTTCCCAGTCGTCAACTTTATGCAATCGACCGCAGGCACACCAGATGGTTTGCCAAATACATATAAACGAACAGTTAAAGCTGACTTGCCATGTCCAGGAGAACGCGATAGATAACCACGTGTTCATTGTTCCATATGCATACACAAACTTTATGCCATGAGCTATCCGAATGAAACTAGCTTGTGGGCTATTACTGCTTGCCAAATTCACCGAATCATTTTTATTGGGAATGGTGCGCTGGATCTCTGACTCGGCGATAGATTAAGGACAATGACACGACCTAATGTAAGACTGCCTCTGATTGTAGAGTACATGACACAACGCAAATCCGCGCCAAGTTCACAAATATTGTCTTACGCCAGAGTGTTTCATTTCGTTATTGTTCAGAAGTCGCACAAACGCCACTCCTTGTCACTCCTTGTAGTGATCGGCGTGATAGGAACACGACGGCCGCACCGACAGCAAGTCGAAGATGCCCTTTAAGCAACAGCGGATTTGTGGATGCGTGCCACAAGCGCAGGTCCAAGAATATTCGCAACCTTATTCATCGGGATATTTGTTCCCTGCTTGCCCCTCAGCTTTCCGGCCTAAAAGAGTTTGATAGAAATTTCCACACAGTGTAGTGTCAACCTCATGGCCAAACGACAATTATTGGCATGTTCCCGAGTATTCGAGAATGTTTACTTCTACCTAAAGCGTGAGTACGGCGTTCCTCTCTCTGTCTAGAAAAAGTAGCTCAGTCTCGCAACATACTCAAGCGCAGGATTCGTCATCTGCCGTAAATGTTCTAAATGCTTCGCCGCTCACTGCGCACACGTGATGAGCTACGAAACGCCACGGAGCGCAGGCCTCCGACCGTATCAGAGCTGTCATTACTCCAGGGAGCAAAGCGGCGCTCGAATGAAAAGTTTGAAAGACACGTCGCTCACCGTGATGCTTCGTCACCGCGTAGGGGAGTCGATAGCTCGGAGCACCGAGTGGAGAGGAGAAAGCCGCCGCGTGCCTGCTCCAGGTGGCGGTTCCGCCAGCATTGAGTGCGGCCGCCGCGCAGAATTGCGAGCCACTCGTGCTCCGCCGGCGCCATCTGGTGAGAAGGGCGGCAAACGTTGTTGAGAAACGGACCCCACGGGATTGTTGTATGTTGCGTAGGGCGAAGATTCCGAGAGACGCTCAGCGGCGCCTTCTTTCCCCTGCGTTCCGGGTTATTGAATTATTATTGAAAACGCATAGCCGCGTCAACAAGCGCTGAAACGGCGGCGGATGTGTGGCGTGGGATATTAGCGGTGACGGCGATATCGTTCGCGCGAGAAATAATTGATGATAGTCTTGTCGACAGCTAAGACGTGTCACATGGCACTTATGTAGTGATTAACGCGGCATCTCGGAACGTAGGAGCAATGATCGCTCAATGTTTGACTAAACTGGTGTTATCAGGTAGAATATAAAATGACGAAACTAAATCACCTATTATAATTAGCACGTTTTTTTTTTTTGCACTGAATGAGCGGACTGTGGCAGCTCATTGCCACATATAAAGAAGATTTCTGCTCCTCGTCCTTTCTATACCCGGACATATCACATCCCGAAGATCTTAAGCAATTAGATCAGGGCGTTTTATTTATTGGACACAATCTTTCCCGCTGCCAGCCTTTCATTTTTGTGTCAGCAAATTTCTGGTCGTAAGTGCGGTTCTGTCTAAGCTCCCGATCGTAATGCCTAGTAATGTGCTGTCGAAATTTTAGATGAAACGTAGATGAGACCTGTTTTTGTACATAGACTAGTTCCATGAATTCAAACGAGCTTACTCAAGCGAGGCCGAAACCCCATGCTCAGAACACGAGTTTCTCATTTGCTCTATGACACAAATGATTTCCTTGCCACTCAGCTGCGACAGATTGACAAAAAGGGGTAGTGTGCAGGCATAAACGTTTCACTCGTGATCGGTTTGTAAACGTATGAGCTTCACTCGCGCTTTTTATCTGTTTGCCGCACTGGTAGTCTTGCAAACGTTTTGCTGAAGGCTCGATATGCTGGTGCTATTATGACACAGAAAGTGTTCGTCTCCCACAACAGGCGTGCTTCACAACCACTGGTTTGATAAAAAATAAAAAACACATACAGTGGATTTGGCTGACTGAAACATGGGAAGCGAAATTTTAGGTATGGAGTTCAGCGCTTGAACTTGCTTCTTGTGAGCACTGATCAAGGCATTTGTAAAGAAAAGTCATTCAGCACATGTAAGGAGCGACCAAGTAATACAGATCTTGGCACAACAACATAAAAAATACATGGTCTTTTTTAACAAACATGTTCACATATCTTAGCAGAGAAACATATCTGAGTTGGCTCGTTGTATGTGAGGAGGCTATTTTCCAAAGCATAAACATTCCCACTTGTCCCTTCTTTAATATGTTCAAACTGTCATGTACCGGAAATATCTAACTGTACTCTATTTCTTGCTCAACGAGCGGCGCGGCTTTCACCTGGAGATCTTTTTTTTTTTTCATCAGGCACTGGAAACTATGCCGCGGTTTGCTCAGAGATGTCCACATATTCTACATACTACACAGCTGAGCTCGTCACTGCGCTTTTCACAAGCCTACATATCCTCATCCCTTAAAAACAAAGTGTGCTAACTGATTGCCACCCATCAGTCGATATGTCAGGTTCGCAACCAGTATCAAAGTTCCCTCTGCATGAGGTACAACCTGCGTGAAGGTCTTCCTTACGGTATATGATCGCGTCCCCTTACGTATCTGATCGTCTGCTGCCCATTATTTCATGACATATTAGCTAGCTGCTTTGCCCAACTTAAAAAGGCAAGTATGGGTCCTATAACGTAAAACTATTTCACTATGTTTTTATTCTAATCTCCTGACGTCAAATTTACGTAACCACCGATGCAAGAATCGAGCGGTGACCCGTAACGTTGCCTGAACAGCCCAATCAAACGCTCTCCTCGTTTATAGGACGTCCCTTTTGTTTGCTCACAAAACGAATTACATTGCCTACATTGAGCGGGTTTTCTTATGTAATTGGCTGATAAGTGGCGAGGAACACGCTCACATGGAGAGGGTTTCGATGGGACTGAGCCAGCGCGGTGAAAAAAAAAAAACTTGGAGGGCGCTTAAGCTTCGTGTTTGAGAGTGGAACGTGATAGCATCCAAACATCCCGGACTGCTTCTCACGCTTCCCGGAGACTGCAGCCTATGTAACCGTATTGTTTACCTGGAAACGTCTGCGGCGAACGCTATGCACGAAGGCGAACTTTCCGGTAGAAACGCGGCCTCTTGAGTGGGCCGCGATGCGGCGGAGGCGAGCGCCATTCGGAAGTGTTTTAAGGAAATGGGTGCGCCGCTCCGTGGCCTCCAAGATACTCGCGCGTCGGCGCGCGCAAATGGTGGACGCCGTGACTGGTCTATGATTGGTAGAAACGCTGGAAGTCAGGTTTGTTTAAGTTTTCGCGTAACAGAATTATGTCTTCTCGTATATTCAAATTACAATCCGACGCTATATGTCTTTAGGTTGTGTGCAATTTGTACTTTACGATTTTTCTACGTATTTCAGCTTGAGAAATACAATTAGTTCTCTAACTTCCTTGCGCTACATGGAGGGCCTGGAAGTGGGTGGCTCGAAAATCTTTTTGTCGTAACGACGTCCGACGCTGTACGCCGACGCCGGATTTTCTGCGACAGGTGGCCCTTAACGCTGTCGCGTTAATGGATGCGTGGAGGACGATGGCCGTACCGACGTCTGCGACTAGTCCGCCTTCCCTTACAAAGCTTGCGGTGGCTGGTCGAAAATCATGGCGGCGTGCAACGGAAGGTTAAACGTGCCGCTAAAATAGATCCTCAGCATAGAAGAGTTGGCAGAGCGATGATGTATACGTGCCGATAGGGTTCGATAATGTTTTACTGCCGCGCAAAAAGTTTCGTTATACGCAAATAAACCCATGTTTTCCGGCAAGTGCGAGTAGCCAGTGCCTGAGCGATCAGCAGCAGCCATCTTCTTTCAGAACGGGACCGTCTCCAGCAATTCAGAAAAAAATCTGCTTGTGGATATCGGGCTTGTGGAGAAATATGTGAACAAAGGGAAAGGCACTGCGGCACACGGAGAAGACGTCCAGAAGGTTTCTTTAAAAGCTTTCTTCGGGACGTACTTGAACCTGGGAGGAGGCAGAAAGAACGCGCAGGCTTGCTAACTTCGAGCATCCTAGCCACGCCTAGCAGACAGAGCAGACATTCGTAACATGCGAACATTCATGAAAATATTTTTGCACAAAAATCTCATTCATTGCTTTTCTCCAATCGCGGGAACATATGTCATTCATTCGAGCGATATTCTTGGGATTGATTATTAGTTTATTGGACCGGATCGCAAATTTATTTCCAAGCTCGGTTACTTGAAAAGTCAGACATACATTGAATTTTTACTGCTTTTCATTGTTAGCCAAGTCCCACTGATCCATGTCGCAAATTACTTGTCGTGCCTATTCACATGCACACCTATAATTTCCTATGGAATGCCTATTCAATCGGAACATTGAGCACGATTTTTTTTATATCCCTCCCTACTGTGTCTATTAATTCGCCCAAATTAATACCAAAGTTCATTGGTTCGACTCCCAATGTATTTTAATGGCAGGAATTTTGGTGCCATAACGCCAGGCGGTGCAACGCCGGACATGAAATTTTTCGCTCGAAATTACCGCGTCTAAGGCTTTCACCTTAATAAATGATAAATTATCGTAACATCATTATTCAAATGATTGCACATTATAAATCGCATGCCAAAGAGTGTATACGATTCTTCGGTAAACATAGCTAAGGAGGCAAGATTGGGCTGCATGCTAGAGCTGAATAGTAAACAAATTTCACAATCCGTTTTCAATTAAACGGTACATGCGCTTGGATAGGCTTGATAAAATTTTTGAATATTTTCTGCACTGGCCTATAGGTTAAACTCCACAGGATAGCCGGACCTACTTTATTCTTCGTCAACGTATTCGGTGATTCGCACTTGATTCCCGAATACCAATTACCAGTGACGCCGAAAGTAGTCCTCAGTATCGCCTAATGAACAGTGCGCATCGGAACACTGCGCTTTGCAGCGCTGCGCACTAACGGCACTCTTCACAACACCACACTGGCCAATGAGCAGCTGCAACGTACACCGTTACTTTTGTCACAACGCTATGCGTTCGGGAAGGCGATCTGTAACGACTGCCTTATACAGATAAGCAGTAGCACAGTAGAATAAGACAGAGACCGCGGAAAAGATGCGGACCCTAGCTTCTTATTAGGTTTGGCTAAAGGAAGCTTGCACGATAGGCCATGCTTCAATATTAGGATCTTATTTGCTTTGGATTCTTCCTTAAAAGCGGGCAGTCCATAAAAAAATTCTTGACGAAGAACTTAAAAAATAAACGATAAATTAAGCATCTCTGGAAGTAAAGTTTGTCTCTGCGCACTTTAATGGACACTTGACACATTCAGACTAAACGTAAATGTGCTGTTGTGGTCATCGCTATCATAGAAAGACTGAGAATCGATTTTTAAGGACGTAGTTTTTTATCGCGCAACGGAAAGCTCACCCTCGGTAGTCTTTACACTTGAAGCGCTTGCTTTCAAAATGACGTAGGTGTTTTGCAAGCAGAATTTTTAGATATGAGCAGCCTCGAAAAAAGCAAGCGTTCCCCGTCCAGCACCATCGAGAAGTGAAAGCGATGTCGATAGACCGGCTCGCCAAATGTGAAAGCCGCCCCATCGTTCTGCTTTCACAGGAGTGAGAGCAGCTGTGGTTAACCACCCACACTCTGACATTTTCAACCACTTTTTTGGAAATAAAAAACTGGTACAATAAGTTTGCGTTGTTTTACAGACCTTTCTTGTATTTGTATTGCGTTTTCTCCTAAGTACACGGCTACGTCAAGACTGGCTACGCCCGTCATCGTCGTTCTGTCGACAGACGAGCCAAGCCAGCTCATCGAAAACGAAGGCGAAAGCAGCGCCTCTTTTCTACTCGCTACAAAGGAAGGCCTTTCTGCACATTGTAAGTCAGAAAAACTTATAACAGACAAAAGTGTACTGCATTTCAATACTAATAAAAAAAAAGGCCAGGCCGCGTACACTAATAGAACGTCACGTGCTGCGGCGCTTATGCATCCTCATATTCTTGCTCAGTTGTGCGCCAAAGGTCCTTTTTCGCGACTTTTAGTGAAGAATTAAAAACATAAATCCATGTTTACTGAGGAAACGTACCTAGCTTTAACCAATACCAAAGGCCATCTTTCATTGGCGGGGTTATCTCGATTCATGTTTTGAGCGGTTGTCTGACCCTTTAAAACACTTCCGTTGGAGTGCTTTAAGGCTGACGAGTGTTTTGACTGCATACTTCGCTTTGATCCAATCCGCGTGCGGTGGAGATTTCCCCCAAAGAAAACCAACACAAACGGATTTCAGCAGAAAGAGCTGCGGTTTGTTGATGAAGCTAGAGCGCATACCTGGTATACTTCAATAGGCGCACACAATGCCAGTGTAACGGTTGAAAAAACGTGGAAGGCGCACCTTTTACCTCAGAAGATGCGTGCGCTTGAAGAGAGCTAGCGAGTATAGAAGCTATCATGTGGTTTGGTGTATAGAGACGTGTGGTCGTGCCAACAGCGTTTTCAATAGCCGGCGGCGGTACGCCAGGGGTGTATCGCCGCTATTGTGCACAGGACGTTCATGTTGTTTCACCCACAGGAGCTTCTATCCGTACCAATGATTCTTATATTCATGGAGCAAGACATGTTAGGCTATTGACGTAATAGTTCTGCCGCAACCCGCAAGGTGGAGAGAACTAATTAATTAAGGGAAAATGAGACATCCACCCAATTGTAGCAATTGCTACAACGGAAACCCATATACGGGTTCCTCAAAAGAAAAGCCTCGCAGTTGAAGAAAAATTCGTCCTGGTCCGGGACTCGAACCCGGGACCACTGCTTAACCAATTAATTAATATTAGACAATTGTGCGCTTTGTGCGTTTTTTTTCCTGTTTATTGTGTTATACCTATTTTTTCACAACAGAGGGATGCAAATCTCATAGACAAATTAGGTGCCCCTAAAATGATGTTTTGTTACGATGGCAACTATATGGACACTCTAGGCGCATTTCTGCCGTCGGTGTCACCGTCGGCGTCGCCGTGACCATCCGCATCAAGTCCCAATGCAAAAATTGTGGGACGCTTAAGCTTCGCCTTCAAGAGTGCAACGCGATAGCGTTATCGCACCCCGTTCGCACTGCCCACTCATTCGCTCGGCATGCTCTTGAGTCACACAAAGACGAAACGTGTGCCTGTGCAAGTGGAACGAACCAAAGAACTCCGTGTCTCGGAGGGAGAAACGATCTACGCGAGCCAAACGTCGCGATAGGCACGGACAGCCGGGCCGCGACGCACCATGAAGGCGGACGCAATCATGGGGCAGACACCTCAATGGTATCATCCTCTAGATGCGGGCGAGTGGCGCGCCAGCTGTCGGGGCAGAGCCGTACATTTCGCGGAGGGGGTCTTCTGTGTTTGCCGCAAGATGGCTCTGCGTGCGCGCCAAGCGCAGAAGAAATGTAGCGGAAACGTACTTCGCTACCCGTTTAACTGCGACTTCTGTAATTTACATACTCATAATTACCGATATACACCGCGGTATTACTTTCTACGGCTCTTTCTAAGGCAACACCGCAGTCACTAGAGGCGCGTTTCTCCCGCTTTGCAGCATCGAACTCATTGCTGAGTATGTGTTGTCAAGCGAAAACCACACCATGTGTACGCACTATCAAGGTCAGTGTCATGGCAGGCTAGACAGAATTTATGCTCCGTTAACCTTTGTACCGTTATTTTCAAGTTATCAAGCGTTACATGTTAGTTTTAGCGATCAGTGCCTCGTTATGTCAACGATACGAAAGAAACAAAAACCATCGAAATTCAGCTGGGACTTATGGAAGCTAAATGATAAGCTTTTGCAAGAGGACGTTTTTCAAAAGGCAGTTCAAGAAAAGCTCGAAAATTTGCTCAGCATAACTACGTCAGCGTTCTTCACTGCAGAATGGGAACTCTTCAAAAGAGACGTTAAATTCACCGCGATTGAAAGAGCATGCGTAGTCTATCAGAAAGAAAAAGAGCGTGAGAAGGAACTACACCTTAGGCTAAAATATATGCCCTGCACAGAAAGCTCTTCGCCTGGCTTATTTTCGAAAGAAATCAAAGAAGTTAAGTCTGAGCTTGAAGTCATGGATGAAGAAAAGTACAGGGGTGCGGTATTAAGGGCAAGGGCGGAGAGTTTATGGATGGGAGAGACGCCTACCAAGCGAGCAATAAGTGACGAGAAGAAAGACGCGGCTTCCAAAGAAATAACAGAAATAAGTTATCAAGGGGAAGTCCCTAGGGATGTTGGAATGATTGAGCACGCATTTGAGTCTTATTGTGAAAGTTTGATGGGGAAAAATACATGTGATATTTAAAGGTTTAGAACTGACTTCTTGCCATTTATGCCAACATTATCAGACGAGGTCTGTGAAGCGCTCGACAGACTAATAAGCCTTTCAGAAGTTGAGGATTCGATTGACGAACTTAGTCCCGGCAAGTCGCCGGGGCCTGATGGTCTGGGAGGGGCTTTCTATAAGAGCTTTAAAAGTGGAATAGCTCTAGCATTACATCGCGTGATAAGGGAGATGTACGAGAATAAGGAAGCACTTCCTTCTTTTCGGACATCGCACGTTATTTTAATTCCTAAAGTAAAAGATCGTGCGCGACTTTTCGCGGTTGAAGCCTAGAGACCAATAAGCTTGACAAATACGGACTATAAAGTTTACACTAAGGCACTGGTGCGACGATCGCAGACCGTTATAAAAGAACTTGAGTTCCCCTATCAGACATGCGGTATCAAAGGTTGATCGATCTTTTCGAATATACATACTGCAAGGACCATACTGGAATGCTGCGATGAAAGAGAGGACAGAGTTGCTATGATACAAATTGACCTTGAAAAGGCTTTTGACAGAGTCATCCATGATGTCATATTTTTGCTCTTAGAACATGTTAAAGCCGGTGCAGTGATAACAAATGGAGTAAGAATGGCGTACAAAGATTGCACTGCAAAGTTAGTAATTAATAGGAAATTAGGCGCCAGTATAAAAGTGGAATCATCAGTAAAACAAGGATGCTGTTTGTTGCCTCGTTTATTTGCCTTGTGTTTAGAGCCTTTCTGTTTGAAAATAATTAAAAGGCAATGTATTCATAGGTTTATCTACGCAGGAATTGAGACGAGTTCTGGCTTATGCAGATGACGTGGCAATTTTCTGTCGTGATACAGAAAGCATGAATAACACTATGAAAGAGGTCGTTTCTTTTTGCGTCGCAAATGGAAGTGTTGTCAGCTGGACTAAGTGTCTAGGTTTATGGCATGGCAGCTGGCCACAGGTACCCGAGTATTCTTGCAATATGAACTGGAGCGTTACCCCTGGAAAATATCTTGGGGTGCCATTACAACATTTTCGTAACAGTGCCGCGTATTGGATCGAAGAAGTAAAAAGAGTGAAAGATCAGACAGAACAGTGCGGCGGGCGTTATTTTTCGATGTTTTGAAGAGCTAGCGTTTGCAATTTGTTTTTAGTTAGAAAGGTGTATTATGTACTACAAGTGTTATGCATGGCAAGGATTTCGGTGCAGAAACTTCACAGAGTGTTTGCGGTATATACATGCGGATCCGCTTGGAAGAGAACTAGCCGGTGTAACTTGTTTCATTCGGTGAAGAACGGAGGACTAGGATTAACACATTTCTTTTTGAAACAGATTGTTAGTAGGTTCTTTTTCTTGAAGGACTAAAGTGATATATATATATTTCTGCGGGCTACTATTCAAGTGAGATTGAGTTCTTCCTTGCCTGAGTGGGTTGTCTCATCAACAAATGAACATACACGAACGCCTATTGGCTTTCTGAGGCAAGTTATGTCCTTTTCTTTACTGAAAGTGCATTTTCCGAATGAATTTTTGATTTCAGTGGCGCATAACACACTTTATAGTGATCTGGTTGATGTTTTCCTGCCGCATACTGTTTACCGTATGGTGTATAACTTAGGACCTGAACGCAATGTGCTGAAACGCGTTAAAAAAATGCCGGTTAGATCTTCAGCGAAAACATTCTTTTTTCAAGTGCATTCGGGCACTCTCCTTGTGAATCCATGGCTACAAAGCAAGGGCTTCTTTGTTCCATGGTCTGTTAACTGCATCATATGTAAGAAACCTGAAACTATGGAGCACACCTTCTTGACATTCTATGACTACGTTTTCTTGTGGGATGTTCTCAAACGAACTCTGAAGAAAGAACTGTCGTTAAGTCCTTTTGGTATTCGGTTCTTGCCGTGTGCAGGCACAGGGGTAGTGCCGGCTGACTTGATAATGCCTTTGTGTAATAGCAGCGTGTGGAAAACGCGTATGGATGTCAGGAATGCCCGCGTAGATGAAAGGTCTGCGAGGGAACACCTAAGTGAAAGTTTTAGGTACACGCGTGATGCCCTCAAGCACATGATTGAACCACCAGAGTGGTTTCAGGAGCTTGACACTTTGGTGTCTGTGATATCTTCTTAGAGGGCCTTTTAAGTATGTAGAGTCTCTCGAAGCGATGTAATATTATTTTTCTGCACCAAGTGACCGACTTTGTACGTGTTTGAATGGTGTTGAAATGAAGGTAATAAAGAAAAAAAAACTCATGGCTGAGTGGTAGCGTCTCCGTCTCACATTCCGGGGACCCTAGTTCGATTCCCACCCAGCCCATCTCGCAAGTTGTTTTTATTTATGAATTGCCTTCCACCATTTTTCGCTCACTGCCAACGCCGCCGACGCCGACGACGCCGGCTTTTCTGCAACACGAGCTCCTTAAAGCTATCGCGTTAAAAAACCGTCTCCGCGTGCCGTATACTGTATGTGAGTGAAAGCGTGCGAGGATGAGCCGGCTAACGCGGCTCAAGCTCGCGTGGACAAGTGAGGAAGGCGGGCCGAAAGCGCGCCCTCTCCTGTAGCGCGCGAACCATGGGGCTGAGGTGAGGGAGAGGGTGAGGCGTTCTCCGACTTACGGCGTGGCTGTGCGCGCGTCGTTTATAGGAAGCAATCTGCGACGTAGCCAAAGTGAGCGCCCGCGCGGGCCTCATGTTCAAAGCGATCTGCAATGATTGCAGAGTGCGCGTAGTGCCGGTAGCTTCATAAGCGCTGTGCTTTCGACGTTTCATTCGTGTGGAAGTGAGAGATGCACGAAGGTCAATTCGGTCGCTGCTGGTGCCGCGATTCATCCCTCAAACATTTTGACAGCGAGTTCTCGCGCTCATCGAGCAAGAAGTGTTCATGTTTATCCGTGAGTGCGCGACAGCATGCTTGTTAATTTATTTGAAACACGTTGGCAAGCTAGTTGGTTTGAATCGATGGTATAATGTGTAAGATCGACTGAACGAGGACGTAGACAGAAACAGACGCACAGAGACCGCGCTGTATCTGTGTCTATTTCTTTCTACGTCCTCGTTCAGTCGTGCTTTAACATTATTTCATTGTTAATTTAGTTAGTAAGCGAATGTTTACAAGTTTGTACAGTCGGCAAAGCTACTATCATTACTTCGTATAGGTACCTACTAATTTGCTATCGCAATCGGCGCTTCGCCTTTCGTTCGAAACTGCGCCATTTTTTTATGATCGTCGTCGTTATCAGCCAGGTTGAAGATAGCGAGTCCCGTCTGTATGTACGCAGATTACTAGAACTGAAAGCACAAATGACATTTTGATTGTGTGCAAGTTGGGTTCTTGCTACGTCTGAAATTTTATTTCTTCACCATTCGTTGTGTGGATGTTCGGTGGTGGTCATCGCTGGAGACCGAAAATCTGTTGAAAGAAATAGGTACAGGAAAGAAAGAAAGAGTTTCATCGTGCAGCGAGGATTGGAATTTGTGACCAACAGGTTGGCGGTAAGGAATGTTTCCCGGTCACATTATTATTTCTGGTAACTGTACAGAAATAAAGACAGTAGCTCTTCACAAGCAATTAAAGTTCGGGCACACACCTGTTTAATACTCATGCAGGCAAACGCCCGCATCAAATAAAAACACTCATACCAGCTGTGACTCTTGGGCCGCGTACACAGTACCTGCAGGATCCACTGTTTCCCGAAAAAAAGAAAAAAAAAACTAATCATTTTGTTGATCGCAGGGTTTTGTGCGTGCCTATTGCAACTCTTGCTTTCCCAGGCTGTGTAGACCAATACTTACGAGCATGTGATATTAGGCATCTTTGGGATTGCCAGCCGCGTTTCTTGATACACGATATTTATTTCCCCGCGTTAAGATATATTCCCAAGCAAGAGAAATACCGCCTCTACGCGTGGAGAGCGCGCATCGCGTGACGACGACGTTACGGTTTCGTGAGACCGCGTGCCGCCTGGGCCTAGCTCCGAGAAGAGGGTACATTCTGTCCTGACGGAGCAAACGATCCCCTCTTGGCGTGGGAAGAAGCTGAATTTCGTGCTGGTGCCTGGGAAATTTGGCCAAGTTGCTACTCCAGAGGGCGGCAACAATATCGCATTCGCGTTGTTGATGTGAGCGGCGGTCCTGTCACATCTGGTGTGTGTACCAAATCGATGGGAAAATTTAGCGACGATACCACGTTATTTTTTTTATAGCTGGTAAAACAATTACTGTGGATTTGGAACACTACATCCGAATCCTACAAGGTGAATTTGAAAAAGAGTGAAGAGTCGAGATTACAAGTCGAGAATATAAGCCGCTAAAGTAGTCTGCTAACACTGATCACCTACCTCGGTAGCTTCGTTGTGTAAAGGAGGGATGTCTGCGGGGAATGTTACACGGTATCTGACATCACTCGACTGCCACGAATACCACCCGCGAAAGAGTCTCTCGTGTGAATACCCCTTTAACATCGCTAGCAAACATTACACTGATAAAAGGCAATACATCCGACTTTACAGAGACAGAAAAAGCACAATTTCTATAAGTAGTAGCTGATAAAGGAAGGGTGGATATTCGCTCCTATAAGGGAGGCGATGACAAGCGACTAATTAATAGAGCCTACTACTCCGGTTGAAATTGTGCTTGATCATAGATGCAGTTTGAATGAACAACCGTTCGAATAAACAGTACGTACGAATAAACAATACGCTCAGGATTGCAGTCTAGAGTGCTTGTCTTCCAGAAACTGCGTGGTCAAACTCGCATCCACTCCGCCGATGCTACACCAGTGTAGAGTACTCATCCTGGAGAGCGCCATCGCGCCAGGAGTCGCTATTTCTGGCTAACGCTTGCTCAACATCTGTGTAGTGGATAGAGCTGGTGTGTGCACAATGCTTGCGTATTTTTTTTTCCAGAAATATATACGACTCACACTTGTTTTACTTCTTGAAAGGAGGTTCTGGGCTTGAATATTCGTACGTGTGAGCGAGCAAACAATGCAAGAAACGGTCTAAGGCATAACGTGCATTATTCTTTTGCCGGCTATCACTTCAGTGCTTCGTGTTATGGTCCAAACTGGCTTTGCAGATAATTATATTAAAGGTAAGCGCTCATCCGGGTATGCCTTCCCGTGCCTGTTTTGTTCTCGCCTTTTAGGCACTTGACACGTGGCACATTAATTTGCTGGCTCCGATGTGTTTTCACTCGTGCCCCAACATATCTCGTGGTCCACAGATCTATTTCTTCAATGAGTGTTGTTCTTTCTTCTTTTGTCGCGCCATTGCAGTGGCAACGCTTCCCTATGTTCCGAAACAACAAAACCGTCGGTCTTCATGTATGATGGTTGGAATGATAAGGTAACAAAGTTAAAAGTCATCGGCATGCACTAAGTCTATGCGCTTGTAATCTATACGTGTACGTGGCACTTTTTAATATCGCCTGCTACACGCTACATCAGTCTAGTCCTTTAGCTGGATTATATAGAGAGGTAGACATTCCTTCCACTAAAAATATAAACACTTATTCAACTAATTAATAAAGATTCACTAATTACCTTCTTAATAAATTAATTTACGGCAGATTTTGCAATTTATGAATTGTAGCCGGTGAATTTGCAAGGCTACAATTGGAATGAATTTCCAGAATGAGACCACTTTGAATATATGCACCATCAGACTCACCGTAAAAGTGCACTGTTGTTCCACTTACTTTTTAACGAAGACGCTCTTTGATACACTGAAGAACAAAAGTAACTGGAACGCCCATGTATTTGGTCCAGCACATCGCAAAATAACATATGGAAACTGGTGTATTACTGGAAAATCATTTCAGGTCGATACACCTTGAAGAAACATCAGCTACAATACGTAAATTACAATATGTGCCCTAAAGCAATTGATTAGGAAGTTCGTTAATGAATTGTCGGTAAATATTGAATATGTATATCGATTTCTCGTTTCATTAATGTCCACCTCTTCGAATAATCCTGCTGAAGGACAAGGATTATGCAATCTGCCATAGGCGATCTCTTTCTTTTTATTTCGATAACACTTAAAAAGATCACTCCGTATAACAATAAATGGGGTGCATTATGGTAATAAAGACCATGATGAAGGCTTGCTCTTAGCGATCGAATAGCGACACATCGAAGCAGTGTCAAGGGTGTCCTATGATGTATGCGAGCCCCAATAACGTTGAGCAAGTTCTTACTGCGTTGGGTAGGCTAGCGAGAGCGTGAGGAAAAATAGCACTGCAAGTTTCCTGGCTGCCTTAGTCACCGTTTTCCATCGTTTCGAGCCCAGGCCCAGTAACCAACTTATATCTTTGTGCTTTGCGGCGGTTTCCATGAATTAACAATTCTTGATAGTTATGTTCAGTGTTTCAGCTGTCGTCCCTTTCCAGAGTTACTCGAAACATTAATTGAAGCGGAAGAGAAGCCATTGTGTTACGTCGGAGGAAGTAACTGCTTGGAAAACTAAGCCATCCGTTTGAAAACCTATTCTGGAGGCCTATAAAATAATGTTTGCTCCAATTCAATCTGGAGGCTTACATGCACTAAGACTAACGTGGTACGTAGCGAACTTGTGAAGTTTGCGTCAGCGCGTTTTTAAGCGACGTGACAACCTTCTTTGTATCCCATGTAGTTGATGTTCTTATTAGTCTGCAAAATTTTAGCGTGAAGTTGCCTCTACATAAGGTGGTGTTATTCAGTCGCAGTTTGCTGGAAAAAATTTACTGTCATGCAATTCTTATTGGGCCAAACAGCTAATAATTTCTTGAGAAAAAAATATCATTACACCTGAAAGTGTTCATTGAATCGTGCAGATTGAGCAACAAACCGTGTATTCGGGAGGAAAGAAAATTTAGTGCAAGTTACAAGACATTTCAAGCGATAACCATCAATCCAACATTCCTGTGACCCTTGGGCAACGGCTAATTAAGCAGGAAGTGCAAAAAGAGTTGATTTTACCAGAGCGAACCTTCCTACTTCATCTATGCTTCGCAGTCACTCTCGTTATAGTTCGTCAACCTCGCTCACTCACTGAAGGCCCCCTGAAACACGAAACAATAAAGGACACGCTTTGATATCGATAGGTGACTCTACGTTAAGGAACGCTAAGATATGCGCAAATAATACCAGCAACTGCGGTCGTGCTCCAGTATGCAAATTCAACGATGTATTGCATATCTGGATGACGCCATTCTCGTACGCAGCGCGAAATGTCTACGAAAAGCATAAGCAGTGCCCGCACGACCATCGCCGGGGTCGCGCATGATGACCAAATCGTTAGTGAACCGTGGGCTACACCTAACACTAGATCACAGCTTTGAATTCGTGTTCACAAAACTTCCCGTGCGTAACCACAGTTCGTGGGTGGCAATGACCAGGATGATTGTGTGGTCATCACGTCCAACGCTATCGTGAGTGTTGGGCGTCGAAACTCAGGGCAATGAGGCTCGTTCTGCTACTCTGTTTTTGTCGAAGCAACTTTTTGAATCCTTACCTTAAACATCTGTGTCTTTATTTCTTAAAACCAAACTTGCACCTTCGCCTGTAAATGCTGCAGCTTTGCGCTCCTAAGTGTATAGTGAGGAAGCCCTTTATCAGGGTGACGACGGGAAGGGTGGGTTTGGAAGATGACTCTTTCCAGAAGACATTGGGGCGTTATTTAAAAAAAATAAAGTTAATTAAGTTGTAAGTGTTGCTAAGAGCAGATGCTAGTTAATTTTGACGCTTCACATAGTCATATTGTAATGAAGACGGCGAGTGTTTGAGCGCATCAAGCACGGCCAATGCTGCAACTGGGAGAGTGCGCGCTGGTGATTGGCTCTGCCGCCCATAAGCTCATCTCAATTTGGAGAATGTGGTACACTCTCTTCAAATCTATCACCCCGAAACTCCTTTTTGTAAAGAAGATTTATTAGACACAGACCTTACCATGGGTGGAGCATTTCATGAAGCGCCGGCACCGATGGTGCAGCATCTGCTGCGCGCGATGCGTTCACCATGCCGCTGCTACTTCACAGACACTCGTTGTCGTCATTACATGTCCATGTGAAAAATCACGATTATCTTGCGTCTGCTGTTGCCAACACTCTAGGGTTAGTAGTTTCTTTTATATACGAACCCTGATGTGTTCAGCGAGGAACGAGCCTGCAAAACCCCTCCTCTCGTCGAAATACTGCTAAAAGGGCTTTGTCCCTAGAGAATGAGCAGTGCAGAGATGCAGCCTTCTTACACAAAACTGTAACTTTGATATAATGCTGCTGCTGGTGTCCCATACGCTCACCATTTTTATTAAAATATTTGAGCGAGAAATATCCCGGTAATAAGGAAAGTAAACTTAGGAACAGAAAGGTTTGTGGATTTGGTCAGAGGTTCCTATAAGGATATCGACATTCATGTATGCATCCAAATACGAGAGAAAGAAATTCACTATAGATTATTCTGTTTAGTTTGGCCACTTTGTATGATAATAAATACAGATCTCTCCAAAAATAACGTGCAAAGTACTACGCTTATTCGTTCATAACTTTGTCGAATAAAGTCCAACATTAAGAATTTTGAAGTTTTCGTGACATGACTGTGTTATTCCTTTATGTTCTCCTAATGTAGCGGTTTACCGCGTTTTTATTTTAAATCTATATCTCTTCGTAACTCCTTTTAGGTGGTGGCGAGTAGTTTCTGTCATAGTTATTACAATGAAATGACTCCAATAGCACCAACTATTTACAGCACAGCAAAATATAGCTTGAGCAGTAAAACCAGCAGCTGGTCTATATTAGTGTGATTCCATTGCGTGAAAAACAGCGCGATAAGACAGGGGGCTACAACGATGCGCATGAAAACCTGCGAGCTTCCCGTTGAGAATGGGTTACAGTTTCTAGTCTAGAAGTTATCTTTTGTAGGACACCATGTGTGTTGGCAGTATTCCCCCAGGGCTGCGAAGCTATTAGTCAAGTATACGTCTTATCATTTCCACTTTGTGCAAAATGAAATATGCGTGTCTTGCATTCATCCATAAATGTTTAACTCTTGCCTCTACAAGATGCAAGCACGCTTTAGTAAGTGCTCATATTGAAAGAAGCGGCATATGCTATTGGATAGTGACAAGAGTTCGCGAAAATGTCATCAAGGTAATTAAGAGAAGGCACATGAAAAAAAACGGTATAGCATTTGGCGACAAGAAAGAGTTATGTTGCACTGCCTTATCTGCATAACTATCGCATGAAATAAGAACGAATCAAGAAAGAAGGTGGTATGGCACATGAATTACTTTCAGCGTTGGGCAAAATCTTAGGAAGACTTGCCTGGATGTTAACAATAAGATTAGGAGTATGGCCTATGTCAAACGTGCAGTATACATAGTTGCACATAAGAAAAAAAAGTACGCTAGTTGTACTACAGCTCTAATGTGCCCGAATTTCTGACCCACGTGGGCAAACCTATATAAAATCGTGCTTAAGAAGCATTCGGTCAGTGTCAGAAATGAAACCGGGTTGCATCTGGAAGTTCCTTGTCGCATGTGTTGGTGTACTTCCTTGTTGGATAAGACAGATATTGTATCCAAATAAGTCCCAACTCAGAAAAGAAATCATGGAAGGATTGTTTATGTCACTTGAGTGCACGAATGCTGCAAGTGAAGGATTAATCAAGAGCTGAAGTAACGTACATCCGAAAGTGTTTAGGATTACGTTTTGACTAGCCAGCTTCGCCTCGAGTAAAGTAATCTGACAAGCGTGTCTCTTATTTTCGTACATGTGAAGGGGCTCATATCTAAATTTTTTTTTATTTTTCTTGCTTTCCCAACCTAATCGGTTTGTTTATGAAAGAAACCTTCAGTTGTGAGTCAGCGCAGTTTTCGTCTACTTCCTTTCCGGCCAGGATTCCGGGATGGCCAGCATGGTCAGGATGGCCAGACTAGGATTTCTCGTCCTTTCGTTCTCGCGCTGCTTTTTGCATGATGGAATGTGCTGGTGGCTGGGTAAAGCCGTCTTCCTGTAATGAAAAAAAGAAATACTTCCAAAGAAGCCTAAGCTGAAGAATAGCGCAAGAGAGCTGCAGCTTCATTGGTGAAAAATTGGAAAAAAAGAACGTTAGCAGCGACTTTATGTGTATGGATATACAAAAGTAAATATAGGAAAAAGAAATCCTCCTTGGGAAAAAATGAGAACCATTGTAAGAAAGTGCAATGACCGTCAACTACCTGCTGTCCACGACAAAGCATGAGATCAGGCGAAGCTACCGGATTATGAAAGAAAGAAAGGATGCCGATAACATGAAGAGGTCATATTGCGGTAACGCATCGTTCGTTAGTATAGGGACAGCTGCCTATTCCGTGACCATCGCTAAATTCTAGATTACAGCTGAATTATTTATTTTATTTTTTAAACTAATTATGTTGCAGTGCACACTGAAATTGAGGCGTTGATCGCGTCTATTTCTGAGGGCGCGTACACTATTGTTTTGTTCGTACTAGCCTTATTC
Organism: Dermacentor andersoni; assembly: GCF_023375885.2. Classification (NCBI taxonomy): domain Eukaryota; kingdom Metazoa; phylum Arthropoda; class Arachnida; order Ixodida; family Ixodidae; genus Dermacentor; species Dermacentor andersoni. The sequence continues at coordinate 53,880,619 of NC_092821.1, forward strand.
CAAAAGCAAGCGTCTTACAGTGCCTCCAAAGGTGAAAACAGTGTTGTTGCTGTTTTTTTTTCACATTCTGTATCACTGAGCACACTGGCGTTATCTCAGAGTCAGTACGATGGCAGTGTCATCGCTGTAGGAGAGCTTAGTCACATTGTAAGAGACACTGGTCTTTAATGCAACTACAATGGGACGCACTGATCGGTGCTCTAAACGCAATGGCTCTAACTAGTGTTCGCCGCCGCGCATTGTAACCTGCGATTGCTGCGCTGGTGGCTCACTGGTTCCAGTACTACGCTAGGCGTAAGGAGCCTGCGTTGACTATTTGTCAGCCTCATTGAAGTTATTATAGAGAAATGCCAGTCGGCTGCCACAAGTCCACGTGCTGAGGTAGAACACGACTGCTCCGTCTCTAAACTTGGGATGAAGTTGCACGAGCTGCTCCACTATACGTGGAAGCGTACAATGCAGAACATTAATTTCGTTCCGCGCTTCTCCCTTTCCACTGTATGAATTATTTGATAATGAACGAATGTATTGATACGATGACAATGTCTAGGTTGTTCAGTAAAATTTAGCAGAAAGTGAAGCCACGGTTCATGGTAACATTTTGTGCACCTTCACAGCGATTCTTAAGGCAGTGTCGCGTCTGTGGCGTACTGCTGTAAGTACACGTAACTGTTTTGTCACAGTGCTCGGAGGTATGAAGGCAAAGGCGCAATCTATGACGGCGAGCTATCGCAATGTTACTGCATGTTGTACCGACAGCTGCAAATTAACGAACCCTGAACAGCCATTCCAAGGGAACCTTGGAAGCCGGCCGCTCATGGATATCGTCTCTTACAAAAATGACTTTAGACTGTCTATAGAAAGTCTATAGACGTTTGATAGACGGCCTTGCCTTTCTATAGATTTGGACTGTTGCTGATACAAAGTCTATAGACTGTCTATACAAGAAAGTCGACAAAGTTTCTATTTATTTTTGTCGGCCTACCAGTCCCCATGTGGGAGCGGCTCGCAGCTCTGCCCTAGGACAAAGCTTCTCAGGACCTTGTAATTAAAGTTCTTTGTCTGTCTGTCTGTCTGTCTGTCTGTCTATACGCAGTCTATAGACGGTCTATAGGAAGAAGTCGATAAAGTGTTTCTTTCTTTTTTTGTATACTTCCCCTCTATAGACTACCTATAGACGAAAGTCGGTACAGTCTCTATTTATTTTTTTCTATTATTTGTCTATAGACTTTCGATAGACGAAAGTCAATAAGGTTTCTATTTCTTTTTGTCTATTCGCAGTCTATAGACGGTCTATAGAAAAAAGTCGATAAGGTGTTTGTTTCTTTTTTGTTTACTTCCCCTCTATAGACTACCTATAGACAAAAGTCAATACAGCCTCTACTTATTTTTCTCTATTATTTGTCTATAAACTTTCTATGAACAAAAGTAGATAAGATTTCTATTTCTTTTTGTCTATTTGCAGTCTAAAACGGTGCAGAGAAAAAAGTCGATAAAGTGTTTGTTACTTTTTTGTGTACTTCCCCACTATAGACTACCTATAGACGAAAGTCGATACAGACTCTATTTATTTTTGTCTATTATTTGTCTATAGCATCTCTATAGACGCGAGTCGACGAGGTGTATATTTATTCTTGTCTATTCCCACTCTACGTAGTTCTTCACAAAATCGTACAAGCCCACATTCATATACACCCCCCCACCACGCACACTCGCACACACACACACACACACACACACACACACACACACACACACACACACACACACACACACACACACATATATATATATATATATATATATATATATATATATATATATATATATATTGATACGGCACAGCCGCCACTGTGTGGCTGCACTAAGGAGGAAGAAGACGACGTGTGTCCGCCTGATATAGCGTCACCATCTTTGCTACCGTTGGTCTACGTGTAAATATATTGTAAAAAGAGATGTACATCAGCTACACGTAACATTAATTTGGTGGAGGCGGACGTTCCCCGTACCCGTCATGGAGCTCCGCAGCGGTCGCAACGGCGACAGTGTAATTTCGGCTCCTGCTGGCGGCACTTCATGTACGCGAGCGTCTCCACCTGCAGCCCCGATTTACGTCACCGTTTCCCCCCCTCGGGATCCCGGCGTTTTCACCGGAGTCAGCATCCCTGATGTTGACGACTGGCTCCGCTTATACCAACGTGTCAGCACCAGTCACAGGTGGGATCCGACTATTATGCTTGCCAAAGTTATTTTCTACCTCGGCGGAGCTCCACTGGCATGGTTCCAGACACACGAAGAGGAGATTTCGAGCTGGGATCTCTTCAAAGAGAAGCTCCGCGACATTTTTCGCAATCCGTTCGGTCGCCTAGTCAATGCCAAGAAAACCCTTGCCACATGTGTACAGGCGTTGACCGATTACTACGTGCCGTACATTCCCGACGTCTTGGCCCTTTTGTGCCAAGGCTGACCCAATTATGTCTGAGGTTAATCACGTCCTCAAAGGAATTGTGGACGACGTCTTCAATTTACTGGTGTTTACGAACGTCACCAGCATCGATACGATCCTCAAGGGGTGCCGCCGTCTCGAGCATGCTAAAAGCCGCTGGGTATCCCAGCACATCACACGACTTCGCAACACAGCTGCTACGTCATCTTGTGACGACCTCTTCCACCAGCCGTCGCGATGTGACAACTTGACCCCCATCATTCGTCGTGAGGTCGAAGCAACACAACCGGCAGCCCCTTCCTTCTCGTCACCTGATCATTCTCCGGTGACAATCTCCTTGATCCAGGCCGTCCTCCGTCAAGAGTTGTCCAACGTCGGCCTGCAATCTATTCGTTCCGTATGCTCGGAACCTCTTTCGCCACGCACGTCCCCACCCCGCTCTTTTTGCTGCTCTTATGGACAGCGCAACCCCTCCGAATGGCGAACCGTGGACGACAAGCCGATCTGTTTTAACTGCCGACGCATTGGACATGTCGCTCGCCACTGCCGCAGCCGCTGGACTTCTCTGACGCGCTACTCTCCTGATTACCACCCTCGTCCCTTTAGGGCGTCCTTTTGCTTCGCTCCTTCTATGCCCGCCCCATCAAAGGACCGTACGGCACCTTTGACACAACCCCGCTACTCCCGCTCGCCTTCTCCCTCTCGCCGTCAATCTCGTTCGCCCACGTCACGTCATGCTCCTTTTCCGACCTACTCGACGCACCCCTGACTGGAAAACTAGAGAGTGCAGCTTCTGGAGGTGAAAGTGCACTTACGACAGTGGCACGAAATCCTTCAAGAATCTTTTGGACATTCTCGTCGACAATGTTCCTGTGTGCGCGTTGATTGACACCGGGGCGCATGTGTCCATTATAAGTGCCTCTCCTTTTTTCTCCAAACACAAAACGTTTACTTTTAAACTCCAACGCTCAAATTGTTAACTGCCTTGGTATTGTTATTATTTTTTTGCACCTAATTGAACCACCCGATTCTTGGCCAATCCCCCACTGTGGGTATGTGCCACGGCCACACAGGACAACAACAACTTCTCTTCGCCGTCGGCTCAAGAAAGTTCTGACGCCTGCCCCGAACCGAGTTGTACAAGTCGTCGACGGAGGGACTATCGCTATTGTTGGCATGTGCTCTGCCCCACTCACCATTGCTGAGAGAGACACCGTCGTCCTCTTCACCGCCATCTAGCATTGCCCTCACGAACTCATTTTCAGTCTGGATTTCCTTGCCAATCATTCTGCCCTCATTGAATGTTCAGCTGGCTCACTTTGCCTTGACTTGCCTCTTCTTGCCGACCCTCTGGACCTGCTTCCGAGCAATTTGAGCTGCATGGATTTTATTCGCCTACCGCCTCGCTCTGTGACATACGTCGTTGCAACTGGGCCGCAAGCCCCAAGGGTAGCGTTGGCCTGGCGGCCTGGGGCACAGCTGGAAACATTCGAAGGTCCTGGCAAAGGATGAGTCGACTGCCAACAGAACAACTTATTTATTCTCGCATCGCAAAAGAGCGGTCGGTCAGGTCGACCGAAGTGGAGAAACGGGAGACCACGTTACTCGACGGAAGAAATCGAAGCCTCTCCGGCGTCAGGGGCAGCTGCCTTTCTCCTCTCGGAGTCGAGGGCAAAAAAGGAACGGAACGGAAGAGGCGCACGTGACGGCGGCGCACGGTACACGTCGCGACAAGTATCCGCCGGGCCGGCGCCGGCCAGACCTCCTCGATTCACAGTTGGGGAGCTCCTCTCCCCGGCTGCCGCACTTTGACAAGCGTGGGCACCAACACGCGCGCGCGCACGCACGCACGCACGCACGCGCACGCACACACACACACACACACACACACGCACACACACACACACACACACACACACACACACACACACACACACACACACACACACACACACACACACACACACACACACGCACACGCGCACGCGCACGCACACGCACGCACGCACGCACACGAAGACACGTGGCATTGAAACATGCCTGGACGCGCTTAGCAGGAGGCGTTGGGACAGCGCTGAACTGGCCAAAATGTCCGCCGCTGTAAACCAAGCCCCGGCGTCCGTTGCATCCGCGCCGGCTATACCGCACGTCGGAGGCGACACGTAAGAGGCTGCCCCACCGGGAGAAGGAGATCCCGATGGTCTGGGGACTGCATCCGCTGTCCGGAGGGATGTCGCTCGATGATGCTCATAACCGAAGTCGGTCGTCCCTCGGCGTTTCTTGAGCGCGGCGCACTGAGAAGGCTTCGTTCTCACGTTCAAGTTCACACAGGACACTGCAAAGTGACTTCGGGAGAGTTTCCTTTCTTTTTCTCGTTCCCAGCAAGCGTTAGAACTACGCCGAAAGTCAACCGCTCAGTCAGCAAGCACGACACAACCTCCGCTAAGCCATGCCAGGCTCTTTCCCCTTTATACTACTGCCTAGTTCCTTACAGTAGTCCAGCAGCACTCAGAACGCGTCCACAAATTGGAAAATTGCACTAGAAAGCACGTCATGGCTTTGAAACACTAAACAAAATCAATATGTTAAAAATCCTGCATCAGGAAGAAAAGCATCAGTAACAAACAACTTTGAGGCTGATTCCTACGTTAGGGGCCTCGACTTAAGCCATCGGCGTTACCGTTGAGACTCCCCTTTTTGTAACGCACCTCAAATGAATATTGTTGCAAAGCGAGGCTCCAGCGCAGGAGGTTGCCATTTTCGGAAGAGATTGTCTGCAGCCATTGGAGATGGCAGTGATCCGTTTCAATGATAAACCTCGAGCCGGCTAGGTGGCATGACAATTTCTGAACGGCCCACACGATACACGCACACTCTTTCTCGGTGGCGCTGTACGCCTGCTCACGACTGGTCAGCTTACGACTAGCATACAGGACGGGGTGTCCCACTTCTCCATTTTCCCTTTGGCACAGTACAACGTCCATGCCTCGCTCACTAGCATCGCACTGAACAACGAACCCTTTTGTGTAGTCTGGCGATCGTAGCACAGGCTGGCTTGTTAGGGCGCTCTTTAGGGCGCTAAAACCTTTTTCCCTTGTCTCGTCCCAGACGACTGTTTGGGGCTCTGTTTTTATTAGAGCATCCGTCAGGGGAGCCGCGATATCAGAGTACCTGGGTATGTACCTCTGATAGTAGCCGGCGACACCTAAGAACGACCGAATATCGGTCTTCGTGCGCGGTTGCGGAAAGTCTCGTACAGCGGCCAACTTTATTTCAGAGGGGTGGTGACGACCCCGTCCTATCACGTGACCGAGGTAAACAACCTCGGCCTGTGCCAACTGGCACTTGGGAACCTTGTCTGTCAAGCCCACTTCGCGCAGGCGGGTTAGCACTGCCCGCAAGTGTGCCATATGCTCAGACCAGGATGCGGAGAATATCGCTACGTCGTCTAAATACGGTAAACCGAATTCTTCCTGTCCCCGCAACACTTTGTCCATGAGGCTTGAAAATCAGTATGGCGCGTTCTTCAAACCAAAATCAAAACTTTAGGACGGAATGTTCCCATTGTTGAAATGAACGCCGCATACCTACTAGCCTCCTCTGTAAGTGGAACCTGCCAATAACCCCTGACAAGATCTAGGGTGGAAATAAACTGAGTGCTACTAACTTTCTCAAGGCGCTCCTCGATGTTAGGGATCGGATAAATGGGATCCATAGTGATGGAATTAAGCCTGCGGTAGTCGACGCAAGGACGAGGTTCCTTGCCCGGTACCTCAACTAAAATCAAAGGGGAAGTATAATCACTCTCACCCGCCTCAATAACACCGAGCTGTAGCATTTTCTTTACCTCAGCCTCCATAATATCGCGCTGGCGGGGTGGCAACCGGTACGTCTTGGACCGTACAGGCTCTGGGGAAGTAAGTTCGATTTCATGAGTAAGGACAGAAGTACTACCAGGCATCTCAGAGAACTGACCTTGAAACTCTTGTAAGAGCTGGTTAGTTCGGTTTTCTGCTCAGGCGACAGCGATGCTTCACAGATTAACCCTTTACTGCACAATCTTTTGTTTCCTCAAAATATTCGTAGAGTTGTAGGGAAGCATAAACGTAGCTGCACTGCCATGGAAACTAACTTCAGCGAATTTCTGTGGTTTGAATTTGCAGAAAAAGGGTATGTTGCATATGTGCAACAACGTGCAAATAAAAAAAAGTTGAAGATGAAAGATAGGGCTTAATGTGATTCATACTCAGATGTTTATTTGCACGTGACAATCATTGGTGCACTTATGTTTTAGTGTGCAACAAAAAGAAGCAATTGTTTTTCTTTGTGCAGCACAGGTGGTTCCCACACTTCATGCAGTATGTCATGCAGATCCCTGTGCAGCCGGGAAACAATGCAGTGTTTTCGCGTTATTGTCAAAATTTAGAACATAGAAGCACAGACGTAAGGTTTTGCCCGTGACGACGGGACACGGCAGCGTGCGAATGCACTGCATCTTTTTCAAACAAAAAAGGAAATTCAACGAGAAACCATCATGCGCACACATTAAATTGAGACGGACTTCCACTCTTGGTTGTTGTCACCCCTGGGAAGGTCGCTACCTTCACTGTCAGGAGGAATTGCTCGGCCATAAAAGTGTTTGGGAGCCATTTCACTTTTCCGAAGAAAGTAAACCATGTACACGTTGTTGCATTTATGCAACATAGCAACATTCCGTCGCCAGGAACAAAATATTTCGAGATAACAGTCTTTTTTTAATCTACAGAGTCAAGTGGATGTGGAGCTTAGCGTAAGATTTTTTTTTGCGCTTTGACTTATAGAGAAATCCATTTACAATTGGCAAAACATACCTGTATCACTGCTCGCGGGCGCGTGCAGACTCCGCCACATTTGTTTTTCTAGATGATGCGAAGGATGAGCCCAGATTGCAGCACAAGGCGGCACATTTTTTAGGCGAATGTTGCGGAAATGCAACAACGTGTACAGGCAGCTCCAAACGAAGTTTGCTTCTGTTTTTAATGCAGTTCATCGGAATGTTGCGTAAATGTAACAAGGTGCAGTAAAGGGTTAAGTCACTAATGACTTGATCGGTGTCTTGCCTGTTCGTCACTGAGCCTAGTCCCCGAAGCTCGACCGGAAGCTCTTCTGGAACGTTTACCATCATACACACCACGGCTTCCCGTTGTCTATAGGGTTTGAGCAGATTACAGTGGTAAACTTGCTGTACTTTCCGTTTTCCTGGCAGACTCACCACGTAGTTAATGTCAGACAGTTTTTGAACAACCCGTGCTGGGCCCTCCCACAGCACGTCGAGTTTGTTTTTTAGCGCTGTGCGCAATATCATTACCTCATCGCCCACCTCAAAACGACGGGCCCTGGCTGTCCGATCATAATAAACCTTGGCCCTCTGCTGGGCCTTGGCCATTGCTTCACCTGACAACTCCTGTGCCCTTCTTAAGCGTTCAAGGAGCCTAAGCACGTACTCCACCACGACTGGGTCGCCTCCCCGGCCTTCCTACGAGTCTCGAAGCATGCGAAGCGGAGACCGCAGCGAGCGACCGTACACCAGCTCAGCTGGCGAAAACCCCGTAGCCGCATGCGGCGTGGTCCTTAATGCAAACATCACCCCAGGCAGACACAGCTCCCAGTCTGTTTGTTGCTCAAAACACAATGCTCTCAACACGCGCTTCAGGACGGAGTGGAGCTTCTCAACGGAATTCGACTGTGGGTAGTACACTGAGCTGTGTAACAGCTTTACCCCACACCTATCGAGAAAGGCTGTCGTCAAAGCGCTAGTAAACACTGTGCCCTGATCTGACTGGATTTCCGCAGGAAAACCAACTCGCGCAAATATGGACAGTAGTGCATGGACTATCTCAACTGAGCTGAGTTCTTTGAGCGGCACTGCTTCAGGGAACTTTGTCGCTGGGCAGATCACAGTCAAAATGTGTCTGTACCCCGTGGTTGTTACCGGCAGAGGTCCCACTGTATCAATAACGAGCCGTCTAAAAGGCTCCGTAATGATAGGCACCAACTTCAATGGCGCCCTCGATTTGTCCCCTGGTTTGCCCACCCGCTGACAGGTGCAACATGTCCTCACAATGTGTTCTGCGTCACGAAAGCACCCTGGCCAATAGTACTCTTGCAATAGACGTTCCTTAGTCTTCTTAACTCCTAGGTGTCCGGAACACGAACCTCCATGCGACAAGCGCAACAGATCCTGACGGTAGCACTGAGGCACGATCAGCTGATCGAACTCCACTCCCCTGCGGTCTAGATACTTCCGGTACATGACCCCACTTCTTTCCACAAAACAAGCATTTTTCTTGGCGATACCTTCCTTCACATTGCAGCGCATGTTTTCTAGGCTGCCATCCTTTTTTTGCTCGGCTATCAGAGCCGACCGGCTGACTTTTAGCAACCTATTAAGTCCATCTGACGTAGGCGCGATGAGCAAATCTGCAGATAGCTTTTCTAACTTTCCCATGTCGGGCATTTCTTCTCCAGTATCTGGTGCCTTGAACGCTACAGGTTCAGTTTTATCCCGTTCGGACGTGCTCTGAATATCAGCTTGCTGCGCCTCCGACCCTTTTTCATTGTTCGACAACGTCGGCCCCGCTACTACCGCCTTTGCAGCGAGCTCCCGAACTCTCGATCTCGTTAAGGCCTGAACGCTAGCCTCACCAAACAAAAGCCCCTTCTCGCGCAGGAGGTGATCGGACCTGTTCGAAAATAGGTACGGGTACTGGGGGGGTAGCATTGATGACACTGCGGCCTCCGTCTCAAGTGCTCCGAAAGGTCCTTCAATAAGCAGTTTTGCTACGGGCAGACACACGCTATGAGCTTCCGCGGCTTGCTTGATCCATGCGCACTCGCCCGTAAACATATCGGGTTCTACGTAAGAGGGGTGAACTACAACCATTGTAGCTGCGGAATCACGAAGCACTCAGCACTCTTTCCCTTCACGAGGAGGCCTCGCATGCAAGGCTCGAGAAGCTTCATGTTCTCGTCAGTGCTGCATAATGACAAAAACAGGACTTTTGTTTTTGTTTCTGGACACTGCACCGAAAAGTGACCCGGCTTCTGGCACGTATAACACACGCGCGCTTGCCTCGTCTCGAACCACTTTCTGCGTTCGGCTTCGGCTGCCGCCGTCTCCTTATGTTCGGTCGGGCTGCTTTCACTCGCATCCGCACTAGGTGTGTCCCCCCTTGCTCTCATGAGTGTGAACTTCGGCCTCTCAAACTTGGAGCCAAATTCACCCTTTTGACCGTCCTTAGCTCCGCGAACCCGACGCGTCAGAAGCTCCACGGCTAGCTCGGCGGCTTTAGCCACCGTGCTAACGTCTGGCCTATCCAAGACCCAGTACCGCACGTTCTCAGGTAACCGACTATAATACTGTTCCAGCCCGAAACACTGCAGAACTTTCTCGTGGTCACCAAACGCTTTCTCTTTTTTGAGCCACTCCTGCATGTTTGACATAAGCCTGTAGGCAAACTCTGTATATGACTCACTTCTGCCTTTCTCATTTTCCCGAAATTTCCGACGGAACGCCTCCGCTGACAGCCTGTACTTTTTTAGCAGACTCGATTTCACTTGGTCGAAATCCTCGGCCTCCTCTCTCTTCAAGCGAGCGACTACGTCGGCCGTCTCGCCGAGTAACAAAGTGAGCAATCGCTGTGGCCACGTCTCCCGAGAGAACCCCTGCTTCTCGCACGTTCGCTCAAAGTTAACCAGGAACAAACCAATGTCCTCTCCAAGCTTGAACGGCCGCATCACGTCAGTCATGTTGAACGATACTCGTTCTCCTGCACCGTGTGTCTGACTTTCATTACGAGCGCGTTCCATCTCTACCTCGAGACGCTTCATTTCCAAAGCATGTTGACTGTCGCGCTCCTCTTTCTCTTGTTGCTCTTTACGTTCAAGTTCCTGTCTTTTTGCCGTCTCCCTCTCCTCAATGGTCTTAAGGCAGTCCGACAGCTCATCATCCTGAGCTTCTAACTCAAGAATAGCCCTTAGCAGTTCTGGTTTTCTGAGTTTGTCTGAGACACCCAGACCCAACTCTCTTGCAAGCTCCAGCAATTTCGGTTTGCGCAACGACTTCAAATCCATGGCTGCTCTGAATGCTGCTTTCTCTACTGCCCTCTATTGTCTTGCCGCAAACTAACCCGGCAGCAACGACAACCACCATTACCAGCTCTGTTTCTGACACTAACAAAAGCCTGGCAAAACTCAGAAGAAGAAAGTCCCGCACTCACCAAACCTCGCAGCCAATAATTCAGCGCAGTCGTTCCGCTGCAGGCAACCAGTCATCACACAGGGCTCGTTGCACTGTTCCCGGATGGTCGTTGTGCTGGTCAGCATACAGTCGACCGCATATCTTCGCTGCTGGCCTCCGTTGTCGCGATCCCACCGCTGGCAACTAGTTGTTGCAACTGGGTCGCAAGCCCCAAGGGTAGCGTTGGCCTGGCGGCCTGGGGCACAGCTGGAAGCATTGGAAGGTCCTGGCAAAGGATGAGTCGACTGCCAACAGAACAACTTGTTTATTCTCGCATCGCAAAAGAGCGGCTGGTCAGGTCGACCGAAGTGGAGAAACGGGAGACCACGTTACTCGACGAAAGAAATCGAAGCCTCTCCGGCGTCCGGGGCAGCTGCCTTTCTCCTCTCAGAGTCGAGGGCAAAAAAGGTACGGAACGGAAGAGGCGCACGTGACGGCGGCTCACGGAACACGTCGCGACACGTATCCGCGGGGCCGGCGCCGGTCAGACCTCCTCGCTTCACAGTTGGGGAGCTCCTCTCCCCGGCTGCCGTGCTTTGACAAGCATGGGCACCAACATGCACACACACACACACACACACACACACACACACACACACACACACACACACACACACACACACACACACACACACACACACACACACACACACACACACACACACACGCACGCACGCACGCACGCACGCACGCACACACACACACACACACACACACACACACACACGCACACACACACACGCACACACACACACACACACACGAAGACACGTGGCATTGAAACATGCCTGGACGCGCTTAGCAGGAGGCATTGGGACAGCACTGAACTGGCCAAAATGTCCGCCGCTGTGAACGAAGCCCCGGCGTCCGTTGCATCCGCGCCGGCTATATCGCACGTCGGAGGCGAAACGTAACAACGTCGACTTGTCATCCTCACAAGCTGTACCTGACGGCAATTACGTGGTCGCACCAATTCCGGCCGTTATACTTACACATGGTGTTACCGGGCCGCACACTGTGCTGACAATTACTGGCAACCGCACTGCCTTCCCCTTGTCAATTTCGCGCTAACCGCACAAGTTCTGCCTCAGGGGATCTCATTGGCTATAATTAGCGCTTTGCAGGATGATGAGTCGAGCCATTCACATTAGAAGATCGTTACAGCTCAGCCCATAGCGTGACGTCATAGCACGGTACTGACGTCGACATTGAGAAGATGGTTTCCTCTGACCTTACACCTGTTCAAGCTGAAGCCCTTTGCCGCTTTCTTGAAGGCTATCGCAACATTCTTTTACTTTTACCCTTAGGGCAAACGTCCGTTGTGACCCATCGCATAAACACCGGCAACGCGAACCCTATTCACCGACGTCCATATCGTGTTTCTGCGTTGGAACGAGTTGTTATCCAACAGGAAGCAAAAAAGATGCTCGAAAAGGGCATTATCGAGCCTTCCTGCAGTCCCTGGACTTCTCCCGTCGTACTTGTCAAAAAGAATGATGGAACGTGGCGCTTTTGAATAGATTATCGCCACCTGAACAATATCACAAAAAAGGACGCGTACCATTTGCCACGTATTGACGACACTCTAGTCTGCCTGTACCGTGCCACTTATGTTTCTTCTATCGACTTACGGTCCGGCTACCAGCAGATATCCTACGACGACATAGACCGCGAGAAGACTGCATTTATTACCCCTGACAGCCTTTATCAGTTCAAGGTGATGCCTTTCGGTCTCTGTAACGCGCCCGCCACCTTCGAACGAATGATGGACTCTTTGCTTCAGGGGTTCAAGTGGTCCACCTGTTCGTGCTATTTGAACGACGTCATTGTTTATTCGCCCAAATTCGACACGCACCTAGACCGTCTTTCGGTGGTTCTTGAAGTGTTCCGCCGCGCTGGTCTCTTGTTGAGCTCGTCATAATGTCACTTCGCTCACCGCCAAATCACAGCCCTTGGGCACCTCGTGGATTCCAGAGGCGTGCGACCTGATCCGGACAAAATTTACCCCGTTACAAACTTTCCTCTTCCGAAGTCTGCCAAGGACTTTCGTAGTTTCGTAGGGCTGTGCTCTTATTTCCGACGCTTTGTGAAGGATTTTGCGACCATCGCACATCCCCTTACCGACCTCTTGAAGAAAGACGCCCCTTTTTCTTGGGGTGACCATGCCGCATCTTTTTCGCAGCTCACTACTCTCCTTACCACGCCTCCAGTTATGGCTCTCTTTGACCCGTCTCCTTCAACGGAAGTTCGAAGTGATGCCAGTGGTCACCGCATAGGTGGAGTGTTAGTAGAACGCCAGTGTAGACATGATCACCTTATAGCCTATGCCAGCCGACTTCTATCACCCGCCGAGCGCAATTATTCAATCACAGAGCGCGAGTGCCTGGCTCTTGCGTGGGCTGTTGCGAAGTTTCGTCCATACTTGTACGGACGCCCCTTCTGTGTCATCACTGATAACACGCTCTCTGCTGGCTATCCTCGCTTAGGGACCCGACGGGACGACTCGCTCGCTGGGCGTTACGCCTGCAAGAATATACCTTCTCCTTGGTATATAAGACGGGACGCTTGCACCAGGATGCCGATTGTTTGTCCCGCTACCCCGTCGACGAACCGGCTGATGCGGAAGCCATCGCCTATGTTTTCTCTGTGCCCCAGTTGCTTCGAATCGGCAACGAGCAACGCCACGATCCTTCATTACGATCCCTCATTGACCATCTGGAGTCAGCGCCTGGCGACGCCTCTCTCCGGATGCTTCTCCTCAAGGAGGGGACAATATACTGCCGCAACTTCGATCCACACCGCCTTGACCTTCTGCTCGTCATTCCATCACACCTGTGTTCGACTGCCCTCCACCAACTTCACGACGCTCCCTTGGCTGGGCACTTGGGCGTCTCGCGAACATAACGACCGTGTACGCCATTGATTCTTTTGGCCGGGTCTCGCCCGCTTCGCGCGACGCTACGTTGCCGCATGTGAGCCCTGTCAGCGCCGGAAGAAGCCCTCCACACTTCCAGCTGGATGTCTCCAGCCAATTGACATCCCACCCGAACCATTTTTCCGTGTTGGTCTAGACCTTCTTGGACCGTTTCCTCTCTCGGGCTCCGAAAAAAAACGGGTCGCCGTCGGTACTGATTAAGCTACGTGGTACGCAATCAGTTGTGACCAAGGCAGAAAGCTGGGCTAGTTGGTGTGTAGCTACTCTGGAAGACTTCGCTTGGATAGGCCAGATTCATGCAGCTATGGCACCGCAATGTTCTTGGCACGTAATTGGGGTATTGAATGCGTTAAGTACCTAATATTCATACCTGCACGCAGGGTTACTAAATGAAGTACTAGTTTTACTCATTGGGATTGTCCAGTGCCATAAATGATGACAAGTAAAGTAACAATGGGGGACTTTTCGAGATCATCAGCACTAATTTGAATGACTCACATCAGAGGTTAGACCAGCTATCGTTTCTCCCCTTCACGCAAGGAAACGAATACAGATATTTTCCAGTCGCAAAATGACCTTAAAAGTGTGCATTATTGTTTGTGTGTTCAGGTTCAGAGAAAATGTATTCCAAGGCATTTATTGGAGTGCATTCTACTTCGCCGGGAACCACGCGCTCATAGTACCCCGACAAACTTTGTATATTCATGGAATTCAATACAACCAAGATAAACATGGCAGAATACCATTCGTGTGGAATGGTTTGCTACACACAGATTTTTTTACCATATTACTGGCTGGTGAAAGCCTTTGCAACTTTTTCATTTTTGCTGGTGGCTTGACATAGAAGGTTATCTAATCGTACAAGGCCATCTGTACCGTCAATGATTCTTTGGAAGACGTAAGTGAAGCTGCGTTGCAATCGAGGTGGTTAGCCACTCCAAAAAGGTAATAATAATGGCGCCGTCTAAGATACGCTCGCTGGGATGTGTTTTGGTTCCCCATTCTGGGGGAGATCGGTTTCCGTTGACTAAAATGTCTATGAGGAAAAAGGCGCGCACAACAGGCAACAATTTCGGAGGGGTCAAGGCATAGGCTCCGCTTTTAGGTCCTTTCTCTCGCCTCCTTTCAGAGGGGAAAACTTTAACGAGAGCGATACGTATTCGCTATCGAATTCTTTCCCGCTATGATTCGACCCCTCCTGTTACCACACCAAATTTTGACAATAATCCAATTCTTCCCAAAACAATTACAGGCAAAGACCAATTCTCCTTTCGTAGTACAAAGAGTGCTTTTCATTGTCATCAAATAAAGGATAATAAAGGATAAACGCCAAACAAACAAATAAATAAATAAATAAATAAATAAATAAATATTAAACACCATATAAAAGGTCAGGCACGCTCAAAGCAGTTGACATCTACGCAGTGGCAACTATGCTTGTTTTTGTCAATAATCTTTGTTATAAATCGTGTAAGTGTTCTGCCTCGAATGGTTAGTGCATTTGCACATATGTATGTCTCTCTCTATTTATACCGGGTGTCCCAACTACCATGCGCCATGATTTAAAAATACGCATATGCCACGTAGGTGGACAGAGCCAAGGTAATGTTGTTTGCAGTCGCTTGGAGATACTCTAATTATTTTATGCATTTCGCCTAGTTACATAGTTACTCTTAATTAATTAGTAGCAGAGAAAAAAAGGTTTACTATGGTATTGCTGTTCCGCTTTAATGCAGTGAAACGCAGGCTTACGTGTAAATCAGTGGTAAGCCAAGCTTTCCTTGTTTACTGGAATTTCTTGACATTCTCTTTTCATCTACGCAGTTGAACACTCCTATCCTAGTACAGACTGTGATTTCCTTTCGTTCTCTTCCCTTTCTTATGCAGACTCAGCTTCTTTTGTCACTGAGTTCTTATCTTCTCTGCATCCAACTTAAATTTACCATTGGCCATTTCACGTCTTGCCTCTTCTTGCCTCTTATGGGGTCTACATAGTGGTAAATGAACTTTCTGAGGGATTGTCAAGAATTGATCACATACCCCCTTGAACATGTCCTGTCGCGCACGTTCTGTGGCCGAAGTTGGATATTAAACTACATACCCACTAACACCTGCCCAGTGGCCCTAATTGCTGTATAGCTAGTAAGATAGCAGCCAGCAATCAGCACCCGCAAATTGGGGTAAGATGAATAAAAATGCTTCGATGTAAACACTAGTGAAAAGCTTCTAGACCACATCGTCAAAGCAGCGTAAGAGTCCGCGAGCGTTTCCTACAGTTTCATTGAGGAAAATATTGGCAGAACATCCAACGTTTGAAAATTATTGCCGAAGTTAATGCAATGAGCCATATTTCATATGCCGGATATATAATTGGGGATGGCATGTTTTGTATGTCAACGTCAGTATTATGAAGGTTATCGTGATGATTGTAATGATTGAAGTGACGAGAACCAGTGGTGGCATGTACAAGTGCACAGTGCTGAATAGAGAGCTTGACGAGGCACGTCGAGTGGCAGGACTTCTATCTCTTGTTTCCCTTTGGATACGGGGTGCTTAAAAATTATGTGGGGCTTTAAGTGCCAAAAGATCGGATTAAGCGGCACGTCGTAGTGGCTAACTCCAGACTAATTACCTGGGCGTTTGTGCATTTCGCCCACATCCAAATGCGAAATTCAATCCCGCGACCTGGTGCTTAGCAGCACAATGCCTAAGAAACCGCGCCGCGTCACGCAGTGCCTATAGAGCCGTCGCCGCGATGTCCGCTCGAAGTCCTTTCCGCCTCCGAAAACGCGCCTCCGTTTTAAAATAATGCTTGAAAAGTTTGGCCAGGGATGGGCCAGGAATTGACCAGGGATGGGCTCACGCCCAGTACTACATATGCAGCTGCATATGCCCAGTGGTCGAAGTGTAGAATGTTTATTTGCCCATGGGGACGGCCTCACAAACACAGTAGTCCAAGTTGGCGTGAAGGAGGTTAAATACGAACATCGTACTGCAAAGTGGATAAGTTCCCAAAGAACGAGATCTCCATAAAAAAGAATGCCATTTTGCGTTTTGGCGTTGGAGGTCGTCGCCTAAACTATGTAGCGAAGGACATATAGCCTTTGCCACAGATAGACAACGCGCTGAATCATTTCTGCAAAGCAAAGCATTTTTTGTTAAGTAATCGCAAGACTGGCTAAAGGCAAATTGACGTCGACGAGGCGGCCTCCTCGAGTTAAATATTATGCAATTGTAACTTTACTCCTCTACCACAACGTTCTAACGCGTGAAGGATAACGTGTAAAATCGCTTAAAGTGGCACGTCTATCTCGTCAGCGGTAGGCTCAATGGAATACAAACTCGAAGGGAGCGCAAATATTTTTTTCGTCTTGTGGGAACTTTTGCGTCGCAGAATTTATGCACAATGCTAAGAATGTACTATTACTTCGGCATCCAAATATTCACGACAGAAGACAAATACCAGCTACATATCCAAAAGAGAGATATAAAGAGACAATAATTGGTTATGCAGTTCACAAAGTACAGCTATGTGCACTCTTGGTTAGGCCGCTGAGTAAATATTTTTTTGCCGGCGCTGTGCAACCTTATGCTCTATCACAAATCCTCATATGTGACTTAGCTAGTTGAAAGCTATTACGTGACGTCACGTTGAAAAGAATTCGGACAGAACTTATGTGATGAAACTTGCTGACCCTGATGCTATACGAATTGAAACAGTGTAGCGACACGCCATATTGTAGCCGCCCAAAACGTTATCTATGAGCCACACATACAACTTGGTTGCTCTCGAGCCCTCCCCACTGAATAGGATGCGCAATATACGCTAAACGGCGCGAACTCCGCGCGGGGAACTTGTGTGAATAAATATTCTGACAACATTGTCCGAATATTTGTGAGGCGGGTTTGATTATGCTCAGCAGTGAATAGAGATTTAAAGATCTTTTTTGTCCTTGAAGAGCGGCGCATTCCCAGCGGCATGCACCCCGTGACCCAAGTCGGAGCGAAACAGCTTCACTGAAAAATGCCACATAACCACTTCCACATACCCAGTGAAGCGATTTCACGGGAACGAGGTTCATAGGAGAGGGAACCATACCCAGTGACATACAGCAAGTGACTCAATTTAGCATCGCGGAGGTTCAATGAAGGGCGACACATAACAAGGGGCCCTTATCCTGTAACTAAAGTTAGCGTGAAAGAGTTTCTTTGAAGAGTTGGGCATATTGAGCAGCCCGAGTTAGCGTGAAAGAGGCTTGTTGAAGAGCAAATAAGACATGACCACTGAAGCACACCCAGTTACTCAGTCCCAGTCCGACTTTTGGTTCCGAACCATGTTCCCTCAGCCCAGCAGCCCGAACCCATTAGACTTTGGACTACCTATTGGCCCCAGTTGATGGGGAAGTGTTCAGACAGACAGACAGACAGACAGACAGACAGACAGACAGACAGACAGACAGACAGACAGACAGACAGACAGACAGACAGACAGACAGACAGACAGACAGACAGACAGACAGACAGACAGACAGACAGACAGACAGACAGACAGACAGACAGACAGACAGACAGACAGACAGACAGACAGACAGACAGACAGACAGACAGACAGACAGACAGACAGACAGACAGACAGACAGACAGACAGACAGACAGACAGACAGACAGACAGACAGACAGACAGACAGACAGACAGACAGACAGACAGACAGACAGACAGACAGACAGACAGACAGACAGACAGACAGACAGACAGACAGACAGACAGACAGACAGACAGACAGACAGACAGACAGACAGACAGACAGACAGACAGACAGACAGACAGACAGACAGACAGACAGACAGACAGACAGACAGACAGACAGACAGACAGACAGACAGACAGACAGACAGACAGACAGACAGACAGACAGACAGACAGACAGACAGACAGACAGACAGACAGACAGACAGACAGACAGACAGACAGACAGACAGACAGACAGACAGACAGACAGACAGACAGACAGACAGACAGACAGACAGACAGACAGACAGACAGACAGACAGACAGACAGACAGACAGACAGACAGACAGACAGACAGACAGACAGACAGACAGACAGACAGACAGACAGACAGACAGACAGACAGACAGACAGACAGACAGACAGACAGACAGACAGACAGACAGACAGACAGACAGACAGACAGACAGACAGACAGACAGACAGACAGACAGACAGACAGACAGACAGACAGACAGACAGACAGACAGACAGACAGACAGACAGACAGACAGACAGACAGACAGACAGACGGACGGACGGACGGACGGACGGACGGACGGACGGACGGACGGACGGACGGACGGACGGACGGACGGACGGACGGACAGACGGACGGACGGACGGACGGACGGACGGACGGACGGACGGACGGACGGACGGACGGACGGACGGACGGACGGACAGACAGACAGACAGACAGACAGACAGACAGACAGACAGACAGACAGACAGACAGACAGACAGACAGACAGACAATAGATAGTTCCCTGAAAGTACGTAAAGTTCGCAATGACTGCTAATTGCATTTATAAACAGCTTGAGCAAACTATTTAAGCAGATATAAGGTGCAACGTAATTCATGAGAGCACCAATGGTCTTTGCGGCTCTTGGCTAGCGTCTTCACCATATTTATGAGCTGCAAGAGACACCTCGTCCAATTCCTCAAATATTGTTTCTATTATGTGAGCCCTGCAGGGTTCTACGTCATCGTTGACGATGGCGTAGCTCTTTATATTCGCAGAAACATTATTTTCTGCTCGTGTAGCTAGCAAAGGTGCCTACTCCAAGCCTGCTGATACGACTCTGTGCATTATAAGAGTGGCAGACCACAGTGGGGGTAACTAAATATTGGTTTAATTGAATTCGCGTGTCGTGTTACGCCGCTGATTTTCATTGGGCTAATGGGGAACCAACCAGCTGTTGACATATTGTTCTTCATATATAAAAATGTGGCTTAGCCAGGCTTCTCATAACGGAAATCTACCGTACTTGAAGGAACAAGGACTCCGTCGGATCTGGTTCTAAAAGCATTGTTGGATGGCGTCATCTTCTTTGCCGGAAGCATCGACGATCACCTCAGGCGGCTTAGAGGACCCCTAGAGGCAAGTCACTCATCTGGACTCAACGTGACGACGGAAAACAATACAGATCCTAGCAAATGTGGGAATCAGTCTACGCGAGATTTCAAGAGGCAAAAAGGCAAAGGTCTCATTGCGAGAAGCAACGAGGTCCTAATTTTCTTGACAAACACGCGCCATAGCCACCATGGTGAGCCTTGCAGAGAAAGCGAAACATTTATCGAGCAGTAAAACGTGTTTCATCAAAAGAAACGACGTGCTTAGCGAGTTGGAAGTTCGCCTGAGCGCCAGAGTATGATAAGAAAAAACAGAACTGCGCATGGAATTTCGGTGATCGAACGCGTCCCATCAATACCATCTGGATTATTAGCTATAAAATGTTCACCTTTAAAACGATACCTTGCTTTGGCACTTCCTTTATGTGAGGTTTCCATGTATGTTGATGTCGGCATATCCAGCGGTTCTGGACACATACCAAACAGCGTTCCAAGCGGCCGCGGCACGAAGCTTGCGCGTTTTCGATGGAACGAGCGGGTTTTTCGTGCATAGTTAAAGCTGCAGGTGGATTATTGAAAAAGGCAGGTCACATACATGTTCTAGAACACAATCAATAGGAACCAAATGCAGTTATAACGCTGTGGGAAGCTAGAATTTTGTTCCCAGAGTGTTTAAAAATTCAGCAATGCAAGCCTATAGAAACGACGAAAATTTCTAATCGATTTTAAGACAAAAATATTACCTGTGATAAAACTGAGGCCGCTATCGAAATAGCCGCTACAGCGTATGTAACTCGAAGACTCAGCTTTCGATTGATGCCTATCTCGACTTGTACACCTGGCGTAACACTTCCCGAAAGCTATTTTTGAAACTGTCGCACACGTTCACGTGGCATCTATAAAAACCCGAGCGTATCACTGCGCAATTGTTGGAAGCCGTGGCCGAGTGGTTTATCCACACGAACCTATCGTTCAGCGTTACGCTAGCAGTGGTTCAATACCGTGCTGCATGATAACTTTTTAACGCCACGTAGGACTGAGTTCTGCAGTCTCACACCTGATGGCCAATACGCCAAAATCAAGATTTAGTTTCGGTTTTGGTTTTTTTTCAGCAGTACTCTTCAAATATTATATTTTAAATTTTTCCTTCCTAAATCGTAGAAACGGGTTGCTCATTTGTTAAGTCATCGCTTCATATTTTATTCATTGGACAACATAACAAGCATGCATGTCTTTGTGTTACGTTAAAAAGAAATATCGTGCCTTATAGCGTGGACATACTCAGGAATTTTGGTCATTGCATCTTCGCCATCCTGTGGAACTTCATGGCAGTGCACATGCGTAACTGAATGGGTAAAATGTAAGAAAATGTTATTTCAATATGTCGGCCAAGTATCAACAAATTTCAACTGACTGCGCCGAGAGGGTAGCCCCTTCTAACAACATATGCATATGTGGCGTTTAGGTAGAACATAGACAAGAATGGCACCGCGGAGCGGCGCGGTTGCGCCGGCCCGAGAGCGCCGCATGCGGAGTAAAATTCAACTAGCGGGTGTACGTCTATCCCATTTCTCGTTCACGCCGCCATGATTGCCTTTTGCATTGCGCGTGTTTGGGCACGTTTCGTACCGCGCTGCGGTGTGTGCATGTGCGTGCGTGCGTGTGTGTGTATGTGTATGTGTGTGTGTGTGTGTGTGTGTGTGTGTGTGTGTGTGTGTGTGTGTGTGTGTGTGTGTGTGTGTGTGCGTGTGTGTGTGTGTGTGGGCGTTTTCTTCGAAGGACGATGTACACGCTTCTATTTGCCTTTAAGAAGATCGGTGCGCTTGACAATTATTTTCGTGGCTGCAATGAGGCGAAAGCGCAGCGCCTGCTTAGCCATGTAAGTGACGCGGAGCAGGTAACCGGAAACGACATCCTATGTGCCGTCGGAAAAATCTTCGGCACATACGATGCGTGTTAGCTAAATCATTTTTGCAGTTTCCCACAAAATGTTTGCTGCAAATAAGTGTTTTCTCTGTTGGTGACAACGGACTTCCATCGGCATTGTGAGGAAATATATAAAATATATCGCGGCATAGCACAAATACGTCATGCGCACACAACTTCAACTAGTACGTCCCCTGCGTAGGATAGAGGCAGCAGCGTAAATAGCTTGACAATGTTTGAACAGTGGTGAAGAGACGGAAGTTGAAAGCAATAGTAATAATTTCTGCTTCAGCAATACCTGCGCGTCCAAGACGCGGGCGTCTATCATCCGGTCACTCGACCGATCGGTGCAGTGGTGATGCAGGAATCAACTCTGGTCATGTTCAATGCATCGTGCACATATTCAATTTCTCGGCTCGATTGAATTCCGGCCACTCATAGAGCATGCAACAGAAGTGGTTTCCATTTTCGGGCAGCGCACACACAAACAAAACACTAGAAAGGAGACAGGACAAGCGCTGGTTTGACAAGTTAAAAACTAAATTATGGGTTTTTAAGCTTCAAAATCACTTTCTGATTACGAGGCACGCCGTAGTGGGGGACTCCGTAAAATTGGACCACCTGGGGTTCTTTAACATGCACCTAAATCTAAATACCACGGGTGTTTTCGCATTTCGCCCCCATAGAAATGCGGCCGCCGTGGCCGGGATAGGTCTAACCAGTGAAAGTTTTTATTTGAATAAAAGGATTAAATACTAAGTGATCATGAAATTCGTGTGGATTACATGTAAAAGCCGTCATACACTGACGAGTGATCAATGAACGAGATCGCTTCGTTTGCCAGTTGTTAACTTACTTTTTTCGGCGCACCGCAGTAGTCCATGCCTGTCGTCTGCTTTTTTTTTTTCGTACCATTTTCTTGTGAATCGGCAGAATTTCACTGGTGGCATCTACGCTTTCGTGTACCTTGCTGTCATGACAGTTAACAACGGAGTCATAAATTACAGCCATCCGGAGAGGCGCCGTCGCAAATAAGAGATGTTTCGCGCGCAGCGCGAGCTATGCGCGGGCGCGACCTTGAAGGGAAGTTGTGAAAACGTACGCCCATGGGAGGTGAAATCGTTCCGCCAGGGGAGAAACAAGCGCTGGCGTGTATGATGAAACTTGGCGTGCGGACGTCTATTGGTGGTGCGTTAAGGCCGTATTTTGGTCGGGCATGGGCGGTTATGTCACACGATAGGAGCAAATGGTACTGCACCCTCTCGGCAGATGGTGCATTGACTTGAAGAAACACCAAATTTAAACTGTAAAGCGATTTATTACAGCTGGAGTTCGAACTGTTATTGCAGAGGGAGCGTCACTCAGTCTGTTTGCACGCGCGTGTATTTGTGAGGCCACAAGGAAGGAGAGAGAATGTGTAGGCGTGCGCATGCCTCGTGTGTAGTTGCATTTGCGTGTGTGCGCGTGTTTGTGTCTCCATATTTGAATATGCCTGCGCACGAGTGCGCGTATGCGCGTGCGAGCATACGTTCGTTTGTGCGTGTATGTGCAGTTCCGTGTGCGTGCGTGCGTACATTCTTGTGCCTTTGTACACGCTTAGGCGCGTGTAAATATTAATGTGGGCGAGCATGTGTCGTATGTCTGTGTGCGTGCGTTTGTGTGAGTATGCGTGTGTGTGTTTGTGTGTGCGTGTATGTGAGTGAGTGAGTGAGTGAGTGAGTATTTCCCTGCTTACATATACTGTCGGTGATGAATGGGATAAAGAGTTTATTTAAGCCCATACTTAAATCTGCGAGAAAAGAGCGAGTGAAGCTGCCTTTATGGCATTATATCTTCCTGAAAGCGAAATCAAAGCAAAAAAAAAGACGCCTGTGTCGTCAATATCGGCGCTCAAGATTTAGTCACGATGGCGCCGTCACCATCGACACGGCTCCGTGAGGAGTTAGCGAGCTGTTCCCTTTTGTTATGTTCCTTCCCTCTGCGGTAGCGCATTGTCTTGATGCCAGCGACGCGCTAAATATGCACCATCGTTGCGTCCTGTGTCGCCTCTGCGACCAAGCAAGCTTTCGGAGGCATAAGTTGGTTGATATATTGATATTAAAAGTTTAAAATGCTTGCTTTCGAAAAAACAGAGTGAATAAATATCGAAGGCGGACTGGCTACAAGGAACATGCTCGCGGGGCCATACTATTGATGGCAACATCACAAAAGGTCCGGTGCGGTCAGGTTGACTTTACAGGTTTTCAAGGATTGACTGACAGGCTAGTTAGTCTATTATCACAGAAAGAACAGCGCTTCAAGTTGTTAGAGCAGTGTGTGTGGTTCCGCCTTTGTGTCCAGTCTTGAAGCGCCGTTCTTTCTGTGACTTTACAAACGTTCTTTTTTGCGTCAGTTACGCTTTCCAAGAGCGCCTAATTGGAAACTTTTTGGGCGCATAGCTCTTACAGAAGCATGTTCAATCGAAATTTCCTCGCTCGGCTAGATAATCTCGAGGACGGGCCCCAAGCTGCTCATTTTCTTTAGCCACCAAAGAACAATTATTGTAAATTTAATTAGTGTAGCTTCTTTAATTACGCACACAGCTTCTACTCTTACTACGCATCTAGAGGTTACCAATCTGAACACTCGAATGATAGAATGATGTCGCCAATATTTGTATTGGCTTAATAGTTTGCTGCAGGTAAAAGCAGCCGGCATTATGATGGTGTGGAAGGCTTTTTATAAAGAAAGTGCGAAGGCTTGGACAGGTTATCTTAGCGCAGATCAAGTTCGTCAGCCGAAACGCATGTTTTCAACCGTGCACTTCTGCCTTTACTACCGATTCTCCTAGATTATACAAGAAGCACCTCACGGCTACGGTACACCACACAAGGCGTGCGCGAAAATGGTGCGCCTCCGGATTAGATTTCTGAGCGGTGGTGGCATGATGATCAGTTTCCTGGAATCATCAGCAATAAGAACAGCTGCCTGGGGGAAAGCATTGGATACGTTTTCAGTACTTTGCAACGTATAAAGCAGCGCGAACGCGTACACTCACCCGCAAAAAAACTGGGATGCGCGAGCGCGTGGCGAAACGGCCCTCCTCCCCTTCTAGCGCTGCACGTGCCCCTGGTGTCGAGACTGACGCCTGCACGCATGCGCCTTCCTCCGGGACCTGCGAGGGTGCATGTTTCCGCGCTTCCTCCTTGCGCGCCCGGCGATATCCTAATGTAGCCGCGAGGTGCACCTCTTGCGATTGGCGCTGTGGCGGCTTCGACAGGCAAAACTTTGTTTATACAACGGAAATCAAGAGTTCATTTTCGTCTTGCCTGTCTCATTGTTTAGAGCGCGTGTCGCATTGTTTAGAGCGCCACACTCTTCTGCGGGAGACCACCCCCTTTGTAAAAGGAAAGAAACAACGAAGATTGGCCACGAAAAGGTGTAGCGAAGGAAAAAAACGGCCGTGGCTTAGCTTGGTTAAGCCTGGTGATTGCGAAGCAATAGTGTGTTATTCTCGGATCAGCTGGTAGTATGGCTGGTGGTAGTCTTGGGTTATGCTAGTGTTACGGCTTGCAGTGAATCGTCTAAGAGGAAGTCATCCGTCGAATCCGTGTATGCCAACAAACATTTCCCTCACCAGCGTGCTCATTACAAAATCTTCCAGTATCGATTGGCCGACGGTGCGGTAACACTCCATTTTCTCCGCGTCGTAAGATATGCCCACTCTGACCGTAGCGCCCCTGGTGAGAGGAGCGGGAGTTAGGCCGCCGTTGGTGGCTACCGCCTGGCCTCGCGACAGCGTGAGATGGGGCCCCGTTTTTACACAGCTGGTGTGACGTCACTCTAGGTCACGTGGTGTGACGTCACGCAGCGAGGTCATGCTAAAGGTCAATGGTGCCTACCACCACCTCGCCATGGAACGGGCTGAAGTGCGACCTAAAGTAGTATTGCTTCGCAATAAAAAAGGAGAAATGACTTGTTGCGTTCGCCACCAGGCCCTATGCGTCAGCTAGCGCTCGCGACTCGACAAAAAGCAGCCGCAGGGGCGTGCGCAAGCTCACGCTTCACATTGTTTTTTTTTGCCCGTTGAAGCCACCACAGCGTCATTCGCAAGAAGAGCACCTCGCGGCTACCTTCGGATATCGTCGGCGCGCATGCGGTCGCGCATGGTGGAAGAGCGGAAATATGTACGCTCGCACTCTCGGAGGGACGCGAATGTGCGCAGGCGTCACTCACGACTAGTGTCACCGTACATATGCTCCCGCAGGGAGCAGAGTTGCGCATAGGTTCGTTTTATGTTCCAGCTCTGCAATGAAGCCACTCCTCGCGCCCGGAGGAGGCAAATGCCGCGCGGTGTTCCATTTGCTTTTTAAAGCGAAAGCTTTACCGGCCGCGAACTTGCGATTTAGTCGTGGCGGTGCTCCGAGGAGGCACATGACGGAACAACGCGCGCCTCGCCGCGGATATTTCTCTCTCTCCTGCTCCCTAGTCACTACTGCGCATGCGCCACTAGTAGCACCGAGCCGCCGGTGTTCCGCCGCTGCGCAGCGCCACACCTTTCTTCCGCCGCCGTTTGGTATGACGTCGCACCACGTTCCTCGTTGTTGCGCTCGCCTCCGCTCGCTCCGCCAGCTGCGTCGCATGCCTGATAACATGTCGGAGGATTGAAGAGGAGAGCTCGCGTGCGCCGGAACCACAGTTGAAGCGGCAGTATGGAAGGCTACAATTCTGATAAGCGGGAGGACGCCTGGAATCGACATCGGGACGAGATGAAGAGGAAACGAATCGCCCAGAAAAAAAAAACGAACAGCACGCCGAACGACTGGCTAAACGCTGCAACATAGCTAGACAACCAGACTAACCTGGACTTGCAATCAAGATTAACCAAGTCTAACCATGCTATGCCTTAGCTTTCGCTACGTATATCCTGGCATAGCCGAGCTAAGCCACTGCCAATTTTTGTCTGCATGTTGCGAGCTTCATGCGGCAATTGTTAGCAAGCGCTGAGCAAGATGACACTTTTTAATGGAGGCTACGCTCCAACCATTGGCGTAGCCGAAGGGGCGTAGGGTACCAACCACCCGAAATCTTTAGTCTGTAATCATCATCATCATCATCATCATCATCATCATCATCATCAGCCTGGTTACGCCCACTACAGGGCAAAGGCCTCTCCCATACTTCTCCAACAACCCCGGTCATGTACTAATTGCGGCCATGCTGTCCCTGCAAACTTCTTAATCTCATCCGCCCACCTAACTTTCTGCTTTAGTCTGTATGTACATATATACACGAACATAAACAAACACACGCAGGAACGCGCGTACAGGGTCTACGACCTCCCTCGTTCCCCCGGAATAAAATCCTGACTACGCCCATGGCTTGAGCAGCTCAAAAGCTCGCGAGCAAACGCGCATTACCTTGCAACAAAAAGCGGTGCAATGTTTTCCAGCCGGCATATGATGTTTTCTCACCGAGGCCGGAAGGCAAGAAATGTTCCAAAGGGTGTTTAAAGAAAGCTTCACACACGTAAGGTGGATAATTATGTGAGCGCATTTTGGCTGCCGAAACCTGCCGATTAAAGATCGTCGCCAAGCGAACTACCGTGCGTGCATTTATGTCTGTAACCGTTAAACATCACCGTCATTCATCACTAACCGTCATTCACAGCAGCTGCACGTTTTCGATATATGCGGTGCGGACGCCTAGATTTAAACACGTTTCAAATATGCACATGTGCACATTTTATGCAAAGCTTATTTTTACGATTCATTCCTACCGCAAACTAAACAGCTGCTTCGTAGCAGAAAATCTGCAAGTGGAAAAAAATTCAAGATGCACGAGCTTTTAGATCAAATTTATTTCTTACAAGGCAATGGATCAGCAATGGCTGGAGGCATCACGGGAAGAGTGCTGGTTGTTTCAGCCTTGGGGCGCAGAATTCAAAGACACTGGAAAGAGAACAAGCTATTAAGAGCAACAACGTAATATTTTTATTGCACTAATCACGTAAGATGGCAAACTTGCAGAGTATTTATTCACACATTGCCGACTGCAATTTGACAACACAATTTTCTTTGTCTGTTCATACTACCCAGGTTAATTTACTATAACACAGCGCTTATTAAACATACAAAAATAATTTTACAATCCTCACGTCAACTAAGGCTTATCGAACAAGCAAGATATTGCGGGCGGTAAATGCTGAAGCCATGATACCTGTCTCTTAAGCGGGAGCGCACGATGTTTTCGCTTGCTACAAAACAATGAACACTAGGACATCAATCAAGGTTACGTAATAAATGAGAACGCCGACAAGAAATTAAAAAAGAGACCGAGGAGACAAAAACCCGGGTGCAGCCGGCGAATTGTATCTGCTATAGTATTTGCCCTGCTTTGAGCACAGGGTTGTAGACGCGCATAGTCAGAACAATCATACAAACAACACATCGAATTGGGTGAGTTGGTGAGTTAAGATTCTTGGCGTATATTTCCACAGCGACAAAGACGTGTTATTCAATCTTTATCCCGCATCTGTGTCATGCTGCACATATGCACCAAAAATCGTGCAAGTGACCGACCTTTCATACCAGGCATTTCAACATTAACAGGGGTGTTACTCGAGATAAATGCGGCTTTAGTCTAAAGAAGCCCAACTGACCTCTGTAAACAAGGCGAACACACCTCGAATTTATTTATTTATTTATTTATTTATTTACAAGTACTGCCATCTTGCATAAGCAAGACATAGCAGCAGTGGGTACATAACTGTTGAAAAAAAAAGATTAACATACATAATTGGGTAGTTGAATAACAAATTGATCAAGAGGCAATTCACGCAAGGACGCTTAAAGGTTATTGCAAAGTTCAATGGTGTGGGCGAAGAAGGAAAACCTGAAACAATCTAGGGATGGTTGAAGGGGAACGAGGTTGAAGGGATGGGTCCGCCTGGTACGGGGTGCTGTACAACTTGTGAAAACAGTGGGGGATATAATGCGATCATGGGCCCTTTCGGAGCCAGGCGGTCTCGGCCCATATGCAGTAGCCATAATCTCCGGCGCACCTCTGTCCGTCCGCACTCCACCGCGTGAAAAGCTTTGCCACCTTCCGAGCGGTTTGTGCAGTTTGGTGCACTGCACCCCGTCATACAGTAATTCAAGTGTGAATATGATGTGTTAAGTATCACTTCACCAAAGTCGTTAACTTAATATCGTCGAATACCGTACCTGCAACCCGGAGTCGATCAATGCAACGCACACTCGACGGTCCGCTAATTGCAGTGCGGATGACACACTGACGGAAAGGAGTCGGCGTCGCGCCCGTAAAGTTGGCTTTGCAGCGGCGCCGTAGAAGATTTGACGTCATGTTGCACCACGTGGTAGCGCTCGGCGAATAGCTGTGTGAGCGGCGCCAGAAAAGTTAGGCGCAACTCTGCTCCCGGCGGGAGCAGAACTAGTCTCGACAAGAGGCGTGCGCCGCTAGAAGGGGAGGAGTGTCGTTTCGCCACGCCCTCGCGCGCCGCGCCATATTTTGTGGGCGAGTGCACGTTAGAACGAAAATTACTGATGTATTAGGATGAGGATTCGCTGCATATATTTTGGCTGTCTAATGTTAAACCTAAAGAAGGAAATGCTGTGATTTTGTGACAATTAATGCCGGCGTACGTACGGTCACGGGAAATGTGAGCTCCGACACTAGTGCCCGTGGTGGAACTGGCCCCTGGACAACAGGGCTACATCGAACCACGAAATGCTGGTTTCATTAATACCAGTAGCCGGAAAGTGTTTAGCTCTTCGATTTTGGTTTGTCGGCGCCGTTGTGTACTCTTAGGAGCCCTTTTTACTACGAGCTCTGATTCAGCTAATATTTAAAGCAACTGTACATTGCCCTTATTTTTTTGGATGTGCTTTCTTTGGCGCCTACCCACTTTTACAAAGTCAGCGGTTTGCTCAAGACGCACCTGCATGTGTTTCTAATATGAAGTATGTTGTCACGGATTCAATAAAGAAAGAGCGTTATCTAATCAGATTGCACGCGTGAACCGAATACTGGCGTACATTCCCGATCACATACGAGCACTCCAATCTGATGAACCAATGCCTTGATCTGTAGCTGAGATTCAGAGGAAGCACTACTTTGTGCAAAGCCATCGTTGTGATTCTAGTGCTGTTTTTCAATGTTCTCTCGCCTTATAATGAGTTAGATACGTGACTCACTCTTTTGGAGCAGCCTTGCTCTTCACATCGCTGCAACGTGACAATATAGACAGGCTACATCTTCAATGAGTGGATACTGGGAAATGAACTAGGACTTTTGTTGGTGGCGCGTGTTTATACACTTAACGTAACAATTTATTTTTCATAACTTAATTCTTCATTTAGGAGGTTGTAAGATAGAGCAACCTTATATTAACAGGATATCTTAAGAATAAAATAAATTTATATGCTTTCTAGTCAGCTTTCACCTCACGGTAAGGAATTAAAGTTCAATGAAAATACTCCTATTATAATTGAAATCCTATCCGCTTGACAAGGTTTCAACTAAGTCCCCCCTTTGAAATCTGATACCGATTTGAAGGTCGTTCGTATCGTGGGCCCTTGACACATGCCCAACCGTCAAACAAAGGGTTATTCCGAATGTTTCGTTTCTGGGAGGCGTGTTACACTCCTGACCTTTACTCCGGTTCGCAAACACCCATAAGACGAAAGTGTTGCGTGAAAAGCGTCGTTAATCCAAACCTACGAGCTACCCTAACTCAACTCCCCTATATCGCTGTCATTCAGGCTTAGACAAAAAATGTGTACTTGAAGTCGACGCATCACGAATTCAAAAAGAGCTGCGAGCTACCAGCCCAACTGGGTTTCTTTCTTTTCGTACTTCGTCCTAGGAGAGATCAGGCAGACCTACGACAAAGGAAAGAAAAGGACGGAGAACGGAATTGAGCAAGACAGGGAGACACATGGAGACAGGCAGAATACAGGGAGACACACAGCGAAGGAAAAAAACAGTTACTTGTGATTTAGCAATAAATGCGAGAGAAATATGGTAGGCATTACACCACACCTCTGTGAGGTCACGGATCCATGAGTGATACCACGTTCACCACATTGCAGAGCGCTGTTGAGGAGCTTACTCAACAAACGTCTTGCCTCTTCGAGGAGCGAAGTGTAACCGACGGGTGTCTGGAGCAAACCACCACACAACCACACGAACACGCACACACGCACGCACGCACACACACACACACACACACACACACACACACACACACACACACACACACACACACACACACACACACACACACACACACACACACACACACACACGCACACACACACACACACACACACACACACACACGCACGCACGCACGCACGCACACACGCACACACGCACGCACGCACGCACGCACGCACGCGCACACACACACACACACACGCACACACACACTTAATAAATACACACGTTTTTCTACGTGGTCCCATCCCCTCTGAAGCTCTTCCACACTAGCTTGCCAAATTTCACACGCTTACGCTTTTTCCCCACTTTGACAATCCTAATGCCACGTATTAAAAGAAAGACAGAGAGATAAGGAAAAAGAAAGATAAGAAAGAAGTCAAGAAGTAGCGAGAGTGAACACTGAAGTACACACCATGCAGGCACTTTCAAGAAGCGCAGTTGGTTTTTACTGTCCTTGTGCATCGCATAATGCTTAGGCCAAGTTACCAGGATATTTTTTTGCAAGAGTGGTCTGCCGTCGAAGCGGCTAATAGTAGCTCAGGGTGCAAAGCACTGAGGGCGGAAGTGGCCGAGAAGGCGCTATTTACTCTCTCGTCACCCACCGAAATTTGTACGCCCCATTGCTAGTCATTTCTAAAAAATTGTATATGCGATGCCCAGCCATTTGCCACACAGCAGTATTGTTTTGCGATGGGAGAGTCCAGGATAGAGAGAGAGAGCAGTTATGGAGACGAAAGCACGCTATTTTCTGCAGTAATTTAGGAATGAATGAATGCTTGACTTCATTTAATGAGAAAAAGGAAGAGCAAACATTGGTGGAAGCACGCCTCAGCCCATTTGGAAAGGAGCGAGCGGGGGACGAAAATTATGCAGAACCCACGCACTGTGGCAATGGATGTAAGCAAAGCTTTCTGTGCTGGTTGTTATGATTGACGATAATAAGTGGTGATGTTGACAGCGAAAGCCTAATTTCTTCAACGTTTAGCCTAACAAGAGAGTGGTGAGTTGATGCATAACATTACCTTACGTGCGGCGCTGCTTTTTGTCTGCGTGGTACACAGAACAAACCGGGAGAGGTGTTTGTTTGAGGCGTTGTTGTCCGCTATATTCGTAGCCTCTGAGACTGTTCAGCATTGTGATTGCCTCACATGGCACATCGCATAGTGGCATAAGTATTAAACTTGCATTATGCGACTGCACGTGCCAAAACCGCAGTCGGAATATGAGGCACACCACAGTGGCGGACTCTGGATTAATTTTGACACCGTGATGTTCTTTAACATGCCCCAAAATATATATGCAAGTGCGGTTTCTATTTCACCCCCGCCGAAACGCGGCTGCCGTGTTCGGGATCATATATGCGACCTCTATCAATGCCATAGCCGCAAAGCTACCGCAGCGGGCACAGACGTGCTGATTTGACGGTCGACCGCTTCCGTAGTGTCGCCTGGACCCTGCGGTGCGCTTTAATTAATGCGGCTCTGCTTCTGCACGCCCTACGTAATTTTTCCGCTTGACACAGGAGGACAAAACGTATGCAGTAACTCCGCGGAAGTTGTCTAAGCATGCTTAAGCATACCCACAAACTTTAGTTAGCAGAACCCCAAATTTCAAATTGGCCTATTCCCAAATTTATGTTGTCCCATGCCCAAGTTTCAAGTTGGGCACCCTCAAATGTTAGTTAGCCCACCCCTTAATTTCAAGTTTGCCCCACGCCACATTTCAGTTGGACCACCCCAAAATTTCAAGTTGGCCAAACCCCAAATTTCAGTTTGACCCACACCCAAATTTAAGTTGGCCCAACCCAAAATTTCAACTTGGCCCACCTCCATGTTTAAGCTGCCCTACGCCCAAATTGTAGGTTGGCTTACCCCAAAATTTCAGTTGGCCCACCTGCACATGTCAGTTGGCTCACCTACAAATTTCCAGTTCACGCAGCCAGAAAATGTATTTGACCCACCCCTACTATCGGTTTTCCCGTGCATTTTCTAAAGAGCCCTGTGTATCCGTAACGATATGAATAAATCTTGTCATATCGATAGTCTCTCTGATCAATTATTTTTGTTACAATTGTTCCTTATCGCTTATAATGTTAGCGGCCATATACATTCGTACAATTAAAACAATTCAATGTCCTATTTTCTCAAATTACGCATTTTTGTGCAAATGCAAGACATTACACATTTCCCGTGACATATTTTGCTGGAATATTCCAGAAAGAATGCTTACGAATTAAAATGCCGGCACCTTGGAAAAGGTGAAACCGCCGCAAATGTCAGGACCGCACTCACTGAAATCTAAAAAAAAATACCTTAAAGATAAAAAAAACTATAACGTTGACAGGGTGGCTAAATTTCGAGACAAATAAGTTGGCTGTAGGACTAGTTCAGCTGATATCTGATGGCACGAAATAAGGTGAAAATTGTCGGCAACTGTCGAAGAGAGGTCCAGTAGGTCCTGTAGCCTACGCCAGTGCCCGGTACCTGTCAGGCGACTGCACGTGTAAGCGAGATGCCTGGTCTTCAGTCGTTACAGGGTGAGTTGAGTCCGTAATTTGGGATACGGACTCCAATACATTAAATAAATTCACTCTACAGTGTCATCCTTTGGCGACTGGTACCAATCCTCGCGCAATCAGGATGCGAACAAATTATCTCATGGGCCGGCTGTCACCTTACTGAAACTGTCAACATTCCTTAATGATGTCCTCGACAGTCGCCCAACTCTTGAACGCAAGTAAGTGTGATGAGTTCTGCGCGATGCCTTTGAGTACGTGGGCAGCCTTTTTGGCTTTCGATAGCAGCTAGTCTGCATTGCGGCTATATTATAAAGGCGGAAGGGCAACACGGTAGACAAATGAAGAACAGACAAATACCGCGTGTATTACTGCACAATAATATTAAATAGCAGTCTTCTTTCACGCACGTGGATAACCGGGACAAGCCAATACTTTGACAACTAACTGCAAGTACTGTGTATGTCGCGCCCAAAGATTTACCTGGTGTGGTGGCCAGCAGCTTCGGCTAAAGCCTGCTAACGGACGACGAAACAGAGAAAGTTGCATAATTCTTGTGCAACTGTCTGTGACACACACACACACACACACACGCACGCACACGCACACACACACACACACACACACACACACACGCACGCACACGCACACGCACGCACACACACACACACACACACACACACACACACACACACACACACACACACACACACACACACACACACACACACACACACACACACACACACACACACGACCGCACGCACACACACATTTCATTTATATAGTTGGAGGATTGCAGCATCAGAACCTGTGGAACAGACACTATCTCATCTTGATTGATGAGAGACACGGCGTTGGAGTAGTGTGCTGAGCACCAAAAAAGCAAAAAGTATGTGTGCACGAGTGAACCTGGAAAAGAAACCACAATGCCTCAAAAACTACAATAGCGCGCCCGACCAGATACTGCGATTGCGTCAAAGGACTAGTATGCATCATCTCACTGTCCTGTGGAAAACAATAATTAGGTCAAACAGGAAGGTATCTAAATGATCGGGCAAGAGAGCCCGCATCATCACTTTCAGGGACACTTGGCAGCAATCTACGCGCCGTGGTTGCGCGGTGGCTATGGTGTTGGGCTGCTCAGCACGAGGTCGCGGGATCGAATCCCGGCCACGGTGGCCGCATTTCGATGGGGGCGAAATGCGAAAACACCCGTGTACTTAGATTTAAGTGCACGTTAAAGAACCCCAGGTGGTCGAAATTTCCGGAGTCCTCCACTACGGCGTGCCTCATAATCAGAAAGTAGTTTTGGCATGTAAAAACCCATAAGTTATATATTTGGCCAGAATTTAGCCTAGCACTGCAAATGTTGCAAAATGAACAAGGAAGCAAAAGATAGCCAAGTGTACACGTGCGGCCCCAAGTTGCATAATATGCAAATCCTGAAAAGAAATGACGGTAGGCTAACTCAGGAGATGCTTGAGGAATTCGAAATGTGTCAACAGGAGTGCGATATGTAAGCCCAGCGTCAGTGGCCTTGACACGAAAAGAAATCGACTTCTTTTAGAGAAGCCTCAAGTAGATAAAAAGAACGAGGTGAGGCGTCGAAATAAAATGCGCGGGAATTTCAATAAAGAAATCAGTTGACAGTGCAGCTGCGTCTACATCTATTCGTTTCTTTCTGCGTCTGTGTTCCACAAGTTTTGCGGCTACAATCCTAGAAGAATGGGCCAACTAACGCAGTTAAACACACTTCTGATAATCATTTATATAGGCTTCCAGCCGTCCATGTCAGCTTGACTTCCACGAGAAAACCCACTCTGCCAGCACCCGTCAAGAAGGTGGCACCACGCAGGCTTGACCTTTCTCTGGCCATAATGTAACCACTGCTCGCCTTCGAAATATATGTCATAAAGATCCAGAAGCAGGACGACTTCATAGTTCAGTCTAATGTGGTTGTCGACGTCAAATATGCATTTAGCAATATTGGAGCCCAGAAATAAGTAAACATTTAACAGGGCGCGCTACTGCACCCGAAAAAGGTAAGCCCTCAAACAATACAGGAACCTGAGAAAGAAAGACGTACAGCGACCAACTTCTCTGTCATGTTTCATCCCGAGCAGAAGGGCTTTCGTCGTCCTCTCGACTAAATCAAGAAACACATGCAGCAAGACTTCGGCAAAAGAACGAAGAAACACGGAACTACATTCATGCCGCAGTTTAACAGGTAGGGCTTCTACGTGAAAAGAACTATTTCTGTCATGTGGGCACTGGACACTTTCGCAAACGGCTAAACGCAGAACAGCCTCTCGCTGTCAGAATAATTCAGAGGTGTAACGGAACAGGAGAAATTAGACTCATGAAGTCGAGATAAAGAAGTTCTTTCGCCAGTGAAGATGGATTTTCTGCGGAAAACACTTACGATAGAACTTTAGTGCCGATGCTATATCCTTATATAACGTAAAACGTGAAATCACTTCTTTTCATGCTTCCCACTGCATGCAGCCACCTTGACAAGGTAACACTGCCTAGACGCTCAAAGGACTGGTAGAAAAGTGCATTCCTCCGGTCTGAAACGAATATGAATCTCTGAGCTTTCAATTTTAATTGAAAGTTCATTATTCCTAGCGTTGCTTTTGCGTAACAGCGAAAAAAATTGCCGCGACGCATTATGTCATAGGATCACCAGGAGAAATAAACAGCAACAACGCGATAAACTCTCGTTGCATTGGTTCGTGAAGATGGACCTACTTGGACGCCGTACCATAGAGTGGGAGGGTGTGGAAACATGACTAATATGGCAGATTAAAATACCCTTGTAAGATTTTCTCCTGCAATTCAGCGCTTTCAGACACTTGGCGTGTGAGGCGCATCGCATAGCAACATGTATTTTTAAAATTCGTCGTGCGCATCTTGTAGCTGACAATGAAGATAAATGTTACGGGCGGCGTTCGTCCCCGAAGTTCGTGGCGCATCTGTCATCGTATTGCGGCGCTGTATGCCTCTATTTCGCATTGCACATGTCGTGTCTGCGGGCGAAACTTGCACCTATCGCGGAGGTAGCGCAATACCGGGCTGACCGAGGGCTGAGATGAAGCAAACTTCAAGCTCTCCGCCCCTAAGAATAATACATGAAATAAATAAATGAAGACATTCAAGTATTTTCTGTGTTTCTGCGTCAAAAATATAGAAAAGTGAGCGTGGGCTGATCCCGGGATAGTGCAACAGGGGGCCGACCCGCTTCACACACTCTGCTCCTAATATAAGAAACATAAATAATAATAAATTAAATGAATAATAAATCAAGGTATATTGGTTCAAGTCGAAGGGTGTACCGGAACCGTTTTCAAACAGTGCATGGATTCGCGAGCAGCAGGCGTTGCCATATATGAAAAGGACTCAATATATGTAAAACCACACACCCTTGACTCGCAAGAGGGCAATGTCCCGGACTGTGGGCATGTATGTGCCGTACAAACTAAAGACAGAATTGTAATATCCACAGCAAATATATATATATATATATATATATATATATATATATATATATATATATATATATCCAGGCAAACCCAAATGTAATATATCAAAGTGCATGACCACACCATGGGTTCACCGTGATGACACTACCCTTGTAATCGTAGTTGCATACTTCAACGTGCACATTTCGAAACAAGACAAGAAATGGCTTACTCAATTTGTACTAGAAGAGTTTAGTTTGAAGCGCCTCACCAATCCATGTCACTCAAC
The DNA here is from genome assembly GCF_023375885.2 of Dermacentor andersoni. NCBI lineage: Eukaryota > Metazoa > Arthropoda > Arachnida > Ixodida > Ixodidae > Dermacentor > Dermacentor andersoni. The sequence goes on from NC_092821.1 coordinate 53,917,820, forward strand.
TGCTCAACAGGGGTCTTGTATCGATTTATTATTGGCCAAGATTCTTCCTAAGGTCGTAACCCAACCAATCAGTGTATATCACAGTAATCACAAATGCTACCGGCCCTGCTATTGCCAAATTATGATAAGAAATACATGTGTCCTTGTCTAAGCCTGTGTTATGTGCTATAGCTTCTCTGCTCATCCACCTTCACAGAGTGGAATATATCCTCAATTTTTTCAACAAGATCAAGCACGTCGTGTCTTGTGTTTAAGCTGTTCGAATGCTCAATAAAAGTTTCATTTTTCCTGCAAGGTCCTCTATGATTGCTGAGGGACGCATTAATGAATCTGCAACGTGTCGCTTGTCGTAATGCCCCTTGTGTCATTCTCTCTCATAAGAACTTCGCGTACAGCGCTTCTGAAAGCACGTGGGATCTGCAAAATCCTTTACAGAAAAATTTTTACTGTGAGACGCGCATAACTGCGAAGCCTCTCTAAACGCTGGCTTGCGCCAGAGAAATTGGCGACGCTATTTTATTATAGCTTTTTAGGCATGCACCCGTGGGGTAATAGTTAGAGCATCTGACGTATGTGCAGGGGAAGTCAGCTTCGAAGCCGACCACCGGAAATATAATTTTATTAGATACGTAGACACGTGTCAAGGTCACCTTTAAGTTCACATAAGCGGCACGACAGAAACACGCATACATAGACACATACATGCATACACACTGCAAAGTGGGCCGAAAAGCAAAAGGATGGAATCACTTTTGTACGTAGAGTGAGTTGGGATAGTACAAGGATACAGCAGACTGCATATTCTTAGGTATTTTTTTCCGAGAGAGTTGGCTATCGGTGGTGGCTAAAGCACATGGGGAAACCCAGTGAGCACGAGACGTTTTCTAGCCGTCTTGGACATTAAGCATGGACTGAAACGTCTACAACTATTCAACCAGAAAACGTCTTTTTAGGCTCTTTGAAGTTTACATCTTGCTAATACGGCTGTAAAAGGTTTCGTAAAACTTGTAGACGATATCTGTACTGATCTTTATCTAGGTATTATCATAAAATAGACATATCGGTACTTTGCTTTGTACGGTTAGATATCCAGCGCCCGAAATGGCTACATAGCCTGCATTTAAAAACCACGTACATCTACGGCATTTTCTTCGTTCTGGAATTTTGCCATCCTGAAAGGTGCGCGTGTCCGTTAGCCGCACATGTGTCGTTGCACTGTATTTCCAGTCGTAGCGTTTACACGTATTTCATGAAGAAAAAGCATGAAGAAATCGCAAAAAAATAAAGCTAGAGTGAAGCGAGCATACATACCAAACCCAAGGCCTTTAATCACGTTAATTTATAAAACAGAAAACGTTAAAAATAAATACGAGGCTTTTACGCGCCAAACCCACGATCTAATTATAAATCGCACCATAGGTGGACATTCTGGATTAATTTTGACCACCTGAGGTTCTTCACATGCGCCTGAATCTAAGTACACGAGGGTTTGTTGCATTTCGCTCCTATCTTAGCCGTGACCTCGAGCTCAGCAGCCACCGAGCTACCGCGGCGGGTAAGACGAAAACGTGTGCCTACGCTGAGCAGTTGCGCAAATTAAGTGTGTGCGCTAGCTGGAGACAGATGGATAGGTAAGTCCAATGACATATTTAAACAAAATTATGGGGTTTTACGTTCCAAAACCACTTTCTGATTATAAGAAACGCCGTGGTGGAGGACACCGGAAATTTCGACCACCTGGGGTTCTTTAACGTGCACCTCAAGCTAAGTAGACGGCTGTTTTCGCATTTCGCCCCCCCCCCCCCCCGAGATTTCGCCCCCACCTTGACGGGGATTCGGTCCAGCGACCTCGCGCTCAGCAGCCCAACACCATAGCCACTGAGCAACCACGGCGGGTCATGATATATTTTTGTCCCCGAAGATCGCGTGCAGCAACTTGGGTTTCTACCCGGCCGCCTTTCCGCAGGCGGTCACAATACGATACGATACCCGTTCAACCTCCACTCCAGCGTGCTGTTTGCCGGTTTTTCGCTGCTACCTAAATCTGAACATTGCGCTGCATAACAAGTGCGCTGTTAGGTCTTCAATGAAATAGTAAAACACTGTAGTATCGCAAGTTGAATAATCCCTAACGTATTACGCTTTTCATCGTCGTGTACTCCGAAGTTGTGAGACAATTGTTCATTTTATCGGTCTTTAAATATAAATACATACATACACGGTCGAAAGCTACAGCTAAAATGGGTGCTATTAGGATTCATGTGCGTTTTTTTTTGGGGGGGGGGGAGGGGGGAGGCGGCCGCAGCATATCGTGTATTTAGACGTGGTCATTTCGCTCAAATATTTGAACCAACAGCACGGTGATATTGGAAGTGCATCACATATTACATCATGCATTATAAGAAATTTTAATACTCTAAAGTTCATTTGCGACGTATTTGCAATTGGTTTTGACTGAACTACTTGCCTATTTAGCTGGAATACCTTTAGGAATAAATAGAAGCACTAAGTTTACAAATTCGTATCTGTGAACCAAAACCGATATTGCAGTTTGCAGTTGCCAGGACTGCACTCGGTAGGTCGGCAGCTCAGTACATCCGTATGCAACTGACACATGGCGGGGGAAGGGTCGGTACTCTGCAAGTATTTACATGGCTTGGAGCAGTGAAAGTGGACAAATTTGCTATAGAAATAAGTTTGCAGTGCACATGAACTTATTACAATGTTTGCAAGGGTTTTGCAAAAAGCACATTCGATAATTAACGATATCTTTCAGAGCCACATACACTCTATCTATTTTGTCCGCTTTAGATGTGTCACGAGGTGCAGTTTACAAAACTGTGATATCGTTTTTTATTGCTACGCAGCAGATTGTAAACCCGATACTTGGCAATTTTCGAGGCTTTTTCTAAAGACTGTGACGGCATGATACGAGCATCTGCTTCGAGCACTTATTTAATTTTACTTTCTATTTTAAATGCAACAAGTGCAATCTAAATTGCAGCAGCCATTGCAGAGAAAACTGATTTCTTCCTTCTCGTGTGTCTGTATGGCAGCTCCCATAATAACGTCGCAAGCATTGTGCATTTCAGCGTGAATGTGGTACTCTAGTACGGTTCTGCAGAGAGAACTTTATTCGGCAGAGTAGGGAGCTAGTTCATGGTTTTCTCAGGAATGCCAGATTGCCGCCAGGCGATGCGTGATGGCGACCTCTTCGACTCGCTCCACGGCTCAGAGTTGCACGTCCGGGCAGCAGCTAAGCAGCACTTCTTCCCACGATGAAGGGGAGAATGAGGCCAGGAGAGTGGGAGGAGGGGGTCCTCCTCGCACTCCCAGAGGATGTGACTCAGTATAGCTAACTCGCCGTTTGGGTGAATAGTACGGACTTACTCTGTCTGAGTAAACGTACGAGTATACGCAAAGGTTCGGTTATCAGTGTGTCGTAAGCTGCATGAAGAGATCTCCTGGCGTTTGTTTAGATCACTGTTTGGTGCAAGCCTAGTGTATCCTTTAAGACTGTAGTATTAGGTCATGTCGTGATATGAGTGCAGGACTTCGTTTGAAATCTCCGGGTACGGGAGGGCCACTGCTCGGCTGACGATTCCTCGAGCCTGTTAGTGGGACGCTTCGTTAACTGAATTCCCCGCCTGAGCTGCGACCCTTATCAACTCTATTGAGCGTGGTTCTTGACTTTTGTGTAACGACTGTAGGATATTTAGCGTGGTTTGTGCTACTTTTCCTCGTGAAAAGTTCTTTATGGCGGTTATGGAGTCGCTCATAACTAACTATACAGGCGTCTGTTGAGGCTAAGGCCAACGCAGTAGCGGCTTCTTCTGCTTTGGTGGGAGTGGAAGCGTTTAGACAGCTCGAACCTGTCTGTGCCTTGAGTCCTGGATTGGGAACGGTGCAAACGGCGTCGGTCTTGGGTCTATTAGAGTACTGGACTGCGTCGACGTACCCTAGGGCGGAGTTGGTCCCGTGCGTCTTGTACAGGGCCTGAGCCGTCGCTGTTCTGCCATCGTGGTGGAGGGCGAGTGTATTTTTCGGCAGCGGTTTGATGACGAACCCTGATGTGTGGTGGTATGGTGGCCGGCTCGCTGCCCGTCGGGGACTCTCTGAGACCCCTTCGAGCGAGGATCGAGTGGCGCGTCTTGCTACCTTGGGAACGATGAACCTAAGATTTGCGGTGTGCTTCAATGAGTTCTTCGATGGTGTTCTCCCTCTTTCAGAAGTTTGTGAATGAAGGTGTGTCTTGGCAAGCCGAGGGCTACTTTGCATGCGTGCCTTATAATGCAGTTGAGGCGAGCTCGTTCTGTCTTCTGTAAGTGTATGTATGGTAGTGCATAGGCGAGACGGCTGGGGACAAAGGCCTGGATTAGTTGGAGCAAGTCCTCCGCCTTCATGCCTTGCCTACGCGCACTCACTCTGTGTAGGAGTCTCGTGGTCTGGTTCACCCTCATGTGGAGACGGTCGATGGTGACGCCGTTCCACGGATTAGGCTGTAGTATCATGCCCAATACTCACACGTGCTCGAGGTGGGTGACTGGCTGGTGGTTTATGCGTATCGTGATGTGAGCTGGGAGTGACTTGTGCTTGCTTCGGTCAGGAGGCCGGATCAGGAGGAGCTCCGACTTCTGTTGGGAGCACTCTAGTCCCGATGCCATCACGTGTTGCACGACAATGTCCATGGTGTGTTGGACCCTTTCTTCAACTGTGCCGTCCGACCCTTCATACGCCCAGAGAATGATTTCATCGGCGTATACAGTGTGCCCGAATCCCCGGACATCAATCAGTTTCGGAGGAAGGGTGCGCATTGCTAGGTTGAATAAGAGTGATGTGAGGACGTCGGCTTGCGGCGTGCCTCTGTCGCCGCTTCGAATGGGAGGTGAGTGCAGGTTCCCGACCACGAGCTCGACCATCTTGCCTGTGAGGGATGACCTGATATAGTTGTGCGTTCGTTCGCTAGGTTGTAAGTTGGTTAACCTCTGCAGCAAGGCCACGTGAAGCACATTGTATAAAGCCTTATGTACGTCCAGATTCAGTAGAGCTTTCCAGCTCGAACTGCTGTCTGGATGTAAAAGGTCGTGGTGTAACTGAAGGGTGATATGTCCTGGGTAAACAAGTATGCCCGAAAACCTGGAATCCTGAGTGGAGGAGATCGCGTTCGTCTACGAAGTTCTTTAAGCAGCAGAGTATTACATGCTCCATCAGCTTGCCTACGCAGGAGGTCAGTGAAATGGGTCGAAGATTCTCTAGGTTCAGTTTTTTGCCCGGTTCTGGAATGAACGCCACCCGCGCGTGTTTTCATTCAGCATGTAAACGGCTGGAGCGCCAACACTCGTTCATGTATTCTGTTATTGCTCCCACCGACTTCAGGTCGAGGTTACCCAGCGCCTTGTTCGTAACCCCGTCGGGGCCCGGCGCTGACGTCTTGCGCAACTTGTGAACTGCAGCGCAGACCTCTGCCTCCGAAATGCCAGCATCCAGCTTTTCGCTGAAAGTGCTGACGTAGTGTGAGTGGTGCGTGTCGCTCTGTCTCGAGGTATTGATGTACCACCTGGCGACCTCCGCAAGTAGCTCCGTGTCGGTGCCTGATTATTGGTGTATTATTTGCTTCAGGTGCTTGCGTGCAGTGACATGGTGTTGCCGGGATCTAGCAGCTGTTGCAGCATGTGCCATGTGTTCTTGCCACCCAGCTGGCTGTTGAGGCTGTTGCATATCTGGCCTCACTGCTGACGCTCGGAAGTAGAGGTGTGGGCCTCTATCTACCCCGTTTGAGCTTCGCTATGCGCCGTCAGAGCTTGTTGTGACGTTGGCACTTCTCTTCACGCACTTCTCACATGTGCAGGAGCCGGGAATTCGTCGATGGCTGCTCTTGAGGCGCCGCCATTTCGTACGTCGGGGAAGTAACGCCGCGGCTCCGCGATGTGATCCATTCGTTGATATGTGATATGAAGTCGGCTGCCGTTTATTGGCGTAGTTGATGAAATTTATCCCACTCCGTAATGCGGGCCGTGGCCATCTTCACCCGTCTGGCGGCTGTTTCGAAAGTAAGCGACAAAATATAATGATAGCTGCCGACCGTGTGGCCTATGTTCTGACGCCAGGCGGTGTTCTTGTGAAGGGAGAGGTATGTTATGGTATGTCCCTGCACACGCTCTTATCGACCTGTTGGTTGTTGTGGGTCGTTGAGGATAGTAAGACCCAGATAATGAGTGGTATCCCATAGCCGGGTGTCATTTTGATCGTGTTTTGCGTAACCCCAGTCTTGTTGTTTGGCATTGAAGTCACCGAAAATCAGTAACTGCGCTCCATGGACCCACAGCGACGGTTTGCAGAAGACTAGGGGGATGTCAGTGCCCTTGTCACGTAGAGAGTTGCCGATGCTGAGGACAAAGAGCGTGCTGCGTCCCCTTCTCTTCGCCAGTATTTTAGGTTGTGTGCCGAACGTCTGTGCCTTTAATTTCGCGTGGTGTGCTTGTAAGGTTGTGATGTACTAGGATGGCAGTGTTGGGGTGAGGCCCGTAGGACAGTCCTAGCTGATTATATGTGCGTAAGCTAGTACCTTTAAGTGAGTGCTCGTCTCCTGAAAACCTGTGATGTCTGATGTGTATTGCGTGTTGGATGTGAAGCTGCAAGTTCCCCCGTGTAAAGCGGTAGCTCCTGCAGTTCCACTGCCATACTGTCAACGTTGTTCGTGGGGCCGTGTTACGTAGGTGTCGGTGAGGGGGGGGGGGGGGGACGGGCGACCTGCCTGGCTAGCTGGCATTGGTGTGTGGCTGGCTTCTTACGGATTTTCTCTAGGAGATAGTTTTGGCGGGGATCCGTTGTTCCTTGTAGTGCGGCGAGATGTATGCTTTGTTCGCCTTGTGTTTCCTCCACAGAGGTTTTGAGTGTAGTGTATGTATTTATCGTGTCCATGCGGAACGCGTGCAATTAATGAAGGCTTATGTGATGAGTTGACTGATCTCATTAAAGCGCACCTTGCAGCTTAGTTTCTAGGGCGGATATTGTCACCGTTATAGCTGTGACAATGTCCATTTGAGTATGGAGTCAGGCAGTGGATCTGGCTGCCTGGAGCTTGTTTGAGCTTTGGGGTTGTGAAGCCATGCTAGTGGAGGCGGGGGAGGATTGTCATGTTTGTGATGCGGGTGTGGATGATGGTGCGGATGTGTGTGACGCGAAGGCTCTCCCTCTAACCTTTGCACCTGATTCAAGGTATTGTTAACTTAGCTTTCTGGGACTCCTGAGCGAAGATTGCTGGCCCGAAATCTGGGTACTGAAGGCGGCATTCTTCTTGGCCATTTCTTTCACCTATGAGTTCGATGCCAGCGACGCCGAGGGTCTCTCTTGCCAGGCCACCATTTTGGGTGGCTCTCCGGGGCCTTCGCTGGACGACCGCGGCCGGCTTGCCGAAGGGGCTCGTTGGGTTAAGCGAGATCTCGGGTAACGGGTGTGGGGCCGGGACCTGCTGGCTTGGCGTTGATGTTAGGTGTTCGAGTCCAGTGGCAGGAACGGCGTCAACCGAGCTCGGAGGGACGTTGTGCGGCTGCTGGAGGGGCCATTTCGGGACGGGCTGTCCCGGATGGCCAGGGCAGGTAGTTGTGCTTGCTTCGTTTATGGGGTGGGTGGCGTCTTCTTGAAGAAGTGGCATTTTCAGTTCGAACTGCTAGTGCGGTGTGCTCGCCGTAGACGATGCAGCCTGGCGTGTATGTTGGAGCTTCGCCCTCCATGGGTGGGTTATGTTCCCCACCGCAACGGCGGCAACACTGTTTGCGTGGCAAGGGACAGACATCCATGCGAAGGCCGACCATGCGGCAGTTTTAGCATGACTCCACCGGGTTGTCCAACAGGTAGAGTCTGGAGTTGGTGCCGTTGAAGAATACCCATTACGTGGAGGATTGTGAAGGTGACAACCAGGTGGCTAGTCTGTCCCATGCGTCTGCCGCTCACAATAGGCATGTTGGGGTTGCTAGCTTGGAGGTCTCTGAATATCTCGTGATCTGAGAAATCGTCGAATGCGTGAAACGTGATGCCTCACACGTCGACGTCCGGAGAAGGATCGTGCATGGGGAGGTCGAAGGTGCGCTTGCCCACGTTGGTGGATTTGATGCGGAGGTAGGCTTGGGCACGCTGAGATTAGACGACGATCAGCGTGAAAGTGTTGCTGGTGGGATTCATCCACATGTGATCTCGGTTCGCGGGTGGCTTATCGCTAACGACACTACCTTGAAAAGGGCTTCGTGTAGATGCCACGGTGGTATTGTCGTGATGTCAATGGGAGATTGAGGGCGTCCCACACCGCGGATAGCGTCCGCCGGCATTCTCGATAGCGGTGCGTGCGGGCGTGGCGGAAGCGGCTTGCAGTTCGATGCGCTCCGTTCGCTGCCGTAGGAGCTCGCTCCCGTCGCACTTAGGCTGGGAGCTTCCTGGCCTCGAGTCTTGAGCTCGCCGGGGCGTCGTTTATAGCGATGTAGGTGGGTGACTTCCAAGAGTCGTCCGACCATTCTTCCTCGGAGATAAGGTGTTCTCCTTATGGAACTTCTGGAGAGCTTCTAACCGGGCATGCGCCGTCGATACTATGGACAACAACAAGGTGGTGCCGACGCCATCAGATGGGCATGCGGCACGAGCGCGTCTCAATTGTCTATATAATTGCTATTGCAATAACCTGGATCATTGAAATCGGTGTGTCTTCAGTTAGCGTCTGAATCCTTTCTATAGCGAAAGCCTGCTTTATTCATCCGCGCCTAGATATAGAATGTACACAAACACCGCCTTGGTATTACTCTCTGTCGCCATATCACAAATTAACAAACGTAGCAGGATAGAATTATCTGACTCTCTAGACAGGCTCGATTTCCTTCTCTCTGCCTCCGTGCCAATAACATTCCTCGTGTCTTCAAAATCAGAGTCATATTTTATTCTCTCAAGATATTTGATGGAAACCTGGATAAACAACAGTAAGTAGCTAGGAGGTGCAGCGGTGGCGTAGAGGTAGAACACCCGCCTCGCGTGCAAGAGGTCCGTGGTTCGAATCCCGGTGCCGGCGATTTTCCACCGGATTAAAAAAAAAAAAAAAAATCCGCGTGTTGATAAAATTGCACAAACAGGCCTGGAGTGTGGCCTGATCCCGGTGACCAGAACCGGTAACGCACTCCCTCACCAGAGCAGGATTGGCCACCCTGGTGCAGTACTTGGCCACAACCTCCTATATGAACACAACAATCAAACCCCGGCCCTCAGTCCCCAGCAGCTGCGAAGCTACTGACCACGGCGGCGGTCAGACCTGCGACGCTGCAGAGGGTGCTAAGAATCACTGGCTCCGGACAGGCCGCCATTGGAATATGAACCTGGCAACGTTTAACGCTAGAACGTTATCTAGTGAGGCGAGTCTAGCAGTGCTATTGGAGGAATTAGAGGGCAGTAAATGGGATATAATAGGGCTTAGTGAAGTTAGGAGGCCAAAAGAAGCATATACAGTGCTAAAAAGCGGGCACGTCCTGTGCTACCGCGGCCTAGAGGAAAGAAGAGAACTAGGAGTCGGATTCCTGATTAATAAGAATATAGCTGGTAACATACAGGAATTCTATAGCATTAACGAGAGGGTGGCAGGTCTTGTTGTTAAACTTAATAAGAGGTACAAAATGAAGATTGTACAGGTCTACGCCCCTACATCCAGTCATGATGACCAGGAAGTCGAATGCTTCTATGAAGACGTGGAATCGGCGATGGGTAGAGTGAAAACCAAATACACTATACTAATGGGCGACTTTAATGCCAAGGTAGGCAAGAAGCAGGCTGGAGACAAGGCAGTGGGGGAATATGGCATAGGCACTAGGAATAGCAGGGGGGAGTTATTAGTCGAGTTTGCGGAACAGAATAATATGAGGATAATGAATACTTTCTTCCGCAAGCGGGATAGCCGAAAGTGGACGTGGAGGAGCCCGAACGGCGAGACTAAAAATGAAATAGACTTCATACTCTGCGCTAACCCTGGCATCATACAAGATGTGGACGTGCTCGGCAAGGTGCGCTGCAGTGACCACAGGATGGTAAGAACTCGAATTAGCCTAGACCTGAGGAGGGAACGGAAGAAACTGGTACATAAGAAGCCGATCAATGAGTTAGCGGTAAGAGGGAAAATAGAGGAATTCCAGATCAAGCTACAGAACAGGTATTCGGCTTTAACTCAGGAAGAGGACCTTAGTGTTGAAGCAATGAACGACAATCTTGTGGGCATCATTAAGAAGTGTGCAATGGAAGTCGGTGGTAACTCGATTAGGCAGGATACCAGTAAACTATCGCAGGCGACGAAAGATCTGATCAAGAAACGCCAATGTATGAAAGCCTCTAACCCTACAGCTAGAATAGAACTGGCAGAACTTTCGAAGTTAATCAACAAGCGTAAGACAGCTGACATAAGAAAGTATAATATGGATAGAATTGAACATGCTCTCAGGAATGGCGGAAGCCTAAAAACAGTGAAGAAGAAACTAGGAATTGGCAAGAATCAGATGTATGCGTTAAGAGACAAAGCCGGCAATATCATTACTAATATGGATGAGATAGTTCAAGTGGCTGAGGAGTTCTATAGAGATTTATACAGTACCAGTGGCACCCACGACGATAATGGAAGAGAAAATAGTGTAGAGGAATTCGAAGTCCCAAAGGTAACGCCGGTAGAAGTAAAGAAAGCCTTGGGAGAAATGCAAAGGGGGAAGGCAGCTGGGGAGGATCAGGTAACAGCAGATTTGTTGAAGGATGGTGGGCAGATTGTTCTAGAGAAACTGGCCACCCTGTATACGCAATGCCTCATGACGTCGAGCGTACCGGAATCTTGGAAGAACGCTAACATAATCCTAATCCATAAGAAAGGGGACGCCAAAGACTTGAAAAATTATAGACCGATCAGCTTACTGTCCGTTGCCTACAAAATATTTACTAAGGTAATCGCAAATAGAATCAGGAACACCTTAGACTTCTGTCAAGCAAAGGACCAGGCAGGATTCCGTAAAGGCTACTCAACAATAGATCATATTCACACTATCAATCAGGTGATAGAGAAATGTGCGGAATATAACCAACCCTTATATATAGCTTTCATTGATTATGAGAAAGCGTTTGATTCTGTCGAAACCTCAGCAGTCATGGAGGCATTAAGGAATCAGGGTGTAGACGAGCCGTATGTAAAAATACTGAAAAATATCTATAGCGGCTCCACAGCCACCGTAGTCCTCCATAAAGAAAGCAACAGAATCCCAATAAAGAAAGGCGTCAGGCAGGGAGATACGATCTCTCCAATGCTATTCACAGCGTGTTTACAGGAGGTATTCAGAGACCTGGATTGGGAAGAATTGGGGATAAAAATTAATGGAGAATACCTTAGTAACTTGCGATTCGCTGATGATATTGCCTTGCTTAGTAACTCAGGGGACCAATTGCAATGCATGCTCACTGACCTGGAGAGGCAAAGCAGAAGAGTGGGTCTAAAAATTAATCTGCAGAAAACTAAAGTAATGTTTAACAGTCTCGGAAGGGAACAGCACTTTACGATAGGTAGCGAGGCACTGGAAGTGGTAAGAGAATACATCTACTTAGGACAGGTAGTGACTGCTGATCCAGATCATGAGAGTGAAATAATCAGAAGAATAAGAATGGGCTGGGGTGCGTTTGGCAGGCATTCGCAGATCATGAACAGCAGGTTGCCATTATCCCTGAAGAGAAAAGTGTATAATAGCTGTGTCTTACCAGTACTCACGTACGGGGCAGAAACCTGGAGGCTTACGAAAAGGGTTCTACTCAAATTGAGGACGACGCAACGAGCTATGGAAAGAAGAATGATAGGTGTAACGTTAAGGGATAAGAAAAGAGCAGATTGGGTGAGGGAACAAACGCGAGTTAATGACATCTTAGTTGAAATCAAGAAAAAGAAATGGGCATGGGCAGGACATGTAATGAGGAGGGAAGATAACCGATGGTCATTAAGGGTTACGGACTGGATCCCAAGGGAAGGGAAGCGTAGCAGAGGGCGGCAGAAAGTTAGGTGGGCGGATGAGATTAAGAAGTTTGCAGGGACGGCATGGCCGCAATTAGTACATGACCGGGGTTGTTGGAGAAGTATGGGAGAGGCCTTTGCCCTGCAGTGGGCGTAACCAGGCTGATGATGATGATGATGATGATGATGAAGTAGCTAGGATGGGTCTAGGGCCCCTGGTTCCACGGAAAATTACACTTCTCCAAAAATACGAGTACTATTGCTTACATTAATAATTTTCTTTTAAACGCAGCAGTGAAGCTTCTCGAAGGATGGCTTACAACCTCCATTGCCACATTATATTTACCGTGGCGACTGCTCTCCTCACGGAAAAACCTGATGTCTCGTCATCGCGTCGATGCCAATAACGGTCGCCGAAGACTTGACGTGGAAGGACTCTAGCCTGAACGTAGGTCGTTGCACGTTACTTTTATGTGCACTTTTGAAAAGTTCCGGTAGAAAAACAAGGGTAACAACCGATGCGAGGCTGCCAAAAGGGGTCCTGCGACGGCTGCCGAGAGGAGGAGCCGCGGAGCCGGCGATGTTCGACGGTCAGCAGTCATGGCGCTTCTAGGAAGACCTCGGAGCCTGAGAGCTGCAAGGAGCGTCTTTGTCTTGACCACGTTCCACACTGCTAGGGCTTCCGGTCCGTGCCCGTGGCGCTGGTCAACGAGTCCGCTGCCCTGAGCCGCCCACCGAAATGCGAAGCCCGCCGAGACCGTAGCAGGGCTGACGCACCCGCCATGCCTGGCGCTCTCTTTTGTAAGGCTCGATTCCTTTTATGTGATCAGCCTTGTTGTTCGAGGCGGACGTAGCGCATCTATTCCAGGTGTGCTTTGCGCGTTCGACCGGATCGATGTCGTGACCTGTCAGCTTTTTTGTGTGTGGTGGGCAGACGCGAAAACAGGTGTGACAAGTGAGATTGCTTCTGGCAAAACAAGACCTATTTGTGTGGGACGTATCGAATGACAGTTGTGAGGGCAAATTTGGCGCTAATAAGTTTTATTTTTGCTTCCCTGCTCTTGGTGCAGCGGGATTGACGTTTAATTGATCTATGCAGAGAAAAGACTTAACGCACTAAATTTCCCTGCGTCGCTAACTTGACTATTATTCCAAGCAAGCTTTACAATCTGAAAACGTTACAACAAACAGTTTTCACAAAACCTTCGTGAGGCAATACACAATCCCCCGCCTGCTTAGGCTAGGTTCTTCTTTATTTACGTTCTTCGGCTATTCCTGCTTTATATAAATATCTAGCAAATAAAGCAGCTCCTCAAGTTGGCTTTGCTGCGTGCTATGTAGAAGAAATGCTGGGGGAGCGGTGCTCCTTGCCCTTGCTCTTTTACAGCGTAAGCTGTTATCGCCTCATTTTAATATAATAGCCGTTTCGATTGGCGATGGTGTCCGCCACCACCACCGCTGTCGGTGTCCGTCGCAGCCTATCGCCGAAAATGAGAAAAAGAAAATACCCAGCTCCCACCGGGATTGAACCCGGGTCCATTGCGTGGGCGTCAACTACTGTGCCACTGAGCCATGCCAGCTTTCTTTTTCTTTATTACATGGGAGTAGAATGTTTAGCAATGTGAAAAAAACGAAGCGCTTAGAGAATTTTAAGGTGACTGAAAACACATTGAAAAATAATGCAGGCACGTGCAAGCATCCAGTCAGGCGCTGTTGCTTGTGCAGGGTACACACTACGAACGCAAGCAACAGATTCGTGAGAAAACGACCGAGCGCTTCACGGTGATTCGGGGTGCCTATCACACATTCTACTGCGCCAAAGACTAAGTAGGCCAAGTAACATGAACATGTCATATGGTGGGTTACAGGAATTTTTAAAAGGTAGGAAACGAATTTTATATGGTGTGACATCTAAATCCTTTTAACGTGTTCTTTGGAGAATGTGCCAGAAGAACAAGGTATCCCTACAATCTACAAAACAGTGATCGATTCTTTCAGCATGTGTACACAAGCGACAGTTTGTCGACCACGGCACGAAACAGCCCCCTTTTTTAAACCTGGTTTTGACAGGAAGGGTTGCCGAATGTAAATTAAAGGAAGAAGTTTTGATCAATGGAAGAATGATCATTTGACAGACACGTTTAAGTACATCTAGGCAATTACCTTGCAAATAAGGCGCACAATAATGAGGAACCGGAAACAACGTGTTTTTGAGTACAGCAAAAATTACTTTGCAGGAGGCAGTCAAAATGTAATCAATACTAAAGGGAGCTTTAAGAAGGTGGAACACTTCGACAACCTTCTGCAAGAATCCCCAAGGAGCTTGTAGTGCATCCTTACACATGCTGACAAAACTATTTCTGGAAGATTTTGTGCTCTGCGTTTTATGAGCTTTTTCCGCATGATTAATCGAAGTTGTAACATCTCTCCAAGAAATGGACTGTTTACATCAAGAAACGAAAACTCAGTGCCCTTCCACTCTGTGAAAAAGAATGACTAGCAAAGCTGTGTACGTGTGCCCCTTAATGGCGACCTGCACCTCCGCCGCGGGTCGGCCCGGCATCACACCATCTTCGGGATCGGCCCACGCATGGGGAGTGCTTGCGCCTACTTTACCTCCGCCGCGGGTCGGCTCGGCATCGCAATATCTTTCGGACCGGCCCACGTATGGGGAGTGCTTAACAGCTGCATTACCTCTGCAGCGGGTCGAACCGGCATCGCGCTGTCTTCGGGATCGGCGCACGTTTGGGGAGTTTTGTGTCTACACACAGACACGATTGTGAAGGAACTAGTCCTTAATAGCTACGCTGTAAAAACCGAAGACAAGTTGCCTAACAGAAAGGTGAACTATGCCATGACCCCCACTTTCAAGAGGAAAAAAAAGTAGAACGTAGGTTACCAACTGGCAGGGGTGGCAGTTATTCATATTTAGCCGAGCTGAAGCTTGCAGTGTGTTCCTAGCAGCTCGACTTATGTATGCCCTGCAGGTATTATGCTGCTCGCAGGTTAGGTTGCAAGCTTTCCATCGTATGTTTGCTACCTATGTACGAAGCTCACGTGTTCAGGCCATGCGACGTGACAAATGAGCCAGACCAGTGGTTGCTAGCGTGTAGCGGGACAATGCCCTATACACTGGCTCTAGTGCGCGAGGAGACAAGCAATATGAGATGCTTGCCACGTAGCGTAGATATGTGCACACATTGCATTGCATTTGCATAATGCAGTATTACAAGAGGTCGCACCTCATGTACCAGTTGCTCAGGTAGCGGTTAGGTAAATAGAGAAGTCTCGAGGGAAAAAAAGAAGGTCAAGCAGATGTTGAAACGGAATGCCTGATTAAATCAAGAAGCGCCAACGCTGCGAACACACTTTACGACGGCTTTGCTTTTTATGAGTGTTTTCCGTAGGATTATCGAATCAAGTACCCGAAAACGGACCACCGCCGGATAGAGCAAATCGACCCGAAGCCAGAGACACCTATACCCGGGGTGAGCGTCATTTTTCGAAGATATTTAGAAGTGAGAAGTACAGCTAAGCTTAACGCCGACTAGGCCTAGCGAAACACTACCGGCCGCCGGCAGGGCGGAAAACGGTGTCGCGCTGTAAACGAGAGGATCGGAAGCACTTTTGAAATGGAGGTAGACGAAGCAGAAGTGGAGAAACCCCGCATACTAATTCCAGAGAAGAAAAATATGATTCCCCGAGACGAACCGAGGGAGGTGACAAGGATGGATGGATTGAAGTTACGCACAAAAGAAAGGGCCGCGCGAACGCTACCGAAGAGGCAGATAAACAAGGCGCCAGCTCTAGATGCCCGACGTGCAGAGGCGGTAAGAGCATAGTGAACAAAAATTTTGCGAGCCAGCATGATGCCCGGGCTACCTAGAAACGACTTCAAGATAATCGTCAGACCGAGAGACAGGCTGAACATCAGAAGCATGTCAGAACATCAGAAAGCACAGACGAGGCCATACGCAATGAAGCAGCTGTGAGCGGCGACGAAATCGTCATGAGCTCCCCAACCCCAGGCAAACCATCCTGGTGATAAGCACACCGGACACGAAGACGGCGACGAAAATCGCCAAAATCAAGGAATTAACAGTCAACGGGAGGAAGCGCACAACCAACGCGTACGTCTGGGCGCCAGAAACGGTTGCCACGGGTATAATCCGCAACATTTCCCGAAATTACACACAAGACCAGCTCGTGTACGCACTGGTAAACGTGAGGAACCCTTCCCTGACGCACGCCAAGAGGCTGGGTAGCGCGATAACCGTGATACGACTGTACGAGGGCAACATGGTCCCCGCGTGGGCGCACTTCAACAGCATCATGATGAGAGTATCCCTCTATCGAACATGGACTTTTTCGAAGAGGGCGGCATGCTCAGGCACAGACAGGATGTCTGCCCCAGACCGGACAAGCCGTGCCCGGAGTGCGGTGCCAAAAACCCGGCTAAAGACAACGACTGCACAACCAAATGCAAGCTCTGCGGAGAAGCTCAACCCATGGCGGACAGGACTTGCGGGGATAAATACAAGGTACCGCAGATGGTCAAACAGAAGTTGGACAGCGATAAATAACGAGGAAGAACTCCGCCGGGTGAGCGGCTCACAACACCCCGACGTCTGGGAAAGCAGCCACACACAACCATCCCCTGCACCCAGATTCAAGTGCAGATCCAGGTCCAGATCCAGGTGCACGCCGGGACGGTGGGGACGACCGACCTCCAAGTCCAGGTCCAGGAGCAGAGACAGTACCAGGCGCGGGTCGAGATCCGCCTCGTGGAGGATGATGCCCGAAACGAAGGCGAAGGAGCAAGAACAGACGACACCTGCAAAAGTGAGCTCGTCAGACGTAGCGGCCCCTCGCCAATCGGGAAGGTCCGGCGATACCAGTAACGATAGGGGCAAGGACGAACACATAGAGGAACGCGTGAAGGAATATAGAGCGGCAAACCAGCTACTCATGAAGGAGCCATAAAAAGAGGGAAGAAAAACAGAACAGTGAATTAGTCAAAAATAGACCAACTACAGAAAACACCTAATGAAATACTAACCTAAATGCAGAGACAATCGTCGCCCCCGTTAGCCGCCTTCGTAAATGCATGGAGGAGGAGGTGGAGATGTTAGCACAGGTAGCACACCCACCTGGCGCCAAGCCAAAGATACCATACACCGAGACCAATCAACATGTTGGTTCAGTACAGGAAGTAAAGAGACCCCTACCTCGGACAAAAAGAACAGCCGCCCTCAAGGACACGCGGCACAAGCTCTTAGACAAAATGGAGAAAACTCCTGAGATGCTTGACAGTGACAGACAGCGACAGATAAGTTATAGCGAGACAGAGAAAAAGGCGCAGGACCTAAACTACGATCGGTGGCTCGCAGAGCTGGAGAACAATTCATCGTAAAGATGGCTGGCACCAAAAAGGGAAGACTTGTAAACTGGCACTGGAACTGCCACAGCTTCTCAAACAAAAAGACAACGATGGCACAGCACATTAATACGACCCACAAAAAGAAAAAGGCCCGGTGTAATAATTATCTAGTAAACAATCGACCCCACCAAAATTGATGGGTACGCTACCCACAAACAATGTACAAAAGGCACGGGCAGTGACATAGTCGTGACCACATTAGTGAAGAAGGGACTGGTCGCGATCCAGGACATTATGAGAAAGATGACGGGCTTTAGCCACATCCTCGTAGAAGTCGTGCCATGCAGCAAGAGGGAGAGCAGCACTTTCATCCGAAAGGTCTAGAGCAGCCCATTCAAAAAGGTCCTAACAGATAATTTAGAAGATTTGATTAACGAACAGATGACCATCGCTGGTAACAACAGGCTCGTCATTGAAGGCGACTTCAACGCTCCACACAGGCAATGGGAATATGGGGCACTCGTCAAAGAAGGAAAGAGACCTGGCTGACCTCAAAGAAACGGCCGGCCTGACCCTTCTCAACGAGCCGGCCTCGCACACCAGAGTCGGTGCGGGCGCCCATAGGCACACAATACCAGACCCAACGCTGCGTAGGAGCGCCGGGAGAATAACCTAGGAGAACAGCTTCGAGGACCTGGGCAGCGATCACAGGATCTTCAGTATCGCCATAGGAGAGGCCCGCGTCACGAAGGGAATAAAAAGTAAGTTCAGCCTAGTAGACTGGCACAAATTCCGGAAAATGAGAGACGAAAAGGAACAGGGACCCTTAAGAAACCGAAGAATGGAGCGGGGAGCTGTTACGAGACGCAGAAAAGGCCAGCACTGAGATGCAGTGGGACGACTGGAGGGCTCGACGAGAAGACGAAGAAGGCGACGACGACGGTGATGGTCACCCTCCGCGGATGGGCAGCGGGCTCGCGCACCTCGCATAAGCCAAAACATTCATCTGGAAACCTCTGCAGGGGCAAAAACACTGTAGAAATTTAAGGGGCTAAATCACGGAACTAAACAAGAACATCGAAACACACTGCGGCCTGGTTTGCAATCAGGATGCATGTGACGCCATGAAGGGCAACATTAACACGGGCAAGACGCAGAAGATTCTCAAGCATCTGCTCGACCCATCGGGCACCAAGCGAGCGGCTAAAGCGGAAATGACCATGAACAGGCGCAAGTACAAAGAAACAACCGTGAGATGGGTGATGACATCGTGAAGGTTCACCTTGAGAGACCTCCAGTCCTAGAACACAGGAGCTATACTCGGGCTTTCCTAACAAGGACGTCGATAGAGACTTCTCCCAGCAAGAAATCAAGGCAGTCCTGCAGACCATCAAGACCAAGTCGGCTCTGGGCCCCCACAATGTGACTAACAAGATACTCGAGAACCGGGACGACCAGGCAACGAGCCGCTTGACTGACTACATGAACGAGTGCTGGCGGAACGGGGGATACACGACGAATGGAAGAGGTCCGACGTGATCATCATCCCCAATCGGGGTAACTTCCTAGAAATCCGGAACATGCAGCCCATCTCCATCACTTCCTGCGTGGTAAAACGATCGATCACGCCTGCCTGAGCAGAGTTAACGGATACAGGGAATCCAACGATATATACCCTAGCAGCACGATTGGCTTCTGATGAGGGCTCTCTACCCTAGACGCCATGATAAAGCACAAGGCGAAAGTCATAGATACCACGGCGACCCGTGGTGCTTGAAGGCAATACTTGGACTCGATCTAGAGAAGGCCATCGACTGGGTCGAAGACGCGCCATCCTCGACAGAATCGTGCAACTCGGCCTAGGGGAAGGAACGTATAATTATACTGCAAGGGTCCATGGTGTCACCGATGCTCTTCAGCCTCATCATGACCGAACTATCGGAAAAACTGGAGCAAATAGAAATCATCATTCACATAGTTTATGCAGACGACATTATGATTTGACCGCGAATGATGCAAGTGAAAGCGACAAGAAGAACAGACTTCAAGGGCCGGTGGAGGCAATTGAGAATAGTCTGTAGGGCACAGGACTAGAAAGCTCACCGGATAATTCGGAACTACTACTCTACCGCCCCATGAGACTAGGCAAACCGTCCAGAGACGTAGCGGAACTACACAAAAGGGCAATCAGAATAACCACGAGAAAAGGCACGAGATACTCATGGTTCAAAAGATCGGAGTCGTGGGTCTCTGGATCGAAGCCAGCGGAACAAACACTGAAATCATAACGTGCCTTGAAATGAAAGTCACGACGACCACTAGGCTAATACAGAGGGTCTCTAACAGTAGAAGGGGCAATAAAGAACGAAGCGTCGCACGGCTCGTCCAGGCCTTCGCGATCAGCCACGTCGAGTATGTGGCGGCATTTGTCCACAGGAACAAGGCTGATTTAGCCAAGATGGAGGAGTTTATCAGGAAAGCGTACAGAACGGCACTAGGTATCCCGCGATGCGCAAGAAGCGTAAGGTTACTACAAATCGGGGTGCCTAACACGCTGGATGAAATCGCGGAAGCACAGAACATAGCGCAACTCGAAATAGCATAATTCGAAAGACTCTCCGGAACCAAAGCAGGCAGAAAAATCTTGGAAAAGATCGGCATAAACTACCGCACAATGAAGGGCCCCAAGATGCAGATTCACCCGGACGTCCGAGCGGCAAAAATCACAGACACCATCCCGAAGAACGTGCACCCCATACACAATGTCGAGAGAAGAAAATGCCGCACGCAAACGATCCTCAAAAACTACGGCGCACGGAGGGCGTACTCATCATATACGCCGCCCGATAACCCCGAAGCTGGGACAACGATGGCAGTGACGAGACCACCTCCTTCATTGCAATTGCGGTCACAGACACGAAAAAGCGTCACTGCGGGCTCCGTAAGGACATGATCGTAAGAGGCAGCGGAAGAAAACGCAATCGCACTGGCTCTACTCAACGGTCGGTAACAATACACTACACTAATCAGCGTCTCCAAGAGGGCCATTAGGAACTTCAGAAAGAGCTAGGTCTCTCCTGAGGCAGTAAAACTTCAGAACCGCAGAGCAGAAGACTTCAAGAACGGAAAAATGACACCCAAATACCTGAAATGGATACCGGCACATATGGGGAACCAGAAAAGACCCGAGCACCCCTCCCAACCTCAACGAGAAGGCCCACCGAGCCGGGCGAGAACTAACCACCGCGGCTCGGACAGTGACTGCCCAACACCCCGCTCCCCCGCGGAAAGGAGGACTGCGTTGGAGGCGATGGAGAACACGGAGGAGGCGACGACGATGTCGTAGCGATACAAGACACCAGGGACAGACTGGTCACGTACGACGACATAGTGACACACTATACGAAACAGAAAAGTATGGCCAAAACTACCCAAACAACTCGACAACTCTCAGCAAACAGATTGGAGAAGGTTGCAAACAAGGACCTTCTGAAACCCAGGACACTTTAACAGAGTGACTTCAAAAGAATACCTAGAAGCGATCTGCAAGCTCTGCCAGCATGAGCACTCGGACACAGCACACATCGTACGCAAATGCACAGAGATCAGAGAACATAGTGAACATAGTGACAGAGAACATAGTGACACACTATACGAAACAGAAAAGTACGCCCAAAACTACCCAAACAACTCGACAGCTCTCAGCAAACAGATTGGAGAAGGTTGCAAACCAGGACCTTCCGAAACCCAGGACACTTTAACAGAGTGACTTCAAGAGAATACCTAGAAGCGATCTGCAAGCTCTGCCAGCATGAGCACTCGGACACAGCACACATCGTATGCAAATGCACAGAGAGAGAGAGAGAGAGAGAATAAACATTTTTATTCAGTGAATGAAGCTTTGGAGAGGCGTCCTCATTCCAGAATGCCTTGAGCTCGGGCCGCGTACTGGGCCCTCGCAATCAGCCGTTGCTGATCCTCGAGGTCGTAGCTGGCCAAGGCTCTCTCCCAAAGCTCGTTAGTGGGGTAAGGGTTCGGAGGATTTAATGGTGCCGCTCTGCAACCCCCTACTATATGCCTGAGGGACCCGGGCTCTGCGCAGAAGCGGCATTGCGGAGAGAATTTTGTAGGGTCTATGAGGTGATTTCTGGTTGGGTGGGGGAATGTATTAACCTGTAGAGCTCGGAGGAATCGCTCCTGCTCTCTAGGTAGTGACTTGTGTGGGGGTGCATATGTTCTGCGGGTTAGCTTGTAGTGTTGTGTGATGTCTTGGTAAGAGACTAGAGGGTGCATGCGCTCGGGTTCAGATTCCTCGGCGTCGGCTCGGTGGGTCAGATCTCGAGCCACGTGGTTGGCGACCTCGTTGCCAGGAATGCCTTGATGAGCTGGCGCCCAGATGATCATGACTGATCTCGTTGGCGGCTTTTGATCGATGATCCGGATCGTAGTTGTATGAATTCTGCCGCTAGCAAAGTTGCGGCACGCCTGTTGGAAGTCGGTCACTATCACTATGCACAGAGATCAGAGCAATAATGACGCGTGTATTCTATGCAGACGACGACGACGACGATGGGAGCACTAACGGACTCCGCCTATAGTGGGTCAGAGTGAGATGGGTTGATGACGAAGAAGACGTGTCTCTGCTCTGTTTGTTTTTAAACAGATTACCCTGTTGTTCGCGAAGAACGTCTCCCTGTGTTCTGTCCGCTTTGTACCGCGACACTGGTGGAGGTGCTGGGTACTGACGGCGTCTGATGCGTCGGAGTCCTTCTGGGAGTCGTTCATCTAGCCCGGACGCACTATCGCCAGTTACGACACCGGTGCATCGCTTTAGTCGTCGACTGCTAGGCCTCGCCCCGGAGTTCTCCGCTCTTCAACCACCTCTCTCCAGGAGCTGCACACATTTCGCAATGACCGAAACCAGCCCAACACAAGCACCCCAAAGCAGTCGGTTTCCCAGTCCACAACAGGTAACCGTTCGGCATCCGCTGGTTCCCGATCGCTATCGCGGAGCAATCTTCGAAGACATTGAAGACTGGCTGGACAAGTATGAACGCGTCGCACAGATTAATCAGTGGACCGAGCAGCAAAAGCTCTCGCACGTCTATTTCGGCCTTGACGACAGTGGCCGTACTTGGTTCGAGAACCGCGAAGGCAGCCTCACGAGCTGGCATGACTTTCGGCAGAAGATCACCGATACGTTTGTGAGTGCTGACCGACGCGACCGCGCCCAGCAAATGATGGAGCTACGCGTGCAACAACCTAATGAGTCGGTCACAATGTTCGCCGAAGACATGGCCCGCCTCTTTCGTAGAGCCGACCCGAACATGACCGAAGATAGGAAGTTGCGCTACCTCATACGAGGTGTAAAAGAGCAGTTGTTCACGGGGCTTGTGCGCAATCCGCCAGTCACTGTTACTGAGTTTATCAAAGAAGCTACGGCTATTGAGTGGGCCCTTCATCAAAGATGCAGGCAATACGATCGACTGTGCACCAGCACTACCATCAATGCCGCCGCAGTGACTACCGAGTATCAGAACTCCTTGCGTGAGTTGGTCAGAGAGCTCATCAGAGATGAAATTCAAAAGATCCTGACACCGACACTAGATAGACCCGTCGCGTCAATCGCCGAAGTGGTGCGAGATGAAATCCGATCTTCAAGACCACCGGCGACCCCTGAGTTACGCCGCTGCTGTCCGATGTCCACCACCGGTTGCAACCACATCACCGTACCAACAGCCTCCGACAGCCGCTCCTTGGTCGTTGCCGCAAGAGGAAGCTTCGAGGCGCGCAGCCGTTATGCCGCTTAAGTGATACCGCCAGCCGTCGTTCGCCGCGTCTTGGTCACCGCCGCAAAACGACGCTACGGGACGGCCGCAACTTCGGAGAACCGACGTATGGCGCACTGTCGATAGGCGCCCGCTCTGTTTTCACTGCGGAGGCGCCGGCCATATTTCGCGTCATTGCTGGCATCGTGACACATCATTTCGACCTCTTCGTCCGTGCTATTATGGTCGACGGGCAAATGACGACGCCATGCTACGCCGCGACGACGCTGCTTTTCAGGGACCCCCAATAGCGCACCCGAGTGACGAATCCATGCCCAATGATCGGTCCGATTTCGGCCGTCGATCGCGCTCTCCAACTCCTCCACGTCAAATGGCTTCATCTACTGGACGTACTTTTGCGGAGCTCCGAGGACGAAGGTCGCCCAGCCCCCGTCGGGGAAACTGAAGGCGGCGACCTCTGGGGGCAAGGTTGCAGGCCCGCCGCAAGACACTAAAGAGCCCTCAACATTCTCGCTGCAAAACGACGTGAAGGCGATAAACACTGAAGAAATTGTGAGCGCCGACATTGATGTTTTCGTGGATGGGCAACCGGTGACAGCGTTAGTCGACACTGGTGCCGACTTCTCTATAATGAGTCAGGAACTCGTCCTCCGCTTGAAGAAAGTGAAGACGCCATGGACGGGACCTCACATAAGGATAGCAGGCGGCCAATTACTGATGCCTACTGGAAGATGTACTGCTAGAGTTAACATCGGGGATTCTTCTTTCGTGGTCGCTTTCATCGTCCTTCCTGTATGCTGCAAAGATTTGATTATTGGAATGGACTTCCTAAAAGAACATGGCGCCGTAATTAACATCCCCGACCGCATGGTGACGTTTTATAAGAGCTCCGGTTTAGTCCATTGTTTATCGCCGCAACACAACTGCTTTCGTCTAACAGAAGACGACGTCGTCATCCCCCCTCGATCGTGTGCCCTTGTTTCAGTAGCATGCGACATACCGTTTCGTTGCGAAGGAGTTGCCGACCAAATAACCTCGTTGTTGTTTACTCACGGTATCTCGGTCGCACGAGGAATCGTGAATGTCACCGACGGGCGCACAAACCTGTTGCTAACAAATTTTAGCACAGAGCGACGGCACCTTCCCAAGGGCACAGCTGTGGCTTATTTTGACCGCGTTGCGGATGTTCGAGGCTGCTGTTCACTACTCGAAGAAGCGCCTATGCGAGACTCAGCTCCTGTACTTGACGTTAGCCCTGCTTTGTCGGAGCACGAACGAGAGCGGCTTCTTACGCTATTGGCCAAGTTCAACGACTGTTTTGCGGAACGGCCCATCGAAAGTCCACCGCCTACCATCCACAAACCAATGGGTTAACAGAGCGCCTAAACAAAACAATTAAAGACATGCTCTCCATGTACGTGGACGTTGATCATAAAAATTGGGACGACATCCTACCTTACATCACCTTTGCATATAACACGGCGAAAAAGAGACGATGCGTATGACTCCGTTCTCACTTGTTCACGGACGGGATATACGAACGATGCTGGATGCGATGCCTCTACACGACTTTGACGACACTGATATGGAAGCCGATGTATTTACGCAACTCGAAGAAGCTCGGCAGCTCGCGCGCTTGCGGATCTGCCAGCAGCAAGACTACGACGCAGGCCGCTACGATCCTAACCGTAGAATAGTTACCTATGAAGTCGGCGACAGAGTGTGGGTTTGGACACCCATACGGAAACGAGGCCTCTCCGAGAAACTGTTAAGGCGATACTTCGGACCATATCGGGTATTGCAGCACCTCAGTGATGTCACCTACGAGGTCGTTTCCCATAATCCCAACTGTACACGGCGCCGCACACACCGTCCTGAACTTGTGGATGTTGTCCGCATGAAGCCGTATGTGAGCGAATGACTATGCTAGCGGCCTTTACTTTCCGCAAGTGACATTTCTTGTTTAGCATCGGGACGATGCTCTCGTAGGGAGGGACAAATGACGCATGCATTCTATGCAGACGATGACGATGATGGGAGCACTAACGGACTCCGCCTATAGTGGGTCAGAGTGAGATTCGTTGATGACGAAGAAGACGTGTCTCTGCTCTGTTTGTTCTTGAACAGATTGTCCTGTTGTTCGTGAAGAACGTCTGCCTGTGTTCTGTCCGCGTTGTACCGCGACAATATACATAGAGGACCACCTAGAACAGGACCTTCTCGAAGTGCGATGTCTAAGCGCTCTGATTATTTCGAATTTACACGACCAACTATGGCCAATCCAGCGGGACAGCGCAGAGGTGGAAAGGCTATGC
Source organism: Dermacentor andersoni (assembly GCF_023375885.2). Lineage (NCBI taxonomy): Eukaryota > Metazoa > Arthropoda > Arachnida > Ixodida > Ixodidae > Dermacentor > Dermacentor andersoni. The sequence goes on from NC_092821.1 coordinate 53,943,302, forward strand.
CTCACGGCACATAATGCTCGGGTGGCCGGAGCCCGGGCTGACAACCTCGCAGGTGCTTTTCCCAATAAAGTTTTTCCGTCCGTCCGTCCGTCCGTCAAGGAGGCTATACAACTGTTTGCCAATGCGCCGTTTCAGAGGGGATAATAATAAATCATTATCAGCATTATATCATCATCACTTGCATCTCATCGTGCCCATTGTTGCGCGATGTGAGATGCGCGCCGCGTAGCTGCCATCCGCGTTCACTTCGCATCGCACTTGAATATTCTTACAGCAAGTGGAAGGCCATGTAGCCGTTTATAGGCAGAGACAAGGTACAAGGTAGATAGAGAGGGATTGAGGAAGAAGATTAAGGAGATGTGTACAAAACTGCAGGTATGAAAAACATGTATAGCATACCTGAATAAATCAAGCAGGCCAGCTGACCGTTTGTAACCGCCTTGTTTCAAAGGGCATTCCAATGAATCATTACCATCATCATTAGCCTCGTGTCGTTCCACTTGTCGTAACTAAGCCCTCTGAATAAAACCAAAGGTAGTGATATGCTTCCTCGCCGGTCACTCCTTCTCCGATTCTCCTCGATACTCGCGCTTTCCTTTGTCGCTCGCCCTCGCAGCTTTAAAGCGATAGCGTTAAAGGGACACTAAAGGAAAGTAATAATTCAAGCTAAAGTGACAGATGCGTGCTGGAGAATCTCCCAGGCATCATTATTATCTCGAACTGTGTCTTAGTAATCGAGTAATTGAGGTCAATGCAGGGAACACGATTAGACACTCGCCCGGCACATTCAAGTACTTGACTGATCGCGAAGGCACCCCCTTATTTAAATTTTGTCACTAGACTCAACCATACGTTATAAAAAAACATCGTTCGAGTGCATTATAGCACGAAATGAAATACTGCTTGTCCTGTTCTATTTCAGTTTTAGAAAAAATACCTGATTGACATTATGCTTGACAACGGGGTGAGCGTTCGAAAGGTTTCGTCTGTGCCCCATCCGCGCTATCGTGTTTCAATAGTTTCGTTATCGCGTAGTACTGCACTGGTTTTGCTGGCTAGCGAAACTCGCGCGAACTGCAAGTCACTAAGAATTGCACTTCAATGTGTTGTCGCGCGATTCTCAAGCGGTGCATGCGCCACTTGACCTAAAGCGGCTGCGCGGTGGACCTCAACTGTTCTAGTCATTTTGTCATGACGCTGGCATCTCTGTATGGAGTTAAACTTATCCTACGCCTTTACTTGTACCGCGGGCTCTCAATCGCAAACACCTCAGTGGAACACGTACTTCATTTGTAGACAAAGCGCATTCAAGGACGGAAGTTGCGCAAAAAAATGGTTTCCACCAATTAGCACCATACAAATGCTGGCCTTGTGCTCTGCAACGTTACTGTAAAACGCTTTGGGTCTCTTTCTTGGGAATGAGCCAGTTATTGCTGCCGCCATATGTTTAAGGCAGCTGTGGACGAATTTGACCAATCTGTCTCAAAATGATGAACCCCACTTCGAGAACATTTGAATCATATTGCTTGGCTTTGGAACCTGCGCGAAAAAAGAGAGAAACCGGAGCACGACTAGACAAACAGGAGCGCAGACTATCAACAGGTATGTGATTGGAAGGCACATGAATATATTGCAGATACAGGGTGCCGAGACGTAAAAACTTGACTTCGCTTTGCAAAAAGAAACAACTGGTACAAAGCTCACCCACGCTGCGCATGTCCGGAATGATCATTTTGTCATTCATCCGAACATGTGCTACGCGTCTCAGCTTAAAAGTTTTCAAGTTTTTGCAATGCAAGGGTATAAATATATATATATATATATATATATATATATATATATATATATATATATATATATATATATATATATATATATATATATATATATATATATATATATATATATATATTCCGTTTTTCAATGTTATACCTTTTCATAATTTGCGCCGGTGGTTACATAGCCACTTCACCTTGTTTGCGCTTTCCAAGTCAATATAACCATACAAAATAAATAAATAAATATATATATATATATATATATATATATATTCCGTTTTTTAATGATATACCTGGCGATCATTTGCGGTAGTGGTTACCTAGCCACTACCCCTTGTTTGCGGTTTCCAGGTCAATATGGCCTAACAAACTAGCTTTCAAAGTCTTCTTACTGCATCAGTTTATTCTGCCGAGATGGCAAAAGAGAGAAAGGCTACTCACAATAGCCGAAATCATTTACACTTCTCATGAACAGCTTGTTCACAGAAAATGTGTTTGCAGTACCTAACAAAAGCACGGACTGACAAAGCTAAGCACTCTTAGTAGTACAATAATAACGCGTGCTACGTGTTTACCACGATATATGGCAGCAGACAGCCCACGACCTCCATAGTTTCATACACTCGTTGACGATAGTGCAATGAGGAAAACAAATCAGAACGAGAACCGAAAAAGTACTCCGGTGTTCGGCGGAGTATTTGCAGAGTGGAGACTGACCGCTTCTTTGCTTTATAGGAAACGCCGACGTTGAAGAAAGCAGCAAGGATCGTCCAAACCAAGCTTTCCCGGCGTAAAGGGAAAAGAAAACACTGAGCACGTCACAAGGAACCGCAGGCAAAGCATCTTCGGAAGCAAGATATGGCCATGATTTGAACCACATTATCTGGGGAAAGTGTCCATCTGTCGCTGGACGTCGGAACCAGCAGGGTATAAAGGCGCTGCCTACTGGGCATCTGTTGCAGTCTGGCGGAGTACTTGCAGAGTGGAGACTGACCGCTTCTTTGCTTTATAGGTGAGAATGCCTAATTAGGTATTATTGCTTATTTCATTGTTGCATACTTCTCCGTTGGACTGCACCAGTGTTTCCATGATGGCTGAGCTTGATTGCCTTGCGTGCATGAAATCGATCGCTGATGTTTTGCAGAGCCTCACATGTGCCGAGTGCGACAATCGGTATCATGCAGGAAAGTGCTCGGGGGTTACGAAAACGAACTTGAAAATCTTTTCCACTAAGGAAAGACAACAGTGGGTGTGTCTGACTTGTGTAAATCGTGCATCGCGATTGCCAACTGGAAACGGTGACGGCGTAACCCAGAAGGATAGAGCAACGGATGTATCGGTCGAGCTGTCACTGACACATGTACTGGCCAAACTTGATGTCGTACTGAGCCGACTAGATGTGTTAGAAAGGCGGCAAGACGTGCAGTTGGTCAAGCTCGAGGCTTCCAACCAGGAAATGCTGGCGCAGAGGACAGCAATGCAGGGTATTGAGACATCATTGGGATTGCTTTAATCTAATTATGACACAATCCTGCAAAAGTTGGAGGAGCATAGAAAGGAACTTAAGGAAACAAACAAAAAAAGTAACTGAACTGGAAGCCGAGATTTCGGCCAAATCTGACAAGCTGTCGAATATGGAGCAAGCAGTAGATGATCTTGAACGGTACTCACGAAGAAGCAATTTAGAAATCCATGGTGTCAAAGTGAGTGATAACGAGGACCTACGAAAGGTGGTGCAATCTATTGCAACCAAACTCGAACTTCCTAGGCCCAGTCACGACGACATTGAAGCCGTGCACAGAATCAAAGGCAAAGCTAACTCCGTCCCACCTATTCTGGTGCGATTTTCAAGGAGTGAAATAAAAGAGCGTTGGATTGAAAAGCGGAACAGACTGAAGGGTGAAAAGATATACTTGAACGATAACCTAACTTCCCGAGTGAAGAAACTGCTATTGATAACAAAAAATCTGGCGAAAGATAAGCAATATCGCTTCGTCTGGGTGCGCAATGACAGAATACTTGTAAGAAAATGCGAAGGAACGTCAGTGTTACGCATTGACAATGAACAAGGCTTAAATAAAATAATCTGAAATGATTGACCAAGTACACTCAACTGAACAATGGCTGTAAATGAAAGACGAGTGGGCGTCAGATCTTTCTAGTGGCTTATTGCTTGAGCTAATCCATGTGAATGTGAGAAGCCTGCGCAAGCACTGGGACATGTTAAAGATTCACCTAGCTAAAGCATTGCCATTATTACATGTTTTAATTTTAACAGAAATCAATATTTCAAAAGACGAATGCGCTCATTTTGCACTGCATGGTTTTCAGTCTTTCTTTTTGTGCAGGGATAACAAAAGAGGTGGTGGCGTAGCGGTCTATGTAAAAACTGATTGGCACTGTGAACGAGTGTCCTTTGATTTTCAGGACGCCGAAGTAGTTACTGTACTAATGACTAAAGCAGATGTGGAATTTACAGTATGTGCTGTTTATAGGCCACCGATCACTAACCTAAATGTATTTTTAGACGATTTGGCAAGCTTCCGCAAAAAGTACGCCGACAGAAGCAGCATTATTTTGACCGGTGATTTTTACAACAAATAAGCCTGCAACATCTGATTACTTAACACTTTTGGCAAGCTACGGACTCGAAAACAAAATTCAGAGTTATACACGAGAGGAAATTCTTGGTCATCATTTAACAAGGTCGTGTATAGACCATATCAGCAAAAGATGTGCAAATATAATTCATTTGGCTGTGTTATTAGGGAAAAAGTAGCAGACCACTACTTTATCGCTATAGCAGTTTGAGGAGATGCTGTTGCTTTAACTGAAACAAAGACTGTAGAGAAATATGTTTTGAATTCTAATGAAGTAGATAAACGTGTGAGAACATTCAACTGGGATTCTTTAACGTGGCACAGCCACCTAAAGGCTTACGAACTGTTTGTAGAGGCCTTTAGAGAGATTTACCTTTGCTCCGAAGAGACAATTAAGCTTAAAAGAAGAAATAAAAAGAGCCCGTGGATTGACAACGAATTAATGGAGCTTTGCAGCCTTAACAGCAAACTCCTTAGAAAATGCCAAGACAAACCTGGGGACGCTCTTGCAAGAGAAGAATTTAGGCAGATGAGGAACAAGGTAAACGCTGAAATAAGACTAGCTAAGAAGCGCTACCAGTCGGGCAAGTTTGCAGCTTGCAGTCGTAATACCGGTAAAACGTGGAACTTGGTTAACACTCTGATAGGGAGACCTGCAAAAAAGAGTATTGATAAGCAAACGCAAAACTACGCGAAGCAAATGAAATCTACCAACACGAGAAGGAAATAACAAGTTCTGGTGCTGAGGATTTAAAAGGCGCTGCACCAAAACAATACCGTTAGGAAATCATGCTGGCGGGAACCTCATCCTCTAACTAAATGAAGCGAGAAGCATAAGCTCAATTTACCCTTACCTTGCGACGCACATGGCTGAGGTCTTTCGAAACCTTTGTTCACAAGGTCAGTAAGAAACATAAAAAAAATAATCAAAAAACCCTCGGATCAAGGTGACTTGGGCGACCCGGAATGCTGTAACACAAAAAGCCGTCAGAAAAACCACGTGGGCGAGCAGCCGACCAGCCACAGAGCAACGCATGCAACACAAGAGCGGCAAAACAGGGCAAATTGTGCTGGCGATGACGATGACGCAGAAGCTCGAATTTAGTGCAAATGTACTGACGTAGTGACAACGTTGGCTGTTCCTTCATTTTTTTTCAGATGTACCTGTACATGTACATTTGATATGTTAATACAATCATTTTAGGGAGCAGGTTCTTTTTTTTTCTGAAAGTGAAGAAGTGGTGACGACAAAATCGAAACTAGACAGGCGTGAAGCCGCAATTGCGTTCTGTTAATTTCCACTAAAGGCTTAGTGTCATCACATAAAAAAGGAGGAAAAAGAAAAAAAAATACTTCTTGTGGAGCTCTAATACCGCGCTACTGTTCCAAGATGGGCCTTAAAATCAAAAATTGAGGAGGAGGAGTCGATTTTAATGAACAGAAAGGAGGAGAGGTTGGCCTGGAGAGCGTGTCTCTAGCCTGCTACTCCTCACTGGGAAAGGGGAAGTGGGAAATACAGGGAAAGGTAGGTGGTGGGTGATTATGTTATGGTACAATGAGATACTATATGAACGTTGTCCTATATGCGGATGCGCAGTGTAGACGCAATACATGTAAGCATAATCTTGTCCATACAAAAAGTAATATTGTCCCAAAAAGTTCTTGCGCAAACACATTTTGTACTGACTGCACGTCTCCCAGCTTCTAGAGGCGATCATCTAGACCAGTCTCACTTAAAAAGTTCAAAAGTGATTTTATGGCACGTTGGGCACAGTGAACACTCCTCCACACGCCCAAAAGCTTTTCTTCTGAAAAGGGGCGGGAGTCCAAGCTGTCAACTGTAGATTTGAGTGTTCTTCGTTCGGCCGCATATTGAGGGCACACACAAAGTACGTGAGCTATTGTCTCGAGAGTGTGACAGACGCTACATTGAGGGTCCCATGCTTGTCCAATCTTGTGAAGGTATCGGTGGGTGTATCCCACTAAACACGCAAGCAGCTATTTGATGTCTAAAAGATGTCTTGAACGGCTAATTCAAAAGCCTAGTAGCTGTCTTGATCAAGACATTTTGTAGCCATGGACGTCTAGAAGTACTTCAGTAAGCCCTGCTAACGTTACGCTAAAAGTTGGCTAATGGACAGCTTGACAAGAACAACTGAAGACTTTTATTAGACATTCCCTCAAATTTTTGCGGCAGCTGTTACAGAAACCCGACATTTGCCCACAGTTACAATTTATTTTAAACGAGGCATGGACATCAGAAAAAAAATTTATATTGTCGGATAGAGTGATACACAGGTAGTTTTTCCAGATATGAACCATGGGAATAGTGTAGTACAGCCTCATTGGTCAATTAGTGCTTTTTAATTAAACCAATCAATTGCATGCCGCCTGTCAGAATTATTTTGCAAATAAAAGAAGATCTGTATTGTATGCTGATATCATTCCAATGTTTACCCATTGACCCAAACAAGAACATCTCTGCATGAAACACGTCATTATTGACAAAACTTCGCCCTGCTGGGTCTCCACCAAATTGAAATACTTTCTAGCAAAGAAAAATTTTGTGAATGATGCTGCAGTTCAGGCCAAAATTACATCCTGTTTTCAGCTACAGAGGGCACAATAGCCTTACACCAGTATACGAAACAGAACTCTGTGCTGCAATGAGTTAAGAAATAAAGGATAGTACACATCTGGAAAAACTCTGGGAACCACTCTAACTAGCAATATAAATATATTTCTTCTGGTGTCCATGCTTCATTTAAAAGTAAATTGTAACTTACTTTGTGGGTGCCTCTTGTAAGATAACGCCACATGCTTGCACAGCATCACGCAGAAATAATGGCCAGTTCTTCGGCATATCGTCCATTAGTGAATTGGTTGTACGTTGCACGTTACCAGAACTGAAATATAAATCATAATATGCTGTTATTTTTTTTTTCATAAACTGTACGATGAGCTTTTCATGCATAAAAGATGATTGCAAGCGAAAATGCAGCAAGACATCAAATTCACACCACGTCACATACTCATACTTTATTACCTAATAAATGAGAAAAGATGCAGAAAGTGTAATTAACAAGAGTGACAAATAGCAGCAAAGGTGATCATGGATAAATCTTGAAGATTGCTGCCGCTGCCGGAGCAGGCCAGCCGTCGTAGGAGAGCACTGGCTGCCCACAAAAGCTTGCTGTCACAGGCCACACGTGACGGTTCTTGTAGACATAGGCAAGGAATACCTGCACAGAAGAGGGGGAAAAAAGGCGAGGGAGGAAATGGGAATATTGAAATTGGAACTTCAATTAGCAATATGTGCTAAGTAAGAAGTTTGCCTCACATTAAAAATAAATTTAAGCACTCCTTTCTCTTAAATTACGGGTATCTTAAGGTATGTACGCGATGATGTTTAAAATGACAAATATATTTCCTGGCATATAGTCATTGAATTGCATAGCAGAGTCAAAGTCAACCTTTAAATTCATATATGGTGTTTCGTGGCTGAAAAGCCACTTATCAAGCAGTCAAACAAGTCTGAGAAGCTTCGTGCACAATATAATCAGATTAAAACAGTAATCCACTCTGCAGGTAAATGATGTACTAGCTTAATTAAAAAGTTAAACAGCGTTTTATATTGTTGAACTAAAAGCAAGTTTGGCATTTTGCAGTGCCTAGCTGTTGCCTTTCTTTCAAACTTAAACATGACGCAGTACAGAGTAAGCAGGTAGCATGCAAAGGAGGACTGGTGATAAAGTAGTGTTCCAAAGCAACACTCCTAGCTGGATCAATCATTTTTGTTGGTATATTTTCATGTGACCCTAATTGGCTTAGGGCAATACCTCAGACAAATGATGCGTCATACAAAATTGAAAGTATTTAATGATGTGGTCAAACGATAACATTGTCCACTGTCTTGGAAGTGTTAACATGCTGTTTGCGCGAGAAAGCGCAATATGATTCATATAGGTAGCAAATTCATCAGTGCATATATAGCCTGAGGTAATTCTGAGCATCTACGTTGACCTGCAATTGAGAAGCCACTGCATACAAAAAGGTGTATTCAAGTAATGGTCCATGCTGAATAATTGCCCACCTAGTGAAAAGTCAAATGTGGCAGGCTAATGGGCCAGGGCAAATAAATTGCTAAATTCTGACACCTCCAATTATATTATTGAAACAGGTGACAAAAAACAGCACAGGTAAAATTGCAGTTATGAGAAAATTTTAAAAGCACCTCTGCAAACTGCTGGAACCCTCAGCATCATGCCTGTTCTACACGCACAACTGTTGAAGCACAATCTACATCTCAGACGCAGGCGCCTCCACACATCACAAGCTACCTGATGTGATTCATTTTTCAAGCGCCAGCCAAGTACTGACGGTGGTAGAGCGAAATTGAAGTTTGTCCTTGTATGGAAGCCTCGGCCCATGTTTTATCAATTCTAGCGGCAAAGCACACCTTTTACAGCACACATAAATCTTAAATTAGTCTGCTTGCTGATGATGTACAGTAAATTCCTGTGAAGAAACTAAATCACACAGAAAACATTTAGAATACCAAACTAATCAAATACTGGTTTGAATACATTGTGCATTCGGGAAGCAAGGTGTAATGTACACTGTTGTAGCAAATTTTTACTCATGTATGGAATACACATATGACACAACAGAGTTAATTTGCGAGTTCTTACATAGCACTGACTACCTACAGTTAAATTTTGTAAGGCTTAGGGGGAAAATACTTAATAGTAGAACTGTGTATGTACACTGGCACTGAGAAATTGGTTATAATAGTGGCAGCTTATAAAGGACCAGTGCAAAAAATGCCCGTTTTGAGACACCAACTAGCTATTTTACCACGAAGCGCTCCCTGCCTTAACCCATATAAAAAGCACTGGGAGGACCTGAGAGGGTACAGTACATTGGCTTACACTGATCACGATGAGGTCCCGTCATCCAGCTAGCGCCAAGGTACAAGAAGGATGTCCAGCCGTCTATAGAGTGAAAGGAACAAAATAAGGTGACCCAGTCACCTTAGGTGAACAAAATTACAAATAAGGTGACCCAGTCACAGTCATTCATTAACAAATTCCAAGCTGTCGTGATTTCACTCACAGATGAAGCACCTACTAGGTTAAAGGTTTTGCTGCTTATTTAGAACAAAACACAAGTGAAATTTGTACATCAGCAGACGATTTCATTTGGAATTGTATAGATGAAGTAAACATTGCAGTTATACTTTTGTTTTGCTATAAAGTGGGAACGCTACAAACTGCATAGTCACTGACACACACGCGCGCACACGCAAGAACAAAAGGACACAAAATAGGCCGAGTTCAGTCTCGTTCAGGATTACAGCCAGCGCGTCGTCTTCGAATACACTCCCTTCGGTTGGTTCGTCCTACGTTAACCACAAAGACTAACAAGCAGGGAAAAGTTCTGACTGGTGTTGCGGAAGTCGTGGAGCGCGGTAGTGCTGAACGGCTGAACACAAGCACAACCCTCGCATAGAAGTAAAGATGACGAAAACTCGCAGGGCAGGAAGAGCCCATCTATCGAGAATTGTCGCGGGTAACATCTAAAAATATTCACATTGTTGACGAAAAACGAAGTGCACTGTATTTCACTTACCGGAAAAAGTGTTATCCGAACGTGCGACGTACGTACAAAGACACACCGAGACACGAAGGCGGCGAACGCAGATCCCGCCATTGTGGTAGTAAGCCGTCGGCGAAAACAGGCAATACAGCCGATGTCACGAAGCACCGATGTAAAACACACGGCTAACAGCATCAGCACAGCTAAATGACTCCAGTTAATATCTGGTATAAATGTACAGAACGGCTTAGAATGACGCACAACTGGCATAACAAACCCACGTACGAGACATTGCGGGCGGCAGTGGCCGTTTTTTCAAACTTCCTGCCTCCCAGTGTTTTCAGCACAGAATGAGATATCCGACCAATTTGGATTGTGCCGCCGAAGTGATCGCAGCGCGGTGGCTCTGTGACACCGCTGTGCAACGCCGGCGTTTCGCTCCTGCTGCTGCCAGTATACCTGCTGCGCGAGCATAGAATGGTTTCCAGGCGTCGTGTGCGCGCCCCGTATGGAAAACAATAACATGCCCTTGATTGTTGAAGTTCTCGTGTGAAATTATTTAACATTAAAGCCAATTAACTTATGTTGCTTCCAACGAGTTCGATGTGTCTGTGGCGTTTTTTATTCGCTAACGCCGACGGTAACCGCACTTCTAACACGTCGTTTGGCATTTTATGCACTTTTAGACAAAAAGATCTGGAAAGTTCTTGAGTTACACATTCTGAATGTGTTTACCAAAGTAGACTCTAGTGACACCAGTAGTGAGTTTTGCCGCAGATAGAATATATACTAGCATATTCCAAGTGCTGAGGTTATGTTTAGAAGAAATTCTATTTTCAGTCTTATCATAGACCAAGACGTCTATAGCCGTTTGTAGCCGTTTCAAGAAGTTTTTAAGAGGTTCTTTGTTTCGTGGGTGTATGCCACACCCAGCCGTAATCGATGAATGAGTGTTTCCTGTCTTCTCCGCAACCGAAGTGGAAGCCGGAATCGTAATCCAGCGTCAAGTCTATGAAGGCGCTCTTGTCGATATTCGGGGTTGTCCCAATGTCGTGCCGTAGAAGTTTTGAGGGAGGTATGGAGCAAGGCGTTAATGTCATACCGGGAAAAATGAATTTTTATAATAGTTCCGTCCGTGTGCGCCTTTTTTGCTTCCGCGTCAGCCTGTTCGTTTCCAGCTATTCCCGAATGGCCGGGAATCCACTGCAGCACGATGGTATGCCCGGAGTGAGACGCCTCAGCAAGTAGAGATATGATGTCATGAACCAGAGGACTATATGCGGTTCTGTCACTCATACAATTGCTGATGAGTTGCAGTGCTGGTTTTGAGTCACAGAACACTGTCCACTTCTCGAGACTCTGTTGCAGTATGCAGCGAACTGCTTCTCGAACTCCGGTCAACTCAGCTGCTGTAGACGACGTCCTGTGTCCTATCTTGAATCGTTGGGCGATCCCCATTCCTGGCACCGTGGAGGCCGCCGCGGAAGAGGTCTGTGTCACAGAACCATCTGTAAAAACATGTTCGTAATATCCATACATGTAAGCAATGTATGATAGCGCGAAATTCTTGAGCCCAGCAAGCGGCATCTTCGACTTCTTCGTTATTCCAGGGATTGAGAGTCTCACCGTTGGCTTTGCCATCGTCCAGAGTGGAACTTGGGGTATGTCATACGGTTGGAAGTCCGACGGCAATAAGTCTTGCTGCGACAACACGGCTTCTGAGTAGGCAGACACAGACCGTACGCTTGTGACGTTCGTGAGTGCATGATTCCTGTGTCTGGTCAGTAGCCTTAGATGCACTCGCAATGGCTCATGTTGCAGATAAACTCGAGCTGGGCACGCACGTGCCTCTGCAATCGTGCCCCAAGTAGACGCACATCGTTGTAGTCCAGGGCAAATTCTCAGTGCGCGAGCCTGAGCACTTTCAAGTGTGCGTACATCAGCTGTACAAATCCGAGAAAGTACAGGCGCACTGTAGCGGAAGTAGCCAATAAAAAGTGCCTGGTAGAGCTGCAGAAGAGATGACTTGGATGAGCCCCATGATTTTCCAGACATATGTCGAATGATCAGGGTAAAGCTGTCTAGCTTTTTTCTTAATCCAGAGAGGTGCTTCGACCAAGATAAATCACGGTCGATGATGACTCCGAGGAACTCGTAGGGGGTTACTGAAGGTATAATCTTCCTATCAATCATAACGTGGTAGCAGGCCATTGACTTCCGTGTAAATACCATGGACACACTTTTTTCCGGTGGGAGCTGCAGTCCGCGACTGTTTAGGTATGTCGACGTTATCGACACCACGCGCTGCAGCTTCGTTTGCACTTGCAAGCGTGTTAAGCACGGTGTCCATATACAGATGTCTGCGTACACAGAGACCGAGACTGTGCCTGCATGTTCTTTGACCAGTTCAATGAGAACGATATTAAATAAGGTTGGGCTCAATACACCTCCTTGAGGCACTCCACGATAGACGGGGTGGTTCTTTGTTTCACCGTCTGGAGTTGTCCTGAATATCGCTCTCTCTTGAAGATAGCTGGCTATCCATTGATGCATACGTCCCCCGACGCCACATTCTTCTAGGGCATTTAAAATTGCATCATGTAGAACGTTGTCAAAAGCACCCTTGATATCTAGAAAGACAGTAGCCGTTTCAAAAATTGAAAGGGTAATAAATGTATTGACGTAATTTATCTGATTGACGCTCATATCTAGCTAGTGTCCGCCACGCTTATGGTACGACCGAGTGTGCGAAACATTCTCACATCATTTGAATCTGACTTTGTTTAGAAAATGTCGTTTCGATAATGTCACACCGTATTTCTAACTGTATTGTGTGCTTTTGTCGCAGACATCTAAAGTACGTCCATCGTTCACACGTCGTAGATGTACATTAGACATCCAGAACGCGATGCCAAATAGCGTTTTTAGAACGGCCACATAGCCCGAAGCACAAGTGGGACATCCCTTAGATGCTCAGAAAAGGTCGTTCTTTGTCTTATATATTTGGACCCTACCAGTACGTCTCATGGACATTCGTGGTTTCCTGGGTAGACAAGTTGGATCACTGGGTCGGCATAAAAGGCTACATAGGCAGATAAATGGGTAGGCTCAAAATGCCCTACGTAGGCAAGGAATGCTAATGACATTAGTAAGAGTGCTCCATGCCGAGACTGCCAAAATCTTTGAGGTATTGAATTACACGACATAATGGCAGGTTGCAGTGTCGGCTTCTGTCGAAAACCTAAAACGAAGCTTGCATTAACCATATCGTTTCTGCATAGTTTCTAAAAATTTGGCCGCTTTAAGGACTTGTTCTAAGTTTAATAATTTTTAATATAGCTTCCGATAACTTCTAATAAGGCTATGGATTTACACGGAGGGTAGGTTCCGCTTTATGCGGTTTGTATTCTTTGTCGTATTTTTAATCTACCACAGCTCAAGTAGTAGTTTTTATCACGGGTCTGTTTCTATTTGAGGGATTTGGGCTTCTTGGCAAACAATTTTGCGGCCGGCGTCTTCCGAATGTATGGCTACGGCGCTACGTATTCGGTTGAATGTTCTGACGTCATTCTCATGTTGCCTGGTTCTTTCTTTTAGATTCCTGCTTTCCCAAAATTCGTCACCTGTCAATTGGCACAGCTGATTTTGTAGGTGACGCCTTGAGCTTTTTCTTTCGGTGGACGGTTTTTTCGTTTAGGAAGATATATATTGAACGTGTTGATCGATTTGGGCGCATTTGAGGCTTTCTTTTTCAATATTCGGCTGAGAGCTTCGCTGGCACCTTTGACGTATGGGAGGGATAACCATTTCTAGGGTAGAGGGAAGTTAACGGTTGAAGCTCCAGTACATTGTTTCTTAGTTTGAACAGTTCTCAACAAATTTAGAAGGAATGTCTACCCAAAGGACTTCTTGCCTAAAGCACCCAGCAACAGAAAAGAACAAACTCCTCCCATTAAAACGTCCTCGATGCTGCTTTAACTAAGACTGCCACACATACCCTTCTCGTCATCGGGTATAATATGGTCGTGCAACCAAGTCTCCGTATAACAGGGACGTGCGGATGATCTTTTAGCACAAGAATTTAAAATGCTTCTCTTTTATTATTAATAATGCGGGCAATAATATTGAGTAGTTTTAGCTGCTTGATAGAAGTTTCTCGGGTAGATGATGTGCCCGGTTGTGAGGAGCGATGCTCTCCTGCCTTTAGTTGCCTGATTTTCGATTCCTCCCAGTAAGAATATTCTTTGTCAAACATAAGCCTGTCATGAAATAATGTTACTGTATTTCTTTGCTCTTGTTCCGTCGTAGTGATGTCCAACAGCAGTTCGCGTTTTCTTAGCGTTAACTGGGAATAACGATTACCAATATACACTTTTCAGCCTTTAGGCTTCTTTGATTAGCTAAGATTAATTGTTGTTCATGGAATACAGAATGGGCACAATGACGGGCCTGTTATCGGCTTGTCCTGATCAACGAATGCTTCTGATGGAATTGCCTTTCAGGCCCAGCTTTTCTGTAAATATCTTCTTGAGAACTTTTTCCATCAAGGATACATTCGTTTCATCAGGGCATTCAAAGATCCCATGAATAGCAAATTACGGCGTTTTCAAGACCTGTGAGTTTCATAGACTGAAAGTTCATGATATGTTGGACTGACTGTATTGTATTCTCCGTATTTTTCGCTGGATAATACAACACATTTCTTTGGGGAATTAGTTTGTGCTATCATGAAGTTGAGCACCATATTTTTAATTCCATAAACTGCAATTCGTCATGAATCCTAGGTTGACTGTATCCTTAGCAACTCTACACATCGATATTTCCGCGTGTGACCGGAGGTATTTTTTTACGTTACTACATAATATCAACCAAGAAGCAAGAAAACACTCCTACTGTGCATCATGACTTCGCCGAGGGCATGGCCGGACCACGATAACACGACAGCCACTACGATAAGAACTCATGGTGAAAGTAACCTACCCAAGGTAGAACACTGACGTGAGTGCCACGTTCATGTTGGGTCCACCACACCTGCGAAAGTCGTACAGGTGCGATGCTCCTGCTGCGCATGCGTAGTTGCCCATAGACAGTCTCCCGCGCGGGGCGTAGATGGTTGCGCAATCATGGTTTTCATATAGCGTGAAGTTAGTTAATGCGCCAGAACATGATGGATAGGCGTTTCAAAATCTCCCTGCTCTGCATCACCGAGCCAAAGTTTGCTGACTCTCCTTGCCGCCGGAAGTTGGGAATGTGGCGAATCAGAGAATGTCTTGAACAGGGCCGAACCATGGCTAGTTCCATGGTCGTTTCTGGTCCGCCGCGTCCACGGAAGTCCTACATGTGCCGTGCTCCCTTTATATCTGTTGTCAGGAGTCAGAAGTGAGCCACGTGCTTCTGATGCGAAAAAGGTGACGAAGCCGATCGGCTAAAAGAAGCAATGTATGAATGTGAACGAGAAAAGATGACAAATACTGTCACCTGAAGAGAGCGCACATCAAGCACGAGGAAAGAGAAAAAGAGAAAGGAGAAGACAGGTAAGCGGGCATTGCTGACTTGAGCATGAACTGGTACATAGGCATCGCCAGCTGTGCTCTGAGTGACGTGTTTGGGATTCATCGGGACCTTGACCGGAGTGGGAACGTCGGAGATACGGCGACAGCTCCAACTCCTGTTCCGCGGAAGCGCTTTACGGCCTCTGTGCTTCTCCGTGAAGCCGTCACGTGCCACCGTCCAGTGCCACAGGGGCAACGGACTGGCCACATCATCGTCTACGCGCATTATCGACTACGACTATGTCCTATACCACGTGGGTCACCGAGCCCTTGATGACACTGCGGGAACCATCGCCATCAAGCGACAGAGCTGGATGCTTCCGTCATGTCATAGCTACAACGGCCGCATCCAGTGACACGTAGGCCCGACTACCGCCACGTCGTGACGGTCAGACTGCTTGTCCTTGGCCGTATTAGGAACTGCGAAACTGTTGTTTAAGAGTTTGTTATGCATGAATAGCCAAGATAGGGACTGAGCGTTTGTTCATATAATTTTTCTTTATAGTATTCCATTGTCATTTTCTTTTGTTCGTTTTTCTGTTATAAATGTTCTTTCGTTTCCGCGTTGTATCATGTCGGGTTCTAGAGTGCCTAAATTCGCGACAATTGGCAAGCCTGCCAGATTTATTTCTGGTCCTGTCACGATATTTGGTAACCTTGAGATGGAGTTGGACAGGATATTAGCTATTGTTTGTGAGGGAACGCTTGGCATAAAGCAGGGCCTCAAACTAATTGCGGTTGAAAAGAAGCGTGTCGATGCCGCTCGATTGCATGTGATGCATGTGAAGAGAGGAAACAGTCACTTGAGAAAGAAATTAAGATTCGTCGAGAAAGGTTACACGCTGTTAAAATTAAAGTGAGTGAGGGTGAGATAATCACAGAGAGCAGGCATACGAGCGTAGCAGGGCAGCATGCCACGAGAAAGACGCCATAGAAAGGCAGATTAGATAGCACTCGTGACGTCTGTGAAGAGAGGCTTGCGAGTTGAAAATCCTTGCTGCAGAATTTTTTTATAACCCATGGGCAGAAGGTTGAATGAAAGAGTGATTTCGCTTCTGAACGACGTGATTTTTGTAATTAATGTCTGTTTCAGTGATGTACCAGCACCAGAACTGACGAGCCACTAGGGCATCAAAGAAAGAGACGGCATCAGAGAAATAAACAGTGCGTCGGTGCACAGCAGATCTGCTAGGAAAACAGCGAAAGAAGATCTGGCACAGGAGATGATAGTACCCGTCCAACACAGGCGTGATTGTTTGAAAGAGATGTCCAGCCTTGACGGCATCAAGTATAGTAAAAACGAGAAGGAGAGTGAGCAAGAAGTTCATTTCCCAGATGAAGCCAGGTGCACATGTTGCAAGATTGGCTCAGGTGTGACCCCCTACAAGAAATAGGAACGCCCTGCGAGCTAGATTCCACAGAAAAGAGCAGGTCATGAGATAACAAACACCGGGGAGAACAGATCGCGGAAGCGGTGGGACTGCTATTATCTGAAGCAAAGTGTGTGAATGTGTTGGTATTCCATAATGATATAACCAGTGTGAGAGTAGACACGGAACACAAAAAGAAGCGACAAGGACAAGTGCTGCTTTGTCGCTTCTTGTATAACCTTGTCTCGGGTTATATTGCTACTATATTAGGAGACTGCCTTTCAAGAAGTTGGGAAAGAGGTAGGATTGGGTGGCACTGCATTACGATAGCTGAAGCACATCAAAGAACCAAGATCAGTCGAATAAGTTTTGAGTATCGAGACGTCTGCATATGTCCAGAGCAAGAACCGGAGAATCTCACAAGCAAAAGCCACGAGCAAAAGAATAAGCGACTAAGTAAGAGTAATTTTGACTCCAACAACAAGGACAAAGTGATTAGATACCAGAATCGCACAAGACATAATGATATAACCAGCGCGTGCAACCAAAGTGCAACGTGCAACCAACCAACGTGCAACGCGTAAGTGGTGGAAGAAGATTGGCAGGAAGTTGAGAGCAAGATAGTATAATAAGGCGTGTGTGTTTGACAAATGGCGTGTTGAATGGGACAGAAAATAGAGCTAGAGTTAAACCACAGCCCTTTAAAGCTGTACAGTTAATGGGTAGGCGTAGCAAAGATAGGGAAACAAACAGGAAGTATAAAATAATGTAAATGTCAAAAGTGGCAAAAAAGGTGCAATTGCACTACTGGCCGAATTAAAAAATAATAATTTACGAATGGTATGCAATTGTTCTTAGTATTCAGGAATGTGGGTACAGAGAAAGTGTTGGAACAGTGCGTATGTTTAATAGATATTAATTTCAAATAACTTCAGTCTAGTGTGAAGGTTCAAATAGAGTGTAAATTGTGTTTGCGAAATATGTCTAAATATTGTCCACTGGAGTAGACGGGGCTTTAATACCATATTCCAAGTTAAGTTGTGAGATTTTTACAAGGTACTTGTGTGACAGAGACCGCAGAGCTAGACTTTGCCGCTTACAATTTATTGTTGTAGGTGGAGCAGTTACAGTTTGTGTGCAACAAAGCAACGTGAACGCTGTTAGCTGCCCTCATATTTCCATGTGGGGGGCATAGTAAGTGAAGTCAAGTGAGGTGGAACTGAGCACAGCTGCGCACTATATGAACATTTGGTGGATATATTTAATAGCCTCTTGCAACACAAGTGATGAGGAGTTGTTTATTTTAGGCCTCTTAGAAAGGGGGCCTATGCCCACGAAAGTCCTAGATGCGTCGTGCATCCTTTTATTTGTTGTCATGAGTAATATGAGACCCACGTGCTCCTGGTGAGAAGAAGATGACGATGCCGGTCGGCAAAAAGAAGGAATGTGTGAATGTGAAAAGATGACAAAAATTAAGTCGCCTGAAGCGAAAGCACGGGAAGCGCGAGGAAAGGGGGAAAAGAAGAAAAAGGAGAAGAGAAATCAGCGGGCATTGCTGACGTGGGCATTGACTGGTGGAGACACATTGCGAGCTGTGCTCTCTTAACGTGATAAGGATTCGTTGGGGACCTGGACTTGGGCGGGGACATCTGAGAGCTGGCCGGCAACAGCTCCAGCTCATGAGACCCTGCTGCGGTGCCGTGGCAGTGCTCCACGGCTTCGGTGCAGCCCCGTGAGGCCGTCAACTGCCACCGTCCAGTGCCATGTGGTCGACCGACTGCCCACGTCATCGACCAGGTACGTTACCGAATACAACGTCATCCTGTGCCACGCTTGTCACGGAGGCCTTACTGCCACTGCCGGAACAAGCCCTGTCAAGCAACAGCGACGGAGGCCTATGCAACTCCGCCTGCGTTTCGGCGGAGTTGCAACAGCCGCGTCTTGTGACAGGTCGGACCGCATATCGCCTTGTCGTGACGGTCAGACTGTTTGTTTTTTGCTTGATTAGGAACTGAGAAACTACAGCTTAAGCGTTGGTTTGTTGCGCGTAAGTAGCGAGGATATGAATTGAGCGTGCGTTTGTACAGTTATTCTCTGTTGTATTCTTTCGTCACTTTCTGTAACTCGTTTTAGTGTTATAAATGTTTTCCTAACATTGCTGACTTGTATCCTCTCTGGTTCTCGATCGCCTCAATTCGTTACATCGGTATCCATAGATAAAGTTACTCAGTATTGTGCATAGGTAGCTGCTCGTAGGGCGGCCTACCGCGCTGCGCGTAATTCGTTGCGCTATCGTGGTTGCCATATCACCTGAAGATAATGGGGCGCAAGATGGCGGACAGACCTTTTTAAACCCTGCTGGGGTGCATCCCGAGAAAAACATGGCTAATTTTTATGTGGCCGGCATTGAGACACACACATACAAAGGCATGCGCGCTCGCCCCGAGAGAGTAATGGCTTTGAAGCAACGAACATATGAATCAAGGGAAATGAAGGGTAAAAGTTGTCTGTTATGAGTATTTTGGTAACATATCACTATGCCTTCATGATTACGGATAAGATTTTTTAGTTATAATTTTTCGCAGGAAGAGACATGAAAAGAAAGCAAGGGCTGTGCATAAATAATCAGGATGTACCAAATGGTTCGATGTAGTTCGCTACATCTGCATTCAAAGAGCCGCGCTCGCCAGGTTCCTTCTGAAGTTTGCGTTCTATACTAGACCTGGCAAAGCCCGATAATAGGGAGCGTTTTATCGCAAGAATATTTGTAATTTCTTCACAATTAGAAGAAACACGCAGTACATTACAAGACAAATGTCGCGTCCTCATGCTGACAAACGGTGAGCTTCATTGCCAACAAATGCATAATTGCCCTTAACGTAGACCAGCATCTTCGAGTGACATTTCGTCTATGCCTTCTCGCATTCAAGCTTTGAGGGACCGTTTTACGTTTGCGCACGAGCACCACCAAATATTTTTTTTATGACGAGACGTTGTTAAAGGGATGTTCGCAGACTATTTCTTTGTTTGCGGTTATGAAGGCCGGCGTGCGGCGCTACGTAGTGTCAAGATATGAACAGAACCTGGCTTGGAGTCTAATAATTTGATGTCATTAGCATAATTTGCCAAGTTCAGGCGTTTGTGCCTATTTATTTATTTATTTATTCCTTTCGGATACTTTCCTGGCCCGAAGGCATTACAGAAAGGAGTGGTAAGTGAGAAAAAAAAAGTACATAATTATACAATAATAGGTATTACAAAACGGCAGAAAATACAGCAGTCTTGAAATTGCCAACGTCAGAAATGGCAGCGATGGAGGGAGGAAGGTCGTTCCAGTCGGCGCTGGTTTTAGGAATAAAAGAACCATGACACATCTTTGTTCTAAAATATGGAACACCAACTTTAAACATGTGATCGAAACGGGATGAAATGTATGAAGGGCGAGTAATAAGATGATCCTTTAATAGTGGGTTGTGGTGATACAGCCTGTGGAAAAGACACAGTCTAAAACATTTACGGTGCAATGAAAGCTCCGGTAATGTAAGTGTGCTTTTTATGGAAGTAATGCTGACGTAACGGGAATAGTTAGATAAGATGAAACGTGCTGCGCGATTCTGGATGGATTCTAGAGTGTTTATCAGTGTGGTTTGATTGGGATCCCATACGGCGGATGCATATTCTAGCTTTGGTCGCACTAATGTTTTGTAGAGGGTAAGCTTTATCGGCATAGACGCAGCAGAGAAATTTCGACGCAAGTATCCAAGAACCCGGTTAGCGTTATTAGTGACGTGTTTGATGTGCGCATGCCATGATAAGTTACGTGAAATATGGACACCTAGGTATTTGTACGAGTTGACGGATTCAAGAGAAGTATCGTGAAGTAAGTAAACACGCGTATTGTCAGTGTTAGTGCGGCTTGATACATGCATTGTGTTACATTTATTAACGTTTAGTCGCATGAGCCATTTATCGCACCAGTTGGATATGCTTCTAAGATCGTCTTGAAGCTTATCAGAATCAGTGGGGTTAGTTATCTTGCGATAAATGACGCAGCCATCTGCGAAAAGCCTGATAGATGAATGGGAAATGCATTTAGGAAGGTCGTTTATGTAAATCAGGAAAAGCAGGGGTCCCAGTACCGATCCCTGTGGTACACCCGATGTTACGGAAGTGCGAGAGGATGAACATTCATTAGCTGAAACGTACTGAGTTCGATTAGACAGAAAGCTTTTAATCCAGTTTAGTACATTAGGGTCAATGTTAAGCATGCTAAGTTTAAGAATGAGAAGATCATGTGAAACAGTGTCGAAAGCTTTTGCAAAGTCCAAAAACACGCAGTCTACATCGAAGCCCATATCAGTATGGGTAAATAGGTCGTTAGTAAAACATATTAGTTGCGTTTCACATGAAAATGTTTTCCTGAAACCGTGTTGTTCAGTCGAAAAGAAGAAATTAGACTCAAGGAAATCAATAAGATGAGAATGTATAATATGGTCCAATATTTTGCATGGTATACTTGTCAGTGATATAGGACGATAGTTATCGGGGGAATGAGTGTTACCTGATTTAGGGACCGGAACAACCTTGCCAACCTTCCAATCGCTTGGAAGAACTGAGGAACCTAGAGACTGGGAAAAGAGCATCGAAAGCATAATGGAAGAATATGGTTCAGTAATTTTAAGCATTTTACAGTTAATTGAGTCTTCACCTGATGAAGAAGATATTTTCAGGTTTTCAATCAACTTTTGTATGCCGACCCAATCTATATAAATGGAGTTCATTGGTAAATAGGAGCATTTAGTTACCGACGGTAGAATGGCAGGAGCACATTTGTGAAAGACGGAAGCAAATACATCATTCAAAACGGAACAGCACTGGTTCGGAGGGATCGCGACATTGTCAGAACGGGCTTGTTGGATTGTTTTGCTTTCTTTGCCACCAACAATATTCCAGAATTTACGTGGATTAGACTGTAAAAGTGATGGGAGGGTGTTATCGAAAAAAATCTTTTTTTTGCATTTGTAATAGCAATAGTATATTCTGCGTGAATGCAATGATATGCTGCCCAGCATTCGGGAAGGTTAGTTGCTTTGGGGCGACGAAAAATACGTTTCGTTTTGTTGCGCAGACGGCGCAGAATTCCAGTAAACCATGGCGAGGAAGGACTCGAAACAATCTTTCTTTTAGGCACATAGCGATCCATTAGTGCTAGCAGTTTGTTCTTGTACAATGACCAGTTCTCTTCAACGGTACGTTCAAAAAAGTTGACTGTGTAGTCAGTAATGAATGATTCTAGTTCATTTAAAATGGATGTGGTATCGGCGGCATTGTAATCACATATAGTTTTAACGGTTTTCTTCGAGCGAACTTTCTTCTTAAGTGTTAAGTGGAGAAGCGAGTGGTCACTTATTCCTTTAAGGTATTTTGGAGGAGAAACCAAATCTGGAGCTGTTGTAAAAAAGAGGTCTAAAGTATTAGACCAAGTGCTGGTAGTGCGTGTGGGTTCATGAATCAGCTGAGTTAGATTAAAATCAGCGCTGATGTCTAAAAAATGGGTGCACTCGGAAGATGACTGCTTAAGGGAGGGAACACCGTTTTGCCACACTATGTTTGGAAAATTGAAATCACCTAGTAAGAACAAACGTGATTTTGGGTATCGAACAACTAATTTGTTAAGGACATCATGAAGGTCAGTGCAGAAATTGGTAGTGGAGGATGGGGACCTATAACACGCGCAAAAGATGAGGTCGCCAGTGGGAAAAGCAACACGAGTGCAAACTACTTCTAATGGTGAGTCAATGGAGATAGTGAAGGAATGGATAGCAGAGCTCACGGCAATCGGTACACCTGCGCCCGTACGGAAATCGCGATCGTACCTGTAAAAGTTATGTTTTTTGACAGTCTAGTATTTCACTATCTTTAATTTTTGCTGAGAGCCATGTTTCGGTGAGCACAACTATATCAGCTGAGCATGCGTCGATATGTGATGACAGTGATGTGCGTTTGTTGGCGATACTTCAGACATTTGTAAAAAGAAGTGATAAGGAGTTTGCTTGCTTTGGAACACGAGATAGCTATGCTGCACGCAAATGTGAAGATTGTGGACCCGATGGTTTGTTGTTTGTTGGGGTAATCGCGCTCCTAGCTGGTCCGATCTCGCATACTTCATCTGTAGCTGCGCAATAAACGTAACATTTTTTACCTATGATTAGTATGTTATGTCGCAAAGAAAAAGACTCGTCATCTATCTATCTATCTATCTATCTATCTATCTATCTATCTATCTATCTATCTATCTATCTATCTATCTATCTATCTATCTATCTATCTATCTATCTATCTATCTATCTATCTATCTATCTATCTATCTATCTATCTATCTATCTATCTATCTATCTATCTATCTATCTATCCTCTTACGTACAACCAGTCGGCCAAGTTGCCTACTAGTATTAACCACTAAGTATGTACTCGTCGTCGAGACGAAGTGATCGTGCCATAACCATGATTTAATCTTTTCCATTTTGTTTTCGTCATTCGGTCATCGTCATCCCTTCTTCGCCAGCCCAGAACCCCAGTTGTCTAATAACGTGAACTACTAGGTATGCGATCGTGGTCAGGATGCCTTGGTGGTTACTGAATCTTCGTGATTGCAAATTTGCCGTGCGAATCTCGTCATTATATCTTCCTGACATCATCATCGTCATAGAGTCATTGTGCATACATTCTCATGTAGTAATTGTGAGGCCATCGTGGTCGTTAGATCGTCATCACTCCATCCTCGCCATTCGGCTCTCGTCATGCCGTAGTCATCACACTATAATTGTCACAGTTTTCACAATATGTTGTCGCCACGCCATCATTGTTGTGCGCTCGTTGTCGTCCCATCATCCACATACCATTGTTGTGTAATCGTCATTGTTGCTTCATCGTCACACGGTCATTGTCGATCATTCGTTGTTATGCCTCCTGGTGATGTATCGGGGTCGTTTCATCGCGGTCATTGTAACTTCGTCATGTGACAACCGTCATGCCGTCGTCATCACGCACTCGTCGTTATCCCATTGTCCTCATGACGTCTTCGTCATTTAGAATCGTCGCTTTACCGTCGTCATCATTACAAAATCGTCATCGCATTTTTGTCATACCGCTTTTATGATTCCATTGAGGTCATTCCACAGTCGTCGCTGCGTTGTCTTCATACAGTCGCCATCATGCTCATGGGGGACCTTGGCAAGCGAGTGTCACCAACTGAACCGATACCGGAGAATGGGTAGGTCGCATGTAGCTTAAGCAATGGAAGACCCAAAGTGGCCAATACACAATTTATATAAACGGGATCTTAGCAATGCAATCGCTGGATTGCTTGAATGTTTATCATGTTACCATCGACAGTAATCTTGAGGTGGGTTCTGCCATAATTTTCTGCTTTGAAGCGTAATTATGCGTGACAATTAAATAGAATGTACCCTGAGTATATCTCACTCGAATCCAGAACAAAATGTTTGCGCGTTTTTAGACCGAAACTTTCTTTACCTCTTCGTTCGGCTTTCCTGCTGCTGCAGCTGCTTCTGCGGGCTGCTGTCTTGCCGAATATTACTTGGGTAATATTTCTAAATAGTCTAAATATTTTAAGGCAGTTTTCCTAGCCTCTAAAGCCGCTCGAGTTCGCTCTTCTCCTTGAGCGGCCATTTTTCCTAGAAAGTATGCCTTCCAACTACTCCGCCCTTAAACTGGCTCTCTCAACTACTACACGCAGAGACAAAGCAACAGCGCGCGCATTAGATCCCATAGATGAGATGAATATTTACAATTAGTATTAGGGTTATAATTATATTCGAGTGCTGATTGCCGTGCTATCGTTTGCTAACGAAGCTTTCCCTCAAGTCTAAATATTTTAAGGCAGTTTGTCGTGTGCGTATCATGGCTACGCACGCTTATATCGCATTCCGTTTCTCTACCACGGGTGCGCTTTAAAACCACGGCGCTGCAGTTTTTGCTTTTCTCTTCTTTCTTCTTCTCCGCCCTTAAACTGGCTCTCTTAACTACTACACACAGAACAAAGCAACAGCGCGCGCATTAGATCCCATAGATGAGATGAATATTGACACGTGTACTTATCTTTATCGGGCAACCACGTTTCGCCGCTTAACAACTGTAATCGCACAGCGAGGGACGCGACTGCATGTATCCGACGTTTCTGGAAAGTTATCGACGCTTCTATCCGCGTGTCTGTTGTCGCCGAACCTTGTGTTATCAGATTTTATCGCGTGACACGAATGGTGTAGAACTTTGTGGAAGACACGCGGGTCCCATCAGTTAATCTGGAACATTCGACGACTGATCTATAAAAGCCGACGCACTTGACCCGCTAATCAGTTTTCCGACGATCGCCGACCGTGTTCGCCGCTATCGTTGTGCTATAAGTGTAGCCTGTTTTTGTGGGCGAACCTTATTGGGCGAACCTGTGCCCACAAAAACAGGCTACACTTATAGCACAACGATAGCGGCGAACACGGTCGGCGATCGTCGGAAAACTGATTAGCGGGTCAAGTGCGTCGGCTTTTATAGATCAGTCGTCGAATGTTCCAGATTAACTGATGGGACCCGCGTGTCTTCCACAAAGTTCTACACCATTCGTGTCACGCGATAAAATCTGATAACACAAGGTTCGGCGACAACAGACACGCGGATAGAAGCGTCGATAACTTTCCAGAAACGTCGGATACATGCAGTCGCGTCCCTCGCTGTGCGATTACAGTTGTTAAGCGGCGAAACGTGGTTGCCCGATAAAGATAAGTACACGTGTCAATATTTACAATTAGTATTAGGGTTATAATTATATTCGAGTGCTGATTGCTGTGCTATCGTTTGCTAACGAAGCTTTCCCTCAAGTCTAAATATTTTAAGGCAGTTTGTCGTGTGCGTATCATGGCTACGCACGCTTATATCGCATTCCGTTTCTCTAGCACGGGTGCGCTTTAAAACCACGGCGCTGCAGTTTTTGCTTTTCTCTTCTTTCTTCTTCTCCGCCCTTAAACTGGCTCTCTTAACTGTACTACACGCAGAGACAAAGAAACAGCGCGCGCATGCGATCCCATAGATGAGATGAATATATATATATATATATATATATATATATATATATATATATATATATATAGAAAACTATCAGTCATAGCTCTCGTAGTATAGCCCTCTGGGCCGTTTCCATTTTTTTTTTCGAAAGTAGTCCTATTAGGGTTATTATAATTACACGAAGGTATTTCGCCCTCATCAGCAGCAGTCCTTGGTATAATTATTCTGGCGGCTAGCTTCCCACGCTATGCGTGCCGCCATCGCACCTGGTTAAGCTTTTCCTAGACGCTAGAGTTATGCTTTGTCCGCGCAGCCTTGAGCGATCGGAAAGCGCGTTTCCCCCTCTTGGCCGGCGGAGAAGGGAGGCTTCGTTCCGGCCGCGAAGCTCTCCACATCTCTGTAAGGTGCCTTGGGGATGTCTCGTGCTGAAGATGCCCTCTCGGTGAGCGCATATTTCACCCCTCATCTTTTAAGAGGTTCAATACATACAAGCATTTGTCTAGCAAACCAGATTTTTTTTTCAAGGGAATTTTCCACGTCTCAGTAATTTCTCTCGTCGTATTCGAGTGCTGATTGCCGTGTTATAGTTTGTTAACGAAGCTTTCCCTCAAGTCTAAATATTTTAAGGCAGTTTTCCTAGCCTCTAAAGCCGCTCGAGTTCGCTCTTCTCCTTGAGCGGCCATTTTTCCTAGAAAGTATGCCTTCCAACTACTCGGAATCAAAACCGACTATCGCGGACAACATGAGTCTCTTTCCACGTAAGTGTGAGGCTCGGAGCAGGAGCTGTGGCGCTTGAAAGTAGCCTGGGGCCTGACGAACCAACCGACTGAGCTATCTTTCCGGGCAACATCGAAGGGTCACGAGTTCAAATCACCTGTTATGTTCCTTTTTTTTTTCCGCCCCTTTTTCTTTCTTTTAATGTCTTTTCCTTTATTTTATCACTGTACGGGAACCCTCCTACAAAAATAAAAGAAAGATGTATATCTTCAAATATGTATGGCCTCACATGTGCAGGTCATCAATACCAGGTTCTCTAGCCGAGTGCCATCCATGCGGTATAACCGAGCTCAGATTGGTCCACCTTGACTGATCAAATAGGGCACCAGTGTAGGTTAAATGAGGCGTACAACTCCTGCGGGACCCGCCGTGGTTGCTCAGTGGTTATGGTGTTAGACTGCTGAGCACGAGGTCGCGGGATTGGACCCCGACCACGGCGGGCGCATTTCGATGGGGGCGAAATGCGAAAATACCCGTGTACTTAGAATTAGGTGCACGTTAAAGAACCCCAGGTGGTCGAAATTTTCGGAGTCCTCCACTACGGCGTGCATAATCAGAAAGTGGTTTTGTCACGTAAAACCCCATAAATTAATTTTTAATTTAACTCCTACGGGGACGGTAGAGTATCCGTGTCCAGTGCAAGAGGACCGTGATTCAAATCCCGGTGCCGCGCTATTCTCCACCGGAAAATACAAAAAAAAAACCGTGTGTTGAGAAAATTGCACAAACAGGCCTGGAGTGCGGCCTGATCCCGGTGACCAGAACCGGTAACGCACTCTCTCACCAGAGCAGGATTGGCCACCCTGGTGCAGTACTTGGCCACAACCTCCTATATGAATACAACAATCGAACCCCGGCCCTCAGTCCCCAGCAGCCGCGAAGCAACTGACCACGGCGGCGGTCAGATCTGTGACGCTGCAGAGGGTGCTAAGAATACCTGGCTCCGGACAGGCCGCCATTGGAATCTGAACCTGGCAACGTTTAACGTTAGAACGCTATCTAGTGAGGCGAGTCTAGCAGTGTTATTGGAGGAATTAGAGGGTAGTAAATGGGATAAAATAGGGCTCAGTGAGGTTAGGAGGACAAAAGAAGCATATACAGTGCTAAAAAGCGGGCATGTACTGTGTTACCGGGGCTTAGCGGAGAGACGAGAACTAGGAGTCGGATTCCTGATTAATAAGGAAATAGCTGGTAACATACAGGAATTCTATAGCATTAACGAGAGGGTGGCAGGTCTTGTTGTGAAACTGAATAAGAGGTACAAAATGAAGGTTGTACAGGTCTACGCTCCTACATCTAGTCATGATGACCAGGAAGTCGAAAGCTTTTATGAAGACGTAGAATCGGCGATGGGTAAAGTCAAAACAAAATACACTATACTGATGGGCGACTTCAATGCCAGGGTAGGCAAGAAGCAGGCTGGAGACAAGTCAGTGGGGGAATATGGCATAGGCTCTAGGAATAGCAGAGGAGAATTATTAGTAGAGTTTGCAGAACAGAATAATATGCGTATAATGAATACCTTTTTCCGCAAGCGGGTTAGCCGAAAGTGGACGTGGAGGAGCCCGAATGGTGAGACTAGAAATGAAATCGACTTCATACTCTGCGCGAACCCTGGCATCATTCAAGATGTAGACGTGCTCGGCAAGGTACGCTGCAGTGACCACAGGATGGTAAGAACTCGAATCAGCCTAGACTTGAGGAGGGAACGAAAGAAACTGGTACACAAGAAGCCAATCAATGAGTTAGCGGTAAGAGGGAAACTAGAGGAATTCCGGATCAAACTACAGAACAGGTATTCGGCTTTAACTCAGGAAGAGGACCTTAGTGTTGAAGCAATGAACGACAATCTCATGGGCATCATTAAGGAGTGCGCAATAGAAGTCGGTGGTAACGCCGTTAGACAGGAAACCAGTAAGCTATCGCAGGAGACGAAAGATCTGATCAAGAAACGCCAATGTATGAAAGCCTCTAATCCTACAACTAGAATAGAACTGGCAGAACTTTCTAAGTTAATCAACAAGCGTAAGACAGCGGACATCAGGAACTATAATATGGATAGAATTAAACAGGCTCTCAGGAACGGAGGAAGCCTAAAAACAGTGAAGAAGAAACTAGGAATAGGCAAGAATCAGATGTGTGCGTTAAGAGACAAAGCCGGCAATATCGTTACTAATATGGACGAGATAGTTGAAGTGGCTGAGGAGTTCTATAGAGATTTATACAGTACCAGTGGCACCCACGACGATAGTGGAAGAGAGAATAGCGTAGAGGAATTCGAAATCCCACAGGTAACGCCAGAAGAAGTAAAGAAAGCCTTAGGAGCTATGCAAAGGGGGAAGGCAGCTGGGGAGGATCAGGTAACAGCAGATTTGTTGAAGGATGGTGGTCAGATTGTTCTAGAGAAACTGGCCACCCTGTATACGCAATGCCTCATAACCTCGAGCGTACCGGAATCTTGGAAGAACGCTAACATAATCCTAATCCATAAGAAAGGGGATGCCAAAGACTTGAAAAATTATCGACCGATCAGTTTACTGTCCGTTGCCTACAAAGTATTTACTAAGGTAATTGCAAATAGAATCAGGGACACCTTAGACTTCCGTCAACCAAAGGACCAGGCAGGATTCCGTAAAGGCTACTGAACAATAGACCATATTAACACTATCAATCAGGTGATAGAAAAATGTGCGGAATATAACCAACCTGTATATGTAGCTTTCATTGATTACGGGAAAGCGTTTGATTCAGTCGAAACCTCAGCAGTCATGGAGGCATTGCGTAATCAGGGTGTAGACGAGCCGTATGTAAAAATACTGAAAGATATCTATAGCGGCCCCACAGCCACCGTAGTCCTCCATAAAGAAAGCAACAAAATCACTATAAAGAAAGGCGTCAGACAGGGAGATACGATATCTCCAATGCTATTCACAGCATGTTTACAGGAGGTATTCAGAGGCCTGGAGTGGGAAGAATTGGGGATAAAAGTTGATGGAGAATACCTTAGCAACTTTCGATTCGCTGATGATATTGCCTTGCTTAGTAACTCAGGAGACCAATTGCAATGCATGCTCACTGACCTGGAGAGGCAAAGCAGAAGGGTGGGTCTGAAAATTAATCTGCAGAAAACTAAAGTACTGTTCAACAGTCTCGGAAGAGAACAGCAGTTTACGATAGGTAGCGAAACACTGGAAGTGGTAAGGGAATACATCTACTTAGGGCAGGTAGTGACCACGGATCCGGATCATGAGACTGAAATAACCAGAAGAATAAGAATGGGTTGGGGTGCGTTTGGCAGGCATTCTCAAATCATGAACAGTAGGTTGCCACTATCCCTCAAAAGGAAAGTGTACAACAGCTGTGTGTTACCAGTACTCACATATGGGGCAGAAACCTGGAGGCTTACGAAAAGTGTTCTGCTGAAATTGAGAACGACGCAACGAGCTATGGAAAGAAGAATGATGGGTGTAACGTTAAGGGATAAGAAAAGAGCAGATTGGGTGACGCAACAAACGCGGGTAAACGACATCTTAGTTGAAATCAAGAAAAAGAAATGGGCATGGGCCGGACATGTAATGAGGAGGGAAGATAACCGATGGTCACTAAGAGCTACGGACTGGATTCCAAGAGAAGGGAAGCGTAGCAGGGGGCGGCAGAAAGTTAGGTGGGCAGATGACATTAAGACGTTTGCAGGGACAACATGGCCACAATTAGTACATGACCGGGGTAGTTGGAGAAGTATGGGAGAGGCCTTTGCCCTGCAGTGGGCGTAACTAGGCTGATGATGATGATGAATACTGAAAACCATAGGATGGTAAGAACTCGAATTAGCCTAGACCTGAGGAGGGAACGGAAGCAACTGCTACATAAGAAGTCGACCAATGAGTTAGCGGTAAGAAGGAAAATAGAGGAATTCCAGATCAAGCTACAGAACAGGTATTCGGCTTTAACTCAGAAAGAGGACCTTAGTGTTGAAGCAATGAACTACAATCTTGTGGGCATCATTAAGGAGTGTGCAATGGAAGTCGGTGGTAACTCCGTTAGACAGGATACCAGTAAGCTATCGCAGGAGACGAAAGATCTGATCAAGAAACGCCAATGTATGAAAGCCTCTAACCCTACAGCTAGAATAGAACTGGCAGAACTTTCGAAGTTATTCAACAAGCGTAAGACAGCTGACATAAGGAAGTATAATATAGATAGAATTGAACATGCTCTCAGGAACGGAGGAAGCCTAAAAGCAGTGAAGAAGAAACTAGGAATTGGCAAGAATCAGATGTATGCGTTAAGAGACAAAGCCGGCAATGTCATTACTAATATGGATGAGATAGTTAAAGTGGCTGAGGAGTTCTATAGATATTTATACAGTACCAGTGGCACCCACGACGATAATGGAAGAAAGAATAGCCAAGAGGAATTCGAAGTCCCACAGGTAACACCGGAATAAGTAAAGAAAGCCTTGGGAGCTATGCAAAGGGGGAAGGCAGCTGGGGAGGATCAGGTAACAGCAGATTTGTTGAAGGATGGTGGTCAGATTGTTCTAGAGAAACTGGCCACCCTGTATACGCAATGCCTCATAACCTCGAGCGTACCGGAATCTTGGAAGAACGCTAACATAATCCTAATCCATAAGAAAGGGGATGCCAAAGACTTGAAAAATTATCGACCGATCAGTTTACTGTCCGTTGCCTACAAAGTATTTACTAAGGTAATTGCAAATAGAATCAGGGACACCTTAGACTTCCGTCAACCAAAGGACCAGGCAGGATTCCGTAAAGGCTACTGAA
This sequence comes from Dermacentor andersoni, assembly GCF_023375885.2. NCBI lineage: Eukaryota > Metazoa > Arthropoda > Arachnida > Ixodida > Ixodidae > Dermacentor > Dermacentor andersoni. Next base: position 53,974,842 of record NC_092821.1, read on the forward strand.
CAATAGACCATATTAACACTATCAATCAGGTGATAGAAAAATGTGCGGAATATAACCAACCTGTATATGTAGCTTTCATTGATTACGGGAAAGCGTTTGATTCAGTCGAAACCTCAGCAGTCATGGAGGCATTGCGTAATCAGGGTGTAGACGAGCCGTATGTAAAAATACTGAAAGATATCTATAGCGGCCCCACAGCCACCGTAGTCCTCCATAAAGAAAGCAACAAAATCACTATAAAGAAAGGCGTCAGACAGGGAGATACGATATCTCCAATGCTATTCACAGCATGTTTACAGGAGGTATTCAGAGGCCTGGAGTGGGAAGAATTGGGGATAAAAGTTGATGGAGAATACCTTAGCAACTTTCGATTCGCTGATGATATTGCCTTGCTTAGTAACTCAGGAGACCAATTGCAATGCATGCTCACTGACCTGGAGAGGCAAAGCAGAAGGGTGGGTCTGAAAATTAATCTGCAGAAAACTAAAGTACTGTTCAACAGTCTCGGAAGAGAACAGCAGTTTACGATAGGTAGCGAAACACTGGAAGTGGTAAGGGAATACATCTACTTAGGGCAGGTAGTGACCACGGATCCGGATCATGAGACTGAAATAACCAGAAGAATAAGAATGGGTTGGGGTGCGTTTGGCAGGCATTCTCAAATCATGAACAGTAGGTTGCCACTATCCCTCAAAAAGAAAGTGTACAACAGCTGTGTGTTACCAGTACTCACATATGGGGCAGAAACCTGGAGGCTTACGAAAAGTGTTCTGCTGAAATTGAGAACGACGCAACGAGCTATGGAAAGAAGAATGATGGGTGTAACGTTAAGGGATAAGAAAAGAGCAGATTGGGTGACGCAACAAACGCGGGTAAACGACATCTTAGTTGAAATCAAGAAAAAGAAATGGGCATGGGCCGGACATGTAATGAGGAGGGAAGATAACCGATGGTCACTAAGAGCTACGGACTGGATTCCAAGAGAAGGGAAGCGTAGCAGGGGGCGGCAGAAAGTTAGGTGGGCAGATGACATTAAGACGTTTGCAGGGACAACATGGCCACAATTAGTACATGACCGGGGTAGTTGGAGAAGTATGGGAGAGGCCTTTGCCCTGCAGTGGGCGTAACTAGGCTGATGATGATGATGAATACTGAAAACCATAGGATGGTAAGAACTCGAATTAGCCTAGACCTGAGGAGGGAACGGAAGCAACTGCTACATAAGAAGTCGACCAATGAGTTAGCGGTAAGAAGGAAAATAGAGGAATTCCAGATCAAGCTACAGAACAGGTATTCGGCTTTAACTCAGAAAGAGGACCTTAGTGTTGAAGCAATGAACTACAATCTTGTGGGCATCATTAAGGAGTGTGCAATGGAAGTCGGTGGTAACTCCGTTAGACAGGATACCAGTAAGCTATCGCAGGAGACGAAAGATCTGATCAAGAAACGCCAATGTATGAAAGCCTCTAACCCTACAGCTAGAATAGAACTGGCAGAACTTTCGAAGTTATTCAACAAGCGTAAGACAGCTGACATAAGGAAGTATATTATAGATAGAATTGAACATGCTCTCAGGAACGGAGGAAGCCTAAAAGCAGTGAAGAAGAAACTAGGAATTGGCAAGAATCAGATGTATGCGTTAAGAGACAAAGCCGGCAATATCATTACTAATATGGATGAGATAGTTCAAGTGGCTGAGGAGTTCTATAGATATTTATACAGTACCAGTGGCACCCACGACGATAATGGAAGAAAGAATAGCCAAGAGGAATTCGAAGTCCCACAGGTAACACCGGAATAAGTAAAGAAAGCCTTGGGAGCTATGCAAAGGGGGAAGGCAGCTGGGGAGGATCAGGTAACAGCAGATTTGTTGAAGGATGGTGGGCAGATTATTCTAGAGAAACTGGCCACCCTGTATACGCAATGCCTCATGACTTCGAGCGTACCGGAATCTTGGAAAAACGCTAACATAATCCTAATCCATAAGAAAGGGGATGCCAAAGACTTGAAAAATTATCGACCGATCAGTTTACTGTCCGTAGCCTACAAAGTATTTACTAAGGTAATTGCAAATAGAATCAGGGACACCTTAGACTTCCGTCAACCAAAGGACCAGGCAGGATTCCGTAAAGGCTACTGAACAATAGACCATATTCACACTATCAATCAGGTGATAGAAAAATGTGCGGAATATAACCAACCTGTATATGTAGCTTTCATTGATTACGGGAAAGCGTTTGATTCAGTCGAAACCTCAGCAGTCATGAAGGCATTGCGTAATCAGGGTGTAGACGAGCCGTATGTAAAAATACTGAAAGATATCTATAGCGGCCCCACAGCCACCGTAGTCCTCCATAAAGAAAGCAACATAATCCCAATAAAGAAAGGCGTCAGGCAGGGAGATGCGATCTCTACGATGCTATTCACAGCGTGTTTACAAGAGGTATTCAGAGACCTGGATTGGGAAGAATTGGGGATAAGAGTTAATGGAGAATACCTTAGTAACTTGCGATTCGCTGATGATATTGCCTTGCTTAGTAACTCAGGGGACCAACTGCAATGCATGCTCACTGACCTGGAAAGGCAAAGCCGAAGGGTGGGTCTAAAAATTAATCTGCAGAAAACTAAAGTAATCTTTAACCGTCTCGGAAGGGAACAGCAGTTTACAATAGGTAGTGAGGCACTGGTAGTGGTAAGGGAATACATCTACTTAGGACAGGTAGTGACTGCGGATCCGGATCATGAGACTGAAATAATCAGAAGAATAAGAATGGGCTGGGGTGCGTTTGGCAGGCATTCTCAGATCATGAACAACAGGTTGCCATTATCCCTCAAGAGAAAAGTTTATAACAGCTGTGTCTTACCAGTACTCACGTACGGGGCAGAAACCTGGAGGCTTACGAAAAGGGTTCTACTAAAATTGAGGACGATGCAACGAGCTAGGGAAAGCAGAATGATTGGTATAACGTTAAGGGATAAGAAAAGAGCAGATTGGGTGAGGGAACAAACGCGCGTTAATGATATCTTAGTTGAAATCAAGAAAAAGAATGGGCATGGGCAGGACACGTAATGAGGAGGGAAGATAACCGATGGTCATTAAGAGTTACGGAATGGATTCCAAGGGAAGGAAAGCGTAGCAGAGGGCGGCAGAAAGTTAGGTGGGCGGATGAGATTAAGAAGTTTGCAGGGACAACATGGCCACAATTAGTACATGACCGGGGTAGTTAGAGAAGTATGGGAGAGGCCTTTGCCCTGCAGTGGGCATAACCAGGCTGATGACGATGATGAATACTGAAAACAGTGATATCAGGACGTCGTCGTCGTGCAGTTGTGATCCTCGCTGCTTCCTGGCTGCAGTCTTTGCAATTGGCCTGCACCATACACTGCGCACACAAGCAACGCATATTGTGCGAATCAAGGCAGCTCTTGCCGAGTGCGTAAGACTATGTATGTCATACATATATGCCAGCACCGCACTGGCTTCAGCTACAGCCCTGGCTACAGCTTCGAACGATTGGCTAGTGCTGGTCATAGCTCAGACACCGGATATAATGGAAATCAAGGCAACCCGCTGCTGCAGGTGATGGACGTAAACGTAAACGTGAGCTGGAACAGGAACACGCAGTCGTTATGCCATCGTCATCATGCCGCCGTGGTAGTTCCACCGTCGTCAATTTTTGTAGTGACTGTAATAACGTCATCACACTGTCGTCATTCGTCATTCTTTTGTCGTCATGCCGTCGTCATCATATCACTTATGCAATTATCTTTGACATCGTGTTGTCGTGATGCTGTCGCGGTCGTTAGCTGCCAAATGCGATTTGTCATACCATCGACTTCATGCCGTCGTCATACAATCGGCATCATTTGAGTGTAACATCACGCTGTCGTAACGCTGTCGTCGCGTTGTGATACAAAGTCGGCATGCCAACGTCATCAATTCTCATCATGCTAGGCCTTCGTAATTTCATGTCATCATTACATCGTCGTCTTGCTGTCGTCATAACGCCGTTGTGGTCATCCCATTGTCGTCATTTTGTCGTAGGGAGCGCTATCGTCACGATGCAATCATCTTCTTTCCAGGTTTGTCGTAACAATTTCCGGCATGTCATCGTCATCATATTGTGCTTATTTTATTTTCGTGACCATTTATGTTGCCATGTCGCCGTCTTCATACTAACCGTATCATTCCAGCAACGGCAACAACTTGTCGTCGTCGTCATAAAATCGTCGTCCCTTCAACGTCGTCATCCCGTGGTTGTCATACCATTGTCGTCACATTGTCATCGTGCCATTTTCATTGCACTGTTTTCATGCATTTTAAGTCATGCAGTCATTGTCAAGACGTTGTGGTATTCCGTATTGTAGCCATTTTGTCGCAGTGATTCACACTGTCATATTGCCGTCGTCGTCATACAAAGTTATCACTCTACCAACATCATGCAATTGTCGTCGTGCCGTTTTCATACTGTCACTGCTTCTCGGTTATATAGCGTGGCATGCATTAGCCAATGTTAGATCTCAAGATTGTTTGTAGCGTGTCTTTACAACTGCTTGCCACACTGTTGGAAAGCTAGATTAGGATTAGTCTTGAATGCAGGCCCAGGGATCAGATGCCTCACAAAGCACGTCACATTCGAATTCAATTTTGTTTTTGCCTTAAGAAATTGAGCCAGCTGCTTACGACACGTTCTCATACTCAGGCAGCACGGTCACAGCTATGTTACTTGCAGTATGGATATCATAAACAGCCCTTAGCGCGTTAATAATTAGCGCCCGCGAAATACATATATACCGAGTTGGCAAGGAGATGAAGATATCGGACGGCCGCCGCCGCCAACAGCTCAGATTGCGCGTTTCTATACAGCCGGCGCCACCGCACATGCCATCATCCTGCCGAAGCGATCGCTTCTATTCCCGCTCACGGCGACATTAAAATACGCTACAGCTTCTTTTTTCAGATGAAAAAAAAAAATCACCGACGATTACGATACTGCGTTATGCGATATTTGATCGCAGCTCTACACGTGTTTTCATTTCGCAATATATTGGCTGGTGCAGACAATCTCTCTCGTGCGGCGCGTTGCAAACGGAGTGAAGTGTGGCGCAACTGCCTCGCTAATCGGGAGATCGCGAGAGGCAGCACGTGGGTGGAGCGTGGGCGCGATTCATAGCAGCCGTCGCAGAAAGACCTCCCGATGGCATCACCGGTGAACAGACGACGCGGGCTACGCTGCCCCAATCTCGTAGCGACCTTCGCCGCAGAACATGTCTCGCGCGGCACTACGCTTTTGTTCTCACGCTACAGCCCTACCCTCCTCCTCCGCTTCCTGCCGCACCCCCCTCCCCCGCTCTCCTCGCTATAGCCGTCTTTCATTCTCCGCTGCGCTCCGCGTTGGCTCTTTGATCCTTCGCTATGCTGGCTCGCTAAGCTACGCCAAGGCATGCCGAGGGACGCTGACGCTCAACGCAGCAACGGGCGCCTGAGAGCTGTGCTCTAATAAATTTGCTAGATTGAATGTTTCACAAAGCAGTGCCAGCGTTAAACCCCTGGCGGGATCGTAACCAACAATCCCACGGCATTTCGTCTCTAAGACGAAAAGCAAACGTCGACCGTCTCAGCGACGCAGCTCGGGTGGCTTGCAAGTACTACGTTCGCACGGAGGACACCGAGAAAACAAATTATTTTAATTCTACGTTAATCATCTTGCCAGAAAATAAGTGCACTATAGCGAGCTGCAGCGAGAACGCAAACGCCGTCGACTGTCTTTGCGGCGGTCAGTGAGCTGCGCCTACCGCCTCGCTTTGCTGTATTTTGTTGGGGCGCAAATATAAGAACGTGCATAGGGTGAATCTTAAAGAAGCCTAGGTCATGAAAATTAATATGGAGTCCCCCATTGCCGCATGTCTCATAATTAAATCATGGCTTTAGCCCCCCTCCCCCAAAGGAATACGCCATCCTAGGCTTACAAGCGTGGGCGGCGAATGTGGGTGGAGTCTACGCGAGGGCGCTATAGCACCGAGGATATATCTACAGTGCCTACCGTTGTTTCCAAACGTGGTGCAGGTCTAAAGGAGATGATGAGATTCAATATAGAAGGATGCTAACTTGAAATTCTCCATGTTGCCGAAGCAACGGCATAACTCTGATTCGGAAATACCTAAAGGTTAAAATCTTAATGGCTTGGTTTTGTGTATGTTTATTTGGTGGCAGGTGAGGACAAATATTACCCTAAGATGATATATATAACTCTACATGAAAGCGAAATAAAGGGTAAATAGGGCTAACAATCAGAAGTAATTGCGTGCTATAAGTAGTTATATATTCTTTTAAGCTGTTTCTTGTTCTGGGTGTGAAATATGCTTTGTGTAATGCAGGTTAGCATCAAGAATGACCCAAAAAATAGTATGAGGAATAACCCACGAAATACAGTGATTCTCAAATGATACTTCTTTTGAAATGGTCATTCTTGTGGCTGGAAGCGATTCATCTTACTATTACGAATAACCACAAGATTTGTGAACCTTTAGATAACATCGTTTAATTTGCAAGTTTATTGTGTTACCGAGCTGTACGTAGTGACTGCTGTCTGTTAATTTGTATAGAAAACTGCTCCCCTCTGTAATGCCAGTTAGCCTTTATGGTAAGGTATCTCTGTCAGAATTCACCTTTCAATGACTGTCTACATTCATGCTACTAGTGTTCATGCAATGCAGTGACACACCGTATTGCCACCTCCAAAACACGTCTTATATGGGCCATGTACTGCAGCCAAGCTCGCCTCTCGCGCTTCCTTCTTGACAGGCTGTGACATCTAGCGGCCTAAATGCGAAGTCCGCGGGGAGTCCCTCTCTTTTTTGCGTGGCTTTCGAGATGTGCCACACGCAGTTCGTGCTAACGCTGAGAATAAATCTCGATCTGCATGCTATCAATCGTTGCGCAGTGCTAAGGAGTCAAGAGTACTGTGCTTGAGGAAGCCGCGTAACATAGGGTTGATTCCGCTTAGCACGGGCTTAATTTTATGTTTTTTTTTTCCAGTGAACAGCGGTGGCAAGAGCTTATACAAATAGACTTAAGGTTACCGAAGACGACTAAGAATGGTACTGAGCCTGTAAATAATATCATCGCAAGTCCCCCACTACGGCGTGCCTATAACCAGAAAGGGGTTTGGGCACGTAAAATACCATAATTTAGTTCAATAACTTTGTGTTTACATTTTATTCAGGGAACCACATGCAACCCAAATTACGATTGCAAGCCGTAAAATAAGATCAGAACGAAAAACCGCGCGGTTTGATGAACCTTTCTTGTGGCGGGTAGCACTACGCGTACATGAAATAAAGCACATGTCATGGTTATTTTTCTCCTATGCCTTCGTCTGTTTAGTGCAGACATACCCCAACGAACGTTACTGTCGCTACGATTCAATCATCAGCGGACCGCTTGCTTCCCAATTGTCTTTTAGGTCGCGATCACTACCGAAGCAGGCCATGGTGGCCTGCACTTCGCTATTTTCCTAGAACGCGCGTTTGCACTAGTTTCATTAGGCGAAACACAGATGGCGCTATGCGTCCATCTAGTCTAGTCTTCGTGTATATGCTCCCGCAGGGAGCAGAGTTGCGCATAGGTCCGCCGTCGTGCTCCAGCTCTGCAGCGAAGCCACTCCTCGCGCGCGCAGGAGCCAAATGCCGCGCGGTGATGCGCCTTTTTCTCTAGTGGTCGCGAGCTACAAGCGCCAATTGTTCGCATACGCTTAGCATAGGGCACCTCTTAATATAGGCTACGCTCAAACGAGTCATTCGTGCAGCCGGAGGGGGTGGGCTTGCAACCAACCGAAACTTTGTATGTACCTATGTAAACACGCATGTACAAATACACACACGAACGTACAAATAGGGGGTAGGACCGCCTTCGATTCCCCAAAATAAAATACTCCCGTGACTCGAAAAGCTCCAAAGTTCGCTCGCAAACGCGCAGTACGTTGCCACAAAAAGCGGTGCAATGATTTTCAGCATGCACATGAAGTTGTCTTATCATGGTCAGAAGGCAAGAAATGTTTTAAAGAGTGGTTAAAGAAACCTTCACACACGTAAGGTGGACACTTAGCGCATTTTGGCTGCCGAAACCAGCCGATTAATGACCGTCGCCAAGAGAGCTATCGTGCCTGCAGTTATGTCAGTGACCGTTAACAGAGCTTTATTTATCCCTAACCATCGTTCACAACAGCTGCACGTTTTCGATACATGCGGTGCAAACACAGATTTAAGCGCATTTCAAATGTTCACATGCGCACATTTTAGCAAAGCTTACTTTTACGATTCATTCATACCGCAGACTAATGAGCTATTTAGTAGCAGCAAATCTGCAAGTAGAAAAAGATTCAAGATGCAAGAGCTTCTAGATCAAATTTATTTTATACAAGGGAATGCATGAACGGCTGCTGGCAGCAGGCCAAGTGTGCTGGTTTTTGGAACCTTGGGGGAAGAATTCAAAGAAACTGGAAAGGCAACAAGCTATTAAGAGTAACAACAGGTTATTTTTATTGCACTAATCACATCAAGATTGCAAACTTGCAGAGTAATTATTCACACAGTGCAGACTGTAATATGACAACACATTTTTCTTGATCTCTTACCACTCAGAGAAGAGCCAGTAGTTGAAGACACTGTATCAAGTCAATGAAATCACTGAAGCAGGCTTTGGCCAGAAAGCCAGGTTACAAAGCTTTGTGACCTATCGCATCAGAGGCAAGAAAATTTTACGTCATTCAACAGTGCATTGACTCTACTCCCACCCACAGGAAACAGCATTCACCAAATCACAACGTAGATTTCCAGCGTGTTTAATTGAACGACAAGTTTTGTTCCACTGGCACCGCGTAGAGCGCTTTACCGCCTTCAGTGCGCTTTGTGCAGTGTGGTGCGCTGCACCCCGTCATACTGGAATACAAGTGCCAGTACGATGTGTTTCGTATCACTTCACCAAGGTCCTTGACTTCACATCGTCGAATACCGTACCTGAAACCCGCAGCTGCTCCTCTGAACGCACAATCGACGGTCCGCTGATTGCAATGGCGATGGCACTGACGGAAACGACGAGTTCGCATGAGTCGGCGATGCGCCCGTAAAGTTGGCTTCGCAGCGGCGCGGATCATTTGACGTCATTTTTCGCGCTCGGCCAATAGCGGTGCGAGCGGCGCCGGAAAAGTTATGCGCAACTCTGCTCCCTGCGGGAGCATATACAGGAACACTAATCTAGTCCAACCCCCTGTAACATGGGGTTGATTCCGCTTAGCACGGGCTAATTTTATGTTTTTTTTCCAGTGAACAGCGGTGGCAAGAGCTTATACAAATAGATTTAAGGTTACCGAAGACGACTAAGAATGGTACTCAGCCTGTAAATAACATCATCGCAAGTCCCCCACTACGGCGTGCCTATAAGCAGAAAGGGGTTTGGGCACGTAAAATACCATAATTTAGTTCATTAACTTTGTGTTTACATTTTATTCAGGGAACCACGTGCTACCCAAATTACGATTGCAAGCCGTAAAATAAGATCAGAACGAAAAACCGCGCGGTTTGATGAACCTTTCTTGTGGCGGGTAGCACTACGCGTACATGAAATAAAGCACATATCAAGGTTATTTTTCTCGTATGCCTTCGTCTGTTTAGTGCAGACATACCCCAACGAACGTTACTGTCTCTACGGTTCAATAATCAGCGGACCGCTTGCTTCCCAATTGTCGTTTAGGTCGCGATCACTACTGAAGCAGGCCATGGTGGCCTGCACTTTGCTGTTTTCCTAGAACGCGCGTTTGCGCTAGTTTCATTAGGCGAAACACAGATGGCGCTATGCGTCCATCTAGAATAGTGTTCCTGTATATGCTCCCGCAGGGAGCAGAGTTGCGCATACCTTTTCCGGCGCCGCTCGCACCGCTATTGGCCTAGCGCGAAAAATGACGTCAAATGATCCGCGTCGCTGCGAAGCCAACATTACGGGCGCATCGCCGACTCATGCGAACTCGTCGTTTCCGTCAGTACCATCGCCATTGCAATCAGTGGACCGTCGATCGTGCGTTCAGAGGAGCAGCTAGAAGCTCTTGCATCTTGAATCTCTTTGTACTTGCAGATTTGCTGCTACTAAATAGTAAGCACTACTAAATAGTAAGTACTACTAAATAGTAATAGTAAATAAATATAAGCTTTGCTTAAAGTGTGCGCATGTCAACATTTGAAATGCGCTTAAATTTGTGTCTGCACCGCATGTATCGAAAACGTGCAGCTGTTGTGAACGATGGTTAGTGATAAATGGCGCTCTGTTAACGGTCACGGACATAACTGCAGGCACGATTGCTCTCTTGGCGACGGTCATTAATCGGCTGGTTTCGGCAGCGAAAATGCGCTAAGTGTCCACCTTACGTGTGTGAAGCTCTAAACACTCTTTAAAACAATTCTTGCTTTCTGACCATGATAAGACAACTTCATATGCATGCTGCAAATCATTGCACCGCTTTTTGTGGCAACGTACTGTGCGTTTGCGAGCGAACTTTGGAGCTGTTCGAGCCACGGGAATACTTTATTTTGGGGAATCGAAGGCGGTCCTACCCCCTATTTGTACGTTCGTGTGTGTGTTTGTATATGCGTGTTTACATAGGTACATACAAAGTTTCGGTTGGTTGGAAGCCCACCCCCTCCGGCTGCACCAATGATTCGTTCGAGCGTAGCCTGTATTAATAATTGCCCTTTGCTAAGCGCCTGCGAACAATTGGCGCTTTTAGCTCGCGACCACTAGAGAAAAAGGCGGAACACCGCGCGGCATTTGGCTCCTGCGCGCGCGAGGAGTGGCTTCGCTGCAGAGCTGGATCACGGCGGCGGACCTATGCGCAACTCTGCTCCCTGCGGGAGCATATACAGGAACACTAATCTAGAAGTTAGGGCGAGCGGACACGCGTAAAGCGCGTGAGAGGAATGGGAGAGGGGGACGCGGGTTTTTTGATAGGGGTTTTCCGTCGTGGACGATAGGCGGGAGATAATTTTCCTGATTGCTTGGTGCGTAATATAAGGGAATGAAGCAAGTCCAAAGTCGATTGGTTCGCAGGTACAGCTCAATGAAAGCAGCTGTACATTAGGCTTTGTGCGCAAATGTGCCGTTTCTTCTTGTTTTGTTTGCTACTTAAATTTTGATTACTTGAAAACTTGGAAAGACAAAGCGCAAAAATTGGCGGCAGAAGGGCGTCCGGATAAGCTAACACGAACTTTGGACAAACCCATATGCTACCCGTATATGCTTCTTTTGGCCTCCTAACTTCACTGAGCCCTATTATATCCCATTTACTGCCCTCTAATTCCTCCAATAGCACTGCTACAGTTGCCTCACTAGATAACGTTCTAGCGTTAAACGTTGCCTGGTTAATATTCCAATGGCGGCCTGTCCGGAGAGACCCTTACCGGAGAGAAGAGAACTAGGCGTCGGATTCCTGATTAATAAAAATATAGCTGGTAACATACAGGAATTCTATAGCATTAACGAAAGGGTGGCAGGTCTGGTTGTGAAACTTAATAAGAGATACAAAATGAAGATTGTACAGGTCTACGCCCCTACATCCAGTGATGATGACCAGGAAGTCGAAAGCTTCTATGAAGACGTGGAATCGGCGATGGGTAGAGTGAAAACTAAATACACTATACTAATGGGCGACTTTAATGCCAAGGTAGGCAAGAAGCAGGCTGGAGACAAGGCAGTGGGGGAATATGGCATAGGCACTAGAAATATCAGGGGGGAGTTATTAGTAGAGTTTGCGGAACAGAATAATATGAGGATAATGAATACCTTCTTCCGCAAGCGGGATAGACGAAAGTGGACGTGGAGGAGCCCGAACCGCGAGACTGGAAATGAAATAGACTTCATACTCTGCGCTAACCCTGGCATCATACAAGATGTGGACGTGCTCGGCAAGGTGCGCTGCAGTGACCACAGGATGGTAAGAACCCGAATTAGCCTAGACCTGAGAAGGGAACGGAAGAAACTGGTACATAAGAAGCCGGTCAATGAGTTAGCGGTAAGAGGGAAAATAGAGGAATTCCACATCAAGCTACAGAACAGGTATTCGGCTTTAACTCAGGAAGAGGACCTTAGTGTTGAAGCAATGAACGACAATCTTGTGGGCATCATTAAGGAGTGTGCAATGGAAGTCGGTGGTAACTCCGTTAGGCAGGATACCAGTAAACTATCGCAGGAGACGAAAGATCTGATCAAGAAACGCCAATGTATGAAAGGCTCTAACCCCACAGCTAGAATAGAACTGGCAGAACTTTCGAAGTTAATCAGCAAGCGTAAGACAGCTGACATAAGGAAGTATAATATGGATAGAATTGAACATGCTCTCAGGAACGGAGGAAGCCTAAAAACAGTGAAGAAGAAACTAGGAATTGGCAAGAATCAGATGTATGCCTTAAGAGACAAAGCCGGCAATATCATTACTAATATGGATGAGATAGTACAAGTGGCTGAGGAGTTCTATAGAGATTTATACAGTACCAGTGGCACCCACGACGATAATGGAAGAGAAAATAGCCTAGAGGAATTCGAAATCCCACAGGTAACACCGGAAGAAGTAAAGAAAGCCTTGGGAGATATGCAAAGGGGGAAGGCAGTTGGGGAGGATCAGGTAACAGTAGATTTGTTGAAGGATGGTGGGCAGATTGTTATAGAGAAACTGGCCACCCTGTATACGCAATGCCTCATAACGTCGAGCGTACCGGAATCTTGGAAAAACACTAACATAATCCTAATCCATAAGAAAGGGGACGCCAAAGACTTGAAAAATTATAGACCGATCAGCTTACTGTCCGTTGCCTACAAACTATTTACTAAGGTAATCGCAAATAGAATCAGGAACACCTTAGACTCCTGTCAAGCAAAGGACCAGGCAGGATTCCGTAAAGGCTACTCAACAATAGATCATATTCACACTATCAATCAGGTGATAGAGAAATGTGCGGAATATAACCAACCCTTATATACAGCTTTCGTTGATTACGAGAAAGCATTTGATTCTGTCGAAACCTCAGCAGTCATGGAGGCATTATGGAATCAGGGTGTAGACGAGCCGTATGTAAAAATACTGAAAGATATCTATAGCGGCTCCACAGCCACCGTAGTCCTCCATAAAGAAAGCAACAAAATCCCAATAAAGAAAGGCGTCAGGCAGGGAGATACGATCTCTCCAATGCTATGCACAGCCTGTTTACAGGAGCTATTCAGAGATCTGGATTGGGAAGAAATGGGGATAAAAGTTAATGGAGAATACCTTAGTAACTTGCGATTCGCTGATGATATTGCTTTGCTTAGTAACTCATGGGACCAACTGCAATGCATGCTCACTGACCTGGAGAGGCAAAGCAGAAGAGTGGGTCTAAAAATTAATCTGCAGGAAACCGAAGTAATGTTTAACAGACTCGGAAGAGAACAGCAATTTACAATAGGCAGCGAGGCACAGGAAGTCGTAAGGGAATACATCTACTTAGGGCAGGTAGTGACTGCGGATCCGGATCATGAGACGGAAATAATCAGGAGAATAAGAATGGGCTGGGGTGCGTTTGGCAGGCATTCTCAGATTATGAACAGCAGGTTGCCATTATCCCTCAAGAGAAAAGTGTATAATAGCTGCGTCTTACCAGTACTCACCTACGGGGCAGACACCTGGAGGCTTACGAAAAGGGTTCTACTCAAATTGACGACGACGCAACGAGCTATGGAAAGAAGAATGATAGGTGTAACGTTAAGGGATAAGAAAAGAGCAGATTGGGTGAGGGAACAAACGCGAGTTAATGGCATCTTAGTTGAAATCAAGAAAAAGAAATGGGCATGGGCAGGACATGTAATGAGGAGGGAAGATAACCGATGGTCATTAAGGGTTACGGACTGGATTCCAAGGGAAGGGAAGCGTAGCAGGGGACGGCAGAAAGTTAGGTGGGCGGATGAGATTAAGAAGTTTGCAGGGACGGCATGGCCACAATTAGTACATGACCGGGGTTGTTGGAGAAATATGGGAGAGGCCTTTGCCCTGCAGTGGGTGTAACCAGGCTGATGATGATGATGATGATGATGATATGCTACCCATCGTAGCCATGGTAGCTCAATGATCGCAGCGCGAGAGTTCCCAATCGTTGTAATTGAACGAAAGTTCGTGGTCCTGGCACTGACATGTCTTTGAAAAAGCACAGCTGATGATGATGATCTATAGCCGTCCCCTTTGAAACGGAGCGGCCAGAAAGTAGTCACCTAGGCTGCTTGAGTTAATCAGGTATGCTACACATGTTTCTCCTTGTAGCATTTTTGTCTACGTCTCCTAAATGCTTCCCTTCCTGAAAACTTCTCTAACTGGTACGGCTGCCTGTGCCTGTACCGGATACTTTCGCATCAATATCTTCCCTGCTTTTCCTCCAACAAATGTTCTAAACGTCTCTTGCTTATCTCGACTGCTAACCGCTTGGTGCTTCCGTCCACTTTAAATCCAAGGGCTTCTGGTCTCAGTCTTTTCGCGAGCACCATGATTCGACTTTATCGCGTTGTGGGCGGCAAACGTAGCGACTGGCAATATGTCAAGCTGCGACATCGTGTCCCTCTGCAAGGCAGCAGATGAGCGGACTTGCTGCAGCGCATCGGACTGCCACTATCCGATCGGCGCCAGTATTTGTGCGTTTGCGGCTGTTACTTTACACCTGAGGATTACTACCGCAATAGCATTTCTCGAATCCGGTATTCGGGAAACGCAAGAGCAAGGGGACCGGGCCTGGCCGTTTGACGGTGCCGTTCAACGGGATGAGCAGAAGCACAAATGCGTATGGTCTGCACGGTACAGCCACCTGGTAGCACAGAGCTCAACCACACACAGTAGCAGTAACGAAATGTATTCTTTGCTTCTGGCGTAAATTTTTCGCAGGAGTGTAATCATCAACACGTTGTTTTTGTAGATGTGTAAAATGTTTTACACTTGGTTACAGCAATCTTAGCGCTTTCATTGGTTTGTTAAGCTTTGCTCCAACGTGTCGCTGGACCATGCAGACCGATCAGACCACTCACGTACGTCTACGCTAAAGTTCCTTCATCAGCCTGATTTTATGCCTCCAGCCATCCGTCAAAACGTCCAGCTCGCCTGTGGTTACCGGAATACCAGACACGTTCGGCGCTGCGACAGAATACTCTCAACGCACGCTGTTTCGATAGCTCTCGATTGGGGTCGACTGCCTAGCAGCTGGCGGAGAGTTTGGAGAGGCTTCGCGCGATCGCTTCTATAGAAACGAAGTCGACGACACGCGGTGCCATCATGACCCACAGCCAGTGAAGGCGGAGCTTAGCCCCGATCACTCGGCGAACGAGTTGAGAAGAAAATGCATGACTATGGAGGAAGGTAACTGTTAATCGTCCGTGGCTCTCTTAATATGAGACACTTCACAAAAATTCTGGTGCGAATGATTGACTTTAGCTGTACCTTACACATCTACAAAATTTGTCCGAGCCAATTCAGGGGCCCTTTAAGTTATATATACTTGTGCACTTTAGCGACCTATTTATTTTGATCCATGTTTCTCACGCTTTCTTAAAAAACTATTTTTGATCTCCGCTCCTCTTACTTCCAAGAAGCCCAACCCATGCTACAGGACGCTGCCTTAGTTGTGGTTTTACCGTTGCATCTCCAAGCTAACCGGCTCCCCGATCTTTCTGTAAACCATTAGGGCCCATTGTACTAGAACTACTACACTTGGTTTGACAACGCTACATCTTGAGCACCTGAATATTTCGTTTTGGCTATTTCCATTTCTTCTACTCATAGGACGCGCACACACACCATAGCACAGGGTAGAATTTACGGTTTCGCTCATATCTAAAATTTCACGCCAATTTCAGCAAAACTGCGGACTCCCGACGAATGTGGATGTGTACTCACTTTTCATTTAGTTTCATTCGCCTGCTTTGTATATTTGTGTTGTGTATTTTGCGGTGTTTAGTACATATGTTTAGTGTGATAGAAACAAACTGACGAATGTGCGACTTCATTTTTAAGACTGGAACACATATTGAAGGTTAGGTTTACTTGATAACGTACACAGGATGTTGGCAATGACAATTTGGTGCTTTCCTTTTTTGTCTTTAGTTGTGTTCCAGCATGGATACGAAGTTTGTTTTTGGAAGAAAGACGTTTTGTCGCTTGTGCGATGCTCTACACGCAGTTGATAGTGCAGAAAACATAGAACAATGACATCGTGGTGGTGCCGCCACAAAGGACAAGATACGGGTGAAGAGGAAGGTGAAGACGACACCACTGGTGCTCTAGCCGTGAATGTCGTCTGCTGGTAGTGTAGGTTAGCAAAGCTTGCAACAACATCCCGCCAAAATGATTACATTGCAATAGCATTTTAACCACATTGCGATGTCAGCATTGCCGTTGCCGTGCTTGCTGGGTGTCCCTTGTAAGGGTTGGGGTCGGGCATGAAATTTATGGTAGCTGGCCCTTGCCGTCGTCCAACTCATCCACGCTGAGGCGTTGTTGAAGGGAGAGACTAGTTTTCATCGAGAACGAAGAATATGGGATTTATTTACAGTACCTACTTGAGAAAGTTATTGTTCATCAGTCTAGCATGACTAAAAGAGAATGCACACTGAACAGTCGACGACGGCTGCTTAAACAAATACACTCTGTTCTCCCTAGAACCCTAGGTGAGGAAAAGCGGCCTTTCCACCATCGACCAATGGGATCGTCCAAAGCCATCGTCGCCGACCCGCCTTTGAGGGCGAGGGTTTACACACTCACTTCCGCACGGGTTTCAGTGACCACACCGAGGTGAGAGGGTTCTCGCAGACAAGGGTCCTGCCCCGAGCAGGTCCCTCTTGATCCCAGTGTTGACTCCACCGACAGTGGCCACCGCGTCTGTCCATTGACTGACGACTTCTAAGACCCGTGAGACGGCGCCACAAAACTTCTTCCTGGAAGTCCCGCGCTCCAACCAAAACATGAAGGCGATACCGACTCCGCCGACTGCGTCTAGACATCCCGGCGCCGTTCGGTTGGGGACGCGGCGCATTGTAGTCCTTACAAAGCGAGTCATCACAGCAGACATGGTGGCGCCGATGGGCTGTTGACTCGACGCATTGTTGTTTTCTCAAAGCAAGTCATCGCAGCGGGCCGGGCAGGTCGCTTCTCCTGTAGTTCGCCAGCCGCCGCAGGCTGTTCGTAACATGCTATATGTGTGTTTGGATACTCACTCACGGGGGATGGTCACTGTCGCTACACCGAAAGAATCGGAAAACAGCTGTGATACCGCTTTTGTCACACCTGAGCATCATGGAGATGAGGGAAGGGTACGACCACTTTGTGCCTCGAAAAAGAAGCTTAAAGAAATTCATATAAAGAGATATGAGTACAATGACAAGTGCCTTGACCATTGAAACCCCATGCGCCCAGTGTACTAGATGTAGTACACCATTGTAACTTGAGAACCAATAAATATACCTTGGCAAACTTTTGAAGAGGTGATATTTGGATTATTTCACTATTCGCAGACTGACGAAAATCACACCGCCAGTTCTATCATTTAAAATCGGTTAAAATGTCCCTGACGCAATTTGGACAATTTTTTTAGACTTGTATAGTTGAAGTGAAACAGTGACACAATTTAAGTGAAGCGTCTCACATTAAGAGACGATTATAAGGTAGTTTCTTCCCTAGCCACGCTTTTTTCTCATCAACCTTTCGTCGACTAATTGAGGCTAAGCTACACCTTCACTGCCCCTGCGTCATGACGTGACGTCGTGCAGTCTACATCCGGTTATCTTAAAGCCAGCGCGCGAAGCCTCTCCAACCTCTCCGCTAGCCGCCTGGCCGTCGATACCCCACGAAAGCTATCCAAGACGCGCGCGCTGCGAGTATTTTCTCGTAGGGCACAGTTTGTCCGCTATTCCGGTAACTGCAGGCTAGCTGGGCGCTTTGACAGGTGGGTTGAGGCGTAAACTAAAGTTTCTCCATAATATGGCCGCTATGATAAAGAGCCTTTACCGTAAATGTCAGTGGCCCGCGTTGCCTACACGGGCAATACACTTGGTGGCGCAGAGGTTGCGCAGCCAAACGCAGAACAAATATTGCTGTTATCGTGTGTAAAACATCTATACATTCATAAAGGCAATGTGCTAACAATTACGCTCGTGCTGAAAATTTAGAGTAGCAGCAAATAAGGTAACACTTGGTCACTCGTATATTATGTCTGTTTGTCTGGTTGCGCTCTGTGCCACCAAATGGCTGCACCGTGCAGGCGGTTCAAGTTAGCACCTCCGCTGATCCAGCAAGACGCCCTGGCTCAGCCCGCTTGTGCTTGCGTTTACCCGAATACAAGATACGCTAAAACCCTCTTTTATGATAGCATTCCTCCACCGTGAAGAGACGGCCGCAAACGCGTAGATGCTGGCGCCGATCGGATACCTTCAGCCCGATGCACGGCAGCCGCACCACTCCCGTGTTGCCTTGCAGTTGGACACAACGTCGCAGCTTGACATAATGCCGGTCGCTCGATTTGCAGACCACTACGGTCTGCAAATCGCGAGGACCACAAATGGTCCTCGCGAAAAGGACGCTCGAAACCGGAGCTGTATGGGCAGATCCCGTCAACACAAATGACGTTGTAACAAAAGCAGAATGCACCTGCTGTGCGACGGAAGTGTTTGAGTGCTGTGATAAATTGTCATCGTGTACGCTCTGTTACTTCTTTTGTAGGAACAAAGTAACGAACATTCCAACTATTAACAACAACATTTGCTCACCATGAAGTTGCAAAAATTATCGATGACGCTACCTGGTTGACGCTACCTGGTACGTGAGTACGTTTGTACAATATCGCCAAAATCATTTCAGGGCCCTTTAAATTACAATCCAGACAATGCATCCCGTTTCAAGCCCAGAATGCCATTTGCGAACGTTAGTGTTGTACCTTGATTGCAGCGCCAGCTGTGCAGAAGTGCGGTGAACCATGAAGAGATAGCGAACGAGCCATAGGCAAGCTGACTCAATGACGTCGTGGCAGAACACGTGCTTTTGTCGCGCAGAGTTCTGTTGCGTCTTGCAACAGCACGGAGGCCAGACGATGGAACCTGATTAAAGAAACTAGGTGATAATACAAAATACTGGCACTCAATCTCAGTGCTGCTGCCTCTGTCGGATTTGTGAAAACTGTTATTATGCTCATCAATTCCAGTACTGAAGTTACCGAACCTTGAGCAGTAATCAAACATGGACCGGCACGGTAGGACATAGTGAAGAGTTCTAATAAAAACCTGCCCATAAACAGCCGTGGTGACAGAAGCAGGAGTTTGATTCACGATCAAGAGAAATTAATGAAATTAGACGTGAAGAGAAAAGACACTTGCGCACTAGTGATTTACACAGGTGACATAAATGCGTGAAGGTGGAATAAAGTATGGCATTGGGGAGGCCAAGGAGTACTTATCTGGGCAAGTCGGTTTGCAGAGTCACGAAAGGGACAGTGGTGATGCGAGCGAAAAAATATTTTTGCTGGGATCAACCACAGACGAATAAGTGTGATGTCTTCGTCAAGCTGATAATGCAAATAAACATAGATGAAGGAACGAAGTTGGAGGGAACGTCAGGCAAAATAAAGCCAGCAATGTCGGCCCAACACATTATTTTGTCAAGCCGAGTTTTAGCGTCTTCAACTACACAGCTCAGCGCACGTTGTTGCGAAAAGACAGCAACTGCAACAGCAACATGACGCCGCGGCGCTCGCACGTTGATACGAAGACAATCAATGAATCCGTTACTATAAATGACCTAATGTTGCACGAGCATACACACCAAAAAAAGAAAGGGGACAGACTGGCTCGGAATGTATCCGTAGAAGTGCGCATAATTTAAAACTCCCAAGGAATCATGAGCACTGGGTCAAGTCCACCGCGTGCCGGGCCACGTGTTCGACCGACTTTTTGTGAAAGCCAAATCGAAAAAGAATGGCTTAACGGAGAGCTGCCTTGCGAAGTGCTTGTTGTGTAACGCAACACATTGTTTTTTCCCGCCTCCTCTACGCCTAGCAACAAGTGGACACAGCACGACCGAAGTCGAAGAGGAGACAAGAAAAGTACATCCAGCGTCGTTACTTCTTAGAAACAAAATCTAAGAACAACCTTCCTTATAAAGGAATCGTTTCCCAGCTGTGCAATTAACTGAAATGTAGGTGTGAGTGACGTCCTAATTTATACAGTTCGTACGTTGAAGGTATGCTGGCGAAATGGTTCGGATATTTTGAGCACGTACGCAATTCGCACAGTGAACTTTACCGGCTGAAATGCATGTGTTCTGTAAAAAAAAAATACCACTTTCGAATATTCATGAAAGGATATATATATACGAAGCAGCCTTCTTCTTGGTTTTTTTGCTGTCCCAATTCTCTAAGGACCTTATGCGCTAGGCATTGTAATACAAAGCAGCAAGCAAGCGCGTTTGGCTTGCTTTTACTGTCTGTGCTCGGGCATCTGGTTTTAACATATGCGGCAGCGAATACATGCAATATTCATAGAATATGTGTGAAGTTATTGAGTGAGAATTTTCCGTACACTCTCTCTAATGACGCACGCCCTAAAGAATATAACAGGGCGCCATGAACACGACGCCTGGCACTCATTGTGTTTTTATGCGAAACAAGTCGCCACGCTGCTTTACAATTTATTTTGGCTCTCATTTCACCATCCTAACACAGGAACTTCACTTTCACTTCAAACCGTACCTTCCATTGGGAAAGAAAACTTCGCACTAAAAACGAATCACTAAAGTTTTGCGTGTTGCCGGAATATTATTCCGCAATGCATTTTATTAGCAATGTGCGCAGACAATATTGAACTACTTTCCAGCTGCCCAGGGATTGTTGTAGTCGTACCAATTTCTTACTCGACAGGTGGTCACACCTGGGCACGAAAGGGGATCCCAGCTTATCCAACCAATGAATTGACCTCTGTTGCGCGCTTGGAGCCATCTGTACAGTGGCCTGAAGTACTCCAGCAGTGGTCCAGCATCGAGGTCTCTCGTCTTCCCTCTTGTTAAGATAGCTAGCACTTCCGGCCAGGGCTTTGAAGACCCCAACTGCATCACGTGCCTGCGCAAAGAAATGAAGTGTTAAAGATTTCCTGCAGGTAGCCCAGTAAGAAACAATACCATGCGAAATCACAATAGAAGAAGGATTGTCAAATTGCCCGGCTCCCTAATTTCTGTGCTGTACATAAATGGCTACGCGTACGCCCGTTTTCGTGGATTCAACACCATAGTGTTGAAAAAGTGGGCTGCTTCGTAAGTTGAAAATGAGCGCTGCAAGCAGGCACGTTGTTGCGAAACCTATCCAAAAGTCTAGGCGTGGATTCTAGTCTTCAGCGCTTTTAAAAATGGTTCGAAGCATCGCTTGCTTTATTATGTTCCACAGAAAACTGTATTTTGCAATTGCTGCAATGGAACTGCAATGGACATTGCAGCATAAGTCAGTTACTACTCGCTGTTCCTTAGTTCTAAATATTCCTTGCGGAAATACTGACATTCTATTTCTGGTTGCTAACCGCGATGCTTTGTTTCTTTAAATGTTTTATTACATGATCAGAAAGAATAACAAATTTAGCTTGCTTTTTATATCAAAACACTTAATCTCATAAAAAAAGCGAAACAAGGTATCTAGTTAAACTAATTGTGGTACTCATTATTTTAAGCGAAACAAAAATGTTATATTAATAGAAATCGTGAGAGTTGCTTTCCAGATGGGCTAAGATATTTTGAAGAATGCTGATGTAAAGAAGAAACTCGAACCAAAATTCTTCTCGTTGGATGGAAAGTTAGGTCCTCCGAAAACTTACCCGAATAGCTTCCCCGCTTCCTTTGAGTGGTAAAAATCGCACTGGTGGAGCGGACCAACATGATTCGCTTCGTCGCAAAGTGCTTTGTAGAATTGAAATTGCAAGACGGTGCTTACAAAATACCTGCATGAAACGTGCACTATGAGCTGAGCATCCTTCTCTTTGAGTGATAGAAGTAGTGAGTATGACTACCTGATATACGGCACGTCAGCCGAGATGTGGTACTTAGATGGCGGATCAAAGTCATCTGGTGAGCGACGTATTGCGGGACAAATGCCTTGGTAATGGAGCCTAGAACAAAAGGGAGTCCTTTAGAATGCAGTTTTTTATGCCTGTTAAGTGATCGTAAAGCAATTCAATAAAATTTGAGGTTAAGCTGCGTGGAACTTTTATTAGAAAATGAGGGCAAAGAAAAAAAATCGTGTCATATTAACCGACATGTTTGCCTACAAGAGACCACGTGAGTCGGTTTACCATGATTGTACGGAGGAAGTGGTAGACTCGCTTACGTAGCAATCTTGGTGATAACTTATCAAGCGATATCCGTAATGCGGAAGTCGGTATAGCGTGTATCCGTCATGACATACCGATCTGACACCTAGCGGGACAGTTTTATACATTGCAGTGAAGGTTTTATATAAACATAAATTAATTTAAGATATATGCATGACATTCCGGCATGGCATATGCATCACAACCAGGTTGGTGCAAGGCTAACGCAACAAGCTTGGTACAGTTCATCGTCCTTTTCAGCAAATAAATTTATTTTTTGCTGCAAGCGTCTATCGTGTTGTTACGCCAGGATAGTCATAGGCATCGGCGCTCAACCATTATTTCATCACAGCCAATTCATACGGGTGTTTTTCGTGCAACACAATAAATTGCACAAATGTTGTGGTGCAGAAGTGCCTTCGATTACTCCACGTCCCACTCTGCGTGAGCTCTGCAAGTTTTCTGTTCTTTCTGAAGTTTATAGGGGTGGCAACTACACGGACGCTCGAGGCGTGTTCAGGCCGTCGGCGCCGCCGCCGCAGGGGTGCTGACCCGCAACCGACGTTGCATGTGTTGTTTCCGCATGGAAGGATAGATGATCTGCGGGACCGCGGAGCGCGTTTGGTTTCGAAAATGACAAAGTGAAGTGGACTACCTGTCCGCGCAGCGCTCAGTAAACTTAATGGTGGAACCAGGCCAGCGTTGTACCTTTGGCGGCTGCCATGAGCGTTGTGGGATTGTAATCTGTACACACACTGACATTCATGCTGAGGTGCTAGTAAAAAAAAAAAAAATGCCTGCGTGGCACACGCAGAACAGCCACAAAGTAAGCTGGGGTAGCGGCTCCGTAGAAGCTCCATTTTCGGCACTACGCACTACGGGCTCTTTCCGGCGAAGTCTCTTTGCGTCGTTTTAACGAGAACGATCTGAACTGTCCGGCCGTAGTCGATGGCGAGCTGCGGCTTGTCCTGCTGTTTACACAGCGGTCTGCTGAGCCCGATGTTGCCCGGTTGCAGCCGTGCGCGTAGCTCCGCGATTCGCTTCTTGAGGTTCGTCCCTTGCAAGGAGTTGTATGGAACTGTTATATGCAACTGCTCCTTGTCGGGACATCTGGTGGAATTTAATGTAACTGCAATGAAAAGTTCGTGCGTATCGACAGTACGCGCATGCTACGTGACGCGCATGTTACATTGCGTGCCTCCTGGTGCGTTAGGACGTGTTTATAGATCAGTTCTTCCCGCGAAATGTTCTATAAACGCGTCCTCACGTGCGTGGAGAAACGCGATGTCAAATGTGAACATTTACCGAATAATTGCAGTGTTTTTCTGGGGCTCCTCGTAGGAGCGAACAAGCAGAACCAATTTGTTTATGCGAGTCCGCGATGGCGGGTTATCGTTAGGCCACTTGTATCTGCGCCAAATAGTTAATCGGTTTATGTTCTTGACAGACGTAAAAGATCCGCTCCACAGAACATTGTGCCAGACGTGGTTCGGTAATTCCCTACCAAATCTTGCGGTCTCAACGGATCATGTGCATGGTCGCATTCGGGGTTATTTAAATGAGGTTTGTATGTCCGCCCGTCTTTTCGGTGTGCCTTTTCCTCTAAACACTTTAAATGATGGGAGTCGAAAAATGCTATATTGAGATCTGTGTGATGAGGTGTTACCTGTGCCGCTATACAGATGTTTGTACAATGCCACAAGAGGAAAGGATGTGCTTAAGCTTGTGAAAAAGATGATGCTACCAACAGGCAGGGGCGTAGCCGGCGGGGGTGGGGGTTGGGGTTCAGCCCCCAAATTCTTTTCGTGCTGTCATGCACCACCGAGCACAACCACCGGCGCCGGAAGTCATTCTGGATTTTGTGTAGAATGTGTTTTTCACGCTCGAAAAGACATTTCAGCGCGAGCATTGCAAACTCGGGCGGTTTTTCGCGGCAACGCCCATGCCCATAGTGACATAACTCAAGGAGCCCAATCCGAGCCCAAAGTTTCAAGGGCGTTTTGATGGCGAGGGGGCTCGTCACGGCATGTCGCGGAGGCCGGGTAATCTACCGATGGCATGGATTTAAATTCCGAAACGTTATGGGTAAAATGTTCTCATAAACTTTTGAAGTGAAAGGTGCATTGACATTTCCAAAGGCGTGGTTTAGATTTTCAATTCCGAAACCTTGTGGATTTAATGTTCTCTTAAACATTTGATAACAAAGGTGCATTGACTTTTCTAAAGTCGTACATCGGACCATACAACGAGACAAGCCAAATCAACACACTATCAGAGAAGCTGACAAAGCACGCAGCGAGCTCCGTTGAGACGAAGCGTCGTGGTGGTTCATTTGTGCCATCATGATACAGAGGAGAATATCAACATTTGAACGGAAGGGGGGGGGGGAGGGGGGCTTGCCTGAGGATTCTGTGATTGCCGTACATATTCATCTGCCTTGTTTGACGCATTATATTCAGTGACTTTTTCTTAGATATGTAGGTTTATTGGAGACTTATACGTATATTGAAACATCTTGTAGCGAGGTTTTTTGTATACGTGCTGTGAACTTTGTTTACAGTGACAATTTTTTGCCCTTTATCAAGCTGTGTTTTCGCATTGGCATATTCCATAGTATCTCCTCATTTCTAATGCACGAGGGCGAGTCAAATGAAAGTGAGAAACCCACCCCGCGCAATAATGGTTCGGTTCATTATCTGCGAGGCCTGGGCATAGCACACAGGCATCTCTCATTTAGAAAAGTGACACGCAGGTGTGAGGATAAATGTTCGTTAATGCTCTCATACACTGGGTGGAACATGGTTGCGTGACATAATGGACGCTCAAAAAGTTGAACAGCGTGGTGTCCTAAGGTTTCTGTCAGCTGAACGTGTTTCTCAAAACAAAATTAGTCGCTTATGGCTGCCGTGTACGTTGAACATTGCATTACAATGGCCACTATGAAGCGTTGGAGCAAACTGTTCACAGAAGGACGTGAAAATTGCATTTACGATCCAAGATGGGGCCAATGTCATCGTGCAATCACCCCCAACGTAATTGCAAAGGTTAATCAGCTAATTAGGCAAGAACGGAGGATAAACATCGATGAACTGGCAGAGCGTGGTGAACAAGAGTGATGGTTTGGCTCACACCATAACTCATGAACATCTCGTCTGTCGGCTCCTGCGCTCGCAATGGATACCCACGATATTGAACCACCGCCAGGAGACGGAGAGGTTCAGCGCTGGCTTGACTCATAATCCGTTATCACAATGGGGGTGACGACTTCTTGTCTGCAATTGTCACCGGGGACGCATCATGGTGCTACTGTTACGAGCCTCAAACACGACGACAATGCTTACTGTGGAAACATTCGAACTCACGGCCCCCAAAGAAAGCAGAGGCCGTCATTTCCACTGGAAAAGTGTTGTTGACATTCTTTTTCGATCGTCAGGGGCCATTACTGATCGAATTTGCTAAACCTGGAGAGACTATCAATCGTTTCCGGTATCATGAAACGTCGGATCGGCTGCATGTCGCAGTCAAGAACAAACGACGGGGTAAATTGACGACTGGGGTAAGCTTGCTCCACGGCAATGCCCGTTCCCACGTAGTTGATGTGGTTAAACCAAAATTGGCAAAGTTCAAGTGGGAAACGCTGCAACAGCGGCATAAAGCCCAGACCTGTCACCTTGCGACTTCCGCAGTTTGGGGCAATCGAAAAAACAGCTCAAGGGAACCAGATTCATGCCAGACGATGACGTGAAGGAGTCAGTTACAGACTTCTTGAAGCAGCAACCCAAGCAGCTTTATAGCACAGGAATCACGTGACTCGTTAGTCAGTGGGCAAATGTCTCAGTGCTCATGGAGACTACTTTTAAATAAAGTGCCTCGTTTGTGATATATTCGCATTGGCTCACTTTCATTTGACTCTCCCTCGTATATATTGCAGAGCTCCTGCTTTTTATATGTGCTCTCTGTTGCGACTATAATTGCGGTGCAATGACTCACAATACACGTCCAGTGACAGTTCCTCGTGCGCAATACATTGGAACGTAGGACAGCGTCATTGAGATTTTTCCCTGACCGTTGCATATGTACAAAAATGTAAACATGGTTCTTGAAAGCAAGTTTCATTAAAATATTTGTTCTCAACTTCTTTATTTCACGGCCTTTACATTTTTTATATCAGCGGCACGCACTGATTTGCTGGTTTCGAAGTGATATAGTTCTAAAATTCGTGTGATATTTTCTTTACTTATTAAAGGGAAGCTGAAGAGTCTGTCGAATTCAATAAGACGCTCATATACGGATGCGGGAACCTTATAAACCATGTAGGTAAAATTTGTTTTTTTTTTTCAATTAGGAGCGACGTAATCGTCGGTTGAAATTGCGCTGTAGCTCCGCCCCCCGTCGAATGCCGCGCGCTGCTGCTGACGCTGACGATGCGAGCGGAGACCGGAAACCGCGGTGTTATGACGTCAACTCTAGTGTTTCGTTCCTTCGCAGCGTCCGCGACCGTGCCTGACCGCGCTTGTTTCTGCGTGCGTGCCATCGTAATCTGCTTCGATCGACCCTGCATTCCTTTGTTGGTGCGTCTGCGTGTATGTAGAGTGGTAGTCAACGTGCGTGGTAGTCAACGTGAGTGGTAATCAACGTGAGTGGTAGTCAACGTGGTAGTTAACAGATGAAGGTCACTACACGTACTGCATGAACCGGGAAGCTTTTCACGCGTTTAAACCGTCTTTGTAGATTGCCGACAGCTTTGGACAGCGCACAAATGCCGACGATTGCATCCCCGCTTACGTTCCATGAGGAGGCATGCAGGAACACAACACTACAGTTGTTTGACCGGAAACGAGCTCACAGATGGGCGAAAGATCGGCGAGATCACTAGATCGCTTTGCAAAAAACATACTCACCAAAGAACATTTCCAACACGAGGAGATCCCAAGACTTTGCTTTCGTTCGCGTCGAAAGCACTGCTCGCACCAGCATCGTTTGCTTCTTCGAGAGGCCGGCTCTTCGCAATCGGCTCGTACATGTAGGGAGTAACGCCGAACTCCTCAGAAAAACGCAGTCTCTCTAAATTTTCCATTACCGTCTCAGAAAAACAGCACCGAACTACCTGGCACGGCGCATCATGCGTAGCGGCAGCGTTCGGTTACTAGAGTTGACGTCACGAGGCGCCCGACCAATCACAGGCGGAAACGAGACGCGCGAGCTGGGCGTGTCCGCTGCTGCACTTTTCGTCGAAATAAAATATATTTGCGCTTTCTTTCGCTCAATTTCGATACGATATTCGAATTCGGAGGGTTGAAAACCATTATGTACAGATGTTCACTCATTTTTTCTGGAAAACCTCTCAGCCTCCCTTTAAGAAGACAAAAGACATGGAAGCAATGATATCAGTTGTTTCGGGCACAATAATTGGGACATACGAGTATATTCTTCTACGAAAAAATACATATTTTACTTGTCTTGACAGTGCGTAGCGTTCAACAATTCGTTTGCAGCATCTTGGGGAATTTCAATGTAGTTATTATTCATGTATTTGATCCCTCGACAAATTCTATAAGGAGGAGGCCGAGTTGCAACGGTAGTTCAAGGGCACGTTACTGGGCCCCGAGCCCACAGGGGTATGTCGCATTGAGCTTGGACCCTTTCTGGACTTTCACCAGGATCGTCCCCCATGATGATAGCTTTTGCACACAGACGCACGTGGTGGTGGTGGTGGTGGTGAATTGTAGCAACAGGCGGGATTAGCCTGACGATCAAGGCCGGCTATTGCTCCGCCCGAGCGTCCCGCACAATACCGCTGAAGGGTTTCACCATATGTTCATCAAACCAGTCTCTCTTAAGAATTCTATGAGGAGACGTGAAGTTTCTTTGCGGGCTATAAGTGATCTCTCGGGAAATATAAAGTGTTGCAGGCGTGCATGCGGAAGGTCCTTTTTTTTGCAGATTCTTCAGGAGAGCGCCCCTTTCATCTTGGAGTTGCTGGCAGGACCACAAGAAGTGCTCAACGTCTCCTGTCTCATTGCATGCCGTACAGTTCAGAGAATTGATTCGCCTCGTCTTAAATAACCAGGCCGGTGTATTAGCAGATCCTGTCCTTATTCGATATAGGAGTGAGGCTTCCTCTGGGTGCAATCTCTTGGTTACGCAGGGCATATGCGGTGGAACCCAAAGCGACGCAAAGTGATTTTGAATGTCAGATTTTTGCACTTGATTACTCTTTGGAGCCTTGATTTTGGGAGGATGATAGAGCGCTGCGTATGCAAGCGCATCAGCTTTTTCGTTTCCTGAGATATCAATGTGAGAGGGAATCCACTGAAACTCTACTGTGAAACCTTTGTTATTGAATTCTTTCACGATGGCTAGTGATTTGCGTGGGAACTTGAGGGATCGCAGACCGCGGTATATTTGTTGTAATGCGGCCTTTGAGTCCGTAAGGACAACCACATTCTGCGGAGGCAAAGTCTTTAGTTTGCGCAGAGCAGAAGCTATTGCTACACCTTCCACAACTGTACACGAGGCTATACAGTCCAGACGGCCAGACCACGTATATCTTAGAGAGGGATTATATAATGCAGCTGCACAGCGGTCTTCGTCTGCCTTGACAGAGCCATCTGTGTATACTTGTAGGTGATTCGGGTAAGTCGTGTTCAGGTGTTCCAGGACTAATTACTTGTCATCTGCAGATGAAATGGAGCTCTTTGACTGCAATCGTGGTACAATTAAGTTCCATGTGATGTCCTCCAATGTCCAGGGTGGTTCTATCCTTTCCCTCTGTCTCGAGCAGCGCAATCCTAATAGAAACCCCGGATCTCAGGTCTGTACAGCTTCGATGTAAAAATTCTTGTTTTGCGTGCCAAAACCACCACATGATTAATAGGCGCGCCTTAGTGGGAGACTCCTGATCGGTTTTGACCACCTGGGCTTTATGGTCTTGGACCCGACGCACGGTACACGTAAGCGTTCTTCACGCACGCCTTGCACGCACTTCTTGCGCGTATTGCGATATGTGGCTTAACCGACTTAACTCGAACTGAATCTTATCAGTTTGAATTCACTTCTAGTGATCTGCAAGAACAGGGGTAACAAATGTGACAAAATATTATCGAGTAATGAACGAAGGGCCTGAAGGCTTGTACACTTACAGTAGCGTCCACCAGGCAGCGTTGTACTGGTGAGGCGCGTAAACGCCCTTAAATACGTTCCACCTCCACATATCGTAGGCATATGCTGATGGCATAAGAGTAACCTTGTCTACAGCAACGCTGAATAAGTAGTTGATGTCAGTTTCTGCGAAGAAGCACAACGAAAATAATATGCGACAGCTCAAACTTTACCTATAGCGTTGATATTGGCATTCAAAGTTTCGCTCGTAATGAAAGCCATGCACCATACAGCGTTATGCTGCGATATACAGAGTTCCTAATTTATTAGCAATCACTCCATGTATATAATAAAATGATAGTGTTGGCTTACCGTAATCTTCCCGCATCCCTTTGAGAAGGCCAACTGCCTTCAAGTGCTTTGGTGTTGCCACAGATAAAGAAATTGTGTCTCCAATAGCCTCATGGAAACCTAATTGAAAGAAATTGGATTGGAAATAGCATTTGGGGCAACGTTTCTTATTAAAAGTGTGTGAATATCCTAAATGTTGAATACGAGTCAAGCAGACTTCCATTAAAAGATTCACTGTAAAACGTATTGAATAGTTGTTTTTGTATAAATATAACAAGTAAGAACACTTGTAGGGGTCTCGGGGAACTAACACTTATGCAAGGGGAAAATGTCAAGAATTGATCGTGCGGCAGTAGATTCGGGCCTGTTGCGCAGAGCTACCAGTTCCTGAATGAACGCACTGCGCAGATGCCTTCTAGTCAAATAATTGTAGCGTCACATTTGTAATGTTTAATTTTAGGCAGCCAGCACATTTGGCGTCGAGTTAACAAAGGTTTTCGTTCGTAAAGACTCGTTGCCCCCGACCGGCCACGTTCGGTAATATTTCCAACATCGTGATTGGCTGGCATCTGCTTCCACGAAGAGATTTAGGGTGAAGAACTTGTTTTATGAATTCGTTGCTGTTTCCATGTGAATACTTTGTTGTGTCTTGTTCAAGTTGAGGTAAAGCCATTTAATATTTGTGCAGTTTCCACATGTTTGCATCCCAATTCAGCAATGTGTGGCTCTCGTATGTACTTACAAGAACACTGCACCCTACGAGCTGCTGTTGCGACGGGGTGTGTCCTTGTTTCCTTACTGTCATTGTCATGCAGCGACGCGTAAGGAGGGCACGTTAGCACATAAAAGCGCCGTACTTGGCGTCACATATTGTACTTAATGCGTAATATGCAGGTAACAAATAGCGTAAAGACGTTCTTTGTTCGCGCACACACTCGACCCAATATTTATATTTAGCTTCATTAAAAAATAAAAGGTCATGCCTATTTGGTTTGATATTCAGGAGTGCTTTTTTTCAAATATTCACACTTGGTTCTATTCGAACTTCCAATTATTCAAACACGTCTACTTACTCTACGTCTTTAAGGAGGCTGTCGTGATATCGGGGCCCCGAAAAGTGAACGTGACCCCTCTTTCCCACCATGTAGGTATTTGCTTTCGTTCAGCACCAGGCACCACATAGAACCTTATAAAGCTCATACTATTGTTCCAAGCTGTAACTCCACGTGACACTGCCATGATATACTTTTGAATGTTCTCATACCAGAAAGAATCACCGTTTGACAAAACCACCGTCATCTTTAAAAATATTGGTCGTGGAACTGAAAACACAGCAAAAATTACATGCCTTTCGCATGCTTACATAGAAGACTTGCGATAACACCAGCTCACGATCTGTGGATTTTAGTGTCTAAGAAATACCCCCACGGTCAAGTGCAATCTTATATACTTAAGCCGTGCTTCGAAAACATGTGGCTTATCACTCACGTGACGGTGCATTAACGTAAAAAATTCGGCGAGGTACCTTGCGAAGGACTTATTCCGTTTCTCTTTTGGCAGTTTTGCCTATAGATAGCCTCACCGCTTATTTTGTCTTGTAATACGTGCTCTTAGCTTGACTGCGCTTAGGTGAAGTCGCTAGGGCACCTCACGTGGTAGATTTAAGGAAGCGCTTACTCCAGGACCGAGACCGCTGTCGCTTTACAAATACGCCGAAGATGCTAAAATACTCCTAATAAAGAAACGCTGAACTGATATCAACAATATTTGCAGAACCTAAAAGAAGAAACTTCTTCCTACGAGTGTAGAAAGCGGAATATTTATGCACGACCTTAAATATTGTACAAAGCTTTCCAACAATTGGTAAGTAAGACAAAAATAAAAACAATGAAGCACAAGGTTTACGAATACGTAACTGCAAATGTTGGAACATTCAGGGCTGGAACTGCGCAACACCAGATTACCGCTGCGTAACGTATAATGTTTACGAAGATTTCGCAAGTTTCCTATAACAATTTAACGTATGTATTTGATGTGATTCTATAAGAGGTAAATTTTGTACGCTTACGATACCTCAACAGGAGAAGCTTAATAGTTGTCATATTCTGTTTTACTACTGAGATGAACAGCTGTAAACTCGATGTTTAGGTTATTTTTCAAGCTTCAATTTTTCAATAGCTAGATGCATTGATGTCCTAAAATAAATCTATGCTTGCTCTAGTCACTGGGCTCTCTTTTTATTTTGTCTTTTGAATGCCGGAAACCCCATCAAAGTCGGTACCGTGGACGCCAAGCAAGACCATTTCTCTTTTTCAACGTGCTTGCTGCTGAGGTAAAGTTGCTCATAAACTCCCGATTTTTTCTATTTATCTTCATTTTGTAGGTCTGCACAACAATAGGTTTAGGCACAGAAACCTGCCTGCGCAATACAATCGCGTCGGCGTAGTCGTGAAGGTTGCTCCGCTACAGGTTAACGTGGCATTACCAAAGTTGGCTCCTTTTCTGAAGACGATGTGCTGATTCGCGTACTTCAGATAATACTCCACGTGACCCATTTCGTGATGCGCCGTCAGGAAGTCATCCATGTTTACTTGGGTACACTGCTTGATCCTAAGGAGGTAATTCAGATTAAATGCTGCTTTAACTTATATACCAAATAACTGGATATTAACAGCAAAAACACGTGTGCTTAT
The DNA here is from genome assembly GCF_023375885.2 of Dermacentor andersoni. Lineage (NCBI taxonomy): Eukaryota > Metazoa > Arthropoda > Arachnida > Ixodida > Ixodidae > Dermacentor > Dermacentor andersoni. Next base: position 54,007,374 of record NC_092821.1, read on the forward strand.
ATGAAGGGCGCAGTAAGTTGCGAAAACTCAGGAGATAAAGTGCATTGCCACGTTATGACTCACGGGATCTCGAAAAAGAAATTCGATGTTCTAAATGAAAATTTGTTCGACCGAGCATTTCACTTTTAAACTTAGACGAAACGTTAAGTACGATACAGCGCGTTCTATCCGGATATCGATTTCATCATTGTATTGTCATAAGCACGTTGCTTGAAGAATAGCACTGCAATGTTCCAAATAAAAAAATTAAGAAAACGCAATGGCTAACACAAATGTTTTATCTGTAATGTTCCATAACACCCCTGAATATGTCAACGTAGCATAAGCCACGTTTCTGTGAAGAAATGTCTTGCAGGGCGTTTTACGTGTTTAAGCTCCTTAATTCCATTAATAAGATCGGGCCAATTTCGCATTCTAATAACTGCAGCTACATTGTAGAGTTTTCTTCAAGCAGACAGAACGCTTGCTTAAATGTTGTACTAGTTGTGTTAGCAAACACAGCGTATTTTTTAACTGAGCGTTCAGAAGACGCATTTCACTTGCGTTAAAAAATATGGATGAGTCAATAATTAGGCAGTTTTCTCGCTGCTATCTTTAGTACAGAGGTACACAATTATTGACTATCTGTAATGATTGGAAAAGCAATTAGAAAGCTCTCGACTCATTATCTTTGACCCGAAAGAGTGAAGCAACTGATATTAATGCTAGACATAAAGACAGTCAGCCAAGAAGATAATAACAGGGGAAACAACACATGCCTAAAACTGATGCTCCTTGTTTTAGCAGAATAATAAATGCCAGCCAAATTCATTCCGGGAGACCAAGCTCAACTGGCATCCGCCCACCAGTGTGGCTCGTCGGCCATGCCCTTCTCTCGCTAGGCATCTTGAATCGTTTCTTTCAAGCAGCGCGAAGCGATACCACAGAGAAAAAAATTCAACAAGAGGGGACACTCGGCGAAAACTGGCAACAGGAAACACGTCACGCCTAGTGTTAATCACATCCGTTCGGGGACGCGAGCATTGGATAAAAAGATTGTGAAATGAACTTACAGACAACATTTCATTTTTTGATTCTTTCCCGCTTAAATTAAAAAAAGTTTTGCGCATAAATGAACTTGTACTTTGCGACTTATTTTTCTTGCGTTACCTACCAATGAGCTAACGGCCTGCCAGATGCAACAGATGGATGAGTCATGCGCCAGGCAGGCCGCCAAAGCCAGCGAGGCCAGTTGCGCATATGAAGTTCGCCTGTTCGGCGACCCATCTCTCTTAGATGTAGCGTGTTTGATGGGATCCCGGTGTATTCTTGCGTTCATTCTGCACTTCTACATGGCACCACTGCACTATTGGACTACGGCATGGTGAGAAATATTGTTTGACAATCTTCGACGCATTTCAAGCAATTTTGGCTTTTACGGCACGGAACCGAGACTTGGTACGCAGTTAGCGCAAAACAGGTCGGCCGTCTTGGTGTAGTTAATTTCCGTTAATGACTCGTACTAGGAGATGCTTGTGACTCTTTCTGGGATCCCCAGTATCATTATAACTCATTTCGCTAGTTTTTGGGCATGCTCGCCGCGCCCGACGTTGTGACGCAGTCAGCGAAAATCAGCTCAGCTGTGTGCCGCAGTTAGTTTCGCGTGTACTGAATCTTACTGGGACAAGTTGGTGACGCATTCTCTGACGTCCAAGATTATTCTAATTCGTAACTGTTGGTTATATTTTTGAGACACGCTCGCCGCACCTGGGGTTGTGACACAGCAAAAATCAAGTCGGCCGTGGCGACAGTTAGTTCGGCGTGTACTGAATTTTAGTGAGACAAGTTTGTGACGCTTTATATGGCCCCGTAACATAGACCTGATTTCGGTGCTCACACTTGTAGAGGACGCTGCGAGCGATTGGAAAGAGTGATAACACTGGAGTGTGTTGTTTGCGTCGGCAGAACGCGCAAAAGATGACGCCGATGAGCTCAAAAGCCTAGACCTCGAAAATTCTCTCTTCTGAAAATAGGTTTTGCACCCATGCAGTTCTCTTGAGTACCTGTCGGGGTTGCTCAGTGGCTATGGTGTTCGACTGCTGAGCACGAGGTCGCGGGATCGAATCCCGGCCACGGCGGCCGCATTTCGATGGGGGCGAAATGCGAAAACACCCGTGTTCTTAGATTTAGGTGCACGTTAATGAACCCCAGGTGGTGTAAATTTCCGGAGTCCTCCACTACGGCGTGCCTCATAATCAGAAAGTGGTTTTGGCACGTAAAACCCCATAATTAAAAAAACGTTCTCTTGAGTGCGAGACGAAGACATTCTGCGAGCGTCTAGCATGGCCTGGCTGAGAGCCAGTGTTGTGGCCGCCCTCTGTGTATATAGCCTAGTATCGCGTCGGCTGAGGCCGAGTTGTTTTGGAAACGCGCCGTCGCCCGCGCATTTGTGCTCTTAAAGTGCAGGAAATAAAGCCCGAATGGGGAAATGCTAAGAAACCATATGTTTTCTTAATAATTTATAGTACGGCTTGTAATGAGTCGGGTATTTTTGATGCCATGTATGTAAAAGCGAATTGCTTCGTTTTGTAATGTCGCCCATTTACCATCTTCACACGTTTTTCTTCTACACGCAGTATTCCTATAAGGTCTAAATGAACGAACAAACAAATGAATAAAACATGAACGGTTAAACTCAGTAGAAAAACATTGTACCCATAGAAAACGAAATGATAAGCTCTTTAGTGTGCGAACCCGGGGATTTGCTATATACGATGCTTATCTGCAAGCGCACCGAGCGGCAGCCCTATAGTAGAGGAGCGCTCGAGCGGTTATCGCTAGGAACTTGCCGGCCTGGGATACGCGCCGTTGCGGACCCCTGAGGAACGCACTAATTTTGAAATTGTGTGACGTCGGTTGTTTGGGATTGCCGACTTTCCCCTTGATTTGAAAACGGATCAAAAATATTTCGGTCTCACTCCGAAAAAAATAAATGAATAACGTTTCGGTTACGTTATCGTTCTGGTCAACAATATTGTTCTTTTTTCGTTTGTTGTTTTCGTTCCCTTCCGACACACTGAAACATACGCGTTGTCCCTCTTTTTGAAAACCTGCCGCGTGCAACAACAACAACAAAAAAAAAAAGGGCTTGCGTAATTGACTTCGTGCGTTCGTTAGAGATCCCCAGGTGGTGAAAATGATTGATGTAACCGATTACGGCTCACCGTCGGATCAGTGGAAATCGAACATTCAATGTGGTATATGATCGGGGCCTCATGTTAGTCCGACTGGAATTTGTCGGACGAGCATTTTGTTAATCAGGGATTTTTTAATCTTCTGATATCGGTAACGTGAGCTTTTTGCGTGTCTGGAGTCGGTGATCGGTTTCCCGTATGGCTGGCTCAAATCATGCATTTGGATGGAATGTTGACAGTGCGGGATACATATTTAAATAGTCGTGTTTTTTTATTAACTCTACGGGATATCCGTGTAGTTACATTCACACACACACATGCCCTCACGTATATATACGTACGCGGTGTTTCGTTGTATCGTAAACAGAATATTTCAATATCACCCGTCAGGTGTAGCACAACTCTACCGCTTGAAGTAGATGATTCTCAGAGGCAGACATTATTTTAAAAAACTTGAGGTGACGCAATGACTACATTAAAATTTTTGCTACTTAACTTTCAAGCTAATTACTCTACTTCACCTGTAGTAAATTACGAATTCTAGCATGAGACGTTTAAAGTAATAACTACTTTGAACTAATTCTGAGGGTGAAACAAGTTTTGAGATATGCGTTCCCAAAGTTTGCGACGAAATGCATTCGTGTTCCAGTAGCTTTTGAGCCTCAGTGCCTAAAAAAGCGCTGTGTTAAATAAGTAAGAGATACAGCAATGAGTTTCTACTTCAACTTTGACTGCGCTTACCTCAAAACTGGTGCTGGTTTCAAAATTCATTTCAAGAGCATGTCCCTTATGGAATCCCTGGCTTCAATTTGTGTATTGCAAGAGGTGGGGTAGGGTAATCAGCTGTCATGTTAACTTGGGAAAGTTTGATAATTATTCAATCATGCTTAGTGATTTCCTGTGTCAGTAATGTATACTCTCTTCAGGTATTCCTGCTAAAGAAGTAGATTTGCGCTAAATTGAATTGGTGATATTTAGAGTTCAGTGTACGTTAACATAAAACACGCACGCCCGCCCGCACACACGTGCAGACGCGCAGACGCGCGCACACACACATATATGTGTGTGTTTGTGTGTGTAGTGTACACAAATAAATTGTTCTGTATTTTTCCAAAATTGCGAACAGGTGATATGAACTGCCCTATTTTTCTTTGATAAGTTTTTCTAAGATACAGTTCGTTAGGTCAAACAGGCATACAAATGACAGATGCGTTCGAAAGTAGAGTCAAATGGAAAACAGTATTTCCAGAAACACACCTGACGTCATTGTTGATGTATAAGTCCCAAGCAGATGGGTGGCAAACAACTTTCCTGTCCAGCGGCTTTTCCAGTAACGATCGCCTCCAAAATGTATTTGGCATTGCAGGAAGACCCATTGAGGTGAAAAACTCCTCCGCATACAAAAATATGCCGTGCACAGTCATGTTCTGTAGATGAAGCAACTCATTTCACATTATTTCGAAACAGGGTTACATAGTTGCATTGAGTAAATTGTGGCAATCTTAACCTCCAGTAAGAACAGCTGTGCATTCGTTACACAAAGTAGATTCAGAACGTCTCTACAAATTGCTGCTTTCTATTACTTCTCGCTGTTTTTACAGCGAATCTTCATTTCCGAACCGTGCTCGGTTTTGCCAGACTCTGACTGCTGTTTCTTACCGAGTTGCTCGTGCTTAAAGGAAAATTGCATTACGTGCCTGATGACGGGATCCAGCCTTGGGCATCCCAGCACACAAAGTCCCATTCTCTAAACATTAGGCAACAATTGTATGTATGCGCCCAACGTGCGAATGGCAACTAGCTCGTTCAGATATGATCCCCGTGAATAGACGATAATGATGATTTCCATACAATGGCACACACCAACAACGACGGATTGGCTCATTAGGGGGGGGGGGGAGGGGTACATTTAAAATAAGTTAGAAGTAATGCAAGCGAATATCAGAGTTCTCATTCGTTGCATAGGTGCACATGCGTGCGCCTCTGAGCACATGTCAGCTTTCCTTACGCAATGGACGCAGAAATTCAATGGTTAAATTTATAGCATTTAATTAATTGCGTCACAAAAGCTTCGCCTTACATAGATTTCGAAATGTGCATTAGACGTGCACATTTTTTTTTTTTTGCAGTGAGAGAAGTAAGCTTGGAGGAATATTTGAGATTTTCAAAGAAAATGAATACTGAAATAACAAAAGGGAAATTCAGACATCCACCCTTTCGTAGCAATTGCCACGAAGTAAACCCATACAGGTTCCTCGAAAGAAAAGCCTCGCAGTTGAAGAAAAATGTGTCCTGGTCCTGGACACGAACCCGGGACCACAGCCTTTTCGGTGTAGCCGCTCTACCATCTGAGCTAACCAGGCAGCTAGCAGGGCGAAGTCTAATTTGCCAACTCGAAGCAAAGACAAGAGTTTCACGTGATTGCTCTGCGGAAACCCGCAAGATGGAGTGAAGTATATAATGAAGGGAAAATCAGACATCCACTCTTTATTAATTACTTTAATAATCACTTAATTACTTTAACAATTAATTTATTAATTACTGTTAATTACTCTTAATTACCTTGCGGGTTTCCGAAGAACTATTACGTGCAAACGAAAACGCATTTCTATTCGATTCCAATGCCACTAGGAGCTTGCTATTAGACGATGCGAAATTGTTCCGTTCGAATGGAATACTTACACAGAGAGAAATATGCACGCAAGTGAAAACTGTTCCGATTAATTCTAGTGTGGGAAAACAATGGCTGTCACACAAGGTAACCCGGTTTTTTATCGAACACCTACAGTATACCATTTCTGCACATTTTTTGAAGTTTATAAATAAACATTCCTCGTCTTAGGCAGCCTACGAAGTTGTACCAATTTAGGCCAAGCAATGTATTGCCTCACAAGACTCCCCACGCCTATAGTCATTTAAAACAATGTGCGATAGCGAATCATGCCTCTTAAGTTCTTCAAAAAGCACTACATTATCCTATGAACTGGTGGTCTGCGGCTTTCGTTGTTTTCATAGAGATGTTTATGGTGGCCGGATACGATCACATTTTCTCTAATTCTTCAATAAAGCTTCTCAGTTCATCTGACAAAACATTTTAACAGCAATATATTTATCAAATAGAACCAATGATTCTTTTATTGCTTATTGCCTAGGTGGTTTTTGAGGAATAAATGTCGCAGATAACACAGTTTTATTTGTTTGGGCTGGTTTACGCGAACAACAGGCGAGCATTGATAGTACGAGAAATCAAAACACTTATTCTTCTAATTGACACAATTTCACTCGTTAACTTCTAAATATTGACAATATTACAGATAACAAACTTGTAGAAAAGATGCCCACGACTTTGGAAGGTTCATCCAGTGTGAATGAATTTTGAGGATGACACCAGTTTTAACATATGCGTCGTAAAACTTCCAGTAAAAATGAAATGTTGTTTCACTTCAATTTTTAGCAAAATAGCTTTTTCTTCAATGACGCATAAAATTAATTGGAACGCTAATATATTTCAACGCACACTTTGAGAAGGAACATCCAGAAGCTTTGTCATGCTGACAATTCATTCCGAATACAGATGCCTCTAGAACTCACCGGTTAGAATTCCTTGATTTCTAGGTGGCCTATAAACTAATTAACTCAAATAACATTCAGTAAATGTTTGTCTATTGCCCGGTTAAGCACTTAGATTTAAAGTTCAAGTGATTCCCTCGTGTTCGAGTAAATCAGCGCAAAAACTATAATTCTGCTATCTGCCACAGGGATGTTTAAAAATTTTGCACATTTAAAGAAACACCCAGCTCATATATTGAATTCGACTCGTATACATCAATTACTCTTTGCATTACTGGTTGCAGTGTCAGATGCAATGCTAAATGACTTTCATGAAACGAAATCTGCTATGCATTTTCGGCCAGCGGTATTGAGGCGCCATCCTTCGAAAAATCTGTGCAATATGATATCACGATTTGCTACCGCATTCTATGCCTCACTCCCGAAAGTGGCTGCCCAGTTTACGTGGGAAATAACACTACCGTTCAAGTTTCGATTTACGGGCTAATTGATTTCAAATTATCTTTCTCACCATTTGCAACATGGTATCTGTGACATTGATGGCAGGTTTATTTGGATATGGCGTAGTTATTTCCATTATTCCAGACCAGCGCTGGGCGTGGATGTGACCTGCGTAAAGAGCGCAAATCTCGCGGCATAAGGGAAGACAGACGCATTCGTTGATGGTGCATTCGAATTATTATTACCATTATTCTATAAAATCTTCGGTCAACGTGTCACATCAGGAAAGGACGCACCATTCATGTAGCCGAATATGCTGTTCTCTCCAATCAGTTGTCTTGGAATAATGGTTGTAGTAATTACTAAATACATTATCCGTGGCTCTGCTATCGCAGACGCTAGAGACCAACGGAGCTGGGGGAAGTTAAGGCTTCAAAAAAATCCATGCCGCCTTCCTCTATGGGGGGTTTCGGTTCAAACGGCGCGCTCATTTGAGGCGCCCGCCTCAACAGAAGCCATTCGTGCGGACACCATATGCATCGGGGTCGTGTGCCAGACAATGCACCGACGCCGTGTACCTAGTACACGGCGTCGGTGAAATCTGCCGAAGCGAGCGCGCGGGTTTTTATCGGAGAGCAATGATGGTGCCACCACCGCTCGTTCTCTCCCGCTAGGCTCCACCCACCCTCGCCATGTCGCTGGGTTGCTCGATGCTATTTTGACGCGACAGCGTTAAGGAGCTCGTGTCGCAGAAAAGCCGGTGTCGTCGGCGTCGGTGCGGCGTCAGCGGCGTTGGCCGTGAGCGATAAATACCAGAAGGCACTTATAAATAAAAAACATCTTGCAAGATCGGCTGGTGGGAATCGAACCAGGGTCTCCGGAGTGTGAGGCGGAGACGCTACCACTCAGCCACGAGTTCGTTCCTTCAAAACGGGACAAAATCGCCTCTAGTGAATGCGTTGTTGCCTTAGAAACGTGCCGTAGAATGTTATACTGCGGTGCATATCGGTAATTATGACCATGTAACTGACAGAAGTCGCAGTTTCACGAGTAGCGAAGTACGTTTCCGCTACATTTCTTCTGCGCTCTGCGCACACGCAGAGCCATCTTGCGGCAAACACAGAAGACTCCCTCCTCGCAATGTACGGCGCTGCCCCGACACGTGGTGCGCCACTCGCCCCATGATCGCGTCCGCCTTCATGGCGCGTCGGGGCCCGGCTATCTGTGCCGATCGCGACGTTTGGCTGGCGTAGCGCGTTTGTTTATACTCTGCTTTCACTTTGTCTCAGCTCTCTCTACCCCAGCTCGGCGAAGCTGCGAACGTCAAGAAAAACCCAGCGAGGTTCTAACAGCTTCACTGTAAAATGTGGAGAATGCTTAAACTTTGCTATTAAGAGGGTAACGCGATAGCATTCAAAGACCCCTGACTGCTTTTCATGCTTCCCGCAAACTGCAGCATTTGTAACCGTGAATTTTACAGGGAAACGCTGGCGGCGAACGCTATGCACGATGTCAAGCTTTCTGGTAGAAACGCGGCCTCTTGCGTGGGTCTATCTCCTATTATTGTGTCTCACTTTTAATATTTCAGTATGAGAAATGTTAACATAAAAGATATACACTGTCGGTGTTTTTCTTTATTTACAATTGTTTGTGTGCTGCCGTCGTCAAAATACCGAGCAGTACCTTTGTAAAGAATGAAAGACAAGTTGTGAGCAACTTTGTTGTTAGAAGAGGGGCTGGTAATGCATGGTTCTGAATTTGGTACGAAATTTTTTGTCGAAGTGATGTCTGACGATGGACGCCGACGCCGAAGTTTTTGCGACATGCGGTCCTTAACGCAATCGCGTGAATCTGTAAAAATAACTCGCGTTGTCATGTAGATTATGGTGCCGTTTTTCTGCGACTTGTCTTTGGCAATGACAACATATTCAGCTTCGGCCAAAAGGAAAAGGAAAAGAAAAATATGTGGATACATATATGGGCCAGTGATGTGCTCAATGTCAACAAGTTTCTCAACTTGGTGGTGGTGGTATCGACACAGCCGACATTTATCCTCTCTTTAGGAATATTATTCCTGCAGAGTTCGAAAAATTTGGTGGACGCTTAAGTTCGCCTTTAAGTTTGGAATGCGATGGCATTCAAAGATCCCTGACTGCTTCTCACGCATCCCGGCAACTGCAACTTATGTAACCGTAATGTTTAGTGGGAAAGCCAGGCGGCCAACGCTATGCACGAAGGCAAGCTTTCTGGTAGAAACCCGGCCTATTGCCGGGCGCGCCGATTCCGCGGGTAGTGAACCGGCGCGCCAACGAAATTACATGCTTTTGAGGTTTCTGTTTTTGTCTCGCACTTTCAGGAGTTCAGTCCGAGATGACTTAACATAAAAGGCATGCGCTGTCGGTGTTTTGTTTCTTGACCTTTGTTTGTGGGCTGTCATTCTCGAAATTCGGAGGAATAACTTTGCGAAGAATGTAAGACAAGGTATGGGCTACTTTAGCGATAGAGCGGTGTGACAATGTAACCAAAATATACCACATGTCACATAGCAAAGCGTGGCATGTACATGCACCTCAATATATACGGGAATTTCCGCTCACGGGGACGCCGGTGCCGGATGCCGACACCAGATTATCTGCGACACTGGGCCCTTAGCGCTGTCCCATTAATATTGTTACGTGCAGCTGATGCGCAAGCTTATCTACAATAAAGTTTCACGTAGACCAACGGTCGCTAAAATGGCGACACTATATCAATCGGGAACACGTCGTCTTCCTTCTCTGCAATGTAGCTACACTATGGTGACTTCCGTATTATCACCCCCGGCAGTAGAAGCACCGTGCCGGTGCTTAAGCTACACATGCGTGGTGAAAGACGGGCTGTATAGGGCTTAAGCCTCGCTTCGTGAACGATGTCTCTTGCAGCTGACGACGTCGCTGAGGTTTCGGCGGGGACGATTTCAAATGTGACATCGATCAGCTGTCGCACAACATAGTATGGACCAGCGTAACGCGACAGCAGCTTTTCGCAAAATCCCACACGGCGCACTGGTGACCAGGGAAGCACTAGAAAACCCGACGAAAAGTGCACGTTGCGATAGTGGCAACCCCTCGCCACCTCTGTCTCCCGCTTCGACGTGGCCAGGACGACTATCACGCGCACCCTCCGCGCGCATCACCCTGACCCACGTGTTGCGGCGGGGACACCCCCTCGCCTCCTCCCCCGCGCCGGCCTCTCCCGCTGGGACCGCTCCTTTCTTCTCCGTCTCCGCGTCGGCTGCTACAACACCGCCGCCCGAGCGCACAGACTGCGCGGAACTGGCAGCCCCGCATGTGCGGTATGCGGCGAGGATGAGACTCTCGCACATCTCCTGCTGCGATGCCCATCGTTCGACGCTGAGCGCACCGCGCTCTGTACATCCTATCGTCGTGTGGGTCTACCCTGCAACACGGAGACAGAACTACTATTTCCCGCAGCCCACGCCTCCATCGCCAAGAGAGCGTTTGCTGCCCTTCTCGACTTTTTTGTCGAAACTCAACTGAGAGCGCGGCTATAAGCCCCGCTTTGCTTCTTCTTTTTCAACCCTCTTGCCTTTTTTTTTCTTTTTTTTTCCGCTCTCTTTCATTCTCTCTTAATCTTTTCCTTCCCACTTCCCCTACCCTGTGCAGTGCTGTTGAGGTGTCCTCCTTTGAGAGACAGTTACGGCACTGCACTTCTCTCTTCCCGTCACCCTTATAATCACTACATACACACAATCATAGAGCCGTCTCTGATGCTCTATGCCTCTAGACGGGTGCGGGCGAGCTGCAACGCGTAGACGGCACGATCGCGTCGCGGTCGTATACAGTAATAGAACGTGCCGGCGAGGGCAGCGAGGCGTCCAAGGGCGACGCGGGTTCTCGGCCGTACGATAGATAGAACAGTGAATAGCCGGTGGTGTAATGACACGATGAATTATGCGCGACCGCCACATATCGTAAATTAAGATTGCAATCGTGGTGGTCGGCCGCAGCGTACTGCGAAAGCATGCCGCTGATCGTTCGGTTGAGGCGCTCCGTGAGGCCGTTGGTCTGCAGGTGGTAGGACGTGATGAATCTGCGCTTTGTCCAGCAGGAGCGGAGGATGTTTTCGACGACTGCCGAGAGAAAGCTATGGCCATGGTCAGTTAGTAATTAGCGCGGAGCACCGTGCAATGAATTGATCTCGTAGAAAAAGAAGTCGGCGACGTCAGTCGCTGACTTGTTGGTAGGGCTGTTGTAATGGCGTAGCGGGCTCTTTAATATCGCGTAGCGTAATCGGTAGTGACGGCCACCCATTTATTGCCGGAGCGCGAGAGAGGAAACGCCGCAAGAAGGTCAGGACCAACTCGCAAAAAGGGTTCGGGCGGGACGTGGACTGGCTGGAGACATCCAGCTCGAAGCGCGGATCGCATCTGGTGCTGACAGGTCCCAGAAGTGCCAATGTGACGCCGGACGGAGCGGGCGAGACCTGGCCAAAAGAAGCGACAGCGTACAGGGCCATATGTGCGTGAGACGCCCAAGTGCCGTGCCAAGGGAGCGTCATGAACTTTTACCTTAACGGCCCTTGCGACAGGGAATTTCACAAGATGTGGTCTTATAGCAGTAAAAAAATTGTGCAAATGTTTAATGAAAAGCGTTCTTCTCCTAGTGCAGCGACTTTTTCGCTAATATGTGGACGTGCGGGCGGGCGGGCTGCAAGCTTTGCCGTTTAAATGGGCCGAGACTGGTAATTGTACGGCCGATACCGACGTTAACGTCGGCTGATCTCACTGGTAGGGCAGATTGAAATGTGTCACAGGGATGACTGGACACGCCCGCTGGATGTACCCATTGCGGCCACTAGGTTATAAGTAGTAGCGTTCGTTCATGTTGCCAGACAGGTGTTTGCGGTGATGTTGTGCCAATTCACCACGATTTTTTTGCTACACGAGTTAGGGTCATACTGAGAATTGTCAACAATATGACCGTAACGGAATGTGTCATGTTTTGCGAGAAAAATGAGGTTAGAACACATATCAAATACTATAAAACGCAGTAAAATTGAGCACAATTGGAAACCATCGATGCACGTCATTCCGCAACGATAAAAATAATAACACCTAAAAAATTAGCAGGGGCTTCTTCAAACAGCTTTACTTGCGTGCGAGGATGGAAGTTTTCCTGGTACGGAAAGAGAGATCTTGACTCAACGCTCATTACTGAGCGGACATTGCATTAAATGGCGCAAATGAAAAATCTCAGATCATTCTACGAAAATGAAATCCAAAATCACTTTAACAGAAAGCTTCTACTGCTTGTAGAGAATTGAAACATACATTTTCTTGGAATAAAAACAGGGATCTCGGCTGAGCGGACATTGCAATCAACTGCTGCCAATAAAATTGTGTCTTTTGCGTGCTTGCGCTGCATTTGTATTGCCACGAGCCAGGAAAGTAAAACAATATGGTAATTCCTCTCAAAGGGGGAAGCAATGACAGCTATAGTAATGTTTATTGCTGCCGTTTAATCTCTGGAACTATGTTCTCAATATACGTAGGTTTGGCATGATGCCGCGATTGAGGACGCAACGCAACTCTTGCTCGGCAGGCGAAACAACGTCCAGGCAGGCACCATGCCTCTCTCTCATAACGCTGGAGTGATAGAGAATGCCGGCCGTGCTATTGCAGGTGTTGCACTTTGATGGTGCGCGAGATGACACCCGCGGAACACCGTAGGCGTTAGTCAGTGCCCAGTGAAGAGAGCATGGCGATCTTTCGCGCTGTGGCGATCGATATAATGCAAAGTGCTTTAGAGACAGCTGGTTATCTAGCATTATGTCGGGTTCTCGAAAGCGCTAGCAGTTTAACCAATGTGTTTGTGTATAGTGAGCAATTGTGTACTACAACAGCAGCAAGGCAACGATTTTACGACGGCGACGGCATGACTTTTACTCCAGCCGTTTGACACGTGTTTACAGCATGGCGATTGTTGGGTTCTACATCTCTACTGGATGGGTGTAAGCGGGGTAAACATCTATCTTGACATCACTTGTAACTAAGTATTGTATGTTCATACGTACCTATGTGTACGTAATGCAGCCTTTACTAAAAAGGTGATAGCCTTAGCAATTCAGCAAAAAAAACAACAACGTTAAAATGGGTTCGACCTGTGCCATCCATAAAGGTGGGACAATGTCGTAATTTCTTCTTCCAGCGTAATCTGCCAAGATAACAAAACCGGCGAATGAGGGCTGGTCCCGAAGGCAGTGCCGCCTAGCGCAGCGTCCGAATCTGATTTAGCTGTCAAGCGGGATTGAATGCACGAAAGTCGCATTTAACGCACGCGCCAACTATTTCAGAAACGTTGCCGGATTTTGCATGAGCGAACTAGACTTGCGATAGTAACATAATAAATTATTAAAATATACTGGAGAAGAACGAGCAGCAGGCGCTGATTCCAGAAAGACAGCGACAACGAGTGGTTGGAAGCCGTGTGCCTTAGTTGCCTAAGCTTTGTCTTCTCTCGCTGTGGTGCTCTGCTACCTGAGGGGCTCATCAATTAAACTATAACGCCCCTCGACATTTGGTGGAGGTGCTGGGCCCTTTACAACACTTGAATTAGCCTAGACCTGAGGAGGGAACGGAAGAAACTGGTACATAAAAAGCCGATCAATAAGTTAGCGGTGAGAGGGAAAATAGAGGAATTCCAGATCAAACTACCGAACACGTATTCGGCTTTAACTCAGGAAGAGGACCTTAGTGTTGAGGCGATGAACGACAACCTTGTGGGCATCATTAAGGAGTGTGCAATAGAATTCGGTGGTAAGTCCGTTAGACAGGATACCAGTAAGCTATCGCAGGAGAAGAAAGATCTGATCAAGAAACGCCAATGTACGAAAGCCTCTAACCCTACAGCTAGAAAAGAACTGGCAGTACTTTCGAAGTTAATCAGCAAGCGTAAGACAGCTGACATAAGGAAGTATAATATGGACAGAATTGAACATGCTCTCAGGAACGGAGGAAGCCTAAAAGCAGTGAAGAAACTAGGAATTGGCAAGAATCAGATGTATGCGTTAAGAGACAAAGCCGGCAATCTCGTTACTAATATGGATGAGATAGTTCAAGTGGCTGAGGAGTTCTTTAGAGATTTATACAGTACCAATAGCACCCACGACGATAATGCGAGAGAGAATAGTCTGAAGGAATTTGAAGTCCCACAGGTGACGCCGCAAGAAGTAAAGAAAGCCTTGGGAGCAATGCAAAGCGGGAAGGCAGCTGGGGAGGATCAGGTAACAGCATACTTGTTGAAGGATGATGGGCAGATTGTTCTAGAGAAACTGGCCACCCTGTATACGCAATGCCTCATGACCTCGAGCGTACCGGAATCATGGAAGAACGCTAACATAATCCTAATCGCTAAGAAAGGGGACGCCAAAGACTTGAAAAATTATAGACCGATTAGCTTACTGTTACTTGCCTACACACTATTTACTAAGGTAATCGCAAAAAGAATCAGGACCATCTTAGACTTCTGTCAAGCAAAGGACCAGGCAGGATTCCGTAAAGGCTATTCAACAATAGACCATATTCACACTATCAATAAGGTGATAGAGAAATGTGCGGAATATAGCCAACCCTTCTATATAGCTTTCATTGATTACGAGAAAGCGTTTGATTCTGTCGAAACCTCAGCAGTCATGGAGGCATTACGGAATCAGGGTGTAGACGAGCCGCATGTAAAAATACTGAACGACATCTATAGCGGCCGCACAGACACCGTAGTCCTCCATAAAGAAAGCAACAAAATCCCAATAAGAAAAGGCGTTAGGCAGGGAGATACGATCTCTCCAATGCTATTCGCAGCGTCTTTACCGGAGGTATTCAGAGACTTGAATTGGGAAGAATTGGGGATAAAGGTTAATGGAGAATACCTTAGTAAATTGCGATTCGCTGACGATATTGCCTTGCTTAGTAACTCAAGGGACCAATTGCAATACATGCTCACTGACCTGGAGAGGCAAAGCAGAAGAGTAGGTCTCAAAATTAATCTGCAGAAAACTAAAGTATTGTTTAACAGTCTCGGAAGAGAACAGCAACTTACAATAGGTAGCGAGGCACTGGAAGTGGTAAGGGAATATCTCTACTTAGGGCAGGTAGTGACGGCGGATCCGGGTCATGAGACGGAAATAATCAGAAGAATAAGAATGGGCTGGGGTGCGTTTGCCAGGCATTCTCAGATCATGAACAGCAGGTTGCCATTATCCCTCAAGAGAATAGCTGTGTCTTACCAGTACTCACCTACGGGGCAGAAACCTGGAGGCTTACGAAAAGGGTTCTACTTAAATTGAGGGCGACGCAACGAGCTATGGAAAGAAGAATGATGGGTGTAACGTTAAGGGATAACAAAAGAGCTGATTGGGTGAGGGAAAAAATAGGATTTAATGACATCTTAGTTGAAATCAAGAAAAAGAAATGGGCATGGGCTGGACATGTAACGAGGAGGGAAGATAACCGATGGTCATTAAGGGTAGCGGACTGGATTCCAAGGGAAGGGAAGCGTAGCAGGGGGCGGCAGAATGTTAGGTGGACGGATGAGATTAAGAAGTTTGCAGGGACGACATGGCCACAATTAGTACATGACCGGGGTTGTTGAAGTATGGGAGAGGCCTTTGCCTTGCAGTGGGCGTAACCAGGCTGCTGATGATGATGACTCAGACCACAGAGAATACACGCATCAGCCTAGCAGGAAGGCTAGTGTGCTTATAGTGCACATGCGCACAGCGCTCACGTCACCGCGGAAGGCGGAACGCCGGCCTTGCTCCGCCACCCTGGTTACTTCACGTCCGCTTCGTTTCGTCCTTTTTGTAGCCAAACAAAGCGCGCGTCTCTGAAGAACCTATAACCGTCCACGGTCTAGCCGCGCACACGCTTGTCATTGTGACAGCAGGACAATGGCGATGGGACCGACGGCGTTACTGCTCTTCATCTTAGAGCCAGCATAGCATACCAAATTGAGTTATTAGACTTCTTGCGCTTTCCCTATCATGGTGAGTGAGAAAGATAGAAATAAAACAAAAGCAGAATAGGCCAAGCTCAGGCACGTCCTGCTGGCTGCTCTGCGCAGGCAAAATGGTGTTCACGAACTACATGTAAGGGGAGAAAATAAAAAGTTTTTTTTTTTGTATCCGCTCTTGAAAACTCCCATGAAAGAACAGTTTCGCGACAGCTGGCAAAGTCAAGAAGTGTTGCACCAAGGCTCAGAAGGACGTTCCGAAGGCCTACCGTGACACCTTTGATGCCTGGAAATCTCGCTGAAAGCTATGGATCGACGTAGGAGGAGCTTAATATGAAACATATTAAGGTATTGTGCTGTTCTGATCGATATAATTTTTAATCGACTCATTCGCATTACTTGATGGACATAGCGTGTAGATAGACAGAACCTTGAAAGGGCGTGAAGTGAAGCATGAAGAATGCTAATCGCATTAATAAATGTTAGAACCATGGCAGCCATGACAGCCACCGTTACATCGGCCTAATAATTTCTACCCATTGAAACACACCGTTCGCAAAGTGGTCCGCAGGAACGAATCTTTAGCGGCTCTTTGCGCCACTTCCACCGTTTCGACTGGCAAAAAGAGGGAGGCTCTCCCCGCTTCACGAAATCCTGGAGCATAACGACGCCATGGCACAACGAGCAAAGCACGTCATCCTCCTTCGCCACACCATCCACCAGCCCGCAGCCCTACGACAATTCCCCTTCCGCTGTGCTGGTGCACTATGCAGTCTGTTACTACCTGCTTCCACCGGTTTACCATGCGGTCCCGGTTCCCCATCTTTTGCACAACTCAGTGCCTCTCGTACAGCGACCAGCCAAAGACCTGTCACCACAAGGGTCTTCTGACGTGCTCGAGCCGGTTGAGGCACTACCGGCATCTCTCTGTACAACAACGACTGACAGCGACAGCGGTGGCAGCGCAGACTTTGTCTGCACCAGCTACCTATGCGCCTGCTGCTTCAAACATCCATCTGCCAATCCGCCTACCTCTCGATAACGGCCCGTCATACTGCCCCAAGAGTGGCAGCGAAAAGTCCCTAGTGCAACACTTTCGTTCACGCTTACCGGAGAGCTGGTCTTGAGGCCATCTAACAGGTGCCGTTCCGTGTAGACTCTGCTTCCAGTGAGAGGCCCTCGGCCATATCAGCGGACGTATGACACAACATCCTGCCACCATCGACGGCGATTGCACCGTTTATTCAGCGGCCAGTACGGTCCTTTTGAGCCCATACTGCCTCTTACTTGTACCTCATCCGCTCCTGGCCGCCGACGACCTCATGAATTCTTCCCCAACCTGGAGTGCACGTTCTTCGACGCTCTTCGTCACCTTGCGCTTGGCAGCCGGTACACGTCTTGGAACGTTTCCCGTGCACTGCACTGTGAAGATCTATGTCCTAAGCCGGTTGGCTCCACAGAAAGCGCCGGGCCGTGCGTGCCAGCAGGTTTGCTGAAAAGGCAGAACTTTCTTCACATGGACCACGCGCGGGAGCGCGAGTGGTGTCAGCGCTACCAGGCGCATCACGTGAGTTCAAGTCCAAATCGCTCGAGTGTGGCCCGAGGTGCTTTGGGTCCCCAGCAAGCGGTGAATTTTTCCTAGCGAGGAGGACAAAAGTTACGTATCGAGTGAACTCTTTGGTATTTATATATTTATTATGATCAACTTCACTGTCACTTGTTCAATTAGTTCGTAGGGTTCGTTAGTGTTTTTTGTTTATTTGTTGTTGGGGAATGAACCAAGAATAAGGCTGTAACCAAAGAACTTTTCACCTCAATTTCTCCACACACACCAATTTACGCCAGTAGAGAAAGTGCATGGTCCATGTACTGGGGAAATATTGTTTTATCAAGTGTCGCCTTAAGCAAAAACTAATCCTTCTTTGTGTTATATTCGAAACGTTTCATATTAATTCAAGCTGGGCTATGCACCAATTGTTCTGTCAATATTGTCAGAAATTTTACATTGTTTCGCTAAGCTTCCACATTTAACAAACCTAACTCTTGATTTGGTGGCATTGAGTCTGAAGACTCGAAACTATTTTTATACCGCGCCCGTCGTGTTAGCAAAAAAAGAGTTATTTCAAATTCAGACCACATTTAAAAAAGCTGGCGGAAAGAAGTGGCTTATTGTTAGTGATGAAGTAGCAAAATTTTAGAACATTACCTTCTGGGCACTATTATCTCAATGGTTACGATACTCCAGCCATTCCTATCCAGAGTTTTTTTTTCCCCGGTTCATTAGATTTGACCACGTCGCCTAACTTACTGTGCAGAAAAAGAAAGTACACTTACCAAGAAGGTGGGCAGGAATGGGTCCAAATTTTGATATTCTGTCACTGCCGTACACATTACGCAATTTCGAACGCACGTACGCGTGCAGGTGCATGTAGAGTGGCTTTATCTGTGCCCATAATTGTTCCAGTTTCCTCTCAAAATTATCGTCGTCATAGGCACCTAGCCATGAGACACTTGCGTCGTGTTGTCCTGTAGAGGAAAACATTAGGCACACAAGTGCGCAATATTGGTGATATAAACTTTTAACGTGCTTAGATTAACCACTTTCCTCCTCCCCACCGCACTGATGATTAAGAAAGAAAATCGTAACCTCGTGGCACTTCTTAGCAGACGCCTAAAGAGCATCCATGTGCACTTCAGCACTTCTGGCGTTCCTTTCAACCTGGTAAGTCAATTGTGTACCAATGATTTAGAATTACGAAACGCAGCCCTTTCTCTTTACAACTCAGAATGGAAATGCAAACAGTTAATTTGAACAACGCATGTTTCGCGGCAGCTGTGCCACCTAATAAAATCAAGAAATGCCACCTTGTGCTTGACCACATACAGTCTCCTTTATGAAACAATTACTGGTGTAACACGTGCCCATGCGTTTGAGTTGCCGTGTTGTGCTGCTTGAAACCACTGACAAGAAAAGTGACTCACCGCCGAGTATCGCAGCTTCATTTTGGAGTTGAACGTAACGCAAGAACTTTTCTTTCATGGGCTTTCCTGCAACTTTACGCCACTGGTCCCAGACGTGCAAGAGTTCGCAGTAATTTCTCGACGTTCTCATCATATTTATGATTTCTGAAATGTAAATAAAGTAGAAAGTACACTTTATTTTCCCAGCGTAGCACGGCATTGTAAAGCCAGGCGAAGTAATGAGCATTTATAATTGGTTGCACTTTTTAAACAAAGCCTGGTGAGCTCACCTGGGTCGAGAGATAAGTGACATTGTTGAGAGGTGTTTTTTAACCATGGACAAACTTTCGCTGAAGCATGATGCCCCTGCATCTCAGAAATCAGCTTCGTCAACTGAAATTAAAAGAAAACAGATGAGAAAATATTGACACAAGATGCCTTCAAATCATGCCTGCCATCCACCTCCTGCGCCAGTCCGGTTGTTTGCAGCAGTGAAGTGGGCAACGTGGGCTCACAAGACATGTGCGATCAGAGCAATGTGTCATCAGCGCGGTGCAGGAGGAAGTGTGGAACTCTTGCGAAAAGACTGTGTACGCCTGAGTGAGACTCTGGCTTAGCTCTTTGCCGGGCACAAGTTCACCCAACTTCAACTAATTAAAGTATCTTCATTCAGCTGTGTGTTACAATATATTTCGGAGGGTCTAATACGCAGAATTTTCAAGTTAGTGAAAAAAATGAGCTCTTTCGGAAGACAGTTATAAGCTACGCTGTATTCTTTCTTTACTTCTGTTCACTTTTGTAGCCTTTTGTTGCTGTACTGATAACGAAGTCGATTTCCTTGCAACATCTGTCTTCATTTTTTCTACCGTGTACAAATAGTCCATGGTTATTCAACACCACTGTTGCCAATACTATAATAACTAGTCAATGAAGTTTTATTCATTTTAGCTACTATAATTTATGCATTGTTAAACCGTTTTCTGCGCGTACTGGTACTATCGGCCGACTGTCCAGACTGGTACAAAAAAGTATTGATTTTGCGGGCTGCATATGTGACTATGATATGAAGGTATGCAATAATTATTTGTATTATTATTATCACATAATTTTTAACAATATTTACGGTACTGAAAATATTTTCCACTTTTGCAAGTGACTGCTACAACATACCCATGGTACTATTGAATATGTCTTGCTGTTGTTCCCGCACGATAGCTTCAAAATGCCTAACCGCATTCTGAGATTGGTAATAAATCAGGTGAGTAAGATAAGCGGACAAGGACAAGGGCCGTATTCACAAAGCATTGTGTTCGTAAGTACTCCTCACCATTAGCCCGCTGCTTTCGCCAGTTCTGTCCAGCATCAGGATTCCTTTAAGAACAAAACTTTTTTAAAAGCTGTTTTTGGAATACGGGCCGACAGTAATTCACTATTCGAAAGTTGTGGCCTACAGTAAAATAATTTTAGTGCAGGAGAACTTGAAGTAGATACGTAGTGAACACAAAACTCTAAATTAATATACAAAAACAAAAGAATCAATCTGGCTGGCTAGTCGATTAGATTCAGTAATTCCCGTTTTTGAAGGGAGCAAATGTGTGACTGAACACAAAGAGATTAGTTCTGTAGACGCGATTATTGTAACAGGTAAGTCTATACACAATTTTGTTTTCTCTTACTGCGAAGAAATGTCGTATTAAATAATGCGTCCTAGTCACCTCGTGTTCCTTTTCATGTGACAGAACGGAAGCACCAAGAGATGACAGTTCGTCGAAAATTCTTCTCGTCACGGGGTCTCTGAATTCGGTCCACCTGAAGTTTGCCACGTGCTCCGATATTTTCTTGTGCAGTTTCCTCAAGGCAATGGACTCAGCCGCCTAGTTAGGAGGGAGAGAAGAAAAGGGCGAAACGCGTAAGTGTAATAATGCAATAATGTTACAAGTTTTAAAAAATATGTAATACAAAATGCCAAGATGGTCTCGGTGGCAGTACATGATAGTGTAGAGGTATATTGCTAACTGGAACCGCCGAAATCACAGAGAGAACGGCACAGGATAGCACCTAAGTTTGCTTCACAGTTTTCATTTTTCCGTGAGATTATGTACGCTATTCATCTAGGCCACGAGTCTCTGAACGGTTTCGCCGGTGGGCCACGGAATGGCCACCAGTAGAAGTGTTGGGGGCCATACAACAAATAAATAAATATCAGTGAAATAATTTGATAAACTTAGGCAAGCGCACAAGGTGTAGACTGAACATTTTATACAAATTAATCGACATGCTTTCTTTAAATGCTCTGTAAGAAAGAAGAATGGCACTGGAAGTCACATCGCGATCGTGCGTTTTGTAGCCACAAGGAGATCGGCACTCTAGAAAGTGCTATCACCATCGCATGTCGCGGAGCCAGTTCGCCGATCTAGCTGATGCATCATTCCTACTGCTCTGTTCTTGGCTGACGCTTTATGAGTCCAATAAACACCATCACATTTGGTGGAGGTGCTGTCTTGAAACCTCAAACTTGGAAGCAGGACTTTGCCCTTCATTCCAGTCATGGCAGAAGAACCATCAACGCGTCCAACGGCCCCAGTGACCGCCGTGGCCTGCTCGGATATATTGCGTGTGCGTGACCCTGCCATTTTCAGTGAGATAGGAGACCGCTGAAATAGAAGAGGGTGAGCAACGACAAGTAGGACGATGTGAATGAATGAAACCACATCTATTCCAGATTAAAGTGCGCTGAAGACGCTGCGGTGGAAACGGGAGGGGTATTATTGCAAAAGGGGAAGGGTAAGGCTGCCTCGGTTTTATTAACGAACGTCCTGGAGGCAGCTAAGTGGGAGCCGCATGACGCTTGTGACTCTCGCGGAGCCGATCGACGACGGGTGGTGCCGCCGGGTCCCCGAGGAACAACAGCAGTGCTCGCTAGAGCTCGATGGCATGGTCCGGAGACGTGGTGTCCGGGCAAGCCCAAGCCCGGAGAGAAGGCCAGGGTCTCCGCTGTATGGTGGCCAGGGCACGAAGCCTCGGTGGGATGTAGAGGGGGCACTCCCAACAAAGGTGGTTGAGATCAGCACGACATGTGCACATGGAACGGAACCCACTTACGGGTGGTGGTGTGCCGCCCCTGTGGAAATGGTTCAGCAAGTGAGGAGTAAGGAGGGTGCCTGTGTGAATTCTCCGAAGCAAGACTGACTCTCGCCGCGTGAATACCTTCGGTGGAAGCGACGGTATAGAGAGTGGATTGCCCACTGCTGTGAGGTGGGCAGCACGTCGTTGTTTGGTCGCATGCTTGTCTGCCATCGGGTCTGCTACCTCAGGTGTGGTAGCTAGGAGAGGATAAGGAGTATCGGAGGCTCTGGCTAGCGCGGTAGAGAGATGAGCGCGCGCCAGCCAATGAGCGTTCTCGTTTCCGAGGCTACCGCAGTGCGCAAGGACCCAGTGGATGGTAACATCGTGACCGCATTCGCGGAGCAGGCGTGCCTGGTGCCGGATCGTCTGCAGTACGGTATCTGCGTAAATAACATTAGCATATGCCCGATGGGTACACATGATGGTGAACAGGGTCAGTTTGAGACGAAGTTGCACGAGTCCACTCCAAATAATCTAGGATGGCCATTAGCTCAGCGGGAGGGCTGGACATTGCTTTTGCTGATATATAATGGCGGCGGTTCTGATTTTCATTTGTCTTTTCGTACCACGCAGTGGCATAATAGGTGTTACTAGCGTCGTCTGCAGGCAGTGCAGCGTCCGTGTATACGATGCGTTCAATCAAGGGGAGTGAACTCGTAGGTTTAGCATGCCTCCTGGCACATGCAAGGCGCCGCATTCACTGAGTAGGGTCCATATTGAGAGGAAGTGGCCTGCCATCGGTGAGAGCCGTGATTCCCCACGGCTGCGTGTTGTTGGGCAAAATGGGCATTTTGTGGACATCATACACGAGGAGCATGAGTGTGTGTCGCCCGGCATTTGTGGCGGGAAGTTTCGTCTTTTATAGGTGTGCATGTCTACGAGCTCGGACAGCTTGTTGAGTTTGCTGCAACTTTTAATCTTTTCGAGGCTTGTGTACCTTGGTAGTCCAGTTACAATGCGTTTGGCTTCGTTAAGTAACCGGTCGAGTGCGTGCATCTGTGAGCGGTTGACTAGATGATATGGCAGCGCGTACATGATACGGGAGACAAGAAAAGCTTGAGCGAACTGCCGCATTTCACGTTCGTTTACTCCACGGGTGTGGGTAGAGATTCTGCGTAAAGCGTGCAGGATTTGTTTGCTGGTCTTCGTAACGCGTTGGAACAAAGTGTTCGATGTGCAGTTCTCGCCTAGGTGCATACCGAGTATTCGGATAGTAGAGTTCCGTGTGATGGGTAGGTCACCGATGTACTGTTTAAAAGACTGCTTTTCTTCCTGTTTTCCAAAGGTAGACCTGCCACCATAAATGACGACAAACTCTGTTTTGTCTGGGGCAGTGTGTAAACCCGTTTCCGTGGCATAGGCATGAATAATGTCGAGAACTCTTCGTAAGTCGTCCTCCTGCTCCCCAATAGACCCTTGATGCGTCCACACGGTGACGTCATCGGCATACACCACGTGTTTCAGGCCCGGTACGTAGGCAAGGCGCTTTGGTAGCTGGTGCATTGCTATGTTAAGCAGGGTCGGAGCCCTGCTTAACCGAGCCCTGGGGGACGCCTACGTAGTTGGTTCGTATGGCACTGGCGTCGTGACCAACTTCGACTTGGTAGCTTCGCTCTTCAAGGAAACCCGCTATGGAGTTGTACATCTTCCCTCTAATGCCAAGGGCACGTGCTTTTATCATGATGGTGTTATATGGGCGGCCTCAAATACATTGCGTATATCCACTGCGACAACGGCTCGTGGGTGCACCGAATTAGAGTCGAGGGCGTCCTGTTTGAGGCGGCCTAGCACATCCTGTGTTGATAGCCCACGGCGAAATCCATACAGTGTAGGAGCCAAAAGTTCGCGATCTTCAAGGTACCACATCAAGCGTGTGTTGGCCATGCTCTGCATTACTTTACAGACACACGAGGTCAAAGGGATCGGATGGAGGTTGGATAAGGTATGTGGTGGTTTACCAGGCTTCGGAATGGGCTTGACCACCTAAATCTTCGAAGTGGAGGGCAGTATCCCGGTATCCCAGACTCGATTAGATTCTTTGAGAAGAGCGTGCTTCTACTCAAGAAGCAGATTGCGTAGATAAGCTACGCCCACCTCATCGACCCCTGGAGGACTACGTACGTTAGCACGCTGCAAGGCGTGCTCCAGCTCGATCATGGTGAAGGGGCTGTTAAGTGGTTCAATATCTTCAGAATGGGCATCCTTCTGGTATGTGGTGTCTGTGGGGCGTGACGTCGGCGGGAAAAACACTTCAGCGGCCTGTTCGACAAGTTCCTGAGCACTGATGCCTTCGCGGAGGGCCACACGAGCCGCGCCGTTGTTGGTCTTGCTCTGGCCGAGAAGAGAGTGCAGGATGGCCCAAACCTTGGACGTATGAGTCTGTCCATTGATGAATTCGCAAATTCCCATCCAGCGGTCTGATGCGAGCATCGTCGTATATTCTTCGACCAAGCGCTGTATTTTGAGCAACCGTGCTTTTTGGTGAGCAGCGCGACCAGACCGCCTGTACTGGGTGAGAATCCGGTGCCTTCTATTCCATAAGGTGAGCAGATGTCTATCAGGCTCTGGGTGGTCAGAGGGCACCCTTAAGTGTTTGGTGGCACTTCGCTTCGCTACGCATAGCTGTGATACCAGATGGTCAATGTTCTTGGCTGGAGACTGCTGCTGCAGTTACTCACGGTATTTGTCCCAGTGTGTTTTGTGGCTTAGCCGTGTAGTGGCGTGTGGCTTCATCTTCGGATTGGCATTGCCTGTGCGAAAGCGTATGAGGGTCGGAAAGTGGTCGCTCCTCATGCAATCGTCCAGCACCTCCCATCGAAAAAGCTGCGCACGAGTACTCCAGGTAAGATCTGGTGACGTGTCTACTTGGTGAACTGTCTGTCCCAGCCTCGTGTGTGCTTGAGGCATGTTGAGGAGTGTCAGCCCGAACTCTAAGGTATCTCCAAGGTATAGAGAGGGCACGGAGGCACCGACAGGCTGACAGGCTCACACTTGTCTTTTTTCACCCTGCAGCTACTCGCTGCCCTCATACCTGGTTCATCCCGTGGCGAGCCTTTCGTCCATGCTTCAGTGGCCGGCAAATTCGGTGAACCTGTTCCCGCCACACATTGCCCGGATCAATGCCATCACCAAATCTGCATCTGGAACGACATCCCATCGGTATCTTCGACTCACCACTGCGCAACCGCGACAGCTTCGACAGTGCCAGCAGCGGGACGCTTAAAGCCAAGCAATACGCTCTGGGCCGTCAGAGGGCACGGAGGCATCGACAGGATGACAGGCTCACACTTGTCTTTTTTCACCCTGCAGGTCAGTTACATTTCCAAACTGCCACTTCTTTGCTTTAAATCTAGTAATCGCTTCATTGTCGTGCTTCCGTGCCCAGAAGCCTTGAGTGACCCGTTCTGTGTCTTGTTTCTTTCACTGTGTGGTGACGTGGAAAGCAATCCTGGCCCATCCAAGGATGATGTCCTTGCTGAAGTACTTAAAGCCGTGAGGGACCTTAATGAAAGAACTATTAGAATGGAATCTGTGCATAATTCTATGTCGGAGACAATTCGTGAGCTGAAACAACAGCAAAAAATCGTTTCAGATGCAATATCTGACATCGATCAGAGACTGCAGCACGTGGAACGCCAGACGGCCATCCTTGATGAATGGAAACAGGATGTCAGCTTATTGAGCGACAAGACTGAAGGTGTAGTAACCGATACGAACACGCTTCGTGCGCGACTTGATAACACGGAAGATCGCTGACGTCGCGACAATCTGTTTTTTTTTCGGTGTACTGGATACTCCTACAGAAAATTCAATACAATCAGAGGAAAAAACGCTAGATTTGATAAATACCACTTTAAAAATCAGTTTAACTTGCGAAGACATTGTGCGCGCACATAGGATAGGTCGCTACACTCAACAAAAATCGCGGACGATAATAGTTAAGTTTTCCTCTTATAAAACCAAAGAACAAGTTTTATGTAAGCGTTCTCTTCTAAAAGGAAACAGCCTGACGGTGAGCGAAGACTTCTGTCAGGCAACGACAAATATGAGAAAGAAATTAACGGAATATGGTAAGGGACTGAATACACCCTACAGCCTTCGTTACAAAAGACTATTCGTGGGAGAAAGCTGTTACGGCTACGACCTAGATAACGATGTTGTTTACGAAATAACGTCACGAAACAGAAATTCCGACCCTCGAATTCTGCGCTCAGGTCCTGTCTTACAGAACTCGCGATAGCGAAACGCGAGGGGAGATGCTTGCACTTCATCGAAACATGTTATCTCTGTTGTATTCACTAATATTCGCAGTATATTTAATAAAAGGGACGAATTATGTTCTCTGGTTGATGACACTGATGCTGACATAATAGCGATAACTGAAACTTGGTTGACTAACACAAAAACAAACGAAGAATTGTTTCATTGCGTAAAAGATACGCTGTGTATCGGAATGCCCGTACAGACAGAATAGGGGGAGGTGTATTGCTTGCTGTTAGTAAAGATGTTGAGTGTTTTAATGTACCGATAATCACTGAAATTGAATCTATCTGGTGTTGTTTAACCATTCATTTCAAAAAAATTATCTTAGGCGTCTGCTACCGGCTACCCTGGCATAGTTCGTTTTGTGATCACCTGCATGACTGTCTAAATCAATTAACAGTAAGATTCCCTGGAGCAAAGATAATTCTTATGGGTGACTTTAACTTTCCTAACATAAATTGGTCGAGCACATGTCCCTTCTCTAACCTATCATCCAGTGAGGCTAATCAGTTTATCGCTATTTGTTCTGACTTTACCTTAGTACAAACGGTCGTTATTCCAACACGTGTAACAGACACAAAGTCATCATTACTTGATCTCGTGCTGACATCATCAGCTGATATTATATCCCCGATAACGCACTTACCTGGCCTTAGCGACCACGATACATTACATTTTACAATCACGATATCACTACCACTGAAACGTAAACGATTTAAGGAAATAAAAGATTATAAAAAGGCTAATTTCTCGGCAATAAACAACGAACTTGCTTCCTTTCTTGACACGTTTCTACTCTGCCATCTTGATCGTTCTGTTGAGACGAATTGGCGCCTTTTTAAAGAAAAAGTATCTGATCTAATAAATCGTTATATTCCAGTCCGACGTATATATTCAAATAGTAACGCACCGTGGTATAACAGACACCTTAGCAGACTAAGTAACAAAAAGAAACGCCTATTTCGTATCGCTAAACGGTCACTGAATACTGAACACTGGTTCTCATACAAATCTGCTGCCGCCACGCACTTTTCAAATTTACGGTCTGCCAAGTTTTCCTACTACAACGTTATCCTTCCCAAGCTACTGAAAACTAACAGTAAGGTATTCTGGAGCTCTATGAAAGGAGATAGCACTAGAAAGGTTACTTTAACTTCACTAACTGGGAAAGCAATCGCCGACCACGCATGTGCTGACGTGCTAAATGACACGTTCGTACAAGCCTTTTCGCCGTCTTCGCATGCTACTCCTCCCGAAATACAACTTAAAAAAAACCCCCACATGGATCCCATACCATTTAATAGTAACGGTATTAAATCCATTATAAATAAATTAGAATTAAAATCGTCATGTGGTGTTGATGGAATTAACATTAAATTTTTACACAGTACTAGTGAGTATTGTTCAATCATATTACAATGACTTTTTTCTCAGTCACTTCACAACGGCGCATTGCCTTTAGATTGGAAAACGGCTAAGATCATTCCGATTCATAAATCTGGTGATACGCATAACCCTTCTAATTATAGACCCATTAGTTTGACTTCAGTGCCCTGTAAGATAATGGAGCACGTAATTTATTCTCAGGTAATCAACCATCTTGAATCTAACAACTTCTTTACATCTAGCCAACATGGTTTTCGTAAAACATTCTCCTGCGATAACCAGCTTCTTTGCTTTACTGATGACTTGCATTCCAACTTGGACGCAGGCTTTCTTACGGACTGCATATTTCTTGATTTTGCTAAAGCTTTTGACAAAGTACACCACACATTGCTGCTATGTAAACTCAGAGCACTAAAGATTGATAGTAATGTAATTAATTGGATACAAGCATTTCTAACACACCGCATGCAATTTGTAAACGCCAATGAAGATAATTCAACTCTAACACCCATCAAATGTGGCGTTCCACAAGGGTCTGTGCTTGGACTGCTGTTGTTTTTGATCTACGTTAACGATTTACCTGATAACATTTCGTCTAAAATTTGTCTTTTTGCAGATGACTGCGTAATATATCGTAAAATTACTAATGACGCTAATATTTCATCTCTTAAGGACGATTTAAACACACTGCATAACTGGACTATAAAATGGTGCATGCAGCTTAACGTCAAGAAATGTAAATCGATGCGAATATCCTGTACTAATGAAGCTTGTCCGGCCTACTTACTTGATAATATTCCTTTAGAGAGCGTAAGCAACTACAAATATCTCGGCGTCCATATAACCTATAACTTATCCTGGAAGTACCATATCGACTTTATACCAAGCAAAGCTAATCGCACACTTGGATATCTTCGCAGAAACTTCTCGCTCGCACTATTATCACTCAAACATTTGTTATACACGACGTATGTCCGTCCACAGTTGGAATATGCCTCATTAGTATGGGACCCACATCATGCCATCTTAATTAACTGCCTTGAAGGTGTCCAGAATCGCTCTGCTTGGTTTATACTAGCTAATTACCATCGTACGGCAAGCGTAACACAAATGAAGTCTGCACTTAACCTACCTTCGCTGTTAACCCGCAGGAAACAATCGCGCCTATGCTTATTTCATAAGATTTACTACCAGAACGCTGGGCTTCGGTCAGCATGGATTAATCCAGCACCATTGATATACTCACGTAGAGATCATACGCATAAGGTACATGTGCCTCGCTCTAACACACTAACACATTCGCAATCCTTTTTACCCAAAACATGCAACGAATGGAACGGCCTGCCAGCATCCATTGTTAGTATAAGTAATCCTGTTCAATTTAGAAACGCTTTAGTTAACTCCATTTAAATCATGAAACTTGTATTCAATATATCATATCTTTTCATTGTATAAATACTATATTTGCAACTTAACTATGTATGTATTGACCTATCATTGCCAATTTATTTTTTTGAAAAGTGTATCAAGAGATTTTTATGGTGAACTACCACTATTTTTGTCTATAATGTGTAAATCAGTGAGCGAGCATAATTTATCATTGTTACTTATACTGTGCATTTTCTGTACATCAATTTTACCTCCTTGATGTTGCCTCTCCCCTCTATAATGTATGCTTACTCTGAGTGTACTGTAAATAAATAAATAAATAAATAAATAAAAAAATAAATAAATCTTGCATGATGCGCCGACCGCGTGGGCTGCATTTCTTGTATCCCTAGGCGATGTGCTGAGCGTTAAAGTTTCCGCACAACAATATGATGTCTTGCGGATAAATCTTCTTAAAGTGGGAGATGAAGCTGAGTTGAACGAGTGCCCTAGTGGCCTTATTCCTTGTGTTCTCGGGAACCACGTAAACGCAAAAGATGAACATTGTACGCTGTGATGAGACTTCTAACCGGCAACCGACAAAGCTAAGAGTAGCGCTGCACCACAGTTGCGTGTCTAATTGCACGTGTGTAGTTCCCCGTAGCACGTACAATGCTGTCTTCGTTAGTTCAGCGACTTCTACAGGTGGGGCGTAGCCGTCATAGCCGATTAGGCTCAGCAGAGGGCCGTTGACGTCTTGAAGGGCAATGACCAAGGGACTGGTGTTGTCTCGCTTGCTGGAGAACCGGGTGATGATGTCAGCCCTCTTGTTACGAAGAGAACGACATTTCCACTGCAGTACAGTTGCCCATGGTGATGATTTAGATGAGCTAGACATGGTGAGGCTGTGTTGTTTCAGCAGCAATGAAGCTTGGTGGTACCCAAGGCGTACGCATTGCTGGTGCTCCTGGGGGCGTCGGAGGAGTTGTGCCAAAAGGGAGAGTGCCGGAAAGCATGATACACTCCATGATGATGTGGACGCATGTTTAAACGGCCCTGTTAATAAGCTGTTGGACGCTTTGATGGATGGACTTCTCTATTTGCGCCATGCGATTTTCAGGACGCCGCTCGAGATCGTGAAGTGCCGTTGGGGCGGGAAGATATGGATTGTCGCTGGGAGGTGTAAGCACCGTTAACTGAGCTGGGTCACTGCGCGTATGCTGCGGCACTCCATCTGAAGCAGGCTGCAGCGCGGAGGACGAGAGTGTTGAGGTTGAGGGAAGCGCTGTACTATTGCTGGAACTGATTGTTAGGTGCGCGTTCGCTTGTCTAACTACATCCGCGAAGGTGACTTTTCGGCTGGCTTCTGACTGTGCAGCTGGGGGTACCGGCGGCCCGGTGTAGAAATTGTGGTGCGTTGCCTTTAGCATGGGTCCAGAAGAATTTTGTTCAGTTCCGCTTTCGGGACAGCGGTGCTGACGCCCCTCTGTCTGCCATTTCCTACGTGGCCTTTGGGCAGCCGGCTTGCGCTTTTGTTAAATTTTCTTGTTGACTTGTCATCTTTTTGGGCAGTTAGTGGCTTTGGCCAAGTGAGAACCACCACAGTTACGGCACTTCGGTTCTGCGTTCGGGCACTGTGTTTCCGCTTCGTGTTGCCGCAGACCGCAAGTAGAGCATCTCGCTGCCATAGTGTTGGGGCATTGCTCCTTGTGGTGCCCGATCGTGCGACATATGTCACAAACGGCCAGTCGTGCACGGTACGGAAAGACACGGATAGTAAATGACCGCAGGCCGACCTTTTAAGGTAGGCTGTTACCTTCAAATGTGGCCATGGCAGTACCTTTGTCACCAAGTGGGCGTGCTTGCAGGATTTTGCACTTGCGGCAGTGCAAGGAGTTCATTAGTTCCTCAGAAGTCAGGTCCCCAGCATTTTAATAATGCCTCAGATTTGATTGGGATCAATGGCTTCGTATGCTTGAAAGGGCACATCCTGTCTACGGATTGGCAGGGACACTATTGCGAGAAGTGCGTTGCGCACCTCGGGTGCGGCCGCGTCGGCAAGCTGATTGCTCTGAGTACAGAGCTGATTGCTCTGACTTAAGTAGCGAACCAAGAACTCCGGTATTTGGTGTTCCTTAGAGAGACTGAGATGAGCCGAAATGTGGCGCGTTATGACTTTGTCTAAACGTATGAACTGCTCATCCATAATGCGGCACGGCTGCTTAGGCCGAACGATGATGGTGTGTTGATGTTTACGCGGGGCACCTGAGCTCGGCGTCGCCGCTTCCGTCGTACGGTACCGTTTTGTTCGTCCAGAACGAGCTGGTACCCAGTTGTCCTCTTCGTCATGGCGACTAACGGGAGTAGGATTACCCCTTGCACAGGGGTAAGTAATCCCTGGGTATACTCGTGTACTGTCGTTCGGGCGTCGGCATGAGCGAGCATCGCGCACGTTTTTCTCAATTCGGTGCGGTAGAAATGAAGCGAGCTTGGTAAAAGGTATTCGCAGACTGGCCTTCAGTGCCGTGCTGTTCCTCTAGGTCCATGAGTGGGGCGAAGGAGTTGGTGTCCGGCAGCAGCAGCACCCTTGAAGGTATAACAGCGGCGGTCGAGTTCTTCGTTAAAGTCAGCGGCGCAAGCGAGGCAGCCTGGTTGTCCGGAGCCTGTGGGTCCATATCATCAGGCAGTGGTACATCGTTAGAGAGCACGGGCTGCTCCGGCGAGGCCATAAAAGAACGAAACTTGGACGAGCAGCGATGGCCGCCGGCAGCAGGCGGGGTTGTGGTGTCGTTGGCGGGTTCAGATAACAGCGCGCCAGACAGCTGTTACTGCGAGCGGGAGATAATGTGCCTTGTGTCGCCGTGATCCTCTGGATGTGAAGCGTCGATTGATGTAATCCATCCAAGGGCAAATTCTGATTAACGGGTCAAAACCGATGTTGAAAGCGGGAGCCGATCTTACTACATGTTCTGCGGTGCTTCTTCTTCTTCCTCCTGACGATGCGACGAAACTGAACACCATATCCTTTCTGAGTGATTTTGCGAACTTGTGGTACCACAACCACAAACGTGGCAAATCAACTTGGATACAGTTCAAGACTAAATTCACAGAGGTGTTTGGGCGGCCTGCAGTTCACAAGCTTCGCGCCCACAACGTCTGCGAGAACCAGCGCAGTAGAGCTGCGATATACTGGCTAGCTACATCGAGGAAGTGATGGATCCGTGCTAGCGTGTTGATGCGATGTCTATGGAAAGCGTAGATCAGGCATATCTTAAAGGGGGTTGACGACGATTCCTTTCAGATGCTGCTGGAAAAGGGCCGCCACACCATTTCTCAAGTAGTGACGCTCTCTCACAGCTATGATGAGATGCAGCAGCAGCGGCTCGGCACCCGCAATTCACTGATAGTATCTCTATCTGTCTCGACGGTTGCCGTTGATGGCTGTTCGTTGATGGTGCAGATGAAGCTGTTTGTTCGCGAAGTGGCCCGCCAACATTCATTGGTGCCTCTGAGACAAGAGACGTCCTCCTCTTCGTTGACGTCCACGCTGCAGCTCGCAATCTAGGATGATGTCTGTGAGTGCATTCCCCTTGCCTTTAACAACACACTCAGCTATGCGCAGGTTGCCATGATGCCCGCAGCAGCGACTCACGCCGTGTTTCATGCACCAATGCGGACATAACTGTCTACCGCCAGGTTAGTGGCACAGTACCCTTGTATGCGAAACCTGCCGCATGCACCCGCCGCTTACATCGCCGCTTTAGACACTGTGTCTTCGAGTTCTTCACCACACCCTTTTACGGCATCAATCGAGCGTAACCTTAATCTAACGTAGACGAGCTTCCTCGTCTTCTTATTCAATTCAGCTCTTCATCTGATTGCCACGCTACTTCCTTGGGCCAAGCGACAGCTGTGTCGCACACTATCGACACGGGCTGTCACGTGCCTCTGCCGCAGCGGCCTTGCCGGGTTTCGGACACAGAAAGGTGGGCTTTCATGAGCAGATGACCGACATGCTCACTCCAGACGTTATTGCGCAATCAAGCAGACCGTCGATATCCCAAACCATTCTTGTTAAAAAGAAGAATGGTTACATCCGGTTTTGCGTCGATTATCGTCGTTTAAATAAGGTCACGTGAAAAGAGGTGTACCCCTTATCGCAAATAGGCGACGCACTTGACTGCTTACAAGGGGCCACATTTCTTTTCCATATATCTTCGTTCTGGATGCTAGGAAGTTCCGATGGCCGAAGCTGATCGCTGTAAGACCACATTTGTTGCACCCGACGGCTTGCATAAATTTAATGTCATGTCGTTCGGAGTTTGCAATGCGCCGGCCACAGAAGATCATGAACACTATTTTGCGTGGCCTAAAGCGCCAAACGTGCCTCTGGTATTTCAACGACGCTGTGGTGTTTGCGCCCGACTTTCAGATACATCTTAAACGATTGAAAGATGCTTTCACCGAGCTTGCGCAAGCTGAGCTGGAGCTTAATTTAGAGAAGTCTTTTTTTCGGTTCAACACAATTAAATGTATTGGGCAATGTTGTTTCCAATCTAGTCGTACTTCCTGATTCCGTTAAGCTCTACGCTGTTGCCGAATTTCCAAGCCAACGACACTTAAGGCTCGCGTAACTCATCAGCCTGCGCTCATATTTTTTCCGTTTTGTGCGAAATTTCGCTAGTATCTTTACCAACGGACGAACACCGCTGCTGGCGGCTCAGATTCTAGGCCAGAGGCTACAAGAATACCATCAAATCACGCTGACGCCGGGCCACGCGGGTCTGGAGGGGAACGAAAGGGCGAACGCTCTAGCTCGAGCGCTAATCAACCGAGCGGGGCAAGACCAATCGTCTCATCAATCCCCAACCTTTACCTTCATGCCCCTGTCGTTCAACTACTGCGACCGACTCGAGATCCAGCGACTCGACCGCAGGATTTATCTTCCGCCTCACAGAAAGCTCAGCACTGAAGATGCCGTAGCTCTCCGACTTATTCAGACCAACACAGTTCCAAACCTACACAGATACAGTAAAATCTTCCCACATACATATCGCGGCATCTGCCCCTGGTGCGGCGACACAAGGCCTAAGCTCTTTCACATATCGGGGGGTGCGGGGGTTTCCTGTGATAAAGTGACCTAGGTAAACGTACTCCTTCAGACTCTAGAGGCTGACTGGCGATCCTGAACTCTTGTTTCCTTGTCCGCTATTTATCATTATCTTTGACTTCTGCATATTAATCTTCAACCCCTTTCTTGCACTTTCTTTGTTAAGGTTCTCAGTCATTTGTTGTAACTCCTCTCCACTGTTGCTGAACAGAACAATCTTATCTGCAAACCGAAGGTTGCTTAGATATTTGCCGTTGATCCTTACTCTTAAGCCTTCCCAGTTTAATAGCTTGAATACTTCTTCCAAGCACGCGGTGAAGGTCATTGGAGAGATTGTCTCTCCATGTCGGACTCCTTGCTTTATAGGTATCTTCCTACTTTTCTTTTGTTAAATTAAGGTAGCTGTGGAATCTCTGTGGGTATTTTCCAAGATATTTATGTAGGTGGCCTGTACTCCTTTATTACGTAATGCGTTCACGATTGCTGGTGTCTCTACTTAATGAAATGTATTTTCGTAACATCTGAAACCCATATGGAGAGGCTGATTGTGTTCTGCGGATCTCTTGATTACCTGATAATTGACATGGACGTAATCCATCGTAGAGTATCCCTTCCTGAGGCCAGCCTGTTCCCTTGGTTGACTTATGTCCAGTGATGCCCTTATTGTATTGGAAATTATCTTGGTCAATATCTTAAATACTACTGGGAGTAAGTTCATGGGCCTATAATTTTTCAGCTCTTGAACGTCTCTTATTGTAGATTAGTACAATGGTTGTATTCTTGCAGTCCTCTGCGACTATTGAAGTCAATAATCAACTCATATAGGGAGCCACTTGTTTTTGAAGCATTATGTCTCCTCCATCTTTGATTAAATCGACTGTTATTCCTTCTTCTCCTTTCGATTTTCACCGTTTCATGTCATGCAAGCCCCTTCTAGCCTCATCGCTAGTTATAAAAGGAGTCTCTGCGAGTTGTTCATTACTGCTTCAAATGGAGATATTGTGGCTCCTCTGGATACTATATAGGTCAGTATGGAATTCTTCCGCTGATTTGACTATACCTTGCTGATTATATTGCCCTGCTTATCTTTAAGTGCATACAACTTCGTTTGTCCTATGCCAATTTTCCTTGTTACTGATTTCATGCTGCGTCCATTTTTGCCGCTTAATCAGTATTTCTGACGTTCTAATTTCGGATATCCTTTATACACTCCTTGTTGATGATTTTTCACAGTTCCGCGATGTCAGTCTGATTGCTTGAGTTGGACAATTTCATTCTTTTTTGTTTCTTTATTTGGTCCTTTGTTACTTGGGAGAGCTTACCTACTGGTTGCCTTGGTGCCTCATCTGCCACTTCCATTCCTGCCTCTGAAGGCAGCCTATTTACGGTTTCATTAATTACATCTATGCCATCTTCATCTTTCTGTTCTCAGGCTGCATATTTTATTGCAAGTAGCAGCCTGAACTGGTCTGCTTTTACCCTTACTGCATCTAGGTTGGCCTCTTTCTTCTTGACCAATTTTACTCCTTCTCTCTTAAATTGAGGTGAATTCTAGACCTCATGAATCTATAATCACTGCACTTAACTCTACCTAACACTTCAGCATCCTTGACTATGCTCGGCTCGACAGAAAGTATGAAACCTATTTCATTTCTTGTTTCTCCTTTATGGCTTTTCCATGCTCAGTGTCTGTTGCTACGCTACCTGAAGAAGGTATTCATTATTCAGTGCTTATTCCTTTGCTGCGAATTCTGCCAACATCACTCCTCTAGTGTTGCTAGAATTGATGCCGTAGTTGCCGACAGCTTGTTCACCAGCCTGCTTTTTTCCCACTTTTTGATTGAAGTCTCTCATGACTACAGTAAACAGCTCTCTTTTTTGTCATCGCTTATTCGACATCTCCATAAAACAATTCTACTTTTCATCATCAAGGCTGGATGTTGGAGGTAGTACTAAAGTACTACATTAATCTATACTCTTATTAAGTTTGATTGCAACTACTGCTACCCTCTTATTAACACTGTAGAATTCGCCATTGTTGCCCACTATGTGCTTATCGATTGGGAATCCTACTCCGTATTGCTTCTTACCTGGGAGACCTCTATAGCAGAGAACATGGCCGCTAGTCAGCACTGTGTAAACCTATCCCGTTCTTCTAATCTCATTAAGGCCAATGATATCCCAAACAATGCCTCATAGTTCTTCAGAGTCCTGCTAAGCTAGCCTCACTCGACAGAGTTCGGGTGTTAAAAATTGTCAGGGTCACTTTTCATTGGCTGCCTGTCCAGGTACAAAGATTCTTAGCACCCTCTACTGCGTTATAGGTCCGACTGCTGCCATGGTCAGGTACTCCCCTGCTGCTGATGACAGAGGGCCAATGGATAATCGAAAGGGTCATTTGGGAGGGAGAGCAGAATATTGCACCAGGAAGGCCAATTGCTGTTCTGGTGAGGGAGTGTGTTTTGTTGAAGCTTTGTGGGCCTTGTGCTTCTCTTGTGGAACGCATCTCGCCCGACTCTGTGCTTTTCTGGACTTCTCACTACACTTGCGAGTCTACCGCCCCATACATCGCGGTGATGGATGTACAGCACCTCGAGGACCCTCACGGTGCCCATTCACTCGCAGACATCAGTTCGAGGAAGCGAGGTAATACATCGAGTGATAGCGAGAACACAGAGCTGTACTTCGCATCAGGTGACGAGTACTCGGAAGACAGCTTTCAACCTGTCCAGTACCGCAAGGCCAAACGAAGAATTCTCAACGCATCTTCGGGGTCCAGCTCGAACACCGTGTAAACTGCGCCTCAACAAAAACTCACTCCATCCTGTTTGTGCCACAGAACGCTAATGACGACCTACGCGTCCCCAACAGGCAAGCACTCTTCGTATATCTAGAAACCACCGTGCCGAACGAGATCAAGGATGTCAGGATTCACACAAGGCGAAACATCCTGGCGATCGATGTGATGAAGCCGAGTGTGCTGAACATGCAACATGTAACGCAGCTGGGTAACGTCAAGGTCTGCTCCATCATGCGAGCGTATGGTGCCCCAATTGACAACGAAATATCTAACGCAATCCTCCGAGTTCTCATAAAACCAGCAAGTAAACATAACGTTATTGTTCATGTTGGTCGCCTCCGTAACGCACGTTGTGTGAGGATAGCGTTCATAGCTGACTGGCTTCCATCCTACGTGCAACTTGGCCACTTTCACCACCAGGCTCGACCATTTATTCCAAGACCAATGCAATGCTTCAATTGTCAGAAGATTGGCAACGTGAATGGTATTTGCAGAATTTGCGCCGTGTGCCCTCGATGCGCCGAACCACACTCGGAAGACAACTGCAGCGCAGTCACGTTGAAGTGTCCTGCGCTTCTTCCAAAGACCATCCCCAGATCAAGAAAGAGATCGCCATCCTTAAACAAATGGTTAGAGACAACTCTACCCACAAAGAGGCCGCGGTGAAAGTGCGGCATAGATGACGTCAACGTCGAAGGACTTCACAACGGGGAATATCAACTCTACAAGACAAGTCAACGCGTCAAGCAACACAATCAGCAGAAGCTTCCAGCACCCCAAACACCAATGTATGAAGGAAGAAAACTACCAGATCTCTCTCTAGAAAGGAATGACCACCACTTCCGCGTACGCGACCGGTAGAAGACCCACAGAAGAAGCCGCCCCCAGTACAGCAAGATGCTGTATCCGAGGAGTCGCGGAAAACCGATGAGTCGCGGAAAACCGACGCATTTAATGAATGCCATTCACGTGTTGCTAAACAACATACATACACCGTCTGCCAGAAGTGGGCTTCAAGTACTCGACGCTCTGAGTCCGGTGCTAGCAACCCTTTAGTAGATCATGGCTCACCAGCCACTGTCTTTCACGGTTGAGGACCGACAAACAGCTATTTTTCAGTGGAGCCCCCGCCGACTCAAAGCGAGCATTCCGGATTTCCGTCGCTTCCTGTTTGCCAATATGTTTCCCATTATCGTCATTTTCGAGCCGAACTTATCGAACCAGATCAGGCTTTCTGGATATGAATCGTTCCTGTCGTCAACTGTTGGTGAAAACAGTAAGGTTTTTGTGTTTATTCGCCGTGACCTCACTTACATTCATGAGCCTGTGCCACCTAACGACGATAATCAATATATCTGCCTAACAGTAAGGAAAAAGGAATTTTGCCTTTACTTTTGGGGCGCCTACCTATCTCCGTCAAGTCGAGTTGGTCATAAAAGACTACGAGACATCCTTTCCTCAACTCCTGATCCCTGGGTCATTATTGGAGATTTCAACGCCCATCAGACACTCTGGGGAAGTTCGAAGTTCGACGCGAGAGGCAGAGCTTTGATATCTTTTGCCTCCAGTAATGAACTTTCGCTGCTCAATGATGGAAGTCCTACGTTTCTTCGTGGCTCCACATACAGCAGCTGTCTTGACTTCGCTTTTCTCTCACGAAGTCTTGTCAGGCGTGCTGGGTGATTTGGGGACATAGAGACGCACGGAAGCGACCATATCCCCACGTAAGTCAAGGTCATAGGATTATATCCCTCCAAAATACGGTATACGATCCAAATGTGCACTGGACTAAATTTTACTCTGTCATGGAAGAACACTGCGAAGCCAATCGGTCTTTCGACTTGGAAGAGGCAATCAAGAGTGCGGGACAAGATACTGTGTGTACTCTCACATGCGCTTCGAGACTGACGATATTTGATGTGGAACCAAGACGACATCGAACAATTCGATGACGTGCTGAACAAAGGTGCCCACGCGCGAAGGCAATGGACGATTTACGGACCGCCAGACGCACGCGAAAGAAGATCCAGGGCCGGTTAGACAAGCTCGAATAGCAACGTTGGACTGCCTTCTGTGAGTCGCAAAATCCACGCAAGCCTTTATCACAACTATGGAGAACGGTGCAAGGTCTCTGGACACCTCCACCCCCCCCCCCCCCCCATACAGCGGTTCCTATTCAAGGGTCTAGCCCTCTCTCAAAAGAGATAGGAGATTGACGTGGCAGAGAAGTTCTGCGCCAGATTTTCCGGCCAACTCACAGCTCCCAACATTCCACCGCCTTAGAGTAGTTGTCCGCCACCACGTGATCACCACCTGCATCTACCAGTCTCAAGCCACGAACTTAAGGCAGCATTAGTTTTGTGTGGCCGTAATTAGCGCCAGGACCCGATGGAATTTGCTACTGAGCTCTGTGTGACTTGGTTGAGCGAGAGAAAATTATTTTTCTTGAGCTCTACAACGAATCTTCGCGAGATGATGCGCTACCCATAAGCTGGAAGACAAGGCGCCTAGATCTACTGCTGAAGCCTGGCAAGTCGCCGTAGGAACTCTCATCATAATGCCCTGTCCCTTTGGCAAGTTATGTAGGCAAAATAATGAAGAGGATGCTCCTAGCACGCCTGGAGTGGTACTTGGAGAACTACACCTACCCGGATGCCATGGGCTTTTGACGTGGTCGATCATCGATCGATAACGTCGTCGATCTGGTCACTACGCTCAGCATGAGAAATGGCTTGAGCGTATCTGCACTTCTTTGTTCCTCGACGGCAGAGGGGCGTATGACAACGCATGAAGCCATTCTCTCTGCTCACAAAAAGGTAGGAATTGGCGGTCGGATGTTTCAATGGATACGTAGCTACTTCTCCATACGATCCTTTTTTTTGTAAGCACCTAGTAAGGCCACAATTCTCTGCATTGTAGCTACCGCGGCGTCCTTCAGAGCGCTGTACTTAGCCCTGTGTTATTTATTCTAACCCTAATCGCTCTCCTTGAGCACGTGCCAAGCGCAGTCAGGCTATAAATATATGCGGATGACATATGCATATAGACGTCTGCAGTAACGCCTACAGTTGCGAGCTAGAATTCAGGGAGCTGCCATCCCAACTGCTATCTACCTCCATATTTGAGGCCTGGAAATTTCCTCCGAGAAATGCGCACTAGTGCCATTTACGCGCAAACCAATGAAACTGCAGCGTAATGACAAGTGGCGAAAGAATGCGATATGTTCGATTTTACAAGTTTCTAGGTGTCATAATCGACACGGACTTGTCATGGAGTCCTCACGTATCACACGGGAAAAAAGGGTTGACAGGAATCTGCCACCTGCGGAAGTTTTTCACTGGCAAGACTTGGGGAATGTCGACAAATGTTAAGCTACAATTATACAGGGTGTTTTTTTTTCGGCTTTCTGCGGTACAGCTGGCCAGCAATAACAAACACAGGCAATACGAATCTACGCACAATACAAAGTGTTCGGGCTCAAGCGCTCTGGATCTTATAGGCCTGCCTCAGAGTGCATCAACAGTGGCGACTATTGCAATCGCTAGAGTACACTTTGTCAAGACCCACATTGAAATTGAAGCGCTGAGGACCCATATAGGGCATCTTTTTAGGGCCGCTCGCCACCACCCAGCCTCTCTACCAGGGGACAAGCCACGCACCTCGTTCAGTCAAACGATAACTGCACATGGTGAATCATTGCCAGCTTGTTTCACTCCTAATGCGAGGCCTTCGAGTCCTCTATGGTGTATCGCTCATCCAAAAATAATAAAGCTGACAATACCTGGCATCACGAAAGAAGCTGACCTATCATCACCAGCCCTTAAGCAGCTCACGCTACTATTTTTGTACGAGAACTACCGTGACTCTACGCATATCTACACTGATGGATCTGTCCTGCCAAACAGCTCCGTGGCGGCAATCGTTATACCACTGAAAGTTGCAACAATCAACTTTAAGACGACTCACGCGACAACATCGACGGCAGCAGAGCTCGCAGCGCTCTTTACTTCCCTAAATTACATCGGTGATGAATCGCCACACAAGTGGACGATATTCTGCGATTCAAAGGCGGCACTGCAGACTCTGCTGTCACCTTTACGGCCCGAACCACACGAAAAGCTAATATATCACATTACAGAGACGCTACACCATATAAGTGATGCAGGCCATAAAATAACTTTCCAATGGCTTCCAAGTCCCTGCGGGATTATCGGCAATGAACGGGCTGATCACACTGCCCGATCAGCCCATACAGAGGAGCACCACGTACGAATTCCACTTTCTGGAACTGACACAGCGCGGAAGCTCCGCCTGCTGGTTCGGCAGTGCACCACGTCGCACTGCAATGAGCCACATTTAGGAAATTCTCGACTGTACTCCCTTGATCCCACATCAAGTCTTCGAGCACCACCACCGCTTCGCCGTGGAGACGCCACGCTTCTTCATCGGCTGTGGTTGGGAGTTGTCTTTACCAAAGCTTAAGCGTTCCGCATAGAGATGACCGACACCGCAACCTGTGACCACTGCGGCCATGACGAATCTATTTACAATATTTTTTGCGCTTGCCCGCAGTACAGTCCACAGAGGGAATGCCTTCGCCAGGAACTTGACCAGCTGGACGATGAACCGCTATCGAACAAAAGAATTCTGCACCATCGAAAGGACTTAACGTCACAGAAGATGGCCATGCAACCGCTATTGCGTTTTTTGTGATCTACCTGCCTTTGTGAACGTGTTTAACTGGAACGCCTTTTGTGTGTGTGTGTCTTCGTGTGTGCGCATTGTTTTTTAACGCTTTCCGCTCTGTGCTCTTTCTAACCCCTATCTCCCATCCCCCGTGTAGGGCAGCAAACCGCAGGCTGATATCTGGTTAACCTCCCTGCCTTTCATCTTCATCTCCCTCTTTCTCTTGTGGGCCGTCCTAATTTGGTTGCACCTGGATTAGTGTAGCCGAACACGCTCTCGGCATCTTTTGCCGGTCTCAAGCGCCACTCTAAGCCAGGAGATGTAGCGCACTGGAGGTGAACTTCGAGATTACCATCCAGGATTAAAGAAAATCTTTTTTCGTACGAGCATTCTGACTGTGGCAGGCGAGCAACCGACATAGCTCAGTCAGATAATCCTGTAGGTGGCGAGGCTACCTTATCACGCAGAAATCCATCCAAGAGGGCCTTATATGCCTTAATGATCCTTTGATTTATTCACCCTTAGGTGGCGGAGTATAGTGTCATTAATCAATGATTCTAATACCGTGATTCCGCAATCTCACCTAAGTATGAAGCCATGAACGCAACTATGTACACGATATATTTTTGGCGAACTTGAGCAGCACTTAGAACTGTGGGAAAAAATAGGAAGAAAAAGGAGAACTGTTTCAGCTCCTACCGGGAAACCCCGCGTCACCTTTGTGACACGGGTTGACGCGGGGGTGACACCCGTCCGCTTATTGTCGCGGCTGCCTGCCTCTGGCCGTGTTTTCGCGGCCGTTTTCTGGCCTTGTTTTGATATATACCGAAACTTTCATTCCTGGGAAATACTAAGAGTGACAAGACGGGCCACCAGAACAATATGGTTTGGAGCCGCGCATAAAATAGGCGACGTTGGCAGCGGCTAAGTGTCTTCGACGTTTTTACAGGTTTATACAGCGCTTACACCAGAGCTAATGAGAAGAAACAAACGGTGGAACGGGCCCGTTAGCTTACCGCGAACGCTTCAGCCCCAGACGCTAGCAAGTCAGTAATATTATGCCTACTTTAAGCTACAGTAAGGCCGTCTGCGATCAGTCAGAAGATGGTTTGCACAATTTGCGGGCGGAAGCAATTGACGGCCCTGTCAACGCCGCACTCGCATACAATGTACGGGAACAGAAACAAAAACACGCAAGAACAAATAAGTGCAAATGTCGAAGGAAAAAAATGGACGTAAATACGACCGTTCTGGCGTGACGAAAACCTGTGTGTGAACTTTACAAGGGGTGTGGCTACGTGCTTTTTCCTTATTCTTTGCGCGAATACTGTGAAGCGTTCTGGTCATTTTTCTCCGTTCCTTTTGTTCGGAAATTTTGCATCATATGATCATAATTTTGCAATATATCCTTTGAAGCTCTAGATAAGGCTTAGCGAGTTGGCGACCTAGTCACCGTGAACTATATTCGCCGAAACAGAGGTTTTCGGAGCCGCGTCAGTGTCATATGCATTCATTGTGAACGGAGACAGCAATGGACGCGTGATCACGCGATCAAGCATGGCAACGTTCATGGGATTGTCGTGAAAAGGGTCAATAACGATCGCCGTTTCCACCCGACATCGACAGCGTTTCGCACT
This sequence comes from Dermacentor andersoni, assembly GCF_023375885.2. Taxonomy (NCBI): domain Eukaryota; kingdom Metazoa; phylum Arthropoda; class Arachnida; order Ixodida; family Ixodidae; genus Dermacentor; species Dermacentor andersoni. The sequence goes on from NC_092821.1 coordinate 54,050,903, forward strand.
TGATGTCCTCTCACTGTTACTTTTGCCCATCACCGGCTAGGGTTGAGAGCAGGAAAATGATCCATGGTTAGCCGCTCTTTTGAACATTCTAATGAATCCTGCCCGGCTACCGGTGTCTCGCGCCCTCTGCCATCATCATCATATTTCGCAATTCGACATAAACTTCTTTACCACCGAAATTGTACCACCGAGTTGTTTCTAGTGGTCCCGCGGCAACTCTATTGATATCTGTGCTTAATTTCATGCCGATCCGCAGTTATGGCCATGGCGGTGTGTCGAAGACAAACGCACGACTTCGACTTTGATTTTTCTGGCGGGGCATATAGAATTCCATCAGCAAGTACGTCCGCTCATGCCCTGATTGCCACCATCGCTAATTGGTTTCCCATCCACCCCCTCCGTTGCAATGACTTCCATGTCGAGCCGGCCCCTTTTAACTTGTCGGGACTGATTTACATGGTCCTCTCCCATGTACGGATCCTGGCAACCATTGGGTCATAGTCGCAGTTGGTGACCTGACACGACATTCGTAAACCACTGCCTTCCCAGCAGCCACAGCGCACGACGTCGCTGCCTTCAACGTCGATCACCTCATTCGGTACGCCACGGCGCTCCTCGTGAAGTCTTGAGTGACCAAGGGCGCACGTTTCTTCATCATGCAGTATCTCCTTCACCAAGACAACATTACAAGTAGCAGCACCACTGCCTATTACCCCCAGACCAGTGGTTGGACGGAATGGCTCAACGTACTCTCGGCTATATGCTGTCTATGTATGTCGCCTCTGATCATTAATTGGGACCTTGTTCTCCCTTCGTGACGTACGTCTACAACAGCGCCAAGGAAACCGTTTTTCCTTCTTTACGGCGGTGAACATTCAGGTACCATCGAAACCATTTTTCCATATCATCCGGATGCTCCAGAGCGCGCTCCGGTTTCCATCGTACGCTAAGCACCGACTAATGTCGGCAGCTCGCCCGCTCGCTCCTTACCGCAGACTAATCCTGTCAAAAGCTTTCGACATGACGATGGCTGACCTGCTCCTACCTTCCCGCCTGAATCCCTTTTATGGCTCTGGATCGCACGGACGGGTCCTGGCTTCTCTTTCACAGTACTAAAGAAATTTGATGGTCCTTATCGAAACAGTGCCCAAATTTCGCCCGTCAACTACATCGTCGAGCCAGTGATGCTCCCGAGTGACCACAATCGCCAGGGAAGTCAAATGGTTAATGTAGACGGGCTCAAGCCTTATTTCGGGTCCATTGTTTTGTCGTCGCCGTAGATCGCCAGTATGGCTCTTTTCTGCCCCCGGGAGGCACTTGTAAGGAAGAGTGCCATTGGTAAGTCCCGTCGCCGTCACGTGTCTTGGAGCCAAAAAAAGATAAGCACGGTAGAAAGCGCTGTCGCACTGGCGTATCGCGCGGCCACTTCGCCGATCTAGCTGAGCTATCTTTGCGGCAGTTGTGTTTCTGGTTGACATTTTACGAGTCCAATAAACCTCGTCCCAACTGTTTTACTTATTTGGCATTTACCTCCTTCAATGACACCCAGAAAAACAGCGAAGTAACTATTCCATCTCTACAATTTCCCTTCTACTGCTGAGTCTCCACGGCTACATCGATTTGAAGTAAACATTTACGTTACTCGTTGTCTTTCGTCTGCAGTAGCTTTGGAGACCTTTCCCGTAGTTCCTGCAAACGGGTAAGTCTGGCCTAAGGTTGTCGAGTGCACGACGTACGCGCTGCGCTTCGGCTCTGGTTCTTTTTCTGGCGGCAACGCTTGGTCAGTGCAGTGCCAATAGGAACAGTGGGTATAGTGCACTTCAGAATTAGCCTGAGGAATGATGGCTGAAAAATTCAAAGCCATTCCACCCTGCGAATCTGGATTACAAATGGAGCTGCAAAAATCATGGTAATACATGTTCGCAATCAGCGATAGGTCGTTTTCAAAACACTAGCGGTCAGAAACACAACTGAAGCCCAGCTTTTTGCCCACGAAGTCTCGGCGGAATCCCGCATCCGCCCAAAGGTATCAGCCTTCTGAATATGGTACCTCCGTCGTTGCACTGCATTAATCGCTTCGCGATCTGCGGGGCTTTCCGCTCGAGCCGGCCGCTTACCGGCAGCCTCCTTGGTACACTCCTCGCTCACCACTCCGCCCACCACTCTCGCTCGCGTCTGCGATACCGAAGTTTGGCCTCGTGAGCAGCTTGTTCGTCCGCAGTACGCACTACACCTGGTATCCCCATACCTGCCCCCGCGACATTCTAACTGCCCATTCGATTCTTTGCTGCGGCGTAGAAATGCAGCAGATGGCTTGTTGGCAATCACCTGTCACACCAAGTGATCGGTGCTAGCTACGGCCATTAGCGCTCTCTCGGGGCACCCAAACCGAACATCTGGTTAAGTCAGGAGCTGGGGTAGCTGTCAAAACCACATTACATTCATGCTTCGCGACATATAAAACGCTACCAGGCACCATCAAATTGTTCTGGAACCACAATTTCTCGCACACCGCACAACTAAATCCTAAACGTCTGTCCAGAAAGTCCCTCTGAAATTTCGCATACGCACCCTTGTGCTCGTAAACTTTACTCCTGCTTCACCGAAATTATCCTCAAACAAATTTTATGAAGTTTGACTGCCCAAACGACTACACGACTGTGGCGATCTTTATGTCTGCATTATCATGAATAATTATCAGTCGCAGTTTTGATAAAGAGAACATGACCTATATTTTTTACCTGTTTCGCGACCTATAGGACGCAAGTCATGACATTCATGTCACGGTCGGTAAATTATGTGCATCATACACTCTTACTATCGTATCAATTTTGGTACATACAAAGACGTAGGCGGCTGTTTCACAACTTACATGATGCGCATTTCGTGAAATTCCCGCCATGACCTATTATTTACCTTCTTCATACAATGTTGTCATACTATGCCAGGGTTACATGCCAGGTTAACGAAACGACCTTAAGAGCACTAATACGTAGGCTGCTGTTTCATGACCTACATGACACAGATGTGATATTCATGTCATTACCTATTTTTTATGTTGATCATGCACTCTTGTCATACTACGCCAATTTCGGTACATACCAAGTTAACAACACGACCATGAGGGCGCCAACACGTAGACGCTAAGGTAGATACTGTCAAAGAGGAAAATGTTCACTATGAACAGCTTCGAATTAAAAAAAAAAAACAGCTACAGCGGTCTAACCAATTGCAAAGCCCTTCCGAACGAAACGCCTCACCGGACAGGTATAGTTTTGAACGTTATGCACGCTTAAAAAAGACGCACATAAAATGCATCGAATACACACAGAATGAACAGCCTGTCTTGAAGAAGGCCATCGCCAGGGGTTAGCACCTGAAGTCGTCTGCATCAGCAGAGATTCTGCCATCGCTACCCGTTGTGTCCTCCCCTGGATTCACCAAGAGTGGGTCCAGACTCAGCATCACCAATGATGGGATCCACTTTTTTAATCGAGTCTTTTTCGTCTAGAGCATTCTTTTCGTATTCTTCCACTTCTCAGCACTTACTTGCTGTGTCCTCTTCGAAACAGTGGCTCCACGACTTGCATCCGGAATGTCTTGTTTTACCTGGTCAGGAAAATTTTGACGTCACACCATGCGAGTTGTATCGGTTTTAGTTGGCAGTGACAGGCTGGCAAGCGCACGACGAGGTTGCCTGATGCTGCAGCAATACAGTCCACTCGGTATCGTTCTCCATGCGTGTTAGTATGCTCGAAGAGCTTCATGAGCTCAGCCTTTGCCGAGTCCTGGCCATGCGCAACACCCTTGGAGAAACCCAGTCCTGTATTTCCTTTTTGAGGCTGCTCGTTCGCGGCACCTTTTCGATCTACACGGAGTGATAAGGGGTAGATTCCTCGTTGGGGTTGCATAAATCTCCTCGCGTGGGCGTGTTAGCGCTGCAAGAGTCGTGAGGCGCCTGTTTCGTTGCGGGGTGCTTTTCTCACAGCGACGATAGACGGCATATTTTATCAGTGTTGCTCCAGGACGGCACCTGTTACCGGCAAACGGAAACCTTAGGAGATCACCTGAGATTATAATAAAGCAGGCGGTTCAGGATCTCGAAGGCACTCAAGGGGCAGGGGCGGGGATCAAAGCTGGAAGCAGGGCGGACCGTCAATTGGGGCCGTCGAGACAGGAGCCTGCCAGGGCATGTTCACATAAAAAAATGCCTGTCCGCAAAAGCGGACAGCCGATGTTTTCCTCGCCTGGCACGCTCCGACGTCGGCGAGCCCCAACCAGCGGACCAGCCTCATATCAAGCGTTGGTGTTCCCATCTTGGCCGACGTACCCAGGACACACCCTGTCAGAAAACTAGACGATGCAGCACCTCGATGTGGTGCCACACTGTCCGAGTTTCTGCGAAATCCTCCACTGACGCTATCAACAAGGCACAACCTCCTAGATGCTCAAGTAGATGACACACCTGTCACAGCACTCCTTGATACCGGCGCACATATCTCCAATAAAAATGCTCACCTTCCCCGTCAACTAAGGAAAGTTGCCACACCTGCCACCACTCGGGTCGTAGGCATCGCAGACGACAGCATGGTTGGCGCAACATGAATATGTACTGCCCACGTAAGCAATGCTGGTCGCCATAATATTGCTCTTTTCAATGTGCTTGCCTGCTGCCCCCATGACCTGACACTTGGCCTAGGTATTCTCTCTGATCATTCTGAGCTCATCGATTGTGCCGCAGGTACTGTCTGCCTTGACCTGCCTCTCCCCTCCGGTCCTCCTGCTCCACCCGAGGTTCACCGAAGTTCGACTGATTTTATTCAAGTGCCCTCGCAGGTCGTGACGTACATCGAACTTTCACCATTGCGGCCAGTTCCAGATGGCAATTACATCACTACATCATGTACTGCCGTTGTTCTCATCCAGAACGTTATCGTCACTCATACCGTACTAACTGCCGCCGACAACTCAGCGTACCTTCCCTTTGTGAATGTCGGCTTCACAGAGCAAGTGCTATCTACGGAAATTTCACTGACCACGATCAGTACTTTACCGGATCCCTGTGTTGAGATTTTTGCAATCGACGACTCATGTAAGCCTTGCAAGTCTACCAGTTCATCTAACGAGGAAATTACATAAATGATTGCCTCGGACCTCTTGCCTGGCCAGGTTAAAGCTCTCCGTAACTCATATTGTTTAAAGCATGAAATGCTTTAAGCTACCGTTTTCAGCGATCTTCAAGTCACATTGAGCCAGCAGCCAGAGCCGTCAACCGGGCAATGAAACGAGAACCTCCGGGCAAGTGCTATCTACGGAAATTTCACTGACCGCGATCAGTACTTTACCGGATCGCTGTGTTGAGACTTTTGCAATCGACGACTCATGTAAGCCTTGCAAGTCTACCAGTTCTTCTAACGAGGAAATTACATAAATGATTGCCTCGGACCTCTTGCCTGGCCAGGCTAAAGCTCTCCGTAACTCGTATTGTTTAAAGCATGAAATGCTTTAAGCTACCGTTTTCAGCGATCTTCAAGTCACATTGAGCCAGCAGCCAGAGCCGTCAACCGGGCAATGAAACGAGAACCTCCGGGCAAGTACAAAGAACAAAACGCGATCCCGCAAGCCTTTGTACAGGACCGAATTACATACTCTAGTTACTCCCAAACAACTTACAAAAAATATTGCTTCCGAGTTCTTCCTAAAGTTTGTTCACAATATCACTGAAGCTGTAACTTCTGGCACGCTGAAGTTTTATTTGTCATTTCCAATACGGATGTTTCAAAAGGCAGATAAAGGGCACTATACATTTGGTTGTCATCTTTTGGCTCTGAGACAGAGTTGCCTGTGCTCTTTTCAACGCCAGCGGTCCGTGAGGCCCGCACGCCGGCAGCGCCGGTATCGTCCGGCAGCACCCAAGGTGGTAACGTTCGGCGCACCGCTGATGGATCTTTGATTGACACCACACCTGCAATGAGGTTCTGTCTTTGATAGGAAACTATTGCTCCCATATTGACCAGTACACAGTATCGCGTGGTGCGGTGTGGTGTGGTGGGGTGTGCCTTTGCAAGCATGTACTACGCCGATTATAACATCGTGGCCAGTTTCACCTCCACCTAGTCTGCTTTGCCGGTTGCCATTTCATGCTTACATCTATTCGAAATTACAGGAGAACCAGTAATCATTATCGGGATATTTTTTACCTACATGGCCGTCCCTTGGGCCAGAGATCCCTTGTCAAAAACTGTATAAACACTAGACATGGTCATCCAATTCATCGACAAGCCTACCTAGCTTAAGCGTTGGTGCGCCAAGTCATCAAGACAGAAGTGGACAAGATGCTAGCAAAAGATGTCGTTGAGCCGTTGTGAAGTCCCTGGGTGTCGTCTCGCCTGTCGTGTTAGTGAAAAAGAAAGATGGCATTTGGGGTTCCTGCGTTTACTATCTGCACATCAGTCTCATCACATAGAAGGATGTCTATCCACTACCCCATATAGATGACACCCTTTATTGTCTCTATGGTGCCCAGTATTTTTCATCCATCAACCTTCGGTACAGGTATATAAAAACTGCTGTAGATGATCTCGATCGGGAAAAGAGATTCTTCATAGGATCGGGCGGACTTTACCAATTTAAGGTCACGCCCTTCGGCTTATGTAACTCTCGATTTGGTCACCTTTGAGCGCATGATGAACTCTTTGCTTCAAAGGCTTGAGTGGTTGACTTGTCTTTGGTACCTGGATGATGTTAGAGAGTTCTCACCTACGTTCGGCGCACACTTTGAGGGACTCTAAGCCATTCTTGGTATTTTTCACAAGGCTGGCGTGCATCTCAACTAAAAAAATCAATTTTCGCCATCGTCAGATAACTGTACTTGGACATCTGGGTCACGCTTCTGGAATCCGAGCTGAACCGGGGAAAATTCGTGCAGTCAAAGATTTCCTGTGCCGCATGCAGAAAAAAGACATCCACAGCTTCGTAGGACTTTGCTCTTACTTTCACCGCTTTGTTAAAGATTTTGGCGCCATAGCATGGCACTCCACAGACATCTTAGAGAAAATGTGCCTTTTTTATGGAGTTCCCCTCAAGCTGCCGCTTTCTCTAGTCTCAGACCCTTACTCACCTCCCCAACTGTTCTGGGCCACTATGATGTTTCAGCCCCTACAGAAGTGCGCACCGATGCAAGCGTCCACGGAGTCGATGGTGTCTCAGCGCAAGTTTCGCGTGGCCATGAGCGGATTCTTGCGTACGCCAGTCGTCTTTTGTCTCTTTCGGAGCAAAACTACTCCATTACTGAGAAGGAGTGTCTGGCTCTTGTCTGAGCGGTTGCCGAATTCTGTCCCTACTTATCTGGATAGACGTTTTTATATTGTCACCGACCGTCACGCTCTCTGTTGGCTTTCATCCTTGAAATACCCCAAAGGGAAGCCTGGACGATGAGCTTTGCGGCTGCAGAAGCACTCCTATTCGGTGGTCTACAAATGTAGATGCAAGAAAACCGACGCCAACTGCTTACGCCTGCGTTCTCTCCATCTGCGAACTTTTGGATATGACCAGTATCAACACTGTGACGCCACTTTGTGGACCCTCATTGAGCGAGTTAAATCTGCTCCTACTCACCCAATCATACGATGGTTCGTCCTGCAGAATGGCATTTTGTACCGCATTAATTTTACGTCAACGGCTCTTCCCTTCTTTGTGTGGTCCCTCGACACCTTCGCTCAGCCTTTCTCCACAAACTTGATGACGCACTAATTGTAGGCCCTCTTGGTGTCACTCGCACCTATGACTGTCTGCCGTCGCTTCTACTGCCAGGCCTTGTTCGCTCTGTACGGCAATTCGCTGCGGCGCGAGAAAACAGTCAGCATAAAAAAAACAAAAAAACTCCGGCCTTGCTCCCGGGTATGTTCAACCTTTGGACATCCCAACTGCGCCATTCTTTCGAGTGAGTTCGGATCTTCTCGGCCCTTTTTCCGAGTCCAAGTCCGACAACAGGTAGAGCGCTGTGGCTACGGATTACGTGACACCCTACGACTTAAGCCGAGCGCTTCCGAGCAGCTGTGCAAGTGACGTCGCGCATTTCCTCTTCCGCGACATCTGCTCTTGAACCGTGTACGTACCTTCCTTTCCCAAGGCATTGCCGACAGTTTGCAGTCTTGCTCTACCAAGCACGCACTCGCTACGTCGTACAATCCTCGACCTGTCCACCTGGCCTGTCTGAGCGATTGGACCGGACCATCAACGGCATCTTGCACCAGTACGTTTCGCGAGACCACCGTGGCTGGGACATTGCACTAACTTACGTCACATTGACTTACAATTCTTCACGCCATGAAACTGCCGGTTATTCGCCGTTTTACATCTTGTTTGGTCGGGACCTGGCATTGCCCTTAGATGCTTTACTTCCCTCAGCTAATGCCGCGACGAGCGAGAATGCCCACGGCACTATTGCCCATGCTGACCACGCGAGGCAGCTTGCCCATGCTCGCCTGTTGGCATCACAGGCAAATCAACAGCGCGTTTAGAATGAGCGGCAGAACAACGTGCCCTTTTCACTATGTTCCCTTCTTCTACTTTGGTTTCTTTTCCATCGAGTGGGGCTCTCGAAGAAACTCCTTCCTAGCTATCAGGGCCCTTGCCACGTCTTACGTCAAGTGACCGACGTCACCTTTGAGATCGTCCCCGTCAGCTCTGCCATGTGATCTGGCCTCGTTTCAACTGATGTTTTTCATATGGCAAGGCCAGAACCTTACCATGCACTTCCTGACGGTTCCGTTTGACGCACCGGGACGGTGCTTCTTCCGCCGGGGGTCGCGTTACGATGAGGCGAAGAAGAAAACAATGACAGTCCTGCAGACAAAGAAAACTTGACACAGCCTGGCTGGGTTCTCTTCTGTCTAGTTTGTCAATATATTGCAAATAGTTTTATAAGCGTAACATTATTACACCGTAGTCGCGCGACTATCATATCTAGAACCAATGAAAAAGACGGCTCACGTGCATGTAGCCCGAGATGCGGACACGTTAGTGCACTCGGCCTGAGCAGCCGCGTGTATCTGCCGCGCCTGAAATCGATCGGCATCATGGATGGCCGGCATAAATAAACCGTGACAACGTTGGCTACCGCTTTGCGCCACTTCCCACATGTTGTTGACAGAGGACGACTGAGCCCATTCATGCCACCGTCAATGCAGGGACTCTACCAAGACGTGAGTGACGCGGCCTCATGCGACCTTTGTATGGTGTCCGAGAATTCTACATCGACATTTCGGACATCTGGTACAACCTGCTGGACAGCCACTTTTATATAAACAAGATGACCTACCGCTATTGCGATACTACGAAGTACAGCGTGAGCTACCAAAGGAACTGCGTTCCAGGCTGCAGCTGCCGCTTCCCGGCACCGACTCCTACAATGAATTGTTGGAAGCCATCCTTGTTCACTGCGCCAACTCGAGTGTTCAGCCTTCTCCAGTTCGCGCTCTGTCACATCAGCTCTCGCCATGACCGTCGCGTAATAGCGCGGCACGTCGCATGTCATCTACGTCCTGCCGGGCCGACGGTTAGCTCGCGGCGGCCTCAGAATTAAACTCCAACTTGTTCTGTGAGCCTCCTCCCCATTTCAAAGGCACCTACGTGACGACACTTCTCAGGTGATTTGATGAGACAAATCTACGCACTTTCGCCAAATATACGGCGCACCGTTCTCCATCATTGGACGTTCGCGCAAGCTACCCGCTTCCTTTACGGGGGCGCCTCACTGATCACCCATTCTGAGGCTCTCGCAATGTCTCCGCTAGGCGGGAATTTCACTCCGGCAGGCACGGCGACTTCACAAGTACAGCCTTCGCGATGACTTCAGCGACCGCCACAACCATGATGCTACCGGCATCCAAAATTCTGCCACAAGCAGCAGCAGGCGAGCCTTCCTATGCGCTGCGCTCGCACCTTCCGCTCATGCCTGGCCTAGCGAAGTTTTACAGGAGCAGCTCTGCCATCGGGTTTCTTCAGCTCGAGAATCACTTCTACTTCAACAACGTGAGTGACGCACACTTGCGCTATCTTCACGCAAGTCGCGAGCAGTCAGATGGTCTTCTTTTGGAGTTCCCACTTCTACAAGGCCAGGGCAGCTACGCGAATCTGCGGCAAGTCGTGATTTCGTACTACAGTATCACTGTGGCTGCCCGTCGCTCCCAACCTACGTCGCCGCTCCTGCCTGATACATGTTCTCTGATTGCGTGAACCTGATACTACGAATGACGATAGCGTCGGCTTTCCGTGGCACTTCTTACGAAATCCTGAGTAAAATACGCGACAAACCATCAGCGGCTGGACTGACCACGTTATATCGAGAATAACGCTTGTCGCCATGAAAAGCTGCCCCGCAGAAGCGTACGTGCACCTGAAATGGCGAGGCAACATTGATTCTCAAGGGCAAGAGTTCATAGCGACACCCATGGTAACTTCGTCAGGCTGTTTCGGAGCGCTCTAGAGAGCTCTCGCAAGAGGCGTTAATTAATTAAGTTATGTGTTTTTACGTGCCGAAACCACTTTCTGATTACGAGGCACCCCGTACTGGAAGACTCCGGAAATTTCGACCTCCTAGGGTTTTTTAACGTGTACGTAAATTTACGTACACGGGTGTTTTCGCATTTCGGCCCTATCGAAATGCGGCCGCCGTGTCCGGGATTCGATCCCGCGACCTCGTGCTCAGCAGCCCAGCACCACAGCCACTGAGCAACCACGGCGGGTCAAGAGGCGTTGTCTTCAGCTGGTAGAAATATGGTGCGCGCCTTTCGTTCGGCTGGTGCTTTTCGATCGCTCTCCTCCATCTTCGAGTGCTCTGAGGCCCTTCGAGCCCTGTGGGAGCAGTAATTGACAATGAAGCCTTTCCCGCAACTTCATCACAGCACAGCGTCGCCGCTGCCGCTGGAGTGTTGCCACTGTTGGCGAGGGTCCAGCATAACCTAGGCAACCTTGGCTACTGCGTCTCGACCAATGTTCGTCCCACCGGCGCGTACGCCGGTTTTCCCGGCAGCGCCGGGAGTTTGAACAAACGAAATATCGGACGTTGCCAGTAGTCCCATGGTAATCTATCTGCCATTTCTTCCTCCGAGAGCGAGTCACACGTTCGGCATGCGCGCTTGTCCTCTACCTCCGAATTCGTGGAACGACGGATCTGCCCGACTCTGCCTCGGGGGATGGAGGCGACCAGTCGAAGATACCAGACTTCTAGCGTGTCCGCTATTCCGGCAAACCGGTGCGGCTTGGGCGTATTACCGGATGGTCGGGGGCGCAAACGTGAGCTGCCGGAGCGGTGCAGCCGCCTTGTGTTGTAGAGCTCAGTAAGACACAGAGCTAAAATTGCAGTAACCTACTTTATTCTGCTTCGCTGCTGGTGCAAATTTTTGGCAGCGGCGTAAATGTGTTCACGATTACGCCGCTGTCGAAAACTTACTCCCCAGCTAAGAAGAATATAGTCATTGGCTCTGTGTTTAGGTGGTTCAGCTATGCACCACCAGCTGGCGCCACCAATCTGGCCGCTCACGTTTACGCCTCTGACCATCCGGTAATCCGCCCAAACCACGCCGGTTTGCCGGAATAGCGGACACGCTAAAAGTCCCTACCATCACAGTCCTCCGCCGCACGCCGTTCGACACCGTCTTCGGCGTCGTTCCCCTCAACCGCCCGAACACTCGGCATACGCCAAGTATTGACGAACACGCTTCAACTCTGCTTGCCTAGTTGTACCGCACTAGGTGCGCAGACGTCGACAACGTAAGGTGACGTCCTCTGCGCAGAATGCAAGGCGCCCTGTGTCCAGACTTGGTGTACCGGTGGAACCGTCTGCACTTAGGCGTGCAGCTCACCAGTGCATCTTCGTGCTTCCACTGCAGAAGTCCCGACCAAGCCACCTGCCTTGTAATGACACACATCTAACCTGTGACAGAGGCGGCTGTCTCCTTTCCACTCCTAGTGACACTTTTTCGTGCAACACTTATCTTGTGCGACACTCTCAGCCGTGACAACCAGAAAGCTATTTCTGCCCTTCGCTGTAATAGAGATTGTACCTACACTTATTAACGGACGCTACCAATTGCCGCTCATATAATAGAATTGCAGCCTGTTGTTTTGCTAACGCACGCCTCTGTACAAATTTCAATCGCTTGCGTGCTAGGGGGGAAGCCCTGTATTGGCGCTACTATCGCCTCCAGAGCCGGTGGCGAATAAGACGGCTTACGCGCATGCAGCGCGAGATGAGAAGACCCTAGCGCGTTCGGCGTGAGCGGTGGCGTGTATCTGCAGTTCCCGAGGATCCATCGGCGGCATGGCTGGCAGGCCTAAGTAAACCGTGTGCGCGGTGGCCAGTTCTTCGCGCCGCCTTTTACAACCTTAACAACAGACACTAACAAAGTAAGTACGTAACCACGACGTATTTACAAGAGCAGCGCAGCCAGAGACCAAGATGGTAACCAGCTCGCGCAAGGCCAGATGCCCGTCTTTGTCTGTCTTTGCGCCATATCTCATGAGCGCCTATTGTATCGCAAAAATATTACACTATAGATTACCCCATAGACCCGGGTTGTTCTGACAGTTGGTTGCAAATCTGGTTCTCCCAGCATAGCAGCCCAATGTTCTGCATATTACACTACTGACTTCCCAATAACCGATGCTGCCGGGAAAACGTTTGGGAATTAAGATCGGTCTACAGACACCGGTAAGCGCGTGAAGAGTTCTAAGGATACTAATTCCTTTAAATGTGCGTATTGCCGGAATCGTCTTCAGATAAGCTAGATGACAACGTAAATTATTGGAATTCCTAACTTGCTTCGAAACAGCTTTGGTTTCAGAATGTTCACCTGGTGCCGAAATGCATTCTCGGCTCCTCTCTTGGGAAATCTGACGGTAATTATCACCTTTGTCAAAAAATGTGCTTCAGTGGTTCCATTAAACGAACACTTTCATGATACAGAAGAAGGTGCACGTGTGAGTGGAGGCGGGTACGTTTCATATATTCTCACGCCAGTGATTCCACGCCAGAAGTTATCGAGTCTATATATGTGCATTACCTTAGCACTGTTAAGCGTTCGGAAAAATTAGTGCTCTGACTAAAGATTTGTGTAGTCGATGTTTGTAGCAATAGACTTCTAATCCTGTTTGAGGCTTGTAAGGTTTCGTCACGTTTGCCCGCACTGACAATAATAAAGGTGCGGGATGTGCAAGCGTGTCCTATTTTACGGCAACTGAGAGTGCTTGACATGACACAGTAGCATCATAAACATGGCCATAGAATGCGTTTTATTAGGTACGTGAAAATTACTTACTTTTTTGTGCTTGTTGTACTCCGTGATGTTGGTTACGTAGTTCCACTCTGCTAGCGCCGCCCTATTCATCGCGCTAGTGAGTATGGAGTTCACATAGCCAGCGAACATCTTGCCCCTGGCTTCTTCAAAGATGATGTTCGGATCCCCCCACAGGTGACCTTGAGCTACGGGCATGGCATCGAGAGTGAAGTGGAGCCACAGGAGAAACCACAAAGACGGTACCATGTTTGCCTCAAGGGTGCCTGCGGTGTCTGGCGTGAGCAAGTACAACATGTAAAGCAGTTTCATCTTGCTCAAAAATGGTTGCGAGTGACTTCGACATTTTCTACCTCTTCACAACGCTTTGTTAACCCCGATTGCTAGCAGTCATATATGATGGATTTGTATTGTAAATAGTGCAGGTCGGTATTAGCTGAGAGCAACATATAAAAACAATCAAGTGCGTAAGACGCTGCGCTGAGGAGGGCCTACTCACCACATGGCAAAATATGGAGGGGGTAAAAGAAAATAATCATATCAGTAGGATTATAAAAGTACGGTTCTGCAATTTCAATTATTAGGAAACGCAGCGAGGGCTGCAAGTAAATTAATGATTTCGTCAGCAACCTTGTTTTATTTCCATTCGCTTGCCTTGGGCAGATTTTATTATTGTGATTCATTTCTTAATGTCACTTTTCCCATTTTCTCTTTGAAGAATCTTTGTTAGGACTGCCGGGGCCTGCGCACGAATCCAAAGCTTGCTGAGGCTCCCTATTACGCTGTACCTGCATTCTCTTGATGTTAAGCTTTATATTATCATTACAAAATGCAAAAATACATCGACGCGACCGGAAACCGGACGCTTCTGTGTCAACAGTTTTATGGCCAGTAGCCGATGACAGGTAATTTTAAAAGAAAACGATTTCGATCATGCCCTGAATAAACATATCTGAGAATTTTTGTAAGACACACCTGGAACAGAAATAACTGAGAACACTGGAAGCTATCGGCAAATGTCTGAATTCAATAGGATATATTGGACACCGGCTTGAGCTAAAGGCATTGAAAAGTGGATGTTTTTTATGCTGATAATATGTTTTGTAATATAGAATAATATTAATATGAAATGAATAATGTAGTCCTGGTGTTATGGCTCAACTACAATAAAGATGCGATAAGTATTCTACCTTAGTTGACCCATTTCAGATTTCATTCCCTGTGTTCTGTACATTAGGAGCTAACCATGATTTATGTATACCTCCCTCTACCACGCACCTCCTTGTTTTCCTTTTCCACCTTTGTTTCTCTCCTTCAAATATTTCGTTAGCACTTTTATATTTTCTGTCTCGCTTACGAGTTTTTAAGTGCACCATTACAAAGGCTCCGTAGCTGTTCCTGCGGATTAAAATAAAGATTTGTTTCAATGGATGAATGGTTATTATTGAGAATTTGAAAAGATTTAATACGTGCTTATCCACCAAGAATGTTCATTATGCTTCCAGAAGAGATTTTGAACATGTTGCCAAAAGGCAACTTGGAAATCGCACTGAAATCATAGAAAAATTCCATATTGGCACCTTTCTGTTTATTGTACTTCACATTGCTTGTGCAGTGCTAAGTTTTTCGGAACCATATGGTATTGATTACTAAAAAAATTGCTCTATCTTCTTGCGTTTTTCTTTTAGCATCCTAGTCGCCAAAACGTCCTAATAAGCTTTGACAGGCATGACTTATGCATCTTCCCTGAAGTGGGCAATACGTCTATTATTAATATTACATTAAATGCTCAACTATGGCATTGTTACATAGTGACAATTTCCGCATTGCAGCAAAATGATACACTAAAGTTGAGATTCAAGCCTCTTAATTAACTCAACAAAATTGGTGTCTCATGCATACCCATTTTATGTACACATACATATATGCACAATAATAATTGAATTTTTCGAACAGAAAAGAGTGCGCATGCAGTAATTAGCAACGGCCAATCATCTGAACTTGTTATGGGCAGATGAGAGAAAGACAATTGTATATTTCATTAATGGTCAGTAACACTTAGTATGTAACGCACCATTCACATTAACATACCGTACTTTCGCGATTCTAAGCACCCCCCGATTTTAAGCACCCCCCCCCCCCCCTCTATTTTCGCGGGAAAATTGGGAAAAAAGTTTGCGTGCGAATCTAAGCAGCCCCCTATTTATAAGGAAGAGCGCGTAGCCAAGGGCGCCAAGCGCGCTTGCTCACTGTCATCGAGCGGGAGCCGTCGGAGTCCCGAGGTGGCACGGCGGCCGCGGCGCGAGCACGCCGTACAGCCGGACTGTACGGCTGTACGGCGAAAGCTGCAGAAAGCGTACCCATCAACCATCGCAAAGTGGATTTCGGACGCTTGGAAGCGGGTCCAAGTGGACGTTGTGGTCAAATCATTTAAGAAGTGCTCGATCACAAACCACTTCGACGGAACGGAAGACGACCTCCTGTGGGATACCGAGAGCGGCGGTTCGAGCGGTGCGACGAACTCGAGTGGCAGTGATTGTGACTGAGCATCCCACACAAGCGGTGGGTTCACACTCTGCACCAATTTTTCTTTTGAATGTTTGCAAAATAAAATCTTATTTCTCGCACCCGTCTCGTCGTGATGTTGCAGCGAAAAGAGGGAGGGGGAGGGGGTAATTCTAGATTTTTCGTATCTAAGCACCCCCCTCACTTTGGGCATCGCGATCGTGAAAAAAAGGGGGCGCTTAGAATCGAGCAAATACGGTATTACAGATTTGTTTTTCATAGAGCCTAAGCAGCTGACTAGTCTGTTATATGAAAGGTAATGCTTATGAAATTACACAATTTAAAGCTTGCGAACCTTAGGTGCTACAAATACGTGGCATATTCGACGTATGCAGTGCTAAAGTAAGGAATATTGTTACAAGGTGGCAAAAAAAGTGTTTTCATTTTTTATTCTTTGTTTTAAATTGAACTTTCTTGTGAGTGAGCATACGATAATTCTAAGTAGAAGTTTACTGCACGATAAACTTTGTCATGAAGTAAGGAGAAAGTACTTGACAGCGCACAATTACAACACCTTATGATAAGAAAAAATTTCATCCACCCAACTATAGCACGAAGCTTCAAGGAAAAAGTCATACGCGTTTAAACACCACACATTCACCATTTAAGAAAAATTAGCCTTCGTACAGCGACCGAACTCGGGAACAACGCCTTTTCGGAGCAGGCTCTCCCCCATCTGAGCTTACGGTGAGGCTAGCAGGTTGCAATGCCACGCTTAGTTGATCGACAACCTTAAACAGCCCGTGAACCTTCATGAACCTTCCTACTTGTTGTGAGCTTCCACCGAACTTATTGCTTTAATTGCAGATGGCCCTTAGGCATCCTGCAAGGCCTCTGCAAGGCCTCTGTATATTCTTAAAGGTTTCTATCTCCATTCTATGCAGTGTATTATTTGAGAATATAATGAAGAAGAAAGACATGGTATATCCGCTTCAGAGCAGATAACTCTCTCTATTGTAAATTTACTGTCAAGATAGCTCTGGCATTGCAAACAAAATAAAAAGCATCCAGACACAGAAATGTTGAAAAACTTCAGGTTTTAAGTGGGGTCCTGAAATTTACCGATTCCGGATTACATGTTAGAAAATTCTACGGAGGCACCTGACCAAATAATACACCTGTCGCACGGGCACCAGCGAACTCCGTTGAACTCCTTCGTCTTCACGCCAATGGAGTTGCGCTCCGTGTCACACGGTCTCCCTTGCGCCAAGGAAGTTAAATGGAGATTTTGGGCGAAGGGAGTTCGGCAATGACCATTACGGTTGGATGGAGTACTCTCGTTCATAGGCAGCTACAGTTCTGCAGAAAACAACGCTAGTAAAATCGTCGTAACTGGTTCATTTACAAATTTTAGCATTATTATTTTTTTTGCCTTGGGATATATGCCACATAATGGAAGTCCTAATTTGTTTTTAAGGGCATCAGCACCTGTACTCTCTACACCAATACTTCGCCACGCTGCATCGGGAAACGTCGTTCCGCCATTTTGTTTGTTTTTATATGCACGGGAGCCGCACGTATCGTTCAAGCCGTACGGGTAAAATTCACCGGGTGACACGCACCATGAGCGATCCCGGCGCACCGCGAACACACAGACACACGCGATTACACAGCGGAATCACAACTCGAAGCGCACCGAACCAACAACGTGACCCGCTCTGCCCACGCACGAAAGCAAGAGCGCAGTATGGCCAGCATCGCTTGCAACTTCGCTATGCTTGGAAAACAAAAGTATTGCGGTAACGTACCGCAAAGTTTCTCGCTGTGATTTTATATTATTACATACTGCGTTAAAAATGCCCATAGATTACTTTAACGGCGACCGTATATGTGAACAGTTGCACGCGGAAGTAAGCGCAGCAGCGCCGTTTGTACCCCGTGCGGCGCCCGTCGAAAGCTCGCGCTGTGCCGTGTAGCACGGCCGCAACTCCATTGCCGTCAATCTCCGTTAGGGAGTTTCATGCTCAACGGAGTTCGCGGGTGCCCGTATGACAGGGGCATATGTTGAAGTATTACATGTATGACATAATTTGTAACTACATATCCGGTCCTCTCAAAAGTACCATGATGATAAACATAGCGGAAAGAAAAAAATCAAGGAGACCCCCTACGTAACTACTCACAGGCTACGAGAGCAAACACACAGCTGTCTAAAAAAAGAGTTACGGACGACTAGTTGCGCGGCACCTTTCTATAAAAGCGACACCGTTAGGTGGCTAATAGGTCGAAAAATCCCACGATCACCGGGCGTTATGGCACCAAAATTCAAGTGCTTGCGCCTATAAACCTTCAATTTCTTTATCAATCAATGAGCTCGAGTCCGTGTTGAACGGACAGCCTTGTAATCATTGTTGTCGCAAGATTGTCTGCGTGTGAGTTTCCCGGTTTTTCTCATTATTTCTGAGCAGTGTTCACGTGTCTTATGATGTTTTGAGGAGTGTAAGTACGCCAGCGAGAACGCGAAACAAATCTGTTGTTGAAAGTTGGTGCGGCGTGTTTGTCTAATTTGCGTTTGCGTGTCCCTCTCATGGACTGATCGTGCACTTGTCCAAACACCCTTCTTGCTTGATGTCAGCTATCGGCCAATAACAGTCGTCTGAGGGAATGAGGAAACAAAGTGCCCGATGACGAAATAAAGTGTACAGCAAAGAATGAGGACTGGGCCCTCTGTTGAAACGAGAGCGCTTGAGAAAAAGATGACGTCGCGGTCTGCTTGTGGATTTCGCTGAGATGTTCACAGCAGCATATCCCACCTTCTGAACGTGCTTTTTCGCCAATCCCGAGGCATAGCTCGGGGCACCTTTTAGTTTGATTTTGAAATTAGAAATGAAAGCAAACGTTTTTTCCCCAAATGTATGATCTAAAATGCAGCTATTTTACTCTTGTATTATCGCTGTGCTATTTCATGCGAAGAAGCCGTGCTCTCTATTGGAGAACAGACTCGTGCCACCATAAAGACAGAGGCTACGTACTGAACATAGCGTTGTATGATTTGTATCAAGATGGGCGACAATTTGCAATAATGTATTTCAACAATCAAAGAGACGCACGACAACCGCAAACTGCCAGGTTTGGCTCAAGGAAAGATAATGTAATACAGAACGCAAATGAGGCCATCAATGATGCAGTCAGCGCAGTGCCTGAGGTCGCATAACGATATTACGCCCCAATGCCAGGTATTGGTTCTTTAACTCTCACAAGGGTTATAAGAAGCTCTTGCATTATCATGAAACAATCGTGAGCGGTGTTCAGCGGAGAGTTACTGAGGATGTGTTAGGATTCATGGCACACCTACTTCTACAGGGTCTCCAAAAGAAAAACAGTTCTTTAAAAACACAGTACAAGATCCAACTATAACATATAAGCTGTTCGGTCACGATGGTAGAGTGCATGGTGCTCTTAAATATTTTTTTTTGTTTGAAGAGCTTGGCTAACGCTAGCTGGGGCACATGCTAGAGTAGACGCGGTAGAAGATGATCGCGCAAATGACACGTCGTGTTATGTAAATCGATGTACGGGAAGTTTCGTGAGCCTGAAGCACAGAAGTGCGCATTACGACAAGAGACGTGCTGCAGCTTTCAGTGACGAACGGATGACTCAGCCAGAATTGTGCACCTCTCGGGGGAAGGCAAACTTTGATTCAGAATTACACAGTTAGAATAGCAAGAAACGGCTTCTATAAACGCGCAAGAATGCCGCAGTAGGATCAAATACGCATAGCGAATTTCGGCGACGAACACATTCCGTAACCTCTAACTTCATCGCTAACTAGAAGTTGCACGCGCATAGGAGTAAATTATTGCTACGAGACGCGCCCAAGGAGCAAAGCGTCTCACAGCGCTCGCTTGCACAAGGGTTCTTCGTAAGGCTGTTCCCCTCAACCTCTTCTTCAAGACAGGCTAAGAAGCCATCCCTATCGCAATTACCATATATCCTATGCTATTCCTTCTGTTTAGGCATGCGCCTCTAGCCTTATGTCTGGCATGTTGGGCTTTCGTGCCAGGGGAACCGGGTCGAAACCAACCATCGAAAAAGTAATCCTGATGAGAAAGCATCAATTGGACCCACTGAGCGAAAAAGCTTGCGTCTGTCGTCTGTAGCGGTGAAAAGGTACCTAATTTCCCGTTGGGTGCGCCGCCACTTCTTCAGCGCACCTCGACGAAGTAGAGCTGGCGAAAGGGTGCACCAGCTCTTGGCGCGCCAGGTGTTGCGTGACCAGAGAGGGCATCGCTGCGACACCAAGTCACCCTCACTCTCGCTCTCGGAAGCAGGCGCGTGGTTCGTTTTCTGTATCGCTCTTTCTCTCACTCCCACTGGGTTTAGCTGGTGCGCGCACTTGCTAGCCTTGGTGGGCGCTGCTGCTTCCCCGGTTTCTCGTCATGCCGGACGTCGGTGGCATGTGGTTTTGGCGCCACAGGCTGCTGTTGCTTGCTGGCTGGGACACCACGTACCGCTATTTTACACCCTTGGCCAAAAGTATACGGAAATCAGAGTCTCCGGAAAAACTAAATTCCTTTGCAATTAGCATGCATAAACTGAAATTGACGAGTAGACTGGAAAGCTCACAATGCCAAGTTTGGACGGCGGTCCTCAATTTCAAGTTGCATTCAAAGGCAGAGAAATCAATCGGCTTTATTCCGCAAACCCTGGTCCGTTAATAAAGGAAAAATCAGACATCCACGCGTTCGTAGCATTTGCTACAAAGAAAACACATATGGGTTCCTCGAAAGAAAAGTTGAAGAAAAATTCGTCCTTGTCCGGAACTCGAACCCGGGACCACCGCCTTTCCGGGGCAGCCCCTCTACCATCTGTTGACAATTTCCACTTCTCCCTGCCATCTGCTAGCCACCCGGTTAGCTCAGATGGTAGAACGGCTGCCCGGGTAGGCGGTGGTCCCGGGTTCGAGCGCCGGACTAGGACGAATTTTTCGTCAACTGTGAGGCTTTTCTTTCGAGGAACCCGTATGAGTTCCCTTTGTAGCAAACGCTACGAACGCATGGATGCCTAATTTTCCCTTTAATAATTACTTATCTCCTCGTTGCGGGTTTCCGCAGAACTATTATGCCTAACCCTTGCCTTTGCTTCGTGTTGTCGACAAATTTGACTTCGCCTTGCCATCTGCTAGCCGCCTGGTTAGGTCGGATGGTAGAGCGGCTGCCCGGGAAAGGCGGTGGTCCCGGGTTGAGTCCCGGAACAGGACGAATTTTCCTTCAACTGTGAGGCTTTTCTTTCGAGGAACCCGTATGGGTTTTCTTTGTTGCAAACGCTACGAACGCGTGGCTCTCTGATTTTCCCTAATAATTACTTCTCTCCACGTTGCGGGTTTCCGCGGAACTATTATGTCAATCCTTGGTCCGTATACTTTTGCTTACGGGTGTACATTACTCGCAGCGCAAAACTCGAAAGACCGCTCAACAGCGTTCAATGAGACGTTAATGCTTCCGTGTTCACAACTCATAGGAAGTTGACCGCCGACGTAATCAATGAAGTTTAAATCATCGCATGCAGAAATTGTAGCAAACGCTACTTTCTTGATTTGTGTGTAACATTTTCTCTCAGAATAACATTTAGTCATGGTGATAAAAAAACAGCGATTCCGTCGCTTCAGAAATATTACTTACGAATGTGCGTGAGAAGATGCCTTTATTACCTTTATGCCTTTATGCATTTATACGACGATTTTATTCGGTTATCCTGGATTTCAGAGAGGAAGGTGCGACAAACATTTGTATTTATTTCATCTACCCTCGATCTTCCATTTGTTCAATGTATGGTGCTGTAGAGCATACGTAATTCTTCATTATTTAACAACCTGAATGTCAGTGGTTGCAGGGCTTCGAATTGGTATAAAAGAAACACCAAATTTGCTGATGCGCATTATTCTTAACAGACTGTTCAGCAGTTATGTTTCACTTCACTTCACTTTATTACCTTAAAAACCCCCTTAGAGGGGTATTGCATAAGGGGTGGTTAATATAATAAACATTAGAAACAGGCGTTCATTTTGAGATATGGGTGACAACAGCTTCCGTAAAGGCAGATAGGCTTGTGATGGCTGCGATGACGTGTGGAAGGCCGTTCCAGTCCCTTGATGCTCGAATAAAAAATGATGCTTGAAAAGTGGTGGTCCGGGCACGTCCGCGTGCAACTTGAAGCGTATGACCGGTGCGATGAGATATGTATGAAGGGGGCGTGATGTACGGTGGGTGATTTAGGGAGCTTTGCGTTAGGTTTGGCCTCTCTATCTTGAATATGGCTCCACCAACTATAATTACGTTCTATTCTGTCGTGGTGCAGCCAATAATATTGAGCATAGAACAATAATCTTCCTTTTATTCGACGTCACTTCAGGATTTATTAGGACCTGAACTACAATACAGTGATGCTACGTGCTGACATTCATTCAGGCTTCTGATAAGGATATCGTGGAAACCACTGATAACGCTGCTTATGCATTCCAGAATGGGAAAGACTTGTTAAGGTGATGTAATGTCAATGCAGTTGCGAATGGCAACCGGATCAAGATACAGCACCCTAAAGAATACAATATTTGGATCACTTTTCCAAATTTTCAGTATGCACTTGTTTCTTAAGGTGAGGAAATGCCGATGAAGTTGCGAATGGTAACCGGTTAAAGTTAGAACTCCCTAAAGAGGACACTATTGTAATCCCCTTTCAAAATTTTCAGTATGCAAAATTTGCCAAATTGCATTTTAACGCTCAATTCTGTAGCCCAGTGGCCCTGTAAAAAAGTGAGTGCTTGTCTTTTTCAGAGGACATGAGATACTAGTCTCAGAACGGGGGGGTTCAGGTCTGGAAAGTCCACGCAGAGTCTTCAGCCGGCTAGCATTGGTGCTGCCCACATAGTCTGCTCATAATCAGGTGATGTGTCGTCTCTGGGTCAAGTGGTGGAAATACTTTTCTGGTTCTTTTTCTCCTTTATTTTCCGATATTCTGTCCAATGATGCTAAGAAGTTTCCAAATTCGAATTGTTTTTGTTCGCTTGCCAACAAAGAGTCCGCACCTGTTTTAGTCTTACACATAATGAAATATTGTTTTGTGTCGACATATGAAGTCGACCTTCTGGAGCATACTCATGTGACACGTCTCAAGTCCACAACCGCAGGAAGGGCCACATTGGTTAAAATTGGGCATGACATGTCTAACGTTTCCGGTGCTTCCGCGGATATCTCCCTCTTGGGAGCACGTACCAATTGCGGATCCCAAGCCACTGCCGAAGAACATGGGACAAGGTCAATTGGCAAAAAGACAGGCCCACGCCAAACGCCATAAGAAATACACGCACCAACTACGTGAGGGGGGCAACGACAACTCTGGCAGGTGCCATATAGTCTATGTGGATGCTTCTATCGGAGGACCAGAGGAAGAGCCAATGTTCACGACGGCGCGGACAAATAGACAAATAGGACCGGCGCAGCAATCTCTTCTCTACGTCCAATCCCATGGACATTCCTCCCCTGGCCTCCCAGGCTGTTCCTCGTTGGCAGCAGGTTCTGCTCCGACAGGTACAGACTGGCACCCTCCTTAGTCCCTTCTTCGTGCAGCGTTTTCGCAGAAAGGAAGGCCCTCGCGGCCTGGAATGTTCACGTGCGGGTACCTGCAGCCCCTGCAACACCATGGGCGGACCTCGAACATTTAATCTCGGACTGCCCGCTGTATTCGGGTCCCTGGCAAAGGGCTCTTGCTTCGCTCCCAACGGAATGGTGACCAACCTCCCCACAGATCTGCATCGACCCCCAACGAGCTCTGGCGGTCACTGTACGAATTCCTGGATGATCCTGAGGCTCCAGCGACTGGGACCAGGCTTCTTCAACTCGAGCGTACCAGCAAAAGCATCAGGCCTCATGATGAAGATAATGAAGTCCCCCATCGTTTTCCTTACCTTCTAACTCCCGCCAGTTCCCAAGCCAATTCACCGCATTCGTTTAAGGGCAAAAAATGTAAATAAAAACGTGTAAACAACAACTTCCGGACTCCTATTTTCTGCCGAAATTTTTCGCATGAATCATGTAGCTTGCTAACAAAATAATTTGTACGAAACGATGCTTTTTTTGGAAAGTTGTCCCGTCGACGCCAGTCTCAGTTTCAGTCTACAGACTTGTATTGAACAACGTCTGCTGCCTTTTAGGTCTACAGTGAATTGTTCTGCTTCGACACAATCAAGGCACCGCGCAAATGAAGCCGTGGTAGTGCTGCTTCTAGCAGCTTCTTTCCCTGCAGACTTCTGAACGTGCTTCATAGACGGCGTACAGATGGCATAATTTTACAGAGTAGAATCAGCATAATTCATTGCTGCTGAATGCTGCCTTTCTCATAGGCTAAAGGTGGCATGAAAATTTGCAACATGTTAAAAACAACGAAAGACCTATGACCGAATGATGGCGTCAAGAACTAGAGTTCGGGCTGAACAGGTTGAAGAATGAATATTGATGAAAACAAGCTGAAAACACAGCTGAAACTTACACATTATAGCAAATGCAAAATTTTAATAACCAGAAAAGCAAGATGACATGTCAATTCAGAAATATTTGCATTTGACAGAAATTGGATAACTGTAGTGAAAGATGAAAAGGGGTTACGTATAAACACTTTTCGTCATACATCAACTGCAGGAAAGTAATTCTATGAATAACTGAGCCGTACCTAAAGAAGTGCGCACTGGTTATCGCTCCGTAAAAGGAAGTCAGTTTTTTTTTTTGCATTCTCGTCTGTATGCGCTTTTATAGTGCTTCAAGATGCCGTAAACGTAGTTTTTATCAGAAAGGAACCATATGTTGTTGTAGTCGAGATTGCAGTGAACCAGCGGGTACCAAACATGCAGGCAAAGCAAACAAGGGCAAATTACGGTCGACGAGATGAAGAGCGCTATTTATTTAAATGAACCAGTGAATCAAAACAATGAAGCGAAGCATCGAAGCCTTGTTTTGGGGAACAGCTACTTTCAATTTTTGTTCGTTATTTATTTCAGTTGCGGTCGTTTTCACCGTTCTTACTAATCCTCATGCGCCGCTGAGCCCTCTATGCTGCCAGCATCAGCCTCTAGGTCCGGCGCTTGGTAATCATTGTAGATATTGTGTAAAAGCCGCCCGTCTTCGCGTATCGATATGGCGCTGCGTCAGAGAATTTAACACTAGGCCGATGATGAATGTGAAATAAACTCATTTAGCGATTTATCATTTATGTTATTTTCCATGTATTAATCCTTAACTGAGAGTCCTTTCGCAGCAATAGAAGTTTAAATTTGCTTAGCCCACTTGTATTTAACTAGGTGCAGTATTCAAAGAAAACATGAAATTAACTTACGGTGCTATTAAACCGAGTATCATTCAATGACACAAGAGTTTTTAATTGTTTAAGGAAACTTTATTTAGATATAATTTATGTGCACAGTTTGAGATTGCCGCTATTGGACCTTCTTTAATTATTTGAGCTAAAGTGACTGAAAAAAGGCATGCCTTACTTACCGTGCAAAAACTTTTTCCTTTAGGTGCACCTTTTCGTGGCCCAAAAGCACTCGAAACCTTTTCCTTTTTCGTTGCGAACATCTGGCAATGTGCACTTTAGAATACTCTCCTACCAGCAGGAGAGCTTCCCATCACAGAGGGACCATTGTTCAATGTTACGCTTGCGCTGTATCCAACCTAACGATTGTTAGGACCAAACAATGAGAACCTGAGTTTACGTCTTTTGCTCTCCCCGGGAAACTGCGAGTGTCTTCGCAAGTATTCGAGTATAATTTTGCAATGGAAGCTCGTGGCTCCTCAGATAACCCGCTACAATAACTCAGTCACTTACTAGTAAACTGCGTTTAGTATAAGAAGATTAACTCTCCAAATTTGGCTAGATGCTTTCAGGTGAAAGGGCTGAAGCGCAGGTTTATGAGAAATGAATAATATGTAGTTCCACACGTAGTAACTATTTAAACTCAGAAGAATAACCTTTACATGCAATTCGCCCAACGAAAATGTTATGCTCCTATAAAATAGTGTCTTCTTTCTTCGTA
The DNA here is from genome assembly GCF_023375885.2 of Dermacentor andersoni. Taxonomy (NCBI): domain Eukaryota; kingdom Metazoa; phylum Arthropoda; class Arachnida; order Ixodida; family Ixodidae; genus Dermacentor; species Dermacentor andersoni. The sequence continues at coordinate 54,076,790 of NC_092821.1, forward strand.
CTAATTTCTAGTGCCCCCATGTGACCAAAAAATTGAGGGTAAAATATATTCAATAATTTCTTTGGCAGAGTATTGTCACGTAGTAGTGACGGTGGAAAAAGCAGAACAGGAAAACTGTCAATAGCTTAACTTTTTATTGGGCGAACTTGTGATCAAAAAGCAAGTTACCCTCGAAGCACAACGATGGCAGCGCACGCAGTCTGCGATCGTCGAAAACCTGATCTGCGGGGCAAGTGCGTCGGCTTTTATGGAGGAGTCATCGAAGGTTCCGGAATAATCGCTCGTGCCCGTGTGTCCACGTGTGTGTTCCAGAAAGTGCTACACAATTCGCGTCGCACACACAATGAAATTGCACAAGGTTCGATGACGGCACACAACGGATAGAACCATTGATAACATTCGAGAAACTTCCGATAACTAAATGCGCGTCCTGCGCTTAGCGATAAGATTTTGTTAGACTGCGAAACGCGGTGAGCCAATACAGATAAACAAGTACACGTGTCAATATGACGCAATTAGCATTGTTAGGATACCTAAACCCCATTTGCAGCAATTATTTGCTCTGTTTATTTATACATAGTGTAGTCCTCTTATGCAGCTATAGCAGAAGTAGGAAAGAATAAAAGTAAGGCAGCAAAATTTCGGCAAACTAAAGCAAAATAAATATTCTTAGAAACAGTTACCCTTGACAAGCGAACAAGCAGAGAATATAGGAAAAACCATGTAAGCGAAGCTTTCTGTGCTATTTGATTCAACTGACAATAATTTGTGGCGATGTGGACGGCGAATGTTTAATTTCATTGGCGTTGAGTGTAATACGAGAGTTGAGAGTCGATGTTAAACGTTACCTTACGTGCACCAATCTTGTTTGTCTGCGTTCTACACAGAACACACAATGAGACGGTTATGTCTAAGGCACTATTGTGCTGCATTTTTCACACCTTCGGAGAACTTTAGCATTATCATTGCCTAATATGGCCCATGGCATCATGAGAGAAGTGTTAAACTTTATTTCACTTATGGTGCTACACCTGGCCTAAACCGCAAAAAGATGATAAGGCACACTGTAGCACGTGGACTGCGGACAAATTTTGACCCCCTGAGGTTCTTGAATGTGCTCCTAAATATAAGTACACGATTGCGTTTGTATTTCCACTGCGTCGAAATGCGGCTGTCACAGTCGGGATGGAACCCGGGAGCTCATGCAATGCAACAGCCTCAAGGCATTTGTGGCGATGCATTCTGTTGATTTGAAGAGAGGCCGATATTTTAGCGTCGCCTAGACGCTACGGTGCTTTAGTGAGGCTTTGCGCCTGCACGCCCTGCGTCAGTTTTGTTTGCACGGTGTTTATTTTTCAGAAATGGCAGAAACTTACCGTAACGCACCGTGAACATAAATTTGTCCAGCTTGTCCTTAACGGTGTTGCGTCTAATCCGAGAAGTAGTAGCGTTTCCTTGCCTTCTTAGGTCACCTTTTGCCTTCCCGGCCTCCTCCTGTGTATGTGAAGTGCGAGCGAAGAGTGCCACTCGCTTCGTGAATGCATCAGTTCTACCCATTCTCTTCCTCCTCTCCCTATCTCGTCTCTACCATTCTCTATACCTCGCCCCTGTACCGTTGAACGTTAAAACAATGGTAAACGCTGAAGGTTCTGCAATACCTTAGCGGAGAGCCACTGATGAATAGAGCTGTGGGGAGGGTATTGTGGCGTCGCCAAGGCATCTCAAGAGGTCATCGGGGCGACTTTCGATGGAGAGGTCCAAATGAGTTTCTCGTGTCCCCTTTCCCATCTCTGTCACCTTCCTGCAATTCATATGCACGCTCCAAGAGAGCGATAATAGCAGCAGCAGCAGTCAAAAACGCGAATGAAGAGGCAAAAAAACTTTCGAATTAAAGATATGAGCTGGGCAAATTACCTATTAGAAAATGACCTCCTATGGAGGCTAAAATGTCTAACTTAAATAATTACACTGAATTATGGCGTTTTACGTGCCAAAACCACAATTTCATTATGAGGACCGCCGTAGCGGGGGTCTCCGGAATAATTCAGGCCACCATGGGTTCTTTAACGTGCACCTAAACCTAAGTGCATGGATGTTTTCGCACTTCGCCCCATCGAAATGCATCCGCCGTGGTGAAGATCCGATCCCGCGACCTCGTGCTTCGCAACCAAACACCGTAGCCACTAGCGTTATTATTCATTTTACCTACATTTCATCATGGGCAGAAAGACGCAAGTAATTGAACAAGAGAAAAGACAACTGCGGCCTTATGATGGAAATAGTAATTTCATATAGGCCTCGTTCAACGGCATTAAGGCGCATTTTAAGTACCCTTTAGGTGAAAGATCATTGATATTCATGGAAAAGAGCAAACGACCTCATACGGATCCTTCTATGATGCCGGACGTAACAGTGTTAGAAGATGAATCAGCTATTTGTGAATGACAAAGAATAAAACTTATGAAACGGGAAACAAGACGGGCGTAACTTCTCATGACGCTCAATTTGACAAGAAATATGGAAACAGGCACAGAATCAAAAGCTTTAGAAGAGTCGATAAAGAAAGCATGTGCTTGATTAGATATGTATGAAACAGAACAAATGTCGAGTACAACATCGACCAGAAGCATTTCAGTGGTGTATCCACAAGAAAAAGCATACTGAAGAGATGCAGGATTTTGTTCGACTCAAGGAGTCGTATGATGTGTTTATGAATAACATGTTCCGACATTTTAATTCAATATGGTGTTATACGTATTGTGAGCGCGACGCATGACTAACTCTTCTTCATCTCTTCACATCATCATCACTTGTACAAATTCCTCAGCTGGCTGGAATAAACGGTTCCTTATAATTGGTGGAGGGGCTGGATATTGGTATGCAATAAGAGAATAGCTGTTTATTGCCAAACATATATAATGGTAGAGCCTTCTTTCCCCGAGCTTCGTACTTACCAAGAGGTTCGAAATTTCTGGAAAAAGACCGTAAGGTACGCTGAGGTTCAGATGGAATAGCACACAAAAAAGAAAAAGCTATGAATAGCGTCAACAGGTGTAGAGTTTCGTGTGATGAGATTAAAGATTACGCATAGGGCACCTTCAGAATGGATTTCGATGTCCACAATCCGCCTAAGCAAGGCATCATCTGAAAACTATGGAACATTGTTGTTATTGTTCGTGAAGATGGACTGAAACAAAAGTAAACACGTTACAAATTACAATGGGTTCATTACTAAAAAAATTGGAGGACGCTTAGTCTTCGCTTTTAAGCCGCGTTCTACTCTTAAACTGTAGCTCACGCTTCCTCGCAGATGCAGCTTACACAACAGTAATGTTTAGCGAACGCTATGCACGAAGGCTACCTTTGTGGCAGAAACGCGGCCTGTTGCGTGGGCCGCCATGTCGTGGAGGTGAGCGCCATCTGGAGCTGTTGCATAGAACTGGGCACGCCGCTCCTTAGCCGGTCCATGAATGGTAGTGTAGTGGACAGTACTCATAAAGCCCCGCAATGGACGAAGAGGCTGGGCCAGAGCCATCAGGCATATAGGCTCGACGATGGTAGCCGCGACATCAACGCAGTCACCTGATAAATAAATCGCAATTCTTTGTGCGCCTTCTGTTCCTGCAAGTTGGTGACCCGTGCGTGATACCACATAATAACTGTATACGTCTAACAAGTTTCTTCTAGACGCCGTGCAACCGGCCGCTGACCAACAATGTCTCGAAGAAAACGGAACGCCTTCCGTCGCCACACTGAAATTTCCCAATTTCTGGCCCTTAGACTGTGAACTCTGGTTCGCCCACATCGAGGCGCAGTTTCGGCGTCACCGAGTCACATCTTAGGCGGCCAAGTACGACAACGTCGCGAGTGTGCTTTACCACATCACTGCAGTTTTGGTTCACAATATTTGACTAGCTCCTCCGCCCGATGATCAGTGCGAGAGCCTTAAGGTGGAATTACTGCGGCGCACCACCGAATCAGAGTGGCGATGGGTTCAACAGCTTCTTTCATCGCAGGACCTTGGTGACAGAAAACCGACTGAGCTGCTTCGCCGCAAAACACAACTCCTGGGAACCAGTCCATCATCAGCATACTCGAAAATCCTTCGAGAGCTCTTCTTCCAGCGCCTGCCGAACCAGGTACGCACGATTTAATGTACTTGACCTATTACGACATCTGTCGAGGCCTTAGCGACGATGGGAAACCAGATTATGGATTCTTTCCATCCTGTGATATCCGCTGTTGACCGTTGCAATGCACCAGCAGCGACAGGACCCCTATTATATCAGCACTTCGGCGAACCCGACAGTTCAAGCACGGACCTTGCTGTGCAAGTAGAGGAACTAACTAACCAGTTGGCTACTTTACGCTTTAATGCGAATCACCATCAGTAGCCGCATCGCTCGCATGAACAAGATGTGTCACGCCCTCCGTCTCCCTTTATTTGTTGGTATCACGCAAGGCATGGCATTCGCTCACGTCAGTGCCTTCCGCCTTGCAACTTTCCAGGAACCGGTTGGGCCAGTCACTGATAGAGCTAATGCTACTGACCCTACATGAAGCTGTCTCTTCTACGTCACTGACCATGTCACGAGATTTCGCTCTTTTTTAGACACTGGTGCTGAAATTTGTGTCATTCCCCCTATTTTTCAAGAACGCAGAAGACATCACCATGACACGTTTTCTCTCAATGCCGTCAACGGTTCCAACATTAACACGTATGGCAAGCCATCTGTCACTCTTGACCTTGTTCTGCGACGCCCTTTTCGACGGCAATTCACCGTCGCCGAACTGCGCAAGCCGACCATCGACGCTGAGTTTCTGTGGCAGTTTAACATTCTCGTCGATCTTCGCCACTGCCACCTACTTTACTCCTCAACAAACCCGTCCGTACAAGGTATCACCACGTCCGCACCACTTTGCTTCTCATACAAGCACACACCCATGTACCGAAACCGTGGTCCACCATCCTGCTGCAATTTCCAGAGCTGTTCGAACCACTTTCGCCTGATTGTCCAATAGTGCACAAGGTCACGCACTGCACTGTGACTAAAGGACCATCAGTATACGCCCGACCTGGCCGCTTAGCACCAGACCGTCTGAAAATTGCAAAGAATTCGAATACATGCTCGAGTAGGGTTTCGTTGGCGGTCGCGCCCATATCGTGGTCAAGAAGAAGTAAGGAAGAAATTCCTTTTCGTGCTATAGTGTCAGAGAAAGGGACGTGGCAGATCTGTATCGCTAGTTACCTACAGAACTGCTTAGCTTCACTAGTTTTTTCAGACCCCTTTCGCTTGCGTAATTCTCAGGCACTAGTTCAGTATTTGAGAGAGGAAAATCCTGTTGATTGTACAGCTTTTAGTATGGATATCGAAGACCTGTATTACTCTTTGCCGCATGACGAGTTGGTAAATTCCGTAAATCAGTGCATTAAAGAACAAGTGCAAGAGTCGGCTTGTATTGACAGATGCGATGCTTCCACGGGAGATTTTCTAGAAACTCTTTCAATGTACTTAAAGTCGACGCTGATTGGGTGGAGAGATGGCGTGTTTCTGCAGAAATCAGGCATTTGTATTGGCTCAAAAGTTGCCCCTATTTTTAGCGATATTTACCTGAGTAATGTTGACAGCTGCTTAGAGAAAGCCTTAGGTGATTGCGTTATCAAGATATTTTCTTACAATGATGATCACCTCATTTTCTGCAAATAGGGAAGAATTTGATTCCGCTGCTATCTCAGTAAGTGAGCAATTTAAACTTTATGGTGGAGGAATAAAGTTTACCAAGGAATTTCCTCAGCGATGCGTAATTCAGTTTCTAGACATTTGCTTGGTCTTCGAACAAAATCACGTTTGTTGGAAGTACTCCCCAAAATCTTCGAAGCCGGTGTTAAATTTTCATTCCAAGCCTTCCAAAATAGTAAAAAACTGAATTGCCATGTCGTGCCTTAAGTCTTCTCTCACCGGATCCTGCAAGCACAAGATGAGCACCAGTTTTAATGCACAGGTCCGCCGCCTATTAGAAGCAGATTATCCTAGCGTAGCAGTGGCCGCTGTGGCTGACCGCCTAAGGAAGTCGGTTTCGAGGCGGACGGACGTGATTACAGAAAGTAGTAATGGCAAAAAAAAAAGAGCAGTGACTATTCCGTACATTCATTCAGTATCGCACAGGCTTAAAAAAGTTGCAAGTAGATATGATGTTAATGTTGCTTTCACTGCTCCCGATAAGCTAGGTAAGATATGCGCTGCCGTGCAGAGGAAGAAGGAGCAGGTAAAAGGCACAAAAGAACAGATATTTGTCCTGTGAAGCACAATAAGAACAACAGTTTTACTGACTGTCGTATGGGTGTGGTTTTTAATGTTCCCTTTAGCTGTAGCCAGTTCTAAGTAGGGCAAACGGGGCGGTGTATGAATCAGAGGCTAATGGAACATAAAAGGTCGCTAACTGGTGGATCGCCTTGTAAACTTTCCCTACATTGCCAAGATTGTAACTGTACGCCGGAGTTCGAGGAATGCGCTATATTGTAGAGGCACAAGATGAAGATACGCGTCTCATGGTAGAGGCATGGCATATCTATAGCGGTGGAAGTGCGTGCGTGAAACAGCCTTCGATTACTTTACATAAGGAAGAGATTTAAGTGCCTTAACAGCTATCTCTCACGTAGACCGGCACATGTACCCGACTGACACGTGGTGATACCATTCCAGAGCTTGCGCAGGTGAGTTTTGTGTCTTCTTACTTCTTTTCGCCTCAGTGCTCCCTTCAGTTGATAGTCGGCGTTCGTGTTGTCCAGTTTTCTTCTCTTGTGTTCTGTCTGCTCGCCTCACGTTTTTGCATAATAAATCCTTATCAACTAGCTCAGCTTTCTGTCGTTCTAAGCTTCGTAATAATTTTTGCCGAAACGACGAACGACGCTGGAGGCGGGAAGACGACGCCGGAATTTCTGCTACACGTTGCCCTTAACGCTATCGCGTTTTATTATTATTGTTGTTCCATAAAGACGTACTAGATGTCGCACTTCGCAAAACAGACGTCAAGTACTTACGCGAATTTTACAGGGAAGCTGTTGTGTCCGGAATACATGCAGCGTTTTTGAGGCGATTTTCGCCTCGCGGCGCGGATTTGACGCCCGGCGTCGAGAAAAACACCCGCCGCCGCCGATCAGGACCGGCTAGATTTTGACGCGGCGCGCACGCGTCTGACGCTACCAGAAGTGCCTGTCGGAGTCAGTTCCGTCTGTTTTCGGTGGGAGCGGCCAGCCGTCTCACCCATAGAGTTACTATACTGACTCTAGAGGACAAGCTACCCATAAGGCCCATGCATTGAAATCGGGAACCGCAAGAGCGCCGCCATGTTGCTACGCGCCGAGGTTGCCAGCTCCTGAGACGCTTGCTAGACTTGGTGACAGTAGTCAGTTTTAATCCGGCAACAGTAGCAGCATGGCGTCTCGCTTGTAGTGTCGTTATGTGTGCGTGCAGCCGTGTGTTTGGGCTTTATAAGTTGGTTCTTTATTCTATGTTGCGGACCGTGTGGGTGTGGTCCATGTTGGCCGTACAGGTGGCAGTTATGCAACCGAGGGATGATCCTGTTGAAGTTTCCGGCGGTATGCGGTTTTCAGCGGTCACGCCTGTTGCAGGAGTGTCACTCGACGAGTTTACGAACTCGAAGCTGTGGTCAGATTCCTCGTTGGCGTTCCGTAATTCTCTTCGCACGGGCACGGTATGTTGCAAAAGCCGCTTTCGCGATCTATCGTCGCGACAATATATCGGTGTTTTTTTTTATTATTATGAGTACTGATCCAGCTGTAGGGCACATGTAACCGACAAACGGAAGTCTCAGGAGAGCACCTGAGATTATAATAAAGCAGGTGGCGCAGGAACTCCAGGGCACCCAAGGGACAGTGGGGGGATCAAAGCTCGAAGCAGAACGGCACGTAGGTTGGGGCCGCCGAGGCAGGTGTGTGCCAGGGATTGTTCGCACGGACAGCACCCCTGGCACGCGCAGCAGTGCCTCTCAAGGTCGAGATACTTTAAAGGCACCTGCGCCCATGATCTTTCTTTTGCCTCGGTGCAGTGAGCACGATTAACGAGAATAATATGAAGGGCATCCGGTGCAGTGGCGAATGCGTCATGGCAAATGCAGCTCGCGTCGCCTGGCGTGTGTAGTAATATCAGAGTTGGTTGTATGAACTTTATGCATAATACGCTTTGTTTACGGTACCTTAACGGAATGGGTCTAGAGGACGGTGTTGGTACATTTTTTCGTACCGCCCTAATCCTATACCCCCCCCTTTTTTATGTATACATACAATTCCTTGCCATGACGGATCATAGCCTCCTTCATTTTTGAAAAATAGAGGAGGCTATGGACGGATTGACCAGTTCAAGTTGTCAACTTGTCAGTAACTGTCATAGGAATCACTGTAATAAACACAATTCCACGATCGGATTGTTTACTTTCATTTTTTGTTGTAACACTGAGGACTACATAGAACTTTATTTTGTATATGTGAGAGAAGTATGTGGATATCACGAGCTTAAGCCAATGTGCGATACACAGACAAAGCAGCTGCTACAACATGAACTGCATTGAGGGCCACACAACACACACGTAATTAAAGGTGCAAAATATAGGGGGAAGCTTCAAAATATGCTTTGTAGCACTGCAAAGTATAACATATATTGTATGTGTACAATAAATGTTCAAAAAAACAATGCATCAATGTCCCATTTGCCTTCAAGTTTATTATCAAGTTCAAATTTACTGAAGTTTATTATGAGCATATGTACAACAGGAATCTACTGACACACCCGCAGTCAAGGTGGCTGTTCGAGGTGTGCTGGCTGCCTCAGTGTAAGAAAAAGAAATTGGGTGAATGTCGACACCAGTGCTACTGCTTCTTGCCTCTGACCTGCACGTGCCTCCGCGGCATCTTTGTGCACAAGTGTGCTGGCGTGGCGAGGTGTAGGAGCCATCCGAGAGAAAGAGTATCGTTTACATGGAGAAGTGGCTGTTCACATTGCCTGTCGCTTTCCCTCAAATGTTTGCTTGGCGACTAGGGTAACACACCCGCAGTCAAGGTGGCTGTTCGAGGCGTGCTGGCTGCCTAAACGAAAGAAAAAGAAAGAAATTAGAATAATGTCGATACCAGTGCTATTGCTTCTTGCCTCTTACCTGCATTTGCCTCCACGGCCTCTTGGCGCTTGCGGAGTCTGTATGAGGGAGCTGCTGTGGCTAGGCGTAAGCATTGTCTAAGCAAAAAGAAAAGGCCATTCAAATGGGGAATTATGGAAATAAATGCAGTGTTATGGCTGCTTCTTGCACTCTTCTTGCCTAACTGTTTTCAAACATAGTGTCCAGTACACACCAGCCCTTTGACTGCTGCTTTTTACCTGCAGGTGTTGCTGCGAGATCCTTAGTATGGCTGCGTGCAGCATTGTAACACTTGGTGGAGGCATTTGAAGTGGTAGGCAAAAATATAAAGAATCGTCCTTGTCTGTATGAATGCTTTCAATCTCTAAATGCAGTGGTAACTATCACTATTAGTGCAAGGCCCCCCACATCTATGCGGCAAGTGCCATAGCTCGAAACTGAATTTTTCCTTTAGTGTTTCACAAGGCGTCTGATATGTCCACATTAGATGTGATGTGTTTGTTTTTATTTATCCCAGTGTGGAGAGAGCATCATTAAATTGTTTTTTATTTTTGCGTGTCTTGTTTTTTGGTTTATTTCTGAATTTATCAAGCAGCAGTCTGATGATGATAAAGTGACTTATGTAATGGCAATCAGCTTTTGTTTTGCAGAAAAACACCGCATTTCCTGACCAATTGTTTGACATCCCCTCACTCGCATAATTTTGTAGAGTATTCTGCCTATATTAACTTGCTTGACCTCCACTAAAGAGTCTTGCATTTTCAAATGTGACTCTTTCCTTAAAATCATTCGACACTTCTCATAATTTCTGTACCTTGGGCTTCTGATACTCAGCATTCACCATTTTTGCTTGTTTCTGACTAGATATGCCTTCTTTAATTTATAGCTTAAATTTTACCTTTGGAACACACGGCAGGGCTTGCCATTGCATATATGCATAAAAGGGAAACATGTTTCATCAAACATTTGCAAAATCCAATTGAAGATTGATGAATGCAGCTTGCAGTGTGATATGACTGAATGAGCCATAAAAGTAACTCATCTCACTTGGTAAATTAAAGCATATATTAGCGTGATGTACAAGATACGTTACACTAACGTGGTGGGTTCTCTTGCTTATACAGCAAAATAATCGGTGCGCGAGAAAAAAATTATTTTTGCATACCCCTTGTACACACTGATTTAAGGAAAATGAGCTGGAGCTGTCCACATGATCTACTTATTTTACCTGCGAGTATGGTCAACAAAAATGTGTCCCAGCTGCTTAGTGGTATTTGAGATTATGTCAGTATTGCATATGTGCCTGTTGTGTGAAATAATCGAATTTTGGAAATGCTCGCAGAGATCTGATGTGCATATCTGCAGTTTATGGATACATGTAAAAGACTCAGCATCAAGTGCAAGTGAACGGTCCCACAGGCCCGGAGTCGATCATGCAAATAGATTCGCTGCGCAAATTTGTGACCAGAAAAGATATTCCACATGAAATGGCATGCAAGGAAGTGTTGAAAATGTTGCACAGTTAATAAAACGCCTACGCTATTAATATGTGGGCTGATGCACTCGTTATGCAAAACGGAGGTGAGGCGTGCAGACAGGACACAAGAGTAGAGTATTTACAAGCAAACAACACGAGCGCCGGCCACTTCTCTATTCTTGTGTCCTGTCTGCAGGCCTCACCTCTGTTTTGCATAATGAATCCTTACCAACTAGTTCAGCTTTCTGTCGTTCTAAGTCTCGATGCACTCGATTTCGTCCGCATTAGGCACTCGCCTCTTGATTACTTCGTGGCACAGAAATACTCGGCATGAGGCTGTTTTTCTGCTGTGGCCTTTGTAGTAGCATGATTGTTCAAAGTGCAACAATTAAACAGATTCTTTGAGTTGCTTGTGGCTTCGCCAGTACAATTACGGTGCGCTGGTCCGCCTGTCCAGCAATTTCCTACTGAAGGGAAACCTGCAAATAAAAACACCGCTCCGCATGTAGAAAAATGCTCTACTGTGACGCTTCTCAAACGATTGTGATGCACCACAAGAGCTGCCTACTCGCGTGATATTCTCAACAAGGAGATACACTCGTTTACTTACATGTGAAGGTGTACATGCCAGAGCACTTCGGGGGCTTCGGTGGCACATAAGGCACGAGTGTGCCGTAGCGTCCGATGTCGATGCGCGATCGCATGTCGAACCTAAACTGTACGAAACTACTACGCTTCCAAAAAACAGATTCGAAACCGAAATTCGCGTCATCCTTTAGTGCATGAATGCGTACATCGTGATTTACATAAGTCACGAACTTAGCGACTGCTTTCTGTAAACTTAATATTAACGTACCACCTTCATAAAGCCATCAGGTATGTGTTTTTAGATGACAAAGCAATAGGTGACTGTACTTGTTTTCAGCTCTTGCAATAGTAATTGCGCTGGCCACATTGACCAGTAGCAACAGGGCGGCGCCCTAGAGGTTCCCACTTTTCCTGCCCAGCTTTTCCTCTAGAGTTGTTCTACTAACTCTATGGTCTCACCGTTCCTTGCCGTCCCTTGAAGACTTCGCGCGCGTGCGCTGAAACTCTGCGCAATCCGGACACCCGTTTCAGTCGCACAAGGTCGCCAGACGAAACATTTCCGGCCAACTCTCTCCGCTGAACGTCCACAAAAATATCGATACAATACTAAACATACCTGGTAATGTGTATAGACATATTAGTGGGGTATTTATTGCATAATTTATTAATTATAACACAAGCAAACAATATATAAGCATTGTTCGTTCATTTAGTGGTAGCCAAAACATTTTTGCCTTGTCTGGGCACACTGCGGCGGCGTTCGCCGCTCGTACGCCTCATGTAGCCTGGCCGGCGTCCCGCCAGCGCGTTCTTTTTTTGGCGCGCGATAATCGCAGGAGAGAAACGCCCCATGTAGCCCCCGCTTCAGCCCTTAGTTCGCCATTTTTCGTGCCCGCGTCCGCTAATAAAAATGTGAGCCGATCCCGGCAGCAGTGACGCGCGAGGAGCAGTAGCTCGTACCCCCGTAAGGCAGAGGCTTCGAGCAATCAGCTCAGTGAAGCGAAGAGTGCATACATTCATTGGAATCGCGCATGCAGCATGCGGAACAGCACACGTTTCAACAAAGCAGTAGCCGAAACAAGCGCCCGAACGACACAATTGATGATAAAGTGCTCCTGATAACAATGCGAAGCACGTAGCGCTCCCCGCGTGCGTATCGCGGTAAACCATACTTTCGCGCAAGCTGGCGTGGCCACGGCAGCTTGAAACCTGGGGGGCGACGTCCTGGCCTTTCATGTGCCCAACAACTAGCCTAGAAACTGGCTTCTATGCTTCTGAAGCACCGCTATGGGCGGCGGCGTGCTTTGACAATTGCTATTACTCGGAAACAATAAAGCATTGCATACGCCCTCAATAGTTGTCGTGGTGGTTTTCAACGGCTCCGCTGGACACCCACTTTCGGAAGGTCGGGATGGTGAGTGAATTTTTTTTAACCTGGCAATAAAATATGCAGAAAAAGAAACCAATAGAAATCACCAGCACATTTACCAAGGTAAATACACCTGGTAGCGAAGCTTCCACAGGAGCCCATACGTTCAAAACATGGCGGTCAATCGGCGGATGGATGGATGGATGCTATGAGCGTCCCCTTTGGAACGGGGCGGTGGGTTGCGCCACCAAGCTCTTGCTACTATGCTGCCTAATATCCTACCTAGGTTAACCAATGAAAAAAGAAAGAAAAAACACTATGAACTACCGCGTCCAAACTTTCTTATCCCCTATTGCGAATTGCGCTTTTGTACGTCTCCGTCTTTTGTCGTTTCCCTACTTTTCTTTCACCAATCCTCCAATCGCCACTTACTAATGTCTATTGCGGACCTGTTTGCTTTACCACTGCTCCCGCTGAACCCCAAGGGCTTCAAGGAGGCCAGTGGTGCCTAAATCGACCGCTGGGTAGACGTCTTCACATTCTAATAAAATATGCTCCGTCGTTTCCCTAGCTTTACCGCAGCAAGCACATGCTTCTTCTTCCTTCTATATCTCGCTTTATAGGTGCGTGTTCTAAGGCATCCCGATCTCGCTTCGAAAAGTAATGAGCTTCCCTTTGAGTTATCATAAATGGTTTCCTTCCTGATTTCGTTTTTTCCTCTTAAGTAGTTACTCATGGCAGGTTTCTTTTCCATTGCCGCCACCCATGAGATTAATTCAGCCTCTCTGACTTTCCGCTTGACCTTCCTTGTTGCTGTGTTGCCCACCCCACAGGCCGCATACTTGCTGGTAAGCTTCCTAGTTCTTTTCCTCCACTGTGAATCAATGTTTTGCCTGTACAGATACCTGAACACTCTACCAGCCCATTTACTTTCTTCCATATTCTTCAGCCGTTCTTCATACTCAATTTTACTGCGAGCTTCACTCACTTCAAAACTAGTCCAGCCCATATCCCCCTGCACAGCTTCATTTGTAGTCTTCCCGTGAGCGCCCAATGCGAGGCGACCCACTGACCTTTGGTTCCCGTCGAGTCCTGATTGTACCCCTGATTTAAAGCAAACAACCGCATTTCAAAAAGTAAGTCCTGGAACCATTACCCCTTTCCACATACCTCGGAGGACCTCGTACCTATTGTATCCCCATAGCGCTCTGTGCTTCATTATGGCTGCATTTCTCTTCCCCTTGATTGTAATGGTTTTTTCCTGTGTTTCCATATATCCATTGCCTTCGTTTATCCATATACCAAGGTATTTATATTCTGTTACTCGAGGTATTTCTTGGCCCTGTATCTCCACTGTCTGTTTACTGTTTTCATTGAATACCATAACAGCTGATTTTCTAACACTAAATTTCAAACCTAAATTGTTGCCTTCCTGTCCACAGATATTAGCCAGACGTTGCAAATCGCTTGGTTGTTAGCGAGCAACACAATGTCGTCCGCATAAAATAAACCTGGGAGTTGCTGCTCTATTACTGTACCTGCCTGTTTGTATGAGAGATTAAACCCGATATTACTTCCTTCCAGCGCCCTCTCCATCCTCACCATGTACATCATAAACAGCAGCGGGGATAAAAGGCACCCCTGCCTCAGTCCCTTGGTGATATGAACTTTCTCCGTGCTCATCATCCCTTCCCATTCAACGCAAACGGTATTTTCTAGGTAAATCTCTCTCAAAAGCTGTATACAATCGTTACCTAAGCCTTCCCCTTCCAGAATATCCCACAAAATGTTGCGGTCTACGTTGTCGTAGGCTCCTGTAATGTCTAAAAAGGCCACATACAATGGTCTGCTTTCTGATTTTGATATTTCAATACACTGAGTAAGAACAAACAAGTTATCGTCCAAACGCCTACCTATTCTGAAGCCATTCTGAAGATCTCCCAAAATGCCATTATTCTCTGTCCATGCTTGAAGCTTTAATTTGATTGCCTGCATTGCTAGCCTGTATATTACCGATGTAATGGTCAACGGTCTATATGAGTGAATTCTGTCTTTCTCCCCCTTACCTTTATAAATTAAATTCATTCTACTTTGTCGCCAACTGTCTGGTATCCGTCTATCTTTTAAAGTTTTTTCCACTGCTTTCACCAGAGCTTCCTTACTTTTTGGTCCTAGTTCATTTATCAGCTTAACGGGAACCTCGTCCAGCCCTGTGGCTGTGCGCTTAGGAATTTTCTCTTCCGCTTTCTTCCAGTTTAAATTTGTCAGAACCAGCTCCTTTTCCTGGGTCTCTTTCATGCTATTTTTTCCCTCAAATACAACCTCGTCATTGCCTTGGAAAGATTCGGCTGTTATTTTTCGGATGTAATTTATTGCCGCTTCTCCTTCCAGTCTGCTTTCATCTTCGTCTAGGATATGTTGTTGTATTGTTGTTGACTTCCTGCCTAATAATTTTATGTGGTTCCAAAATATTCTAGGTGCGGCCTTCTTTTTCTCACGTATTTCTGACAACCAACGTTCACTTTCACCTTTCAATTTTGCTTGCACCAGTATTTGAACCATAGACTTTTCCTCCCGGTATATTTCCCATTTACTAGTTACTTCATCCTGTGACAACTGCGCCTTCTTTGCCTGCCTGTGCTCTCGAGATGCTTTCTGTCGTTCGGCGATCGCTTCTCGTATCTCCTTGTTCCACCAGCTTTTTGGTTTCTTTTTTCCTTTCCAACGAACATGATGTTTCTCTTTCCGTATTTCTGTCGTTATTACACTTAGAAGCTCACCATATTCCCACTCTTTACTTGGCCATTTGCCAAGTTCTTCCTCAACCCTAAGGACTATATTTGTTACTTGTTCAGCGTTCAAATTTGGACTGGCCATTTTGCTCTCCTTGCTCTCTTTCCCAACTACGTATCCCATTTTCAATATGATGCGTTTATGGTCACTCCCTATGCTGTTAAACCCTTCCTCATCGATGACCATTTCTCTCAACTTATCATGAATTCCTTCTGTCATCAGACAGTAATCAATGGTTGATTGCCGGTTTCCCACTGCCCACGTGACCTGTCCTTCACACTTAGGCCCTGTATTCACGATCACGAGGTTATGTTGCTCACAAAGGTCCAGCATTGACTTCCCGTTATTGTCGGTATAGCCATCTAAATCCTGTATGTGGGCCTTCATGTCACCTAATAGGACAATTTCAGCACCACTCCCGAAACCCTTAATATCAGTGCTTATGCATTCCACTAACTCTTTATTCTTCTCTGTGCAATTTTTTCCGGTCCACAAATACGTAACACCCAGCCAAGTTTCTTTCCCACTCATTGTACCTGATAACCAAAGATGCTCTTGACATTGTGAATTTACTCTTTTCCATTGGGCTCCCTGATGGATGAGCGTTCCAACTCCCCTTCCCTTTCTTTCCGACTTAGTTCTGTTGCACCCTTCCCAAACATAATTCTCAATAACTGGCGGCTCTTCTGAGTCTCTAAGGTGCGTTTCTGTAACCGCATACACCCCTATGTGTTCTCTGTGTAACTGCTCCTCAATCTCTGCCCACTTTTCCTTTCTTCTGCCGCCCTGCATGTTTATGTAGCCTATTGCATGGCGAGCTCTTTTTCTTGTTTTCCTCCTTTTTCTATTATCGACGGCGATGTTCTTCTGATGTTCCCCTAGGGGACCTTCTTCATTACTATCTACTCTGACCTCCTGAGCGCCTGCGGGCCCCCTAAAAAAGCAACAGCGCGACCACCAAGTCGCCAGCCCACTTCTCGGGCTAACCTGTAATTGAAGTGGATCCCGTCTCGTTTAAAACCACCACAACTTCTCACTTCCCTGTTTACTTCGACAACCTCGAAGCCTTTCTCTCGGCTCATTTTCCAGATTGCCTCATTAGCAGCCACTACGGCTCTTTGTACGTGACTGTCACGCACAGGCACCTCCGGTACCGTGCACACCACGATCTGCACCTGAGGGGATAGCTCACGCAAGTCTTCCACCCCCTTGGCCAAGCGCTGGGCTAGTCCTGGCCCTTTCCTGTTTAGGACGTCATTTAGCCCACCTGCTACTATGACGAGGTTGCGCACGTGGACATTTTCCGCGAGCTTTTCTTTTGCTCGCTCCATGATAGAACCAAGTGTGCGCCCTGGAAACGTCCCTACCGCCACTCTTCTGTCGCCTTTCACCCTCTCCACAATTGCTTTTGAGCACCCAGCCAGGTTTGAATCGCCAGCAATAATGACCATTTCACTTTCTCTTACTTCTCCCCGCTTCCCTTTGTCATTTTCCGCGTGATTCGGACTCGACAAGGGGGATTGTCCCCTGGGATCCTGCTTTTCCCGCGTAGCGGCCTCAAGGTAGGTGCTGCTCTTTCCAGCTAACCCTTCATCACCCTGCCTGCGTTCGACGTATTTCTCTGACCCTCCCTCACGTGTCGCGTCGGGGGTTTGCGTTCCATTGTCACGCACATTGTCGTTCACAATGGCGGCCCTGTTCAGCTTTTCCTCGGCTGCTTCAAGCCTTTTTTCAACTACCTTCCGTGCCTCACGCTCACTGTTTAGCTCATTTTTGAGCTCTTGCACCTGTTTGAGAAGCTCTTCCAGGAAAGCCTCCATTTTCTGCAGCCTAGTATCGACATCACATTGTGTGCCGGTTGTTTCGACGCCCTCTCCATTCTCACCGTCTCCTCATCTGCCTTGAGGGACCCCCCCCCCCCCCCCGTACTGCCTGCTTTACCGGCTTTCTCGCCATGTATTGCACGGCTTTTTGCAAATACTATAATACTATATCAATGCAGAGCACGTGCCTTTTAGAAAAAAAAACGATACGCACAGGATCCAAATCCTCAAAATGCCGCAAAGCAACTGTCACCACTGTTTCAAAAATAAACAATGTCGCGGAGACCGAAGGTATGACACGCTCTCGCACGCGCTCAACCATGCGGCCACGTTCTCACTTTTCTACCAAACACGCACAGTAAAACCGCTAATAGCTATTTGTCTTGCCACTTCCAAGCTACTAGTTAAAGACTACAAACACTCAACGTCCCACCCGGCTGCACGTGTTGGAACACGTGGCACGAAAGGACGCTCTAATCATCCTGCAAAACAAATTTACACGAAGCACTCCCGCGCACCCGAAATACGACAGACAAAAAAAGGGAAAGAAAAGGAAAACCCCCCAATTACTATTTAAATGCGAGAAACCAGCAAATAAAAAACAGAAGCAAGCTCAAAGCATGCACAAAAACTTATGATTTCGTCGTCGCCACGGAGCCCCGAAAAGCACGTTCATCCGCCACAAAATCCAAGCGCCATCTGTATGTGGTGGGAACACTTCCGGCGGAAGAAAAAATAATGGGACGCCATGTCCGTTAAAAGCAGAAGTGACGTCATTTTGTTTTCGAAGGCGCGAAATTTGTTTTGTTGTTCTTCCTTTGGAGCTATATATTCAAATGCCCCGCCATTTGACTTGATGGGCGTTTCGAGCTTTCAGCGTGGAAAGCGATGCAGAAAAAGGCCAGCCGTACGGTTGTCGAAATCGCATACCGGCACAGAACATACTTTCTTTGGAGACCGACGAAAGCTTTAGGGGTAGAGTGCTGGGGTGCTATGCAGGATGCACCGAGTTTCTCGTTCACCCGAGTTTTACCCGAGTTTGCTCGATGGCAGTCAGTGAACGGAGATAGCGTGAAACGCGCAAAGGCTGCAGGCAAAAAAATATGTAGACAAAAAGCCGCGTATGACATCGAATGCGAACAGGGTACATGCGGCGCATTCTTCCACCTACGCTTTCGCTCAAACGAATACGTTATAATACAATAAATAAAATAACGAACATTTTTATTTCTTTAAGTGTCTGTTTTTCGTTTTGAATGCTAGAAATTTCTGATGACAAACGGAGATCGAGCAAATTATTAAATTTTGCACTTCTTGCCGCGAGTGGCGACAGTGAGGCGAAAGCTTAGAAGCGGATACATTGAAGCGGGTCGCACGCACGAGGCATTTAATACGGCGAGAAGTCGCCTAGGGGCGCTACAGTGCTATTCTCAATAATGTCAGTGTTCACCACTCTTTCTGTATTAGGGGAATAGAAACGCAGCGCCGTGGTACGGCTGTTCATCGCAGACGCCTTAAGGCCCCCGCTTTACCAACTAAAAACGACACACTAGTCATAAATACGGGAGCAACGGCTGTCGCTGAAAAATGGCGGTCCGTAGTACCCGTAGTGACGCAGTTTAGTGAAAATGTGCCAGTTTATCTTTCTGCGCGAAGCCTCGGTGATGCATTGCGAAGAAGTGCGTGCTTCCCATCGACACAATTCATCGCTTGTCATCGCTTGCCCAGTGAAAGTGCCTCTGAGCGCATGTACGCAGTATATGAGTGTTTTGTGCCCACCAAGGTGCTTGCGGATTACTTATGGTGGAGCCAGCAGCGATCGCAGAAGGATATCGTAACAACACCGCAGCAATCGCATTTTGGCAGGTGAGGGCTCTTGTGTGCCGTTATGAAATGAGACTTCGAACTGAGGAAGGTGTTGGACCTGTCGAGTGCGCAGTGCTTGTGATGAAGAGATGCCATTGCACTGGGTCTAGAAGAGCGAGCGATTCTTGGACGCTGATCGTGTTTACGACGTTGTGGCTCCGATACATCACCGATGACAGAGCAGCCATCTCAAACGACTACTGCGATACGCACTCCTCAGCATCCTCGTCACCCTCGGCGCATCGACGCCTTTCAAGCAGCTACAGTGATGTGCCGATAATTATTTACTGTGCGCTACGTCGCCACAATGCAGGCAATGAAACCGTGCTGTGGGGCCATCTCAGTCCGAGAAGATATATGCATAAGCCAGCGACAGTCAACGCTTTGTTTGTGATAGTAGTGCACAGTACATCAGCGATGACAGTGTGTTGTGCGTGTTTTATGTCGGTGGTGAACATTGTTGATGCCTCTCAGCTCGGCACCGCGTCGCTGTTGCCGAAAGATAAGTTGGGCGTGGCCCAACCATGGTGGGTGCGCGCACAAGAGTTACATGCCTCGCGCGGGGCGTGACCTCTGGCTTTGATTGACAGGCGAACTCGTGCTATACTCGTACATCGCGAAACCCCCTCCGAGTTCAACTCGGGAACATGGCGGCGGCAGCAGCAGCCTGTGTTATTGCAGCCAGCGGCAGCAAGCGCCAGTATGACCGTCTGGACCCGTTCGCGTACATGACCGCCGTGGAGTTTCAGCGTCATTTTGGCCTGTCGAAGACATCAGTGCTCTGGCTGTGTGACTAGCTAGGCGAAGACTCTTGTCTGTGGAGACAGCGTGGCGGGCTTTATTCGCTCACCGTTGAAGAGCAAGTCGTCTGCGCCCTCCGTTTCTACGGGACTGGGAGTTTTCAGGGGAGCGTCGGCGCCGAGCGTTACATTGGACGTCATCAAACTACTGTGAGCCTTGGTGTCAGAGATGTCTGATGCGCTTATTGATGCGGCAGTGCGGAAGCGGTGGCTGGCTCTCCCGAAGACTGCGGCTGAGCGGGCATTTATAAAAGAGCGCTTCTTACTTCGCGGAAACATTACGAACGTAGTCGGGTGTGTTGACGGAACGTACGTAGGAATTAAGGTGCCTTCAATGTCAGCGTTACTGTGATTAGCATTGAAGCAATTTCTAGACGCACCATATTGCCAAAGTTGTCACTTCTGTGTAGCCGACTTAGATTTTGCATTACCGACGTCACACACGCGGCAGCCTATGATACTGACTTTTTCGCTGGTTGCTGACTTTTTACCGATTGTTCTACTTGTCTATCAGGGTGCCTTCCTAATGGCTCACTTTTTGGGGGAAAGATGTTAATGAAGTATAAATAGATAAATGGATATCACAAATTGTCTGAAGTTCCTTGTGAATGCTAATCTCATAAAGAACTTGGTTTTTTTTTATGAGATTACTTAGTACAAGTTACTTAGTATGCATAATGCTGAATTTTGGTTATGCGTCATCTATCGGCCGCACTATGAAACAGCAAGGCATTGCACAATTCGTTGCAGTGTGAGATGCGGATGTCGCGCCAAGCTGGTTGTGCCTATGGCAAAATGAAAATGCATTCAGAATCTTAGTGTGCTGGCTTGCATGAAGAAAATACTTCTGAGTGTTTGCTGTGTTCACTGTTGGTGCATGTGCCAATGGTTCAGTGTATTTTCTTTTGGGAGGGGGGGGCAGCGTTATTCTGTATGGACAAATCGTATATTTTCGTCTCATAATGGGGCTCTAATTCTTCAGCAGTAGAACAATGCAGATCCAATGCTCTGCAGAACTCGGTGTGCTTGAAGATGTCGTGAACCACCAAGGCAAAATTACATATCGGGAGAAATGTGGTGCAGATGCCCATGAAAAGTGGGTCTTTAACCCGCCATGATAAAAATAAAGATTGCACAGTGAATATACCTTTTTTACAGCTTTAGAGCAATGATTACACGAACTGTGACATGCTCAAACGTGTAAAAGCTTGCCGCAATGCCAAAGTAGGATGAGCGATATACAGCATATTTTGGCATTGAACATGTCTTGTAAATGCTATTTTTATTGTAAGCCTCAAGCCTCGCTGTCACGCCTTTCCCTCCGGCACTCCCTTTACTGAAACGCAGCACTGTCTTTCTATTGGTATCACGATGATGGTAACGACAGCAGTAAGGCTTGTTAATGATTGCGCCTTTGATTCCTGCGAGTTTAGTGGTACAGAATATGGCACGTGCAACACCTGTGCAGCAAAATTTTATGCTTGCGGTGATTTGTTGGAGAGCTAATTCGTGTTGGGACATTTCAAAGATATGTGCCATTGTGGCTTAGTAACTAGATCATTGGTGAGGTTGAAGACTGGGTATATTGGTATCGAAGCCTGAAGTTGAATTGCACAACAATTGGACGGGACACAAAGAAGAGAAATACACACAGCAGAACGCTCTGCTGTGTGTGTTACTCTTCTTTGTGTGCCGTCGAATTGTTGCACGATCAAACTTCAAATAGAGCATTGGGCCTCTTTGGTGCAGGACCGAGGAAGAGAAATACACCCAGCAGAACGCTCTGCTGTGTGTGTTACTCTTCTTTGTGTGCCGTCGAATTGTTGCGCGATCCAACTTCAAATAGAGCATTGGGCTTCTTTGGTGCAGGACCGAGGAAGTGTGAGCTATTCGACACCATGCCAGTGCCTTGCCACACAATTATGGAAGTCTGAAGGTTTGCAAACAAAGCTCTTCGATGTTTAGCCGCCATGCTCGCCCGATGAATGTATGTGATGACGCCACCACAGCGTTCCCTCGTGGTATAATGCGAAGCGTACTAAATTACAAATTAGTCGAATACACATTCAGTATACATCTTGTAAGCTTTAAAATGCTTTTAAACCACGTTAAACTAACTAATAATATTGTATCAAATGCATGGAACGACAAACAAGTGAAAGAAGGCGCGACCATGCACCGACGGTATGATCACGTGTGCCCCAGTTTCTCGACCGCCCAGAAGGCAACGCCCAAGGAATGATAGCCACCCAGAGTGAATCTAGATAAACCAATCAAACTGGAGGCTTGTCGAAAGATAAACTGTGTCTCGGTACCATTCGTGCTTTCATTTTGGGGTGTCGCCAGAGCTCGTGAAGATCCCGAGTTTCGCCAAACTCGGCGCATCCTGCATAGCACCCCTGATCCTATTGTTCGATGCCGAGCCCGTCGGCCAGCGCAGTCGCACGAAAACAACTACACCACTATCTGGCGGTCGTAACTCGCTACTTTTGACTGAACAGATTAAGAAGCAATGAAGCTACCCGCGTCACCAAATTCAGACAAACTTCGAGAAGCAAGAAAGCACAAACTGTGACGGGGGCGTATTTCAACAGGTGATACGAGTGCGCCTTTCTGCCGATTTCAAGACGTGCATTGCATTGCGAGTGATAGCGGCGTCAACGCCCCCTGTAGCGATGGGCGCTGAAAAGAAATGCATTTATTAATAATAATAAAATTAAACTTGTATTTTCTTAACTCGTCACGAATATATAAGATTGACTAGGAATTTTATTTTCGTTGAATGAATCTAACTGTGTCTCGTTTGAATTAAAAAACGCATTTTTCTTTCCCAATGTTTGTTCCCTCCAAACATGGTCGCGCTTCAATCGCTGCTCCCATAACCCCCCATGCAGATGTCAGTGACAATCTGTACTGAACCGCTTTTCGTCCGAAGCTTCGCGACCTAT
The DNA here is from genome assembly GCF_023375885.2 of Dermacentor andersoni. Lineage (NCBI taxonomy): Eukaryota > Metazoa > Arthropoda > Arachnida > Ixodida > Ixodidae > Dermacentor > Dermacentor andersoni. The sequence continues at coordinate 54,099,604 of NC_092821.1, forward strand.
TTGAATCGACCTTGCATTTACTTCGAGAACCAAGTTATACCTTGGCACGTTCAAAGGAAGCACCAAGTTTGGGATTACAATTCTTCATTTTCTGTAGCCTGCTGACGCGGCTCCCAAAGTAAAACGTTTTGCTTTTAATACAGCGAAGCTTATAATTTATCTTCGTGTGTTTTCAAAAGAACATGCCTGTCGATGCTTCATTTCCGTAAACGCTCAATATAATTAACGAGACCAACGACATTAGGCATAATGCCGAGTCTATGCACCAATGAATCAGTTACAGACATTTAATAAGCTGAACGAAAAAAAGAATGTGGAATAAGTGAAGTGTTGCTCCGCAGTAGGACATTTATGGTGTACAAAAACTGCATTATGATTTGAGATTCGATCGATATTTCCTGTCTGAAACCTAAGTCGGTGACAGGTTAGATGATAAACTCTAAGTCTAATACAGAGTACTGTCCCGTGTTCTCATGAACTATTTATTCTAGGCTGAATGATAATAAAAAGTTATTTAAGCCGCCACTCACGTTTGCCACTACGAATGCTTCCATCTAAGGGGCCTAATTAACTTTTTATTGGCAGGGCTCTCAGTAAAAGGTAGTGTAAAATCACCAAGGACGAAGAAATTCGAATATTCACTGCTATTTATTTATTTCAAAATACTGCAGGCAGCAATGCTGCCGGAGCAGGAGAGGGTTACATCAAGTGCAATGACAAAGATTTCACAAAGGAATCTACATTTGCACAATCAACAACAGACGCTGGCAGACAATTCCACTCTTCAATTGTGAGCGGAAAAAAAGACTTCTGAAACATTTTCGTCCTCGCAAAGTACGGGCGGATAACATTCGAGTGATTAATTCTAGAAGACCTGTGTTGCGAGCGGGAAAGATAAGTTTCGCGCGGGAGACCGATTTTGTTCTGATATATCAAATAAAGCATTTTTAGTCTGGCAATCTTTCGGCTCACACGGAGGGGTTCCAGATTCAGTCGCTGCAACATGTCAGTAACAGATGAAGAAGACCGATAGTCAGATACAATAAATCGGGCAGCGAGGCGCTGAATTCATTCTACTTGTGCGATATCCTTAACGTAGTATGGGTCCCATACTGCGGAAGTGTACTCAAGGACTGGTCGAACCAAAGTGCGGTATGCCTCGAGTTTAACACTTGACGGCGAGTCTTTTAGTTTCCTGCGCAAAAAGCAAAGTTTATTGAATGCTGTTGTACAAACGTTCTTCAAATGTTTGTCACATTTTACGTTGCTTGCGATCATCGTCATCATCATCATCATCATCAGCCTAGTTACGCCCACTGCAGGGCAAAGGCCTCTCCCATACTTCTCCACCTACCCCGGTCATGTACTAATTGTGGCCATGTTGTCCCTGCAAACGTCTTAATGTCATCCGCCCACCTAACTTTCTGCCGCCCCCTACTCCGCTTCCCTTCCCTTGGAATCCAGTCCGTAACCCTTAATGACCATCGGTTATCTTCCCTCCTCATTACATGTCCGGCCCATGCCCATTTCTTTTTCTTGATTTCAACTAAGATGTCATTTACCCGCGTTTGTTCCCTCACCCAATCTGCTCTTTTCTTATCCCTTAACGTTACACCTATCATTCTTCTTTCCATAGCTCGTTGCGTCGTCCTCAATTTCAGCAGAACCCTTTTCGTAAGCCTCCAGGTTTCTGCCCCGTACGTGAGTACTGGTAAGACACAGCTGTTATACACTTTCCTCTTGAGGGATAGCGGCAACCTGCTGTTCATGATTTGAGAATGCCTGCCAAACGCACCCCAGCCCATTCTTATTCTTCTGGTTATTTCAGTCTCATGGTCCGGATCCGTGGTCACTACCTGCCCTAAGTAGATGTATTCCCTTACCACTTCCAGTGCCTTGCTACCTATCGTAAACTGCAGTTCTCTTCCGAGACTGTTAAACATTACTTTAGTTTTCTGTAGATTAATTTTCAGACCCACCCTTCTGCTTTGCCTCTCCAGGTCAGTGAGCATGCATTGCAATTGGTCTCCTGAGTTACTAAGCAAGGCAATATCATCAGCGAAACGCAAGTTGCTAAAGTATTCTCCATCAACTTTTATCCCCAATTCTTCCCACTCCAGGTCTCTGAATACCTCCTGTAAACATGCTGTGAATAGCATTGGAGATATCGTATCTCCCTGTCTGACGCCTTTCTTTAATGGGATTTTGTTGCTTTCTTTGTGGAGGAGTACGGTGGCTGTGGAACCGCTATAGATATCTTCCAGTATCTTTACATATGGCTCATCTACACCCTGATTCCGTAGTGCCTTCATGACTGCTGAGGTTTCGACTGAATCAAATGCTTTTTCGTAATCAATGAAGGCTATATATAAGGGTTGGTTATATTCCGCACATTTCTCTATCACCTGATTGATATTGTGAATATGGTCTATTGTTGAGTAGCCTTTACGGAATCCTGCCTGGTCCTTTGGTTGAAAGAAGTCTAAGGTATTCCTGATTCTATTTGCGATTACCTTAGTAAATACTTTGTAGGCAACGGACAGTAAGCTGATCGGTCTATAATTTTTCAAGTCTTTGGCGTCCCCTTTCTTATGGATTAGGATTATGTTAGCGTTCTTCCAAGATTCCGGTACGTTTGAGGTCATGAGGCATTGTTTATATAGGGCGGCCAATCTTTCTAGGACAGTGTTCCCATCATCCTTCAACAAATCTGCTGTTACCTGATCCTCCCCAGCTGCCTTCCCCCTTTGCATAGCTCCCAAGGCGTTCTTTACCTCTTCCGGTGTTACTTGTGGGATTTCAAGTTCCTCTAGCCTATTCTCTCTCACCTTATCGTCATGGGTGTTACTGGTACTGTATAAATCTCTATAAAACTCTTCAGCCACTTGAACTATCTCATCCATATTAGTAACGATATTGCCGGCTTTGTCTCTTAACGCACACATCTGATTCTTGCCTATTCCTAGTTTCTTCTTCACTGCTTTTAGGTTTCCTCCGTTCCTGAGAGCCTGTTCAATTCTATCCATATTATAGGTCCTTATGTCCGCTGTCTTACGCTTGTTGATTAACTTAGAAAGTTCTGCCAGCTCTATTCTAGCTGTAGGGTTAGTGGCTTTCATACATTGGCGTTTTTTGATCAGATCTTTCGTCTCCTGCGATAGCTTATTGGTTTCCTGTTTAACGGCGTTACCACCGACTTCTATTGCGCACTCCTTAATGATGCCCATAAGATTGTCGTTCATTGCTTCAACACTATGGTCCTCTTCCTGGGTTAAAGCCGAATACCTGTTCTGTAGCTTGATCCGGAATTCCTCTAGTTTCCCTCTTACCGCTAACTCATTGATTGGCTTCCTATGTACCAGTTTCTTCCGTTCCCTCCTCAAGTCAAGGCTAATTCGAGTTCTTACCATCCTATGGTCACTGCAGCGCACCTTGCCGAGCACGTCTACATCTTGTACGATGCCAGGGTTCGCGCAGAGTATGAAGTCGATTTCATTTCTAGTCTCACCATTCGGGCTCCTCTACGCCCACTTTCGTCTAACCCGCTTGCGGAAAAACGTATTGATTATCCGCATCTTATTCTGTTCTGCAAACTCTACTAATAACTCTCCTCTGCTATTCCTAGAGCCTATGCCATATTCCCCCACTGACTTGTATCCGGCCTGCTTCTTGCCTACCCTGGCATTGAAATCGCCCACAAGTATACTGTATTTTTGTTTTGACTTTACCCATCGCCGATTCCACGTCTTCATAGAAGCTTTCGACTTCCTGGTCATCATGACTAGATGTAGGAGCGTAGACCTGTACAACCTTCATTTTGTACCTCTTATTAAGTTTCACAACAAGACATGCCACCCTCTCGTTAATGCTATAGAATTCCTGTATGTTACCAGCTATGTTCTTATTAATCAGGAATCCGACTCCTAGTTCTCGTCTCTCTGCTAAGCCCCGGTAGCACAGGACGTGCCCGCTTTTTAGCACTGTATATGCTTCTTTTGGCCTCCTAACTTCACTGAGCCCTATTATATGCCATTTACTGCCCTCTAATTCCTCCAATAGGACTGCTAGACTCGCCTCACTAGATAACGTTCTAGCGTTAAACGTTGCCAGGTTCATATTCCAATGGCGGCCTGTCGATAGTTAGTCCTAAATATTTGACAGACGTTACCGATTGAATAGCTTTATTATCAATGTGGTACGTATCAGACAGTGGCTTTTTCTTTGTGGTTATTGTCATGGCAACTGTTTTATCAAAATTAATTTGCATACCGTTTCGTTCGCACCAGTCCGCGAGTGTACAGAGGCTATTGTTCAGTAGTGTTTGGCAAGAGGAGCTATTGACAACACTACACATCACACAGTCATCAGCGACCAATTTTATTGTAACATAATTTTCGATGTTAGAAGCAATGCCGTTTATATAAATTAAAAACAACAGAGGGCCAAGCTTTGGACCTTGTGGAACCCCAGACAATACCGGCAGATCAGTACACCTAACACCCGCACACTCCACAAACTCTGAGCGATTACTCAGATAAACCTGCAACCATAATATCAATCTCTCAGGAATCCCGGCATCCCTTAATCTGTCAATGAGTAAAGTGTGTGGCGCACGATCAAAAGCTTTTGACATGTCAAGAAAAACCGCATCTATCTGCCTACAATTATCTAGAGCTGAAGCAAAATCATGTATAACATAAATTAATTGTGTAGTTGTCGAGACAGTCCTCCGGAAACCATGCTGATACTCAACGAAGATTTTTTCGATTCAAGGTACTGAGATATATGGTGAGCTATTACATGCTCCAGCAATTTACAGCATGTGCTTATTAGAGAAATTGGTCTGTAGTTACGAGCTTCTAGCCTGTTTCCCGATTTAAATATGGGAACTACTCTTACCGTGAGCCAATCTGCGGGTAAGGAGCATTGGTTGAGTGATGCGTTATACAGAACATAAAGGTAATGGGACACAATCTCTGAGTACCGTACAAGGAAGGCATTCGGTATGCCGTCAGCGCCACTTGACTTTTTCATTTTTATGTTGACGTATACACTGGGAAAGCTTGTCGAACAAGTCGCTAGGACTACCAGGTGGGTGATAGATGACAGATATTGTTAAATTTCGCCTGTGTAATAGAAACCTCCACCAAACCAATTCTACGTGTGAAAGGTCCAGTCATGCCTTTATTTGAAATGTAACCAAATAAGTACGGTAGCAAGACCCCATTTTGTTCTGACGTTCATTCAGTACAGCGATCTAACCAACAGGTGTGAAATGTGACTCATGAATGTTTTAATAGAGCCACGTTTCTGTAAGGCATATGATATGAGGGTAACACAAAGGGAGGAGTAGCACAAAGAGCGGAAGTTTATTATGCTTCTGGCATTAAAACTCTCAAGCAGGGGATCTGTTGTGGACTGGACAGACTGTCAAGTATAGATGGCGAAGCAGTAAATCACCCTGTTGTTGCAGAGAGAGAACCGTAGCCAATGATCTTAACCAGACTGTTTCAGGCGTTGTCCCACTAATACGTGCAGTTTGTAAAGCAACACATGATGATATCTCAGTTTAACAATTGATCCATTCGCCATTGGTCTACGCAAGCCTCCCACGAGTTCTTAAGAACTGCACGGAGTCTGTTCGAAAAGTCTGCGGTTAGCATAAAAACCGGAACCATGTAGCTTGTAAGCGGTCTTCAGGAATACTAGCCTCCAATTGAAGTCATATAATTGAACCATATTAGGGTGAGACCACCCAGTACGTACATTGCTTAACATAAGTAAACGTTCAATGCGACTACAGTAGACAAAAAACTTATTGGAGAAACACGCCTAACTTGAAATGGAGCGCATCACGATTTTCGTCTTTGTCTTTTGGTATTGCATGAAGAATACATACAGTATATGGCATACGCCCACAACGGGGGATCGGTCAAAAAGCAACCAGTATGCTTGAGATAAGAACGAAGAAGCAGGTATATATATACTATTTATTTATTTATTACGTACTGCAGACCCTTGGGTCGAAGCAGGTGGGTAGTTCTAAAAAACAGTCATAATACAAAAAACGACAGCACAATCTGTTTGAAGAAACAACACAGATAATAAAACACAAAATGTCAACAATGGAATTTGTTTAAAGATTAGTCTAATAAAATATAATACAACTGCGTACAAAACAATGACGGAATCTGTTTCTAGATTAGTGCAATAATTGTGCTACAATAACAAAGGTGAAATGGTGCAACAGTGATACTTCGGTGCAGTAGGAGAGGCTAAGAAGATGTCTGGATGAATTCATTCCATTCTAAGACCGTGCGCGGAAAATAGAAATACTTATAAGTGTCAGTTCTGCCAAAATAAGGTGTTAAATAGTTAGGCTGATGGTGCCTTGTGGGTCTGGTTAGTAAGGGTGATAGATACGGTGATATATTTATCGGAAGTTTATGGTTAAGAAGTAGTGAAAGGAATTCGATTCGGAACTGTTTTCGACGCGTCTATAAAAGGGAATGTCATTGGCTATCATTATTTCGGATGGAGAGTCAGTTAGTGAGATTTTGTTATAAATAAACCGGACTGCTTTCCTCTGTATTCTTTCAAGAAACTTAATGTTTATTTCAGTATACTGGTCCCATACTGCACTGGCGTATTCTAATATGGGTCTGATTAGGGAATAATAACATACTAGTTTAACATTGCTTGGGGTGGTTTAAAGTTTACGTTTCGAGAAGCAGAGCTTTCGAAAGCCAGATGAACAAATGTTGCTAACATGTATATTGCAGGATAAATTAGTTGGTAATGTAACTCCTAAGTATTTGTAGTTGTCGAATTTTTCGAATGACGAAGGGCGAAATGTGTAAGTAAATGACTGAAGTGTCCTTTTTACGTGTCATAGGGAGGAAAACGGTTTTGTCGGTGTTAACAACCGTCCCCCAATCTTCGCGCCACTTCAATGTTACTCAGGTTGTAATTGAGCTCAATATGAACATCGATATATGCCATCATATATATATATATATGTGTGTGTCTATTGTTACAGTCGGAAATGTGGGAAGAGTACGCTGATGGTGGCCTTGGAGACGAAAAAGAGTTCAGTATTATCGCTGCTCTACGCTTGTGGCTCCCCTATTAAAAGCCATCTGTAAATAGACTCCCGCTTCTTGCTTCGCGTAACATCATTGGTGGAGGTGCTGGGTAATCACTTGCACAAGATGGAGCACCGCAGTGGACGTAACCTGGCCGGCATGTGATCTGAAGGAGAGAGTTCAACCACGGTACCGTCGTCGCCACCGACGGTCATCCTTGCCCGGCCTCATGACCCTGGAATGTTTTCCGGGATTGACAAAGTTGACGTCGATTACTGGTTGCAGAATTACGAACGGGTCAGCGCACACAACAAGTGGGATAACACGCTTGTGCTGGCTAATATAATATTCTACCTCAAGAAAACAGCACGGGTCTGGTTCGAAACCCACGAAGAAGAGATTACGAGTTGGGACCAGTGCAAACAGAAGCTTAGAGATTTGTTAGGCAAGCCCGGTCGGCCGCCAACGCGTGGCGACGAAGGACCTTGGGAACCGTATACAGACGTCCATGAATCTTACGTGGCGTATATTCAGGACGTCCTCGCTCTTTGCCGCAAAGTGTATAACAGTATGGCATAGGCAGACAAGGTGAGCCACGTTTTAAAAGGCATCGCAGACGACGCGTTTAACCTGCTTGTTTACAAGAACATAACAATGGTAAATGAGATCATTAACGAATGTCACCGCTTTAAAGACGCGAAGAGTTTCCGCATGGTTCAACAGTTTACGCGTCTACCTAATACCGCAGCTTCATCGACGTGCGAAGACATTTGTCCACCGCGTGAGCCTACCTCCTGCGAGAACGTCGTACGTATCGTTCAGCGAGAAATCGAAGCAGCGTCTCCTGCCACGCCAGTGACGCAGTGCTTTGACGATTCTTGGCCGCTTGCCTCTCTCATTCAGTCGGTCATTCGCTAAGAACTTGCCAATGTGGGTCTTCCGTCCATCTGCTTCCGTCCAGCCGCCCAGACTTTGCTTCGTCTGCTGCCTCTGCCCCTGTGCACCGGAGCCAATAGGGTCCTTATCTGAGCTATTGCAACCCGACCGTATGGCGCACATATGACGATAGACCCATCTGATTTTACTGTGGACGTGTGGGCCACATCTCTCGCCACTGTCGAAGTTCCTGGCCAGCCCACTCTCAACCAAGCTTTCCCGCCTACCGCCACTCCCCACTGAATCCTCGCACGCCATCCCTCTACACCGAGGTTGAAGACGCACGTGACAACGCTCGAGCCACCGCGACTAGCCGCTCGCCATCACCACATAGTCGCCGCTTCCGTTCGCCCCAGCTGCGTCGCTCTCCATCCCCAGCTTACTGTCGCCACTCTCCGACAGGAAACTAACTGGGGCAGCTCCTGGAGGTGACGCTGCTCAAGAACCCCGGCCTGAAATTCCTCTGCTGACCCTGCCCACTAATTGGAACCTTCTGGAGGCGGACGTGGATGGTTTGCCCGTTACAGCACTCATCGACACTGGAGCCCAAATTTTCATCATGAGTGTGGAGCTTCAAACGCGCTTGAAGAAAATACTTACTCCTGCTCCGACTCGACTGCTCCAGGTCGCCGACGGTGGAACTCCGGCTGGGCTTGGAATGCGTGCGGCTCGTGTCAGTGTCGCCGGCCGCCACACGTCCGTTTTGTTTAGTGTGCTCGAACGTTGCCCTCAAAATTTGATCCTCGGACTCGACTTTCTGGCCGCCTATTCTGCTCTGATTAAATGTTCCGCAGGTGTTGTACAACTTGACCTACCCCGATACCTGTTCCCGTTGACCTTCCTGCTTAAGCTCCGACTCGGCTTTGTTCCGTGGATTTTATACGTCCGCCATCTCTTGCAGCAACCTGAATTCCTGTTTAGCCTGCCCACCTGTACCTGACGGAGACTGTCCTTACTCCCGCGACTTCAGTCCTGCTTTCTCACAATGTCTTCTTCCCACACATTATCGTTTCTGTTGCGGACAATCAGACATGTCTTCCCATCCTAAATTTTGGACATTGCCCAAAGTACTCCCTGTTGCCACGTTGTCACCGACGCATGAGTGCCACATTTCCGCTCTATCTGTTGCGCCGTCTTCGACCAATGCTCATTCTGCGCTTTCTGCATCAGCGTCGACCAACAACTTTACAAAGATGATTGCACCGGACCCTTCAACCCAACAAGCCGGAGAGCTCCGTGGCCTCCTCGAGTCCTACTCCAACATTTTCGACCTGAACGATCGCCCTTTGTGTCAAACTACGGTCGTGCAGCATCGTATAAATACCGGCGATGCAGCTCCTGTTCGCCGACGCCCATACCGGGTGTCGCCCTCTGAGCGTCTCGTCATCCCGTCGATGTTCCGGACGGTTTGGTGGATGTCGCACTGATCTGCGTTTTTTCGCTCTCTGCATTGCAAGACATTGGCGCTGAACAACGACGCGATGAGTCGTTACGCCTCATTATTGAATGCGTGCTCTCTGATCCGTCTGTCCCATCCCTTCACATGTTCCTTCTACAAAATGGCATCCTGTAGCGCTGCAACATGCCCCCCGACGGGCCAGAGCTCCTAACCGTCCTTCCGTCTCATCTGCGACAGATTGTACTGCAGCAACTGCACGACGTTCCCACCGCTGGACGCCTTGCCGTCACCGGGACTTATGATCGAATTTGAGGATGGTTTTTCTGGCCTTGTCTCAACCGCTCCATCCGGCGCTATGTTGCCGCGTGTGAGTCGTGTCAACGCCGAAAAAGACCAGCTGGGCCTCCTGCCGGACTGCTGCAGCCTTTGGATATACCGGCTGACCCTTTCTTTCGCGTTGGCGCTGATCTTCTCGGACCATTCCCTATATCAAATGACGGAAATGGGTGGATTGCCGTTGCTACGGACTATACAACTCGCTATGCCATTACTAGAGCCCTACCGATCAGCTGCGCTACAGACGTCGCTGATTTTTTGCGTCATGGCGTTAACTTCGCTATCAAGCGTTATGAGGCCCTATTGGCAGTATCGCGCAACATTGAGCGTGCGTAAAGGGGTTCTCATGCATGGCACTCGCCTTGTGCCACTCTCGCTCCAGAATAGAATGTTAAGTCTGCTTCACGAAGGTCATCAAGGTATTGTGAGATGCAGGGCGAGAGCACGGGAGTCTGTTTGGTGGCCGGGCTTGAGCTCTCAACTTGCTTCTTCGGTTGTCAATTACAGTGTGTGTTTGCAGTTCCGAGAACAGCCGAGTGAACCAACGATCCCAACCCAGACACCTATTCGACCTTGGAAAAGGGCCGCAGCAGATATCTTCCATCTCAGCGGCCGTAACTATTTGCTCTTAGTGGATTTTCTATCTGGATTTCCAGAATTGTCTTTACTGGAATCGCTCTCCAGCACTGGTGTTGATCACGTCAAAGACGTCTTCGTTAGGCACGGTATACCCGAAGTGCTTGTTACGGATAACGGTGCTCAATTTGTCAGTGAAGAATTTAAGCAGTTCGCGAAGGCGTATGGATTCAAAGGTGTGACGTGTAGCGCTAGGTACCCGCAGGCAAACGGAGAGGTAGAACTAGTGGTGAAAACGGCAAAAGGGCTGCTGCTAAAGTCTCATGATCCCTATTTGGCTTTGTTAGCCTACAGGGACACCGCGGGATCAGTAGGCAAGACGTCAGCGGTGCTGCTCATGGGGCGGCGGCTTCGTACAACCCTGCCTCTCCACCCGAACAGGCTAGTACCAAAGACACCCAGCCTGAGAGAGGTACGGACGAAGGATGCAGTTGTCCGGGAAAAGCAGCGGCAAAGTTATGACCGCCGTCATGCGGCCCGACACCTTGTCCCATTGGCACCCGGTGATTCTGTCTGGGTCAAGGACTACAGGCGGGAAGGCGTCATCTGTCAGTGGGCAAAACGGCCGCGGTTGTATGTCGTCGCGTTGGAGAGCGGCATCCAGATCGAACACAACATGAAATTTCTAGTCAAGCAAGCGCCAAGCAGAATTCCAGACTCGTACAACGAGACATACGAGTTTCCCCCTAGCCTGGAAAATGCAGAGGTTGGCGATCAGCCTAACTTCCAAGCCGTCCAAAGTGACCCTACACAGGATCAGGGTAATGTTTCGCCGCGGGTACCAGGCGAATACGTTACACGATCCGGTAGAGCTGTAAGAAAACCAAACCGCTACGAGATTTCTGAATGTAATGCAGCACGTTTCTTTTGACTGCGTTTATATTTAGTTGGTTGTTATTTTGTTGGAAAAGGGCAGATGTGGCATAATCGTTGCTGTATTATCGTGTTTAGTTCTTGTCATGCCACGGCCCTTGATGCGATGCCCTGCGCATGCGTGACATGCACACATATGTATATATACTACGGTGTTCCCGTAGTATATATAGGTCATTCCCGTTCGTGTTCAAGACGGTGTCGTTCGTCGCGGTAACACGACAGTATCCTTTCGTGATTTGAATGCGCAAGCATGGTACAGTGTAACATGCTATTCATAACTGTACCTTTGTCCACCTTAATCTAATTCGTAACAACATCCACTTTAATGCCCCTCACTCTAATTTGCAATAATCTTAATTCACTTGATCCCCCTTAATCTACCTTGCTCTCATTTCAATCAACCTTAATCCGCCGTTAACCACCTCATTGCTCCTTGCTCTAGTTTGTACCGAACTTAATACACCTTAATCACCTTATTGCAACTCAATCCGCCTTAATTCATCTGGCTCTAATTTTTACGAGCCTTAATCCACCTTAATCCACGAACATACAGCGTGTCGTTTCAGGCACCATAAAAGGGGAAAATGCCGCCTTCCAGTCACATTTAAACAACTATGAAGATCAGTCACGTAGAAGTAACTTGGTTTTCTACGGTATTGCTGACAGTCTGCATGGAAGGTGGGCAAGTTCGGAGGAAATATTGCGTAAAGTTCTTCAGGAAAATTTTCCACTGCAACTTTTCTTAGAAGCTATCGCACGCGCACATCGTTTAGGCACTTATCTTTCAAACAGCAACCGCCCGCTTATGATACAATTTTCCTTTTTCAAGCATGAAGATTCAGTATTTTCTCAAAAAACTGAACTCAACGGGACCCGTATTACTGTGCCCGAGGACTTTTGTAAAGCTACTGGGCGTTCGTGATGCAAACTAACTGATTCCGGTAAGAAAAGTCGACAGAAATTTCCTGTAACACACAATAAGCTCTACATGAACAAACAACCTTACGGGTAATGTTCATTCACAGACAGGATTTGTGAAATCGAAACACTGAATACCCCGGCTGTGTGCGTTTGGCCTCGTGCCTCCTTTAATTCAGCCGAAGCTTCTAGCCTGGCCGAGGAACCCGCAGCCGCTGAGGCGAAACGTGGCCGTGGATTTTATTTTCTTTTTACAAAATAAACATCACCATTAAAAAAAACGCCACGCCCTTTGCTCACTGATTGACACTGTCAGCGCCGATGTCGTCATCTTAACCAAAACATGTCTATCTTTCAAGATCACCAGCTGCGAGCTCGTTACTTGCGCAAGTGATTATAGAGTTTATAGGCGCTACCGTTGTGATTGTTCTGGTGGCGGCATTTAATAGCAGTGTCTCGCCATTGATATTCTTACGTAATCCCCATGCGATTACCCATTGAACTGATTTGTACGAGTATTCGCCTCAATCACAAAGATATGATTTTTTGCGATTGCTGTCGACAGCCAAATTCTTCTACTACTTTTTTTTGGTGAGTTGCATGACTGCATAAACAAAATTTGTGTGCGATTTCGAAATGCACCATTGTTCCTTCTTGGTGATATTCATTTTCCTGGAATTTCAAGGACCAGTTCTTTTCATACAGCTACTGAAGGCTTTTCACAGTGTTCTACTTTTGCTCATTTGTGCGCCACATTTAATCTTGCCCAAATGTTTAACTCACTCGCATTACCAGGGTTAAGTGACCATTCAGTGATAAATTTCACTATGCCATTGTGCTCACCCCGCCTCTCCAAACAATATAAACTTATTTGTAACTACAACACAGCGGACTTCCAAAGCATTAGCACTAAGCTTCAAACATTTTCAGACGCCTATTTCCCAAGGTTCTGGGAAAGAACCGTTGACGAAAACTGGTTATTATTTAAAAATGCAGTATCAGAATTTACAAATGTATACATCTTCATAGAATACCTAGTGCCGAGAAATCGGCGTGGTTCAATGCATCTTCAAAGCCGGCTTTTAAAGAAGAAAAAAAAAACTCGTTTTTCGCCGTTGTAAAGCAGTTTCGATCCGCACAGGTGGTCTGCTTATCCAGTTATCACGTCGGAGTATAAACAAGCCCTTCGAGATTCCGAGTACGAGTTTTTTCACAGGGCTTAAACAAACTTGCTCATTACTAACCCTCGCAAGTTGTGAAATGTGCAAGCGTGCGCTAAGTGGACGACATACGGCTGAAATCTGATAGCGGCTCTTTTGTGCCAAAACATGAGTGCTGTAATCTTCTAAACAACAATTTTTTGTGTTTTAGTTAAAACGCATCATGCACCGTTCCATCGTTTAATACTCCGGTTTTGCCTCAAATGGAACGTATTACTGTTGACTGGGTCGGGATACGAAATCTTATCCGTTATGTAAAAGTGTCGTCATCCGTTGGTGTGGACGATATTAACTACAAATTTCTTGAAAGCGCTGAAACACACTCGTCTATTATATTGTCCGTCATCTTCACTCAGTCCTTACAGATGAACCTGCTACAAGGCGAGTGTAAGGTGGGCAAGGCGATTCCGGTGAACAAGTCGGGTGACGTCTTTTCACCGCTGTACTACACACCCGTATCTATAACATCAATACCTTGTAAACATGTAGAGCTCCTAATTTATTGGCGTCAGGTTACTTTTCTAGAGCGTAACCATTTTTTGCTTCCTTTGAGCATGCTTTTAGAAAACACCATTCCTGTGAAACACAACTGATACGTTTAGTAAGCACTTGTTAGCAGCTTTAGACTGCTGACTAGATGTAGACTGCATATTTTTAGGCTTTGCCAAAGTTTTCGACACTGTGTCCCATAAATTACTGCTCCTCAAACTTAACACGCCGAAAAGTGATGTGAATGTTATTAAATTGATAAAGTGTTTCTCACACAACCGCACACAATGTCATAGATAATGAACCTAATTGCCATTATTGTCCAGTAGCGTCGGGGGTTCCTCAGGGTTCGGTGCTTGGGGCCCCTTCTTTTCGTCATTTACATCAACCGTCTCATCCCATCAGTTCTCTCTACTATAAGGTTATTTGCTGTTGACTGCTTATTTTACAGCAAAATTACTAACTTATTTGATGCCTTCACATTCGAATCAGATCTCAATGACATTTCTCGTTGGTGCGATACATGGCTAATGAAAGCAAACACTAACAAGTGTACTTCAATGAGAACAACATGGTTTACTATCATTTTTTTTCTCAATTCTTATATTATTAATGGTTCCGTTCTAACTACGGTGACTTCGTATAAGTATCTAGGCGTTCACATCGCTAATGATCTTTCGTGGAAGGTGCATGTTGAATACACTATTAACAACGCCAATCGCATACTTGGTTGCATTCGCAGGAACTTTTCCCAAAGCGCCAAAATCCTTAAAGTTACTACTATTCTGGACACTAGTCCTATTCAAAATAGAATATGCCTCGTCTGTCGGGGATCCCCCAACGCGATCACTAATCAGGTCCCTAGATTCGCTTCAAAATTACTCTGCACGCTTCATCGCCTGTTCCTATTTGCGCCATTCCATTGTTTCACTGATGAAAAAAAAAAAACACTTTAAATCTTCCAGACCTTTCTAGACGATGCTGCCAAGTCCGACTATGTCTATTTCATACAATTGATAACTTCAATGAAAACTTGAAAGAACTTCTGTCCCTCATTACGTATCATAGCGCGTTGACCTTCATCTGAAAGTTGGAGCGTGGCATTGCCGCACTAAACATTATTACGAATCCTTTGTTCGAAAAGCCAGCATTGAGTTGAATCACCTGCCTACCTCCATAGTTTCCCTCGCAGCACTTGCATATTTCAATACTGCAATTTGTTACTGCAATCACACACACACACACACACACACGCACACGCACACCCACACACGCACACACACACACGCACGCACGCACGCATTTCTGTTTGGTCGCACTACCAATAAACAAATAAATTCACTCATTACGCGTTACACCACTTTATTGCCCCTTGATCTCTTTAATTCTCTTTCCATTCACTGGAGTTCCTCTTAATTCAATTTACTCCATCTTCATTATTAAATTATGGGGTGTTTCGCGCCAAAAACACTGGCTGATTATGAGGCACGCAGCAGGGGTGGGTTCCGGAATAATTTGGACCATCTGGGGTTCATTAACGTGCACCTAAATCTAAGTACGCGGGTGTTTTCGCATTTCGCCCCCATTGAAATGCGGCCTCGGAAGAGAACAGCAATTTACAAGAGGTAGCGAGGCACTGGAAGTGGCAAGGGAATACATCTATTTAGGGCAGGTAGTGACGGCGGATCCGGATCATGAGACGGAAATAATCAGAAGAAGAAGCATGGGCTGGGATGCGTTTGGCAGGCATTCTCAGATCATGAACAGCAGGTTGCCATTATCCCTCAAGAGAAAAGTGTATAATAGCTGTGTCTTACCACTACTCACCTACGGGGCAGAAACCTGGAGGCTTACGACAAGGGTTCTACTTAAATTGAGGACGACGCAACGAGCTATTGAAAGAAGAATGATGGGTGTAACGTTAAGGGATAAGAAAAGAGCAGATTGGGTGAGGGAACAAACGCGAGTTAATGACATCTTAGTTGAAATTAGGAAAAAGAAATGGGGCATGGGCAGGACATGTAATGAGGAGGGAAGATAACCGATGGTCATTAAGGGTTACGGACTGGATTCCAAGGGAAGGGAAGCGTAGCAGGGGGCGGCAGAAAGTTAGGTGGGCGGATTAGATTAAGAAGTTTGCAGGGACGACATGGCCACAATTAGTACATGACCGGGGTTGTGGAGAAGTACGTGAGAGGCCTTTGCCCTGCAGTGGGCGTAACCAGGCTGATGAGGATGATGATGATGAAATGCGGCCGCCATGGCCGGGACTCGATCTTACAACCCAGTGCTCAGCAGCCTGAGACCATAGCCACTAAGCAACCATGGCCCGTTACTACACCTTGCGACACCTTACTCTAACTTGTTCTAACATTAATTGTGCGTTACTACTGACAGCATGGAAGACGCTGCTGACCTCACTGATGATTATAATTTTGTTACCACTCGTCGCTGAACACGCCGGCTTTTCTGTTTCGTGGGGCATATAGTGATTTCGCCTCAATAAACTTTAATTATAAATCTAAGCCGACAGCAGAATTGTCTGAGGAGGGCGACGTTCTTCGTCAATGATGCTGTGGCATAGAGCCGATAGCTTGGGCCTCGTCACCAAACGCTGCTGGTCTCCAGGACTCCAGCTTGTCAGTTGCGCCTCCCACTGCTGGACGGTTGGGTCGCTGATGGGTAGTATTGATCGGTGGCGTCCACAATGTCATATCGTGTGGTAGATGATATTCAATGCAGAGCAGAAGGTGCAGTTGCAGTTCGTGAGATAGATGGCGTGTACGAAGGTGGCATGTGGGAATGTACCGCTGTGCAGTATCCGGAACATCACCACTCCGTCCCTGATCAACTTGGGTTGCGGCGTTGATTAGGTCCTCCCACCCGGTCTGTGGCGGTTCAAGATGTCTGTATATTTTTTCGGGACGTTTGCGTGTAAGTCATCGGGGGCTCGTGAAGCGGAGAGTGTGTTCTCGGGCAGCAGGGTGAGCCACTAGATTACGCGCCAAGGACTCGTGTCTTGAGACCCAGACAATATATATTTTACGGCGAAAGCCTTAGGCCTCTGCGTTTCAAAGTCGCATTATGGCGAACAGAGGATGTCACGTGACTCAAAGAAGGGCAGTGACAAACCGAAGCATGCCCAGCAGGTATAATAGGTGAATAGTGATTAGCAAAGTTAATTATTGAATAATTAGTGAATGAATTAGGGTGGATTAAGGTGTATTACGGATAACTGCGCAGGATTAGGGTGGATTAAAGTGGATTCAGGAAGATTAAGGTGGATTGGTGTGATTAAGGTGGATTTGGTGAATTACAGTAGGCTTTACAAGGCATTCGCCTTCACGTGTCTTTGGCAACAGCTAAGGACATTTGACAATTTTTTTATGTTCATGCTACTTCAGGATATGCAGAGTGTGCTTGTAGATTTGGCCTGCTTGGAAGTTTCTGCATGCTGTTTACGAGTCCATGATGACGGCGACATTTGTTCTCGCTTTTCTGTCGCACCGGGCAATGTTATCGCCATTTCTTTCGCTCAGTAAATGTTTCCAGAGTTCTCTAAGTCCGATGGTACCTTTTCTCCCTGGCCCTTGATCACGCTCACAGCGTGTGTAGCCCAGTTCTTCTATTTTGTGTGGTCACTCTATCTAATTTCTCCTCTTCTTTTCATTCCTTCATAGGCGTTGCATAGAGCTTGCCTTCTCGCGCGCCTACTTTTCTTGTGTCCCGGATGCATGTTTCTGGGGAAGCTGGTCACCGTGATCCTTTCGCTGAGGGGTAAAGTGATCTGCTGTTTGCCGCGAAATTTGTCTTTATGTGGGTTGCCCAGTCGCTTTAGTGTGCCCCAGCTCATGCTAGTAAACTTGAGTCGCTCGATCTGGCTCATTCTTTGGACCTCTGCTACTTGCTACCAAGTACTGTGGGTTCCCAGCCTGAGTAGCTTCACCGTCTATGTCGTTGTCGGAAACCCGTTACAGCTTGCAGATCTTTCATAAAAGAGTGTACGCTTATGCCTCAGGAGAGCTGGAGAACGTGTGACGAGTGGACGGGAATAATTACAATGCCCGGTAGCAGTGCGGCGAAGTAAACAAAGTGTGTGCGTGGTGGGGCGCGGCGGCGCGGCACGTGAGGAGAGCTCGAGATGTGCTTCAGGATTGCACAGCTCGGCAGGACGGTCACGGGATGGTGACGGCCTGGTGGGAACCGCTCCTGGAGCGATCGAGTCGTCTACCGGTCTGTCCCGATCGCACAGCCGAGAACTTTGCCGCGTAGACATGGACGACTAGAATAGAACCGCGAAGCGTGCTCTAAATTTAAGTGCTGTATGTATTCTTGTGTTTTATGTGCATGTAAATACTCTGCGCATCCTGGCATAAAATCGATATAGTCAATGTCAGTTATCGATGTCTTTCTCGCTGTGTGTTGAGCGTTGGCTGTGGATGGTATAAGCCAATCCTGGCAGGCTCGCCAAATGTGATACACATGGGTGTTCGTGGGCCAAGGGTTCACTCAACACACAGCGAGAAAGGCATGGAGAGCTGAAATTGTCTATATCCCTTAGCTAGTTTGCTCATCGCTACATTGAACATCATGGGGAGATCGGCCACCCTGTGTTATTCCTTTCCGTGCTATTTGGATCCTTCGCGCCCTGAGGTTCGCAAGGCCTATGGTTGCTGTCCGACCGATCAGGAAGTCTCAGGCGTAGGTATATGTCCTTTGTCCGCAGTTGGTTAGTTGTAGGTTATTATCGCCACTCCGTGCGAGATGTTGCCGAATGTCCGTTCACGTATACGGATGGAATTATTGGAGCGGGTGCTGACATCACTGATTCCCTCTTCTAGCTTAAGTAGAATGTCCTGAAGGGAGACGTGAAGCAGGAAACTGAGCACATTGTTCTTCAAGGTAGGCAGAAAACTGATTGTGGACCATGTTATCGAAGAGCCACCGCACGAACGTCATGAGGGAGATTGGGCCCAGGTTCTGTGGCATTATGGTCTTGCCGGGTTTCCGAATGATCGTTAGGTCTGCGTGCTTTTAGGAGGCTGGTAGACAGCTCGTCTCCCAGCCTTTCTTGACATAATTTATTAAGCTCTCAGTTGCCCCTTCATTAAGATTACGCAGGGTCTTGTAAATTTTGTCCAGTACGGACGTCGTGTTTCTAGTGTGGTCTCTTAAGGCTGCTAGGACCACTGTAGCTTTCCTATTAGCTTACCCTTCATGTTTTTATTCCTATCCACACTCGGTGAAACATCAGTGGTGCAGGTAGATGAAGTCGCATTGCACCACCGAGAATAACGTGTTTAGGCGGCGCTGCTGTAAGAGGCAACAGTTGCACTTCCTTTGGGCTACTGGACGGAAAGTTTTAGCTAACGGGTCCATCCACTCATCCGTTTTCTGTTCTTCAAGGATATTTACCGGTTCACTTGCGCACTACACGGTGTTTGGCGCACTAGCTTTGGACTTCCATTAGAGAAAATAGTTTGAAGGGTGCAATGCTATCCACTGTTGACACGTCACGAAAGGGCGGCCCTTAGCGCGTGACAGGACTTTTGTTCAGCGCCTATGCACCATCAGCTCCCTATCACGCAGTCGATCTTTTTTCTGTGCTGGCTCCAAATAAATGTGGGTGTGGGTGGCTCTCCCGCTGAGAAGCCTGTAAATGACCCATGAAAATTGCGGCTGAGCGAGAAGAGGAAGGACGGCCACGCAGGCGGTTGCATGATTTCGCCTCTATAAACAACGCCGATGGTGCAGAATGAAAGAAAATATCAACGAATAAAGCTTTGGTCGAGTAATTTAAACATGAATCGAGCCTTTGTATGTTTCATTGTGACAGAGGAGGTGCATATTCCTCATATGTAGGTAGATATGTACCGGGTTTCTCTGCGTACAACGGTAATCACCGTTTCTACCTCGGTAAACATCATCCATGATTTTCATCCTCTTGGCACTGCTGCGTAGGCATCTTACACAGTCCATCCGCCTGATTTGCGACTGCAATGTCGGCACAGACTGTGAGTGGTGCACAGCACAATCATAAAAATTCTCCGATGTTAATGTTCCTTCATCCCCTTTCCGGTGTATGGGCGTCTTGCGCTGGAGTTTGAGGTATATTAGCGGCGCCTGGTGGCGGCACGGGAAACGACATCTGGGTCGTACCAGCTTGGGTCGTATTGAGCCCTGGCTGTGGCGAAGCACGTTTCTAGGCCGAGTTTTGCGTCGATTCGCACTTTTTTCTGCCCTGTTGCGAGTGCGAAAACGCTCGTCACTTCTCACAGACCACGCTGACCACGCTGCGAGCTCGCCGCATCCTATACTTTAACGAAAACTGACTCTCCGTGTGCCGTGGGACGTAATGCTGGGAGCAGAAGGAATCGGTGACGCCGATCCAGAGAGACCTAGCCCAGCCTCGAAAAGGCGTCACCCTCATTACTTCTGCGTCGTGGGCTGCCATGAACAAGAAGGCCTGAATCCCAACATCAGATTCTACCGTGTTCCTTCAAGGCCTCACGAAGTGGAGCGTCGGGCGCGCTGCATAGCTGCAGTTCGTCGCGCTGAGTAAGCGAAACTTCGCGCCATGCTGACTGCTTCGCCTGTCTTGAAGGTTGCTTGATTATCTGCGTTCTAAATTTCGGTCTTCTGCACCTACAGTCCCGACAGCAGACCGACATAGCAGCAGGCATGGCTGGTAATTCACGATTCGAGACCCGGCCACAGCGACAATTAACAATTCGACCGATGCGAAGTGGTGAAGTGACCAGGTGTGTGCAAATGACCACAAATGGTCGGGCTGATTCGGTGACAATTCACTACCCCACTACGAGCAGCACAGGTTAGAGAGTTAAATGTGCTCATACTTGACCTCAACCCAGCATGTTGAGGCAGCGCAGCAAGGTAGTATTGATTACAGCAGATCGATGTTCGCGCGCTGTCATTAAAAGCTACATCAAGCGAGCAGCGCACGAGCTCGCGCTGCAGCGCGATTCGCACGTACGTGCGAGCTCATATGCATTGCATCAGTTATTACCAGTTTCCAAAAGGGACAGATGGCAGCTGCTACAACGCAGGCATAACTACTTGTTTAGCGGCATGCAGTCAACAAAGATTGCAGGAGGCCCGCCGTTTAGCGGCATGTCGAAAGACCGCTGCCGTCGCGGCGCGTACGATCCTGCGCTCGAGCAGTTCGTACATCGCGGCGCGTACCGTCGTGTGCTCGAGCAGTTCCGTACACATGATGTCTGCTTATCGCTGCTGTGGATTCATTTATAGCAAGCATTTCCTCGCGTTTGTGCGTCTGAATCTAGCAGCGTGCAAACCTTACCTGAAGTTCCACTTCGTACGCGACTCGCTTCACTTGCGATTGGCACTGCGCTAAAACTTCGCCGCTGAATTCTTGAATGGCGTACACGTATTCGGCACTGCATCATTTCTTGCCTTTACGCAGCGTGCCACCCCTGAAAAAATCTTCGGCGCCCGATATTCGCTGCAGGCCGTGATACAACACAACCGAAAGTGGCGGGTCCATATTGTAAACGTGCTTTCCGAAGCAGACGACCGAGCTTGGTACGACCCATTTTAGGACAGAGGGGGCTTTTTAGCACCTTTTTCGCAGCGCCCCCTGGGCAATGCAAGAGCCCCATAAAGAAACGTTGCATAAGTTTGCACACGACACAGGGTGAAAATAAGCAGAATTGTACGCATTTCCGTTAGTTGTGTTGGCTTTATTGTATATGATTTGACCAATCTTCTTCCATAACATGTTCTAATAGGTGTGTTGGACCTGCGGTAAAATCGTTTTCTACTCCATGTTGGCCGTGCTCCCGTGCTGTTCTTGTCTTAAAATTTCTCCTCACACGGGTGTGGGCAGAACTTTTGTGTTCACATGGATTTGGTCAACATCACGCTAGATTTTGCGAGATGATCCTAAATGGCTGAGTATCACTTACGGTGGCATGAGTGGCGGAAAGGTGGCTCTATGTGACGGTTCTCACCAGGACTAAAGAAATGTTAGACATCGGTGGGACAAGACGGTAAACCTACGTTGTACCAGGGATCGCTTCCAAGTTATATGCAGTATGGCAGATGATAAAACGTCAATCAAAGAATTGTTACGGCATGTGTAAAGAAAATGAAACAGCTGAACTTACGGCGGAAAAAAAAAAGACAGAGAAGTTTAAAGTATTTTCTTTGTCATGATGCTGTAAGGATGCCATGAGAAGATTTTACAGATGAGTGTAGAAATTACAAAACTAAAGTCTACTTTTTGACTAGCAGCAGACCGCCTTAGTAATGCCCGACGACTTCTGCAATACTGCTGATGTTAACCAGCACAGCAATGACTAAGAACTCCGCCGCGGGCCATGTGTTTTGAGTCAGGTGGAACGCAGCTTATTAACCTAATATTGCACCCTAAATAGCTTGTGACAAAATTAATATTTCATCTGAGATGTACCCCTTCCTGTGTTGAGCGCGTCAGTATGTTCTTTGTTGTGACAAACAAGTTTCTAGTTTCATGTTAGAGGCTTAAGGGCAATAATTTCTGCCTGCATATTTGGTATTTGGAAGAAGTGACATTGCGGCGTGTAAAAAAAAGCCATACTTTCTATCCGACGATTCAAATTATTATCTTCGTTGCGGGTGAACAACCTTTATTTCCCTTTCTATGCAGCAAGTAATCTAGAATTCTGTGAGTTTGCCGGCAATTTCTTCTCAGTAGAAGCATGCAGTTCATGAAACATGAGGCTTTCGCCTTCTGGTTTGGATACAGAATCTACTTCGTGGCTATATTGTGCAATCTGAAATAAAGAAAGCGCTGAGGTTAGTGGCGCTGATTGAAAGAATACGGACAGATGTTTGTTACTCACATGAAGTTCCTTTTTCGAAGTGCAACTCCTGATCTTCCGCCAAAGTCGCACTAAGGCATCATTGCATAGCTTTTTCTCCTTTTTGTGCTTAAATTCACCTGTACCATAAATGAACAATAAGCACCAGGGTATATAAATATATATCCCCTCTAAAGAAATCGCCACAAAGCAAGCAAAAATCGCCAGAAATTCGGCTTATTCTTTTTTTCTTCACTGCTCAGCTGCTTAAGCATTGTTCTTTACTAAGCAGTTATTTGACACCACTGCTTCGCAGAACAATAACAACAGTTGCAGGCACAAACACATTTTTTCCTGCATTGAGTGTGACAGCAGCACAGCAGTACCTTTGTGATGTCCTGCGCTACAGCTAGTCTATGTACGCCGTAAGTGAGCTCCCCCAGCAAGTGCACACATAAGCCTGCTCCATATATGCTTTCTGTATGTCCAAGTTAACCGTTTCAGAGACTACTATTGGAAGTTGTTTTTTTGACAAACCATATTCAATATGCTTTTCAGTTCCATATAGCTCACGTTTGGAATACCTTCCTAATACCATGTGAATGTATTCGTGCTTACTGAACAATTCGCAGGAAGTGAATTGAAGGTAACCCGAGCTCACTCTATGAATTCTGAACTCAGCGAAATTTTCGAGCCTTCATATTCGTCGTGTACATCCAGCCTCAACAGGTTGATTAATGAAACGCTTTCGTAATGGCCTAAAAAAGATAAAATCAGATAAACAAAAGATTACCTCTTGATTGCTTCTACCGCAGAAATTTAAAATTTAAGATAGCTTATGTAGCAATAATGCAAATAATTACGCGAATCACGCTAATCATTTAAACGAAAAAAGCCTCGCGAAAGGTTCCAATGGGAGACTTGAAGCATACCGTCCAAGGAGCTCATAACAATCTGAAGAAGTCCAATACACTTGACGCTGCTAATACTTACAGCATAATGATTTTAGGCCAGTTCCATGCAGAAAAACGAAACAGTACGACCGAGTAGCGCAACTGTCACGCCATGAGTATATGCCCTCCGTTGGCGTCACCGACTGCGCCTCACTCGAAGCGAGCGTTTGTATCAAGCTGAAATTTGGCTAACTTCATACTTTCCTGGTGGTAAGGTAAAAGAAGGCACATTACTCAGGGGCGAAATAAATGTTTTTGTTTGTCCCTATTTAGCTGCTGTGTTCCTGTAACTTGGTTAACTATGCGTGTTTCATGGTGACTTTCATATAAACTTTTGAAATTTCCGTGCTCGTTAGTGCTATAATACATTGTTTACTATATTGCAACGGAAGGTCCCGCCTGTGACTTGTGACCGTGGAGGCTCCTGTTGCATGTGGTCTTGTGTATCAGTACCCTGGAACCTAGAACCCACATTATTGACTGAAAGAAACCACCGGGTTCTCTGGCTTCCCTGACTACGCTTCCCTTCTTTATGCACCCATTAGGCAACTCTACCAGGCCACCGGTTATCCGCAGTATGCATTATGGAGACTTTCCAGCTCCATTTCTGCCTCCTAATGCGAACTATTATATCGGTTACTCTACTTTGCCTTGTTACGAACGCCACCGTATTTCTGTCTGTCTCCTAACTACCTCAACTGTCCTAAATTGGCAGGTTTAGTACATATGTACATACCGAAGAAAGTGGACGGAGGGAGAGCTACCGATGCAGTTGAATTATAAAAAGCATCGCAAATGTGATACGGAGTTGGGTTATACCCTCGTCGGCATGGGCACACTTATGAGCATTGTCGTAATTTACCCTTCATTCACGCTAAGTAAACACGTCATTTAAAACATCTATGTGGTCATAGTCCTTTATTGGCTTCATTGTCTGCTGGCTTTATACTGTTATTGCGGAAACAAATTCACGTTTTCATCATCAAGAAATTGACGTTGTCGTCACCCCGTGCCGAGTTGTTTAGCAACTAAAGTGACACTCATTTACAAATAACTAATGAGAGCAGGAAAAACAACATAGATCTCCATGGTATAATATTCTTTCTACAATTTTGAAGCAATGAGAGCAAAATAGTACTCTTGTTCAAGCGCACATCATTAATCTTACGCAGCTGTTCCGTTATGGACATCAGACTTTCCCACCAGCAATATCGTCAAGAATTTATAATACAGAAGGCACTGAACAATTGTATCGCGGGTCGTCTAATATTGCGGCAACCAAAACGTTGCACTTCAACGACGCACCCCACCACAATGAAAAAAAAAGCAAAGAAAGAAAACAAAAGTTAACAATTTCTTTCACCTGTAACCGCACTTATAAATACTGCAATCACGATAGTTCCGATGAGAGCGAAGAAGCTGCTCCAGAAGTATGACAGGCGGAATACGAAGAACGTTTCTTCTGCTCTGCATAAAAACAGCAATAAAATGGGTAAGAACGTTTGATTTCCTGAAAGCTCTCAATTTTGTTTCATTTTCGTCATAGCTGTTGCTTTGTGGACCCGTCATTGCCAGAATAAGGACGGTACTTAAGCTCGCGGTGAACGGCATTTCATATCAAAGTATGTTGTAGTCAGATGATCAATTTATTTAATGACGACCATAGTGTTTTGTTAAGATATATGGTTGCCTGGACAGAAAAAAGCCAGAAATGTACCACTGAGGTTTCGAAAAAGCATCATTTAGGCCGGACACATTACAAGAATTTCTAGAAATATGTAAAAAAAAAAAAAAACAAATTTCCAAACGCACAAGCTTAATGCAGTACAGTTGCCTGAGTTGTTTAAACTGGTGGCGAATTAATAAATGACGATGCCTTATTAGTAAAGATGCAGCGTTGCTATATGTTACACAGTATAGGCTCATTTGCCCTCACCCTTACACACTCAAACTATTGCTATGATTCATAGCGACGCCAGATAATCAAATTATGTCAGTTCCAGATGTTGGCATAGATTTCAGGTCGGAAACACGTTATCTTGATTGTCGTGCTAGATTTATTGTTTTAAACTTGATCCATCTTTCTTGAAATATTATGTTTTCAGCTGTTGCTGTAAAAGAAATTATGACTCAAGCACAAAGATAGAAAACTCTATGCGCCGTTGTAATATAAAGTTGCTTTTACCATCAGTTCTTGATTAAATGGTGGCCGACAGATACATTTTCTCCGTCCGCATGTACTTTTATCGAAGGTTCTGAGCTAAAGTGTCATTATAAGGCTCAGACAACAATTAGTCCAATATTTGCGGCACAAATGCATAGGTTGAGTCCTGCGGTGGGCTTGCTGTGGCAGAAAAAGGAATAGTATGCTTACAGCGCAAACTTTTTGTACATCACCGACATTTCTATAAGTGCACAGCCTGTGGAAACTTATGTATACATTGACACACATAGAGAGCAGTATGAGATGAGTATTTCTAGCGCAGCTGTTCTGAAACAGCACTGCCTGTCGCAGATTTTCAACATTATCAGTTCTCAATTATTTTGTAAAAATATTCAAGCAGATGGAGCCACATTCTGCCAGACTTTTCCACCACCTAGTCACAGTTATTTATCACTTCCTGCCAAATAGTGTATTTACCTGCAAAAAATAAATAAACGTTTTGTTTCTTTAGAACAGCGTCTACAGATATTTAATTAAGTACACGGCCGAGGGTAGTCGTTCTAGTTTACTTACTCAAGGACTGGCGTGGCTGTGGTAACGTTAGGTGATGAAAATGTGCCAGTTTGGTTTCCAGGGCAGTAGCTAAGAGATACTGGAAGCCTTGGAGCTCTCGTTCCGCTTTTGATAGTTTCAGCCATGTGCCATAGTTGATAGGCAACCATGAAGAGTGTCCCCACACCAGCGCCCTGCAGTTTCATCATTACAAATATATACAATTGTTCAATAGTACCGGGGCCTAGAAACTGCCACTGCATATTAATCCAGAAAAGACATATCATATCAGAAAAGCATTTTGAATGTTGCACAGCAGATTGTCGTTAAATCAGACGTGTCATCAGATTCTTGTGAGCCCCTAAAAATAAAAGTCTTTTTTGTTCGCACCTGAATGTCAACGGAACAGGACCGAAAATCAGAACAATATAACAAACTAAGAACTCGAAGGAAAAGAAATCCTGCAGCAGCCATCTGACAATATCTGTTGACCGCAATGCATTTGTAATTAAATAATTATTGCGCCACAACGTATTGCCACAATCGAAAGGAATTATGTATGAGGCGTGTGCTGCCACGGGCACTTGCCTTCCACGCTTCTATAAGAACACTCAGCGCCATCGTGCGGCGCCACCGTGAAGCCTGTGTATGGCCTCTGAAATGCATGCGGCGCACGGGCGTTGCGAACGCTGAGAAACGTGCCACGCGGCAGCTGAGCTCTCGCGCTTGTTTCTAAACGCGCTGCACCATCTATTGGCCCTTCTAGAAGTCGGCGCGTGATCTCCGAGACGAGAAGCATCACGTGCCGGCACGTGAGAAAGCTGAGAATAGTTCCCTCGGTTTCGCACACCCAGTGGCACATACAGAATGACCCAATTTGGTGAGCGTTTCATTGAAGACGTACCCACTGCATTCGTGGTCTTCTCTCTAAAGCGTTGGCGTGAAAGTCGCTCTATAAAAAGCGGTACAAACCAGAGTGCACTTGTGGCGCCGGTTGTTAAGATGTCCTGTCACTCGGTTTGAGGAACCTTACGACGTGTGTTCAATTGCGCGTAGCCGCCATCAAATTTCAAGGGTCTCTTTTGCCATTGTGGAGCAGAACACACCAACTGGCACATAGCCAATGACATAAGCTGGCGTCGAAGAGGTTCATTGAAGACTAGCGCACACCGATTAACACATACTCACTGTTCCTAGTCGGCGGCATACAGTTTCATTGAAGAGTGGTACATACTTAATCCTGCATCTACATTGACCCACGTCGGCAGGAAATAGGTCCGTCGAAGGGCGGCACATGAGCAGCATGACTGTAAGTATTGCTTTGCTCACTTTTTGTCCAAGACCTTTAGGGTTACTTCTGCTGTGTGAATTGTGCGGAAGTTTACCTGCCTTGAATAAGAACCCTTTCTTGCGTTAATTTGGTTAACAAATATTGCGGGTTCTCAGTTTAAACATCTGTGCAGCTTCCTCTTTTGCATGGCTAATAATTATAATATTTTTAGCGCGCAGCTCTTAGGTGCCTGTTCCAGGGTTGAGCGTCGGAATCGACGTAACAGCGCCAACACGCGCGTTCCACTGCTCACGCGTTCGTCGTCGTCTCCTTTTACAGCTGGCCCCAATGGCGTTCATCATGCCAGCGTTCCCATACTGCCCCTCCCTCTGCAGAGGCGCTGACGGCACTGGCCCACTGCCAGTCGCTGCGGTGATTTCGGTCTCAAATTCTTTGTCTCAGTATATCGCGAAATCAAAAGGCCTATAAAGCTGCCCTCAAATATCGCAATACACAGTGTTATAATTGTCGGACATCTTTTGTGCAACAATGAGACCTAGAAATGTAACTAAATATATTGGTTTGAATAAAAAACTTCAAGGTCAAAAGGATAGATAAATAGATAGACAGATAGATGGACAGATAGATAGATAGATATATAGATAGATGGATAGATAAATAGATAGATAGATAGATAGATAGATAGATAGATAGATAGATAGATAGATAGATAGATAGATAGATAGATAGATAGATAGATAGATAGATAGATAGATAGATAGATAGATAGATAGATAGATAGATAGATAGATAGATAGAGAGCAGCGCAAATAACTGCTATGCTGTGTTCAGGGAAACTCGAGCCACCAGGAGGTCATCGAGGTATGGAAACACGAAGGGGATTCCCCGGGTGACCTCGCTGATAAACCTCCGGAACGTCTCAGTAGAGTTTCTCAGCCCGAGCGGCATGCGGAAGTACTCCAAAAGCCAGAATGGTGTCGCGATTACAGACTTTGGGATTTATGCTCGCTCCACAGTGATTTGATTGTAGGCCTTCTCTAAATCTATCTTCCCGAATATTACCGTTCCAGCTAGGGTGGCTGCAAAGTCGTGAATGTGACGGAGTATATAGCGATCAGGGACGCTGCGTGCGTTGAGCGCACGCTAGTGGCCGCATGGGTACCAATTCCCTGGGCCACGCTTTGGTACAATGTGGAGAGCTGAAGACCAACTGCTCGACGAAGGACGCGTGATGCCTAGTTGCAGTGTGCTGGAACTCTCTCCTCTCGATGGCAAGGCGGCCACCAGCGAGGCATCGGGGTTGGAAGAACAGTGGGGAGCCTGTGGCGACAACATGATGCGAGAGGTTGTGACGTACTGGCAATTCAATATTGGAAGCTTTCGTGATTACTGGGAAGTCTGAGAGAAGCGAGGCGAACGTAAATGATGCTATCTGTGGTGCCGTTCCAGTGCTTCTAGACATAGGCACGAGGATATCTTGTATAAATATCCTAGTCGTCGTGCCCATGAGGCGACGAGCGCAGAGGTCTACACTAAGGGCAAATCAGGCAAGAAAATCCCTACTCAATGTGACCTTGCGTACGCCCACAACACTGAACAACAACGGAAGGTGCGTCGGAGACCCAAGTCGATGGTAAGAGAGCGCTGGACACATGTACGGATAGAAGAGCTGTTGGCTGCTTGAAGTGGCGCGTTTATTTTTTGCATACTGCTGGTCTTCTGAAACTGCAGGAACGACACTGACGTCTTGCTCTGCTTCCACGCGAAACCTTTGCCCGGCAATCCTGTCAGTGACGCAGAACAGGAGGCTGGTCGTACGGCATAAGGCACCGGCCGCCATCAGTGACTGGTATGTTTCCCTGCCAGCTGCAAAAGGAACGGCATTGACGTGCGCTGGCACAGAATGAGTTGTGATACCAATAATATGCACCAGGACGAGAGCCAGAACGGGAACTTCCCGAGGAGGAAATCTGGAACGGCAATCGCGGTCTCGTTGACGACGGTAACGTCGCGCGTGGTGCAGTAATAGTCTCAGCAAGTTCTGCAATCATTTGCTCAAAGTGATACTGCTTACCTTCGAGGTGCAACAGCGGAACGGTCATTGTTGCCGCAGTACCTCTTCCTGAATAATCAGTAATGCGCTAGGTCAGCTCCGCAAAATTCTCAAGGGACATGTCTTCTGCTTTGCTGGCCAAGCCGATCACGAGATTTCGCGGCAGGCGCTAAAGGAACAATTCACGCAGCAGCAGGCTGTTTGCGTCCAGCCTACAGTCAGTGAGGAGCCATCGCATGCTATGTAGAAGTTCGGACGGTCGATGGTCATCGAGCTCCTCTTTGCTGAGAAGCTGCTGCAGGCGCCTGCGCAAACACGCGGACTTGCGTTGCAGCACCATCATTTGGAAGTGGTCATAGGGGGTGGTGTCATGGGGTGTGTACAAAACATCTTGGAATTCCTCAACCACCTCTGTAGCATGGAGGAACCTCGCGCGCTGCGAGGTAATGCAACGAAGGTTGAAGACGGCCTCCGCCTGAGTAAACCAGGCTGCGGGATTTTATGAGCAAAAGGACAGTAGGTGAATTTGCCCTGTGGCGAGGCCATCTGCGGTGGTAGTCAGTTTCCCGTTCATGGCTTCGTCCATGATATCGTGCTAGCGAAACAATCACGTCCGGGTCCCCACGTTATAGGGAGCGAAGTTAGGTCCACTACAACAATGAGTGAGACGGCAAGTGAAAGATGTCAGAACTGTTCGTACTGATAGCAGCAGCAGAAGAAGCTCTTTTATTCTCTTCCCTTTATCATATAATCTTGCGGCTCACAGCCCGAGGCATAAGACATGAACACGCGCCCGAGCGCACCATGTGTAAAAGGTAGCCGAGGAAGATGACGATGGCTGCTAAAGACAGACAGACAGACAGACAGACAGACAGACAGACAGACAGACAGACAGACAGACAGACAGACAGACAGACAGACAGACAGACAGACAGACAGACAGACAGACAGACAGACAGACAGACAGACAGACAGACAGACAGACAGACAGACAGACAGACGGTCGTTGATAAATAGATATCTGACAGACAGACAGACAGACAGACAGACAGACAGACAGACAGACAGACAGACAGACAGACAGACAGACAGACAGACAGACAGACAGACAGACAGACAGACAGACAGATAGATAGATAGATAGATAGATAGATAGATAGATAGATAGATAGATAGATAGATAGATAGATAGATAGATAGATAGATAGATAGATAGATAAATAGATAGATAGATAGATAGATAGATAGATAGATAGATAGATAGATAGATAGATAGATAGATAGATAGATAGATAGATAGATAGATAGATAGATAGATAGATAGATCTAACTCTGAACAACCTCAGATTGAAGCAAGACTAACCACTACTGATGGGAGCAGATGTCGTCTGCCGAACACTGTGCTAAAATACTGGCGCTTGAGGGCAGCCTTCGCGAGCTGAAATGCTCAATGAGATGCCAGGAAGAAAAAATGTAGAACTTGAGGATATTACCAAGCGCAACACGATTGTTGTTTTAAATAAATATTTTTCCCTTTTCCTCCACTTTGTGGGTGCTGCTGATTGGCCGTTAACTCCTGACTGCTGCATTAAGCGAGTAGACAATAACTTGGTCTACTCAGTATGTGTCAGCTGGTATGTTCTCCTTGCTGGTCAATCTCCCCAAATTGATATGTGCCACCGTATATGTTCCCGAATATACAAGCAGAACAAGACGCAAAACACGGAGAAGTCCACTGTAGAGAAGTGAAGGAGTGGCAACAGAACCACCGTGTGGAGAGAACGTGAACGAATTGAGCGCAAGGTTGATACTTCATGAGTTCGAGGTGCTTGAAATTTCCGTGAACATAAAAAAAAGATACTCTGCTCACCACTCATATACATTCGGTGTACCAGTTTGTAGCACGTGCGTATCATGCCTGTCCACGCAGCACTGTTCTTGCAAAAGCTAAATATAAAGTACCAAGGACAGTGTGTCATGCTCGGGCGTGCAGAGTATGGATTTCGAGGCTGGCGCGGCCTCAATTGCAATATTAATGGCCGTGTTGAAGGTGCTAGCCTTGTTCGCAACTGTTTCCCGTATACACGCACCTGCCTGCGATACACGGCTCAATAGCCTTCGCAGCCTCCGTGCCTTTAATCTTATGTGCTGGCGGTCGCTTTGCAAGTGTGGCTTGAACCGAGGATCTGTGTAGCTGTTCGCGTTCACCGCGTCGTTGTTTATACAAGCTCTGCGCGACACTAAATAAACGTACGGTCATTGTTCAGCATATCCGAGACTTATTTATTTATTTACTTAAATATGCCACAGAGGTCCTATGGGCATTTAGTAAGGCAGGTTTAGTTATTACAATCAAATCACAAGGAAACTATTAAGGAACAGCACTACGAAGCAAGTGAACATCGAAATGCAACGCAACAAAGTAAATTGCCAAATACAAAACAAGGTTCTAACGCAAGTGAACAAAAAGAAAGAAACATAACACGACAACATACGTTTGAGAAATAAGCACTCAAAGAGCGTTTGAGTGCTAGTAAAGAAGAAAATGCGACGCATTAAAGTATAAACAAATTAACAATTTAAACGACTAATCAAGGCTGCAGGGCTATCGAAAAAATGTACCTTAAGCTTGTGACGAAATCTATTAAGGTTAATATCAGAGACGATATAATCGGGAAGATCACTCAACATGCGAATGGTTTGTGGAAGTGCGGAGCAGCGCTCATGTAACGAAAGAGCTTGTATACGAGTTTACACTTAAGCGAGCATTCGCCTAATCCTGAAATTACAATGAATACGCGCTCGGAGCCCACCAGGCTGATCTTCCAATATGGTTTTTGAATATTGGATGAGAAGAGAAAGAACGTCCACAAGAAGGTTGGGTATATGCTTGTGAATTGAGTACAGCATTTATTCTAACGGCACTACGGGTAAAGGGTTATATGCAAGTGAACATTAGGCAGGTAACTTACGTAATGCACAGACTGTTCCTAGGTGGAAGTTCCATGGGAGTAATTATGATTTCAAGAATGCCAATACGCACTTAGGAAAGAAAAACAAGTAAAAAGGGCGAATTTTACAGAAAAGGAATGTGCCGCTCCAACGCGCACCCTCAAACCTATGAGAAGACAAGCTATATTTATGTGGATGAGCAAAATCAGAAGAAGGTGAAAGCTGAAGTCAACGTTTAGACAAGTGGACTTGTCGGCTACAATTGCGTGTATTTTATTCCGCTGCAATGCATATTCGTCATGGAATGTTAATGTTTATCCACCAGACAGGCCAAAACTTTATTATCATACAATTATTATTGTTCTTGCTTTGCATCACCTATAAGCCTTGCCGAAATGCAAACGCCAGTTCAAGCACGTGGACGCAGCGAGGTCACGAGTTTCAAAGTGTCGTGTGATTTTGGCTGCCGGAAACATCGTCATAAGTGATGTACACACAAAGGAGTACGAAGTTTCCGAGTGAGGTTAATGATAATAATAATCTTCATTTCTCTCTTTTCTCAGAATACAGAATGAGAGCGGACGTAAGGGTAAAAGCGGCATGCAGCGGCTTCAAGAAACCCCATTACGCCCGACATGACAGTATGACGAGGAAACAGCTTTGTCATGACAAACGCAGAGAAATACTGGAAACATTGGAATACATTGTGAAATTTGTGAACGTTCAAGGGCAAGAATACAGTAGGGATCAGTAAGAAAATATACGTACGAAATTGATAGCAGCCTTGGTGCATTTGTTAACATTGTGTGATGTAAGAAACAATAGCGCGACATACAAAAAACAGAATGAAACACCATACATTAGTAGAGGAGCGGCAAAACACTTATTAACTTATGTTTCGATATTTCTTGCTGTGAGATGTTATTCCGTTCAAGTGCGTTAAGGTAAGAGGGAAGTTTATAGGCGTAGACCAAGCGGTGTAGACTAAGCGGTGCAACGGCGCACATTGTACATACATGGACACATGGCATTGAAGGTTGAATAGTGTCAACATAGCTGCGTTTGTTCTAATAGCATTCTTGTACATAAGAATAAAATTGAAGGCATAACGATTAGGCACTTGAATGATGTTAAACTCGGAACAATAGTTTTCTGTGTGGGCATACCATGGTATGTTAGCAACTAATCTGATCGCACGTTTCTGAGTAACAATAATCTTGGATAAATTATGCTTCGTACTTGTGCCCCAGACAGTGTGGCAATAGTTAGTATTGGAACTAAGAAAACGTTGTATATCAATAGTTTAATTCTTGTTGATAGCACATACCGTTGACGACATAGCACTCCATTCAGTTTGTTGCTTTTTGATCGTATGTTATTAATTTGGGCATCCCAATAAAGCGATTCCGAGAAGGTTACTCCCAGACATGTGGTACTACGCACGAGTTCAATATAGTTGTCCCCAAACCTAAGCATAACATCTTTTACAACTTTGTTTATCGCTCGAAATACCATGGCTTTAGTTTTGCTTGTGTTCACCTTTAGACAATTTTCCTGCGACCACTGACACATGTATTGCAACAACTCATTACCTGTAGAGGATAAGTCATTTTCTCTACTGCCCGTAATGAGCACCGTAAGGTCATAAGCGTGGGCAGTAAGGTTCACCGGTAGCTTAGTGTAATATAAATCATTTAAGTAAACTAAAAACAACAAAGGGCCTAAGATGCTGCCTTGCGGCACGCGCAATTTTATGTATTGGTCATCATACAGATCATCATTGTGTGCTACTGTTTCTTTACGATGTTGAAGGTATGACTATATCAAAAAATTAGGAATCGCTCTTATACCATAGTGGTTTATTTTATTTACTAACAAGTCATGATTGATTAAATCAAAGGTTTTAGAAAAGTCAATATTAAAGAAAGTCCAAGTCAATAGTTAGTTCCTTCATATCACTCTTATGTCACGCGGTCACATAAAACACCTCTCGTGTTTCACGTACATCGAGTACAACAAAGCATAAAATAATCGTGGAAGACATTGACAGCTGAAATCTACTAAATGATATGTTTCAGGGTGCATTACAAGCAATCGGCACTTACAGCGCGTACATAGAGGAGGGACAAAAAAGGACGACGAAGACAAGCGCTGTCAGCGCTTGTCTTCATCGTCCTGGTTTGTCCCACGTCTAAGTTAGCGCTGTAAGTGACGATTGATACCATAGAATACGAACTAGCCCGTACTCAAACCTTGCTTCTGCATTACAAGCTATGCCATTACAAGCCACATTCTTAATGCTTAAAGAAAAAAACGCCTTCACATACACTTCTCTAATGGGCCAAGCAAATTGTGCAAAAAAGCCTGCCCTGGTGGCGGTAAAGGACTAATGACCGAAAATTGGAACCCTGATCAGAGTATGTAACACAAATGTTTTAGCAGCTTTTTATGCCTTAGCTTGAACATTGTGCACGGCAGCTTCGTACGAGGCAAGCAATATCCTGCTAAGAGTAAGACCCTTACGTTCGTTCAGATGACACTTCCGCGTCGTACCAGGGGAAGATTTATTAACCCGGGCCGGGAGAATAACTCTGCCATATTAAGGACACAAAACTAAAAATGCATCAATCGTGCAGGAACACCGTTTTATCTGTGCTGCAGTCGTGATTTTATGTTTTCAGTAATAAACATAGAAGAAAAGCAGCCTGCAGCGTTTTGTGCCCCCTTGTAAATATGTGCGCCGTTGTCTAGAACTTCAGCAACCGTTGTCCAAAGCGCTGTAAGTACTGTAACAATGAACAATACGATATATTGCTGGCACTGTCGAGCAGAAAATCAGAACAACGTACACTTTGTAACTTTGTGATGATCGCTTTTTCAGGTGGAATTTACTTGCGCCTATAACTTTGGTAACATAGGCACCAGTTGACCTTCATAATGTAACCTCCGCAAAGACATTGTACAATAGAAGTAGTGTGACGTAGCGTCTAAAATTTCAAGCAAGATAGAACAACTTGTATTTCGAGTTGCTTACGTACCTTGCAATGGACAAAAGGAAATAGCACAGCCAAGATGCACAATCCGACAAAAGGCGCCGTGATTGCTGTGTTCACCATTAAAAGTATCTGCAAAGAGTGTGATAAGTGGTTTGAAATGGCAGCACATGTTATTGAGGAATATCGCGCGTAAGACATACTGAGAAAATAACCATGCGCCGGCGCTTTTGCACCGCAAGATCCACCGCAGGATAGCTGGTGGATCATCACAGGACATTGTGTCATTGCAGAGTTAGCACATCGTATCACGGGCCAAAGAAACGAGTTAAGAGAGAGGCCGCTACCAACGGCACTCCATTTTTGATTATTATGTTATTTTGCTTAGCTTGCTTGCAGGCCATGTAGTATACATCAGGGCACAAGAGAGGACTGTGGTTAATCCAGTGCGGTTTTCACGCTAGCAAAATTTAAAGAGGAACCACTGTACCATGTAGCCGGACTCTGCTCCTGGACCGCATTGCTCTAACAGGCGGACATCATTTGCGCGTGAAATCTAAGGGAATTATCGAATAAATATAAAAAAATTGATGCGCAGCTTATAGATTAGCTACCCAACGGTGCATGTTTTGCAAAGCATATCGAACTTGGAAGTAGGTATGCCCCGCAGTGGGGTCCTAGTTCGTACGGCATATCCAGCTGGAACGAATTCTTAGGCTGACACCCGATTCGAAGTATGTGGTCCCGAAATATCTATCAATATACATTGGCGTTGACTTAGTTTGTGTATTGCAAGGCATAAAAAGACGTTGGTTTAGAAGTTAGTGCAACATTCCGTTAGCACCACCGGGTTTATTGGCGCTTTTCTTGAATATATTGCGTCTGAAAATTTGTTCCAAGTGGTGGTACCTTGTCAATTTAGTGGGCCCAGTGCGTACATTTCAACATCAGTCCAAAAGATTAGTTATAAATGTGACTAGTAAATTTTTTTTCTGTTTCTGCTTCTGTTTTTTATTTGTCAATCGTGTATATTGATTTATTTTGCATGTATGCTTCTTCGAGTAATCCAGCTAAAAAAGCTGACTTTTGTGCGAGATCTGTCCCAAAGGATTATTCAGTGAGTTAGAAAGTAAAAGAGGAGATGGTAGAATCCATGCAACTCTCTATCTCTCCAGTCAAGCGGACCAGGTTGATTATTTATTGTAGCCGAACTGTTGCATGACAAGGCAGAATTTCTCGTGGGCACTTTTTGGGTAACTCCTTTTCAATATTTGTCGATATGTAGATAGACGAATGGACAGAACAAAGAATCGATATCTAATTTGTTGTGAAATTTTCCTAAATGCTGCACATATTCACTAAGTGTAGCATAGAGCTTACGGAAAGGATGTCCTTGAAGAAAGAACTGTGTCCGAGCAATGAAAGCGCTCGCGGAAAGGCTGTAATGACCCCAAAAACGACGCAAATCAGGATGACCATCCACGTCGTCTATTTTTGCAAAGCACACAAACTAACAACGGCAACAGAGTCCTTATTCGTTGCTGCGCCTTGCAAAAATGAATACGTTCCAACTCCCCTGCTTTTCTATTCTTCTAGACTCCGCCTGTTACACAGATGAGAAGGTCGATCGTGTGCGTTCTCTTCGGCTCAGCGATTGTTAGAATTATAGTAGAAACCCATGGTTTGGGACGGTTGTGTGTTCACAAGATTTTACTAGGAAACTTGAAAACTAAATTATTTACGCCACGATGGGGCCAAAACTGCTGGCTCCTGAGGAACAGCTGCGGCGAAAAGAATGTTGCATTGAATGGAAATTTTAAGACTACAGTTGTCACCAGTGGCAAGAGGGGAATTCAGTTACACGGCATCAACTGAAAAAAAGAAAGGTGAGGCGACGCGAGAAAAGCGCAGAAGAACAGCGGAAAAGTCAACTTCATGTTTATGGTGTCGCTTAAGTGCTTCGGAGTTGTACACCGCGACTGTGTAAGGTAGGGCCAAGCTGGTCGATTCAGCTTTCTTCATTGACAACTCTCCAAGCGTCTGAGAGGTCGCGTGCAGCTGGTGCGATCAACTTTGTCGAAAGGTTGGCGCTAGGTTCTCCACAAACACTTGTGCCCCTACGCTATGTGCATTGATATCGCGAGTATTTGTGCCACACACGTCCGACATTGGGTTTACTGTTCTGTGACTTTTTATGTTCCTCCAAATGTAACTGGGGCTCCAGCAGCATTATTTTATAGATACGACGAAAATTAAAAAGGAAACCACAACGATTCTGAAGCGTCTAACAGACGAGGACGTCCAAGCGAGCGTCAAGCCATAGAATGAATGGTTCAGTTGGTCTGGTGCGTCTAATAGGGAGAAATTTTTAAGCGAGCACAATCCCATCGTATATCCAGAGGCGATTACTAAAGTTTCATAAGCTCTAAAAAACAGGAGTGCCTGGTATATGCCCACGTGTCATGAGCGTGAACCGCATACTCCTGAGAGATAGTTCCACTGATGGAATGTCTCGAATAAAGAAGCAACAGCAGTGGTCGATATGGTATAAAAGGTTGACCTATAACGCATGGACAGAAGAGTGAAATGCCGACGCAAATGTGGTTCGTTAGTTCAATGCCTAACTTCTAAATTTGCGAATCTTAATAAAATCGCTCAGCTTCCTCTCATTCCATGTTAGAGGTCCAAAGGCCATTGAGAATTACACCACAGCCAGTCGCACAGAGCAGAAGAAACGATTCTAATATACCCGTTTCAAATGACCCGCAATGCTAAAAGAATGTCATGTAATCGCAGACGAAAATATAAAAATGAATATAATAAAACAGTGATACAGACTAGGCAAGGTATTGAAGACTGGACAGAAAAGAAGATTTCAATTATTTTCGGTGTGCCACGGCGGATAGGCACTTTAGTCACGGATTTTCGGCACTGAAATAGGAAGCGCTATGTGACGTTTTGGACCAGTATTATTTATAGGTAACCAATGCCGATTTCTTACAAATCAAATTGTGTTTGCCTAAACCCAGGTCTTGCTTCTGATGAAATTATGGCACATTTCAGCAAAAATGAATAGATTACACATGTGCCCCATATTTATCAACCCTAAATACACGTTGCATTCAATCAATGGAATATCCAGACTGAAACAGCACAAAATTTCGCCTTCTCTTGTGTCTGTATCTGGTGTTCCTGTTTATAAATATTTATCACGTATTTAAAACTACGTATTGACTAGGTTGTGCGTGAGCAGTGGCAAAAAAAGAAACAACGGTTTCTCACATGGTTTTTATAAACATCATTAACCGTTGAAAAAGTACTGTGGTTCCACAGAGATCACTAAATATATATGACATCGTATATCATTGCCAAGGCCTGAAAGACAAATTAAGCTCCAGAACATTTGTCGATGAATGCATCATACAGGTCAGCAATATTACTTTCTTCGATAGCTGTTCTGTGCCGCACATTTCATCATTTCAGCATGACCCAGAAACATGAGCATCCCGTCGCAACAATTGCCAAGCCTATACTAGTGAACAGCTGGCCTGCCATACAGGGACGCCGATTTTTCGATGAACTGCTAAAGTCACCGAACGGTTTAAATAAGCCAACCGATCCACAATTTCCTATCTGGCTGCACGCAGACGGAACGCACACACAACTGACCAGCGTGCTGTTTCGGGGCTAAGCAAATTCAGCCGGAATGAATAAGTGCTGTATAATTTGATGTGGCTACCAATAAAGCCACATGCCCGGGTGCATGCCTCGGCGTATGCGTATTCGTGGTAGCTTTAGCCCTGTATTCAGTGCTGCTGTCGTGCAGCTGTTCCTTTGTAGGCACCCAAATTAACCTCACAATTCAGAGACTCAGTTTCGAGCTCCTGGTGGACATTTTATGTGCTTCTTTCTAATTTGAATAATTTTCATCTGTACACGCTTTCTCTAATGTGGTAATATATTCGCAGATAATGCGCTCTCCGTACTCGTCGTTCCGACGTGGGTGTGTCATTGCGAAATGTGAAGCGAAACGCGAGGTACTTTTGTTAACAGCAGAAGGAGCGCGCCAGAGCAGAAATGAAGCGATTGTTAAATCGAGCAATAGTTTGGGACTCATCTTAAGGGTGGTAACAATATTGAAATGACGTATCATCTACAGCGCTATTTAAAATGGCTGCCTTGCGGTTGCGTTGTATTCAGTGGTAGAGTTGCTTTTTCCTTTTTGTATTTTTAGCGGCATTCTACATCTCATAGTGATTGTGTTACAGCGACATTTGCAAAATGAAGTATTTACTTACCCTTGTTAAGGATCCCATGTGTATAACCAGTGTGCTGTACGCGGTCATTACCAAGCCTAGAAAAAGAGCTGTAACATATGCAGTACATTGGCATAAGACAAGCAGCTGTGACTCGTACATTGACAATACAGCTTCACAAATTCCAATGCAATATACAAATTATGAGAGGCGCAACAAATGGTTTATTCAACCACAGAGACTGATTAGTAATTCCACCGTGGATTTACTCAAATTCACGAATAGATATTGACCCCACAACTGGAATAATTATTTCCGAGAAGTAATGCTTTCGTTGTAATTCATTAAGACGAGAAAAAATGTGCGCAAGGTTCACGGGTGGTGTAAGTAAGCAATAGGAACGTGATAAATTGAGCCACCGCCACTGACTATGCACAACCAAAATTATTGTCGCTTCATTATTTCAACCATTACAGTACATACGCCTCAAACCTAACAAGGTCTCTGCGTAAAAGAAGTATCATAAAATCAAAGAGCGGGAGCGAAGATCTTATTCTTCAAAAATAATGTCCGTGTATTTAACTAGCATTAGCCGTGGGGTTGTACGGTTGCACCTGATTGCAGATGTGTTCAGATTGTCTGAGATGTGCTTAATCGGTTAGGTACTGAGACTACTTCTTAAGGCACGCGAAGACATAATGAAGCGACTTTCAGTAGAGTTAAATGTCGTGCGAATACATACGGAGGAGAAGGATAAATGCATTTGACTCAAGCACTGTGGTATGAGCACCACGGTCCAGCGTATTTTCTTACAAGAAACAAAGTTTTGACGTTCACATCGGTGGCCTTGCGCCAACACCTCGGACGCTACCGCTATTGTGACACCGCATGCAGATGAGGCGTCCGAGCTTCCACAGAATCCACATGTTAGCAGTAGCGTGATCGACGCACAGTGGCCCTTGGCGGACGCTTGGTATGTTGCATAGGAACGGCCATTTGACGTAGCCAAGAGCTCGTACAGATAGTCTGCAGTGGCATGGAGGCATCCCTGTTCTCTCTGCTGTGTTGCACTACCTGATGGGCTCCACAGCCTCATTCCGCGCGTGGTCACTACATGCAGGTTTTTTGAAGCCGTCCATTGCCCTCTCCTACTCAATCAAGTTTATGAACACACTTGAGTCAGAAACGTCGTGCAACAGAAGACAGCTCTTCTGTCGTCTCACTTTTTACGTAAAGTTGAAATGTGGCGTTTAGAGGTAACGCAAATTTTATATTGCCTTCAAACCTTTCCGCATGTTGCTTGCATTTCCGCCAGGTGGCTGAACATAAGACCTCAGATAGTATGACGTATAAGAGATACATATTATATGCACACGCCTATAAGCTAACCTTGTTCTCTAAGAAATCAATTTTTTTTTCATCAGTATTGAGATATCCGGTATGTACGAGAGGCTACATCAGAAAAAAGCAGGGCAACTGTCCCGTCAACTACTTATTCGCTAAAGCTCAATACCAAGCGGACACCAGGGAACCACGACGCTATCACTCCCGAAACACGGTCAAAAATTCCACAGTGACCTGGAAAACTTTCGCCCATCCTTTCTCGGAGCCCTTCTACGGATGTGCAATTGCAGTTCACATCACTCAATCAAATGATATCTCAAATGAGAACGAATGAACGTTTGTATTCGAATGACATTGTGTTCGCGTCACGTCATTTTCCTATCGCGATATTATGAACAATTATAGGGGAGACACTGGCTGTTGAATCAAGCCTGTTGCTACCATGAAATAAGGTATTTTCTCAGCTCAGAGGTTCGAAATATATTTAGGGTAAAGCTTGGACTGCACATATTGATTTCAAAGAGATATAGAGAGAGAGAACAAAAAAAAAAGGGTGCTTTCGTGAATATTGCAAATTGTACCTGCAATGGCAGAGTGCTCGCATTTTTTTTCTTTTTGCAAATATCATTACATAGTACCTTCAATCTACAGTAAGGAGCAATCATGGCAATGAGGTTAAGATATGCGCAATTGAAACAATGCATAAGTTCGTGCCTAATGAAGAGACATACGGCGCACTACATAGTGCTTATGAACGTGTGAGAATTTTCTGACTATTCGTAGACTGGCCTCACCAATAAAGGGCTCGCCTCACGAATATCATGCGACATAAATATTTCAAATGCTTCAACTATAAGGCGGGTTATGGAACCGATACCCGGATTTCTCTCTCTTCTCGTCTCGGCTAGCGTACTGAAAAAAAAAACCCAGTGGAGCAAACAATAGAGCAAATCCCTGGCGAAAAGTTAAGCGTCGTGGCAGCGAGAGGGCTCGTCGCGAAGCACCGTGGCTGCTGCGGCAGATACACTGCGCTGCACAGCAAAGCGCTGCCATCTCGGAGGCCACGCCCAGCTGACGCAGCCGAGCTGAGTGCAATGATGGAATGATTTTTCTGTCTGTTCGAGATCGCGCACGCACATATCTAAAACAAGTTCTTTATCTCAGAATTAGCCAATATGTATTACAGAGAATACTCTAGCGATCACAAAATAGGTCAGTGTCACGTGTGAGCCAGGTGATTTGGATGACGCTGTGTGACGTCATCACAGAAGCGAGAGCAAGTGGTTTTTCGCTGTTCTTACAGAAAACTTAAGCTCCATGCTACATGCAGTGCAGCTATATTTGCTTTGCTCTCATGTTCACAGCAGCCTTTGCGATAGATTGGCATCGATTTCTTATTATGTTCAAAGTGTGCATAAAGGCCTCTTTATGAAATAACATATGAATAGCTCTGTGATTCGTGACCGCTAACAAGGCCCATTAAAATTATTCTTAACGAAATAAATTACACTGCAACATATCTTAATTTGACACAAAGACAAAGAGTGGTCTATACTTTACCTGTGCAACGTGTAATCATCGCAACGTGCTCGTCTGCTTTTTTGTATCCTTGAGCGATGACGTCAATGTAGACGATTGCTGCTTGAGAATTTATCGCTGATGATATTGTGCTGGATGGAAGGAAAGTATTATTTATCAATACTTGCATCTAATAAATGTTATTCACATAAAACTGTTGTATTCCTTTTGTTTTATGGAACCATTCATGAACAATGCTCGCGATAAAATCCCTTCAAAATATTGGAAATATGCACGACCAATTTTCGCCACAACTTTAATGCTGTAAAAAATCATCAGGCCTTCCACTCTGTGAAGAAAGACGAGCAGCGAAGCTGAGGTGTGTTTTGCCTCAACCGACGCATCTATGCATGTACAGGTATAATAATAATAATAATAATAATAATAATAATAATAATAATAATAATAATAATAATAATAATAATAATAATAATAATAATAATAATAATATTATTATTATTGAAGGGCTCAGACAACGA
Source organism: Dermacentor andersoni (assembly GCF_023375885.2). NCBI lineage: Eukaryota > Metazoa > Arthropoda > Arachnida > Ixodida > Ixodidae > Dermacentor > Dermacentor andersoni. The sequence goes on from NC_092821.1 coordinate 54,142,936, forward strand.
ATACATCTTATGACTCTGGAGTGATTCAGTCTTCTTTCAGGAAATACTGACGGGTGCAAGTACCGCCGAATGGAAGACAGGTATTCCACAATATTGTCACGTAGTAGTGACGGTAACGACCACGGTAGCAATACTGTGAATAACGAAACAAACTGTTATTGGGCGAACCTCTGCCCACAAAAACAGGCTACACTTAATCCACAACGATAGCGGTGAACACAGTCGGCGATCGTCGAAATCTGATGTGCCGGTCAAGGGCGTCGGCTTTTACACGCGTGTCATCGAAGGTTCAAGGGTAATCGGTGGGGCCCACTTGTCTTCCAGAAAGTTCTACACAATCAGATTGCAAAAGCTTCGGTTACAAACAGAACCATAGATAACATTGGAGAACCTTTCGATGCATGCGGTGCGTCGCGCGCTGAGCGCTGACATATGCTAGACGGTGTAAAGCGCTCAGCCAAAAAAAGATAAACAAGTCCACGCGTCAATATTCACAACTTGAACTACGTATGTATTAATTACCAATTTAATTATGGGGTTTTACGTGCCAAAATCACTTTCTGATTGTGAGGCACGCCGTAGTGGAGGACTCCGGAAATTTCGACCACGTGGGCTTCTTTAACGTGCACCTAAATCTAAGTATACGGGTGTTTTCGCATTTCGCCCCCATCGAAATGCGGTTGCCGTGAACGTATGTATGCAAAGCATATGAAAGTTGGCGAAATGTTAGAGTAATCTTAGTGGCAAATTGTTATATATTTTTGGGGGGGGATAGTTTCGCCAAAACAATTGTTACAGCCGTTTTCTGTAACCATACTCCCTCCATAGACCGCTATGTATTGAGAGCAGACGGTAATTCTGTAACGTTTACAACGACCGAAGTTATGGTGACAAGTAAATGGAACTTGGCGTAATGATAGAGTCGTCTTAGTGACCAATTTCGGCCTAATTTTTCCCCAAGATACCTACATTAGATTGAGAGCTACGGAGCATTTGCGAGAAAGTGGAGACGAAAATGCCGGTGGCGTCTACGCCAGCAGAGCAGGCTCGAATGTTTTGTCGACACACGGACATAATTCTGCGAGAAGTAGCCGTTAACAGCTTCGCTGCAAACATTTTGACGTCAAGGTATGACAAACAAATAGAGCGACCATGAGGCAAGCAGAAAGATTCGGACTGTTTTACCTGCTTCTGTCTTTCTACACGAATCACATGCGGGTCTTCAGGTACTGGCATCCTACTTTCCATCATCAAGAAGCGCTTTGTATAAGAAAGAAAGAAATGGAACCACTAGGGCCCGAAATCTTGACTTGGCGGTTGCGAGCCAGGGATATTCAGCGCATCATCAGTGCATCAGTAGTTCCAGTTAAGTATCGGACTACTAGGAGCATATTGTACAGGTAGGTAGGTGAAGAGAGACATCGTTAATCTCAACAGTTTGGCGCTGGCTTCGCAGGTAACAACACCTTGGCGTTACGAGCAATTGAACGCTGCACACAACACTGAAAATATTGATTTCTTTGTGTGGCCACTGATAATTCTGAAGCGAAAAATGAGCAAACTCAAACACTTGCCGCAGGAAATGCTATAGCAAGAGCAGTCTCCACAAGCCTTACAATTTGCCAACAAATTGTAAATGCACACCCGTGTGTTCTCCCCGGTTATTGCCGCTGCTAGCCATTTGTTTTGTAAAACAAGGAAAGCCGTAGCTTGTTCCTTGTGGCATGCTGTTTAGCTTTTTACCGCATTCTTATGACGGCTATAATTCGCGATGAAGTGTCATTACACGTCTCATCTTGCCAGTCAGCTATCTGTGTTCTCCTTTTAATTCTTGCTTGCCTGATTTTGCGCGGGATGAGTTGGAGTGTATGACAAGCATTACCACTTGCTCCCGCATTGAGCCGTGCGGTCATGGAAGGTTGGAAGGGTGATGGTTTGGGCTAGTTGGTTTTCCACTTTTGACTGTGTGGTACACCGCGAAGCAGGACAGAGGGCACAGGAAAAGACAAGGACAAGCGCTTACTGCCAACTGAAATTTCATTGCCTGATACAAGGTGTTATGCAGAAAAAACAGAGGGACACGCCATAAAATATATATATATCTAAAGAAGAAGCAATTAAGATGAAAAAAAATAAACACCAGAAAGCAATAAAGTTAGGGCACTACCTTAAAGTTCATGTCACTGTCACTATCAGAAACGTTATATGATACCGTAACCGCTAACTGATCGCGCTGCCACTGTCTAAGAATGCCACCTCTCTTTGTGATAAGGCCAGGGATGGCTCACTTATGCACAGGCATACCTCACGTGCCATCCTAGCCGATTCAAGGATGATGCGTGTTCGATCGTTCGTGTGCGTGAAGATTACTTTTGTGTTTCCACACAGAGGGGTACATCTACATGCGCTGCAATGCAGGGCTAGCGAACAATCCTTTCCATTCTTAACACTATTCGCATGCTCACGGAGACGATCGTTTAGACACCTGCCTTTCTGACCTACGTAGCATGCGCCGCATTTCAAGGGGATTCTGTGCACAACGGCCTGCACACAATCTAAGTAACGGTTGCGGTGCTTGACTTCACACTGCGCTTTTTGTTTCTTGATAGGGGCACGTTTCCTTGATATCGGACAAAGCTTGTGTGGGGTAGAAAACACCACACGTACACCAACCCGCTCACCAATTTTTTAAAGTTGATGAGCGATGCGATACTTCTTTAGAATCACCAAGACCTCATGGTCCTGTTCTGTGGGCTGCTTCTTTGGTGACCATGGCTTCGCGATTACGTTTTCTTCGTTTTCTGCGGTAAAGCCTCAGCTCAGCTAAAGCCTCAGCTACTGAGATCAGTATTTTGTGAGGGTAGCTCGAGACTTTCAGGTGTGTAACTTGTGCTTGAAAACTGCAATTTAGTCTGTGGGGCAGGACCGGTCTAAAGCATTAGAGAAGGAGGCCTGAGCATTAGCCCTCTTTAGCAGTTTACTGTGTGCTGATGAGAAGGGCAGCAATGGTTTTTACGCACGGGGTTCTTATGTCCAGGAAACATGATCATTGGAAAACACGAGCTTGAGGTCGAGGAAACGGAGGAAATCATCTTGTGGTGTTTCATGTGTTAAGACTAGGTGGGATAGACATTCTTCAAATATACCGAATAGTTGCGATGAAGCGGAAAACAACTCCGATACACCACACTCATCATCATCACCATCATCAGCCTAGTTACGCCCACTGCAGGGCAAAGGCCTCTCCCATACTTCTCCAACTACCCCGGTCATGTACTAATTGTGGCCATGTTGTCCCTGCAAACGTCTTAATGTCATCTGCCCACCTAACTTTCTGCCGCCCCCTGCTACGCTTCCCTTCCCTTGGAATCCAGTCCGTAGCTCTTAGTGACCATCGGTTATCTTCCCTCCTCATTACATGTCCGGCCCATGCCCATTTCGTTTTCTTGATTTCAACTAAGATGTCGTTTACCCGCGTTTGTTGCCTCACCCAATCTGCTCTTTTCTTATCCCTTAACGTTACACCCATCATTCTTCTTTCCATAGCTCGTTGCGTCGTCCTCAATTTCAGCAGAACCCTTTTCGTAAGCCTCCAGGTTTCTGCCCCATATGTGAGTACTGGTAACACACAGCTGTTGTACACTTTCCTTTTGAGGGATAGTGGCAACCTACTGTTCATGATATGAGAATGCCTGCCAAACGCACCCCAACCCATTGTTATTCTTCCGGTTATTTCAGTCTCATGATCCGGATCCGTGGTCACAATCTGCCCTAAGTAGATGTATTCCCTTACCACTTCCAGTGTTTCGCTACCTATCGTAAACTGCTGTTCTCTTCCGAGACTGTTAAACAGTACTTTAGTTTTCTGCAGATTAATTTTCAGACCCACCCTTCTGCTTTGCCTCTCCAGGTCAGTGAGCATGCATTGCAATTGGTCTCCTGGGTTACTAAGCAAGGCAATATCATCAGCGAATCGCAAGTTGCTAAGGTATTCTCCATCAACTTTTATCCCCAATTCTTCCCACTCCACGCCTCTGAATACCTCCTGTAAACATGCTGTGAATAGCATTGGAGATATCGTATCTCCCTGTCTGACGCCTTTCTTTATAGGGATTTTGTTGCTTTCTTTGTGGAGGACTACGGTGGCTGTGGAGCCGCTATAGATATCTTCCAGTATTTTTACATATGGCTCATCTACACCCTGATTCCGTAATGCCTCCATGACTGCTGAGGTTTCGACTGAATCAAACGCTTTCTCGTAATCAATGAAAGCTATATATAAGGGTTGGTTATATTCTGCACATTTCTCTATCACTTGATTGATAGTGTGAATATGGTCTATTGTTGAGTAGCCTTTACGGAATCCTGCCTGGTCCTTTGGTTGACAGAAGTCTAAGGTGTTCCTGATTCTATTTGCGATTACCTTAGTAAATAGTTTGTAGGAAACTGACAGTAAGCTGATCGGTCTATAATTTTTCAAGTCTTTGGCGTCCCCTTTCTTAGCGATTAGGATTATGTTAGCGTTCTTCCAAGATTCCGGTACGCTCGAGGTCATGAGGCATTGCGTATACAGGGTGGCCAGTTTCTCTAGAACAATCTGACCACCATCCTTCAACAAATCTGCTGTTACCTGATCCTCCCCAGCTGCCTTCTCCCTTTGCATAGCTCCTAAGGCTTTCTTTACTTCTTCTGGCGTTACCTGTGGGATTTCGAATTCCTCTAGGCTATTCTCTCTTCCACTATCGTCGTGGGTGCCACTGGTACTGTATAAATCTCTATAGAACTCCTCCACTCTAAAACCACACTCTAAAACTACCAAAAAGTAATCCACGTATCTGAAGGTTCTCAGAACCTCAGTTCCTTCTAATAGTTGCTACAAGGCTCTGTCGGATTTTGCCAAAAACAGGTAGCTCAACAAAGGCACTAGTCCCGATGGACACTCCTTTGTTCTGAAGGTAGATTTCGTCATTGCATTCCACGTATGTTGATTCAACGTAAAACTGCACCACTTTGAGGAAATTTCCCGCGCTTAACGCTGTTTGGTTTTGAAAGTCAACCTAATCTAAATCTTAAACGATTCACTGATGTATTCCAACAGCCTATTGTGAGGGAGCGAGTAATAAAATCCTGCGACAAGCTTACGACATTCATTAAGCTTAAGGAAATGAATCACCTATTGGTAGTTATTAATTAAAAAATGCCTCTTCTGCGGATAGTGTCTTCAGATTTTGTTGCGTGAACAACCCCAATTCTTTCTGCCACGCTCTTCTTTCTGAGACGATGACGTGGAAGAGGACATCAGATTAGTTTTCTGCTGAAAAGAACATATCCAAACCCACCTTCTCGCTTTTCTTGATTCGTTTTTCCAAGGCGTGTAAATCTAAATCCTGACAAAGTTTATCCTAGTGATCTTACATACTGATTTTGCTTCCCGTTAACCACTGATCTTACTTCCTGAGGCGTCCGCTTAAGGTTGCTACTAATGAAAAAAAAAAGCGAATGTCTGCTGGCTTCTAAGTTTATCTTTTCAAGACGTTTATTTCAGGAGGTTTCTGTCAGATGTATTACGACAAATTTTCTCGTTTTCTAGTACAGCACTGTTTTTATTTCTAAGTGGGAACTAAATTTGATCACTATAAGTTTGCGGCTGAAGGGAGCGTTTTCACACTTTAAGGGTTTTCTTTCAAGTTGTCTTTATCACGCGATAAAATAGTCAGGTTCAGATCATTTTCTAGGGTTGTGTCACCACAAGAAATACAAAACTTTGTCGGGAACTGTCGCAAAGATAGGGTTTATCTCTGCAAGCAGTTTCCACGAGGCATCAAGCGATATGCAGTTATCTGTCGTGTCCGGAAGATAAATATGCCATCATTATTAGGAGTGGTATGCACGGGACTAGAAGGACAGTAATGCGCAAATATATTGGATGTACTGATGTCGTCATTACCAAATTATTGCTTGGTAGACATTATTGGGAGAGTACTTTGAACTTTTCCGTTCTTTTGGCAAATCAATGTACAAAATAGCATTCCCAGACGCCTAATGCACCATGCTTGTTACTCCCATAGACATTTGGGGAAGAGTTCTCACTAGGCATTTTCAGTGGAAACTCCTTGGCCCCACCAACCGCGGCGGTCCTATCAGAGGGGCGGTGGGATTGCTCGGTGAAGTGTAACTGTACATTGCGAAATAAATATTCCAGCAGCAGTCTACACCGAATCGTTTCCGTTAGTGTTATATTTACTAATACTTCATGAATGAGGAATCTGCAGAGAGGACGCGGTATCCTCGCGCATAGAAGCTAATGATCGAAATATAAACTTCTTCCAAGCTTTTGTAGGGACATCTGAATTACTGCGAACCGTTGCCCATAGATAGAATTTAACGAAACTTGCGCAATACAGCTATCAGATTCAGTTTTAGATTCTGATTTATTGGTTCCAAAAAGTGGTTACAACATCACAAATACAGACTTCTTCCCCACAGTGGCGATAAGCCTAAGTTTGCGTCCGGCTGGCCTTTTCAGGTTTCCCGAAGAAACATTCGCCAAATCGCCGACACCAGCGAGAACCGCCCAGAAACTCGGCTGGCATCATTACTGAAGCTGCGCAGCGAACATTGCGCTTTCAAAGGGGGGCTGCAGAGTTCCAGCAAAAAATAAATAAATGAAAGACTCTGCATGTGCAGTGCTTACCAAACGTTGAAGGCGACTAGAAGGTAAAGCGCATGCTCTGAGATCCATTGTGGCAGCACCACAAAAGATACACCAGCAAAAGCTACAGTTGTCGCTCTAATGTTTTAGCAGATGTGTTAAGGGCGCCCATTATGGCGGCAGCAAGGCCTTGATGCATGTGGGTCCCCAAAAAAGGCATCTAAGAACCCCGTCTGGTGGCCTGTTTACGCGGAGTGCCAACTCCTAAATTATTACTCGCACATAGTGGTTGGAAGAGAAACAGAAGGAACGGAACGTAGGAAAAAATATTTGGTTTGTGTAGTGTAGCCCTGCGCCTTGAAGTGTTTCGCTGTGCAGAATCGCATTACGCCCAACAGGCTTAGAATGTAATTCATATGAATCAATGTAAAAGGAAACGCGCTTCAGGAGGCATCCCTATGAAAAAAACTAACCTTCCGTAATCTGTGTACGAAAAATCTCACAATATTGTAGGTGTTCCCATGTAACCATCCGTTTCTTATCAGAAGACATACGGGGGGATTAGCTATAGGAATTCTGTAGTTGGCGATGCTTTTTTCCCTTAGGACGTTTTAAATTTTGTGCGATTAATAGGCAGTGGCACAGTTGAAGGTTTATTTTGAGATGTGAAAAACATAGCTATATGCATTTTAATGTAAGAATATCCCACTAGATCAATTGAGGGTTCTCTAGTACAATAAATATGTCTTCGCACGCTCGCGTGCCATGTTTCAATACACAGTTTCCGCGCTACTTCAGCAGTTCCGCTACTATATATGACTGTGTCAAGAAAAAAGAACTTTCAAGCTGATTTCATTCTTGGGCAATCGCTTAAATTTTACCATGTCTTTAATCTCTCCCTTCATACGATGATAAGTGCAATATCTTTTGTTATGAAAGTAATAATGCAGAACGCTACCCCAGGACGTACCTCTGTTTTCGTATGGCTTCATTATTACACGCGAATACAGAACTGCGTAAGCTTGCAGGGTTCATGCAGTGTTAAGTGCTATCTACCTTTATCAACATCAGCTGTAGCCTAATTTCATGTGCATTCTAGGACAAAGGCCTCTCCCAGAGATCTTCAATTAAACCTGTCTTGTACTAGCTGATTCCCACAGGGGCCTGGAAATATCGTAATCTCATCACCCTGCCTAGATTTATCCTGTCTTGGACAGAGCTTCCATTCCTTCGGTGCCCATTTAGTAACTGTAATGGTCCGCTGGTTACCTACTCTACGCATTACATGGCATCCCCAGCTCATTTTGTTTTTCTTAATGTAAGCTAGAATATCTACTATGCCCGTTTACTCTATTACCCACAACGCTCAGTGGCTGTCTGGTGACGTTACGCCTAACATTTTAGAGCGCCGCTATTAGGTACCCGTTCCTGCGGCGAGTTTTGGCGTCTACGGCAGCGTAATCGAGCGAACGAGCACAGCGAAGGATGAGCAAGCCGAATAACAGAGGCGAGGAGAAAAGTGGAGAGGAGGGTGCGGCGGAACCATGGAGCCATGAAGCGGAAAGCGGAGGAGGGTAGGGAGAAAGCGTGAGAAGAAATGCGTAGTGCACCGGTGATGGCTACGAGATGGCGCTAGAATAGCGCCATCTGTAACACGAGGTCTGCGAGGTCTGTCGGCGGCGGCTGCTGTTAAGCGCGCCAACCCGTCACCCACGCGCTGGCTCTAACGGTCTGCTAATTAGCGAAGCAGTCGCACCATACTTCGCTTCGTTTGCAACGTACCGCACAAGACAACCAGTATATTGCGAAATGATAACACATATAGGGCTGCATTCAAATTTAGCCTTAGGGAGTATCATAATCGCTTTGCGCGGTCCTTAATTTATTTCGAGCTTCTGTGTTGACGTTCAAATTTCTACCCCATATTTTAGCACTGGGTAGAATGCAATGATTGTACACTTTGATTTTTAACTGCAATGCTAAGCTTCCAATCAGGATATGGCAATGCCTGCCATATGCATTACAACCCACTTTTATTCTTCTGTAAATTTCCTTCTAATGGTGAAGTTGTCTGAGTAATTGACCTTGAAAAACATACTCTGCTACAGACACTAACAACTGCCAGGGGATCATGAATTCTTGATTCCTTGCCAGGCTACTGAACATTGCCTTTGCCTTCAGATATTATTTTTCAATTCCACTCTTCTAATTTCACTGTTAAGTCCTGAATCACTTGTTGCAGCTCATCTCCAGTGCTCCATAATAGGACAATGTCATCTGCGAACCGAAAGTTGCTGAGATATTCGCCGTTGATCTTAACCTACCAGTCTTCCCAGTCTAATAGCTTGAATACTTCTAAGCATACAGTTAGTAGCATCGGAGAGATTGTGTCTCCTTGCGTGACCCCTTTCTTGACAGTAAATTTTCTATTTTTATGTGGAGAACTGATGTAGATCTGGAATCTTCATACATATTCACACCGATATTCAAATGTGCCTCCTGTACTCCTTGATTACAGAATGCCTCCATGACTGCTGATAGCTATAGTGAATCAAATGCCTTTTCATAATCCATAACAGCCATATAGAGAGGTTGTTTGTACTCCACAGATTTCTCATTTACCCGATTTGTGACATGGACGGGATGCATTGTAGAATATCCCTATCTTAGGCCAGCCTCGTTGATTCACACTCAGCCTTGTTGATTAAAGTGAAGTGTCACCCTGATTCTATCGGAAATTTTCTTGGCGAATATATTATACCATACTGAAGACTAGCTAATAGGCCTATATTTTTCTATTTTTTAACGTCTTCCTTATAAATACGTATAATTTTGTCATTATTCAACGTCTCAGTACAGTCGAAGGCATGAGTCATTGATTATAAAGGGCCACAAGCTTTTCAAGCGTTGTCGAATTGTAACACCGGCTGTCGGTCCTCTGCTGGTTCTTGACGCGTAGGCGGGTGAGCGGTCAAGCTCCTTCGGCACGCTCGTGAGATGCCACATCACCGAGGTTGTGTTACTCGGTGATCTGTGGCAGCATGGCGTCGAGAGTTGTGGTCGGGTTGCTTCCGCAAACCAGCTTAAAGCGGGTGATCTGTGTTCTTTCTTGCATTGCCGTGTCGTATTCGAAACTTTCGCATAGAATCAAAGTATCACACGTCTTGTGCTCGACGTCGACGAACATTGCTAGCATGTCGGTGAGGGTCTTGTTCAGCTGCTCCGTAATACCATTCGTCTGCGCGTGGTAGGCAGTTATTCTCCTGTGGCTTGTCTGGCTATATTGCAGAATGGCTTGGGTGAACTCTGCCTAAACGCCCTTCCTCTGTCCACGAGGAGGACTTCTGGGGCACCATGTCGCAACATAATGTTCTCTACGAAGACTTTTGCCACTTCGGCAGCACAATATTTCGGTAGAGCTTTTGTTTCAGCGAAGCGGCTGAGTTAGTTTGTCGTCATGACAATCGGCTTATTTTCGGATGTTGACGGCAGAAAAGCTCCCAACAAATCCATCCCGATCTGTTGAAACGGTCGGCAAGGAGGCTCGATCGGCTGTAGCAATGCCAGGTCCCTATCTACTGCCGCCAAGGGGCTCAGACCAGCCGTTCTCAAGGCAACGGTTTTTCCGGTTTTCACCCAGCAAACAAGTCAGTACATGCAAATGCTTTGACACTCCTCTTGTGTAAACATTCCGAGAACCTGCAGACACCAAAAACCACATTGAAAGCGGCCAAGAAACACTAAAAATATTCAATTTTCTGATGTAAACAAGGGTCCGCGGTGGCCATTACGGTGACGATTGCCGAATCTCAACAAATAAGGAACCTACAAAGGGAATTCTGGTGTCTGGAGACTCCTCCAGTGAGCGCGAGTCCCAATCAGGAAGTTTTGGTGCAAGAGGTGGCTGAAAATCGAAGAAAAAAGCGGCTTTTCGAGCCTGGGTACACGTGGTTTCCCATCAGAAAATCGCCGCCGCCATCTTGCATTGAGGCAATCGCAGTGAAAACTGACCTAACTCATGAAGTTCTGCGCCGAGCATCATCATGCGCCGAGCATCATCTTTTTTGTATCAAATCAATCAGAAAAATTCGTAGACAGTGCTAGGAAAAAGCGCGAAGTCGCTACTCGAAGCCGCACGTTGAAGCCTGTCACGCACTTGCGACGTGTGACCCTAGATGACCAGATACATGTATCATCCGCGTACGTGCTGATATGCGTTGTTTCAGGTAGCCTGTCTGCAAGGTCAACCAGTATGACATTGAACAATATTGCGCTAACGACGCCACCCTGCGGAACACCCCTGTGAACGTCATGTCTATCAGTCTCGCCATCTGAAGCGGACATGGAAACGGTGCGGCAACTGAGGTAACTGTGCAGCCATGCATACATGCGGCCACTAACTACAATATCCTTAAGCGCCGGAAAGAATCGAATGGCGGAAGACGTTGTCATAGGCACCTTGAATATCCAGAAATATTGCACATACCAGACGACGGTGTCTTTTTTCCTGTTGGACAGAAGATACTAGGTCGATCACACCGTCAATGGACGATCGGCCTCTTCTGAATCCATTAAATAAATGAGGAAGTCCCCCGCTTTTCTCGAGTAGCCAATCCAGTTTGCTCAGTACGATCCGCTCCATCACTTTACCGACGCAGCTTGCCAAGGCTATTGGCCGATAATGTCACAGATCATGTGGGCATTTCCCGGGTTTTAGCAAAGCCACAAGACGACTGAATTTCCAGAGGATATGCACAGTTGATGTGTCCCAGGTAGAGTTGTAGAGCGTCGGGAGAATTTGTCGAGTTTCTACTCCAAGATGACAAATCGCGGTACGTGTAATTTCATCTGGTCCTGGACAAGATTAGTGGTGGGAAGTAGATAACGCAGCGTCGAGCTCGTGCATAGTAAAAGGTGCATCCAGACGGTGATCACTAGATAATGGAAAAGTCAGTCGTGATTGTGTTGGTATACGGTTAGAGGAACTCACAAGTAATTTGCAAAAGTCATCGACGACCTCAGCTTCACGCTCGCCTTGCCGTATGGCCACAGCGCTGAACGGGTGCAGCTGTTGTGGAGGCGATGGAAAGCTTCGCACAATTTTCCAATTTCTACAAAGAGATTTTCTCGGATCCAGAGAGCCACAGAATGATCTCCAGCGTTGTTTGTCAAGCTTGTCAACGTCGCGTAGGACATGACGCTTAGCCCGGCGTGATACAGCGACGTCTAGTGGAGATTTGGTCCTTGTGTATTTCCGTTCTGCTCGACGTCGTATAGCGCGAAGTCGCTCGTATTGGTCATCAATAGGGGATCTAGGTGAAGGTGCGCTGAGGTGTTTTGTTGTGTCGGGTAATGTTGTTGCGATGACATCTTCAATAATAGATCGTGATTGAATGGCTTGACACGCAGTGTTCACATATTCTCGATATGTTGGCCAATCGATAGAACACACAGTGTGCGGAGTAGGGGGTTGTAACCATTTCAACTGAATATATGTTGGTAGATGGTCCCTTCCATTTGTGTCGAGATCAGTAAACTATCGTGTTGCAGGCAGCAGGTTCTTTGAAACAAACGCAATGTCAAGACAACTGCTGTAGTAAGAGCCTCGAAGGTATGTTGGCGAGCCATCATTGATCGCCATCAAGCCTTGACTAAGCAATGAAGTCAGCCAAGTCTCTAACTCGGGCGTACGTCGAAGAAGAGCCCCACATGAGATGGTGGGCATTAAAGTCGCCGATGAATGTATGGGGACCCGGACAAGTTTGCAGTATGGACAGCAAATAGGAACAGTCTGTGCTCGATGTTGGGGGTATATATCTTCCAATTACTGAGAACGTGCGCCACTTGTGCTTCAGCGTTATGCGAACGTACTCGTTGGAAGCATGTGGAGGAATGTCTATACGAAGGCACGTTAAATTCCGACGAACAAAAGTGAGCACTTTGCTGAAGTTGTGGTCATTCCTTGACCACAGTTGCACATATCCAGATATGCGTAGTAAAGACGCCATGTTTGGTTCACATATTACAGCCACGGGAAACTGGTGTTTGAACATCCATTGCCGAAAGTCTACGAGGCGGCCTCATAAGCCGCTGGCATTCCACTGCATTATTGCAAATCTTTGTAAATGGTTTTCAAAGATAGCGCCAAGATGCCTTATTGCAGAGCCGCGAGGAGCGGTTCCAAAGTACCTAGAAGATGTAGCGCGGTCTTAGTAACCGGCGTGTGTAGTCCGCAGAGAAGTGAACGCATCGTTGTTATGAGGTGTTTCAGCATACTTCATACATTTTCATTTTCTTTCTTATCACTGTCAGCCACCTTTGCAGACACTTCACCTGATGCATTGAAGCCTGTTTTTTTTTGTGTGTGAACGACGGTCATTTAATGTGAGAATCGCTCGGCGGAAGCGTCGCTTTGTGCTGCCCATGTGTTCCACGTGCTGCTGCGGAAGAAGGTATATCGGGACCGCATCTTGGTCGCAGAAGCAAACTTGGCAAGCGAGGAGTTCAGCATGCGGCCGATGGTCCATCTGTTCGGAAGATACTCTTGTCTTGCTGTCGTCTCTGTCGCGATCGGCGCCTGCAGTGGCGTATCGATGTAGCAGCCTGTCCGTAAGTGGAGTTGTACCGCACCATCTTTCCACGCACTGACATTACGTCCTTGATTTTCTGGCATTCTTTTGATGCCGCTTCATGTGGAGCGGCGCAATTTGGATATTTTATGTCAGTAGCATCGCAGTTATCATATTGATGGACCCCTCCACACTGTTGGCATGTTACGCCACCTTTGCAGGCTGCGATTACGTGTCCTATTTTGAAATGCTTCCAACACTGCACCAGTTTTGGCACGTAAGGGCGCACACAGTGTCTTACCTATCCAACTTTTACGTAGTAAAGTAATGTTTTAGAGTCAAAGACTAGCTAAATACACCGGGATTGACCGAGGCCGCGAATCTGCACTATTCGTGCGGTAGAATTCAAAAGCCTCTGGAGGTCAGTGTCTGCGATTTCTTTGTCGACGTCAGAGATAACGGCAGTCGAGGTTGCTTTTCCATACGCAAAAAAGGAGCACACTGGGATGTTTGCTAGTAGTGTGGCAGCCTTTAGCGTATCCAGAATCGACTTGTTTTTCACGTCAACAGAGATTATGTTCCCCGTGCGTTAATTCTGATCTCGCTGACTTGGCTAGGAGCAATTCGCTCAAAATACTCTGTGAACCTCTGCCTGTTCAAGGTATTAAGATCGTCGGCAGCTGTACTAGGGACGTAAGAAACAGTTAGTGATTGCTTACCAGTGTCCTGCGTGGGCAACGATTTACTGTCTGTTGGTGTCTTCCTGAGTTTCCTCTTCAAGCGACGACCCGCGGCAAGTGTGAAATCGTTATCCGATTCCATTTCTTCAACCGTTGAGCTATCGGATCATTCAAGGGTGATAGTAGAAGGGCCAGTGCGGTCCCTTGTCTTTGATGCAGGCAGTGGTGGACGACCAGGATCAAACTCTTGTTGGGATTCCTATCCTCCATCCAGGAGGATGACGTTGTGCCCTTTGCACAACCTCTGATGTCAAAAAACGTCCGAAACACAGGAAAATGAAGAGCCCACAGCTATAGTTGTTCTTCTTCCGAGGCACTTCTTCGTTCTATAATTCGTATAATTCCGGCGAAAAGTTCTTGCATCACAGCACGCATCTCTAGGCGAACTTTCTTCTTCTCGGACATTTTCGGGTTGGCGTGGAGGAATAGACGGCTCATGTGTTCCCTAAATATGTCAACTCTCTCCTTAGGTAGCAGTACTTGGTATTCCAATGGAACTTTGGCCCTTTCTTTACAGACAATGCTCGTGAAGGTGCTCAGGAACTTATTGCGGAACAAGACCCACGTTGTAAGGGTGAATTCGCGGTATCTTTTGAGAAGAAGTACGCATGGCGTAGTTTATCCTGAGAGGTCTAAATGTTGAAGGCTGAGATCCTTTCGAAAGTCTCGAACCAGGTTTCCGTATCCTTCCACGAAGCTCCACGAAAGGAAAGCGATTGCCGTCCCCCGTTGTTGAGGAACAATGGTGGACGATGGGGCTGCCATTGTGGTTGTTGACTTAGCCACTAGCTTCCTGGTTGTCTTAAGGAAAACGTGGTTCCACTAGTGTTCCTAGAGTCGTTTGCGTTCTCCGGGAGCAATCCTTGCAGCCTTGCGGCTAGATTACTGGTCCTCGGAGAGTTGTCGTTGTCTTCCGGGTGCCCCGTTAGAACGCGGCATTGCGGAGGCAACTGTTACATGAACGCAACAAGCCTCCATCAGATGTCTCGTAGTAGTGACGGCATATATCAGAGTATCAAAAGTGTTATTGACGGAACTAATGGTTTACTAGCGCAACCGCTGCCCTCACAAACAGGCTATGTTCAAAGCAGAACGATAGCAGCGAATACAGTCGGCGATTATCGAAATTTGATCTGCGGGTCAAGCATGTCGTCTCTTATACATGAGTCATCGGAGGTTCCAGAGTAATCACTGGTGCCTGCGTGTCTTCCAGAATGTACTACAGAATTCGCGTCGCATATACACTCTGATTACGCAAGATGAGCTGAAAGCAGAGAACGCATACAACCATTGAGAACATTCGAGGAACTTGCGATACATACAGGCGCTTCCTGCGCTGAGTGATAACGTTTAAGATTTGTTATCCGGTAGAAACCGGTGTCCGAGACAGATAAATATGTACGGGGATCAATATCATCGAAATTGCTCATGACATTACACCGCTGATCTTTTAGTTCATGCATCCTGACTTGGCCTATTCCACGTGTTCTTGTCCCGGACTTCATGCTGCGACCAATTTTTAACCCATCCTCAATTTTTTCTCATGTTTGAATTACTGATATCCTTTACTTTCTTCACAGTTCCCCGAATTATATCTGCCATAAGTTAGACATTTTCATGCGATGATCATCATCATCATCATCAGCCTGGTTACGCCCACTGCAGGGCAAAGGCCTCTCCCATACTTCTCCAACTACCCCGGTCATGTACTAATTGTGGCCATGTTGTTCCTGCAAACGTCTTAATGTCATCCGCCCACCTAACTTTCTGCCGCCCCCTGCTACGCTTCCCTTCCCTTGGAATCCAGTCCGTAATCCTTAATGACCATCGGTTATCTTCCCTCCTCATTACATGTCCAGCCCATGCCCATTTCTTTTCTTGATTTGAACTAAGATGTCATTTACCCGCGTTTGTTCCCTCACCCTATCTGTTCTTTTCTTGTCCCTTAACGTTACACCCATCATTCTTCGTTCCATAGCTCGTTGCGTCGTCCTCAATTTCAGCAGAACCCTTTTCGTAAGCCTCCAGGTTTCTGCCCCATACGTGAGTACTGGTAAGACACAGCTATTATACACTTTTCTCTTGAGCGATAGTGGCAACCTGCTGTTCATGATTTGAGAATGCCTGCCAAACGCACCCCAGCCCATTCTTATTCTTCTGATTATTTCAGTCTCATGATCCGGATCCGTGGTCACTACCTGCCCTAAGTAGATGTATTCTCTTACCACTTCCAGTGCCTCGCTACCTATCGTAAACTGCTGTTCTCTTCCGAGACTGTTAAACATTACTTTAGTTTTCTGCAGATTAATTTTCAGACCCACCCTTCTGCTTTGCTTCTCCAGGTCAGTGAGCATGTATTGCAATTGGTCTCCTGAGTTACTAAACAAGGCTCCTGAGCCACTCGAACTATCTCATCTATATTAGTAACGATATTGCCGGCTTTGTCTCTTAACGCATACATCTGATTCTTGCTATTCCTAGTTTCGTCTTCACTGCTTTTAGGCTTCCTCCGTTCCTGAGAGCGTGTTCAATTCTATCCATATTATAGTTTTTTATGTCAGCTGTCTTACGCTTGCTGATTAACTTAGAAAGTTCTGCCAGTTCTATCCTAGCTGTAGGGTTAGAGGCTTTCATACATTGGCGTTTCTTGATCAGATCTTTCGTCTCCTGCGATAGCTTACTGGACTCCTGCCTAACGGAGCTACCACCGACTTCTATTGCGCACTCCTTAATGATGCCCACAAGATTCTCGTTCATTGCAGCAACACTAAGGTCCTCTTCCTGAGTTAAAGCCGAATACCTGTTCTGTAGCTTGATCCGGAATTCCTCTATTTTACCTCTTACCGCTAACTGATTGATTGGCTTCTTATGTACCAGTTTCTTCCATTCCCTCTTTAAGTCTAGGCTAATTCCAGTTCTTACCATCCTATGGTCACTGCAGCGTGCCTTGCTGAGCACGTCTACATCTTGTATGATGCCAGGGTTAGCGCAGAGTATGAAGTCGATTTCATTTCTAGTCTCAACATTCGGGCTCCTCCACGTCAACTTTCGGCTAACTCGCTTGCGGAAAAAAGTATTCATTATCCGCATATTATTCTGCTCTGCAAACTCTACTAATAACTCTCCCCTGCTATTCCTAGAGCCTATGCCATATTCCCCCACTGACTTGTCTCCAGCCTGCTTCTTGCCTACCCTGGCATTGAAGTCGCCCATCAGTATAGTGTATTTTGCTTTGGCTTTACCCATCGCCGATTCCACGTCTTCATAAAATCTTTCGACTTCCTGGTCATCATGACTGGATGTAGGGGCGTAGACCTGTACTACCTTCAAATTGTACCTCTTAATAAGTTTCACAACAAGACCTGCCACCCTCTCGTTAATGCTATAGAATTCCTGTATGTTACCAGCTATATTCTTATTAACTAGGAATCCGACTCCTAGTTCTCGTCTCTCCGCTAAGCCCCAGTAGCACAGGACGTGCCCGGTTTTTAGCACCGCATATGTTTCTTTTGTCCTCCTAACCACAATGATCCCTATTATATCCCATTTACTCCCCTCTAATTAATAACACTGCTAGATTCGCTTCACTAGATAACGTTCTAACGTTAAACGTTGCCAGGTTCAGATTCCAATGGCGGCCTGTTCGGAGCCAGGGATTCTTAGCACCTTCTGCTGCGTCACAGATCTGGTCGCCGCCGTGGTCAGTTGCTTCACGGCTGCTGGGGACTGAGGGCCGGGGTTTGACTGTTGTATTAATATAGGAGGTTGTGGCCAAGTACTGCACCAGGGTGGCCAATGCTGCTCTGGTGAGAGAGTGCGTTACCGTTTCTGGTCCCCGGGATCAGGCCGCACTCCAGGCCTGTTTGTGTAATTTTCTCAACACACGGTTTTTTTGTTCTTTTTTTCCGGTGGGGAATTGCGCGGCACCGGGATTCGAACCACGGTCCTCTTGCACGCGAGGTGGATACTCTACCGCCCCCGCAGGAGTTGTACGCCTCATTTAACCTACAGTGGTGCCTTATTTGATCAGTGAAGGTGGACCAGTCTGAGCTCGGTTACACCGCACGGATGGCACTCAACTAGAGAACCTGGTATTTATGACCTGCACATGTGTGGCCATACATAATAGAGGAGATAGCTTTTCTTTCTTGTTTTTTTAGGAGGGTCCCCTTACAGTGATAAACTAAAAGAAAAGATATATAAAAAAGGGGGAAGCAAAAGAAAAAAGAAGAAGGAAAAAAAAGGAGGAGAACAGGTGATTTGAACTGGTGACCCTTGGATGTCGCCCGGAAAGATAGCTCAGTCGGTTGGTCCGTCAGGCCCCAGGTGACTTTGAAGCGCCATAGCTCCTCTGCCGAGCCTCATACATACGTGGAAAGGGACTGATGATGTCCGCATACTGTGTTGGAAAAATGGCCGCCCGTGGATAAGAGCGAACTCGAGCGGCTTTAGAGACTAGGAAAAGCTTGATCATGTGCTAGGCGAGCGCGGCACGCTTAGCGTGGGAAGCTAGCCCGAGTAACGGGCGAAATACCTTCGTGTAATTATAATAACCCTAATAAGACTACTTTCGAAAAGAGAACGGCCCAGAGGGCTGTACTACGAGTGCTATGACTGATAATTATTATATATATATATACATTGACACGTGTACTTATCTTTATCGGGTGACCACGTTTCGCCGCTTAACAACTGTAATCGCACAGTGAGGGACGCGCCTGGATGTATCCGAAGTTTCTGGAAAGTTATCGATACTTCTATCCGCTGTCTGTTGCCGCCGAACCTTGTGTTATCTGATTTCATCGCTTGACACGAATGGTGTGAAACTTTGTAGAAGGCACGCGGGTCCCAACGATTAGTCTGGAACATTCGATGACTGCTGTATAAGAACCGACGCGCTTGACCCACTGATCAGATTTACGACGATCGCCGACTGTGTTCACCGCTCTCGTTGTGCTTTAAGTGTAGCCTGTTTTGTGGGCACAGGTTCGCCCAATAAAAGCTAGTTTTTGCCTTTCACAGTTTTGCTACTGTGTTCTTTGACGTCACGACCACGTGACATCTGGTGGAGGTGCTTTGCGTTCATGTACCGGACGCCCCCACAAAGCAGTGACCCAAGCCCTCACTCGGAAGACACCAACGTCGCCAAGAACCAGTGAGGTAGCCGCAGGCTGCAAGGACTGCCCCCGGAGCACGGACTTATTGCCTGAGACGCCTAGGAAGATGGCCACCAAGTCCACCCCAATGGCAGCCCTAGCGTCACCCGTCGTGCTGCAGCAGCCCAGGGAGCCTCCGACGTTCCGCGGTTCAACTTTCGAGCACCCGGAAAGCTGGCTTGAGACGTACGAGAGAGTCGCTACCTTTAACAACTGGAACAGCGACGACAAACTGCGATATGTCTTCTTCGCTTTGGAAGACGTGGCCAGGACGTGGTTCGAGAACCGAGAAGCCACCTTAACGACCTGGGAACTTTTCCGAAGCGGCTTCCTGCAGACATTCGCAAGTGTCGTACGCCGAGAACGAGCCCAAGCGCTATTAGAAACCCGCGTGCAGCTACCTAATGAGACTCCGCGATCTACACGGAAGAAATGAGCCGTCTCTTCCGCCACGCCGACCCTGAAATGCCCGAGGAGAAGAAAGTCCGCCTGCTGATGCGTGGTGTGAAGGAGGAACTTTTTGCCGGAATGGTACGAAGCCCACCGAAGACCGTCGACGAGTTTCTTCGCGAGACCACCAGCATCGAGAAGACACTCGAGATGCGAAACCGGCAATTCGACCACCGCACAAACTCGACAAACTACGCCGGGGTTCAATCACTGGCCACCGACGGGGGTTCAATCACTGGCCACCGACGACCTGCGCGAGACTATCCGAGCGGTCGTGCGGGAGGAGCTACAAAAGCTGTTCCCACCATCACAGCCTCAAGTGGCTTCGATTGCCTACGCCGTGCGTGAGGAGCTCCAACAACTTGGAGTAGCCCCTGTATCGCCCCAGTCTGAGCCGCAAGCGATGACCTACGCCGCCATCGCACGCCGTCAAGGTCCGCGACCACGCCAGGGCCCTGTCACGCCGCAGTTCCGTCGTCCGCCGCCGCCAGCGCCAGCATGACCACTCGTCGCCCAGCGCACCTACGCGAGGAAGACGGACATTTGGCGCGCTCCTGACCACCGCCCGCTCTGCTACCACTGCGGAGAAGCGGGGCACATTTACCGCCGATGCCCATAACGGGAGATGGGACTCCGAGGGTTCGCCGTTAACGCGCCGCGACCACAGATTGGCAAAAGACCTCGCGATATCGCTGACTACCTCGCCGCTACTCAGTGGAGCTCTCGACGACCGTCGCGTTCGCCATCACCAGGCCGCTACCTGTCGCCGCAGCGCCGACCATACACTGGCCCAGCCCGGGGCCGGTCAGTGAGCCCATATCCGGAAAACTAAAAGGAGCAACCGATGGAGGTGCGGTTGCTGTTCGTCGAACTGACGAAGATCCTCCTCCGCCGACGAAGACACCGACGAAACTACCTCGACGACATAACGACACGCCGCCGTGCCGTCGAAATCAGGAAGCCAAGACTACACCGATGAAAGACGACTTGACGACGCGACGTTCCAACTTCAGTTCAACACGACGCAGCCGTGATCCGACGCCAAGACCTAACTGTAACGCAAGACAGAGAACCACCGACCTCGACGTGCTTCTCGACGGCCACGCAGTCACCGCCTTAGTAGACACAGGAGCCGATTACTCCGTCATAAGTGGACCCATCGCCGCCCAGTTGAGGAAAGTTAAGACTGCATGGGAAGGCCCTCAAATTCGGACCGCTAGAGGACACCTGATTACGCCGACTGGAATCTGCACGGCAAGAATTACCGTTCATGACCGGACTTACCCTGCCACCTTCGTTGTCCTCCAACAGTGTTCACGAGACGTCATTCCCGGCATAGACTTCCTGAATCAACATGGCGCAGTCATCGACCTGAAGTCGAAATAGATAACGCTGTCACAAAATCAAGCGATACCGCCGGAGAGCTGTCGTAGTTACCACGCCTTGAGTGCGCTCGAAGATCAAGTGAGCATCCCGCCGCGCTCCAGCATTATTATTTCCGTCGGCACTGAAACACCCGCTGACGTAGAAGGCGTCATCGAGGGCGATCAACATCTACTGCTCGACCGTGAAATTTGCGTCGCAAGAGGGATCGCTCGACTCCAAGGAGGGCAAGTGGAAGTTATGCTAACCAGCTGCAGCCAAGAGTTCAAGCACTTCAACAAGGGCACGACAATCGCATACATCGAAGAAATTGTGGAAACCAGCAATGCCTTTGTCCTCTCGGATTCAGCCGCATCTACCCCGATGAGCACTGTCCCCGAACCAGACTTCGACGCGAATCCAAGTCTTCCTATGAGTAAGCAGCAACAGATCAGAAGACTTCTCCGACGATACAAAGACTGCTTTTCAACGTCATCGAGGATTCGACAAACACCAGTTGCAAAGCATCGCATAATAACCGAAGAGAGCGCTCGACCACTCCGCCAGAGCCCTTACCGAGTTTCGACGCGAGAACGTGAAGCTATTAGACAACAAGTCGACGAAATGCTGCGCGACGACCTCATCCAGCCGTCGAAAAGCCCATGGGCCTCTCCTGTAGTCCTGGTAAAGAAAAAGGACGGAACCCTACGCTTCTGCGTCGATTATCGTCGACTGAACAAGATCACGAAGAAGGATGTGCACCCCCTTCCATGGATAGACGACGCATTGGATCGGCTCTGCAACGCTACATACTTCTCGTCGATGGACCTAAAGTCTGGATACTGGCAAATAGAAGTCGACGAAAGAGATCGCGAAAAGACTGCCTTCATCACGCCAGACGGCTTCTACGAGTTCAAGGTCATGCCATTCGGACTGTGCTCGGCGCCTGCAACGTTTCAGCGCGTCATGGACACGGTGTTAGCCGGACTGAAGTGGCAGACGTGCCTTGTTTACCTGGATGACGTCGTTGTCTTCGCCGCAAATTTCGACGATCACCTTAGGCGGCTTGTGACAGTGTTAGAAGCCATCAAGTCATCAGGGCTCACTCTGAAGCCGGAAAAGTGCCGTTTCGCTTACGATGAGCTTTTGTTCCTAGGCAACGTGATCAGCAAATCAGGAGTACGCCCCGACCCACAGAAGACAGCTGCCATCGCAAAGTTCCCGCAGCCAACCGACAAGAAGGCAGTGCGCAGATTCCTTGGCATGTGTGCCTACTATAGGCGCTTTGTCAAGGACTTTTCACGCATCGTGGAGCCGCTAACACATCTAACCAAATGTGATGTCGCGTTCAAGTGGGAAACGCCGCAGGCCAAGGCATTTCAAGAACTCAAACGACGCATGCAGTCGCCGCCGGTACTTGCACACATCGACGAAGACGCCGATACCGCAATCCACCCTGACGCCAGTAGCCTATGCCTCGGTGCCGTCCTAGTCCAGAGGAAAGCAGGACTTGAAAGGGTGATATCGTATGCTAGCCGGTCGCTGTCAAAAGCGGAAAGCAACTATTCTACGACTGAAAAGGAATGCCTCGCCATCATTTGGGCTACAGCTAAATTCCGTCCTTACCTCTATGGCAGGCCATTCAAAGTCGTCAGTGACCATCACGCATTGTGTTGGCTAGCTAACTTAAAGGACCCTTCAGGACGGCTGGCGCGGTGGAGCCTCAGACTACAAGAATATGGTGTCACGGTAATATACAAGTCCGGAAGAAAACACTCCGACGCCGACTGCTTATCGCGCGCCCCCATTGATTCCCCGCCGCAAGACGACGAGGACGACGACGCCTTCCTTGGGATAATAAGCGCGGAAGACTTCACTAAACAGCAACGAGCCGACCCGGAGCTAAAAGGTCTCATGGAGTATTTGGAAGGGAACACCGACGTTGTCCCTAGGGCATTTAAGCGCGGGTTGTCTTCGTTCACGCTACAAAACAACCTGCTTGTGAAGAACTTTTCACCAGTCCGCGCCAGCTACCTTCTTGTTGTACCGTCAGCGCTACGTCCAGAAATACTGCACGCCCTACACGACGATCCAACCGCTTGGCACCTCGGATTCTCCCGGACGCTGTCGGGAATACAGGAAAGGTATTATAGGCCGCGTCTGACCGCCGACGTCGCCCGTTACGTCAAGACAAGCCGAGACTGTCAACGACGCAAGACACCAGCGACAAGGCCAGCAGGATTACTACAGCCGATCGAACCTCCTCGCCGACCATTCCAGCAGATTGGGATGGGTTTGTTGGGGCCGTTTCCGATATCAACATCCGGGAATAAGTGGATCGTCTTGGCGACGGACTATCTCACCCGTTTTGCTGAAACTAAAGCTCTACCAAAAGGCAGCGCAGCCGAAGTGGCGAAATTTTTCGTCGAGAACATCCTGCTGCGACATGGTGCCCCAGAAATCCTCATCACCGACAGAGGAACGGCTTTTACAGCAGAGCTCACCCAATCCATTCTGCAGTACAGCCAGACAAGCCACAGGAGGACAACTGCCTACCATCCGCAGACTAATGGTCTCACGGAGCGCCTGAACAAGACCCTCGCCGACATGCTAGCAATGTACGTCGACGTCGAACACAAGATGTGGGACGCGGTCCTGCCGTACGCAACCTTTGCGTACAACACGGCGGTGCAAGAAATAACACAGATCACGCCGTTTAAGCTGGTTTACGGCAGGAACCCGACGACGACGCTTGACGCCATGCTGCCGCACGTAACTGACGAAGAGAATGTTGACGTCGCTAGCTATCTCCAGCGCGCCGAAGAAGCCCGACAGCTCGCCCGCCTGCGGATCAAGAACCAACAGAGGACCGACAGCCGACACTACAACTTCCGACGACGCTTCGTCGAGAACCAGCCTGGCGACCGTGTTTGGGTCTGGACCCCGGTACGCCGACGAGGACTCAGTGAGAAACTACTCCGACGCTCTTTCGGACCCTACAAGGTCATCCGACGTATTGGCGCTCTGGACTATGAGGTCGTGCCAGACGGCATTTCGCATTCACAGCGGCGCCGCGCACGATCTGAAGTGGTCCACGTGGTGCGCCTTAAACCCTTTTACGGACGCTGACGAACTTCGTCATTTTTGTTCTTTTCTTTGCTACGAGTGCTTTTGTTTATTACCTTCGTTGGTTTGCAGCATCGGGTCGATGCTTTTTAAGAGGGGGGTATTGACACGTGTACTTATCTTTATTGGGCGACCACGTTTCGCCGCTTAACAACTGTAATCGCACAGCGAGGGACGCGCCTGCATGTATCCGAAGTTTCTGGAAAGTTATCGATGCTTCTATCCGCTGTCTGTTGTCGCCGAACCTTGTGTTATCTGATTTCATCGCTTGACACGAATGGTGTAGAACTTTGTAGAAGGCACGCGGGTCCCAACGATTAGTCTGGAACATTCGATGACTGCTGTATAAAAACCGACGCGCTTGACCCACTGATCAGATTTACGACGATCGCCGACTGTGTTCGCCGCTCTCGTTGTGCTTTAAGTGTAGTCTGTTTTGTGGGCACAGGTTCGCCCAATGAAAGCTAGTTTTTGCCTTTCACAGTTTTGCTACATTGTTCTTTGACGTCACGACCACGTGACAATATACATATTCATCTCATCTATGGGATCGAATGCGAGGGCGTGTAGTAGTTAAGAGAACGAGTTTAAGGGAGGAGAAGAAGAAAGGAAAGTTTCTGTGTGTCTTTATTAGGTGCTTTGTTACTTGAGCGAGCTTACCTACTGGTTGCCTTCATTCATTGCCTCTCATTTTATTTCGTTCTTCTGAATTCAGCCTACATAAGGTTTCATTTATTATCTCTATGTTACCTCCACGTTGCTGTACCTAGGGTACATATTTGTTAGCCACCACCAGTCTGAATTCGCCTGCCTTTAACCTCCCTACGTCTAGGTCGATCTGTTTATTCCTGACTAATTTTACTTTGTGCCTCTTCAAATTGAGTGAAAGCTTAGAGCTCACTAATCTATGGTCACTGTGCCTTTCTAACTGTTCTACATTCTGCACTATGCTGGAATACAGAGAGTATGAAATATACTTCATTTTTTTCTTTCTTCATTACGGCTTTTCCAGCTCCATTTCCTAGTACTGCGCTTCCTGAAGGAGGTATTACTTATTCGGAGTCTATCGATTTACGCGAATTCTACCAACATGCCTTCACTTGTATTCCTAGCGTCGATGTCATAGTTGCCGATTACTTCTACACTACGGTGCTTTTCCCATTTTTGTATTAAAGTTGCCCATTATTACAGTGTACTGGTTTAGCCCTTTTCTGGTTGCTAACTCAACATCTTCATAATACTGCTCTATTTCGTGGTCATCATGACTGGAGGTTGGAACATAGGCTTGTACTAACTTTATTCTATGGACGCTATAACCTAAAGCTATTGCAAATTTTTATATTCCGATTCTGCACTCAGCGCTCCGCGATTGGTCAAAAACTTTTTTGGACCGCCCCCTTTCGCCTGTCTATCACGCGACGTCTCGAAAACCACAATAGCTCCCCATCTCATATGACGTGTACACAATGATTATGCATAATTGCTCTGAACAAAAGAAAAGTAGTTATTTCTGATTCGACGCCTTTCGTGATAAGCCCTCGGCTATTGGTCAAAGATTATGGGGCTGCACCCACTTCACCTGCCTGTCACACGACGTCACAAAACCAAGAAAACTCGCCGCGTCAAAGAGACGTGCACGCGTTAAAGATGCAATAATTGGCCGAACAAAATTAATTTTTTTTCTGAATAGCCGCAGGCCGACCCGTTCCGAAAGGAAAGAAAGATGGCTGCCGCCGATCGCTCAGGCACTGGCGACTCGCACCTGCCGGAGAGCATGGGTTTATTTGCGTACAATATAGCTTTTTGCGTGGCTGTGTAACGTTTTCTAGCACTTTCGGCACGTTTCGGCAACTCTTCTTTGCTGAGGATCAGTTTTAGCGACATTCTTAACCTTCCGTTGCATGTCGCTGCAATTTTCGACCAGCCACCTCAAGGTAAGTAAAGGAAAGCGGACCAATCAGAGACGCCGGCACCACCCTCTTCGTCCGGCTATTAACTTTCAATGCAGTGGCTCGGCCCGATCGAATCCCTCGCCACTTGAGCGTGCTGTTCGCCTTTTGTCAGCCAATTAGAAATGACTACCCCCTCAGTGTAGGCAATGGTAGTCGTTTTTAAAGCAAACAGAAGTGACCTCGTATAAACGGGGAGAGCATTTGATTAATCTGTTCAGACAACCCTGCGGGTCACCACCCCATTGCTGCGTCGGTGGTTTCGCAAATTTGACGTCAGGAGATTGGAATAAAAACATATTGGAATCGTTTTACGTTATCAGGCCCTGTATCTTCTATTTAGCTCTATTACAATGACTGCCACCCTCACAATATTGTTGCACCATTTATCAATGCTTCCAGCTATGTCATTATCGATTGGTAATTCTACCTTGTATTTTCTCTTTTCTGGAAAACCTCTCTAGCAAGGATGTGGCCATTCGTCAGCACTGTGTAAGTCTCACCAGTCCTTCCAACCTCACAAAGGCTAATAATATCCCAGGCAATGCCTGATATTTCCTCAAAGAGCCCTGCTAAGCTAGTCTCACTCGATAGGTTTCGCATGTCAAACGTTGCCAGGTTCAATTTCCAGTGGCGGCCTGTCCGGATTCAGAGATTCTTAGCACTCTCTGCCGCGTCGCAGGCCTGATCGCCGCCTTGGTCAGGCGCTCCGCAACCGCTGGGGACTGAGGGCCATGGTTTTATTGCAAGAGTCAGGAAGGCGGTAGTGGTCGAACACGGCACCAGGCAAGCCAATTTTTGTTTTCGTGAGAGTGTTGCTTTGTTGAAGCTTATTGAGCGTTCTAATTTGGTTGCGAGCACCGTTGCAACGAGTGGCACATATAGAATTTTCAATGGTACCAGAAACATTTTGCCAAATTTCAAGAAGCAGCCAGGGCTATTCCAGTAGTTCTCAAGATTGAGCAATGGCCGACAATGCTAAAGGAGACCTTGGCTCCTTTTAACACCCGTTTGCCTAAAATAAATATGCGTCTAAGCGATTAGCCGGGCCCATATTTCGCGGGATAGCTTTGAGGCGTCTAAAGGTTTTGATGGTGTATCGAGCACTCGGAATATACGGCGTTTCTCTAATAAGGCGGACAGAAGAAATCATAGGCCGGGGCTGTGGACAGCACAGCATAACAAATAAATAAAGAACAAAAGCCGCATGAATAATTCACGGTTCCCCTCCGGTGCAATAATCAGCTGGACAGGTACGATGGTCCGATTTAATGCCCCAGACAGGTACAAATAAAGTATTCTCCCACTATGAAGCTTCGTACGCGAGGCCCCGAATAACATAACGTCCTTAGCAGCTTATCTTTCCCCTCAACCGCAGGTGGAGTCGCCGTTCCTTCTAAATAAGTTCAGTGCCGCTTACCGCTGCAATAATAGGATAGTATAGTCATCTGTTTAATCTCCTTACCTTGTTCCAGCGCTTACAACACCAGCCAAGTACAGTCCTGCGAATCCGGGTATATTTACAAGTTCAGTAGTAATGTAGTGTGGCATGATCTGAAAATTAGAAATAATAATTAGGTTGAAAATACAGTCTCAGCGCTTAAGATAATCGGTAATTTCAACACATTATTTGCTGCTATAGCTTTACGAAAGAAGTTTAAAGAAAGTCCAAACAATAGGAAATGTTATAGAAGCCTGCAAGCCGGCTGTCCGTATTACAACTCGTATTGAAAATACTTCAAGTGCTGGCGCTTTCTGCTTAAATATCTCGCGAAATTTTAACAAATATGAATGCCAGATTCTCGAAACTGCGGCGTCACATCACTGCCAATAACGCGAAAAAGGAATGCCAACCAAATAATGCAATCTAAAACGAGGTGCATTTACCATAATTTAGCAATGATGCGCCTTTAAAGGCCACAAACAATGCGATTTACATGACAGAAATCATTTCGAAAAAAAGTTCTGTAACCATCACCTCACGTTAACTATAATATGACCGCTTCCATATGCAACACTACAAACACGGCCTGTTTTGACGGGAAGACCGAAGCTTTTTTATTACGTTAGCAGCCACATTAAATACCATCAATGCAGACTCCGCATACACGCTTAAGTCTCTTGTAACGTTCGGAATTGTAGCTGATTGCTATTTAGTTGTGAGGTGCTAATGGTACATTTGAGTGAGAGATACGAAAACAAAATGTGGTGTTCCCTTATGGCGTTGGACAGCCGTTTTCGATGATAAGCCATTCTTGCAGGAAATCAGAAATAGCACGTCTGTCATCCATGCCACCTCTTTCTCTTTTGCATGTGATGTGTTTTACTGTGTTATTTAATGGGATTAGTATTATTTCAGAACATGACCATGTTAACGTCATGTTTGTCTGTCTTTCCGGGTGTAACCCATTCCACGCCAACTTCGGTCACTGGGTAGTCTGTGGTCTAACGAATACGACGTAGGGTTTCTGTGATGATGGAACCGAATTTGAAACCAATCGTCGGGCCTGTTTTAAAGCTATCAGGAGAGCTTGCCAGCTCGACCAGTTGGCGGCATGTTGTCTGTTTATATGCAACCTCTGACGCCATCTTGAGTCACGGGTTATGAGCCATGGGTATGTGCCGCACTTCAATGACAAAACAAGAAATCGTTCAATATTTATTCTGTGCTGAAAAGGAAAGAACTTCAGAGGAAAGAATATTCAGAGGAAAGCGCGAGAGAGGAGTTAGGGTGCAGTACCCGCCTCATAGTTGAGACGCCTCGGCGGTTGCAGTACGCTGTGTTGCTAAATAGCATGAATGCCAGTTGCATTTGGGTCCACAGTCGACCGCAGACACTTTATGCCAGAATGTCTGTCATAGTGATTGTTTATGCCGTTTGTAGTGGGTCTAACCCATCCAAATAAGCACTGTATTGAGCGACCACCGATTGCAGCGCATGCCACTCGGCCAATTACTCCACAGACCAGGCGTAAGACTGGGCTTGCGTTCTTCACATTTCTCATTTTCTAAGTGCCTAGGCTTCGCAACTCTCAGCGCTTCTCAAAGAGCCGTGCATCTCGGGGATGTTCCGCCAAAGCGGCGCGTTTTTGTGGTTTTGGCACGCGGCGATTGGAATCCATCGGCTTCTCTCCAAGACGCGTCTTTTGTGCACCACGGCGTCTTGGCTTTAGAATATCATCGCTTTCTTTGGTTTTCGGCCGAGTTTATGGTCGCTGGTTGGGTCGGAATTTCGTCCCAGATACAAAGCCGTCGATGCTAAGGGTGCCTGCTGTAGACCAACCAAGTTGCTTGGCGTGTTCCTCTCATCGCCCTAACAGTAAATGTAGGAGTAAATGAAGGAGTCGACTTCTATGGAAAAGCGCCATCGTAGCTAAGTGCAGCCGCCTCGTAACTGGGTCTCAAATGGGTTGAGAATAAACACGTTCTTGTTGAGGCGTATGCACGCGACAGAGGAAATTGCGATTTCAGGTGACGGATGGTGTATTTGTTCTGCGACCTTCCCTTGGTACCCGCACAGCACTTTGCAATACGCCGGTGATATCGCATTCGGAATTTTTGCATAAAGGTACGGAAATACCTCCGACGACACGCCGTGGTGTAAGGGGAGCCTAATTTAGCAGAGCCCAAGTAGCTAAATGAATCGGAATGCGTGATACAAACGCGTATATTACACTCTTAGCTCGGTGGTGGCTAGTACACTCGCACAGCGCTTCAAAGTGCCCGCGCCGCCGCGCGGGCATTGGAAAGTTAGAGCGGGGCGTGGTCGTACGTCGTTGTCGTCGGCTTTTCTCCGCTGTCATGTGAATGCTAGCTGCGGTCTGATTCGATGTACGTCGTTTCACACGTGTCTGACTCTTCCATCGTCGCAACCGACCTGTGAACCCAACTTAAGCGAATAACCGGGCCTGCCGGCTACGTGGCAGGGCTTTGCTGCCCTGGTCGTGTCCTCTATCCTTGCAAATGATCGCTAAAAAAGAACCGGGTCCCTCGCAAATACCAACGCAACATTCGCTTGAACAGATTTCCCTTGAGGGGGGAATTAGGGGCGCTATAACGTAAAGCTATTTGAAACTGTTGTTGGCCAGTTTCTGCAATGAGTCCTGCATGATTGTCAAAAACATTTTGAGCCGACCCCACATCGCCTTTCTTTCACGAAGCGTTGAGAAAAGCATGAGAACACATATGAAGCGTACACTCTGATTATACACGATTATGTCGAACAAAAAAAGGAACATATAATGGTTTCCAGCAAGTACGGACGCGAACAAAAGTAGAAACGGACAGGACAACGCTGGGCTCCGACTTCAGGATCCGACACACCCTCTTCCAATGGCCCGTTGATTGAAAAAAATGGAAAATCGGAATTGGAAAGAAAGGGGTTCTTTCCAATTCTACGCCTTTCTCACCATTAGCCTTCCGGCATTACTGAAGATGATCTCGGGTTGCACCCATTTCGCCTGTCTTTCAGGCGACGTCAAACGAGCACCAAAACTCGTCCCATAATAGTTACGCGTACGCATTGAACATGCATTATTATGCTGAACAAAACTGAATTTCGTTCCGCAGGAAAGAAAATGTCTACCCACTGCTCGCTCTGGCACTGGCTATTCAAAGCTACCTTGGAAAATGGAGTTACTTCTGTATGATCTTCCTTCTACAGGAATATAGTATTCTCAAACCAGTTCTCGGCGGAACGTACACGACATCATTCGGCCAACTCTTGTCCGCTGAGGATCCGTTTAGTGGCATCTTTAACGTTCCGTTGCAGGCCGCCGCAATTTTCGACCAGTCACCGTAAGGTTAGCAAGGGAAAGCGGGCCAAACGCATACGTCGGCAACACCATTCCCGTGGGGTTCACTGCGCTAGCTCGTCAAAAGCGAAACCCTCTCCCCTTCGGTGTGCGCCTTGCCTCTTGTCAGCCAATTGGATAAGAAAAACCCGTCAAGGCGGCCGACGCTATTTGCCTTGAGATAAAACAAGTGACGTGCTATAAATGAGGAAAACGTCTGATTGGCCGGTACAGACAACGCGGCGGGTCGCCGCCTGATCCTTGCGTCAGCGGTTACTTAAATTTTACGTCAGGACATTGCAATAAAAACTAGTTGGAACAGTTTTACGTGTTAGTGCCCCATCATACCATTTTTTATTGAGCAGAACATAAGTACGCTCACGCATTCACTCTACTTTGCCGTTCATTATACAGCGCTACATAAGTCATCTATCTGGAGTTCACGGTGCTTGGGGCGACGCAGTCGCTATGAACGGGCTGAACAATGGCGACAAATATGTCGCTGGCTGTTGGTTAACGCTATCTTACAAGTAAATGAATGGTGCTTCAGTGACGGGCTTTCCGCTAAGTGACCACCTGATAATCACGCACTTCTCAGAAACCATCGTCCACCGGGGATTAGGTGGCGACGTCAGTAAGCACTAGGCTGCCAGTCAAGAATGATTCATTCGTGAGCGTGACTCGAAGGCATTCATGACAATCTGCTGACTTCAGCAATTCCTGCGGCATAGAACTCATTTACTGCGACAACAGCGTCTTCCGTGAGGGTAGACCCCCATGTTAGTATAATTATAGCCTGATTTTTCTTCATATTGGGTTCACTCACTGCGGAAGAATGGAGAAGAAGCCAACAACTGTAGCGCTGTTGTAGGTGTGCGCGTGGTAGCAAAACAATCTAACAAAGTGAATATTTGAAGAAGAATGGCATATATATTGTACTCTAGCTTTCAATGATAACTATAAGTTTAACATTAGAGAATGACATGTTCCTTTCAATAAATAATTATTCCTTTATTTTCTTTGTTTAGCATTGCAAAAGAATTCATATTGTACAATTCGAAATACCTTCATTGCGGTTCAGTCCTCAACATGAAAACTGTTTACAGCGCAAACACATGCAACCACAAAGTATAAGGGACAGGACACAAGCGCTTATACTTTGTGGTTGCATGTGTTTGCGCTGTAAACAGTTTTCATGTCAAGTATGCACCAACTCGCCCAGAAAGAAGTTTTAATGCAGTCCTCAAGCATACACTCAAGTGCGCGAGCTTCCTTGTACTGATGCTGTACCTTGTAATGCCTCCTGAAGGTACGTCCGTGCACTGAACGTTTGTTTAAAAAACTGCCAACGCCACCAACGACAAGTCACCGGCTGCAAAGCCAGAAAATTGTAGACTTTCCATAGAAAACAGTGTGCAACTGCTCCTAATTCGTCTACAACCTTTAAAAAAGGGCAGCACTCAACATAAAAAGACTTTATCGCTCTGTAGCCCACTGTGTCTAAGTAGGCTGAAATTCTTTATTTCAAAAGTACAACATTATGGAACCGCATGACAGCAGTTGTTTGGTCAAAGGCTGATGTTAATTCTTCTTAAAAACAGGGGCGCTCTAACGCAAAGCTTTTCCAAACGTTGCCATTCCAATTCTGGAATCAGCCCTCCACGATTGGTCAAAACGTTTTCGGACCACCCTCACTTCACCTGTCTGTCATGCGACGTGACGAAAACGGCGAAAAGGCCCCATTTGATATGATGTGTGCACACTGATTATCCGCGAATATACCAAACTAAAGTAACATAGTTATTTCTGATTCGACGCCTTTTTCGCCATTCGCACTCTGCTATCGGTAAAGCGGTTTTGAGCTGCGGCGCTCACTTCACTTGGCTGTCACTGCGACGTCCCATATAACCGCGAAAACTGACCGCGTCAAAGAGACGTGCACGCGTTAAAGGCGAAATAATATGCCGAGGAAAACAGATTTTTGTTTTCTGAATAGAAGGGCGCTGCGTCGTCTCGAAAGGATTAGAAGACGGCTGCCCGCTGATCGCTCTGGCACTGGCAAGCCGGAGCTCCCGGGGAACATAGTTTTATTTGCGTATAATAAAATATTTAGTGTGGCAATATAACGTTATAGAGCCCTTGCGCCACCTATACGGCATTGCTGTGCGAACTCTTCTTGCTGAGGATTCTCTTTAGCAGCATTTTTAACCTTCCGTTTCATGCCGCCGCAATTTTCGAGCAGCCACCGCAAGCTGAGTAATAGTAAACAGACCAATCACAGACGCCAGCACCTCCCTTCTCCTCCAGTTATCTGCTTTCATTGTGCTGGCTCGGCCGCATTGAGACCCTCACCCCTTGAGCGTGTTCCTCGCCTCGTGCCAGCCAATTAGATAAGAAAAACTGCTCAATGTAGGCAGTGCTATTCGCTTTGAAAGCAGGAATAAGTGTCCAACGACCTAATTTGATTGGGCTTTTCAAACGCTGCAGGTTAGCGGCCGATGTTTGCATTGGTGGTTACGTAATTTGGACGTCAGGAGATTGGAATAAAAGCAGATTGGAATAGTTTTACGTTATAGAGCCCCATATCCACGTTCTACTATAAGAATATATTTGATTCCAACAATCTTTGTACATCGTGTTTTTATTCGTTCGTTTTGTGTGCAATTATGCTGACATTACCTTGTGGTCACTGTAATGTGTTTCGAAAACTTGGGTAAAACAGTCATACGTCCTGTTTCCAATAAAAGAATGACGTCCAAGCACTTAACAGACCAACGTGTCGGCATCGTGGTCATTGAGATTACCTTTAAATACAAAGTTCCCTTAGACTATTTCGTGAAAGCAGTTTTTGTCAAACAATTATTTGCGCCACCGGTAACGAAGCAGCTGCCGTGCTAAAGGCTCCTTGCTTTTCCGGCTAAGTGAGTCATTATGAAAGTCCGGTTTGGGGATGAATCGACTCTGCGGACAAATCTTGCTGCTGGTATACTGGGTACTCGACGGCTGTGAATCCTGTGTGCTACGTGTAGTATGTAAAAAAACTAGGTAGCATTATTGTTTCGACGTTGGAATTGACGCCGTCGGTGTTCTACATGTGTTTTACACCAACCACATGATCTGAGGCTCTGTTATCCCTATACGCCATGTTTGAGGTCGGTCGTCATCATTGTCCTGCACGTATTATCCTTGCCACCGACGCTGTTTCGCCGAGTATGACGATGGAGATATATACGCGAACTCCATGCCAAGCTATCAAGGACAATTTTATGCGATGCCTTGTCGCCCTCCTCCACTAAGGTATTGGTCACTCTAGCCTCCAATATTCATGCACAGCAGCCGCTGCTCTGAGAATATGTGTGGAGCGCAGTACATTGCAGTAATTGCTCAACGCTGCCCTCAAGCGATAAGCAAAGTGGGTATTGTGCCCGACATTGAAATGTACGTTCCTGTAGTGGTATAGGCTTGAATTCAATTGGAAGCCATCATGGAATTTTTTTTTTCATTTTGTTGGTGCTACGGCAAGGTTAAAGCTGCGGATGAGGAGGCCGCCTGTCGACGAAAAAACTAACATCGATGAAGACAGCGGCTATAGTCAGCGTAAAGAAAGGGACTGATGCACAAGGCAAACTCTGTTCCGATGAACTAACTGCTGTCGCAGCAAAGTTTATTCTAAGTGAAAATGAACAATTTTAGCCGTATCGTTTCGCAGAGATGACCACAGTGGCGAAAAGAACACGTAAAACACATCCTGTTGAGATTATTTGGCCTCGATAATTTGCTGGAGCAGCCATTTGAATTGGTGTACTACCACTAGCAGTATATTATATAGGTACTTCAAAATATAACGCTAAACAAAATAAAGGGAAGGATGACCGCTACACGATACGATACAACAAACTGAAGCTTAAAGGGCACATCTACGGCTATGATGCGGTTTCCGCCCGTGTAATTCAGGCAGACACACCACAACCACGTGCCTCAGGATGACAAACTGTACGAATCGAGCCTCTAAGAAGAATGGCACATAACTTATCTATTCTTCTGGCTAACTTTCGCAGCATTATAAATAAGGTTGATTCATTACTTTCAGTAGTTCACACGTGCTGTGCTGATATTATACTAGGCACAGAAACTTGGCTCCGGGGTGACATACGCAATAGCGAGTTATCACTTCCTGACTACTTATCAATATTTCGTAAAGATAGAAATTTGTCTAGAGAATGTGGTGTCCTTATGGTATTAAGGACTGTTTATCAACCTTCTCTTGTAGATATTGATGCCCCTCTTGAGCTGATCTTCGTAAACACCTGATTTGAAGGCCGCAAATGCATTATCGGCGTATGTTATCGGCCTCCTGAAAGCAAACCCGATTTCGTTGACCACATGACCAATGTGCTTGAATTTATTTATAATAAATATACAAAGTGTATATTGTTGCTTGGCGGCGACTTTCACTACCCTGCTATTAACTTGTCAACGCCATCATCGCCATTACCACGCGCCTGGCTCGAGGTATCTCGCTTCCTTCAAACATTAAACTTGTTTCATTTAACTCAGTTGGTAAAGGAGCCGACACGAGGCGAACCCATCCTGGATTTAGTCCTAACAAACAATCCAACTAGTGCTGTAGTTCTCATCTGGCTACGTCCCGTACTTCACTTATATCGTCTCTGTAAAACTGAGCGCAATATAACCATGAACATTCACCAACTAGCCCTCTTCATTGCTTTGCTAAATGTTATTTCGAGTACATCGGGCTTCTATATCCCTAACCTTCCTCCGCTTCCTCGTACTTTATATTTCGTCGACAACATTGCGGAGGCCAGGCACAGAACTCGCACCCTCACGTACGCCCTGAACAACGGTCTGTCTTCACCTGTGTTGGCTGGTCTACTCAGAAACGTCGCCCCTACCGAAAGAACGGCAAGACGCCTCTGCAAGATACTTCGAGCGGAAACGTGGCGACAGATTTGTCTCTTCCGAGACCACATTGCGGCGATATGCGAGGAAACAATGGACTCAGTGGCTTCAACAGCAATGATCAGGTATTTCTACAACTTGGCAGAGTTGCAAGCCGAAAACTTGTGGAAAGGCTCATTCAAGAACCTCCCTAGAAGAGAGAAGCGTAAGCCTCAAGGAAGCGGTGCTGTCAACCTATCGGGTAGAAAGATCCCCGATTATGTGCGACAGACCCTAAATAAGGTACCAAAATACGCCATTGAACCTCCAGTAACGGCAGTACAGTTCCTCGCCATGGTACGCTCAGTCGCGGAACGAACCCCTGAGCCAGAAAGAGTGACTTACATCCAAGAAGTATTGACGGGAGTGTCGAAAAAGAGCCTAGTAGAAAAACCCAAACCTGCAGGAACAAGCAGAGTAACTAGGTACCTCAAGAAAGAAAATCTAAAACTGCTCCTCTCGGACAAAACTGGCGTGTTTGTCGTGATAAACGCTCCTGAATACGAAAAATCCGCCCAAGAAGCGATCGGCAAGAATTTCGCAAAGAGCGACGTTACCTACAAAGCAATTACAAAACTGAAGAATGAAGCAGGCAAAACATGTGAAAGCCTGGGCTTGACAAGTTGGAAAAGCGCGTGAAAGAGAGCAAAGAAGTCACTCTGAAGTCATTTTTCACGGTCAAAGCCGACAAAGAGGGAATTCCTTTTATGACGATTGTTGAAGACCTCCGAACCTGGCAAAGATGCATCGCGGACGACCTTCAGTCCTGTTTGAACTCCTTACCTTTCGACGACCCGTTCTTGATCCGCAACTCTGACGAAGTTATTGCAACACTAAAGCGTAGCCCGCCGACGTCTTGTTTTTCAATCGACGTGAAGGACCTGTTCTACAGTGTCCCGAGGACAGCGGTGGTACAAGCAGTAGAAGAAGCCATGGACATGTTGGGCTACACCAAATTTCAGGGCGTGTGCAAGTGCAGTATTTCTAGTTTTGTGAACTTGTTAAAGCTGTATCTACATGGTGCGTTTATCGAATATGGTAACAGTGTGCATGAGCAGAGGGATGGTATCGCTATTGGTTCTTGTATAGATCCCGTGCTTTCTGACTTATTTTTGAGTGTGGGAGACAGGAAACTTGCCGCCTTGTTTGAAGAAACTAACATAACTACCAGTTTCAGATATGTTGACGATTATTTGGTGTGCATGAAAGAAAACCAAACCGATCCATTTAGCTTAGAAACTGCCATCAGCATGTTCAAAAAAGCGCATGAAGGTTTAGAGTTCACGTACGAGACTCCTACCGAAGGTCGATTGCAGTACCTTGACGTAAACATTAGGCTCAGAGGCTCTCACATCTGCTGGTGCTACAAAACTAGAGGAGAAAAAGAAATCTTGAGGTATGACTATTGCCATTCTAAAATCATAAAGAGAGGCATCGCCAAGGCTTGCATCATTCAAGCAATTGAAAAATCATGCCGCCATGCTGTGAGGGAGAGCATCGATTTGCAAGTAAGCCGCTTAAGAAACAGTGGGTATCCGAACCGCGTGGTGGTGCAAATCTGTGAAAACTTGTTGCCCGAGATCAGAACCAACAGGAAAAGGCAGAAAACAAAGGAAAAAGAAAAATTGAAAAAACGCGTGGTGTTGCCTTACATCCATGGCTTGTCACATACGATAAAAAAGACAGCCCAACGCCATGATGTTCAAGTCCTGTTCTCCGCCCCGCAAAAACTAAAAGGCATGTGCAAGAGGGTGAACGCAGGATCCAAAGAGGCCAATTCTAGTGCTACGGTCTGTCAGACTAAGCACGTGAAAAAGTACGTGGAATGTGCTACTTCAATTGTTTACCAGATCCCACTAGATTGCGGGAAAGTATACATCGGGTGAACTGGACGTTGTCTAAATGATAGGTTACGGGAGCGCAAATACACGTGCCAGCTTCTGACAGCACCTAGCAACTTGGCTGCGCGTTGCAAACAATGCAAATGCTCTCCGCTACTAGAAAGCGCCACAGTCATTGGGCATCAAAAACAAAAACGGAGCGAGAAATATGGGAGGCATTGCGATAGCTAATGAAAAAGAAGTGTGTAAGCACTACGTCCATCGCGCTTACCGAAGCTGAGGTCGAGTTTGCCAGGGCGAACGGGTGCACGTGAACGATGTATGCCTGACTCGAACCATGATCACATGTCGTCACCTTGTCATATCTTTATATATCCCCCTCCCCCCGCGCCATATCTCCTTGTATATAAGCGCGTTCTTTAACAGTAATAAAGAGTTGGCAGTTTGCACTACGTCCGTCCACGTCCCGTCCTTCACTTATATCGTCTGTGTAAAACTGAGCACAATATAACCATGAAATATCTGGGCGTTATTCTTGCATCTGATTTAAGCTGGGCCATGCATGTTAAGCATATTACTAACTAGGCATTAAAAAACTTGGCTTTTTAAAGCGCCGTCTGTACCTTGCAAACAGTGACACAAGACTTCGTGCATACATCGCCCTTATCAGAACAACCCTCGATTACGCCTCAGTTTATTTGGAACCCTCACACAGCTAACCTTTCCGATTGCATCGAATGAATTCAAAATAGGCTGCCCGCTTTATTTTGCGCTCATACTCTCCATATCAAAGTGTGTCGGTGTTAAAGGAGACCCTTAATCTTCCGGATCTTGACACACGACGGAAATATTTCCGTCTGTCTTTTTTTCACACCCTTTACAATTGCGGTTCATCTTTTCGATCGGCTCCCATCTTACCCGCCTATTATCGGTCCACCCGCAATGACCATGTATGCAAAATGTCTCCCATATTTGCTAGGACCAAAAAAATTCAAAATTCCCCTTTGGTCTTATCAGTGAATGAATGGAACGCCCTACCCCAAGATATTGTAACAATCACTGACCCGTCTGCCTTTCAATCAGCCCTGCGCATATCTTTAAATGTATAAAATGTTCAGCTGCCACTTCTTGACTGGCCTGTGTTATTTATATGTATAAATCTTTAAATGTACATTTCCCACACCCACCTGCCACTTGTGCCTTGTGGAAAAGTGCGATGTACAACAAATGTGAATTGTACCGTGTACTATCACCCCAATTCCTTTTCGTTATTTTTCTTCTCTTTTTTCTTCTTTTTTTTACAAAGTGTTTCTTTTACCGAAATCTATGCTTGATTGTTGCCTTCAGTCATTTTTGTTACGTTGAAATGTCATGTGTGAATTGTATCCCCCCCATGTAATGCCTCTCGGGGCCTTTAGGGTATTGAAAATAAACAAATAAATAAATAAATAAATAAATAAATAAATAAATAAGTAGATAAAGTAAACCGTTGGAATAAAACGCTTACCTCGTCCATCCTCTTTATGGCACCTGACAGCATTGGATCACATCCTCTGTACCATATTGTCATCGCAACACCCAATAAAGTGCACGAAGCGTATGGTAGAAGAAGTAAGAGAGCACCAGACGCCACGGTTCTGCACATTCACAAAGTGATTTGAGAAAAAGAACAGAAAACTTGAGCACTTCCTTTGTCGGACGAATCTACAGCGAGGTTCAAGAACCTTTAGCATGCTTCCTGTTTTCACGGCAGCAAATTCGCCTTCAGTGGTAGATATCACTGCTCTATACAGATATATTACTTGAAAAAGTGTAAGTTTCGGCGTAGTAGTAGTTCAAAGTTTTGACTGGTACAACTATACATCATTGCTTGTAACAGCGTTTTCATCTATTTTTGTTGATCTTAATTTTCTGTTGTCACGATGTGCGAAACATCAAATGAGGGTGACTGAAACTCAATATAAATTTCAGGAAGTAAAGCTCCCCCCTCTAAAAAGAGTCAATGAGCCACAAATGCCCCTTTTTAATTATCTTACCACTATAGACATAGTTCCTTAGCAACAAAGAAACTTTGTTGTGGAAACAAGCGAGCGAAGTGAGCACATCATTCTTTTTGGTTATGCAGGAAAAGCACTTTCTTTGCCAACATTGAGAGCCATGTCGACAACTAGTCAAAATCTTGCGCCTAATTTGCTTTGTATCCGGAGTGGTTAACCGAGCGTTTGATGCAATCTCTCGCTTCAACAAGCTATCAAAAATAGTATGCAGCTGATTATTTTTCTTTTTTTAATGGAAGCTTTCTAGATGAACCCTCTCATGCGTTCCTGAAAGCTACTTCTGCTGCTGCTCCTAATGAAGATCATGCGGTCTTGCCGAAGATCTTATACACAGAAACCACTGATATATCGGGCAGCACTCGTAACACGAGCAGGGTTGTATTTATCATCTGTACTACACCTGCATGTGTACCGGTTTCCAGTTCTGTTGTTTGGGGTATTACGTCGTGAAACATTATTTCTAGATCCTCAGGGCCAGAAATATACGCCCCAAATAGCAGAAACACTTTAGCAAAGCTGATTGTTCTGTGATTTCTTTCGAGTGGTTTGGCTCGTCTGCTCGGTCCACTTCGTTTTAAGTAAATCAGGCCAATGAAGAAGACAGGGAAATCGTTAACAGGGCTGGTACCGATGGTAGCAGGGTGAACTGCTGAGTAACCCCGGAGATTGCGTATATGCTGTCGCCTCCATAATCCGGGGTGCCTTGTGGGGGTAGGAGATATTTATAACATAGAGTTCTATTTAAGTACTTATGCAGTTTAGTTCTTGCTGATTAAAATATTCCTCCTGATATCGGAAGCAGGGGCTGGAGTATGTAGGTAAAGAAATTTCGGAAAAAACCTCGCTCCCGTTCATTTGATGTTGTGATTGGTTGAAACGCGAGAGACTCAAAACCACAGGTATGGTTCTGTTAAGCCAAATAGAAAGGCGATGCAGTGATAAAGTATCTTGCGCTAAACGCAGAAGCGCCAGAGGGTAATAGAAAAGTCTTTATTTTTCAGCCAATAATTTTTAGCAGCATTTAAAAGGGAATATATGTAACCTACACAACGCTCACGCGAGCAAGGACGTAAAGCAGAATCAGATCAGAACGGTTGTTTCTCTACAGGCGTTAACATCTTGAGCATAGAATGCATGCGAACGCATTATATAATGCTAAATTGACCTTAGTTTACCTGAAGCAAAAAAAAAGAAATGTTCCATGAAAAAGCGACGATTTCCTGTTTGCAGTAACAACATAAATTCATATGAAGAAACAAGAGATGAACACCACTGTGTCATCTGTAATCCAGAGACAGAACAGGCTAAACCAGAGCTTTCATTTGACAAAATTGAAAAAAGAAAGCGCCTCGTCATTGCAGTAAAAGAATTGCATACCTTCGAGCTTGCTTCACTGATGGAGATGCCATTATCCGCTGTACAACCATTTGGTCAAGACATAGTCGATATATTCCCACTGCTGAGGATCCCACTATACAGGACCATACGTTTTCACTGCTGGTCAAGTCGAACCTGAAACTATACAAAGGAACGACGTGGTCATTTTTCTGGCTAGTATATAATGACAGTAATGTCATGTTGCGGCTGAAGTTTCCTTATGCAGGTAGCATAGATATGCTAATTTCCTGTTAATTCTAACGAATCGCGCAACGCAAAGACGCATAATAAAGCGTCAATGGCAATACAGAAAACAGAGGCACGTTTTGTTGTTAGCTATTCGATTAGTTTTCTAAGAACAATCGTTATGCTTACAGAACAACCAACAAATGTAGAAGGTCTAACTGTACTGCAATAGTAAAGCTGCGCCATGCATTGGTAAAAAAATTCATTTATTGTGTGCATAGAGCGTAATGGTGTATTATAGAAATGAGGAAATCTGACAAAATTATCTCTATGTTTGGTTATATATGTAAAAAACAATAACGCCTCCAAATAAGCAACGGATGTATTAAATCGCAACGCTTCGAGACCAACTCCACTCCTTCCGGAATTAACGAAGGATTGTGGCGGGCACCAGCTTTTCAAAGTCATTGATTATAGGGGAGTTTCTATTGCCATGGTAACGCGTTTTCTTGGGTCATTCACTGTTTTGTTCTTCGTAAGTGACATTCTGCGGACAGAGACAAACCTCTAGAAAAAGCTGTTATTGGAGTCAAACTACATAAACAACTCGCCAAACAATATAAACAGTTCTAAAAGCTACTTCACCGCCATTTATATCCATTCCCTGTGCACCGCTACGAATCAGAGGAGGAAAGGACAGTGCGGCGGAACCATAATCCCCTCTCTCAAGAGCCGACACCACCACATGCTGTGGCTAATAAAAAGTCTCGGCAAACAGAGAGTCATCCACGTGCCTCACTTGCCCCTCCCCCCCCCATTAATCAGTGACATGATAAAACACAGCAAGGTGGCCGCCTGGGCTAGTTGGTTATGCACACTGACAGTAAGCAGCGCGAAAAATTACGGGGTCAAAATGCAACAAGACGGGACAAGCGCTTTGCCAAGGCACACAAAGACGAGATACCGTTCCGCTCACTTGTCTCAGAAAGGGGATCCTTGAAAAATCATCTAGGGCAGTTCTTACAAAAAAAAGTTATACTTTTCACCGTTGATGACTCAGTCATGATTCAGAATTCAGGACAGGTCAAAGAACGTCTCAGGCAGCAGTCATACAGCTGCATCAAAGCTTTCTTGGTGGACATAAAATACAGGTTTTATTACCTACCTCTCAAAGATATAGTGAAGTGTATTGAGAAAAAGTATTCATAATTTTAGAGCTTTGCACTTCCAAAGCAGGGCTGGTAGACGCTTACCTAGGGCTGCTTGAACTGTTATCTTTGTACTTCCGGTCCAGCTTTGTGGTATGGAATGAGAGTATTCACATTCAGAATGGGGTTTTCAATAGGGTCTTGCATGCCGCCGTTCCTTAGTTGTGATCCACAAAGGTGGTGGTGACAAGTTTATTAAAAATCTGCTAAGGTAAGGTCTGGTAGGCCCGAGTGCTCGGATGGCCCCTATCGAGGAGCGACCATTTCGTTCCAGGTGACGAGGGCTTGTCTTTGATCAGGCTTTCTCGGAAGCTCTTTCCACAGTTGTTGTGAGGAAGCTGGCAGGAGCGACCGAAGAGGGAATGAAGTTTCGCATCCCCAGAGAATGTGATTTTGGGTAGCCAATATTGGATTCATGCAGTTTTGACACATAGGGTTTCATTGCCCGTTGATGATTATGCCCAGCCTATGCGGGCCAGGGAAGGAACAAATTTGGATTCAATGCAGGATCATGGCTTGTGCTCGCGTGAGGCTCGCGTGAGGCTTGTGTGTGGATGCGAATAGATTCGCCTTTTGCCCTGCAATAGTTTATTTCGTGGTATGTCGTCGGTGCCTCATCCATGGGATCCGAGTCTAAGGGGCACACCTGGTTTATTAGACCTCGGGTTACGCAGTGCGCCTCCTCATTCCCTTGATTCGCCGAATGGGCAGGGACCTATACGAGTTCAAGTGTTTTAGTGTGTGAAGATTCGTATGACTCGCGGCGCGCATATGCCTATGCTTCCTCTCGAAAATTAGCAATCGCCTTCTTGGAGTTGCATATCACGGTATGCATGGAGGGATTCGTGATGGCCGAAGCAATGGCAGTGTCTTCCACTTCCGCGGTGGACGGCGTTTATGCACTGTATGGTCGCGACGTTAAGGGTACGTCACTCTCCAATCATCACTGTCATCACACTCAGTAAGTAACTTTGGAGATTTTGCTTTGCCGCATCGACGTACGTGGTGTGCTGGTTATTTTCGTACCGCATCTTGAAGGGCCTTGGCTCTGGCAGACCGCCTCTTGTCATGTCTCCCTGGAAGCATATTCTTGGGTAGCACTTTGGTCACCAACTGGCGTTTGACAGCGCCGGGAATCTGGTTCATCCTGCCGACTTCTTACGGGATTCTGCCAGAGTTTGGCCAGAATGACCCTAATGACCCTGCAAGTTGAGATGCTGGAGAGTCGATCACGTTGGGCCGTTGCATGGGCCTCCCTGAGTTTGTGTAGGGTATTGTAGATCCCTAGATGAAGTAATCTTTCAGTGTTCAGATACCTAGGGACTTCGAGGACTGCTTTAGGAGCCGTGCCGATCATTCTGTTGACCTTTGCTTTGTCTGAACGGCGCAGGTGGTAGTATGAGAGCGAGTATAAGATGAGCCTTACCAGGAGATTGTGCTTTGATCGACAAAGATTGGTCTCTTTCATACCGCGGTGACGGGTCGCTACTCGTCTGAACAGGCCACAGATTTGACGGGCTGTCGTCTGTAGCCAGGCAGTAGCCTGCGAATTATGGGTATTATGGTGAATAAGCAGGCTCATTATTCTTTTTGTCATTATGGGTGGCACTGGGCTGTTTTCCATGGACTAAGATAGGGGAGGTGACTTCCCTTTCCGTGGCAGCGGGTTTAGTATAGTTGCCTCGGATGAAAAAAATTGGATTTTTTGGGGTTAGCACGCGAGACCACTTTTTCGCACAAGATTTTGTACGGTCTCCGTTGCCGCTTGTAGTGCGTCGGTGATTTCACCATCC
This sequence comes from Dermacentor andersoni, assembly GCF_023375885.2. Classification (NCBI taxonomy): domain Eukaryota; kingdom Metazoa; phylum Arthropoda; class Arachnida; order Ixodida; family Ixodidae; genus Dermacentor; species Dermacentor andersoni. The sequence goes on from NC_092821.1 coordinate 54,187,154, forward strand.
AAAGCAGCGCTGTTGGTCCAGATGGTGATATCATCAGCATATGTGCAATGCTTGATAGGCGGAATCATTTCCAGTAAATTGGATTTTTTGGGGTTAGCACGCGAGACCACTTTTTCGCACAAGATTTTGTACGGTCTCCGTTGCCGCTTGTAGTGCGTCTGTGATTTCACCATCCAAAGCAGCGCTGTTGGTCCAGATGGTGATATCATCAGCATATGTGCAATGCTTGATAGGCGGAATCATTTCCAGTAATGGGCGCAGGTTTCGCGTGATTACGTTGATCAGGAATAGGAGGTGACTGCACCTTGATGGGTGCCGCGCGTTCTCTATTGAAATTTCCACTTTTAATGCACCCACGGTGTATTTCCGCAGTGCGATCTCCAAAGACTTTTGTATTGTACACATTAGTGCGCTTCCCGACACAACTCCCCATGTTTTTCAGCCGGAAGCCATGCAAGTACAATACATATTGTTACGGCGCAACCAAGAGTGGCACCAGTCAGAAGACGATTTGACATGTAGGGATGGAACCACCTTCGACAGCCATGTTGTTTATGTGTCCTTGCCTTGCTTGTAAATATTGTAAATATATGCTTATATGTGATTTCTGTGACGTAAAAAATTGGTGAGAGGTGCACGCTGCGCGCGTGAAACAAAAAAGGAGTGCCGCAGTGGTCGTCAAGGCTCCGACACGGCGTGGCCCACATCAACGCCTAAAAACCAGCCGGTTGTGCTGGCTCAACCGCGAGATCCGTGAACGTTCTGTGGAACCAACCACATCGACATGGAAGACTGGAAGGCCATTTATGATCTTGTAAGTGGCCACAAGAAGTGAGATCCGACGATTATGTTGGTTAACCTTAAAGACTGGGACAATTGAAAGCACAAGCCGAGAAACTTGTTTGGCCGTCCCGCCGGGCAGAATAGCAGCACTAGGATAGAACTAGCGACTCGCCCCCAGACGCCCACAAAATCACACGTCTCTTACATGCAGGACGTGCTGGCTCTGTGCCGTAAAGCCGATAGCAATATAGCTGAGTCAGAGAAGGATGGGCATGTTCTGAAGCGGATCGCTGACGATGGTTTCAACCTGTTCACGTGCAAAAATTGTGAAATAGTACAAGACATCATAAAGGAGTGGCAACGCTATGAGCAGGCCCAGAGCCGTGACATTGCAACGCCGTTCGGACGTCTGCCGCACACAGCTGCGAGATCCTCTTGTTACGACTGGCTAGGAGTGCAGCGACCGTCATTATCAGATAACCTGATGCGGAGAGTGCGCCGAGAACTTGAACCTATGGCACTTGCATCACTTCTTGGCCCCAGCGAGCCCAACAACTTGTCCACAGCACCATTTGCGCAGGCAATAGTTCGCGAAGAACTCGCTAATCTTAGAGTTCATTCGGTATGTGCCGTTGCCGCTTCACAGCTGTCTCATGCTCCAAATCCATCGACTAGTCCACGGTAGCCTGCACCCTACTTAAATACAGCCGAGCGGCGAACTACAGAAAATCAGCCAATCTGTGTTGCCTGCCAGCATATCGGTCACGCTGCTTGCATTTGCAACAACCGTACTGTCTCATCCCCTGTACGACCATCGATCACCAGTTATTATCATTCCGAACAGAGCCTGCGTCGTTAGCAGCCTCCATTGGCACCGCAACAGCCAAACAATGGCGCTCGTGCTCCTTGGAACAGTCCCTCGTCGTCATTCCCACGTCACCAGTGCCGTTCGCCACCAGTTCGTAGGCCATCGTCCCAATCGCCGCAGGCTCGTCGCGCCCCGATGGAACCCTGACGCCCGTCTCCAGAAAACTAAGCGAAGCAGCTCCCGGAGGGGACCCTGGATCGACGACCCGATCGCAAAACCCCTGATCACTTTGCTGACCAAACAAAACTTGATGGACGTTTTAGTCGATGGTGTCAGTGTCGGCGCACTCACTGGCACTGGCGCACACATATCTGTGATGAGTACCCGATTGCACCTACGCCTGAACAAAGTTCTCACAGCTGCTGCATAACGCGCCATCCACGTCGCCGACGGATGAAGGCCTAGCGTGCTTGGTATGTGCACCGCTTTGGCATCGCGGGGCGCCTAGGGACTGTTTTGCTTGGCGTTTTAGAACAATGCCCTTACGACGTTATACTCGGCTTAGACTGTTTTATCGCCCATTTCAAACGCCTTTGATTGCGATTCTGGTGTCGTTCAGCTTGAACTGCCCCACAGCTGCTTAAGTCAACCAGTCACACAACCACGGTAATCCTCTCGCAAAGACATCCACCTTCGCCTCAAGCCACTACCTACGTCACGCTTCAGTCATTCTCATCTGTTCTTGACGGCATCTACTTACTACGTCCCACCACTGACATACTGTTTGAAAGAAATTTGGCCGTTCCCTATACCGTGCTCACTGTTGCAGGTAATCAGACTTCGCTCGCTCTCCTTGATTTTAACTGTTCCACTCAAATTCTTCCCAGAGGCATGTCGTTTGGCGACATGTTGCCTGTGAACGATTGCGAGATATATAGGCTCTTGACACCGACATTCCGTTGCTGTCTACAAGAAGCTGCGATTCACCGTCTATCACAGACGAACTTAGCAAGATGATTGCACCTCATGTTCCGCCACAAGCTGCTGACCTGGGGTGCTATGCAGGTTGCGCCGAGTTTGGCGAAACTCGGGATCTTCACGAGCTCTGGCAACACCCAAAGTGAAAGCACGAACGGTACCGAGACACAGTTTATCTTTCAACAAGCCTCCAGCTTCATTGGTTAATCTAGATTCACTCTGGGTGGCTATCATTCCTGGGGCGTTGCCTTCTGGGCGGTCGACAAACTGGGGCTCACGTGATCATACTGTCGGTGCATGGTCGTGCCTTCTTTCACTTGTTTGTCGTTCCACCGAGTGCATTACATGCAGAAGCAAGTTATAAAAGAAATGCATTTAGTGCAATATTATTAGTTACTTTAACGTGGTTTAGAATCATTTTAAAGCTTACAAGATGTGCACTGAATGTGTATTAGACTAGTACACTTCGCATTATACCATGAGGGAACGCTGTGGTGGCATCATCCCATCCATTCACCAGGCGAGCATGGCGGCTAGATATCGAAGAGGCCCAGTGTAAACAAGCTCGAACATCGAGCTTGCAGTGCGCGACGTAGTGATCAGGCTCGACGATTACCACTATTTCTTGGATAGTTCTCTTACTCCGTGAGCAATCTTTCCGTGTACCCCGTAAGACTGCCAATAGCTTCGGCGATCTCACAGATCGCAACGCGCACCTACTGTTCACGGCCTAATGCTGAAGAAACAACTTGTCCGGTGCTGCTTCTGTGAGTGCACCGAGTTCCTCCACTCTGCGTGACGGCGAGCGTCACGAGTGTTACACAGTGTGTGCAAGAGGAAGACAGCCTATATAGCTACAATGCAAGGAGGTGGTGACGACGATGGATCTCGCTACCAACACAGTGAAGGAGACATTGACAAACTGCAGATAAGTATATTTCTACTGTTTCATATTTAGCATAATAATAGTGCATGGATTAAGTCACTTTCGTAGTAACGAATTGAATGTCCAGCAGTTTAAAACCGGCATTGAGAACCTATGAGTATTCGTGCTTTTACATGCACGTGGGCCCGCGAAATTATGGAAAAGATTACGGTGGCCTTCACTAACTTGGTGAGATAACAGAAATTTATGAGTGACATTAAGCCCTCAGAATCTATGGAAGAGTATTTTTATCCAAGTGATCCAAGTGATCAATAGCAGGTACTGATATAAAGCAGGAAACTTATATAAACATTTCATGGGTTAACAGTACATGGAAGGCATTACCGAATCGTGATCGCCACATTACCGATATCCTTGAAAAAAGTTTAGAATCATTGCATTCTACCGATTATGCAATATGGCACATATACCTGGAGGTTAACAAATAAACTTGAGAAGTCGAGGAGTGTGCAGAAAGCGCAGTAAAAAAAATGTTGGAGATAGCATTAAGGCAGGAAGACAGTGGCGTAGTAAATCGTGGCAACTGATATGCTAGCTGAGATAAAGAAAAAAAAAAGGAATCGGCAGGCAGGCTATGCACGTCTTCAATCACTTGTTGCCAGTTCATAACAGGTGATTACATAAGCATGACAGAATGGATGTCAAGGAGAGAGAACTGCAGCTGAGGATGGTAGAAAATTACGTAATGGGACAAAAATATGATCTTTGTAGGCATAGGATGCAATCAGCTCTTATAAGACGGGATTGTAGGGAGAGGCATTTGTTTTACAGTGAACAAATATAGGTTTCTGGTGCGGACAGTTGAGACTCGTGAAGGTGCGGGGACACCTCAGCTGCTGGCACACTAATCAACATGACAATTGGATCTGAAAAAGACAACCTCAGTTATGAAAAATAAAGCAACGTTGTCCCAACACGCTGTTTTATTATGTATACTACCCTAAAGGCTTCCACAGTTAAGGACACTTAGTACCAATAGTGCAACGAGCATTTTTCTTTGTAAATAACGGTTTATATGCGGTTGATTCATTCCAATCCACTTTTTTTGCAGCAAAACATTCTGCTGCTGGAGGCACTCAACCGCCTGGTGGCAGAAGACGAACGCCAGGCACGTGCTCTTGAGAGTGTCACAGAGGTCCAGAAGGCTGCTCTGCAACAGTAGTATCGGTGCCCTCACTGCTCTCCAATCGAGCCCCCAGAAGACACCTTATAAAGGAGCTTTCAGTTTATTATTTTGTTTATTATTCAAGAACATGAATGAAATATTGCAGTAAACATTGTGCTGTTCATATTAGGACACTTGTAACATGCACTTGGTGTCTCTTCAAAATAGGCAAAAACGTAAGACAACCTGTGCCACTCTTGGACCATGTAAATGAAAAATGCACTAATGCAGCTTACACGTCATTGTGCTGTTTGTTCTTTCTACGTGCAAGAATACAGTGCGTGTTCATTAGCCACAAGATGAACGGTGTGTGTAATTCCCAATAAAAAGACAGGAAACCGCAGGAGCCTAATAATGTTATCACCTATAGACTGCATATGACTGCACCACTCCCCAATTCAAACGTGCCATTACATGCATGTTCGATACCACATATTCTTTAACAATGTCATGTACTAATTTTCACACAGCTTAAGACCTTGCATAGCTCACTTCTGATGTATCCATTTCATAGGCCAAATAATAGTAGACTTTGTCCTTTTGTGTTGTATGAAAAGCGGCATCCTCTGCAGTCGGATACGACTTCACAGAACAGGACAGGCCCTGTCCAGATGACCAAAGTACAGCAGCCGATTGCCTTCACGTCTAAAGAAATAGTCCCTCTCCAACAAGCGGGTATTAGTGCGTCCGGCGGCACGACGTCACTCTAGAATGTGTGCCCGTTGGTGCAGGCTTGTGTTCACCTGCCCTTAAAGTGCAGTTTCCGCGGCCTCCTAAAGTTGTATCCGACTACAGAATCACGTAATGCCTTGCACCAGTTGCATAGATTTTAGCAACTTGATAGCCCCCAATGATCAGGAACAGAAATCTATAAAGGCATCCAAGCCCCTCATAATTCCCATTATGCGGGGCTGTAAAAAGGTCTCGCTAAATATTCCCATGCCGTCCTTGAAAAAGAGGTGGTGTTTGCACTTCTTTAAAATCAAAAACAGATTACAATGAATGTTGTCTACCCCGTCAAAACAAACTGAGCTTGGTTATCTGCACAGCATTTAATGGAAGTGCGTGTTTCATTAGGAAACAAACAAACAAAAAGCCGGTATGACACCTGTTATGTCAACAGTGTCAATATACAAATTACACTTTTCACAGCCCATATATTTCACCGTTATTTCGGTAAGACGGTTCTTTCAATCAGTGCTTGTATTAAATGAGCAGATGGATCTGAAAGCAAAGCTTTGTTTGCAAACCTTCAGACTTCCATAATTGTGTGGCAAGGCACTGGCATGTTGTCGAATAGCTCACACTTCCTCGGTCCTGCTCCAAAGAAGCCCAATGCTCTATTTGAAGTAGGATCGCACAACAATTTGATGGCACACCAATAAGAGTAACACACACAACAGAGCATTCTGCTGTGTGTATTTCTCTTCTTTGTGTCCCGTCAAATTGTTGCGCAATTCAACTTCAGGCTTCGATACCAATATACCCAGTCTTCAACCTCACCAATGCTCTAGGTATTAGGCCACAATGGCGCACATCTTTGAAATGTCCCAACACAAATTAGCTCTCCAAAAAATCACCACAAGCGTAAAATTTTGCAGCACAGGTGTATGCACGTGCCATATTCTTTACCACTAAACTCGCAGGAATCAAAGGGGCAAGCATTAACCAGCCTTACTGCAGCCATTACCATCATCACTATGACACCAATCGAAAGACAGTGCCATCTTTCAGTAAAAGGAGTGGCGGAGGGAAAGGCGTGACAGCGAGGCTTACAATAAAAATTGCGGTTACGAGACATGTTCAATGCAAAAATATGCTGCATGTCGCTCATCCTACTTTGGCATTGCGGCAAGCTTTTGCGCGTGTGAGAAATCACGTTTTTTGTAATCATTGCTCTAAAGCTGTAGAAAAGGTCTATTTGCTCTGCAATTTTTTATTCTTATCATGGCGGGTTAAAGACCCACTTTTCATTGGCATCTGCACCACATTTCTGACGATATGTAATTTTGCCTTGGCGGTTCATGGCGTCTTCTCGCACACGAATTTCTGCAGAGCATTGGATCTGCATTGTTCTACTGCTTAAGAATTAGAGCCGCATTATGAGACGAAAATATATAATTTGTCCATACAGAGTAACGCTGCTCCCCCCCCCCCCCCCCCAAAAAAAAAGATGCACTGAACCTCTGGCACATGCATCAACGGTGAACAGAGCAAACACTCTGAAGTATTTTGTTAGTGCAAGCCAACGCACTAAGATTCTCAATGCATTTGCATTTCGCCACAGCTGCATAGGAACAACCGGCTTGGCGAAACATCCGCATCTCGCGCTGCAAGAAATTGTGCAATGCCTCGCTGTTTCATAGTTTGCCCGATAGATGACGCATGACCAAAATTCAGCATTATGCATACAAAGTAGGTTCACCAATGAAGCACCCCAAGTTCTTTATGAGATTAGCATTCATAGGTTACTTCACACAATTCGGGATATCCATTTATCTATTTATACTTAATTAACCTCTTTCCCAAGAAGGTGAGCCATTTGGAAGGCACCCTGACAGACAAGTAAAACAATCGGCAGAAAGTCAGTATCATAGGCAGCCGCATGCGAGATGTCGGTAACACAATATTTAAGTCGGCTACACAGAAGTGACAAATTTGGCAAGATGGCGTGTATAGACACTGTTTCAATGCTAATCAAAGTAACGGTGACATTGAAGGCGCGTTAATTCCTACGTACGTTACGTCAACACACCCGACTACGTTCGTGATGTTCCCGCGAAGTAGCAAGCATTCTTTTATATATGCCCGCTCAGCCGCAGTCTTCGGGAAAGCTAGCCAGCGCTTGCGCACTGCCGCATCGATAAGCGCGTCAGACACATCTCTCACGCAGCGGCTAACAGTAGGTTAATGACGTCCAATGTAACGCTCGGCGTCGGCGCTTCCCTGAAAACTCCCAGTCCCGTAGAAACGAGAGGGCGTAAAGGACTTGCTCTACGACGGTGAGTGAATGAAGCCCGCCACGCTGTCTCCGCAGACGAGAGTCTTCGCCTAGCACAGCGCACAGCGTCTTCGACAGGCGAAAATGACGCTGAAACTCCACGTCGGTTATGTAGGTGAACGGGTCCACACGGTCATACTGACGCTTGCTGCGCCATTGCTGGATGCAATGGCACAGGCTGCTGCTGCCGCCGCCATGTTCGCGAGTTGAACTCGCAGGGGGTTTCGCGGTGTACGAGTTTAGCACGAGTTCGCCTCTCAATCAAAACCAGAGGTCACGCCCCGCGCGAGGCATGTAACTGTTGTGCGCGCACCCACCACAGTTGCGCCACACCCAACTTATCTTTCGGCAACAGCGACGTGGTGCCGAGCTGAGAGGCATCAACAATCTTGACCGCCGACATAAAGCACGCACAACGCAGTGTCATCGGTGATGTACTGAGCACCACTACCAAAAACAAAGCGTTGACTGTCTCTGGCTAATGCATACATCTTCTCGGGCTGAGATGGCCCCACAACACGGCTTCATTGCCTTTGTGGCGACGTAGCGCAGAGCAAATAATTATCGGCACGTCACTCTAGCTGCTTGCAAGGCGTCGATGCGCCGAGGGGGACGACGATGCTGAGGAGTGCGTATCGTAGCAGTTGTTTGAGATGGCTGCTCTGTCATCGGTGATGTATCGGAGCCACAGCGTCGTAAACACGATAAGCGTCCGAGAATCGCTCACTCTTCTAGACCCAATGCAATGGCATTTCATCATCACAAGCACTGCGCATTCAACAGTTCCGACACCTTTCTACGTTCGAAGTCCCATTTGATAACTGCACACAAGAGCCCTCACGTGCCAAAATGCGATTGCTGCGGTGTCGTTACGATATCCATCTGCGATCGCGGCTGCCTCCAGCAGAGGTAATCTGCAAGCACCTTGGACTGCCCAACACACTCAACTACTGTGTACATGCGCTCAGAGGCACCTTCACTGCGCAAGCGATGATGGAGAAGCGATGATGATGATGAAGCAATGATGAGGCCATGGAGAAGATGCGGCACGACAGCTGACATTGGGACGTTCGATTTCCTCCTGGCTGCGTTGTCCTGGTAAGGACACCATGTCGTTGCATCCGCTTGTTTGAAAAGCTGCTACCGCACAACACAGGGTCCTACACGATATTGCGTCGGCTCAGCGATATCAACTACGAGATCGACCCACTGGACTCGTGTGTCCCCACGGACGTTGTGCGTGTGTCCCGGCTGTAGCCTTACTTTACCGCGAGTTCACCTCCCTTACGGTTAGCTCCGAGACGGTGCCTTTACGGGCGGGGCTTTTGTTACGGCACAACAAAGAATGGCGCCAGTCAGAAGACCATTTCACGTGTAGGGGTAGACTCGATCTCGACAGTCATCTTGATTATGCGTCATTGTCTCTCGTGTACACATTGTAAATACATCTTTATATGTGACTTCTGCAACGTAAGAATGTTTCTGGAAGTGCCTCAGCCGCTTGTGTTGACGCATGAGATGCCATAAAAAGACTCAATTCTCAATAGTTATTAGGATGGTTTTCTTATCGGGCTACACGCACAGGCTATAAGCCTCGTACGCTGAAGGCATTCCTTGTATTCACACATGCTCATAGTAAATTGATAAGGTGGGAAATTGCGCAGCCAAATTTCTCAAGCGCTTTGGACAAGTTTGGCATTACGTTCCTCGGAGGCCGTTTATTAGCGCAGGCGAAACGTTTAAATGGACCGTTCGTCGTCCAAATAGCCGCGGAAATGCGTAGGAAAAGAAAACAACCAGGCAGTGTTGGTAACCGAAAAAAATAAATGATGGGGTTTTACGGCTCAAAACCACTATTTGATTATAAGGCATGCCGTAGTGCGGGATCGCGGAATGATTGGAACCACCAGGGGTTTTTTACCGTGCATCTAAATCTAAGTGCACGGGTATTTTACATTCTGCCCCCATCTAAATGCGGCCGCCGTGGCCGGGATTCAATCCCGCGACCTCATGGCTTAGTAGCCCAACACCATTGCAACTAAGCAACCACGGCATATGTCTCAGCCTCTTCTTTGTTCTCGTCTTGTGGGCAAAAAGCTGCATTCATGTCTTACAAACATGCCTTAGTGAACTACGGCTGGTGTAGTTGACGGACGAGAACAAGGGTCAGCCGAGATGCGCGACATAGTCGCAGTCATACCGTACATACGCTGCTTGTCCCAGCGCTTTAAGGAAATAGAGGAGGAGGAATTAACATTTATTGTCAGAAACAGCGAGAAAGTGTTCTTTCTTCGCCCTAGGTGGGCGGCTCTCTCAGTCCAGAAAGCCGCTGGCTAATGCCGTAGCCCGGGCCCGGTACACCAGACTTCGCTGATCTTCCAGGCTCTGTGCCTTTAACATTGCCTCCCACGTTTCTTCGATCGCTTGTAGAGGTTCTGAGGCATCATTTTCATTGTTGTTCTCGCGGTGTGGCACACCAAGACCATGTTTTGGAGGGTGTCTGGTACCTCACAATATCGACATAGGTATGAGAATTTGGTGGGGTGCATCTGGTGCATGACAATTCCATGAATATACGTATTCGTTTGTAGTCTGCGGAGGGCGGTGGCTTCTTCCTTGCTTAATTTTGGAAGTGGTAGAGGATATTCGCTTCTTTCCAGTCGGTAATGTTGCAATATCGCGGCGTAGTTGATGGGAACGTCCTCCACCCTCGTCGGAGACCGTGCGGCAGGAAATCCCGGCTGGTATGCTCTCGGGCGACAGCATGTGCTGCTTTGTTTCCTGCCGGGTGTTCGGGGCCTGGGGTAAATGCGACGTAGTTTTCGGGTAGTTCTTGGCGCCTTGTTATTTCTTTTAGAATCTTCACTGCTGCGGCAGAAATTCGGCCTTTTCGTGGGTTTCTAGATGCCGTTTGCGAGTCACTCAAAATGATTGCTGTGTCTTTGCCGAGGACGATGGTCACATCCTCTGCCGTGTCTGGATTTCTGGCCGGTATGGTGGCTGCGACTAGCTCATTCCCTTGGTTGTTGGTCACGGTAATTGTGTGTGCTCTTCTACCTTGGTATTTTGCCGCATCTGTATATCTCGTGTTGGGGTTCTTTGAGTATTTCTTGCTGAGCGCTCTAACTCTTGCTTGTCTTCTGTCTTTGTGGTATGTTGCATGCATGTTGCGAGGTATTGAAGCAACTGAGATAGAGTCACGAAGAAGTGGCGGCAATCGGGCTTTCGCGTCTGAGTCTGCTATGAAGTTTTCGCTGTATCCGAGTTTGCGAAGTACTGCTCTGCCTGTTTGAGTCAGCTTAAGACGTTCCAGCTGGCTGGCTCTGTCTGCTCCACTCCTTTCTTCCCAGTTGTTATGGAGACCAAGTTTGAGGAGTGTCGTGGTTGAGGTCGTACTGGGAAGTCCTAGGGCGCTCTTGATTGCTTTTGTGATGATGTTGTTGAGTTTTTCAATTTCAGCTTTCTTGAGGAGTAGATACGGCGTGCCATATGTGATGCGGCTTATGAGGAGTGCTTGGATTAATTGGACGGTTTCTTGCTCTTTAAGTCCTGTTCTTTGGGTGGTTATACGCCGACTGAGATGGGTTACTTGTGTCAGGGCCTTATGAAGCTTCGGAAGTGTAGCTGCGCCAGAACCATCTTTATGTATTATGAGGCCAAGGACGCGGAGAGAGCCAACTTGAGGGATGTCGATTCCATTGAGTCTCACCATGGGATCTGGGGCGACGTAGGCTGGTGGTCTTCCCCGGGTCCTTGCCTTGAGGATAAGTTGCTCTGATTTTTCGGGGGCGGACTGGAGACCGCATCTTGAGAGGTACTTTTCTATGTGATCGATTGCCTCTTGGAGGGTAGTTTGCTGTTGGCCGGTTGTGGGCGCTTTTGTTCATAAAGTTATGTCGTCGGCGTATATTGCATATCCTAAACCTTCGATGCCATCGAGTTGTTGCGGGAGCCTAATCATGGCGACATTAAACAGCAAAGGTGAAATGACTGACCCTTGTGGAGTTCCTTTGATGGGCATTTCGAACCTGTCGCTTCGCATGTTGCCGATACCTACCGTAGCCGTGCGACCTTTCAGGAAGTCGTGTATGTATTGGTAGGTCCGGATTCCGCAGTTGGTGTCTTGGAGGTTCTGGAGAACTGCTTCATGCTTCACATTATCGAAGGCTCGTTTTACATATATTGATAAAATAGAGAACTTTTTCTGGCGTTCTAGGTAGTCCAAGAGGTCTTCCTTGAGCTGTAGTAGTATATCTTGTGCTGAGAGGAGCTGTCGGAAGCCAAACACTCTGTCAGGCATCAGTCCTGAGTCTTCGAGGTATGTGGTGAGGCGATAGTGAACCATGTGTTCGAGAAGCTTTCCAGCGCAGGAAGTAAGGGAGATGGGCCGTAGGTTGCTGATTTGTAGTGACTTGTTGTGTTTTGGGATCATAATGACTTCTGCTTGCTTCCATTCTGCCGGAAGCTCACCTTTTTCCCAGCAGTTATTCATGTAGTCGAGGAATTCATTTAGGACCTTGTCTGGGAGGTTTCGTAGGATCTTGTTCGTCACCTTCTCATTTCCTGGCGATATATTACGGGTCAATTTGGCAAGGGCGGCATGGAGTTCAGGAAGCGTGAAAGGGCTGTCGAGGGTGAGGTTTGGTTCGCCTTTGTACGGTAGGGGATCGGTAACCTTGGGGGCATTATCTCCGACAAGTTTACGTTTGATTTCTTCCAGAATTTGTTTCTCAGTTCCTGGGTGGGAGTTAATGATTTTCTAGAGGTGATGTCATTGTTGGGTCTTGGTTTTGGTTGTAGCTAGAAGTATATGCCAGGTCTTCTTCGTGCTGAGTAGGCCTTGAAGTTGGTCGCACTGCTTATGCCAGTTCTGACTGTTCAGCTGATACCCGTACTCTTCTGCTTGCTTTGTTAAGGGAGCGATCCGTTTCTGCAGTTTGCGGTTAAGCTTCATCTTTTTCCACCGCTTCAGTTGTCCTCTTCTGGCATCCCAAAGATGTAGGAGGGGACAGTCTACGGCCGGCGTGTCCATTGTGAGTTGGATGACTTTCGTGTGCTTCTCCGCCGTCTTGACCACTTCGATGAGCCACTCTTCAATATTTTCGATGTTTTCTTTTATGTCATGTTCTCGGAAGGCCTTCCAGTCCATCAGCCTTGCCGTTCCGATTGTGCTCCGGTTCTTATGGTGCAGGATTTCAAGCTGAAGGATGTGGTGGTCGCTGCCGAGATTTTCTTCCAGTCGGGTCCATTCCGCGTTGGTTATTCCTATTGTAAAGGTGAGGTCGGGATTCGTATCCCTGGACACACTGTTGCCTATTCTAGTCGTTAGTTTCGGATCATTCCAGAGGGTGAGGTGATTCTGTTGCGCCGAATCGTGCACTCGCGCTCCTTTCTTGGTCGTGTGCAGGTAACCCCATGCTGTGTAGGGGGCATTAAAATCTCCCATTATTACGAGTTTATGACCTTTACATAGTCTTCTGGCTTGCGTGATGAAGCTTACAAAGTCGGATAACGGATCCCTGGGTGGACTATATAAGCATAGTAGGTTTAGTATTTGGTGTGTCTTCTTCTCAGGTAACACTTCCACTATGGTGTGTTCCACGGTTGTTCCCTGGATTGCGTGATCTTGCGTGGTGAGATTTTTCTTCGTCAGGATGGCTGTTCTCTGAGATCCGGTGTGTGTATCATATCCCTGTATGCGCAGATTGGTGTGATAAGTTTCTTGGATAGCGATGATATCTGGTTGTTCCAGTTTGGTCAGCTCTTGGAGGTTTGTTCTTTTGGTTCGGGTAGAGCGACAGTTCTGTTGCCACAGCTTCATTGGTAGTTGTGGTAATCTCTTCTTGGTATTACTCGCCATCTTGTTCGGTATCGTTGTTTTCGCCCCGGGCCATGGATTCCGGTCTGGCTGCATTGTGTAGGTCCTTACGTGCTTTCTTGCGAGCCGTGTCGGTGTTCTTGAGTAGCTTTTCTACTGTGGCCTTCGTTACGTGGTTCTGCTTGGCATAGCACGAGAAGTTGCTGAGGTCTTGGAGGGTAGCATCGATAGAGGCCAGCTGAGCGGTGATGTGTTGCTGGAGCTCTTGTGTTATCTCCTTTGCAAAAGTGATCATGACCTCGTGTATCTACTTCTGCACCTCCATTGTTACAATTTCCTTGATTCTTTCTTCCTGAAGGGGCGGTGGGATGTTTGGCATTTCTTGAGGTTTCGAGGCTTGATTGGCGCTGTTTTGTTCTTTTCATCTTTGTAACAGCTTGTCAATGAGGGCTTGCTGATTTTGGAGTTGTGCTCGCAGATTTCGTTCGGTTTCCGTGGGTTCTTGTGCTCGTGTTTCCTCCTGCAGCGTCTGCATACGTGACTCGCTTTTGTGAGTTGCATGTACGGGATCCAGACCGTGGTCTTGACCGGGCTCAATCGTTTGCTTGACCACCTGTTGATTTGGAGTCACTTTTGGATCTGCGTGGACTGTGTAGTGAGGTACTGCTTGATACGGATAGTGCCGGGAAGTCTGAGTCTGAATTTGAGTTCTATCTGCGTTGCTGCTCTTGGATCTTGTTTTCCCATTGCCGTCTGACCTTGTACGGGGGTGGATTTGGTTTCAGTTTATGTCGGCACTCCTTTCCTGCTGTCTCATGGAGTCGTGGTCTTCCGGTTGATTTTCCATCCCGCATGTGTAGCAGAAGTTGATAAGGGGTTTCGGGCCGATATCTTGCCGGTGCCCTAGTTATCCGCAGGTTCTGCAGTATTGCACGGATTTCCTGTATAGTTTACAGCGGTAGTCACAGCATTTATATATGTTATATGGGACGTGCGGTACGTCGAAGTAGATGAGTGCTGTTGACAATCTTCCCAGCATGCGTGCTGCAAGAACCGTGTATCTTGCGGATACTCGTAGCCCTTGTAGTAGCTCTTCTTCGCTCGTGCCTGGCGGGATGTTGTAGATTACGCCTTTGCTGATACCCTCTGGTGTCCTGACATATGCTTTAACTTCGTAAATGGACCCTCCAAGCTGGATGCTCGTGATCTTGAGGAGCATGTCGTACGCTATGTCTTTGTTTGATGTACTTGCTATTATTATATTCTCGACATGTTGCACTTGAATCCTGATGTTGTCATAAAAGTCTTTTTGGGACAACTTGCTGGCTCGGCCGATGGCATGTGTCACTACCACCAATGTCCATTTGGAGAGTTGTAATCCCGCCTTAGGTCTGTAGATGATCTTCGTGTCGTCCACTGGCAAAGGCGGAAGTCTCAGTTTTCTATAATGTGGCATGTTTCTCGCAATAGGTATTGTTGCTCTGGCTTGCTGCGTTCGTGGTTGGTCTGCTTCCTCGGCTGTGGGTTTTATATGCACTTGAGTCTTCTTGTCTCTCCTCTGCCATGTGTGCCACTTTTCCTGGATGTTTATCGCCTTTCCGCTGCTCTCCTCATACGTCCACTCCGCTTCCAGTTGTTGCTGCTCTTGTATCGTTTTCACCTGCATTTCAATGCTGTTGTTTTCCTGGTTCAGTTCTCGTGCAGTTCTTGCTGCGTCGGATGCGTACGTCATTGGTACTCAGCGGCAGTGCCAAGTCGCTCTCGAAGAGAGCGAGTGGCGGCTCACGAGCGCTCACGAGCCACGGGACACGCTCCGTGGGTTACGGGTCACGAGCGTTCGGCTGGCCGCTTAGCCTTGTAGGGTTAGCTCCATTAGCGTGGCGTGAAACCTTCAAACGGCAAAAAACGACGGTAATTCCACGTACCGCTCATAAACTTGATATCCTCCGGTACTACTTCCGTGCCGATTCCGTCGATGCTACAGTTTTCGATGAATAAAAGCAGGTGTCCAGAAAATAGAAGGAAATAGAAGGAAATAGAACAACTCTTGGATTTCAAAGTCGTTTCAGCGCTCCCAACACGGTGTTTCAGTTGGCAGGAAGGAGCTGCCCTGTTAGGAAAAGCAGGAACCAATGTTCCGTTAAGAAGAGAAAACAGTTCGTTGACTTCGTAGAGATTCTCGTTTACAGGAAATTGTCCCGTGTCCTGTGGTGCATGAGGCCTGGGCCAGACGGCCAGATGCTTCAATGAGCGCTTGCGGGAGCGTGCTAATTATGCCTGAAATGTTTACAATGAAGGCGCCAAATAAAACAACGGACGAAGGAAGGCGATGTGGTGCATTCGTTGTAATCATGTATAACCAACTGGCCTACCAGCACGCGCTCAGAGCCTGAAATCGACAGCGACACTTTCTTGCTTTGCATGCCAGCACGTTCGGATAGAGCCCACTATTCGAGCGAACCACAATGATTTGTAAATGTAAGGTTGAGCAAATGAGTGTGATCAGCGAGGCATTTGAGATTACTAGAGAACGATGCGCCTGCGTGGGCAAACTGTCCGTTGCCTTATCCAGTAGAGAACTCACACAGTTGTAAGGTTTAAGCGTGCACAGCGGGAGTCGGTGTGTGTCTAAGCTATTACTCTGTCGCTTTTTTGGTTTTTGTTGCCTCTTTAGCTGTTTCTTTTTCGTTGCAAATTGGTATCAGGTAAATCTATGGCGCATGTATAGATAGATATTCGCACTACTCTTGTTTTCGACCTCGCGTTTTTTCGGCCTGTTTTCTGTCAACAAGGATACACTCACAATTCGTAGTTAAACGCACCCTCCATTTCCCTCTTGGATTGCCAAATACATTGAAAACCTGAAACACACCATCATCCTTCGTTGATCCCTGAAGAAGGTGTAGTGTTGCATGATAAACGTCTTGTCCTAATATTTTCACCATTTAGCTCGAGATGTTATTAAATGTATACAGTTCTATTCTACATCACGCATAAATACTGTCTCATGGTTCAAAGCTCGGCGTTACCGGTGATACTGTTCGGCGCTTGTCTTGTGTGTATGTTGATCTGTCATTACTTTCAAATTTCTGCCTGTAAGTCATATTTGATAATAGTAGAGATCAATGCTCTTTACAAAATCTCGTGTTAACGTCGCCATGTGCTGCAGTCGCCGTGTTCACAACTACATATTGCATCTATTCGTTCATCTATAACACGTTTGAACCTATTTGCAACGCGTGAGTGTTACTGCTGAAGGAAACAAATGGCACTACGATACGGATTGTGTATTTGATGACGTTTTACGCCATCAGTGTAAATAAGAATAAGAATTGTCACAACAATTATCTTAATATATAGGGTAAATATATAAATATATAAAATGTGATATATAAGTGCCACGAGGTGCTGCTAGAAGATCGGACTGGCCACCCAAACTCCGTGAAGATCGCAGAAGGGAACGGGTGCATGAGCACGGCGGAAGAGGCGCGAGCTCGCAGTGTATGAACCAGGCGGGCTGCAGTTCCGAGCTCTTCGGGTCACCGAGGCGAGAGTTCCTGCCAGGCGAGACGTCCGTGGCAAGGTGCGGAGGATCGCCGAGCCGGGCTTGGACGAGGACGTCCGAGAAACCGGGGCTCCTGCTGCCAGTGCTCGAGACGCTGGCTGACCCGAGGGCCGCCGGTCTCTGAACTGTCGCACCTGCGCTGTGCCGAGCAGCGTTCCACTCTGGCACAGATGTTGCTGTGCTAGACGCGGGCCTCACGTGCGACTGCCGCACGTGGATTGCGTGCGGCGTACGAGCCGGACACCGAGGCCGTGCGGAACAAGGCGTCCCCTGGCTGCTGCCGCTGCGGCTCCTGAGCATGCTGAGCCCGAGAACCGTGCTGAACGGGGCCTGAGCTTATCGTGGTTGGAGCCAGCTCAAGCACGGGTGAACCCACAGTGCCGTGACGACCGAAGTGTGGGCCTCACAACACGGCACTGTTTCAGCCGGTTTATTCCCGAGTGCGGTATGTGTGTGGACACACTGACTGCCGTTGCGCAGGTCAACAACTCTCTGTGCATATATATATATATATATATATATATATATATATATATATATATATATATATATATATATACATATTGTTTTTTTAAAGGTTGCATTGATTTTTATAAATGGACCTAAATAGCCGTCTTTATTCCGCATCGCTGCGCACCACCAAAAGTGCCGTATAGCCCTAAACACGGCAATATATACATATATACGCTAGCCCTGCCATTGCGCAGCGTTGTGCGTCTTGCCCTGTAGATATATCCTTGTATATAGCTTCTCCCCGTAATATCTTTGGATGCACCCTCGTGATCTCGGGCCTTTCAATGCGTCAAGTGGCGGGAACGTCGATGAATGGCTGGTTATGTATGAGTGCGTCAGCAACCATAACGAGTGGGACCCAACAATAATGCTTGTGAATGACATTTTCTACTTGCAGAACATTGCGCGACTCTGGTGAGAGACGCCTGAGGGAGGTTTGAAAAGTTAGGACGTCTGTAAGCAGAAATTACGGGATCTGTTTTAGAATTCTCTCGGAAGACAACTAGCGGCCGAGAAAGGATTCGCGATTCACACCCAGACGTCTACAAAGACGTAAATCTCCTATATTCAGGACGTGTTGGCTCTGTGCCGCACCGTCGACAAGGACATGCCTCAAGCGGACAAAGTCGAACGTGTACTGAAAGGCATGGCCGATGATGACTTCCATCTGCTACTGTGTAAGAATTGCCCTACAATAAAGTCGGTCATCACATAATGTCTTCGTTTAGAGCAGGCAGAAAGTCAGCGTATCAGTCACCGCATTTCCAATACGGCTGCCACGTCGTCATGTGAAGCTCTAATCTCGCTGCATCAAACACGCGCTCTAGAAAACATCACCACGATCATCCGTTGAGAACTCGAGGCCATCAAAGAGAAATGTAGTTGGTATATAAATATATATATGTATATATATATATATATATGCATTTTGCATTACTATGGTGCCATTAAATTAGCTTCTAGCTGCTCATATGTACCATTGCGGTACAGCCTACCTCCGGTAACCAAGTGTTCGCGTGACATGTATAGTAGCCGCCACCTTCAGTAGCGTTACTGCTGCACTATTTCAGCTGTACGCGTGGGAAAGAGAGAGGGACTATTATATTTCAGCACCATTATTTTCCTCTATCGAAACTTATGTGTTTCGCTCGTTGACTTCAGAAAAAAGCAGTGACACGCGCAAAAACATTTTGAGACAAGTGCGACCGTAACTGTGACAAAGTATTTTGTCTAGCCATTGAACGTTCCCGCGATTCATGTTTTCCGAGGTGTTAAGTATTTCTGCGGTGATATCTACGCGTTTTCATTTTTTCCTGTCCAACTGCTTTGGTATTTAACTCTTTCCCTACCATGGGGAAAATAGGTGTATTTTGTAGGTTTGTAGGATGTAAGTTGTAGTTCGTATGGCTGCACCTTTCCAGGTTTGCGCGTGCGCATGATGAAAATATATTTGAAGCCCATTGATATATCGCAAGTGCCACGTATGGAAATATATCTATGGATATGGACATATCTATGGATATGGATATGAAATTATGTCAGCGTTCATGCCCAAATAAAGAGTGACACGTGTACTTGTTTGCCTTTATCGACAAACCACATTTCAGCGTCTAACGAATGTTATCGCTCAGCGCAGGACGCGCCTGCATGCATCGAAACTTTCTCGGATGTTATCGATTGTTCTATGCGCTGTCTGTGGTCCCCGAAACTTGTGTAATCTTATTGCATGTATGCGTGACGCGAATTGTGCAGTTATTCCTGGAAGACAGGCGGCATCAGTGATTACACTGGAACCTTCGATGACTTATTTATAAAGAGACAATGCGCTTGACCCGCTGAACAAATTTCGATGATCGCCGACTGTGTTCGCCGCTACCCTTGTGCTTTGACTGTAGCCAGTTATTGTGGGCAGGGATTCCCCCAATATAGCGCACGTTTCGTTTTTCATAGTTTCGCTACTGTTATTTACGGTCACCACCAGGTGACACTAGCAAGAGCGGACCAGGTAGGGTGCCTCGATGTGGCGCGCCGCCGTACAGCGTGGATACACTGCCTTCGTTGATCGCCATATTGGGGCAAGCGCCGATACGACGGGTAATGAAGCATCGGGGGATATTCTTGTTTAGCATGCGCTTGCGCTAGCAAATTCAGATGTACAAACGCCTTGCACATTTACGCGCAATCCAAAGTGCTTCTTGCACACAGACATAAAATAGCATATGCTTGCATGCATAGATCTCAGAGGAAATGACTACTGTGCAGCTATGTCCGCGTTGCCCAACTGGTATGCTCAAACCATTGAATTACTCGAAATGCCAGTGCACTTGCCGGAGAATTCGATGCAACGCGTGGGGTATAAGCACCGAAAGGCTCCTAAGAGAAACACTTTATTAGGCTGACTTGTGCGTACTAAGAACTCCACAACTTTGCAGCGGCAGTAGCATGAACCGTCGATGAACCGGCGCTATCGGCCGAGCTAAATATAAAGCCGGTAAGGAAATTTCGAGATAACATGCGAAAGACAACGACAAAATTCTGGTACCCGACATAGTCGCGCGTTGCTTGAATCAATCGGGATAAATCTGGTCGCATCTCGCGTTACAGAAAAACTGATAATACGGCCGTTCCGGCCGCATTAAGAATGATCAATCAAACAAAAGCAGGCTTCGCGGCATTATTAGATGGCACACAGCGGTCCACAACACCCTGCCATGCTGGTTTTTGAGATTGAACACAGTTCAACCGCCCGGCACCTGGCGCACAACACAGCAGCTTCGCAAACTCCCCAACAATGCTGCTTTACCAACGCTGGAAGGAACGGGCTCAGCAAGCGACTCGTTCCAATATGGCAACCGCGGAGCAAAATGGCGGCACGGCGCAGGCCAAAACGTGTGTCCACCCTGTATGGCGGCGTACTACATCGAGCCACCCTACGAACCAGGCACACAGAAACAAAGTTGCATAGAAACGTAAACGCATTGTGAGTATGGTAGCGTTAGTTGAAATTGACTGAACAAATTTAAAGATTGAAGGCGAGAAAGTTCACATACTCAAAATACATTCAAAAGTTAGAAGAAATTGTGCAGAGAAGGCTAAGATGTATCTGGAAAAATTTTTGGGAAATCCGTATCAGCTCGAATGAAGAATATTGGTTAAGCGATGTAGTTCATTTTTATGCCCCTAATTGCATATGCGCCAACATGTGGTAAAAAACAATATGCTTGAGCGTACGCTATGTACACCTTTGCGTAGAACACATGCCAGAAAAACAGTCGTAGACACATTCTTTGAAAGTGCGACATTATTGCACCTCGCTTCAGTGTTCCTCATGTATAAAATCAAGAGTTTGACGAAA
Organism: Dermacentor andersoni; assembly: GCF_023375885.2. Classification (NCBI taxonomy): domain Eukaryota; kingdom Metazoa; phylum Arthropoda; class Arachnida; order Ixodida; family Ixodidae; genus Dermacentor; species Dermacentor andersoni. The sequence goes on from NC_092821.1 coordinate 54,208,086, forward strand.
TCTCAAATGGTCGGGAAGTAACGGCATGATAGGAAGAAAAAGAGAATGCCGACCAAAATGGGGTTGTATAAAAGTTCTTAAACGTTTCGGCTTCCGCACGGAAGCCTTCGTCACTGACTAGTTTAGGAATTTTTAAACAACCCAATTTTGCTCGCCGCTTTGTTTTTCTTCCTGCCACTTTATGCCACGTGGGTGCTAGATGTACGTTAGTACCATCTCCACCTTCAGGAGCAGTAATATTCGAGAATAGGCATCGTCGTTTGTATTATTAAGAGGAGTAAATATACATGCACATGGACAATAAAAGTTGCTGGAGAACATATTTGCGTTTTCTTTGTCTTATGCCACGTCACGTACGTAGGCTGAAATAAAACAGTAAATTATCCCGTACAAAGTTCGGAATGAGGGTTGAATAATTTGGTATCCATGTTCAAAGAACATGCTCTTGGACAAGTTGGTTCATGCTTGTCGGTTTAACAAGTGCTGTTCCTGTGCCTGCTTTCTTTCAACCTATCTTAAGGGTGCACTTTTGAACCTGCCTGCTTCTACTGTGTATACTCGGCGACATTTTTTTACGTTTTGCGAATCGTGTTCTTGCACTCTTGAAAATAAATGAACATTTCCTTGTTCAGTGCTAGCCTAAACGTAGGTGAAATATAATTTCAACGTCCTGTACAATTATTAGGCTTCAAACTTTAGTAAAGAAGGCAAACCATGCTAATTGATATGTTTGCGTCCACGCATGTACAAAATGTTTCATATTTAGTAAAAAAAGGAAATATAATTTCCTTCGTGCTTCAAAAATTCCGACTTACTCTCCTATGTACATTCCAATGTCCATATCATTCAGTGGCTGGACCGTTGAGTTCGCGGACAGCGAGTCCACCATGATCTTTGCAAACAGTGCGGTAGGGGCGACCAAGATAATAATAAACTGCATGCAATCCGTCCACACCACTCCACGAAGGCCTCCCTAAAGAAATCATATAGCACGTAAGCAGGCAGAAGATGAAATGTGAAGTATATTATAAATTTTATCTTATAATCAGGACCACCGTTTTTGTTGTATATTGCCACGTTTTATCACATTTTAGAGAGACAGGGTACAAAACTATTCGTAAACGAAAGCGTAAGACAAGCGCAAAAACAAGGAAAGATTGATAAGTACGTAACCTCATTTAAATTTTTCTGGTACAGATACCTTCACAAGTGCTGGTAAAACGACGATAACAAAAAAATTCAAAAAGCACATAGCGCACATGCTAAACCAGCTGAAAAGGAATCCAGGAAATCACAAAAGACGACTTTGTTTTTATTGAGCTAATACGTTTCCGGATGAAGGTAACCTCTACGATTACCACTCCTTTCTCATTAAAGAAGAAACAAAACTAAAAATGGAAGACAACTTGCGCCTTGACAATATACTCGCTTCTCGTGACCTAAAACCATTCTATTACAAACGCTTCATCGATGACATTTTCCTAATTTGGCATCATGGTGAATCTACATTACTTTCAGTGACTTTAACAACGCCACACCGTCAATTTCCTTCTCCCATTCCTATTCATCACTCAGCATAAACTTCCTTGACGTCTCGCTATCTCTGTGCAATGCTAACTTAACGACAAATCTTTACAGAAAGACCACTGACCGACAGCGATTTGCATTTCAAAAGCAGCTATGCATTTAAAAAACAGTCATGCCAAATATTGCAAAACGAGCATTCCCTACAGCCAAGCTATCCGGTTGAAAAGAACTTGCTTGGACGACAGTGGATTCACTCGCAACAGTGAGCAGCTTCGTAACGCACTAACCGTCCAGAAATACCCTTCACAAATAATTGACGATGCCTTAAACAGGCCGACTGTGTCGACCGGAAAGAACTGATTTGCACGGACAAGCGATCGGCACCGATTTCAGGAACTAATCTTATCCTAACACAATCTGCGTCTATTCCTAACGTGCCGCACATTCTCAGGAAGCACTATAACTTACTGACACAGAGCAACCCTCTTAAAAAGATTTTCACGGAATCACGAAGAGTGGTCGAGCGTCGCTCGAGGAATCTGCGTGAACTAGTAACCTCTTCCAAGACTAAAGCGATTGCTCCTGCTTGTTGTCGTCCCTGCAATCAGCGCCATTGTAAAGTTTGTACACATATGATCACACCAAACACTGCTAGAAGCATAGCATCCAATTTTTCTGTTAAAGTCAACGGCCACTTCACTTGCGACAGTACTAACATCATCTATCTTCTTGAACGTTCAGTGTGTCATATGGAGTATATCGTCAGACCGAAACATATTTTCGTATCAGATTTAACAACCACAAAGAACATGTTAACAGCTTGCCGCACCGTCCATTAATTAAACATGTTCGACTGCCAGGTCATACGTTTGAGAACATCCAAGTAACAGTAATACGATCACGTTTAAAATCGCACCCTTATCGAGAACTACGAGAATCCTTTCTCATTCATAAATTTAACACTGTGTCATCTGGTATCAAAGAGAGCGTAGGAAAAATGTCGTGCCTTTCTGCCATATCTTGATATGTATGTTCTTGTACAGAATTGCCAAAGAATAAAAAAATAAATTATGGGGTTTTACGTGCCAAAACCACTTTCTGATTATGAGGCACGCCGTAGTGGAGGACTCCGGAAATTTCGACCACCTGGGGTTCTTTAACGTGCACCTAAATCTAAGCACACGGGTGTTTTCGCATTTCGCCCCCATCGAAATGCGGCCGTCGTGGGCGGGATTCGATCCCGCGACCTTGTGCTCAGCAGCCTAACACCATATCCACTGAGCAACCACGGCGGGTTGCCAAAGAATGCGAAATCACTTTGTTCCTAGTTTTGCCATGTCGCAATTTATATCATTCTGTAACTTCATATGCAATCATTGTGTTAGCATAATGATATTTCATAGACAACATGTATCGTGCTCTAGGTATACTTACTGCTGCACTTTTCCTTTTATTATTTGCAAGCGCATACGTGCATGTACTGTGATTATGCCCACGTGCGCATGCCTATAAAATCGGGTGCGCACTTGTATCCGTGTTTATTCTGACGAAGGCCGTGCCACGGCCGGAACCTTAAAACATTAAAAATGCAATTTTCGTAAGTTTGCTCCCTCGTTTCTTTGACTACCTATGTACCGGACCTACAGAACCTTTAGTACTTGAATGATATATATATATATATATATATATATATCTAGAACACCAGGCGGTCGAAATTTCTGAAGCCCTCCACTACGGCGTGCCTAATAATCAGAAAGTGATTTTGTTTTGGCACGTAAAACGCCATAATTTAATTTTTTTTGCGTGCTTTTATTTCATATTTCGCGGGATTTCTTTAAATGCCGTAAAAAATTCCGATAGGAACATTGGAGTGAAGTCGGTAAGCCGATGAGAAAGAGACCAATCCAATGGTGATGAAAAAATTACAACTCCGGCAAGAGCCATGTATTTTGATTCGAGCGAAGAGGAGGACGTCGTCACTGTGCTGATGTGCTGTGACATGCGTGGTGTCAGCTGGGACAGCGCGGAAGCCACAGAAGGAAAAGCTACGCTAGTGGGTGAGCCCGAGACGCAAGCCGCCCCCTGCGGGAACTCCGCGCGCATGACGAGGAGTAAGTAACATTGAGAGTAAGCTGTAATTTAAAGTTCATGTTGCGTGGAAATCGGTGCATATAATTTTCGCTACATTGCACATCCTACATTCGACATACAATATTTTCAAAAGGCTGAGAAAAATTATTTTTAAAAGTGCCATAAGGTTTTGCACCAAATTTCACATAATAAAAGATCACAATACGGTTTCATGAAGGGCAGGTCGACTGAGGCTGCTTTACTAGCCCAAAAATAAGGAATAATAAAATCTTTCGAAGATAAGGAACTGTGCATTAGACTCGTTGTAGATTTTTCTAGGGCTTTGGATCATCTCTGTCATCATCATCATCATCATCAGCCTGGTTACGCCCACTGCAGGGCAAAGGCCTCTCCCATACTTCTCCAACAACCCCGGTCATGTACTAATTGCGGCCATGCCGTCCCTGCAAACTTCTTAATCTCATCCGCCCACCTAACTTTCTGCCGCCCCCTGCTACGCTTCCCTTCCCTTGGGATCCAGTCCGTAACCCTTAATGACCATCGGTTATCTTCCCTCCTCATTACATGTCCTGCCCATGCCCATTTCTTTTTCTTGATTTCAACTAAGATGTCATTAACTCGCGTTTGTTCCCTCACCCAATCTGCTCTTTTCTTATCCCTTAACGTTACACCTATCATTCTTCTTTCCATAGCTCGTTGCGTCGTCCTCAATTTGAGTAGAACCCTCTGTCATCATGAGTAGAACCTCATCTCTGTCATCACACTTTAATTGAAAAACTAGAAATGTATTGTATTCATGGCATCCCACTTTCACTCTTGAAATCATACCTTATGTACCGATCGCAATGTGTAAAAATTAACAATTACTTCTCTTTTCTTCAGCCGATAATCACTGGGGTACCACAAGGTAGCATTTCAAGGCCGCTGCTTTTTAACTTATAGATGAACGGTATTGTAAATATTAGTGATAAACTTAAATATATAATCTATGCTGATGACACTAGCATTATCTTCACTGGTAATGATATGGGTGCATTGGCTACACTTATCAACACTACGTTAGAGAGCCTAAATGCATGGAGTGAGCAAATTTCATTAGTCATTAACGCATCAAAAACAAAAGCTGTCATTTTTCACTCGCGGATGCAGATTACTTCTCCAGGCAATGCCTTACGCTTAGGTAGTGCGACGATTGAAATTGTAGATACGTATAAAACTTTTGGAGTGTTTTTTAATTGTATAATGTCATGGGAAGCAGATAATAATAAGTTAATAACTAATATTTCCAAATGTGTAGGTATACTTGCACGACTGCGTTCCTTGCATCCAGTTTCCATTAAGATAACACTTTATAACAGCTTGTTTTTATCGCATGTAAGTTATTGTTTTTTGGTATGGGGAAGTACAACAGCAACGAACGTTAATAGAATATACAAACTACACAAAAAAGCGATTAGGCAAATTGCTAATTTTGACTATTATGCACACGCGGGTGACATGTTTAAGCGGTTTAACATTATCCCCATTCATTAGCTTTACGAGTATTACCTAGCAATAAGATATAAAAGATCCCTGCTCTATAGCAATCGCGCTTTTTTGGATATTTTTCAACTAGAACCATATATTATCCCATACCCTACTAGTCACCAACAACACTGGATCATTCCATTGTGCAGAACCCACTTTGGCCGACAAATGATTCGTTTCACTGTTCCTGTTTTATTAAACAAATTAATTCAAAAAGGATAATAATTGAAGAATGTGGCGCACGTGTTATTCGGGAAGCACTTTTATCAAGAAGTCTACGCAATAATATTTATCACTAACTAAACTTTCAGTGCGTATTGTAATTTGTGTTCATGTATTCTACTGTGTAGTTTAACCGTAAAGGAATCTGTGTATCTGTATTTTCATTTCGTGATGAATCTATGTGTATTACAACTTGTAAAGTATTAACCACTTCTTGCTGTGAATGAATTTTGTTCGTCTGTCCTCAATGCTTTCCATGTATCAGGGAGGCTCGGGTTCCCCTCAAGTGACTAATGCCACTTATATCCCGAGCCTGGCCTGATCCTTGAGATGAAAATAAACTGATTTGAGTTGATTTGACACGTTGATGGAACTACTGCGCCCCAGGATCTCTAGTCAAGAGGCTAATTACATGCCTGTAGTCTGCCATACGCATGACGTGGACTTTGGTGCGACGCAGGAGGACACAGGATGAAAACACGTGCTCATAGAACCTTCGGCGGGCCGCTGATTGGTGTAGCAGTTTTGCGACCACGGTCGTGTGACTGAATATTCGCGCAGCGAGAGACTGGCTCAAAATAGTAGCTTCTCGAGAATAGCGACCATATGTGACTGGTCGCTTTGCGACCAACTTGGTCGCGTGACAACTGTCAGTCACCGGTTTGAATGAACCTTAAGTGCGGCTGCCCCAGCCGCGATCGAACCTAACGCTCAGCAGTGCGTGGCCATGCCCAGTAGGCTACTGCGGTGGTTTGGTGGGGGCAGGTTACTGAGCATGGATGCATCACTAGGTAGACTTGCTAGACTATACCGAATTTGAAGAGAAAAAGGCAAGGAGGTCAACCATAGTAGAATGCTGGACTACGCTCGAAAACAAAAGAAAATACCGCGCTTGCAATAGCAGCCCAAGCAAAAGATTGCTATAATTGCGATGCTATAAAAAAAGTAAATAAAGGAGATGGCAGGTTGCCGCGATTGTCAACGCTAGAGAAAGAGCGTATTGATGTACATGTATGTGCACAATATGAGCAGCGATAGACATTCATATGCTCTGAGAAGGCAATAGGTTAGCAAGCTGAGGTACTGTTAATTTATTATGTAAGTCTGCTTTAGCATTGGAGGGGTCTGAAGCAGTGATCGTAATGAAGAGTGAGGCTAAGTAGTTTGTGTAAGTGCGAATTGTTGGGGTCGAAATGTTTAACAAATTGGGTTAGTGGTATAGAACGATACCCCAAAGTATTATTTGAATGCAGACGCTGAAAAGCTATTGACATCTTTCATTGAAACAGCACGCTGTTGGCTAACTTTAAGAATCCTAAATCATTATATCTGTTGTACACTACAACCCATCCATACAGGGCCACCGAAACAGACCAAGAAGGACAATATGATTTTCATACCAGTGCTGTGTAGATTGTTCCGGAAAGTCCAATGGCAATGTTGCACCATATCAAGGGAGCGTTGAACACTGCAAAAGGTCGTTTTGGCGAAAATTGAAACAAACAAAAGATAAATGGCGGTGTGCGGCACTCTCAAAGAACGCAAACTAGCAAGCAAACAGTGCATGGCTGTGTGTTCAGCACACGCACTCCTAGCTAGAGCCCCAACAGTTTTGAGAGACACTGTTTTTACCGACACCAGTAATTGTTGACGCAGAAAGAAACTGGATTGTTGAAAGTACAGAATCTTTCTTCGCACACGCACATTATTGCCAGGGAGCTATTTTCTTATTTTCCACTCTCCTGAACAGAAGTCTAACACCGCCTTTTGCGTAGACGAATTCCACTGGGCGAATGTATTGCGTTTGTCAGAGCAGCAGTCTTTTTACGGCGAGCAACGTGCTACCGGTGAGTTTTAGTAGAGTAATTTTAATTATGATATTTAAGGTCGCGAAACTGCCTATTGCGTTGCGCAGAACGTTGTTTTGGAGAGCAACGGATTAGTTTGGACCATCTCGCATTTATTTTCAACGTGAACCTAAACGAAGTGCGCGAGCGTTGCTGCAAATGGACCTAGATTGGCGTAGCTAGGAATTGAACCCACGACCAGGTGCTCAGCCGCCGACAGTCAGAGCCGCTGAGATGGCACATTAATTTCCCTTATGTTGCCGCTTCAAGCCATGTAGGACTTGCGTAGTACATAGGAGGCAGTTGTCGTGTGGATCTAGTTACAGAGCAAATTCAGAGAGCTGCACTATAGTGCAGGCGCCACCGATGTCCACACGGATGGCAGCGGCGTCGGACAGGACACAGCGCTTGCGCAACGGAAATCACGCTTACAGTAATATGCCGTGGCCTACGTGAGCCGCCCTCTCACTAAAGCAGAGTCGAGTTACTTGCTTACAGAGTCCATAATCAAGGAAGGGGCTGACAGATGGGATAGCACACTGTAGTATAAAGATTGTAAACAGGGATAAGGTGCCTCAGAAAGGCTGGCCAACATTTCGACAGGCGGACCTATCTTCGTCCAAGGTGGCCTCGTCATCCTCGGCATGTTAGTTTTAAAGGGTTAGTGCAGTGACGTCAGGTGCGGGTGTTGTAGGTGGTGGTTGGTTATAAAGGGAGACACTTCAGAGGTAATGAGCGCTGTCGCCTTACGTCTGTGAGCTTCGTTCCCAAGACGAGGGGACAAGAGCGGGAGAGTGGGAAGGCGGGGAGAAAAGAAAAGAAATTTTATGAGAAAAAAGAAACCGGGCGACGCCAAGAGGAAAAGAAAGACAGAGAGAAAGAACCAGAGAAAAAAAAAAGGAAAAGAAGGGGGCATGGGAGGGCATTGGGCAAGCGAAAGGTTAGGGAGCATTCAGCGGTGTCGTTGGCGGCATGTTGTGGCATTAGAAGAGCCGGTAAGGCAGTCAGTGCGCGAGTAACACAAAAGACGAAATAACATGAGTTTAAAGAATGACTTGAGTAGCATAGCAGCAATGCGTCGAGTAATTTTGAAGTAGTCAAGATGGCGAGAAGAAGTCTCCGATGCAATGTATGGGGTGATTGAAAGGCAGCGGCATGGTCTTTCAACGGACATTAGCCCCAGTCACTCCACGTAGGTGTCGTTACGGCGGTATCGAGAAATGGCGATACCCTGCGTCCCCATATTATGAGTATGTCGTACATTCCTTAACCATTACCTTGGTGACTTGCCAAAAGCACTTCCATAATTTGTACAAGATACGCCCCACCTGCTGAGAATTATAGAGGACACTTTAATACTAACGGCACACTACCCCACAACACAATTCTCTCAACACTAGACGTCACGGCCCTGTACACCGACATTCCAATCCCTGATGGTTTATCTTGGATAAAACAAACGCTGTCTAAACACAATGCACAACACTCTACTAAAGTCTACCTGTCTCTCCTTGAATTAGTTCAAACACATAACTACTTCGAACTTGAGGGGAGTTACTACATACAGATACATGGTACAATCATGGGTACGCCTTTTGCACCAAAATACGCGAACATATTTATGGGGATTCCGGGAACAGATTTCCTATCGCGCGGCACTGACAAGCCCCAACATACCTACGATACATAGACGACATACTCATATTACGGGGACATGGTCAACTCAGTTTAGATAAATATGTAGCATTTCTAAACTCTTTTCACCAACAATGAAATTCACATTAGAATCCTCAACTGAGCGAATAAACTTTCTGGACACAACAATATATATTGCCGATGGGGGGCTAAAACAACGCTGTATAAGAAACATTTCGCCAAACAACAGTACCTAGAAGATACCAGCCACCAGCCCAGACATTGCAAACAAGGCATCTTTAAACGCCAAGCCACACGACTACGTCGCATTTGCGTTGAAAACAAAGACTACATAGATAGACTCGATCACCTTAAAGAAAGCCTATCAAACAGGAACCACCGAAAGAGCGACCTTCAAATAGCCTACAACGCTGCAACCAAACTTAATTGAGCCGAGGTCGTCAAGCCCCGCCCGGGGATCACAAGAACCCCAATGCCTCTTCTTACTACTAAATTTTCAAACGCACTCCCAAACGTGAATACCATCCTTAGCAAATACTACCCGATTCTCACCAGCAACCAGAAACTTAAGATTTTTCTCGACACGCCCAGAGTAGCCTACAGACGCAACACTAAATTTAAAGATATTCTTGTGCATGCCGAACTAAGGACAAAGAGGAAGTTGGGAGCCGGTCCCTATGGCCGCCCCAGCTGCTCTACATGCAAACATATTCAATCTACTACTACAGTAAAAAGTACAGCGTCGAATTACGCACACAACGTAACTTCGGCTTTCACTTGCACATCAAGCAACGTAGTCAACTGTTTGGAATGTGCCGCTTATAGCCAACAATACATAGGTGAGACTGGACAACAAATTCTTACAAGACTCAACGGTCACCACGCGGACACAAAACACAATTTACCTAAAGCAGTAGCCAGCCACTTTAATGAACATGGTCATATATTTGACACAGCAAGGCTCTATATACTACAAACAAATTTCCGTTCACCTCGCGAAAGGAAATATGCGGAATCATACCTCATACACAAGTTTTGTTGCCTGCACCCGAAGGGAATTAATTTGGCACGTGGCAACTTAGAATCTTTAAAAGCGGTAACTTAAATCTGAAATTCTTATATCATCAACCAAGGCACAAAACACATTATGCCACCAGCTAACCCTAATTCTTAAACTCACCTAGTTCTCTATTTCGGAAACGCTTTCCTGCGTACTACTCAATTTATTGTACTCTTTCAGTTTTTGACGTTTATATCAGCTGTACGACCCCCTTTTTTCCTGTACACTTACACCCGCCCGCCTCTGTGCACGTCGCCCACCTATTTTTATTCCGGTTTCGTTTCCCCCTCTCCTTTCTTTTTTATTATATTTTTGAAACACCCTCACCAACACATTCCGAAGTCCCAGACGTCAATATGCCTTTTATGGCGCCTCCGCCCAGGGTATCGCCATTTCTGGATACCGCTGTAACGACACCTAAGTTGGACGACTTGGGACCCGCCGCGGTTGCTCAGTGGCTATAGTGTTGGGCTGCTGAGCATGAGGTCGCGGAATCAAATCCCGGCCACGGCGGCCGCATTTCGATGGGGGCGAAATGCGAAAACACCCGTGTACTTAGATTTAGGTGCACGTTAAAGAACCCCAGGTGGTCGAAATTTACGGAGTCCTCCACTACGGCGTGCCTCATAATCAGAAAGTAGTTTTGGCACGTAAAACCCCATATATTATTATTATTATTAAGTTGGATGACTTGGGCTAATGCCCCTTGAAAGATCATGCCACTGCCGTTCAGGCACCCCATACATTGCACCGCAGACTCCTTGTCACCATCTTAAGTACTTCAAAATTACTCGACGCATTGCTGCTATGCTACTCAAGTCACTCTTCCAACTCATGTTTTTTGTCTTTTGTGTTACTCGTGCACTGACCGCCCGACCGGCTCTTCTAATGTCAGAAAATCATGCCGCCAATGACACCCCTGAATGATCCCTAACTTCTCGCTTCCCCAAGGCCCTCCCATGCCCCCTTCTTTCCCTTTTTTTCCTCTTGTTCTTTCTCTCTGTCTTTTTTTTCCTCTTAGTGTCGCCCGGTTTTTTTTTCTCATAGACTTTCTTTTCTTTTCTCCCCGCCTTCCCACTCTCCCGCTCTTGTCCCCTCCTCTTGGGAACGAAGCTCAGAGACGTCCGGTAACAGCGCTCATTACCTCTGAAGTATCTCCCTTTATAACCAACCACCACCTACAACACCCGCACGTGACGTCACTGCACTAACCGTTAAAAACTAACATGCCGAGGATGCCGAGGCCGCCTTTTCCTAAGATCGGTCCTCCTGTCGGAACGTTGGCCAGCCTTTCTGAGGCACCTTATCCCTGTTTACAAACTTGCTTACAGGGAGGAAGGACGACGACGAAGTGTCTTTTGATACAGCGCTGTTCTTTCTAGCTCCGCCTTATTTCTGTGAAAACCTAAGTTCATCCGCTGGTCCTCGCTCCCTGCTCGGTCGTAATGGAAGTGGACGACCCCGCACGTCTGCCGGCGACGGCGGCGTCAGCGGCGGCCGCCTCCAGGAAGCGGATCGGTCAGCAGAGCGACACCGACAGCGAGGACACCCATGTCTACTCTCTCAGCAGTGAGGACACTTCCGATAACGACTTTCAGCTTGTGCAGAGCCGCAGAGCGAAGAGAAGGAACACCAGGACGTCCTCATCGTCAAGCACGCAAACAGTGAGACAGCCGCAGAGGCCGGACGCCAATACCATCATATTTGTGCCCCTGCTTCCCAACGCCAACATGAGGCTACTTAACAGGCAATCTGTGTCGATGTCACTGGAAGCCCTGGTGCCAAACGAAATATCGGACATTCGAGTGAACACCCGAAAAAATCTTCTGGCGGTTGATGTCCAGCATGCGGCTGCTTTGACCACTCTACGCAGTGTAACGGACCTCGATGGCATTCAGGTGCGCTCTTACATCCCTCTGGGATCTGACGTAGTCACCGGTGTTATCTACGACGTAGACGTTGCCATCCTTAATAACGACTTGCCGATTCTTATCAAGCCAGCCAATAATGATGAGATCATCGTTGATGTTAAGCGGCTAGGCAGTTCACGCTGCGTGAAAATAGCATTCAAGGGTAAATATATACCCTCGCATGTTAAGGTGGGGCACTTCAGACATGCAGTGCGGCCTTTCATTGCGAAACCTCTTCAATGCCGCAAATGCATGAAACTGGGACACGTGAGCAGCGTCTGCGAAAATCAGGCAGCATGCCCCCGCTGCGGAGAGCCCCACGCTGCAGATAAATGTGGCGCGACTGTAGTGAAGTGTTCCAACTGCGGAGGATCACATGAAGCTTCATCGAAGAAATGCCCGCATATTAAGAAGGAAATGGCCATCTTGAAAGAGATGGCGAGAGATCATTCATCTCATCGCGAAGCCGCCGAAAAAATCAGGAAGCGACGTTCACGTCGCCGGCGCTCCTCAAGGAAGGCTCCTCAAGGAAGGCGCATGCCACTTCCTACAACACCACCTCCTCCTCCACCGCCCAGGCCAGACAATGTGGACAGGACCGCGATGAGCAAGTCCACTGAGAAGACCACATCTGCCGAATCTTGGCCGGCTCTACCGAAACGACAACATTCACCAGCAGACACACAGCAAGCTTTCACTGGACAACCCCCGACGTCTACTGTCGGCGATTTGTGCGACCACGACAGGCAAGTGGCTGATATGCTGCAATCGCTAATTAATACAATGCGCATTATACTGAACAAGCTGCAAACACCAGCAGCTCGAAGCGCTCTGCAAATACTAGATGCACTAAATCCAGTGCTTGCTAGCATCGTTTAAGCATCATGGCTCGATCAATAGTCCCCTTCCGCACTGAACTTAAAAGTGCGTCGATCTTTCAATGGAATGCCAGGGGTCTAAGGACCCGTATATCAGACTTTCGCCAATTCATTTTTACACATCGCTTCCCCATACTGGTCATTTGCGAACCAAATACATCAACTCCACTCAGACTGTCCGGTTATGAATCTTTCGTCTCGTCCACATGCGGTGCGAGCGCGAAAGTGATCATCTACATCCGCACGGACTTAACATATGTCGCTAATGCGATAGAGCCTCATGACGACAACCAATATGTCTGCGTAAATGTCCAAAAGAAGAATGTGTCATTTACACTAATTGGAGCCTACATATCCCCAGCGGGTCACTTTGAGGGTGAACGACTAAAGAAAATATTACTAATGAACAATGGCCCCTGGGTTATCACAGGTGATTTCAACGCGCATCACCAGCTATGGGGAAGCACTAAAATTGACTCTAAAGGCAGGAGCCTTGCCTCCTTTGCTGCCGACCATGATTTGTGCTGCGTGAATGACGGCAGTCCTACATTTCTGCGAGGCACGACCTACAGTAGCTGCTTGGATTTAACTTTGGTGTCACGGCGCTTTGCCTCGAGCGTCCAATGGTTTACAGACATAGAAACACATGGAAGCGACCATATTCCAACATACCTAAAGATTAGAGGAGTTGAGCAACGCTCCTCTACTGCCTTGCGTACAGTTGATTGGTCAAAATTTCAGAAGGATATGGATGACACATGCCGGGAAGGCCTCTCACACACTATCGAAGAAGCAATCGCAGAGGCATTGAAAACATCCGTCTGTTCGCTTCCAAGGTCAACAAGGCGAACAGACTTGGACATAGAACTGGAGAGGCTGCGTGCAGCACGCCGACAAGCGGAGACAAGGTATCGGCGCACGAAGTCCGTCTTGGATCTGAGGGCTTCACGACGCATACAAAAGAAAATCCAGCGTCGCATGGATAAATTGGAAGATAAGAGATGGAAAGCATTCTGTCAGTCGCTTGATCCCCGCAAATCGCTCTCGCACATATGGAGAACGGTTAGGGGTCTTCGCTCATCTCCGCATCAAAGGAAGCCCTTCGCTGCTCTGGCCCTCTACCAACTCCGCTCGGAACTTCAAGTGGCTGAAGAGTTCTGTGCACGGGTTGCTGGGTCCGTGGCCATCATAACTGACGCAGCATTGAATGACATCCCTGAGGCACGTGTACCAGAAATGAACGTGCTATTTTCACTCGAAGAGCTCGATGCTGCGTTGGCGACCTGCCGGCGTTCTTCGTCACCAGGACCTGATGGCATCACGTATGCTGCCCTATGCCACCTTGGACATGACGCACGTGATGAGCTGCTCAACTACTACAATGAATCTTGGCAGAACGGCGCCGTTCCTAAACAATGGAAATCGAGCCGCTTGATCCCCATTCTGAAATCTGGAAAGTCTCCGCTTGAGATCTCATCATATCGTCCGATTGCGCTTTCGAGTTGCGTCGGCAAAGTGATGGAAAGAATGATTCTTGCTCGATTGGAATGGTACCTAGAACGATTCAACATCTATCCGGACGCCATGACAGGTTTTCGTCGAGGTCGCACGTCCATCGACAACGTCATTGACATCGTAACATGGGTCCAAAATCAAAAAAGCCTCAAGCGCCTATCTGCGGCACTTTTTCTGGATATAAAAGGAGCATACGACAACGTCGCCCATGAGGCCATACTAAACTCACTTGAGGCTGTTGGAGTTGGTGGCCGGATGTATCAATGGATTCGGGACTATTTGACTGAGAGGCGTTTTTTCTTACAGACCGAAGACGGCCCAACTTCAGACCATTCCATCTGCCGTGGTGTGCCCCAGGGTGGAGTGTTGAGCCCTATTTTGTTCAACCTCGTCCTGGTAGGACTAGTGGATTACCTACCGCAGACAGTACATGTCTCAATATACGCCGACGACATTTGCATCTGGGCCTCTGCGGTGACTCGCCCTCAGCTAAGAGCCAGGCTTCAGCGGGCGGCAACCATGACGGCTTCTTATCTCCGAGAGCAAGGCCTCAGTGTGTCTACTGAAAAGTGCGCATTACTTGGTTTTACGCGGAAACAAATGTCATCGTATCCTGTTACCATCAATGGTCAAGCTGTACTCTATGTTAAGACGCATCGCTTTCTGGGCGTCATCATTGACCGCAACCTCTCGTGGAGCCCTCACTGCGTCTATCTGAAGAAGAAGCTAGTCGCCATTGCTCTGGTCTTCCAATTTCTATGCGGGAAAAACTGGGGTACACCAGTCCATTCTATGTTGCAGCTGTACAGGGCTTTGTTTCTCGGGCTCCTTCGTTACAGCCTACCAGTATTGTCAAATGCATGCAAGACGAACTTTCGCGCCTTGGAGAGCATACAAGGTCAAGCCCTACGCACGTGTTTAGGGCTGCCTAGGTGCACCTCAACAGCAGCGACAATCGCCATCGCAGGAGACCATACAATCCAGACACATGTAGCTGTCGACTCTCTCAGAGCGCACATTCGCCATCTGTCAAGGATCCCCGACCATCATTTGGCCTCCCTACCAGCCGAGAGACCTCAAGCGACCTTTTCACGAGTTATTAGCGCTCATCATGAGTACATACCGGCATCATTTACACCGGCGGCGAAGCCTTCCTCTCCCCTGTGGTGCCTGCGACAGCCTCAAGTGAATTTTACTATTCCTGGAATTACAAAAAAGTCCAATCATCCATCGCCGGCTCTGAAGCAACTTACGCTCATATTACTGGACCAGACGTATCATGACCGCATACATATATATACCGATGGTTCCACCTCACCTACCAGCTCAACTGCCGCATTCGTCGTTCCAGCCAAGAATGTTACAGTTAAATTCAAATTGTCGCACACGACTACATCTACATCGGCAGAACTTGCAGCTCTCCATGCCGCTATGATGTACATCACCGAAGAGCCTACAGATAAATGGGTCGTATTTTGTGACTCTAAGGCAGCCCTTCACAGCATCAAGTCCGCATTACGTCACAGAACTTACGAGCAAATGACATCTGAAATCAGGGAACTGCACCACCATGCTCTGGAAAGTGGACACCACATTATATTTCAGTGGATTCCTGCTCACTGTGGCATCGTCGGCAACAACCTAGCTGACAAGGCTGCCCGGTGTGCCCACGAAGATACCAAGACGCGTCCAACACC
This sequence comes from Dermacentor andersoni, assembly GCF_023375885.2. NCBI lineage: Eukaryota > Metazoa > Arthropoda > Arachnida > Ixodida > Ixodidae > Dermacentor > Dermacentor andersoni. Next base: position 54,224,016 of record NC_092821.1, read on the forward strand.
TTTGGCGAGGTCGGACGCTGCCAGAGAACTTCGCCAACTTGCGCGTAAGAAGTCCCAAGATCTCTGGATTTCAAGTGGCTTCAATTGCAGATTACGTAAACTGGACCCCACGCTACGGCTACAACTGCCATCTAGCCTTCCCCGCGGCGAAGCAACCTTGTTGTGTCGCTTGTGGCTGGGAGTGGCGTTCACGAACGCATACTCCTACCGTATGGGAATGGCCGAGAGCCCGATGTGCGACTCCTGTGGGTGCGAGGAGACCATCGAGCACCTATTGTGTACCTGCCCTCGCTACGATGTCCAACGCCTCTCTCTGCGGACAACTTTACGCAGACTGGACTCGAGATCTTTCACCGAGTCAAAGATACTCGGACCGTGGCCACACCCGTCACTGACTCGAAAAGCGATTCGTGCACTAGTGCGGTACTTGAAGTGCACGGGCTTAACAGACCGTTTATAGTGTCCTTGTGTATGGTGTCGCTCCCACACGTACTCAGTGCTTCCTCTCTCCCTTTCTTCCTCTTTCTATTCCCCTTTCCCCCACCCCCTGTGTAGGGTAGCAAACCGGATGCTGTTCTGGTTGACTTCCCTGCCTTTCCTACCCTTGTTTTCTCTCTCTCTCTCTTACAGGGAAAGTGATTTGCCATCATCTTGGCTCTAGCTAAATTCAGGCCTTATTTGTACGGTCCCCCTTTCAACTGGCCATCATGCCCTTTGTTGGTAGCACACCCTCAAAGATCCTTCTGGCCGCTTCGCCCGCTGGGCCCTGTAGCTACTGGAGCACGATATTCGCATTTTGTATTCGTCCGGCGTCAAATACGCAGATGTCGAAACCCTTTCATGCTCACCGGTATCGGCCGACAGTGCTTGCATCTCCATCCTCGAGCCCACACTTTCCCCATCTGCACTACTGAATATGGCTTCGGAGCCGCACAAATATTTTTGGGTTAGTGCTCTAATCAGCATCCTTTCTCACCCCTCCACCCTTTCACCGTTCCGCGCTCTTCGCCACCAGGCCACTTCGTCACCAGGCCACTTCGTCACCAGACCACTTCGTCATTCGTGATGGTCTTTACCGTCGGAAGCACTTCCCTGATGGTCGTAAGAGGCTGCTTGTCGTAGCCCGCCGTGTTCGTGTCAATATATGCGTCGCATTGCACCCAGACTCACAGTGCGCACATGCCGGCCTCTCCAAGAGCTACGCTCGACTGCACCTGCAATTTTATTGGCTAGGCATGTATAACTATGTGCGAAAGTTCATTCACTCTCGTGCTCTGCGCAAACTCCGGAAACCAGCTTCCAGACAGCACAGTCCGCCAAAGCCCCTTCCGTGCCCTAGTCGACCCGTTGATTTTTGTAACATCAGCACATGCGGCCCCCTTCCATCAACTCCAGCTAGTAACCAGTGGATTATCCACGCTGTGGATCACTTGCACCGCTATGCCTAAACAGCCACTCTATGGTCTGCCACCGCATGTGACGATACAATTTTCATAATACGGCATTCAGTTCTCGACCATGGCGCCCCTTGTGAATTCCTGAGTCATAGAGGTTGCGTATACCTTTGCGATGTTTTAAACGCCCTACCGGATGAATGCCCAATCGTCCACCATACATGCGCATTGTACCATCCGCACACCAACGGCATGACAGAGTGCTTTAACCGCACTTTCAGATATATGCGGTCAAGGTACCTCGCGTCTGACTATTCTAAATGACACCAAGTTCTTCCTTTCGCAACATATGCTTACAATACCGCGGCACCATATACTACTGGATTTTCCACCTACTTTCTTCTATACGGATGAGAACCTTCTAATACTTTTGACACTATGATTTCTTACAAGCCTGATGCATAGGAAAGTACCACGCACTCCGAAGCGTCTCGACGCGTCGAGGAATGGCGCCGGCCTTCCCCCTCATTTTCTACCGAGGGCCAATGGCAGCAGCTATCCCGCCTACCTGACGACCGTTCTCCACGCACTTTTTCACCCAATTCTTTGGGCTGGCTTAGGCAATTCACAACCACGCCAAGCCTCTCTACTCACGTTGTCGCTATATATCGACGGCCCTGCCGTGATCTGGAGCAAACATCCTCGGTTAATTACCTCATGTAGCATCACGCGCCCTCGACAGACCTGCGCCGTCGTGGGTACGAACGCGTCAACGTTCATCGCATTAAGCCTTACTGTAAACCATTTGTTCTGCCTTCGCCCTAAGCCGCAAGGAAGGCGTATTTTTTGAGCGGGGTGATTGTGGCTGGTGCCTAAGCAGCATCGCCACCTGCGTGAGCTCGTGGTTGCTGTGCTTGGCCGGGCATCTCCGACTGCTACCCGCTCGCCGGCGTCCCGTTGCAATAAACCTCATTTCTGTTTGTTCATTAAAATTTAATTTTGGATAGCTGTAACAAGAACATCACGGTGACAGCGAAAATTTCCCTGGAGTTGAATGGCTATCGCAATGGAAAATACAAGCTTGGTTACTACTTTGCAAAATAAACATTCACAGCTGTTCTTTTTTTTTTTTCGGTCTCGGTGTTCAGACTAGCATGCGCGTAAGCATACGGCTTCGCCGGTAACACACGTCACTTTAAAGATCTTTCCCCATTACGTGGCCCTGTAAAACAGGGAATGATTCATTGCGGCGGGTAAGTGGTTATGGCTTGCGTAATCATGGCTGTTTAATGCGGAGAATGACGCCGTGTGTTTCACCAGGTAAACCGCAATATCCAAAAAGGGGGGGAACGGGGTTGCGTTCGTTCATGGCTTCGATTCCCGTTAGGAATCCTACCGGGTTCAAGTATTAATCTACCAACCGCCATGTAACAACGCATCCTTGAACCATAGAAATTACATCTCGGTGTTGAGGCTGCAAGCGCATTGAGCAAACTGCAGCTATTCGAATTAGTTACGTAGACTAGGCGACTGAAGTTACGCGGAGTGCTAGTGCTAAAGTCAGTCGCGTGGCGCCAGATACGTGTAACTGGATTTCGCTATGAGGGTCATTCTTCCCGCATTGTATCTACGCTTATAACAATAAACTGGCGCTATAATTTACAATTTTTAAATTGAAGTGAAAAGCATCACGTGCGTAAATCACGTTTGAGCAGGTTTGGCCAACGCGAAAGTTTTCCACGCGCCTGTTTGTTACCTTTACATTTTCTCAGTATTCGCGAAAGTTACACGGATGTCGACTTGACTCAAATGCGTAAAAGCAACCAGTACGTTTAACATTAGCGGAAATGGCCTTACTGACTGTGTATAATTTTCAGACCTTTTCAGTATTCGCCAGGATGTCGGATATCGGCACAGCTGCAGTGGCATTTCGGAATTCCTTGTATCCTTATTTTTCATGCGCGCATGTAGTTTTCCAGCATCACGAGATATGTTCAGTGTAACGACGCTGATACTGAACGCATATTATTTCGGTTTGTATTTTCTGTTGCACTATATCCTCCATTCATCGACCTTCTAAACTCCAATTCGTTTGCGACAATAATTGATACGTACCTGTGACCAGCATCACTGATGCTGCCAAAATAGAAATAGCGCCAATGCTTTGCTGGAAAAAGAATGGAGAAAATTAACAAACAAATACAGTGTGCAGGCAACATTTGATTTTATTTTGCACTAGAGATCTGGCTCAGCATTCGAATCAGTACTTGATGCACATGGCATTAGGCTTTGCGAACCTAGGACTTGCAAGTGTGAGCGACCTTATTCCAGCGAACGTTTTTCAAGCTGGCATCCAACTTATATTTACATGCTACTCGCCTTTTGTGCTTGCAGAGCTTGGAACTGGAGGGCCACGAGAGCTCATCATTGAAATAAAACTTGGTAAAGTGACGTGCAGACTTGTCATTCAATTAAAGGCGACATAAGTTCCTTGCTAAATGAGAACATGGTGGCGCGGATTTTTCTGCCCTACGAAACGCCTGTATAACACAAATTGAAGTATAAGAAAGAATAGTAGTTACAAAACATACGCACAATATAGCCGTTGCTTACGGCTTAGGGTTAAATCACGTGTCATCTAGTGTATAACCGCGTGAAAAACTGATGAGAAAAATTATTTTCGCTTTTTCTTGCCTGTCAATGTACTTTGTGCCCAATGAAATTAATTTCATCTACTTACCGTAAGAAAAATGTAGATGACGCAAGCCGTCAGAGAAATGGCTCTGTTGAAGCGCCAACGAATGTACTGCATAAAAAGGGTATTGTTTTGAAGCATGTAGAATTAAAACAGAATTCAGGCAAACTTGCATGTGTTAAAGTCACATGAAAACTAACATCTAGAAGGCATTACCTGCAGCGTTGTCTGAAAGTACGCGAGGCTGTCAAAGTGATTCGTTCATTTCACTCTAGGTTCTAGATAATGAAGCTGGGCCGGTATTACCGGCAGCGCTGCGAAATGTTACATAGAACTACAGCTGCCATGGTACTTGTAAATCTTCTGGTACGTGACGGCAAAATATGTGGCTGCGAACGGCAGAGTAGACATTGCATCATTATGTGAAATAAATGATGAAGCAATAGACATGCATCACATTTACTATCGTCATGAAGCGTTTTTGGCATCCCCTGTTAAATGGCTGTCTTATTATTAATACTGACCTTCATCGTCTATCAACTCAATTTTATCTTCACAGCCTTATAGAATACATCTGATATTGTACATTAACCATCTTAGTCAAGCCCTGCAATTTAAATCTCAGTAATGTCAATGTCGACTTCACTCCTGAACTTTACACATTTCCAGCTGATCACGTCTGCTGTTCTGCGCGACCAGAAACCAACCGCGACAGCAATATATTCTAATTTCACACGAAGGGCTTGTAGTATTGGGGTAGCATCAATGCCATTCAACATTTGCTTATCAGATAAATGTTCATGAGTCGAGTGCTCGAAAAGCACACTGACAAAATTCGATAGCGTAACCGCAAGTGCTCGTGATCATCTAGGACAGTATCCTCGGGAGATGACGTTTAGATATACTTTCACTTTCACGGAATTTCACAAGATGCGCGCTGGTATCCGCCGTGGTTGCTTAGTGGCTATGATGTTGTGCTTCTAAGCAAGAGGTCCGGACACCAAATCCAAGCCTCGACAGCCGCGTTTCGGTGGCGGCAAACTTCAGAAACACCCCTGTACCATGGTTTGGGCTGCACACTAACAACCATCAGGCCGTAGAAATTAATATAGAGGCCCCCACAACGGCGTGCCTCATAATCACATCACGGTTTTGGCACGTAAAAACCCCAGAATTTATTAAGCATGAAATGATTTTAACTCCCCTTGTTGATGACCTTCAAGTGGCCTTGAGCCAAAAGCCAGTGCCGTTACTCGGGTATTCAAACGTGAAGACCCGGGCAAGTTGCGAGACCTAAGCGACAGTATCCGGGCAACCAGTCAGGACCGTATTACATACGCTAGTTACTTTCCAAACAAGTTACAAGAAATACTGCTTTCGAGTTGTTCCTAATGTTTGTTCACAATATCACTCAAGCTGTAACTTCTAGTACGCTGAAGTTTATCAGTCCTTTCCAAGAGCGACGTTCAACAAGGAGATACAGGGCACTATACAATGGATTGTCATTTTTGGCGCTGAGACAGAGTTGCCTGTGCTATTTTCAACGCCAGCGGTCCGTGAATTCCACGGCGCGTCCATCGCACGGACCGCGGATGCCTGTTTGACCGAGACGAGACTTGGAATAAGGTTCTCTGTACGACAGGAGACTATAGCGCCCATATGGACCAATGCATAGTATGGCGTAGTGCGACGTGGGGCGGTGTGGTGTGATGCGATGGGGTGTGCCGTTGGGAACATGCTCTATACCCATTTTAAGACTGTGGCTGGTATCATCTCCAACCAGTTTTCTTTGCCGGTAGTCATTTCATGCTTACACCTACTGTCGATTACGGAGGGCCAACATCTTTTTTTTATTTTAAGACTAGCACTGGACGCGCGCGGTGTCTACGGGCAACAGCGTTATGGCCCTGTGTCAACTGTGTTCGACGCCCGACCCGTCCGGCTTGAGAGTCATGAAATCTAGCAGAAGTTAAAGAATCTCCTAATGTGGGCGCGCGAGAACACCGGCCCTGCAGCTACCGGCTACTCCGAAAGACATGCGAATCTTAAGGCGAGAAGATTAGTGTTGCTGTGGTTCTGATGAGGAGCAACATATCTTGTTTCAGGTGGACCAATGCATATATCAAATGTTTGCGGCTCATTGTTTGTCGGCGAAAAGCTCTCCACTGTGCATAAAGCGGACTTTGCAGCCTTCGGTATCATTAAGGTCTGCAGCCTTAAGTACAAGCAATGGGTCACAGTATGAGAGTTTATTAACTTACACATGCATTTGGATTTGAGGACATTAGTTGTCACTTATGATACCAAAGTCAACATTTGCTCAGGTCTAAGCGAAGCACGTTACAGAATACTAATTTGTTATCGCCAAAGTCGTTTAACGCAGAGCGTGGAACTTCAAGCTTCAAATATCTATAATGGTGAAGCCTAATTGTTTCTGTGAGAATGTTGCAGTTTAACATGCCAAAGAAACATGCAGGCTACGACCGCTGCAGGAGGCCACGAGCACAGTGCCACCGTCTAAGATTATTTGTTGTGCAGACAAATCACAGCACACGAGTATGTTTAAGAAATTAGCACGCCTTGGATACTTCACACACTCTACGGTATCCATCCGGTTGTCTATCTATATCTCTCACCGTTTTCACACTAACTTGGGTAATGGGATTGTCTAATGCGCAGACCTTCGGGTTGCTATGCTGAGGGAAACAGGCTCGAAACCAACCGCCTGACCAATTTGGGTCACTGGTTATGTTCGCTCCTCAATAAAGCTCTTGGATGCCACCTTGGGGAACTGGGCATGTTACGCTTCTCAATGATACTGTTTGAGGCCCACCTGGGTCGCTAGGTACAGGCAATCGTGTAAGTGCTGCCCGTTGAATAAAAAAATAACATATTTACGTATCTGGCAGGAATCACGCTTGAGCGATATATATATATTATGACAAACTTTTTTGTGTTTATACACTCGCACGCGCATCACGCGCGGACGGCCGGTGGGGCCCCTGGTGGGGCAGCGTGTCCAGAGAGCAGCGTGAGCGGAGTCCGGTTATGTACACGTCACAACAAGACGCGTTCAGCCGGCGGCACTACGGGTGTGTCGCGGGTGTTCGTAAACGCTTACTGTGTTAAGGTCGACATTCATCGTTATATGGACTCTGCGGGAATTCTTATTACATTGCAGCCTCATCGAGAACTGACCACTAGGGCCCGGAATCAAAGCCATGACTTCGTACTTGGCCATAGATAATCATAAACACTGAGCCACTATGGTAGGTTAGCCTAAAGGTCCTGCAGTGTAATTTCAACCAGCAGTAGATTTCGCTAAATACATTCGCCCTTGTGCATTATCATCGTAATTCTGAATCATGGGTCACAAAAATGAGGTTAGTAGTGGATGTGTCATAATGTTTAAACTTTATTTTCATAAATTTCGTGCGGGCTTGATAAAGCAACATTGTAACAAAAAAGGACTATCCTGCGCAAAAGCAGCATCGCCATGGCTATAAGCTTGTGCTTGCTCTTCTTGTCTGAACATCTGCTACCGCTACTCCTTCGCCCACGTCCCATGGCAGTAAACCTTACTCTAATGGTGATCGAGGTCTCGTAGACGCGTGAACTCTACAGCCCCACGCCACCTCCTGCCATCACCGACGACACATGTAACACTCCACCGACAGCATCTTGTATGTGCGGATTCCTTGCGTCGGCGATACATCTTCGTTTTCACTAGCACCCTTGTCAAAGACATCGAAGATTGAATTTCCTCTTTTGATTGCCCGTACAAGTGGAAGACTATACCAAGTTTAAGAACACAATTATTTATCTGTCGGATGATTCAAAGCTACGGTACATTTAACAGTGAAGTGTGCTTTATTTAATTGCTCGTCTTTAAGACCAGCTTAACCGGAGTTTTTGGTCACCCAGCAGTAGAACGCTTCGCAAGTAGTGACGCTTGCATACTCCATCCCAGCTGGTTGGCGTGAATTTTAATTATTATATTTAAGACATCGCCGACCCTTACAAACGGATGGGAACGCGTCAAAGCCCGTGAAAAAAAGCTACACAACACACAGAAAAGAGTTCAACACGAAGCATTCCAATTGCTCGTATCAATGAGCCCTTGCACAATCGTCGAAGTTATTGAGCTGAGAGCTTCAACGAGCCACTGCTCGTGACCTTGCATCGTTCATGTTACGGCATTTCGTTATCCACCATAGTGCCCCTCACAAACTCCTGTGGGATAAATAAATACCGCGGCTTCAATTGCGATGCTTTGAAGACCCTATTCGATGAATATCCAATCATCCACAGTGTTACTACAGAATACGGTCCCCAAGTGAATGGCATCACATAACGCAGCAAATGCGCGTCCCCTCTGACCACTCGAATTGGGAGCCGGTCCTTTCTTTCGTCACCTATGCCAGTGATACTGCACCGGAAATGACTACTGCATTTCTCCAATAAATTATTTCATACACACAAAAACCTTCTAATATTTTGGACAGAATGCGTTCAAGGAATCTAGAAGTATGCGCTTTCAGAAGCTGCTCGACAGCAGCAATCCCGTCTACCGGACGATAGTTGTCTTCTCACTTCTTCCCCTGACTCTTTCCTTTAGCTTACGGTACTCTCTACGATACACTATAGTTGCTGATAAATACTATGGCTGCTATCGCCATCTGTAGAAGACATCCTTCGTTCATTACCTCATGGAGCCACTCACGTCATATACAGGCATGCTGCCATTGCAACCGCGAACTTGGAAATGTTAGACGCATGAAGATGTACTATGATTATCTTCTTGTGCCTTGTGTGAAGCGACGATATTTGTATTTCTTGGTGCGCGGAGGGTGATTGTAGCGAAGAAGAGAGGTCTGTGCCTAAGCGGCATTGTTATCGCTAATGGCGCCTGGTTGCTACTCTTAGGTAAATATTCTAACCTCTGCCACCCCTACTGATTCGCCGCCCTCACCCGCCACCTCCCTTCCCAGTTTCCCATCGAAATAAACCTAATTTCAGTACCTTTATTTTATGTTGGAGAAGGCTCGCCATATGTGCAACGTTTTCTTTTTGTTGATTAGCAAACGATATTGCTTATGATAGTCTCTGTTGCGCAGATGTGTTGCCGCATCGCAGGCTTTATTACATCTAGAAAATGGCAATTCACATTGGGCAGATTTTTTAACTTAATATGCGACGTTTACTGGGAAGAGGACATTCGGTGTTGACATCCAGCCTAGATATGTATTGCTACACGCATTGTTTCTTAATTACCCATATGACCTTTGTTTATTGCCGACATCACCGTTGCATATTTGCTCTCGTGAGTTACACTTGTTAAGTGGCAATTTCAGCAGCCAGTTCGAAAAGAACAAATACATTTCTAAATGTGTTTCACGCATGTAGAAAGTTATCAATTTCTTTAAAGTCGCAACGCAAAAAGCAGAAGACGCAATAAAGTGCTACATAAGGTTATAGTTTACATAACTTCATCCAATACTGCAGCTGACAACCACTCTACTCCAGGGTTGATCTCCATTATGAGGAAAACTCGCAAACTTAACAGATGTCTTCTGCGTGTTTGTCTCGCATTTTGTCGCTGTCTTTCACCAGTCAATTATCATGATGGCATTCCTGAGCGGAAGAGCACAACACACAGCTTTCAATAATAGAAGTTGGCGAATTTCAACTTTTCGAGTACTGATCGAATACAAATGCTAAGTACGCATTATCGAAATAAGTGTGGTATAGTAAACGAACTGCCTAATTTTGAAACAGATGTATTTATTCTGATATGTTTAGTTACCATACCTTTACTGATATGGTGCAAAAAAAGCAACGAACTACTATGAAAAAGGAACCGTTCTAAAAACAAGACCATGAAATGTCATAAAGAACTGCACGAATAGTTTTTCAACAACTATTGAGACAGGTTGCAAAGTAGCCTTCCTAGAGAGACTGGCGCTGTGTGAGTAGCTTCGCAAAACCGCTAAGAAAAAGTTGCCGAAGAACGATCAATACTTAGAAAAGAAGAAAAATCACGCATGTTTAAGGACGTGTATGTCATAGACACGTGTAAAACAGACACGTTTGCATACGTCCACAACGTATAGGTCGTTCATCAACAAAAAAAAAAAAAAATAGAAAAAAAGAATAGAAGAAAGAGACATGGAATGTTGTAGAGTAAAAGATAAAAATGCTAGAGGACTATACTGCCAAAACCATTAAATTCCAGTTTGCAAGCAATAGTAAATGAAAAGTTGTCATGCATGCTACGGCTGCGAAACCACAAAAAATACTTCCGTTACCAATTTGGCTTCTGCACTGCTACGGAACCTTCCGCCGTTATCACGAATTTCATTACTTAGAATACCTTATTTCGCGTACGGGCAACGGCAACCAAATTTTACCATTCGGTTCTTGCAAAGTATTTGCTTACCTTCAAACCTACTAAATTGCCGAATAGTTCCTTTTCGAGTAATAATAGTTAGTGTGTAGTATTTGATTCGCATTCGAAACTTCAAATATTGGCACACCCGTTTTCAATACCCTGACAGTTTATTTGGTACACGCAGTGCCTAGTTTAGCTAGGCACTTTGCATTTTACCACTGATATTATTGTGGTAAGAAGAATATGCCGAGGCCACTGAAACGCTAGATTTCTGGTTTTCATGCCGAAAAGAGGAACTGAAGCTGCTTGGGATACCGCAGCAGTATTATTTATGGTGTGCGGAGGAAATTCGTTTATCTAGCGATTTACTTTTCCCTTGGACAGTTAGCTAGAGGAATCGCAGTGGGACTTCCGGGACCAAAATCTATCTTTCACGATGCTAGTTTTTTATCAAGGAACTTGACGAGCATTTGAAGATTTAACTTTTTTTTTTCAGGTCGTTTCCCGTCGTGGCTACAGGAGACGCTCCTTGATACCGCAGAAATATTATTTATGCTCTGCGGAAGAAATTCGATTATCTGGCAATTTACTTTTCCTTTGGACAGTTAGCAAGAAGAACCGCAGTGGGACTTCCCAGACCAAAACCCAGTCTTGACGATCCTACTTTTTCATCAAGGAAGTTGTCGAGCATTTCAAGATGAAACTTCTTTTTTCAGGTCGTTCCCCGTCGTGGCTACCGGAGACGCTCGTTGTTGTTCTCTAGAGTTGTTCTCACCTCGAACACTGACGTAACTCGTAGCCCATGGAGCAATGGTACGATGACTTGTGTTGCCAGAGGCAAACACAGCAGCGGCGTCACGGCGCCTAACGTGGTGTGCCAGCCGTAGGCGTAGAAGTGCGCCGGGAAGGCTACCAGCGCAGGCGATGAGTAGATGGAGGCCACCGACGAAGCCGCCAGAGGAAGAATACCGAGTGCTCGACTTCCGAGGAATACTTCGTCCTTCGTCGTGCCACCTCCAATGGTATGTCCACTCTTCCGGAAGGAGAAGTAGAGGCCCAGCGATAAGTTTGCTGCGACCAAGGCCCCGAACACCGCGTATTCCAGCAGTAGCACCATTACGCACGGCTTCCGCGAGGAGTTTCACGATGAGTGAGAGGTTGTGCTTGGCATAATGCTCTTGACGAAAATATATCGCAGTCCACATTAAACATGCCCAGGAAACTGCCTGTTCATCGCGCCAGCGCGTCAGAGTAGTGAAATTTCATAGAGATGTGCAAACTCAGGTTTGACCTAATTTCCCAGAACATCTGCTACAGCGACTCCAAAAGGCGCTCCGTGTTATACGAACAAGGTTACAACCCTCATATATATGTGCATTTACCCCCAGGGCTCGAAGCAAACGCTTGGCGGAAAGCTGTATGTACTGGTGTGAAGTGCTTTTAAAACGCCAGCTGCTCTATGCGGCTGAATAACGGTCCCACCGGCTTTTTGTATTTTTTTTCTTTGTTGCTCACATGATATTGGCGTGTGCACTGAAGCTTTGTGTCTAACTAACGTTTTCATCTTCCGGTAGGCTTGTTAAGGTTACGCGAAACTATAGCCATTACCACGTGCTATGGTCTCGCGGGTCCTTGCTTAGCCGGTTGTACCTGTCAGTTGCGTTAATGACGTTTCCGGTAGATTGTTTACAAAGCGTGTCAGCAGCTATGAGGGTGGTGTGACATTCCCCGATATGCACCAATCTCTGCTACTAAACGCACTCTAATTTTTGAAACTGCGAGCGTAACATTTGCTTCTGAGCCCCGCTATTGATACAAACACGAGCACGTGGAACCAATTAAAATAACCACACTGCAATTAATACTTACGCTGCCCTTGCATCAGTGCCTCTACGCAGTAACTACATCTCGCTATGCCCCTTCGTCTCGGTCACCCTTTCTTAAATTGCTTGTGTCGTCTTTTGATTCGGAAGTGTAACACCAATGAATCCGTCTTCCTCTGCCTGTAGCTACTTTGCCTTTGCTTATGAGTACAAATGTGTTCCTAATGATATGACAGGTTGAGATAGTTAAAAGTAACATGAAACATATTATAAAAATATGCTGGCTCGACATAGCAATCCATGTATTTTCGGGTATCACGTAGATGCTCTATCTGCCGCATGGTGCCTATTGAAGGGGTTGCGTGTTTGTTTCTAGTTGTAATACTTATTCGTTGTTGTCTTTGATGAATTTTCAGGAAGGCACTGCCGTTTGATTCATGTACTGTCGTTTATTCTTCAAGTTACAGTTATACAAATAAGAGCACTTCCTTTACATCGCAAGATCTCATCAGAGCGACCTTTATCAGGTGCTTGAGTACCAGCTCCTCCAAGTCGTCTAAGTCAATCAGTTTCCCTCAGCCCCGCTTCCCCCGCCGAGATGGCCCCCCGGCAAGCCCAACCAAAGCCGTAAATTCTAGGAGAGTCTCGGAGTACAGGGAAGACGTCGGCGAAGGGAACTCCCCTTCCGTTCTTACGGCAGATCATCTGCAGTATCCCAATTCACGATACAAACAGAAGAACCAGACAAACACAACAAAAGAACACCAGTAAGTCGAAATCTCACAACGCTAGTAGTTTTCGAATTTGTTTTCCTTTGTTGACGGGAATTTTCCTCCTTATTCAATTTCTGCTGAAATATCAGTGCAGCGAAAGTTGAGAAAATGCCCCTTTCATTTATTTAAACATTCCTTTCGCAGCTTTCCGTCTGCGAGATTTCAATGACCTTGAAACTTACGGCAGAAGGAGCGGCGTGAGCGTAGCAGGTCGTCCCACTTCACTGTTACTGTATACCAGATTCAAGGCCACAGTGTGTGTCCGTTCAAGAACCTGGCCCAAATAATGGCTCCCTCGTCATCTTTATCCATCTGCCAGCGTCACTACCTTCTTAAGCCGGAGCTCTCCTACGAGCCCAGAAGTCTATCCTCCTACGATATTTACTTACGCCTATATCACCGTGTGTATGATTACTTGCCAGCAGCCGTTCCTAGTCGGAGCAAGCTTTAACGCGACAGCGTTAAGAAGCCCGTGTTACCGAAAATCCAGCGTCGTTCCAGACGCTCCAATCCAGACATTGTTTCGGCAAAAATATTCTCGTACCATGCGTGCCTTCCTTGTGACGCAAAAAATCTACTGAACTAATTGAATTTCTCAAGCTAAAATACGTAAAAAAATCATCGTAAACTATGGCCTACACGCCACCTACAGACATGATAGCTCTCGCATTGTAATTTTGAATGCAGGAGAAAACATGATTCTGTTAAGGGAGAACTGAAACAAACGTCTTTTCCACTGTTTCTACAATGCATAAACCGGAGACGGCGTCCCCCATTTGCGAACTCCGGTGTGTAGATATCTCAGAGTCCACGAAGCGGCGCGCCACCTTTCATAAAACATTTCGAGATGGCGCTGGCCTCCGCCGCATCGCGGTCCACACATGCCGCCACATTTCTACCAGACAGCTGCTGCCTTCATGCATAGGGTTCGCCGCGAGCGTTTCCCGGTAAACATTACGGTTGCAGACGCTGCAGTTGCCGGGAAGCGTGAGACGCAGTAAGAGATCTTTAAATGCTATTACGTTCCACTTTTAAAGACGAAGCTTAAGCTTCCTCCGAATTTTTTTTTTTTTTAGACTTTCGGCTAGGTTGGCCCTGACACCTGCTGGCGGGGACAACACTGAACGACTGAATTGAACCCTTACGGAAATGTTGTCTATTTGCGTTTCAGACGAATATCGCGATTCGGACAGCATTTTGCCCTACGCGACATTTGCATACAATACGTAGTGTCATAATACCACAGGCTTCTCCTCTTTATTCCTCTTGTTTGGTTGCCATCCCACTCTGCCTTTTGACACATTGCTATATTCGGTGTCGCGACATACAACGGAAAACGTCTATGAAGCCGTTGGTCGTGCTCATACGGCTCGCCTGATCGCCTGTGATCGACTTACAGCGGCTCAGGCGTCACAAAAGAGTCGCTACTACAGTCGCCACCAGAACGTTTAATTATCTCCCGGAAACATTCTTCCGCTGTTCCGCTTCCCAATGATACTGTTTGAGTCCCACCTGGGTCGCTAGGTACCTGCAATCGTGTAAGTGCTGCCCGTTGAATAAAAAAATAACATATTTACGTATATGGCAGAAGTCACGCTTGAGCGATATATATATATTATGACAAACTTTTTTGTGTTTATACATTCGCACGCGCATCACGCGCGGACGGCCGGTAGGGCGGCTGGGGGGGCAGCGTGTCCAGAGAGCAGCGTGAGCGGAGCCCGGTTATGTACACGTCACAACAAGACGCGTTCAGGCGGCGGCACTACGGGTGTGTCGCGGGTGTTCGTAAACGCTTACTGTGTTAACGTCGACATTCATCGTTATATGGACTCTGAGGGAATTCTTATTGCATTGCAGCCTCATCGAGAACTGACCACTAGGGCCCGGAATCAAAGCCATGACTTCGTACTTGGCCATAGATAATCATAAACACTGAGCCACTATGGTAGGTTAGCCTAAAGGTCCTGCAGTGTAATTTCAACCAGCAGTAGATTTCGCTAAATACATTCGCCCTTGCGCATTATCATCGTAATTCTGAATCATGGGTCACAAAAATGAGGTTAGTAGTGGATGTGTCATAATGTTTAAACTTTATTTTCATAAATTTCGTGCGGGCTTGATAAAGCAACATTGTAACAAAAAAGGACTATCCTGCGCAAAAGCAGCATCGCCATGGCTATAAGCTTGTGCTTGCTCCTATTGTCTGAACATCTGCTACCGCTACTCCTTCGCCCACGTCCCATGGCAGTAAACCTTACTCTAATGGTGATCGACATCTCGTAGACGCGTGAACTCTACAGCCCCACGCCACCTCCCGCCATCACCGACGGCACAAGTACCACTCCACCCACAGCATCTTGTATGTGCGGTGTTGTAATGTCAGTGCTGACGCCCGATGTTGCAATCGCACCGCTAGCACGAGTTGTTGCAAATGGGTCGCAAGCCCCAAGGGTAGCGTTGGCCTGGCGGCCTGGGGCACAACTGGAAGCATCCGAAGGTCCCGGCAAAGCATGAGTCGACTGGTAACAGAACAACTTGTTTATTCTAACATCGCAAAAGAGCGGGCGGTCAGGTCGACCGAAGTGGAGAGACGGGAGAGCACGTAACTCAACGGAAGAAATCGGAGCCTCTCTCGGCGTCCGGGGGCAGCTGCTTTTATAGTCTCGGAGTCGAGGGCAAGAGGGAACGCCTCGATAGAGGCGCACGTGACTGGGCACGGACAGGCGGAGAGACATGTTGAGACGAGTGTAGTGACGCATCCGCCGAGGCGGCGCCTGTCAGACCTCCTCGCTTCACACTTGGGGAGCTCCTCTCCCCGGCTGCCGCGCTTTGACAAGCGTGGGCACGAACATGCACACACACACACACGCACACTTGAAGACACGTAGCACTGAAACATGCCTGGACGCGCTTGGCGGGGAGGCGTATCGGCGGCGCTGAACGGGCCAAAATGTCCGCCGCTTTGAACGAAGCCCCGGCGTCCGTTGCATCCGCGCCGGCTATACCGCGCGTCGTAGGCGAAACGTAACGGACCGCCCCGCCGGGGAAAGGAGATCCCGATGGTCAGGGGACGGCATCCGCTGTCCGGAGGGATGTCGCTCGATGATGCTCATAACCGAAGTCGGGCGTCCTTCGGCGTTTCTTGAGCGCAGCGCGCAGAGAAGGCCTCGTTCTCTCGTTCAGGTTCACACAGGACACTCCAAAGTGACTTCGGGAGAGTTGACATTTTTGTTCTCGTTCCCGGCAAGCGTTAGAACTACGCCGAAACTCAACCGCTCAGTCAGCAAGCACGGCACAACCCTCACTAAGCCCTGCCAGGCTCTTTCCCCTTTTATACCACTGCCTAGTTCCTTACAGTAGTCTAGCAGCACTCAGAACGCGTCCACAAATTGGAAAATTGCACTAGAACGCACATCATCACTTTGAAACACTACACAAAAGCAATATGTTAAAAATCCTGCCTCAGGAAGAAAAACATCAGTAACAAACAATTTTGAGGCTGATTCCCACGTTAGGGGCTTCGACTTAAGCCATCGGCGTTACCTTTGAGACTCCCCTTTTTGTAACGCACCTCAAAGGAATATTGTTGCAAAGCGAGGCTCCAGCGCAGGAGGCGGCCATTTTTGGGAGAGATGGTCTGCAGCCATTGGAGAGGGCAGTGATCCGTCTCAATGATAAACCTCGAGCCGGCTAGGTAGCATGACAGTTTCTGAACGGCCCACACGATACACGCACACTGTTTCTCGGTGGCGCTGTACGCCTGCTCACGACTGGTCAGCTTACGACTAGCATACAGGACGGGGTGTTCTACTTCTCCATTTTCCCGTTGGCACAGTACAACGCCCATGCCTCGCTCACTAGCATCGCACTGAACAACGAACCCTTTTGTGTAGTCGGGCGATCGTAGCACAGGCTGGCTTGTTAGGGTGCTCTTTAGGGCGCTAAAGCTCTTTCCTTTGTCTCGTCCCAGACGACTGTTTGCGGCTCTGTCTTTCTTAGAGCATCCGCCAGGGGAGCCGCGATATCAGAGTACCTGGGGATGTACCTCTGATAGTAGCCGGCGACACCTAAGAACGACCGAATATCGGTCTTCGTGCGCGGTTGCGGGAAGTCTCGCACAGCGGCCACCTTTATTTCAGAGGGGCGGCGACGACCCCGACCAATCACGTGACCGAGGTAGACAACCTCGGCCTGTGCTAACTGGCACTTGGGAGCCTTGACTGTCAAGCCCGCTTCGCGCAGGCGAGTTAGCACTGCCCGCAAGTGTGCCATATGCTCAGACCAGGATGCGGAGAATATCGCTACGTCGTCTAAATACGGTAAAGCGAATTCTTGCTGTCCCCGCAACACTTTATCCATGAGGCTTGAAAAGCAGTATGGCGCGTTCTTCAAACCAAAACTCAAAACTTTAGGACGGAATGTCCCCATTGGTGAAATGAACGCCGCATACCTACTAGCCTCTTCTGTAAGTGGAACTTGCCAATAACCCCTGACAAGATCTAAGGTGGAAATAAACTGAGTGCTACTAACTTTCTCAAGACGCTCCTCGATGTTAGGGATCGGATAAATTTGATCCTTAGTGATGGAATTAAGTCTGCGGTAGTCGACGCAAGGACGAGGTTCCTTGCCCGGTACCTCAACTAAAATCAAAGGGGAGGTATAATCACTCTCACCCGCCTCAATAACACCGAGCTGTAGCATTTTCTTTACCTCAGCCTCCATAATATCGTGCTGGCGGGGTGACACCCGGTACGCCTTGGATCGTACTGGCTCTGGGGAGGTAAGTTCTATGTCATGAGTAAGGACAGAAGTCCTACCAGGCCTCTCAGAGAACAGACCTTGAAACTCTTGTAAGAGCTGGTGTAGTTCGGTTTTCTGCTCAGGCGACAGCGATGCTTTACTGATTAAGTCACTAATGACTTGATCGGTGTCTTTCCTGTTCGTCACTGAGCCTAGTCCCGGAAGCTCGACCGGAAGCTCTTCGGGAACGTATACCATCATGCACACCACTGCTTCCCGTTGTTTATAGGGTTTGAGCAGATTACAGTGGTAAACTTGCTGTGCTTTCCGCTTTCCTGGCAGACTCACCACGTAGTTAACGTCCGACAGTTTTTGAACAATCCGTGCTGGGCCCTCACACTGCACGTCGAGTTTGTTCTTTAGCGACGTGCGCAATATCATGACCTCATCGCCCACCTCAAAACGACGGGCCCTGGCTGTCCGATCATAATAAACCTTGGCCCTCTGCTGGGCCTTTGCCATTGCTTCACCTGACAACTCCTGTGCCCTTCTTAAGCGTTCGAGGAGCCTAAGCACGTACTCCACCACGACTGGGTCGTCGCCCCTGCCTTCCCACGATTCTCGAAGCATGCGAAGCGGAGATCGCAGCGAGCGACCGTACACCAGCTCAGCTGGCGAAAACCCCGTAGCCGCATGCGGCGCGGTCCGTAATGCAAACATCACTCCAGGCAGACACAGCTCCCAGTCAGTTTGACGTTCAAAACACAATGCTCTCAGCACGCGCTTCATGACGGAGGGGAGCTTCTCAACGGAATTCGACTGGGGGTGGTGCACTGAGCTGTGTAACAGCTTTACCCCGCACCTTTCGAGAAAGGCTGTCGTCAAAGCGCTAGTAAACACTGTGCCCTGATCTGATTGGATTTCCGCAGGAAAACCAACTCGCGCAAATATGGACAGTAGTGCATTGACTATCTCAACTGAGCTGAGTTCTTTAAGCGGCACTGCTTCAGGGAACTTTGTCGCTGGGCAGATCACAGTCAAAATGTGCCTGTACCCCGTGGCTGTTACCGGCAGAGGTCCCACTGTATCAATAACGAGCCGTCTAAAAGGCTCCGTAATGATAGGTACCAACTTCAACGGAGCCCTCGATTTGTCCCCTGGTTTGCTCACCCGCTGACAGGTGTCACATGTCTTCACAAAGTGGTCTGCGTCCCGAAACCACCCTGGCCAATAGTACTCTTGCAAGAGACGGTCCTTAGTTTTCTTAACTCCTAGGTGTCCGGACCACGAACCCCCATGCGACAAGCGCAACAGATCCTGACGGTAGCACTGAGGCACGATCAGCTGATCGAACTCCACTCCCCTGCGGTCTAGATACTTCCGGTACAGGACCCCACCTCTTTCCACAAAGCGAGCATTTTTCTTGGCGATACCTTCCTTGACAATGCAGCGTATGTTTTCTAGGCTGCCATCCTTCTTTTGCTCGGCTATCAAAGCCGCCCGGCTGACTTTTAGCAACCTATTAAGTCCGTCTGACGTAGGCGCGATGAGCAAATCTGCAGATAGCTCTTCTAACTTTCCCGTGTCGGGCATTTCCTCTCCAGTATCTGGTGCCTTTAACGCTACAGGCTCAATTTTATTCAGTTCGGGCGTGCTCTGAATATCAGCTTGCTGCACCTCTGACCCTTTCTCATTGTTCGACAACGTCGGCCCCGCAACTACCGCCTTTGCAGCGAGCTCCCGAACCTTCGATCTGGTTAAGGCCTGAACGCTAGCCTCACCAAACAAAAGCCCCTTCTCGCGCAGGAGGTGATCGGACCTGTTCGAAAATAGGTACGGGTACTGGATGGGGGCAGCATAGATGACACTGCGGCCTCCGTCTCAAGTGCTCCGAAAGGTCCTTCAATAAGCACTTTTGCTACGGGCAGACACACGCTATGAGCTTCCACGGCTTGCTTGATCCATGCGCACTCGCCCGTGAACATATCGGGTTCTACGTAAGAGGGGTGAACTACATCCATTGTAGCTGCGGAATCGCGAAGCACTCGGCACTCTTTCCCGTTCACGAGGAGGTCTCGCATGTAAGGCTCGAGAAGCTTCATGTTCTCGTCAGTGCTGCATAATGACAAAAACACGACTTTTGTTTTTGTTTCTGGACACTGCGCCGAAAAGTGACCCGGCTTCTGGCACGTATAACAAACGCGCGCTTGCCTCGTCTCGAACCGCTTTCTGCGTTCGGCTTCGGTTGCCGCCATCTCCTTACGTTCGGTCGGACTGCTTTCACTTGCATCCGAACTACGTGTGTCCCCCTTTGCTCTCATGGGCGTGAACTTCGGCCTCTCAAACTTGGAGCCAAATTCACCCTTTTGACCGTCCTTAGCTCCGCGAGCCCGACGCGTCACAAACTCCTCGGCTAGCTCGGCGGCTTTATCCACCGTACTAACGTCTGGCCTATCCAAGACCCAGTACCGCACGTTCTCAGGTAACCGACTATAAAACTGTTCTAGCCCGAAACACTGCAGAACTTTCTCGTGGTCACCAAATGCTTTCTCTTCTTTGAGCCACTCCTGCATGTTTGACATTAGCCTGTAGGCAAACTCTGTATATGACTCACTTCTGCCTTTCTCATTTTCCCGAAACTTCCGACGGAACGCCTCCGCTGACAGCCTGTACTTTTTTAGCAGACTCGATTTCACTTGGTCGAAATCCTCTGCCTCCTCTCTGTTCAAGCGAGCGACTACGTCGGCCGCCTCGCCGGGTAACAAAGTGAGCAAGCGCTGTGGCCACGTTTCCCGAGAGAACCCCTGCTTCTCGCACGTTCGCTCAAAGTTCACCAGGAACAAACCAATGTCCTCTCCAAGCTTAAACGGCCGCATCAGGTCAGTCATTTTGAACGATACTCGTTCTCCTGCACCGTGTGCCTCACTTCCATTACGAGCGCGTTCCATCTCTACCTCGAGACGCTTCATTTCCAAAGCGTGTTGACGGTCGCGCTCTTCTTTTTCTTTCTCTTTTTGTTCTTTTCGTTCGCGCTCATCTTTCTCTTTCTGTTCTTTAAGTTCGCGCTCCTGTCTCTCTTTTTGCTCTTTAAGTTCGCGCTCCTGTGTTTTTGCCCGCTCCTCAATGGTCTCAAGGCATTCCGACAGCTCGTCATCCTCAGCTTCTAACTCAAGAATAGCCCTTAGCAGTTCTGGTTTTCTGAGTTTGTCTGAGACATCCAGACCCAACTCTCTTGCAAGCTCCAGCAACATCGGTTTGCGCAACGACTTCAAATCCATGGCTGCTCTGAATGCTGCTTTCTCTACTGCCTACTATTGTCTTGCCGCAAACTAACCCGGCAGCAACGACAACCACAATTACCAGCTCCGTTTCTGACACTAACAAAAGCCTGGCAAAACTCAGAAGAAGAAAGTCCCGCACTCACCAAACCTCGCAGCCAAGAATTCAGCGCAGTCGTTCCGCTGCAGGCAACCAGTCATCACACAGGGCTCGTTGCACTGCTCCCGGATGGTCGTTGTGCTGCTCAGCATACAGTCAACCGCATATCTTCGCTGCTGGCCTCCGTTGTCGCGATCTCACCGCTGGCAGACAGCTGTTGTAATCTCAGTGCTGACGCCCGATGTTGCAATCGCACCGCTAGCACGAGTTGTTGCAAATGGGTCGCAAGCCCCAAGGGTAGCGTTGGCCTGGCGGCCTGGGGCACAACTGGAAGCATCCGAAGGTCCCGGCAAAGCATGAGTCGACTGGTAACAGAACAACTTGTTTATTCTAACATCGCAAAAGAGCGGGCGGTCAGGTCGACCGAAGTGGAGAGACGGGAGAGCACGTAACTCAAGGGAAGAAATCGGAGCCTCTCTTGGCGTCCGGGGGCCGCTGCTTTTAGAGTCTCGGAGTCGAGGGCAAGAGGGAACGCCTCGATAGAGGCGCACGTGACTGGGCACGGACATTCGGAGAGACATGTTGAGACGAGTGTAGTGACGCAACCGCCGAGGCGGCGCCTGTCAGACCTCCTCGCTTCACACTTGGGGAGCTCCTCTCCCCGGCTGCCGCGCTTTGACAAGCGTGGGCACGAACATGCACACACACACACACGCACACTTGAAGACACGTAGCACTGAAACATGCCTGGACGAGCTTGGCGGGGAGGCGTATCGGCGGCGCTGAACGGGCCAAAATGTCCGCCGCTTTGAACGAAGCCCCGGCGTCCGTTGCATCCGCGCCGGCTATACCGCGCGTCGTAGGCGAAACGTAAGAGCGGATTCCTTGCGTCGGCGATAAATCTTCGTTTTCACTAGCACCCTTGTCAAAGACATCGAAGATGGAATTTTATGTTTTGATTGCCCGTACAAGTGGAAGACTATACCAAGTTTAAGAACACAATTATTTATCTGTCGGATGTTGCGAAGCTACGGTACATTTAACCATGAAGTGTGCTTTATTTAAGTGCCCGTCTTTAAGACCAGCTTAACCGAAGTTTTTGGTCACCTAGCAGTAGAACGCTTGGCAAGTATCGACGCTTGCATACTCCGTCCAAGCTGGTTGGCGTGAATTTTAATTATTATATTTAGGACATCGCCGACCCTTACAAACGTGTGTGAGCGCGTCAAAGCCCATTAAAAAGAAGCTACACAACTAAAGCTACACGAAGCATTCCATTTACTCGTATCAAAGAGCCCTTGCACAATCGTCGAAGTTATTGAGCTCAGAGCTTCAACGAGCCACTGGTCGTGACCTTGCATCGTTCATGTTACGGTATTTCGTTATCCACCATAGTGCCCCTCACAAACTACTGCGGGATAAATAAATACCGCGGCTTCAATTGCGATGCTCGGAAGACCCTATTCGATGAATGCCCAATCATCCACAGTGTTACTTCAGAATACGGTCCCCAAGTGAATGGCATCACATAACGCAGCAAATGCGCGTCCCCTCTGACCACTCGAATTGGGAGCCGGTCCTTTCTTTCGTCACCTATGCCAGTGATACTGCACCGGAAATGACTACTGCATTTCTCCAATAAATTATTTCATACACACAAAAACCTTCTAATATTTTGGACAGAATGCTTTCAAGGAATCTAGAAGTATGCGCTTTCAGAAGCTGCTCGACAGCAGCAATCCCGTCTACCGGACGATAGTTGTCTTCTCACTTCTTCCCCTGACTCTTTCCTTTAGCTTACGGTACTCTCTACGATACACTATAGTTGCTGATAAATACTATGGCTGCTATCGCCATCTGCAGAAGACATCCTTCGTTCATTACCTCAGGGAGACACTCACGTCATATACAGGCATGCTGCCATTGCAACCGCGAACTTGGAAATGTTAGACGCATGAAGATGTACTATGATTATCTTCTTGTGCCTTGTGTTAAGCGACGATATTTGTATTTCTTGGTGCGCGGAGGGTGATTGTAGCGAAGAAGAGAGGTCTGTGCCTAAGCGGCATTGTTATCGCTAATGGCGCCTGGTTGCTACTCTTAGGTAAATATTCTAACCTCTGCGACCCCTACTGATTCGCCGCCCTCACCCGCCGCCTCCCTTCCCAGTTTCCCATCGAAATAAACCTAATTTCAGTACCTTTATTTTATGTTGGAGAAGGCTCGCCATATGTGCAACGTTTTCTTTTTGTTGATTAGCAAACGATATTGCTTATGATAGTCTCTGTTGCGCAGATGTGTTGCCGCATCGCAGGCTTTATTACATCTAGAAAATGGCAATTCACATTGGGCAGATTTTTTCACCTAATATGTGACGTTTACTGGGAAGAGGACATTAGATGTTGACATCCAGCCTAGATATGTATTGCTACACGCATATGACCTTTGTTTATTACCGACATCACCGTTGCATATTTGCTCTCGTGAGTTAAACTTGTTACGTGGTAATTTCAGCAGCCAGTTCGAAAAGAACAAATACATTTCTTAATGTGTTTCACGCATGTAGAAAGTTATCAATTTTTTTTAAAGTCGCAACGCAAGAAGCAGAAGACGCAATAAAGTGCTACATAAGGTGATTGTTTACATAACTTCATCAAATACTGCAGCTGACAACCACACTACTCCAAGGTTGATCCCCATTATGAGGGAAACTCGCAAACTTAACAGATGTGTTCTGCGTGTTTGTCTCGCATTTTGTCGCTGTCTGTCACCAGTCAATTATCATGATGGCATTCCTGAGCGGAATAGCACAACACACAGCTTTCAATAGTAGAAGTTGGCGAATTTCAACTTTTCGAGTACTGATCGAATACAAATGCTAAGTACGCATTATCGAAATAAATGTGGTATAGTAAACGAACTGCCTCATTTTGAAACAGATGTATTTATTCTGGTATGTTTAGTTACCATACCTTTACTGATATGGTGCAACAAAAGCAACAAACTATTATGAAAAAAGGAACCGTTCTAAAAACAAGATCATGAAATGTCATAAAGAACTGCACGAATAGTTTTTCAATAACTATTGAGACAGGTTGCAAAGTAGCCTTCATCGAGAGACTGGCGCTGTAAGAGTAGCTTTGCAGAACCGCTAAGAAAACGTTGCCGAAGAACGATCAATACTTAGAAAAGAAGAAAAATCACGCGTGTTTAAGGATGTGTATGTCATAGACACGTCTAAAACAGACACGTTTGCACACGTCCACAACGTATAGGTCGTTCATCAGCAAAAAAAGAAAGGAAAGAACAGAAGAAAAAGACATGGAAGGTTGTAGAGTAAAAGATAAAAGTACTACAGGACTATACTGCCAAAACCACTAAATTCCAGTTTGCAAGCAATAGTAAATGAAAAGTTGTCATGCATGCTACTGCTGCGAAACCACAAAAAATACCTCCGTTACCAATTTGGCTTCTGCACTGCTATGGAAACTTCCGCCGTTATCACGAATTTGATGATTTACAATACTTTAATTCGCGTACGGGCAACGCCAACCAAATTTTACCATTCGGTTCTTGCAAAATATTTGCTTACCTTCAAACCTACCAAAATGCCGAATAGTTCCTTTTCGAATAATAATAGTTAGTGTGTCGCATTTGATTCGCATTCGAAACTTTAACTATTGGCACACCTGTTTTGAATACCCTGACAGTTTATTTCGTACACGCAGTGCCTAGTTTAGCTTGGCACTTTGCATTTTACAACTGATATTATTGCGGTAAGAAGAATATGCCGAGGCCACTGAACCGCGAGATTTCTGGTTTTCATGCCGAAAAGAGGAACTGAAACTGCTTGCGATACCCCAGCAATATTATTTATGGTGTGCGGAGGAAATTCGATTATCTAGCAATTTACTTTTCCCTTGGACAGTTAGCTAGAGGAATCGCAGTGGGACTTCCGGGTCCAAAATCTATCTTTCACGATCCTACTTTTTTATCAAGGTACTTGACGAGCATTTCAAGATTTAACTTTCTTTCAGGTCGTTTCCCGTCGTGGCTACAGGAGACGCTCCTTGATACCGCAGAAATATTATTTATGCTCTGCGGAAGAAATTCGATTATCTGGCAATTTACTTTTCCCTTGGACAGTTAGCAAGAAGAACCGCAGTGGGACTTCCCAGACCAAAACCCAGTCTTGACGATCCTAATTTTTATCAAGGAAGTTGTCGAGCATTTCAAGATGAAACTTATTTTTTCAGGTCGTTCCCCGTCGTGGCTACCGGAGACGCTCGTTGTTGTTCTCTAGAGTTGTTCTCACCTCAAACACTGACGTAACTCGTAGCTCATGGAGCAATGGTACGATGACTTGTGTTGCCAGAGGCAAACACAGCAGCGGCGTCACGGCGCATAACGCGGTGTGCCAGCCGTAGGCGTAGAAGTGCGCCGGGAAGGCTACCAGCGCAGGCGATGAGTAGATGGAGGCCACCGACGAAGCCGCCAGAGGAAGAATACCGAGTGCTCGATTTCCGAGGAAGATTTCGTCCTTCGTCGTGCCACCTCCAACGGTGTGTCCACTCTTCCGGAAGGAGAAGTAGAGGCCCAGCGATAAGTTTGCTGCGACCAAGGCTCCGAACACCGCGTATTCCAGCAGTAGCACCATTACGCACGGCTTACGCGAGGAGTTTCACGATGAGTGAGAGGTTGTGCTTGGCATAATGTACTTGACGGAAGTATATCGTAGTCCACATTAAACATGCTCAGGAAACTGCAAGTTCATCGTACCAGCGTGTCGGAGTAGTGAAATTTCCGAGAGATGTGCAAACTCTGGTTTGAACTAATTACCCAGAACATCTGCTACAGCGACTCCAAAAGGCGTTCCGTGGTATACGAACAAGGTGACAACCCTCATATATATGTGCATTTACCCCCAGGGCTTTTAAAACGTTTTAAAAGTGCTTTTAAAACGCCAGCTGCTCTATGCGGCTGAATAACGGTCCCACCGGCTTTTTGTATTTTTTTTCTTTGTAGCTCACATGATACTGGCGTGTGCACTGACGCTTTGTGTCTAACGTTTTCATGTTCCGGTAGGCTTGTTAAGGTTACGCGAAAGAAATAGCCATTACCACGTGCTATGGTCTCGCGGGTCCTTGCTTAGCCGGTTTTACCTGTCAGTTGCGTTAATGACGTTTCCGGTAGATTGTTTGCAAAGCGTGTCAGCAGCTATGAGGGTGGTGTGACATTCCCCGATATGCACCAATCTCTGCTACTAAACGCACTCCAATTTTTGAAACTGCGAGCGTAACATTTGCTTCTGAGCCCCGCTATTGATACAAACACGAGCACGTGGAACAAATTAAAATAACCACACTGCAATTAATACTTATGCTGCCCTTGCATCAGTGCCTCTACGCAATAACTACATCTCGCTATGCCCCTTCGTCTCGGTCACCCTTTCTTAAATTGCTTGTGTCGTCTTTTGATTCGGAAGTGTGACACCTATGAATCCGTCTTCCTCTGCCTGTAGCTACTTTGCCTTTGCTTATGAGTACAAATGTGTTCCTAATGATATGACAGGTTGAGATAGTTAAAAGTAACAGGAAACATATTATAAAGATATGCTGGCTTGACATAGCAATCCATGTATTTTCGGGTATCACGTAGATGCTCTATCTGCCGCATGGTGCCTATTGAACGGGTTGCTTGTTTGTTTCTAGTTGTAATACTTATTCGTTGTTGTCTTTGATGAATTTTCAGGAAGGCACTGCCGTTTGATTCATGTACTGTCGTTAATTCTTCAAGTTACAGTTATACAAATAAGAGCACTTCCTTTAACATCCTAAGATCTCATCAGAGCGACCTTTATCAGGTGCTTGAGTACCAGCTCCTCCAAGTCGTCCGCTCAACCAGTTTCCCTCAGCCCCGCTTCCCCCGCCGAGATGGCCCCCCGGCAAGCCCAACCAAAGCCGTAAATTCTAGGAGAGTCTCGGAGTACAGGGAAGACGTCGGCGAAGGGAACTCCCCTTCCGTTCTTACGGCAGATCATCTGCAGTATCCCAATTCACGATACAAACAGAAGAACCAGACAAACACAACAAAAGAACACCAGTAAGTCGAAATCTCACAACGCTAGTAGTTTTCGAATTTGTTTTCCTTTGTTGACGGGAATTTTCCTCCTTATTCAGTTTCTGCTGAAATATCAGTGCAGCGAAAGTTGAGAAAATGCCCCTTTCATTTATTTAAACATTCCTTTCGCAGCTTTCCGTCTGCGAGATTTCAATGACCTTGAAACTTACGGCAGAAGGAGCGGCGTGAGCGTAGCAGGTCGTCCCACTTCACTGTTACTGTATACCAGACTCAAGGCCACAGTGTGTGTCCGTTCAAGAACCTGGCCCAAATAATGGCTCCCTCGTCATCTTTATCTATCTGCCAGCGTCACTACCTTCTTAAGCCGGAGCTCTCCTACGAGCCCAGAAGTCTATCCTCCTACGATATTTACTTACGCCTATATCACCGTGTGTATGATTGCTTGCCAGCAGCCGTTCCTAGTTGGAGCAAGTTTTAACGCGAGAGCGTTAAGAAGCCCGTGTTACCGAAAATCCAGCGTCGGCGTCCCGCGCCCGGTGACCAGACATTGTTTCGGCAAAAATATTTTCGTACCATGCGTGCCTTCCTTGTGACGCAAGAAATCTACTGTACTAATTGAATTTCTCAAGCTAAAATACGTAAAAAAATCGTAAACTATGGCCTACACGCCACCTACAGACATGATAGCTCTCGGATTGTAATTTTGAATACACGAGAAAACATGATTCTGTTAAGCGAGAATTGAAACAAACGCCTTTTCCACTGTTTCTACAATGCATAA
This sequence comes from Dermacentor andersoni, assembly GCF_023375885.2. Classification (NCBI taxonomy): domain Eukaryota; kingdom Metazoa; phylum Arthropoda; class Arachnida; order Ixodida; family Ixodidae; genus Dermacentor; species Dermacentor andersoni. Next base: position 54,252,075 of record NC_092821.1, read on the forward strand.
ACCAGAGACGGCGTCTCCCATTTGCGAACTCCGGTGCGTAGATAGCTCAGAGTCCACGAAGTGGCGCGCCAGCTTTCATAAAACATTTCCAGATGGCGCTGGCCTCCGCCGCATCGCGGCCCACACATGACGCCACATTTCTACCAGACAGCCCGCCTTCATGGATAGGGTTCGCCGCGAGCGTTTCCCGGTAAACATTACGGTTGCATACGCTGCAGTTGCCGGGAAGCGTGAGACGCAGTAAGAGATCTTTAAATGCTATTACGTTCCACTCTTAAAGACGAAGCTTAAGCTTCCTCCGAATTTTTTTTTAGGCTTTCGGCTAGGTTGGCCCTGACACCTGCTGTCCTCTGCGGCTGGCGATGTGCAAGTGCAAGCCATTACAACGTGCCATGAGCATGCAGCTACGACGGACGGTCGTCAATTATCGCTGCTGCGTCCTCTTACTAAGGATATGAGGCACACGATGCTTGGGGGGATGAACTAGAGCGGAATGACCCAGATCACTTTATCCATTGGGTAGCGAACTACACTTGAACTAATTCATTGCTGCAGTGCCTGCATCAAAGCAAGCTGAATGCATTTGGTATTAGTTGGTATTTATGCCTTGCGCCAGGTCCACATAATAAAAAACTTGCGCTTCTGTCTCTTATGAAATTTCTACCGGTGACGTGGCGCACACTACAAGATATATTATTAACCGGAAGCGTCAAAATGGTTCCACGTGTAGTTTTGATGATCTCAATTCTGCGTAGACTACACAGCGGTATGTGGCCTATTGGTGACAAATATTGATAGAACGTACTCAGGTTACAATAGCAGTCAGACGCTGCTGGTGCTAAAAATATAATGCTTTTCTTTCATTTATTTTGAGCGACATCCCCCTAGTTTTTTTTTTCAGGGTTCATTTCAACAAAAACGGAATTGCGCTTCTCCCTAGCGTGTCATGTCATGATCACGCATTTATTCCGTTACCACTAAGCCAGACCAATCTGTTTACCACATTCTGTGTACGCAATATATATGAACGACCTCTAACAACGCTATTTCCAGGCACAGAAACAAGATAAGCTTACGGGCAGTGTGCACGAAACACCTCCAGCGGATGTCGAAGTACCGGCAGGCATGTTGAAACAACAGTGGCATATGGCCCACCCAAGGGCGCAACTAGCGGATGTAGAAGCGGCACGTGGGACACGCTCCCGTCCGAGTTTTACGTATATAGTAAACAAATGTACAGTGCATCGAATTGGTACCCAAATTGCTGTACAAAGGCAGCAATAAGGCTGATCATGTTCATAAACTCAACGACTTTTTCGGTGGCATGCTCAACCAAGTTTTTGCGCTTTAGCAAGAAGCATTTTCAATAAAATACTTGTCGCATCATCTTGTCATAGCTAGCAAAGCACAGTAGCATACTTTGCAGCAAAATGCATTATGAGCACTTCTCTTAGCATGTTCATGTATAGACGCACTTTTGAACCTGTTCTTGTGAATATTGTACATTCGTACTCAGAACTCTAAAAAAAATATTCTACTACAACCTTGTTCTGAAAGCACAGAAGAACAAAAATTTATTGACCAGTAAATTTTGGAAAGAAATGTTTTTAGGCAACCATGGAAGAAGGAAAAACGTCTTAGTGGTACAGTGACTTGATGTTTTCACCAACGTACGCAAGAGCGATTCATTACATTACGTGACGATGAGTACAATGAAAAACTCTTCCTGTTCTTATGTTTCTATAAAACTTTAAGATAATAAACTTATCAATACCTAAAAATCTGCTTCAGCGTGATGAACCGGCCTGGCATCAACCAAAATTACATGAAGTATGGCTACTTATTAACAAAAAAGCATCAGTCACAAAATTTTATCCTGCAAAAGAGTCCTATCTCATAAGCGGATGGGATAGAGCTGCTCACTTTCAGGCTTGTGGTGTCGTTTTGCACCGTCCGAAATGAATCTAAGCAATTAGCATGGTCACACCTTTGCTTTTATAACTTCAGTCAGTTCAACCATGTCGCTATGTATTATTTTGATTTGTGATTATTTCTCGTGTGCTGAGGATAAATAAATATATGTAACAGAGTGCTGCATTCCGCAAGAGCCCACTCCGTCGAGGTAATACTTTTGATTCATTCTACTACCCACACCTTTTCAAAGCAAATAAAAAGAATGAAGATATATATGCTGCTGCAGGAGGAAATAGATAAAGAGAGAAAGTCAGATATTTTATTATAATTCTAATAACGAGTACAAGGAAGCAGTCACATGCAACTACGACTTGTATCAAAACACGTTCATGTCCGTCCGAAACAAAATTTTCATCCACCAGATTGTAGAACGAAGTTATAAATGAACGCTTATGGGTTTTCCGGAGTCACTGATTTGAAGCAGGTAAGAAAATGGTGAAATTGGAATATCGTACCATATTAGCCAAACTCCAGTGTTTGAGTTTTGTCTGTGTATCTCTAAAATGACGGTTTTCAACTTTCGCCAGCTAGTTGATGAGAAAGTTGAAATTTAGATTTATTCTTCCCTAGCCTATAGGCGCCGACAACGGGGGGTTGGGCTTGAGAGCTCCAGTCGCCCCCCCCTCCCTTCCCAAGACTGAACATGGTGTCGAGGGTCATCAGTATTCTTTTGTACGGTTTTAGACAAACTGACTGAAGAACTACAGTGGTCTAAAAGTTGAAAGAACAGCACAGCCTTAAACAGCGTTCTTTTGTGGCCAGAAACAAGCCGACGGCTTCGACAACCTCATCCGCTTATTAACAACGCCTCCGATATTAGGCCACTTTGATCCACCTGCACCAACTCAAGTTCGCACAGGCGCCAATGGCCATGTTATAGGTGTTGTCCCCGCCAAATAGTAACATGAAGTCGAGCACGTCATAGCGTACGCCAGTCGCCTCTTGTCCGCTTGAGAGCACAATCTTTCTATAACTTAGCGCGTGTGCCTCGCTCTGGTGTGGGCAGTGGCTATATTTCGCAATAATATTTGGCCGCCCGTTTTCTATCATCAGGCAATAACATGCCCTGTGCTTGCTGTCGTCAATGAAAGACCCGACTGGCCGTCCTGGTCACTGGGTATTCAGACTTCAGGAGTACTCTTTCGTTGTGATGTACAACTGCGGCCTCTTACATCTGGACGCCAACTGCTTGTCTCGTCATCCCGTCGATCCTCCTGACAATGACGAACAGGACGCCAACACTTGCCTTCTGGCCATTTATGACTTTCGCGAAGTCGTTACGCAGCAGCGAAATCATTGAGCGCTTGATTTCAAGACAATCAGATCGCTCAATCGGAATGCTTGTTCTCCATGACAACATTCTTTATCGACGTAACATCAGCTATGATGGGCCAGATTTACTGCTAGTGGTCTGTCGTCATCTCCGTTCTAGTGTTCATGCTGAGCTCTACGACGCACCCACTGCCGGACACTTTGGCACCTCCTGTACTTACAAAAGAGTTTAACGTCGCTTCTACTGGTCAAGCCTTTACCGCTCTGTGCGACGTTACGTTGCGGCTTGCGACCCATGCCAATGTCGAATTAGGCTATGTGCTCAACCTGCTGGCCACCTTCATCCAATCGATGTTCCAACAGAGCCTTTGTTGCGTGTCAGCATGGACCTTCTTGGCCCCTTCCCCACATCCATAAAAGGTAACTAAAGGGTAGGCGTTGCCAGAGACTCTACGTCGCGCTATGCCATTACACGTGCCCTGCCCACCAGCGGTGCTACAGATGTAACAGACTTATTACTTTAAGGCGTCATTCTCCACCATGGTGCACCAAGGCAGCTGCTGACACGTCGTGGCCGCTACTTCCTGTCCCAAGTTGTCGATGACATACTTCGTTCTTGCTCCACCGAACACAAGCTCGCAAACGCATATCACTAACAAACAAACGGACTGACTGAACGACTGAATTGAACCCTTACGGAAATGTTGTCTATTTGCGTTTCAGACGAATATCGCGATTGGGACAGCATTTTGCCCTACGCGACATTTGCATACAATACGTAGTGTCATAATACCACATGCTTCTCCTCTTTATTCCTCTTGTTTGGTTGCCATCCCACTCTGCCTTTTGACACATTGCTATATTCGGTGTCGCGACATACAACGGAACACGTCTATGAAGCCGTTGGTCGTGCTCATACGGCTCGCCTGATCGCCTGTGATCGACTTACAGCGGCTCAGGCGTCACAAAGGAGTCGCTACTACAGTCGCCACCAGAACGTTTAATTATCCCCCGGAAATATTGTTCTGCTGTGGAGTCCAAGTCACCATGTCGGCCTGTCCGGAAAACTGCTGTCACGTTATACCGGGCCCTACCGGTTAATGCGACGATTAAGTAACATAAGCTACGAAATAACCCCTGTTGAAGACACGATATCGTGATCCCAGTTACAAACTCATATTTTCCACTTGTTCCGCTTAAGCAATACAGTTCATCTAGTTCGGTATCAATCTAAAAGGTGTCGGAACGTTGCTTCAATCTTGGAGGTTATGTTACGGTGCATTTGAACAGGACCATGCATCCATGAGGAAGACGGAAAGAAAGTGGGAGACTGTCTCCTGCAGCTGTGACCTTTGTACGAACCACTAACGTTCCCTTACATAAATAGCTGTAAATGCATTGGTGCATCGGGCTTCCTATTCATAACAATATGGAAAGTGGTTGTAATGCAGTTGTTTAAGATAACGCTCAGTATACATTTACAACCTCTTCTTTTAAACGACATTATTTTTACAGAATTTCAATTGCACATAGCATAAAAATGCAGAAAAAAAAGGATATAACAACCTTCAAAGGAAGTACAGGGAACGCAAGTTACAATTAGGAAACGTTTTCTGTTTATTTACAAGTAAATTTAAATACTTTCAAGTATATATTTGCGTTCATATGGAAGCAGAAAGAATATTAGAGAAAGAAAAAGGTCTCCCTAATAGATGCTGCTTCGGCGACAGAAATCCTGGCAACGCATTCCAGGGCGCTGTGTTGCTTTGAAGTTTGGAAGCGTGAAGATGCCTTTGCAGCATCGAGTCCACAACGCAAATGATAATGAGAGTTACAAGCGTAAACATGCAAGTACAACGAGAGTACGCACTATAAAAACTATGGAGAATATCGCACGGGTATGAGGGCCGAGTTATATTTCAAGGGCTTGTTTTACTCTCGCAAAATGTCGAGTGGAGTGAAACGCATTGTTCACTCCTTCAGCAAGGACTAAGTGAAATGTTCTTTTCACTCTCTCATTCTGAGAGTGAGTAGAATGCCCATTCAACCCTTGCGGCAATAGAGAACAAAACGTAGCGTCAGCTCCTGCTTCAACTGTAGGAGGCTGGCCCCGAACATGGCGATGTATCACTCGCGCACGCTAAGCAAAGAGCACAACGTTTTGCTTCTAAGAGAACAGGCAGTCCCATTGCGAAGGAAAGCGGAGCCAACGCGTTGCTTTGCTTTGCTGGAAATTGACCCATGTCATACCAATATATAAAACCGACGACAAAACAAGCGAACAAACTATAGGCCTATATCCTTTACGTCTTTTGTATTCAAACTATTTTAACACGTATTATCTTCTCAAATCATGCAGTACATGGCTAGCAACCACATTCTATTCGCAAACCAGCGTGGTTTTCAACGAGGCGGGTCATGTGAATTCCAGCTTCTTGAACTAACTACAGACATTCCCCTTAGCCTTCACGAACTTACACAAACTGACGTCATATTTATAGATTTTGCTAGAGCCTTTGACCGTGTGTCTCATAACCGCCTCTTATATAAAACTAAGCTGATTAATGTTGACGAAAACGTAATAAACTGGGTTAAAGAATATTTAAGTAATAGACGGCAAGCTGCCGTAATCAATAATGTCTGTTCGTCATTTCAACCTGTTCAGTCCGGTGTGCCTCAAGGTTCCGTTTTGGGACCCACTCTATATTTAATTTATATAAATGATATTCATCAGGGTATAGACTCAGAAATCCGGTTATATGCCGACGATTGCGTTCTGTATCGGCAATTAATATGTAAGGGTGACTGGGATAACTTACAAGATGACTTGAATAGGATCGAAAGATGGTGCTCAGACTGGCAAATGAGCATAAATACCTCAAAAACTAATTTTATGAACTTTACTACTTAGAGTGAAATTACGAAACACACATACTTTCTTAATGGTGACGCTCTGGAAAGTGCAGAATCGTTTAAATACCTAGGTGTTCGTCTTTCTCCGACTTTGTCTGGCATAATCATGTGGGTTGTATTGTTTCCACTGCATGCAAATCTCTTGGCTTGATTCGTCGAACGCTTCGTCAGGCTAATAGTGATACCAAGCTTCTTGCATATACCACCGTACTTCGTTCAAAGCTTGAGTATGCTTCATTTATATGGAACCCGCACCAAACGCATCTTATTAATAAAATAGAATGTTTTCAGAACAAGGCGACTCGATTTATTACAGGTAACTATTCACAACATTCAAGTATCACCAAAATAAAACATGACATAAGACTCATCCCATTGCAGACTAGAAGAAAGATATCTCGGCTAACTTTCTTCCATCAGCTTTTTCATAACCCCAATATGTTCTCTCAGGCACACATCTTACCAGACAAAAGAAAATTCGAACGAATTGATCACGAATTTAAGGTCGAACAACCATCTGCACGTACTAAACTATTGCAGTTTTCGTGTCTGCACTTAGCCATTTCGAAATGGAATCATCTCCCAAGTAACATAGCTGAAATAACTGACCATATTATATTCAAACAAGTACCTAATGAAACATTCGTAAATTAATAACATTAACATTTCGTCCTGCATTTCTTCAGATGTCCGATTATTGTTTGCATAATGTAAGAATTATTGGCGTATGATGTTGTCGAACTAGAAGTGATGTAAAGGTTTCATAGCATGTACAACTTCATATAAGGATATTCGACTTACAATGTATATTGTATATCATTTTATATTGTATATCAATTTTTCTCCCCCCCCCCCCCCCCTATGTAATGCCCAAGCTGGGCCTTTAGGGTAAATAAATGAAAAAAAAATAAATGGAAATGGAAGTGCAAATTCTGCGTATATGACATAATATCGCCAGGAAGTCGTCGCGGCGCTTAGCCGACGCGATTGACAACGGACTAGGCAAGCGCGCAGTGTCTCTCGATGTCATGTTTATCACTTTCCGTTATCCGTAAGGGCTTTGATAATCGCAAACGCTGCCGGAACTATAGTATGTTCAACAAGAACAAAGGCGAGGGGACGCGTAAAATGGTTTGTTTACCAGCCCACGTTTCCGAGTCTATGTGCAGCGTGCTTAGTGTGCGTTTTTGACGTTTTAATTTATTCAGTTTGGCAGTCTACTTTGTACGGAACGCTGTTGAAATAAGGAGTCACATAACAGATGGCGTCATTTTGCTGGCGGCATGCTTTCTTTATAATAAGTGGAGCCCTTGGGTGTGTCTTTCCCCCATAGGTAATCTGCGAGCAGAGAGGTTATGTTCAGCGCCAGTGATAGTTAGAAATTTTGCCGCAGAAATTCAGCTGCATGCCGCGAAAGTTCAGTAGGGCGCGTTACGTTGAATTTACTGAAAACCCATGAGGAATTCATATATTAGGCTGATTAAGGCTGAGCTGTTTATGCCCATGTATTGAAGTGGTAACTGATGTTATGTCTCATGTTGCGGTTTTCGAACACGGTGTGAAGGGGAAAGGGTGCTTATGTGAACTTGCTTGATGAATTATCAAGCAGCGAGATATGCATCGGAATGGAATATAACGGCTACTGTGTGGAATTTTAGTTCTAGAGGCGCTTTGCATACGCGCACTGTTTCGTCCATGCCTGTGCACACGTTGCCTAGCATGAGTTGGCACTTCAGAATTATGTCATATGTACAGTTAAATTTTCCTTCCTCTAGGGGCTCAAGCGTAATCTGTGCATTTTGCTACTGCATGGCAAATCACAATGGGTTTACCACTTTAATATTTTTAATGGAGAAATTAAGTATCAAAATAAAACGCTGCTTTAGGTCTGTGTTACCAGTCATCTATTATACAGAAAACAAAGAGTTGGTTTAATGAACTAATGACTACAGTCTAATTTCAACTTTTACATGCCTTCAAAAATGTAAAATGCTTGGTTTCAAACTGCAGCAATACTCAAGTCTGTGAAAAATGAACTCCTTCGCGTACCTCATAATTGAAAATAAGTTCATGCCTTTTAGCAACCTTAGATGCAGGCAGCAGTTAACTGTTTCTTGTTAGTCTTGAAATGTGGGTAAGCTTGCCATAAGAAGCGTTGTTGCCAATTCTTGTAGCCACATCCAGTAATATTCATTGAACTGGAAGACCATGTTTTCAACCCTACTGAGCATTATGTGTACAGGCATGATCCTCACATTATGGCTTGAGCAATGGGGCAACCAGAGATGGCGCGGCACGTACACTGCGGACGTGCTTAGGAGGTATCCCAAGTGGTGTTGTGACACTGACAGACTTATGACATCTGACAATGACCAGTATTGTTTTTATTAGTAGGAGTATTATAGCATTGGTGATGAACGAGGGTGAACTATCGGTTATTTCCTTTTTCTTTAAATTGAAAAATTGAAGTTAGTTTAGCAGTTGACTATTGCAGTCATTTAGAGGTTTTGCGTGCATTTCAGTCGGAAGACAAAGAGCTAAGACTTTATTTTAGTGCAGTGACCTTACTTCCTGACTGTTGTTGATGTTTTACACCATCTCGTCGTGTTGACTTCTGCACAGGATATTTCTGAGGCACCCGCTTTATATAACGCAAGAAGGCAGCTACAAGGACACAATGATGCTAAAGAGACGACTGCACGGGGTGCAGAGGAGCGCACTCCATGGAATCAAAATGCGTTGCCATGCAATTTGGACGAGAAATCTAGAATGTGGGTATATTGGGCGTATCATTTGACTAAATGTCACTAAAACTTTCAAAATGTGGTGTGTCACACCAAGATGGCAATTGTCACGTGCTCTAGGTAGTCATCTTAATATGGTATATTTGTATGTCTCTGATGAGAGAGTCAAGATTAGGTATGCTCTCTTCAGACAAACCATAAGAGCAAGTGTATTTGAAAAGATAGAAATGGATTTTATACAAAAGCCAAATAGTTTTGTGAGAAGTGGCTGCCTTTTGTCTTGCTTCTCAGAAGATATATCAATGTGACATAAAATACTGGTACAATATCATTTCAGATTTCCTTAATGACATAATACATGCTTGCAATGAGCACGGTGCCTGTGCTCACTATAAAAAGCAACAGCTCATGTTTGGTTCGCTGCTGACATAATTTGACAGCACGTAAGCGCAAGCGTGTAAATACAAACCACTTTCATTCTTTATTTTAAATGCCGACATGACGCAGACAGATTCTCATGTCTTCAATTTTAACTATTTTTACACATAATTTTTGAAGTATCGCTTCTTTAGGTTTGTTAAAGGGGAAGCATTGGGGGTAGAGTAGCCTAGAGTTAAGAACTCAACATCGCTTACGTGCATGCTCTCGAAACCAGTTCATTGGAACCGCTCGCGGCTCCAGAAGCAGGAGCAAGAAGCAAGGCCTTAACTGTGCAGAGTGGCGCGCACGTTACATCCTAATTAGAAGCCAAAGGCTCGCTCAGAATTGGACATTTAACTTGGCACACGTAAAATTGTGGTTTTTTTCTTTTGTGAAATAGTCATATCAGTACTTCTGGCAGGTATTTGAGATGTTGATTAAGGTGGCTCAGTCTACTTGCCAACGATGTATGCTAGTGGAGGCAGGGGTTTATTCAGTGCAAAGAACTGAGAGTACCTGCATGGAACACTTGTTCATCAATTGGCGGATGTGAGCATATAGTGTTCATTAAGCAAAAGCCTCTTAGTTTGGTGTCTTCAGCAGAGATAAATTTTATAAGGCAAAATAAACTTAAAGCATCTTGCAGATAGAAAATTTCTGGACTAAAGATAGCATGCACAGTGAGGCACTGTACTAGTCTTCCCAGACATATATACTTGTTTTGAGACGAAGAGATTGTGAAACGCGATAATTTTTTTTTAGCGTACTGTAACCACTTCCGTAGGAAAAGCTTTTGTTTCATATAGTTGGTTCATTGTGCAAGTATATAAATAGCCGCTAGAAAAATCCACGTGCATGAAATGGATATGTAAACAGGATGTCGCCTTTCCTAATTTATGAGTTGCTTCTTTGTTTGTCTTTTTCCTGCACGCACGTACAGTACAGGCGGGACGCCTGTACTTGCGCTTATGTGGCCTTTGATGCACTATATTTATCACATCTTATTTTTTGTTGACATCTGAAGCCATGCGATACTCTAGTTAGATTGCATTTCCAACTAGTTGCAATAATTTATCATGCAATTATGTAAGCTGCTCATGCGAAATGAAATGGTACCTTAGGTGACAAGAAATTTGATGCGCAAGACTTAAATGCCAATGTTCCTTGCACTTTTATATTCATTTGCTACACACTAGATAATGTAGTAAATTTATTTTATTTATTTGTGAGAAATAGTAACGGATCAATCCCAACAGCACCAGGAAACTACCTTTGTGAGAACGCCAAATGAATAGGAAATATTAGAGGCCTCTGTACCGCTTCTAGACTGGGCGAGATATTCCTGCAGAACGATGATAAGGCATGCTTATAATCAATAGGGTGCAGCCCATAGATTAATACCTTTATGCGAAATGTAACCAAAGCTAGACCTGCCACCTCATATGAGAATATACGACACATTTTAAGTGCACAGTACTCTCAGTCAGGAACATCCATACGTCATACAGGACGTAATCAAATGAGCAGCAGTCTTAGAATATGGCAGAAACAAATTGTGGTACAATAAATCTAGGTTACCAGCCCCATGCTTAGCAGCTCATCTGGTAACCTCTGCCACATATGTTCATGCGTTTTGTGCTAGAAATGCGTGTGCTGGCCAGTAACGTGACGCGTATTTCTCTCGGATCACTGTGTCAGTGCCTTGTGAGTTTGAACATGTTTGTTCTATGTTCAACTTTCCACTGTATACTATATTTTTGAAACGGAGCCAATTGGAAAATAGAGAATATTTCTACACTGTAATAATGATGAAACTATCGATAATGTACTAATGGTTTATTAGAACATGTGTTGTAATATTCATGGGCGTCACTGCAATCTGGTTTTATGTGTATTTCAGTCTGTTTCTCAAATTATTATTCACTTTGTCTTGTGACTGATCAATAAAGATTTGGTCCTTTTCCAAATCTTTATTGGATCATGGCTCTAAATCGTGAGCGCTTTCACACTATTGGGAAAAGTACTAGCACTCTGTTCTGAAGGAGTACAATCTTTCTGTTAGGAGTACCAAGCACTGTTTGCAGAGTAGAAACACTCGGTTTGGAGGAATAGAAGCACTCAGATCGGAGGAGTAGAATCACTCTGTTTCAGGGAGTACTATTACCGTTGAGGGGAGAGTATTATCACTCTGGCGGAAGAATGCTAGCACTCTTATGCGGTGGAGTAATAAAACTCTGTCAGGGAGAGTTATTCTACACTCTGTCAAAGGGGGTGTCGATCTACTCTTGAAAAGTGAGTGAAATATGGGACAAGGAGATACTCCATAAAGAGAGTTCCCGGAATTCTCTGTTTCTAAAGCGTATCAGAAGTTCCGTGAAACTGTTAGTTCCTTTAGGAATATCCTTCTACAAGAGCAAATACAACATTTAGGTTGGCTTTAGTAATAACGCATCAACATTTTGTTGGCTGAAATTGTTAGGGAAGGTAGCGTATGATTAAGGCGTTGACAGCCATAATTATTACGCCAAAAAGGGATCTGCCATGGCGCCTGGCGACGATATGGACATAGACTTCTATTTTATTGTAAAGTGGCAAAGTTTATAAATGAATCGAGTTTTCAAAACGTACCATTTCTATAGCTTAGTCGTATTTTGAATTTGTATATGCCCCCAGCTCTGATTATTATGTATTGTTGGATAAGCTCTCGCGTGTGTTAGGGAAAAGAAACGCTTGCTATCACCCGAATCGCTTTCTGTAGAAGTATTTCGAGCATTTGAATAATTTGTGCAGTAGTGTTATCCCGTATAAGTGAACAGTAACTCAAGTGTGAATGGGAAAAGGCATGGTAAATGAGATGCTTAAGTTTGAATGGTTATACACTTCGACTTCGATTTAATACGCCAACAACTTGTCGTTTCTTTGAGCAAACATGACTAACGCGTTCATTCCAGGGTATCTGCGCTCTGAATATTAGGCCTAGGGTTTTTATGGATGACTAAATGTTGATTTTATATGGACCCAAAGTTATATTATTTGCCAATGTCGTAGAACTTCACGGAGAACGGAAAATAACGCATTTTGTTTTAGTTTCATTGAGAACCAGGCCATCTGCCTTAAACTATGCTCGAAGTTTATAATAAACGGAACTTGCTATAGGCGTTATTTCTTTTAAATCTTTGCCTGCAAAAAATAAATCAGTCATCTGCATACGCGACAAATTTTCACATATCGCTAACTTCCACAATCTCATTAACGTAATACAGGAAAGTGTCGGACCAAGGAGGCTACCCTGTGGCACACCCGCTGTCAAAGATTTTATATGCCATCTGTTCCCATTAATTTCAACAAATTGCTGCCGGATTTCTAAGTAAGATCGGATAAGTCCGAGTGGTATTCCTCGGAAGCCGTATATTTTTCAGTTTTGGAAGTACCTATTTATGGTTGACTCCTCAAATGCATTGCGGAAATGTAAGTAGCACCCTAAGTCAGAAAGTTTTTGCAATGTTCTATAGAATAAGGTCCTTTTGTATACTCAAAGCAGTTTCCGTAGGCCGCTTTTTTGAACGCGTGCTTACACTCTGTGACTGAGCCATGTTCTGGGAAATAGGTATCAATATGAACATTAACAATTTTTTAGGCCCTTCGATAGCTCATAAAGTACAGAAACTGGTTGCTAATTTCCAATATTATTGTTATCGCTTCCTTTATGAATAACTGTTACTCTCATTACCTGCATTTTCGCGGGAACACTCCAGTTCATTGAGAAATACTTAATGTGTCCGTTACTACAGGCGCAAGCAGCTCTATGACGTACTTAATTCGATATATTTCTGTATCATCGACGCCTTGGCTGCGACTATTTTCAGTGTTAAAAATCTTGCAATCACCTCAGGGATGCTAGTGGGTTTTAGGAATAAAGACTCTCTTGAGGAAGGTGCATGCATTGTTCCTTGAATGTCGTGATCTACGCATCCGAATTTGACAAAGAAATTGTTAAGTGGTTCGCGAGTTCTGTGCCACCTACAAAAGTGCCATCAATGTTCACCGGATATTTTCGTGTATCGGCTGGCTTGCGATTTAGTGTTTCGTTTTTCACTTCTGCGCATACAATCATTGTTAAATATCATCATCATCATAATCATCAGCCTGGTTACGCCCACTGCAGGGCGAAGGCCCATACTTCTCCAACTACCCCGGTCATGTACTAATTGTGGCCATGTTGTCCCTGCAAACTTCTTAACCTCATCCGCCAACCTAACTTTCTGCCGCCCACTGCTACGCTTCCCTCCCCTGGAATCTAGTCCCGTAACCGTTAATGACCATCGGTTATCTTCCCTCCTCATTACATGTCCCGCCCATACCCATCAGCGAATCGGAAGTTACTAAGGCATTCTCCATTAACTCTTATCCCGAATTCTTCCCAATCCAGGTCTCTGAATGCATCCTGTAAACACGCTGTGAATAGCATTGGAGAGATCGTATTTCCCTGCCTAACGCCTTTCATTATCGGTTTTTTGTTGCTTTCTTTATGGAGGACTACGCTGGCTGTGGAGTCGCTATAGATATCTTTCAGTATGTTTACATACGGCTCGTCTACACGCTGATTCCGTAATGCCTCCATGACTGCTGAGGTTTCGACTGAATCAAATGCTGTCTCATAATCATTGCAAGTTATACATAAGGGTTGGTTATATTCCGCAGATTTCTCTATCACCTGATTGATAGTGTGAATATGGTCTATTGTTGAGTAGCCTTTACGGAATCCTGCCTGGTCCTTTGGTTGACAGAAGTCTAAGGTGTTCCTGATTCTATTTGCGATTACCTTAGTAAATACTTTGTAGTCAACGGACAGTAAGCTGATCGGTCTATAATTTTTCAAGTCGTTGGCGTCCCCTTTCTTATGGATTAGGATTATGTTAGCGTTCTTCCAAGATTCCGGTACGCTCGAGGTTATGAGGCATTGCGTATACAGGGTGGCCAGTTTCTCTAGAACCATCTGACCACCATCCTTCAGCAAATTTGCTGTTACCTGATCCTCCCCAGCTGCCTTCCCCCTTTGCATAGCTCCTAAGGCTTTCTTTACTTCTTCTGGCGTTACCTGTGGGATTTCGAATTCCTCTAGGCTATTCTCTCTTCCACTATCGTCGTGGGTGCCACTGGTACTGTATAAATCTCTATAGAACTCCTCAGCCACTTGAACTATCTCATCCATATTAGTAACGATATTGCCGGCGTTGTCTCTTAACGCACACATCTGATTCTTGCCTATTCCTAGTTTCTTCTTCACTGTTTTTAGGCTTCCTCCGTTCCTGAGAGCTTGTTCAATTCTATCCATATTATAGTTCCTGATGTCCGCTGTCTTACGCTTGTTGATTAACTTAGAAAGTTCTGCCAGTTCTATTCTAGCTGTAGGATTAGAGGCTTTCATACATTGGCGTTTCTTGATCAGATCTTTCGTCTCCTGCGATAGCTTACTCGTTTCCTGTCTAACGGCGTTACCACCGACTTCTATTGCGCACTCCTTAATGATGCCCATGAGGTTGTCGTTCATTGCTTCATAGCGATCTTCCAAGATTCCGGTAAGCTCGAAGTCATGAGGCATTGCGTATACAGGTTGGCCAGTTTTTGTAGAAGAGTCTGCCCACCATCCTTCAACAAATCTGCTGTTACCTGATCCTCCCCAGCTGCCTTTTCCCTTTGTATAGCTCCCAAGGCTTTATTTACTTCTTCTGGCGTTACTTGTGGGACTTCAAATTCCTCTAGACTATTCTCTCTGCCATTATTGTAGTGGGTGCCACTGGTACTGTATAAATCCATATACAACTCCTCAGCCACTTGAACTATCTCATCCATATTAGTATTGATGTTGCCGGCTTTGTCTCTTAACGCATACCTCTGGTTTTTGCCTATTCCTAGTTTCTCCTTCACTACGTTTAGGCTTCCTCCTTTCCTGAGAGCATGTTCAATTCTATCCTTATTATACTTCCTTGTGTCAGCTGTCTTACGCTTGTTGATTAACTTGAAAAGTTCTGCCTGTTCTGTTCTAGCTGTATGATTAGAGGCTTTCAGGTCACATCTTTCGTCGCCTGCGATAGCTTTCTGGTATCCTTTCTAATGGAGTTACCACGAAGTTGTATTGCACACTCCTTAGTGATGTCCATACGATTGTCTTTCATTGCTTCAACACTAAGGTCTTCTTCCTGAGTTAAAGCCGAATACCGGTTGTGTAGCTTAATCCGGAATTCGTGTTTTTTCCCTCTTACCGCTAACTCATTGATCGGCTTCTAATGTACCAATTCCTTCCGTTCCCTCCTCAAGTCTAGGCTAATTCGAGTTCTTACCATCCTATGGTCACTGCAGTGCACCTTGCCTAGCACGTGCACATCTTGTATGAGCCATAGTTAGCGCAGATTATAAAGTCTATTTCATTTCTAGTCTCGCCATTCGGGCTGCTCCACGTCTACTTTCGGCTATCCCGCTTGCGGAAGAAGGTATTCATTATCCGCATATTATTCTGTTCTGAAAACTCTACTAATAACTCTACCCTGCTATTCCTAGAGCCTATACCATATTCCCCCACTGACTTGTGGGGGAATATAGCTGACTTCTTGCCTATCCTGGCATTGAAGTCACCCATAAGTATGGTGTATTTTGTTTTGACCAATCGCCAATTCCACGTCTTCATAGAAGCTTTTGACTTCCTACTCATCATGATTGGATGTAGGGGCGTAGACCTGTACGACCTTCAATTCGTACCTCTTATTAACTTTCACGAGACCTGCCACCCTCTCGTTAATGCTACTGAATTCCTGTATGTTACCAGCTTTTTCCATACTAATCAGGAATCCGACTTCTAGTTCGCGTCTCACCGCTAAGCTCCGGCAGCACATGACATGCCCGCTTTTTAGCACTTTATATGTTTCTTTTGGCCTCCTAAATTCCGTTTCTTAGTATCCCCGTTTCTTAGTATGGTAATCACTCCAGCTAGTGTACATAATCCTATACTCAAGATCGATACCATGAAAAGTACTGGGCCAGACAATATATCAGATATGCTTTACGGCGATATTCTGAAAGGAGCTCTACGTACTTATCCCTAATTTTTACAAAATCTGTATAAATCATCTACTATTCCAATACTCTGGAAATGTGCTAAGGTTTTTCCCATTCACAAAGACGGTAATAAGCAGGAAATATCTATCTACAAACCTATTTCTTTAATATCAACATCTTGCAAACTATTGGAACACATTATTTATAAATATATCATTGAGTACTTATCTGAAAATAATGTTCTTTCGCATGCTTAACATGGATTCCGTTCTGGATTCTCGACGGTAACACAACTTCTAGAATTTTCCCATGATATTGCATCCACGCTTAACCTTAGAGGACAGCTTGATGCCATTTTCATTGATTACAGTAAAGCTTTTGACACAGTGTGTCATAAAAATAGAATGAATAGAATTTATTGATAAGAAAGACAGAGAGGTCGACCTGAGCTAGTGCACTCTAGTCTGCTACTCTGCACTGGGGAAGAGGGAAGGGGAGTGAAAGTATTGGGATGGATGATGATGTGACGAGAAGTGGTGAGTGCTTATGTACATGAGACAGTTGCCTCGCTAGAGCCGCTCGTCGAGCTTGGTGTCCTGCAGGAACTTCAACAATACTTTTGTTGCACGCATTGAAATCGCAGTGTCAGGCCATGGGCCGAGGATAGCTTCCTCCGACAGTAGTTGTCTGCCAACGCTGGCTAGGAAACTCTCTAACGTCCTTCGCTCCAGCATATAAGCTGGGCAGTCGCACAGTACGTGTTGCAGTGTTTCGGGCATCTGACAGTGTACACAATCAGGGCTGTTCGATTGGCCGATGAGGTGTGCGTAGCGACGGGTGAAAGCAACGCCGAGCCGAATCCTGTGTAACAATGATGTTTTGCGCCGTGTAAGCTTCGGGGGCAAACAGAATTTGCCGTCTGGGTCAATCATATGTAGACGTCTGTGAATGTTACCAGAGTGGGCTCTGTAAGCCTTTGTAAGGTCCTGCATGAGTGCCATGATCATGGAGTTGGTGTCAGGTCGCGAGTAGGCAATCCGTACTTCATCAGAGGAAGAGGAGGCCGATCTTGCCTCACTGTCAGCGAGTTCATTACCAAAAACACCACAATGGCTAGGCACCCATTGAAAGGTGATCACGTGGCCACTTAACTCGGCACAGTGATGAAGTTGGACTATTTCCAGCACGAGCAGATAGTACGGTCCTTTCTTTAAAAAGTATTTTAGCGCCTGCAGCGCTGATTTGGCATCGCACAATATCGTCCATTTATGGGGTGTCTGCGTTGTCATAAAACAGACAGCCTCCCGTATTCCCGCAAGTTCCGCAGCCGTAGATGTCGATCTGTGGTCTAATCGAAATCGTTGAGTAATTCCAAGTTGTGGGATGGCAAATGCGGCCGTTGCGGCAGATGGCGTGACCGAACCATCGGTATATACTTGTACAGTCCCACTATATAATGTAAATATATGGGACAGGGTGAGCTGCTTCAAGCCAATGGAGGAAACGTGAGATTTATTCGTAATTCCGGGTATCTGAAGCCTCACTAGTGGTCTTGGCAATGTCCATGGAGGTGTCGCGCGGATGTCGGTGGCCTGGAATCTTGCAGGTATAATGCTTGCGTGACATACAATAGCTTTAGAAAAAGCACAGTCATGGTTGGTGCTTGGAAGTGTTGACAGTGGATGGTGTGAGTGTCTGGTTAGCAGGCGAAGATAGGTTCGCACCGGTTCACAAGACCTGTATATGTCGATAGGACAAGCCCGTGCTTCCGCTATTGTGCCCTTAGTTGACGTGCAGCGTGGCAAGCCAAGACATATCCGTAGTGCTTGTGCCTGAAGGCTCTCCAGCGTGCGTATACAAGATGACCCCATGTTAGATAACGCAGGCATGCTGTAGCGTATGTAGCCCACAAAAAGTGCCTGGTACACTTGGAGCAAACTTCGCTCAAAGGGCCCCATCTCAGTCCTGATATTACACGAAGAACGTGTATGAAGTTGGCCAGTTTAGCCCTAAGCGCAGTAACATGTTTGGTCCAAGAAAGACTGCGGTCTATTATCACGCCAAGATATCTCTGGTGGGTGACTAAAGGGAGCACCGTTCCGTCGACAACGATTGGATAATGTGACATTGATTTGCGCGTGAATGCCATGACTGCACACTTAGTTGCTGAGAGTTGCAGGCCTCTACGGCGCAAGTACTTCGCCGTTATGGTAGCCGCACGTTGGAGCCTTGCACGCACTTGTGGACGTGTGACTCCAGATGACCAAATACAGATATCATCCGCGTACGTACTGATACGCGCTGTTTCAGGTAGCTCGTCTGCAAGGCCCACCAGTATGATATTGAACAATATTGGGCTAAGGACACCACCCTGCGGAACACCCCTGCGAACGTCATGTCTATCAGTCTCGCCATCCGAAGTGGACATGAAAATGGTACGGCCACTGAGGTAATTCTGCAGCCATGCATACATCCGGCCACCAACACCAATATCCTCAAGCGCCTGAAGAATCGAATGGTGGAAGACGTTGTCGTAGGAACTTTTGATATCCAGAAATACTGCGCATACCAGACGACAGCGTCTCTTTTCCTGTTGAACAGAAGATACTAGGTCGATCACACCGTCAGTGGATGATCGGCCTTTTCTGAATTCATTGATGAAATTAGGTAGTCCGCCACTTTTATCGAGTAGCCATTCCAGTCTGCTCAGTACCATCAGCTCCATCACTTTACCGACACAGCTTGCCAAGGCTATTGGCCGATAATGTGAGAGATCATGTGGGCATTTCCCAGGTTTTAGCAAAGCCACAAGAAGACTGCACTTCCAGCGGTTAGGCGCAGTTGCTGTGTCCCACATAGAGTTGTAGAGCGCCAGGAGAAATTCTCGAGTTTCTACTCCAAGATGACAAATCGCGGAGTATGTAATTCCGTCTGGTCCTGGACAAGTTGACCGGCAGGAAGAAGATATCGCAGCGTCGAGCTCGTGCACAATACAAGGCGCGTCCAGACGGTGATCACTAGATGACGGGAAAGTCAGTCGTGAATGGGTTGGTATATCGTTTGAGGAGCTCACGAGTAATTTGCAGAAGTCATCGGCTACCTCAACTTCACGCCGGCCTTGCCGTATGGCCACAGCGCTGAACGGGTGAAGCTGTTGTGGAGGCGAGCGAAGGCTTCGTACAATTTTCCAAATTCTAGAGAGAGGTGTTGTCGGATCCAAAGAGCCACAGAATGATCTCCAGCGTTGTTTGTCAAGCTTGTCAAGGTGGCGCAGGACATGACGCTGAGCCCGGCGTGATGCAGTGACGTCTAATGGTGATTTGGTCCTTCTGTATTTCCGTTCTGCTCGACGCCGTATCGCGCGAAGTCGCTCGTACTGGTCATCGATAGGTGATCTAGGTGAAGGTGCGCTGAGGTGTTTTGTTGTGTCACGTAAAGTTGCCGCGATGACATCTTCAATATTGGATGGTGCTTGGATGGCTTGACATGCGGTGGTCACAGATTCTCGAAATGTTGGCCAATCGATAGAACGCACAGTGTGCGGAGCTGGGGGATGTAACCATTTCAACTGAACATATGTTGGTAGATGGTCACTTCCATGGGTGTCGAGATCAGTACACCATCGTGTAGCAGACAGCAGGCTTTTTGATACAAACGCAATGTCAAGACAACTGCTGTAGTAAGAGCCTCGAAGGTATGTTGGCGAGCCATCATTGATCACCATCAAGCCTTGACTAAGCGTGAAGTCAGCCAAGTCTCTACCGCGGGCGTTCGTCGAAGCAGAGCCCCACATGGGATGGTGGGCATTAAAGTCACCGATGACTATGTGGGGACCCGGACAAGCTTTCAGTATGGACGTTGATGTTGGGGGTATATACCCGCCAATTACTGAGAGTGTGCGCCGCTTGTACTTCAGCGTTATGCAAACGTACTCGTTGGTAGCGTGTGCAGGAATGTCTTTACGAAGGCACGTTAAATTCCTACGAACAAAAGTGAGCACTTTGCTTAAATTATGATCATTCCTTGACCACAGTGGCACATATCCAGATACGCGTAGTAAAGACGTCATGTTTGGTTCACATATTACAGCCACGGGAAACTGGTATTTGAACATCCATTGTGAAAGTCTGCGAGGCGGCCTCGTAGGCCTCTGGCATTCCACTGCAATATTGCAGATCTTCGTAATTGGTTTTCAAAAGAGAGCGCCATGATGCCTTATTGTAGAGCAGCGAGGAGCGGTTCAAAAGCATCTAGAACATGTAGCGCGGTCTTAGCAGCCGGCGTCTGTAGTCCGCAGAGAAGTGAACGCATCGTAGTTATCAGGTGCTTCAGCATACTTCGTTCATTTTCATTTTCTGTCTTATCATTCTCAACCACCTTTGCAGACACATCACCCGACGCATTTAAGCCTGTTTGCTTGGGTTGGAGCGACGGCCAGTCAATGTCAGAGTCGGTCGGCGGAAGCGTCGTTTTATGCAGCGCATGTGTTCCACGTGCTGCTGCCGAAGAAGGTACGCCGGGCCCGCATCTTGATCGCAAAAGCAAACTTGGCAAGCGAGGAGTTTGCCATGCGGCCGATGGTCCATCTGTACGGGAAGCACTCTTGTCCTGCCGTCGTCTGTGTCGCGATCGACGTCTGCGGCGGCGTATCGATGTAGCAGCCTGTCTGTGAGTGGAGTTGTCCCGCACCATCTTTCGAAGCACTGACATTTCGTCCTTGATTTTCTGGCACTCTTTTGATGTCGCTTCATGTGGACCGGCGCAATTAGGACATTTTAGGGCAGTAGCATCGTAGCTATCATTTTGATGGGCCCCTCCACACCGTTGGCATGTTACGCCGCCCTTGCAAGCTGCGCTTACGTGTCCTATTTTGAAACACTTCCGACACTGAACCAGTTTTGGCACGTAAGGGCGCACACGGTGTCTTATGTATCCTCCTTTTACGTAGTCAGGTAATGTTTCAGAGTCAAAGACTATCTTAATACACCGGGATTGACCGAAGCGGTGAATCTGCGCTATTGGTGCGGTGGAATTCAAAAGCCTCTGGAGGTCAGTGTCTGCGATTTCTTTGTCCACGTCAGAAATAACGCCAGTCGAGGTTCCTTTTCCATACGCAAAGAAGGAGCGCACTGGGATGTTTCCTAGTGGTGTGGCAGCCTTCAGCGTATCCAGAATTGACTTGTTGTTCACGTCAACCGAAAGGATTTCCTCCGTTCGTTAATTCTGATCTCGGTGACTTGGCCTGGCGCAATTCGCTCAAAGCGCTCTGTTAAGCTCTGCCTGTTCAAGGTGTTCAGATCGTCGGTAGCTGCGGTAGGGACGTAAGCAACAGTGAATGATTGCTTACCAGTGTCCTGCCTGGGCAACGATTCACTGTCTGCTGATGTCCTCCTGAGTTTTCTCTTCAAACGGCGACCCACGGCAAGTGTGAAATCGTTGTCCGATTCCATTTCTTCAACCGTTGAGCTGTCGGAAGATTCAAGGGCGACAGTGGAGGGGCCAGTGCGGTCCCTTGTCTTCGATGTAGCCAGTGGTGCATGGGCGACCAGGGTCAAACGCTTGGTTGGGATTCCTATCTCCCATCCTGGAGGATGACGTTGTGCCCTTTGCACAGCCTCTGATGTCGAAAAACGTCCGAGACACAGGAAAATGAAGAGACCACAGCTATAGGCGTTCATCTTCCGAGGCACTTCTTCTTCCTCCCCGTGTCATAAAAAGCTTCTCATTAAACGCAAGTCAATAATTCATGATTATAAACTACTTGGTTGGATACAGGACTAGCTAAGTACTAGAACGCAGTTTGTTGCATTTAACCATTTTCACTCATTTCGTGTCAATGTTACATCCGGTGTACCACAGGGGTCTGTCTTGTGTCGTTTGCTGTTTGTTGTCTATGTAAATGATGTAGTTGAAGTAACTGCGGGTACTTCTGTCAAAATAAGACTATATGCTGATGACTGCGTCCTTTATTCTACTATAACAATTGATCATGATAAGTTCGAGCTAAATGAAGTCATCGCCCGTTTTTGTGAATGGAGCAGAACATGGCAAACGTCACTTAATATTAAGAAAATCATATCAATGACCTTTTGGAATAAAAAACAACCATTACAATTTACATATTTTAATGAAGCGCACAAGCTTGCAAGCGCCCACACGTTCAAATACCTTGCTGTTACTTTCTCCCCTCATCTGAAATGGCATGCTCACATTAACTGTATTCGATGGGGGCGAAATGCGAAAACACCCGTGTATTTAGATTTAGGTGCACGTTCAAGAACCCCAGGTGGTCGAAATTTCCGGAGTCCTCCACTACGGCGTGCCTCATAATTAGAAAGTGGTTTTGGCACGTAAAACCCCATAATTTAATTTTAACACGAACTGTATAACCAACAAGGTGTTGAGAAAATTGGGTTTTCCTAAAAGAAACTTACGGAGATGCAACTAAAACATGGAATATAACGGCATACAGATCACTAATAAGGCCTCTACTTGAATACGCGTCGGTAGTGTGGTCGCCACATCATTCCAAAGACACAGACATGCTTGAGTCTATTCAGAAAAAGGCCATAAGGTTTATATATAATCGTTATGACCACCATTTCTCACCGACATCACATGCTAGTAAACTGCTACTAAAGCCTCTGGCCCATAGACGTCCTAGTGACCGGGTTGTTCTGCTACATAATATTGCTCATGGGAAAACTTACATCAATGCGCCTATTGTTTTCACTAACCCTTCTTCTCGGCCCACCAGAAGAAGTCATCGACTTAACGTTGTACCTTTGAATGCATCGATTGATTGTTTTAGGTTTTCCTTTTGTCCATATACAATTGCGATTTGGAATGGCCTTGAGGGGTCCCTGCGCGAGTTATCGAGTGATGAATTTGCCAACCTATTACCTAATTGTGTTCATTAATCAACTACCTATTCCTGATTATATATTTTGCATTGTTTGTTTTCTTTTTACCACTAAAATTTATTCTTCAATTGATTGACATATGTATGCACTCACTCCTGCAATATCTTGCTATGCAAGATGGCAGTATATGTAAATAAACAATAAAGTGGAGGACTCCGGAAATTTCGACCAGCTGGGATTCTTTAACGCGCGCCTAAATCTGAGTACACGGGTGTTTTCGCATTTCGCCCCCATCGAAATGCGGCCGCCGTGTCCGGAATTGGACCCCGCCACCTCGTGCTTAGCAGCCCAACACCATAGCTACGGAGCAACCACGATTCACGCAGCCCAGGCAAGGACCATGCTAGCTCGTCAAGTCGCCATTACGCACGCGCACTGCTCACTGGCTTCTCAGCTCACCCTATTATCCCAGGGGTAAATCTCCGCATGGCTGCCATCGGCTGTTTTTAAGCATACGTTTTTCGACGTTAGCTCCAAGGTCCTCTTAAGTTATGGGCCTTGCAGGAGGGCGATACTTTGGCAAAATGGCGGCGCACACGACTGTTTACCTTGTCATGGCAACAGGAAAAGCAGCCGTGCGGCGCCTCCTCACTCTAGCTATGGTGGCTAGAAGTATACCTAGCGCTCTTTATTTCTTTTTGATTTTATTATGAAGACCCTTCCCCATGCCCCGCGCGCCTTCACTTTTGCTTTCTTTTTGAATGTCCGCGATGCGTATTCTTTTTTTTTTATCGCGTGGGCGCGCTACCCCAAGCATTGTTTGTGAACTGGCGCACGGTGCACCATGGGTTCTTTATGCGTTATCACGCAGGCCATCTTGCCCATACTTTGAGTATACCAGTATATGCCAGAACATATATAAATTACACTTCCGACGCAACAGATCTTTGGGCTCATTTTATTGACTTCTGTTTCCGAAAACAAATATTTTCGCATAGCTTGGTATGATACATGCTCACGAAACTGACGTAATTGACAATACTGACGAAACTGACGATACATGCATACGAAACTGACGTAACTGCTCTCGCCGGTCAACGCACAGCAGTACTCGCTTCCCGAGAACAGGAGATAACGAAACATGAAACCTCATGCAGTGGGCTAAACTGGCGCCAGGCCGGCGGGCGCTCGTGGAGACAGTTGAAAGCGACGGACTTGCGAGGAAGGGCAACGGGAGAGCACTTGATAAGAGCGGCGAAAGAACAGAGCCTCCTGTACCGGTGGGCGCCGCTCTAGGAGGCCGTGCAAGGGAAGCGGAGTTGCTTTCCCGCCCTCCTGCCGGATGGTGCCAATTACCTCTGCCACCGAAGTGGCTGGCGCCAGGCCGGCGGCCATCTTTACAGACTGCGTGGTCGCGTGTTACGACAACGGTTCCGGGTTTCACCAGCCAAGAGGGGAAGGGGGATAATTATAATATTTGCTAATGCCTCCGGCCTGTTGTCAGACTAAACGTCGCGCACAACAGCCGCGTCACACAGGGAGGAGCTTTGCGCCGATCCTATCTCTTTTGCATGCGTAATCAGGCGAAGGACAATTAAAATTTGGAATCGGATATCTCGGTGCATAGACACGTTCGAAGAACTTTTCAATAGGAACATTCTGACTTACTGCACTCAACAAAGTTATTAATTCAATTTTAGTTAAGTGCACTGGCTCTATAGCTTATTATGGGGCCCCTGGCCTTATTATTGTTATTATAAAGAAGTTATGTGGCCCCTAGTCACATAACTTTTTTGCACAGGTGGTGTTCGCGTGCCTCCTAGTGCCTTACTTTAAGAAAATTATAAAGCTTAACTTTAAAACCCTCTATATTACGTTTTCAGGCGAAGCTTGTATTGCCTCACTCTTGTCGGCGCCGCTGTTTGTGCTGTCGTGCGAAAAAAGCCAAGCCACGTGAAAATATAAATCGCTTCTTGAGCTGCGGATTCGAATCGCCGACTACCACGCTAATCGATTCAGCCGCTGTCGGTTCGTTCTACTCATACTTTAAAGCCGCGTTTTATATACATGAATAAGTAGACGCCACGCCAGGCGCGAGCCAATCACAGGCGTCCCCTCCTTCTGTGAAGAGGGGAAGGGTGTGATCGCGTGTTCGCTCGCTTCGGCGCCCGCCGTTTCCCGCCAGTTCAGACCCCACAGTCAGATGGGGAGGCCGCGTTTGGTTCGTTCTAAGAGCAGGCTGCGTTGAAGGGACGGCATGGGTAGCCGGCTGCGCGTTCGGCCGCAGAAAAGGCAGCGTTTGATGAACGCCACAGAGAACTCACTCGAGAAAGGGCTCGTCGTCGACCTGCCAACCTTGCCATGAGGGAGCGTGAAGCTGCGGCGTTAGGATAACGAATAGCCGTGGACCCCTCTTCACAGCAGGGGAAAGGTGGCCATTTTTTAGAATCTGTTCTGAACAATACGGGTTTTAGAAAAAATTGCGGAGCCCTATAACACATTTAGTCTAACAAAATTACCCACCGCAACTAATTGACGACGCTATAAAACGTGCAGACGTACGTTACGGCAAGACACTTTCATCCACTACAAAGAAGCCGACTCCCTCACCCCAGACAAATCTTGTCTTAACCCTTTCTGCGTCAGTGCTGCGTGTTTCGGATGTGCTAAATTGCCAAAATATCCTAATACAAAGTGAATGACTCTGAAAAGTTTGTGCAGAGCTGCCTAAAGCAGTATACCACAAAGCTTGAAATATTCGAGATGTACTATCATCAGCATCAAAGACTGACTACCCTGACCCGAACGAAAGCTATCCTTGCCGAAACCCACCGTGTAAAGTGTGCCACTACACACAGCAGGTGACTATTAGGGCTTGTAACTTTCGTTTAATGATCAAAGACGACTTGAACTTCGTAATAAAAGCGTGATATATATGCTTAAATGTACTAGCGTGAGCAATATGTGAGGGTTAAACGCGAACGCGTGTCAAATAGCCTCAAAACCGAAATAGCGCGATACGCGTATGGCGCGGTTGAAAACAGAGGAGAAAGGGGGGGGGGGAGCTGTTCCGCTAACTGTTTGCACTCCTACCTCGCAAGCGTTGCTGCGAAACGGCAGCTGACGCTGTTTCACGGGCTGCTAGCGATGATAAGCAATGCCTTGGTTATAGTTCTGCGCAAAAGACCTATCTCTCTCTCGCCCTCTCTCTCTTCCTCTCTATGACACGCACGGAACATCTGACAGTGACACCGGCTTTATACTTAGCGCGTGTAATAGCGTTGACGCGCAGGAAAAACCAGTATTCTTTTGCAGCTATTTTGCTGTATCCGGTTTCTCGTGAAAGGAGAGAAGTTGCACGCAGCAGTCGGTTGAAAAGTTTTCATTGGGAGCTTGCGACTTGATAACAACCTTGGAACCCACATAAAAAATGCCCCATTATATCGGCATCAGCTTGCCCTTTTCTTGCGCGTTCGGTGGGCTAATAGCGGGACATGGCTACGCTGGCTTGAATGACGGCCTCCGCTGTTTCTGGCAGAGAAGCGTAAAGAGCCTCGACGAAGGCTGTGTCACATTGAAGACGTTTCCACTCTTCTTGTATGGCTTCCCACAGTTCATCAGCGGCCGCCATGTCCAAGGAGAGTGTGGAAAGCTTAGCCTTCACACGTGTCCAAACATTCTCTATTATGTTTATGTCCACACCCTTCGCGCACCACTCAAAGTGCATTGCCCCTCGTTCATCTAAAAGACGTGTCAAGACTTTGGCTGTATGCAAAGGAGACAGGTCTTGTTGCAATAGATAGTAGCCGTCAGGGTGTTAACCATTCAATGCATATGAGATTTACGCAGCACTCGTAAATCTCCCAGTTTTTTACAAGGCCGTCTCGCGAGATAGCCACCCACACGTTTACTGACATGTCTCCGCTTGCGGTCACCTCCTTGATGTTCTGCGGACAGAAGCGTGTGTTCTCCATGCGCAACACTCGTTTCTGCTGGTCCCAGCGATTCGAGAAAGTAAATTCGTCGGAGAAGATCACATACTTCCAATCCGCCACCCTCCAGCTGCGATGATCGACAGCAAAATTCGCGCTAGCAGTTTTGTTGGCCGCTGTGAGAAGAGGCTTCTGAGCGGCGATGCGACTTGAGAGTGCAGCTTCAATTAGCCTTCGCTGTACCGTGCTGTCGCTTCCATATGCCAGGTCTAGAGGAGTAGGGGCCCTATAACGTAAAGCTATTCCAATATATTTTATTCCAATTTACTGACGTGAAATTTGCTTAACAGTCGACGCCTAGCATCGGGCGGTCACCCGCAGGGTTGTCTCAACACACCAATCAAACGCTCTTCTCGTTCATAGGAGGTCACTTTTGTTTGCTTGAAAAACGAATAACATTGCCTACACTGACCGGCTTGTCTTATCCAATTGGCTCACAAGAGGCGAGGAGCATGCTCAAGTGGAGATGTATTCGATGGGGCCGAGCCAGTGCACTAAAAATTGATAACTGGATGAAGAGTGTGGGGCCAGTGTCTGCGATTGGTCCGCTTTCCCTTACTTAGCTTACGGTGGATCGTCGACAATCGCGGCGGCATGCAACGGAACCTTAACCCATTAGGGACCGGCTTCTTTTCTTTCTTGCTATCTTGAAATAACTCTTATATATTAACTCATCCTTGTACCAATAATTCACATACAAAAAAATATTACTTTTGCCTAATTACTTTTTGAAATATATCCCGTGACCATATGGTCACACTGGGCCCTTACGCTACAGCAAAATACGCGAAATGAAAAACATTTATTTCAAGCCATGAAACATCACAAAAAACCTACATAGCGAATATTCGAGCACTTATTTAGTGTGATATGGTTTGAATTATGGAAGACACATGCCGTCGTCATACTTTGTGCATTGTGTGTGCACTGCGCTGTTGCAATTATCTCATGCATATCTCCACCTCTTGCCATTAGGTATTGGTGCAACAAAGTTGGCCACTTGGTCATACCGCGTACCAGTCAGGACATCACAAGTCTTTGGGATTCTGCATTGATCAGGTCCTCTATGCTTATTGTCCCATCGCATAAGGTAGATTTGTGCAATTTGCCTGCGGAATTCCACCTGCGTGACGTTGAACCCTGTGCTACGAATTAGCGTCCAAGCGTTGCTGATAGATACATCACAAAGTCAAGGGAAAATCGGATACCACCACTTTTTGCCACGGATAACAATCCTGTGGGCGCATACATTTGCATCATTCTGGTCCGTACCTCTCATAAAACTTGTACTGAGCAACAGTGTTTTTTTGCGGGCCACCTCGATTTGCTTCTTCTGAACACGAGAGTACCTGTCTGCAGATGACATTGGCTCTACGCCGTGAATGGTGCTTATAATCGTTACTACAGAATTGTCCGTCCAGCGGACAACAATTATCCCATTGTTGCTCAGCACGGGCTCTTCGTGCCCGCGAGGTTGCCGCTTGACGAATTGGGGTCGAGCGATAGGGCACTCTTTGGGAACACGATTCTGCTTCGCTGTGCCCGTGCCTTCGTAGCCCTGTGCCGTGATATGCCTGAGTAGCGGCATGCCTGTGAATTAATTATCAAAATAGAAAAAGAAAGGAAGGTCGTGCGTCTCTGCTGAGAGTTCATCCACCATTTGAAGAAGTGGTGCCGCTGCTTTTCCGAAGTCCTTTTCATATTTTTCAGATGTTCCGGGATCCCCTGCTTGCCTTGATACACTTTGAAGTTTACAAGGTATCCGTTCTTGACATTTAGGCAGCATACTTTATAGCCGAAGCGGATAGGCTTTCAGCGTATAAACTGCTTACAGCCATGACGACCATAATACTCAATCATACTTTCGTCATAGCTCAGGTGACGCACAGGTTGAAAGTGCTCCAGAATCCTTGCTTGCAATAGCGCCATCAATGGACGCAACTTTGCCAACTTGTCACTAAGCGTTAGGCTTGCATTTCGTACAATGCAGCAATCGCATTATCTGTACGAAGCGCTTTCTCCGCATAGCATTGTAGGCCATCGTGTTGCGCATATCCAAGCCACTGTCCCAATAGCACATTTTCCCTGGCAAGCAGTTATAGCTGGACAAAAGGAGCACTCCAAAAAAACCTAATTCTTCTTTGTTAACCTCCGGATCGGGCATATTGAAAAATAACGCATACTTTCTTGTTTGTTCGACTAGCAGCTCCACGACGGCTTCGTCAAGAAAGATTTCGAACAACTCAACAGGGGAAAAGCCGCTGTAAGCAGCAAAGTTTGGGTAGGGAAATATGCCAAGGCTTTTCTGGAGATCACCGTTCGTCCACTTAGAAGCAGTGGATAATTTCGCAGGAATGGCAGCATCAAATACGGCAGGAGAAACCTCTCATGTTCCGTCACCTTGCCCGCCTGGGGTCGTCATCGTCTGAGTCGGATCCACCAATGCGGCGTCCGTCAGAGAAAACAGTTTCAGCGCCGGCTCATAGCTGCGGCCAGATTAGATTGTCAATGAGCCCGCCTGAGTCTTCATCGGCCGACTCTTCATCCGAATAGGTGCTAGCCTCTCGCGGGTCGATATAAATCTCTGACACGTCGTCATCGTCTTCTTCGAGTATCTTCGCTATTTATTCCAACATCAACCTATTAAGACAATAAACTAAGAAACAACCACTGCGGGAATGCGCCAGCAGCCCTGCAACACATGAGAATGCAGTTTAAAAAAAAATAAAAAGTTAGGTAGCCTAAAGGCCCAGCGTTACCATATGGCAACGCGCAAGGTAACACGCTCGTTGATGGATAAATCAAACATAAATTTTTTCGCAAATGGTCATCGAAGGTCACATATTCGATGAGGAATATGGAGGCAAGGATATCGGACTATTGTTTAAACAAGTAGTGAAAAAAAAAGAACACATTACCCCTTGGAGTGATGCATGGCGACGCTACTCGCACAGCAACACTTATTCCCGCCTTTGCGAGGGGCTCCCTCAAAACGACTGACACCTGCTGCCACTTGATATCCATAAAGGGAACTCTCATCTGTCTAACGGCATGTCAAAGGCGATTTTGGTGCCGTTTTGTTAATCTTAATAAAATAAAATCCACTGTGTAGACTAACGTGACCATATGGTCACGCTGGTAATTAATGGGTTAAGAATGACGCTCAAACGGATCCTCAGAAATGAAGAGTTAGCAGAATGAGGTCGTAAACGTGCCGAAAGTGCTCGAAAACGTTACACGGCCACGGAAAAAGTGTTATTACGTGCAAATAAACCCATGCTCCCCTGCAGGTCCGAGTAGCCAGTGCCTGAGCGATGGGTGGCCGCCATCTTTTATTCCTTTCGGAACGGGGCAGCCTGCGGCTATTCAGAAGAAAACTCAGTTTTGTGCGGCATATTAATGCATCTTTAACCCGTGCACGCCACTTTGACGCGGTGAGCTTTTGCGGTTTTGTGATGTCGCGTGACAAGCAGGTGAACTGGGTGCAGCCCGAAAACTTTTGACCAATAGCCGAGGGCTAATGGCGAAAAGGCGTCGAATCAGAAATAACTATTTTTCTTTTGTTAGGCCAAATGATTCATAATCAGTGTCTACACGCCATATCACATGGATAGCTATCGCGGTTTTCGTGACGTCGTGTGACGGATAGGTGAAGTGGGGGTGGTCCAAAAAGTTTTTCACCAATCGCAGAGGGCTGATTGCAGAATTGGAATAGAAAAGTTTGAAATAGTTTTACGTTATAGCGCCCTAGGACGTCCTTCGCACTTTGAAATGGCTGCTCATTGATTGCAGCAACAATTTGTAGGTCTTGGTGCATTCACGTTGCGCGGGGGCGCCTCTTGTGCGGCGCAACCTTAACGCGCCCTTCATCTCAATATGCTAAGACTATCCTGTTGGCGGTTTTCAACTTGCACCCTCTCAAGGTAGCAATGGTGCGCTGCGTGTGACCTTTCTTTGAAAATGTGACTTCTTTCAACTTATTTAAAGGCACTCGCGACAGCCTTAGGCGCTGAAACACAGATGACTGATAGGCACGGATGGCCGTGACCTACTCTATAAGCATATTCCATGAAAAAAAAAAAGCCACACAGCCGTATCAACGCTAAGCATGCACCACCAAGATATAAGAAAGCCTGAGTATCACGGCATGCTACGAGGCGGCCGATCTCTCAGCACTTACCATGCCCGACCTGATGGGTCACTGGATGTGACTGCGCCCACTGATATAAACGCGTATCATCGCCTGCAGCCAGTTACACGCAATCAGCGGCCGTTTCGTAGCAACGCTAGCGAGGCCGGAGTGCGGGCAGTTTGCGGAACCACTTCCCCCTCTGCCCTTTGTTGCCTACAGCGGCGGCCGTGAATCCCCACGTCGGGTTCGGGGCTATATGCCACGGGTCGCGTGTTGCTGCTCGTATTGCTCCCGGTAGTACGTAGTGCAAAAAAAAAAAAAAAAAAAACAGTACACTAGACAAACAGAAGGGCATTTTACATCGCACTTTAGCAATGATGAACTCCACGCTAACACGTTGCCCAACCTGCACTACTCCACAGACGTGCACCTCACTGATAACTCATTTAATAGGCTGATAGTCGCGTTGCTTGAATCAGAATTTCGTTCACTATATTATAAAGAAGCCCGTGAATTCTTTCCTATGCGTAAGTTTGGAACCGTCGCGTCTGGCTTGAATGAACGTGTAGGAAAATTGAGTTTCCTGTCTTCATAGCCGCTCACATCTTCCCTCGTTTCCATTCTTTTTACAAGCACGCCACTATATTTTCCCTTTTACTAGCAAGTCATTAATATTTGTCTTGGTTTTACTTTTATTTCTTCACTTTTTGTTCTTCTTTGTTAACACAGCACGTACATGGTCACGTTTGCTGCTGCCACCTGACAACTGCCTTTCAAACGTCATTTTTTTGTGCGTATCATCGCTTTCTATCTTCAAATGATGTGTCTGTAAATGCCATCTGTTTATAGATGTATCAGCTGCTCTTTAGAACAATTGACACGCATATTGTTCTGCCATTTTCTTCGTTTTTCATGTAAACATATGTTCCTCCAGTTGATACGCATATATTAGAAACTGCACTTATGCCACGCATTGTATTCTAATGAAAGCTGGTCCCCGGCCGAAACGTCAATAAATCACTTCATGCGCGATCTACTTCACTGTATACAGATATATGTAAATACATATGCATGTACGAAAAGAACACTTACCATGCTCCTTGCCCCAGTAATTAAGAAAATAAAGACGGGCTGGCTTTTGGGAGTTCATCGTACTTGTGTGGCATGTCTATCTGTTATCTGGGTTTAGGGAAAGTCAGGGTCGTTGATCTGGGTTTGTGGCTATGGGTCGGGTCTGACATCGAGGATCGTTTGTCTATGCCATCAGAATGGCTAGGACACGGTATCTGGCTTGCGCTACACTGCGGCGTCTCTCTAAGCTAACTAAACAGACCCATGGCATCGTCCATTTGTCGGGAAGTTGAAGTAAACAAGAAACGTATTTATTTTACATTCATTATCATGGAGGAACACTCCATCTCTATTGTCTACATTACAGAATAAAACAAACCACTTGTCGGAGCACTTTACATGTCCGAGCACACACCGAGCACAGCACCCACGATGTACACGTTTAGGCATTCGTTTTCTTAACGTCACTAGACCATCAAATTCAGTGGCCTTATGCCGGCCAATAGGAATGATCGAACTGTTCGCAGCAATCCACCGACTTTGTCTCACCACCTCACCTGAATCCACCCGTGATGTCGCTACTTCGTTCCCGCATAGGACGCCATCAGGAGGCAGTCGGGAAGCAGCACTCGATGCCATCCTCACGGAAGCCGTCAGAGGTTGCTACCTTGCAACGATTAGCTGGCTTTCCCTGACGGTTGGGTAAAGTTAGGCTGTTTGAAGGGATTGCGGTTTGGCACGAACATCGCCAGATGACAGCCGCATGACAAACGTGTACGCCTCGGCAGACGAGTTACGCGACGACACCGATGTCGAGGTGCTTGAACTGAGGCTCTTGACCGCTTCGCAAGGCTGAGACAATGTCACGCACCCAGACGTCATAGAGGAAACTTCTCAAGTCAGTAGTTAAGCCGATGCCTCTGCAGAAAGTCTTGCGGATACGTGATGACACTCGCCCCAACTGTTGTCGCACCGCTCTTTCATACATTGTGTAGTCTGTTTGTAGCGTACAATGAGTCACTTCAAACGTTAGATTCCTCCTTAGAAATGCAGCCAAAAAGAAAATGAAATGCAGCCGATGACGTTCATGCAGGATTCCCTTTTGAATGGTTTGCCGGCCGATTACAAGAAAGAAAGCTACAGAAACGACGTCTACTAAAGCTTAAGCATTGTTTGGCTTGGGTGTGACTTCGTTTTCGCTTAGTGTTGCTTACTTGCGTTTCCAAGCTCATGCATGTCTACACATGGCCTTTGCGGTGACAAAGAATTCTTAGGGTTTAGTGGAAAAATTACAGATTTTTTCGCTGCATCCAACACCTCCAATGCGATTGTACCAACTGAGCCGGAGCGCCGGGCACGAGCACGTGATGGTTGTAGTCTTGCCGAGCCGCTGGACAAGACACCTTGCTCACTGTTCAATCCCTGTTTTTACTGTCCACTTCAGTTTTAGTGTAAGGGTCATGACAATTTGTTGGAATTAAGTGGTCTTTTTGTCCTTCCATTTGAGGGAGCATAGACTGTCGTCGCTTACACTCCAGCTGCTGTCGCCTCTTTTCATTACGTTATCAGCCTGCAAGAAGGACAAGTTCTTTCTTTTCGAATTCACTGTCCCACATGCGTATATGTCATCGTGCAAAATGGCTTTGAGGAGGTAGTAGCTAGTGAAGTACTTGCCGAGAGAACACGGTGTTGCTTATTTCTATGGTCGAGGCATCATTTCTTTAAACGTTGTGCGCCTAGCTCCCTCTAAACGCCAGCTTCAGATTTACCAGTGTAAATATCAAATTTTGAGGTTGTAGCCGTTGCTGGTACAAAGCATCCAGAGCTTGCAGCCGCGCTTCACAGGCTTGTTCGCCATGTACGGTTTCAATGAACTGCTTCCATTGAACTTGATCATGGATTCATCGGTGGCGAGGAGCTCGCTCGCCAAGTAGTCTTCGGCAACCGTTTTGCATAATTCAGAGTAGAGGGCGGACTTTATACGACTTGTCGAAGTTGATGTGATCCCTCGCTGGCTGCATGATATTATCATTGATATGGAAGTGGGTTAAAATACAGCCGAATCTGTTGACAGGCATAATCTCGAAATGAAGAGGTGATGGAAGTCAGGTGCGTTGGACCAGTAATACCGGTAACTTGGACTTGTTTGATCCCCATTAGGAGATTCAGCCCCGGAAAGGAACACATTTGTTCATATGTTTTTGGCGTATATGGTTTCCGTGCTGCTGAGCGTAAAAATTTGCCTATAATACCAACAGCTCCGTCACGGACGGCGTCGAGAATAGGCTGAAGATGTCACACGGACTTTTTTTTTTTGGTTCTGAATGGAAAGCGGTACTCCACTCCACGATAAAAAGTCCAGCGGCGGGAACATTTTATAGGAAGAAGTCCACACAGGTATCTTCGCACTCGTGAAAGGAACATCATCTTCATCGCCGTCTATACGAGACGACTCACGCACAGCACGAATGGGTTTTCTCACGCCTGGTCTCTGTATGGTTGTTCTTGCAACTGCATCATTTGATTATTAGCCAAAATTACTGTCATTGGAGTCGTCACCACCTGCAAAGCTGTCAGAGTCCGATGGTATGTCGACAAAGTCCTTCGCTGAAACACAAATAAAACATAACACATTACCAGTCATCTCAGATCCTAAATGCACGGTGGCCACTCTAGGTGACCACCAAAACGCCGTCGTACCTACGACGATTTTTGTGAAGTTGTTGTTGGGCAACAAATTACTATCAGGCTTCAATATTGCAAATGCAATATTGCCTCTAAAATCGCTTGTTAAAACTTTATCTGTATTGGCTGCCAAGCCTTACAGTGTGCCAGCAGGTGCGCAAATGTGCTTATCACAAGTTATCAGCGCAGCACCTATGTTATTTGGTGCGGAAAACGAAACAGCCTGTATACTTGCTACATTAGCGATCTCTGGGAAAGAAAGCGAAGTGGGGGGGGGGGTGCCAGACGACCTAGCTACACCCCTACTGGTACAGGGCTTTGTCAGCACACTGATCAACCCACACAGAGGAATACGGAGAGAAACCAGTCCCTGGCGTAGAGGTGGTGAACGGAGGAGAAAGGAAGGAGAATTTCCACTGGTGCATAATCACGTTGCGAACACCCAGCAGCAGACAAGTCTTTTCATGTTGAAGAGCGTGATGATTAAGCCCGTTGTGCCTCAGGCGTTTGCGACACGTTCCATTCATAGCCGCACAAAGGGTACCATAAGAATACATTACTGCAGGAGAAAGTGTAAAATGCAAGGAAACATGAACGGATGGAGAGC
Organism: Dermacentor andersoni; assembly: GCF_023375885.2. Lineage (NCBI taxonomy): Eukaryota > Metazoa > Arthropoda > Arachnida > Ixodida > Ixodidae > Dermacentor > Dermacentor andersoni. Next base: position 54,287,801 of record NC_092821.1, read on the forward strand.
TTATTCCAGAGTGAGAACCACACTATTACTTGGCAGCAGAAGATATTTCGTGCTTTGCGAACAAATAATTTATCCTGTTGGCCTGGAAGAAATATCAAATCTAGCAGCAGTTGAGTTGGTGCGGTAGGGAGGGGGTGGGGTGGCATGTCATCGTAAATGTTATGAAGTAGCATGTACGTTGAGCAGTAACTGTTTTCGACGCGATAGTGTAACAAGCCCCGTCGATGGCTCCGCGAGCTCCGGCGATGGCGTCGCGCGTCCCGCGTCCGTCGTCAGACATCGTTCAGGCAAAAGTTGTTTCGAACCACGTATACCCAACTACGCAGGCCCTTCATGTGGCGCAAAGAAGCTGCTGAACTAACTGAATTTCTCAAGCTAAAATGCGCAAAAAAAATTGTAAAATACGACTTACACGCGACTTCCAGACACGATAGCGTCGGATTGTAATTTGAACACACGAGAAAACATAATTCCGTTACGCGAAAACTAAAAAAAAATCTGGCAGAATGACGTCGGAGATATGGTCGCTTGCAGCAGCTTTCACTAATACAACAAGCATACAGCTGGCCGCCAACGTTTCCCGGTAAATATTACGGCTACATAAGCTGCAGTTGCAGGGAAGCGTGAGAAGCCGTCAGGGATCCCTGAAAGCTATCGCGTTCCACTCTTAAACGCGAAGTTTAAGCATTGTGATGTGTGGTGCGTGACGTGGTGCGGCGATCGGAACGGTCAGGAGCAGACGACGCTGAGTGCACGCGCGCCGAGGTGGAAGAAGGAAAACAACGACGCCGAAGAGTATCCGGCACGAGAACGCGCGGCGCATGACAGCCAACAAAAAGAAGAAAAACCTCACCAATCAAGAAAGACCACGGAGCGTCGGGTAGCCAATCCGAAAATGCCAAATCGGCCAGACCAAAAGAAAAAGCGTGGTGCGCTGGCAGAACGGGGGCGACACGCAAGAGGACACGCAGGGAGACGCCGGGGAGACGCCAGGAGAGTCCCAGGAAGCAACGGCAGGAGGAGGTCAACCACCGGAGCGGGCGTTGAAGACGGGCCGTCGGGTTCCGGACCCGAGCCCACCAGGACTTCACCCGACCGGGGCCTCCTGCCGACCTGTTCCTGTGCGTCGCCCGTCTACCTGAGCGTGCCGTCAGCTCCTCAAGGCCGGTGAGCTTTTGCGCCAGTGGGCAGGACGAGAACAGTCGGGCTACGGGCCCGAGTTCTACGCCAGCTGCCCGGCCAGAACGCCACCCCCGTCCGCTGTGCCGCCTGCTGCCCGAGGCCGGCGTTCGAGTTTCCGCGCCGTGGGCGAGAGGGGAGCAGTCGGGCTACGGGTCCGAGCTCTCTGCCCGGCCAGAACGCCGCCGCCGTCCACTCCTGCCACCGAGCCGCCAGCGTTACCTCGCCTCGCCAGAGCTGGCGCGCTCCCGGCGCCCGGTCGGTCAGCTTACGCCGCGACCTTTGGTGAGACCGGCGCCACTCCTTCTGCCAGCTTGTCGCCGCGTTGCCGTGTCGAGACTGCGACGCGTCCCCGCTCTCGTGGCAAGCCCAGACTCGCGCCCTCGTTAACCACATGCAAGCCCTATGTGTGTTCCTTACCGCAATGTCCGCTTGAGTGTTTATTTTATGCATGCTTTCTGTTTCTTTCTATTTGCTTTATGCCTTTTTTAGTTTGATTAAAAGTCATTGTGTGTGTGCTTCAAACCAACGGCTTTGTCCTCAATTGGGTTCTCGGAGGCTCCGCCTAAGAGAACTGTTAAAACATTGAGTACACGAACCTTTGCCCCCATAAGTGGGTCATCACAAGCATCCTTCGTTATTTTAATTACCGACAAGAAGTTTTACAAATCATTACTTGCGGGTAAATTTTCAAACGGATCAGTCATGTAAATGTACGGGCGTCCTTTTAATATATGCGACCTAATTACAAGAAATTGTAACTTTTATTCCAACTGTTCGAAAGAAACTGCTTCGCTGGAAACCTGGTTGCAATTTTCCAAGGTCGCACACATCTGCTGTCTTGCTTTACAACGCAACTGTTAGCCTTAGCTGGTGGCCATTTTTCGTGTCTTCATCCGTCGGCCAAAATGTGGTCTGATCCCGGAGGTAGTGCAATACCTGGCCAACTTCCCAAGTACACTCTAAAAAAAGTTTACTCCCTATAGATTGCATTTTGTCCCCGAACAATAACCGCCATCTGTCTAGCCAGAATTTCGTTCCTTTAACGCTGCCAGAGCGCTACTTTCTAGTCACGAACGGCTTGCGCGTTATCAGCTTGACACAGGATTCTCGACAGTAAAGTAGCGACACCGAGTTTTCGAGAGAGGAAACGCAAGCAAGGCAGATCACGATGATTGTTTGGGGACAAGATAAGCCCCAAAGGGTGTAAACTGCTTCTAATTGTGTAGGGGAAGCAAGCTTCAAGCACTCGGCAAAGTGAAGCGAAAAGGGCATATATTCTTTTTAATCACGCATACAGCATACTGAACAGCATTCATTTCAATAATGTATATCAAAACGTTTATTTTAAAAAAAATGCAGAAAGCGAGTGGGTGGAGCCCCTAGTCCAGGGCCCCACTGGCTCGAGGGGGTCCGCCGTCCTTGGTCGAGGAGCGCTAGTTGCATCTCCCGATCCTTGCTGGCGAGCCAAGTCTCCCACTGCTCCCTTTCGGAAAGTTTGCCGGCTATTTTTGGTGTAATAATTTTGGGTGGCCTGTTCTGGCAGTCCCACGTAATGTGGGCGAAAGTTGGCCGGCCTCCGCACCAAGGACAGCGAACGCTGTACAGCGTTGGGTGAATGGCATTTATCAAATAAAGGTTTGGAAATGTGTGCGTCTGTATTCGGCGCCAGTCATAAGAGTCCTGTCTGGATAGGTGAGGGTGTGGTGGACTGTACTTTCTTCGCTTGCGCCGCTGGTGCTCAAGGATGTCTCGTGGTAAAAAGGGGTTTTCGTCAAAGTGGTCGGCCGCTCGGTTGATAAAAGCACGAGCTGCGCCGTCCGCTCTCTCATTGCCCTCGAGTCCTGCGTGACCCGGGCACAAGATGATCATGTGTTTCTGCGTTAGGTTTGATCCTAATAGGTGAGTGGTGCTGTGTGGTAGCCTCCCGGTGAGGAAGAGTCTACATGCAACTTGGGAATCTGTAAGAGTTATCGACGATTGTCCTAGAGCGTCCTTAGTTTTAATAGCTAGCGCGATCGCTGGAAGCTTCTGCGGTATTCGCAGATGCAACTCTAGCCGTGGCGCAAGTCACAAGCCCTTGATTTGCGGCCGCTCCTACCACTGCGAAGACGTATTTGTAAGCACCACATCGAGCGACATCTGTGTAGACTGAATCGGGGTTTCCACCGAATTGCTGCATTAACTTTTGAGCTCGAGCGCTTCTACGTCCCCGGTGGTATTTCGGACTTATGTATTTAGGGATTGGGGCTACTATGATCATTTCACGAAGGACTTTGGGCAGAGATTCGAGTTCTTCTCCCGCATACTGTGGACGTGTAGGGTAACCCATGCGGCAAAGTAATTTTCTGCCAGAGGAAGTTAAGCTAAGCCTCTCCCGTTGAGATATGAGCGTCGCTGCCTGTAGCTCCTCGTAGTTATTGTGAATACCGAGGGCCAGCAGGCGTTCAGTAGAGGTTCCCTGTGGTAGGCCGAGAGCCGCTTTGTACGACGTTCTGATCAACGCATCTAGGGCCTTTAGTTCTGTTTTCGTGGGGTCCTGAAAAGGGAGGCTATATGTGAGACGACTTAGCACAAAAGCCTGAACGAGCCGGATCGTCTCTGTTTCCTTGAAACCTTTTCGGTGATAAGTTACTCTACGAATCATACGGGGGATCTGTTTCAACGTAGTCCTAAGGGTTTTAATGGTGTGGTCTACTGTTTTGTTGTTTTGCAGCCACAGTCCGAGGACTCGCATTTTCTGGACCTCCCTTATCTGGCTGTCTCCAAAAAAGAGGTTGACCGGCTCGTGAGTTTGACGGCCTCGACCTCGTATCCTGATAAATTCTGAGTTTTCGGGAGCGCAGCTCATTCCGCTGCTGCAAGCGAAGGTTTCAAGAAAGGTCGCTGCTTCTTGCAGGATTTCTTTTTGTCCTAACGAACCGCTGGTTGCCCATAGGGTAATATCGTCCGCATATAACGCGTACCCTAGCCCAGGTATGACGTCGAGTGTTTTGGCTAAGCGTCTCATGCCGATATTGAAAAGAAGGGGGGAGAGTATCGCCCCTTGCGGTGTACCTCTATTGGGCATGGGAAAAGGGTCTGAGCGCGTAGTGCCAATGCCTATTGTCGCAGTGCGAGAGGTCAATAAAGAATATGCACAAAACCACATCCGAAACACAAAGTTGATAACGCACTCTTTATAATAGTGCGAAGTACGTATGCGGTCACGGTAAAGGTTACTGTTTAGTAAGCAGCCGCGGCAACGACAGCTTGCGACGTGGGGAGTGACGTCACTAGCCTTTCATATATAAAATAACCAGCCTAGATTTCATTGTTGTTTCAGCATTTCTATGTGTAGGCAACGTATAGTTGAGACTCCCGAGAAGCAGCATCAATAACAATAGGGGCAGAGGGAAAAAGAAACGGGAATACGACCAACGGTAACGTGCTGTCAAAACTAAGATTAGTCACATTACTACCATTAGTCTAAAGCAATAAAGCATTCAAAACCCCGCTCAGCAGTTGTGGTGGTTTTCAACAGCTTCGCTGGGCACCCTATTTTGCAGAGCCGAGAAAGCAAGTCCTTATGAACATTGCAACTAATGTATGTTGATTATACTTCGTGGCGTTTAATCTCGACAATACTATTACCTAAACTAGCAATACGTTTACTTTGTAGACTTAACCGCCAAGTACAATTACTTGTTTATTGTTACGCCCAAGGGCTGTCGACCGTGTGGAAAACCTTGTTGCAAGGTATGCCGTCACATGACAGCAACAGACACGGCTGAGACATCGAACTCGTCCTTCGCATATAAAATTAACGCAAATCTTGACTGTGATTCCAGTAACGTCGTGTACAAAATTCGATGAGAGGTGTGTAAGGTGGAGTATATCGGACAAACAGAGACCTCTTTCCACCTGCGGTTCAACAATCACCACGCGCATGTGAAAAGTCTCCCGAATTTACCCTTCTCTAGGCACGTTCGGCTGCCAGATCACTCCTTTGAATGCGTGAGAGTTGTGCTCTTGCAATCTGGGTTCCAACACACCCGTACACGCGAGCAGAGAGAATGTTTTTTTTCATCCATAAATTTGGAACGTGCGCTAAATAAATTAATGAGAGTCCGGGGCGGCTGACGTGCCTCCGGGATATGCCGTGAGAGTGCATGGGAAGCGCGAATACATGTTATGTACTCTAAAATTGAGACGCTGGCCACTGCTTGCTCGTGCCTCCGCATGCGCCTCAAGGGGGCGAGCGGAAAAGCAATAAATTCAGTTTCCTGCACCCTGCCACTCAAGTGCTCATTCTGAGTGACCTATTGCCCCTTCTTGGAATCCGCACGAGCTGACTTGATGTCAGTTGTCGGTTAAACGTTCAAAAACTGGACCACAAGGAGGCTATTCAACTCGGCTCCCTAAACCTAAGCCCAGGGTCGCACTTGCTTTGCGAATCCCACGCATATATTCTTTTTGGAACTATATATTTTTTCGCACCGTAGCTGGACCACAGAGTTGCCGGAACGGACCGTACCTTGTATATGTGTACTGTGACACTGTGTTTTTTTTGCACAAGTTGCCGCTCTTCTGTCTTCCCTCTGGGCCCCTTCTCTATTGTGCCCCCCGCCGCCCGATTCAACTTGTTCTCTCTCCCGCTACAACGGCAACACGCGCACTGGTGCTGCGCAGCGACCGTTTTCTCCCTCCTTGCCTCGGGCCAACGGGACTCTAGCTGCCGCTACTTCCCGTCCCCTTCACTCTCCGACTTACGTCTCCCTCCTCCTGTGTGCTTTTTCTTTTTGTTTTCTTCTGTTTTTTTTTTTTTTCTCACTGACCTCCTTGCTCTACATGCATACATGGGATTCCGCCTTCCTCTTGCCCTGCATAGTTGCCAAAGGCAGCTGTAAATCTGCCAAAGCGCCGAAAGTCAATCACTGTCACAACTGTCCCTCTCGGTTTGATGTATTTGAAAACGACCGGGCACCCGGTCTGGTGTCTGCACTACCAGCGCTGAACTGCCATTTTTTTGTAAACCCTGATGAAGATCGGTCCACCGATCTAAACTGTTCAAATGAAACACTTGTTGTGTTTACCTTTTAACACACACACATATATATATATATATATATATATATATATATATATATATATATATATATATATATATATATATATATATATATATATAGACATGGACAGAGAGGGCCGATCGTTGGCGGTTTGCCCCCTCACTCGAGAAATAGTTGGTACGCCACTGTCGCCGCCACTTGGTGTGGTGGATCGCCCGCAGCTGCGTTTAAACACCGCTGGTGCGCCGCGCGTGCTTTACCGCTTGTGTGTATGGGGCTCTGCGGCGACGATCGCTCCGGGATGCTGCCAGAGTAGCGCGCGTCGTCCGTTCACCGATGTCGCCATCGATGAGGCATGCGGCGAGCGCGACAAAACGAAGCGCTGCATGAGAGGTCGGTCTGAGGCGGCTAATCTGTATCACGCCCACGCGTCACCCACACTCGTGAAAAATGTACAGCCTTTGGGTTATATCTTGTCCAACAACGATATTCGTCATCTGTCTTGCCCGTATTTCCTTTCTTTAACGATGCGAGCCCGGTACTTCCTGGTCGCGAACGGCTTGCGCGTTATCAGCTTGACACAGCATTCTCGACATTAAAGTAGCGAGCACCGAGTTTTCAACGAAGGAAACGCAAGCGAGGCAGATGACGATTATCGTTGTGGAGAAAGATAAGCCTCCAAAGGATGTAAACTTATTGTAAAAGTGCACGCACTGCCTCTCGCGATCTCCCGATGTGCGAGCTAGTGTCGTCACACTTTGCTCCGTTTTCAACGTGCCGCACGAGACAGATTGCCCGCGCCAGCCAATATATCGCGAAATGAATTTGAACTGCACTCACGTTTTGATTTAGAGAGTACCGTAAACGTCGTTTAATTTTTACATTGTCTGCTGTACTCTCATCCAAAGGCCTCCGGTGATTAAAACGCACGATAACCAAGCTTTCTAAGGCGGGCATTCACTCCGTGTTCAGTTTGTTTCCCGCTCTTCCAGTGACTTCTTCAATATAACCTTCTTGCAGGCTCTTACCGGCGAGCACGCGCGCCACTGTGGCCAAAAGAGAATGAATTTTCGTGTTTGGCGCAGTTTCCAAGCAAATGTGGTTGTGAGTTCCTTTATACGTCCGGGAATCCAAAATATGCGAAAATAGAAAATGCGTTTTTTCGGCGAAAACGGTGCTATTAGACCCGTATTCTACCTTATTCCGCAAATTTATTTTATTTCACAAATTATTCACTTTCCTAAAAGAAAACGAAAAGTGTTAGAACTAAAGGCTCCAACATGTGCCTCACTGAGGGCCTGACTCATGTGTATTGGTAATTTTGAATATTTGGTTTATTTGGCAGTTTACAACATACTCAGACATCGTCTCACTTTTCTTGGTACTCGGTTGCTAAAGTCGCCCTTGAGCATGGCAGCATGGCATCAGCCGGCCAATAGAGGCGCAGCAGATGTCATGTCACCTGACGTGCAGGTATCGCAGGCCTAAGATTTGAGACATTTTTCCTCACAATCGCCCCACTGTCGTGCACATGCACGTGTTGCGAGAAAGACCTCTGGGGACTTTCACCTCTTGTAATCTGCCTTTGCTACACTGTTAGGAAGGTAAACGCGCTTCGCTGTGTTTGTTCCTAGTCGAGCAGTAGTAAGCGAGAGTGGATAAGTACTTGAAAATGCAATTGTCAAAGTCAGAAGTGACACATTCTTTTAGAAAAAATTTAAGTCAGTGTTCTATTGGTATGGAAATGGCTCTGCACGTTCGACCAAAGTAATTTATACGAGCATATCTACGATAAGTAGTGATTGCGCAATGAAATTCGGCAGTTATACCTCTAATAGGTTTGATTTGATTTTTCATGGTGATAAGGTATTGAGACTAAAACACTAGGCGGGATATATCTGCAGAGAGAATAAATACATTCAGCATTTAATAAACGAATTATATTTCATGCCGTAAGGCACACGAGTCGTTGGACGCGGCTTATTATAGAGTTACAGCTCAGCGAGCCGGTGGGTCATCGGGTCCAGTGGGCCAGCGTAGACGCCACTGCGCATGTTGTGCCGCGCATGCGTACTGGCGTCTACACTGGCCCGCTGGCTCACTGAGCTAAAACCATTTTAGAATAAGTTATCTGGACGTTCCTCTCGCCCAGAGGTTAAACGTAGCCAGCTGATGGTGTTTTCGAATAGGGATATAGCGGTCCCAAAACAAACTGGCCAGGATGCAAGTTGCGCAAGCTGACAGTTTGCTTGGGCGGGAACTGCCCAGCTCCATGCGTTCTCCACAACCCGAATATGTATGGCGAGTCCCGCGCGTCGTCCGCTGCAGCGCTTCCCGAAGGCACAGAAGACAATCCTCGCTGTCTAATCAGGAGATGCGTAGTAGAGGAAACCATAAATAAATTTCAGCTCCAGCTGCACTTTTGTTGCATTGTTCAGCGTGTCGCCAAAAATTGAGGCGGGGGGGGGGGGGCAAATGACCTACTGTGCCGCCCCCACCGAAGTGCCCTCCTTGCCCTCCCCCCCCGGGGGTATATACAACTATGGGCGGCGAGCCACTGCAACAGTCACGTGACAGCATGAAAATCTCGCATTCTCGCTGTAGGTCCGAGATGTCGCGTGCTTTTACAGCGATGCTGAATATAGCTACCGTCCGGCAGCCTTCGATGTTCGCTGGTCTACGAGTCGTGCCGACACGAAAAAAGTTTCACCTGCAGTTTCAAGTGAATGATCTGCAGCTCTTAATCTAATGTACGTATCTTAGAAAATCTTATACAGAAATTGGCCGCAAGGACGCGTGTAGCATCACGCCGAATATTATTTACTTGTCCCAATTATTTGCTTCACAGTGAACATGTAACCGTTGCAGAATTCCCGTCTGCTGCCAATACATGGGTGTCTGCGGAGGGAGTATGGTTATGCATAACGGCTGTAATTTTTTTTGAAACTATTGCGAAAGAAATTATATGACAATTAGCCGCTCAGATTACTCAAAGATTATGCCGAGTTTTATCTAATTTGCATAATTACGTAGTTGACAGGGAAGTTGTAAATAATGGACCATTTCGGAAAGTTGCGCGCGCCCCCTACGCGACCGCCGCAAAGCACGCTGGGAATTGTGAGCGATCTTGGCGGGCAGGATCCGGCGCAGGAGCGGTGCGACATGGACGTCGCGCAACAGCAGGTAAAAAGAAACTTTCTTTTTGAGTGCTAGTAATACTTTTGTTGCATGTTTGCGCCGCGCAAGTGATCTTTACATTGCCGTACAACTTTCTTGTGGTTATGCAGCCGACGCTACGAGCGCGAAGCGAGTATTTTCGCACGTGAAGCGCGCACATGTGCCAGTGTCTCGCGCTCGGAGCTTGCGTTGCATAGCAACACCTTTGTCAGCGTTTTATAGCTATGCTACTGAAAGCACGAGCGCGATCCTACGGCTGGCAGGCGTGTTTTGCTGGTGAGCACGCGCTAACAGTGCATTTATTTACTAGTCGCCCGTCGCAAACCTTCGAAGTTTGTGCGGCTGTTCCGGCGGCAGGCGTAGTACGTAGCGTACAGTACATTCGTGTTTGTTGCAACAGTGCGACACCCTCTTGTGAGAATGTATGCGCTGTATTTCAGCAAAATACCTCGTTATCGAGCACTGCCATTCAGTCTTTTGGTTACAGCGTGCTATTTAATCTACGGACAAGTCTGAAACAAGTAAATTGTCGAAAGGAACGGACAGCGCATACGTTCAATGTACATCTCGCAAGGAATAAGTAGCTGAGTTGGCGCTTAGCTTGTGCCAGCGCATTTTCTTGCCTATAGTGTTGTTTGAATAGCACGCAGCAAGTACGAAGCAGAACCAACAAGCTCTTGTATTAGCACTGTTACATTCTGTGTATATATCAGAGTATAGCATTGCGGTACAGATAGCAGTTGCTGTTTGTTTGACAGCTCGTACTATCTCGGTTGCGGTGTACATTACTTACTACCGTGGAGTGCAGATAGACGCACCCAAATTATGAACGTGCCTCGGTGGCTACAAGTAACGCGATTGCGGTCTAAAAAAACTGCGGCGGATGTTTTGGCTAACCTGAAAAGTATTGAACGCGCCAGTACCTTGTACTAGGGCGGCCTCAGAGTTTTAAGTTAGCTAGTGGCTTACGGAGCCCGTCCTTGTGCAACATTCTCCACGACCGCGCGTAGTGAACGAAACGCGTTGAGCGTTGCTTTTCAAGCATGCTTGCCACAAGTGACCAAGACACTATGAATGAATACTCTTTTATTTCAAGATCGCATTGATGATCCCATGATCAGCTGTGTATGCTTCCATGCTCTGTTTATATGTGGAGTGCCGAAGAAAACATTTTGACACTTGCTTATACCCATGTTGCAGGTACCACTACGAGCCATTCAAAATGCACTTCCTCTTCAAGCAAGGTTGCCGAAAGGACCATGGACAAAGCAGTTGAAAGGCGTGCCGAATGGTTTCTCGGAGCAAGAAATCTTGGCACATCAGAATGCACATGGTGCTCAGAAGCATACTGTAAGCGGATACAGGATGTTTAAAGCAGATAAGGTTCACAATGTTCTTATTTGCAAAGCTGACAGTTCCACTTTTCTTAAAGCAACCGTGGAGGCATCGTTCTCTTTGGCAAAATTATATAACACTGGTGTTGTGCTCTCGTCAAAGGCAACTGTGGTTGAAGGAACCTGCAACTGCCGGGCTGGAGCTGCAGGTGTTTGTAAACATGTAGTTGCCTTACTATGGTTTGTACTAGACCTGAAGCGCTCTGGGGCAGCCTACGTGCGAGACACACAGTCGTGTACAGACAAACCCAGAGCATGAGGTACTGGGGCTAAGAAGGCCAACATGCACTCACGCGAGTTCTCACAACTACATTTTGTGAAACATATGCCAATGAAAGCTGGCAGGCATCTGACTCAAGAAACCACAGTTTCTCTGACAGTGACAGAAGACCATATTAAGAGAATGTATGAGACACAGAAAAATATTCCAAACGCCATGCTATGCAAGACGCTGGAGGACAACCACTTTCTGCCCGTACCAGTGAAAAGAGCACTTCACGAGGATGCTCTTAGCCAGATGCCAATCAGGTTACCGGTGCAAGCCCTGTGGGTTGAGCATGTGCCAGCTGGGTATAAGTTCGGCTCCTGTGAGGTTACTTTAGAAGACTCATGGGCCCTTGAGCAAGCGACTAGGATGCAGAGTGGCTCTACAACATGGAGCTTCGAGAGATCCAAGCGCCTGACTGCTTCACACTTCGGAGATGTGGTGTCACGGAAGAAGCCAGCTGACGAGAAGTTTTTCAAGAGGCTGTTTGGGTCTAGCCAGATGCAGACCAAATACATGGCTGATGGTTTAAGGAATGAAGCTGCAGCCGTGCAGCGTTACATAGAGAAGAGAGAGGTCCCAGTTAGGATTTACTGTTGTAGGTTGTGCGTCAACCCTGGTGTCCCTGTTCTTGGTGCAACGCCAGACCGTGTTGTAGAGGAGGGAGGAGATTTTGGTCTCCTTGAAGTTAAGACCCTCTCAGCTGCCAAGGAACGGGGTGATGAATTAGAAAATGCTGTGAATACGGCATCCTACCTGAAGAATGGAGTTGTTAAACCGACCCACAAGTACTTTTACCAGGTCCAGGGGCAAATGGCTTTGACTGGACTCTCCTGGTGCGACTTTGTGGTTGATAGTGGCACAAACTGCACTCTTCAAAGGATCACTTTTGACAGCTCGCTTTGGATTTCCCAAATGCTGCCACGGCTTCTGGAATGTTTCAAGAACTACCAAGAGCACTGTGCTTGTGTGTGAATTTCAACGACTTATTTAAGTCACATTGGTCTGCAGGACAAAGATGCTCGGACTCATAACATGTTTTGGCATGTGTTCATACTTGCATATATTTGGTTTTTAAATATCTTGTATTGCATTAGTCTCCATGAAGAAATGAAGAAAAGGTTTTTCTGTGTAATATCGTTATGGCCATGCGTATGTGTTGCCACCACCTATTTAAATGTGTGTGCAACTAATCGGTGTGTAAAAAGTAAATGTCAAGCACCACACGTCTTGCTGCCTTGTCATTGAACACATACATAATGCACTCTTAGACCCAGGAATCTGGGCAGCTACATACTTCAACATTTCCTATACTTGATGATGATAGTGACTTCGCATTGGTCTCTGTAAGGAAACCGCATTGAAAGTTGCAAGCAACATCTTTGCGAAGTGACAAGTGTGTTCTCCGTAGTGTAGGTACTCTTGCACTCGGTATGACTTGTAACATACGTGGAGTGAACCAACGAAGGTTTGTGCTTTACAGTAAATCAATGTGCCGTCATAGAGAGTGCCCATGGCGCACATTCAGCATACTTCACCTCTGCTCTGAGGGGCTAATGCACAAGTTTCGAGCAGCACTGGGCTCACACTGCTTTGACGACCAAGCTCGAACATGCCGCATCTCGAGTATTGCATACTGATACTGAGTGCGATAGCAGTTATTTATATAAGTTCTTCCTCAAGGATTCCATGCAGGACATTACATGACAGTTTGTAATAAAGGTCTCAAATTTCATTGCCATGAAATACTCGCATACATATACATTTTTTTTACATAAACAGCACACAAATATACAATACATATATATCTATCACAATTTTTTTGAAAAATGAGCACGTCACTAACACATGTAAAAATGACAAAGTGAAATTCACTTCACAGATTTCACTCCGAAAAGTTAGGAAAGAAAATCTGTGGTAGAAAAGACAATGGCTGCAAACACCAACTTTCCATCTTGTCTGTGTAGCTCAGCAATGAGACTGGTGATTTGGTTTTTAGTCATGACTCAGATAAAGTACTGCCACATTCTATGCTACAATCATTTGCACAACACCGACACAGAAATAAGGCATTGCAGCGCTATGTAGCCTGTACAGTGACTTCAGGCTTACTTCAGCAGAGCAAGAAATGCTGCTCTAGTCTGCTGTACATGAAGTAGTGTACTTTAACGCAAGTTCAATGCCTTGCACTGCAGCAGGGATTCTCAAGCTGCGTTTTGTGGAGCTCTTGGGTTTCTTGGAACCCTTCCTAGAATCGCCAAGCACCTATATTCGTGCATGTCTTCATCCGCCTTAGCCAGTTATTTTGGGACTCATGCTCTAGCTGCTTACTGCTATCTCACTATACAGCCAGTCATAACTGAATTTAAGTATTTGTTCAAGTGCTGTGCAGCTTGCGTACCCCTTTTACATATGCCGGCCAACACCTTTTCAAGTCTCGGTCGCAGCGGTCGAATTTCGATGGAGGCAAAATTCTAAAGGCCCGTGTACTGTGCGATGTCAGTGCACGTTAAAGAACCCCAGGTGGTCGAAATCTCCGGGGCATCTCACTACGGCGTCCCTCATAGCGTAAGTCGCTTTGGGACGTTAAACCCCCATAAAGCAAATATTTTCAATACAGGCTCCGTGACCGAAGCTGGCCAAAACAGAAATGAAACATGTTAGGAGCCGACTCCATTTTAGCCAAATAAGGTTGGTCTTTCTTCAACTGAAAAGGCTAAAAAGTTTGAGCACCCCTGTATTACAGTAGATTATGCACAACGTACAAAACATTAAAAACACCACCATCGCTCATCGGTTTAGAATGGGCTCATGCATGAAATTATTGAGATAGCAACAAAGTTTCCATATCTTGTTCAGCTTCTCTGCCATAACATTAGGAAAAACAGCACGGAATATTCTAAAGTTTTTAACTTCCCTGATGACACGCTCAAGATGGATTCGCAAACGGGCTATCTGCCGTGTTGCTAACTCCTCTGCCAGTGACAACTGCGAGCGGCCATTTAACATAGGTGGCATGTTTAATTCAACTCCAAGCTGATGGAGGTCGTCTTCAATGAGAATTCCTCTATCCGCCATTACACTGTCCCCTTCCTCGAGCAACTCATACAGGCCACTGTGTCTTGTGATTTCTCGATCAGAAAGTCTTCCACGAGCAAGATTAGACACGAAAGAAACGAAGCCGTTCGGAGTGATGCCAATGAGCCCTTTTGCGGTGTTGTGTCCTTTATACGCGCTGAAAGTGTCGCTTTGTGTATTGTAGTCAGACGGGTTCTCGATAAAAATTTCTGTGCAGTCCAGTACAATGCGTGTAGATGGGTACAATTCTTTAAAATTGTCTGGCATGAACAGGTCCACTGTATTACGGGATGGCCCCATCGGTATCTGGGTTAGCATTTCAAACAAAAAATTAACCCAAAATGTGTACATCGCACTCACGGTCGACACAGACACTTTCAGGCGATATGCCAAATCCTGTTCCAGTAACCCAACCCTGAGCCTGCAAAGCACTGCAATGAGCTGTTCTTTCATTGTCAGTGCTGGTGGCCTGCCAGCACCCGTTTTCAGTGCCTCGTACATGCCTTCAACATGTTCCACAAACGCATCAAATCTTTTGAAGGAGTTAAAGCCCGTATAAAACACGAGTCGTTTCTCATCTGAAACAAAATCGTGAACTTTGGAGACAGGATCTTTTAGTTTCAGTTTCTCTTTGAGCGCCTCAACTTTCACATCGTGCAACTGAGCCTTCAGATCCTCAACCTCTTTCTGGAGCACAGCTTTGTCTTTGCGGAGCAAGCTATTTTCATGCTCGAGTTTTCCACAGACTTCGAGAAGGTAGTTGACTTTTCTTAGCGTGGCAGCAGATGCGTCTGGAGGCCCCATGGAGTACGAGTGGTCAGCACCTAAAAAAAAATGAACTGCTTATTGATTTGCGAACGGTTAGGCCCTGCTTTAATGCAGATTTCAGGGTTTGAAATAGTCACTTCAGCCCACAATGTGTGTTCTGAACCTTTGCTCTCGGCTTACATTGATATACAGACAACAAAGAACAAGGATGCCAAATCCATAGAGCCCAACTCTCTTTTACTCCACTGATCCACCTGTGCAAGCAGCTTACCAACCAGCAAGCCCAGATTAATGCTATCCAGTTATACTCGTAAACCTCATGAGCTCTCTGTGCCCCTCCTGAGCATGCAGTTCGACGACATTGCAGCTTGTGCTACCAGTGTATTTTTCCGCCAAATTTGCACTACATTTGGATAGCCTGACTTTTGAGTCATTTTTCCAAACTGGGGTAAAGGGCATAATATCGAGGTGAAAGAAATGAAATGGGTAAGTTTCACAATGCGTGCACTGGTGGAAGAGGTACCACGTTTATCAGAAAACTCGCTGAAGTAATAACACATGGACGGTACAAATCACTGATGACATTTATGTCACACAACACATGAGGTTCTGCCACTCCTAACATGCAGACTTCCCATGGCTAGCTGCAAAAGCTTGCGAAAAACTGGCTTCGCGGGAAAAAAGTTTCGTCAGTTTTCACTGGATAAGGAAGTCGCTCGCTATTAATATACCAGTTGCCACAGCACCCGTGGACACCGTCATCCGTGGGCGCGATAGGGGTCCGTTAAATGCAAAAAATAAGTTTTCATAGTGGAATGCAGAAAGCGAGAATTTTGAATTCTCACTAACCTTCCGTTTCCGTGCGAGGCGAAGCCGGTGCACCGAAGGTCAGCTGGGTGGGCTCCTGGGAAACAACGTCGCGTGCTGCGTATAATACACTTTCGTGAAAATGCGTACACACAAAGCCGAAGCCTCAGAAAAAAGATGGCACATTTAAAGCGTCTCTTACGTTGATCGCATTGGGGCACGTCAACTACGCAGCCGATATCCAACTCGTTCAGAAGGAGCACCGGGCTGGCAGAGGCAGTTTGGGAGCTCGTCTTCTTGCGTTTCGCGACTGGAAAAGATTTGGAAGTTATGATAACATGCAATAACCGTCTGAATATATATACTTACCGGTATTAAAGGAAGGAGATAGTTGATTGATGACTTTATGGGGGAAAATAGTTGGCATCCGGTCCAGGTAACCACGGCGTCCACTTACGTTGAAGTGAGCTCCATATATCCGGTGGTGCTTAGAAGGCTGCCACAAAGAGAAGCGACCAGCACTTCCTTGGCGGTTGATTCTTCTCACCCACTCCTTTTTTTCTTTTTCATTTGCAGGGAACGCGTGAAATGAAACGTTCTTGTCTTTCAGCGTGTTGTTGTCGCAACCAGGCACACAACAAGTCTGGCCGCCGCCTCGGCACTTCGACGACATCGCGCGCAGTAGTGGCTGAGGTCACTAAGTAACCCACAGACACGTAACAGTTAATATAACGCACCTGCAACCGCCCACCACCAAAAACTATAGGAAATCTCAAACCAAACGAAGCACGCGCACACACACACACCGCAGCTATGCGAACGCAGGACGAAGCCAAGACGGGCGGTTGGTCGGCGCTCGCTCACTTTTCCCATAATGCGTCGCGCGCCCGCTAGGTTTTCTCGCGGCGCTGCGATTTCCGAAATGGTCCATTTTTAATTGCCGTTCGCCATGCGGCGGTACTTGCTTACGACACTGCTTCATGAAAGAATAAGAATAAATCACTTCACAAGCAAATGATATATTCGCGGTCTGTGTCCTTTAATAATAATAATAATAATAATAATAATAATAATAATAATAATAATAATAATAATAATATTATTAATACCTATATATTGACACGTGTACTTCTTTAGCGCTTTTCCCCGTCTAAAAAATGTCATCGCTCAGCGCGGGACGCGCCCGCATGTATCGGAAGTTTCTCGAATGTTGCTAATGTTTATATTGTCACCGGAGCTTGTATAATCTGACTGCATGTGCGGAGAAAATTATGTGCAACTTTCTGGAAGACACACGGGCACCACCGATTACCCTTGAACCTTCCGTAACTGAGATATAAAAGCCGACGAGCTTGACCGGTAGATCGTGTTTTGGACAATCACTGACTGTGTTCTTATGTATCTCCGTTATTTAAGTGTAGCCTATTTTTGAGGACACAGGTTCGCCCAGTAAAACAATAGTTTCGTCGTTCCCAGTTTTGCTGGTTTCTTCACTGTCACTACTACGTGATATCTGGTGGAGGTGCTAGTGCACTCATGTGCCGGATGCCCTCGCAAGGGCGCGATCCAAGCCCGAATCACGAGGACAACACAAACGTCGCCAAGGACTATTGAGCTAGCCGTACGCAGCAAGGACGGCTACCGGAATTAGGATCTCCTCGCATGGAAACTACAGGGATCAAGCCCAAGTCCGCAACCCCAATGGCTGCCCCGGCAGTGATGATACGCGAGAGACCATTACAGCGGTCGTTCGCGAGGAACTGCAGAAGCTATTCCGAAGGTCTCAGCCTCAATCGCCGACAGCTTCAAAGAAAAGGTTCAGTGATCACTTGGGGTTACTGAAGTCCAACCAACATCGCTACAGCCCCAGCCGGAAGCGATGACATACACCGCCGTAGCCTGCACCAGGCTCCCCAAGACGCAGCGATTCCGTTGCCAGACGCCACCACCCCAGCCACTTGTCGGCCAGCGAAACGCCCCGCAGAAAACGGACGTGTGGCGCAGCCTCGACCACCGGCCGCTCTGCTACCACTGCGGGGAAGCCGGTCATGCGTAACGCCGATGCCCAAATCGCAACTTGGGTCTGCGAGGGTTCGCCGCCAACGCGCCACGCCCACAGCTTGGGGA
This sequence comes from Dermacentor andersoni, assembly GCF_023375885.2. Lineage (NCBI taxonomy): Eukaryota > Metazoa > Arthropoda > Arachnida > Ixodida > Ixodidae > Dermacentor > Dermacentor andersoni. The sequence continues at coordinate 54,305,647 of NC_092821.1, forward strand.
GCGCCCTCATGACATCGGCGACTTCCTTGCCTCCACTCAGTGGAGTTCTCGAAGACCGTCCCGTTCGTCATCACCAGACCGCTACCTGTTGTGTAACATCCACCATACACTGACCCAGCCTGGAGCCTGTTAGCGAGTCCATATCCGGAAAACTAATAGCCCGAAGCGATGGAGGTGAGGTTGCTGTTCGACGAACTGACGAAGGTCATCCGCCGCCGACGAAGCCGCCGGAAAGACTTTCTGGCCGATATATCAACGTGGTGCCGCCATCCCGACAAAGCCTACAAGCAACGTATTCAACTTTTCTGGACATGAGGGGTTAGTTCGTGGGAGTGCCACCACGTGGCGTAGTGTCTTTAGACTTTTCAAACTTCCCGCGGGTACGTAGTGATGACGCGATCAAAGCAAAATGGAAAGAATTCAAAGCTATCCATGCGCATTGAACTTCACCGCAAAGCCTGTCCTGCCGGCGTTATAGCTGTTCTTCATAAAGAGTAGATGCTCGTCGACAGGAATTTGTCAACTTAAGAACGTTTGGTCGCGGCGAGGCAAACCCAGCGCACATTGGTTCCGACCTTTTCAGGGGCTTCCCGAAAGGCAGCCACGGTTTCTTTTTTTTTTTCTCTTTTTTTTTTAGTTGGAAAGTGAACGGGCTACGAGAATTGTCGGAAGCATTTCGCGGCAGCTTTAGCTTGGGCTTAACTCCGATGCTGCCCATTCAAATACATTAAACGCGGAAACGCTTACGTGAGATAGCCACTGGGCCCATTTTATTGAAATGTGTTGCGTTTCGAAGATGAGGTTAGTATCCAATGAAAGTGAGGTGCAGAATTTTGAATTAGTTCACGATGTTTTAAACGAAATGTTCAAAAATTGTAAATTTGAAAAAAGATAAAGGAGGAGGAGGAGGAATAAACTTTATTTGTGCACAGCAGATTTGAGACGTAGGTCTCTCTACCTAGATGAAGGCCTCGAGCCCTTGGGCCCTGGCGGCATCTTCGGCCTGATGGATTGCCTTGAGTTGGTCTTCCGGTCCACAGCTAAGAAACGCGGTCTGCCTCTGCTCTTTGGTCTTGTTTTTTCTCTATAGGTGTCCGAGAACAAGCCCAAACCATATGTTGTAGGTCCGTCTTTTCTTGGCAGAATCTGCATCTATCCGCCTAAAGGACCGGGTAGTAGCGGTGGTAGGCCACCGGGTTCGGATATGTATCTTTTTGTAAGAGGCGCCATGCCGTCGCTTGCCGTCTACTCAGTGAGGAGTGTGCCGGGGGAAATGGGCCCTTCCCAATTTATAGTGTTTGGTAATCTCGTTAAAGCTGGTCATCCGGTCTCTGTCCGTTCCCAGTATTTGCTGCGTGTCAGCTGCTCGGCCCGTTAGTTCTCGAGCCAAGTTGTGGGCTATTTCGTTCCTGGAAAGGGAGAAGTGTGCGGGTGCCTATATATTGTGAATGTCGCGATCTTAACGAAAGTTGTTTAAAATTCTCAGCGCTTCCGGCGAGATTCTTCCTTTTGCATAGTTCTTGATGGCTGTCTTGGAGTCGCTTACTATGGTGTTAGCTACCGTGGAGGCTATTGCCAGTGCTAAGGCAGCCTCCTCCGCCACCCTGTTTATCCTGCTGTTTTCCCTGTTTTTACCGTGCCACTAAATCTACAGTCACCGTCTAGACTCGTAACAACTATCGACATACTCTTTCTATTTGCATACTCCGCCGCGTCCACATAGACCACGTCCTTGACATTACGAAATCTTTTGTAGAGAGCTCTCGCTCCTGCGTTTCTTCGATTTTGGTGAAACTCCGGGTGCATGTTTCTGGGGATTGGCGGTATTGATAGATATTCCCTTATTTTCCTTGGGATGTCGCCCCGCAATGCGTGCTGTGCTTCGTAGGTTATTCCAGTGTCATCTAAGATGCCTCCCCCCGTCAAACTCTGTGTAAGCCTTTCATACTGCGCTGCTCTCTGGGCCTCAATAAGTTCGTGCAGTGTGTTGTGCACGCCGAGCGTCAAGAATTTCTCGTTTGACGTATTTGCCGGAAGTCCCAAAGCTTGCTTATACGCTCTTCTAATAATGCATTCTATCTTGGCTTTCTCCGCAGCGTAGAGCTTGAGGTAAGAGACCACATATACAATACCACTGATTACGTATGTTTCAATTAATCGGATCAGATTGTGCTATTTCATGCCATAGTGCCTGTTGGATATCCGCTTGATTAGTCTGATTGTTTGTTGAACACTATTGTCATGTAGCCTAATGGTTCTCCGTTATGGCCGTTTTCGGATATGCAGAGTCCCAGTATTCTGAGGCTGTCCACTATAGGTATTGACGCGCCTTCTACTGCGACCACAATGCCCAGCCTTTCCTTAATGCTTTTTCGACCCCGGCATGTGGGTCTATAGAGCAGAAGTTCTGATTTTTGCGAGGAGCATCTCAGTCTCTTGTCTCTGATGTAGTCTCCGATCATGTTTACTGCTGTTTGAAGGATCTCTCCCATATGCCCATCGCTTCCACCCGCCACCCAAAGGGTGATGTCGTCCGCGTATAGAACGTGTCCGAGTCTTTCGATCTTTTCGAGTCTCACAGGAACACCGATCATTGCCACGTTGAACAAAAAAGGAGATAGGACTATGCCCTGCGGGATACCCCTATTACCTAGTTTGAGCGCCTCCGAATTGGGTTCTCCAACTGAAATCGTTGCAGTACAATCCGTCAAGAAGTCTTTGATATACGCGTATGTTTTACCTCTTACATCCAGCTTTTGGAGATTTTGTAGTATTGCCTTGTGCGTGACGGTGTCAAAGGCCTTAGTTAGATCGAGACATAGTATTGCCTTGGTGTCTAGAGTTTTCTCACCCGCATCTCTGATCTCGTTTTAGTTTGAGCATAATATCCTGCGTCGATAACTTGGGCCGAACTTCAACCATGGTATGTGGGTAAAGTCCTCCATCATCCATGTATCTCGTGAGGCGTATGAGAACCACATGTTCCATGAGTTTACCGACGTGGGATGTTAGCGATATGGGACTTAAGTTCGTCAGTTGTGGTTTCTTTTCAGGCTTCAATATAAAAATGATTTGGGCTGATTTCCATTGACTTGGAATGCCACCTTGCTCCCAGCAGTTATTCATGTGGTTTGTTAGAGCTCGGATGGATAATCACGAAGCTTACAAATTCGCAGCTCTGCACCTAGAATTGATGTCGCAGTTCTGTAAACTGCATCCATGAGAGCATCCAAGCGGACAAATTTGATATGTCTATTTGTATCTTACGTGAATTGGTTACGCAGTTTACAAGGGCTTCGCAAAAGTTATACGCACAAATCAGTGGTATACTTAAGCGTCATGTATATGCAACAATCTTGTCTACTTGAAATGTTATTTTGGGTGGAATTGATGAAATCGTGGTATATTTTATGATGTCTGAGCTACGCATAGCTTCGTTTTCTAGAAGTACGCGATGTTTGGCAATTTTTATCAAAAGAACTGACGCTTTAATAGAAAATGCGCAACAAACAGTAACTCTTTTCATTTTTAAATTTAAATGCAACACACCTCATCATATTTGGCGCCGTCGTTCGAGAGAAAATCAATTTCTCAATTTTCATGTATTTAGATAGCAGGCCCGAGCTATATATTACTCAGCGTCGTGCAGCGTCTACGAGAGACGCGATCCTAGAGCCCCATTATTTCGCTAGCAGTTTTGCTTTCCTCACCGATGGCCCACCGCACGAGCTGCAAATCGAGAAAATGTATGCTTAGGTATTCAGATGGGCGAATGAACAAGTTGATTTTGCAACTTGGGAGAAAAGGTATGAGAGAATAATTATGTGAACTGTTTCTTTGTCATCGTCCATTAACATGCTATGGCCGAAGCTGCTCACGATAACACGTCACATTTACTGATCACCGGGCCACGTACATATTCGGGCATGACATAAAGTACTTGCATTCAGTTGTCAAAACGATGCCTTGTCACAGTAAATCACGTCCGTGAAAGAGGACCATTACTTAAAACTACTGTGCAGTAATACATGCACGATTTGTCTGTTCTCCATATTGTCTACCATGTTGCCATTCTACATGCTGACTAGGAGGTATCGAACACCAAGAAGGCTGCCCACGTACTCAAAGGCCTCGTGCACAATTCCTCGCACTTACTTGCATTCAAGTGTTTGCGACTGCCGAGGACATCATTAAAAAAATTTGGCAGTCCGAGGTAGATGACAGTCGGCCCATGAGGCAATTTGTTCGCACCCTCATTGCGCGAGAATCGGAACCAGCCTTCGAAGGTGCTAAGCACGAGGTCACAGGATTGAATCCCGGCCACGGTGGTCGCATATCGATGAGGGCGAAATGCGAAAACACCCGTGTACGTAGATTTAGGTGCACAAAAAAGAACCCCAGGTGGTAGAAAATTCCGGAGTCCCCCACTATGGCGTGCCTCATAATTAGAAAGTGGTTTTGGCACGTAAAACCCCGTAATTATTAATTAGTCTTCGAAGGATGGCACCGTAGAGTGCATTGTAGTTAATGTAACGGAGCACACGTCTAAAATTTCAGACTCGTGCCTCCCCCTGTAAGGATTCACCCTGTAAGACTCACGACCTAGCATCTCACTTGTGTGTGGATTCATCCAATAGTTGCCGGGTGCTGGCGTCTTCAATAGGGCATACTGGACCTCTATTCAGCCCTTACCGACATTCTAGCTTTACTTCTTATCATCGGATTTCAGAGCAACTCTTCCAGCAGCCAATTCACCCACGGTATGGCTTTTCATCTTTGAGTTATCTTTATATTGCAGCGCCCTCCCTTGGGCGGTGCCTAGAAGCCGGATAGCGCGCACCCGCGTGAGAAGGAAATGAAGACAGCGCCCGGCTGTGGCACGCGAAAACATGGCTCGAGATACTTATCCGGCGCCAATTCGGGTCAGCTATCTTTCTCCTTCGTTCCTGAGGCATAAGCCTACAATATTTAACTTAGTGCTGTCCTGAGATTTTGCATCGGTTTTACCTTTCCCAAGATGCCCACATTTTTGTGGCCCTCTGTTCATATATTGGGGGATTTTTGATAGACGTTGAAACCGTGTAGGACTGCCGCCCCCTGACCATGCTGTTCAAAAAGACATTTTATTTTCCTTACGCCGTCTGCAAGCTTCTGTCTTTTTGCCGTTCATCAACTTCCTGAATTAACTACCAATCGTAGCCCGTTTGGAAGACTACATTCCAGCGGAAGTCGGCAATCATGCAACAGCCATTGGATTGAAGCCCTTTAAATAAAATTTACCGTGGTCATGACAGCCGCTTTATCCCTCTTCGAATATAAGTATTTCATTAATAAGCGCGATCGTTAGGCACTTAACTTCACAGTGTACAAAATTATGCGGATCCAACGCACTGTGAGAGTCGATGTAAGCGAAGCTCTCCTTGCCATTTGCTTTGACTAGCGATATAAATCGCTGATGGTCACTGTGAATGTTTTGTTTCTTCAGCACTTGGTGCAATGCGAGAGTAGTGAGTTGATGGTAAATGCTACCTTGCGTGTACCACTGTGTGTTGTCTCTGTCCTACACAAAACATACAGGGAGACGTGTTCGCTTGAGTGTTGTTTTGCACCATTATCTAGAACCTATGAGAAAGTTGAGCATTGTCACTGCCTGACATGCCATTTCTCATCATGGCAGAAGTGTTTCAGAAATACGAGGCTGTACGTGCTAAAATCACTATGGGATTATGACGCACGCCTTAGAGGCGGACTCTGGAAATTTGGACCACCTGAGGTTCTTTAAGGTGCACCTTAATCTAACTACACTGGTGTTTCCGCATTTCGCCCCATCGAAACGCGGCCGCCATGGCCGGGATTCGATCCAGTGACCTTGTGCTAGCGACGCTCTTTACGCAGCACTTTGGTCTTATGCGTGGTTGTGAACCGGAGTGAAGGGCAGGAGGGTAACACGCGTTCCCAAAAGGAAACATTCGGAGTAAGCCTTTCTTCGACGGTTCAACATAAGTCAAGAGCCCACGGTACGAACCACCGTCAAGTCGGTATCAGCTTGCAAAGTGTGAACAAGGCAGTTCCAAAAGAGTGAGTCACAAATCTAGCTCAATATAAGGCAACTTTGCACTGAAACAAAAAGAAATAACACACAAAGCACGATGATGTCTACGCGCTAAGTAGTGCTTCCTCTGAATATGATCGACGAATCACGGCATCGGTTCATCAGATTGGAATACTCGTGCATTGCAGCTCAATCTCGGGAGCTCAAATGTGATCGAGGATGTACGCCAGTATTCGCTTCACACGCACAATCTGATTAGATAACTATCTTTCGCTGTTGAATCCGTGACAACATCCTGGATATTAGAAATACAAGCAGGCGCGTCTTCAATTAACCGACAACATTGGAACATTGGTTAGGCGGTAAAGAAAGCTCACGCAAAAAAGAAAAAAATAATGTACAGTTGCTTGAAATATTAGTTGAAACATAGTGGTCGCGGTAAATGGAGCCCCCAAAGACAGCACAACGGCAGCGACAAACAGAAAATTCAAGATTAAACACTTTTCAACTACTGGTATTTATCAAACCACCATTCCGTGTGTCAATGTAGCCCTGTAGTTGAGGAGCCAGTTAAACCTCAGGCAGTGTGTCGGAGCCCATATTTGACATGGCACTGCGTATGTAATCAATAATTGTCACAAAATCACAGTCTTTTATTCTTTAGATCTTAACACTATAGATAACCAAAATATGAATAAAGGAAAAATCAGACATCCACTCGTTCGTAGCAAAGGCTACAAAGGAAACCTATGCGGGTTCCTCGAAAGAAAAGCTTCGCAGTTGCAAGAAAAATTCGTCCTGGTCTGGGACTCGAACCCGGGACCACCACCTTTCCGGGCAGCCGCTCTGCCATCTGAGCTAATAAGGCGGCTAGCAGTTGGCAGGGCAAAGTCGACTTCAAAGATAAAAAAATATTTGTAACATCATTTTATCATTGTACTGTTATGGTTGGTAACCTCTAGATACGGAGTAAGCTGAGTTGTTGTGTGAGCAATTAACGAAGCTACGTTAATTAACTTTTCGATAATTGATCTCAGGTGGCTAAAGAAAATAAGTAGTTTAGAGCCCGTCCTCAAGATTGCCTAGCCGATCGAAGAAAGCTTGGTTAAACGTCCCTCTGTAAGAGCTATACGAACAAATATTTTGCAATTAAACACTCTGAAAGCGCAACCGACGCAGAAAAGCACGCCTGTAAGGTCCACCTGACCGCACGTATTCTTTTGTGATAATAGACAGTTTTAGCACTGGGCTATGGCTATACATAAGCAGCACGCAAGCGCTTTGCGGAACGTAGCAGCGCGTGTCACGTCAGGCTTTTTAGTACCGAATAAGCCTAGTACGTAATCGACAAACTTCGTTAGACGCCGGATGCGTCGGAGTGCGTTGGCCGCGTCTGCCAGTGCGTTGAACCGTCGCTCCAACTATACACGCTGTTGTTCTTGTCAACGTGACGTAACGTGAGCGCGCGTTCACGCTACGTCGGACAATATTCATGTCTTTAAAAGACGCTATATATACATTATATATACGCGAATCATATCGTGAAAATGAAGACTGGGTATTCACTTTCTGAGGCTGGCACGGTCATTTGCGACGGACTGGCCAAGAGGAGGTCGAGCCTTTCACGCAAAGCGCGCACACTGAACACTTTCTCTAAAACAAACCTGATATCTTTGCTTTGGATTCCCACCATGCACGATTGTGGAATGGGTTCTGCGCGTTCACTTCAGGCAGCCATTCAAAAGTACAGCCTTCCGCTGGTCGCCTTTGACGCCGCCATTTTGCGAAACTCTTTGGTCTCGCGCTCTGCCGAACCAACGAGAACCAGGAGAGCAGCAAGCAAGGCTCCCCACGTACGCGCACAAGAATCGGGATACGTGCGTATGCGGCGGCCGCGTACACATCACGTACCATTGGTGTTGCCTTCTGCACATGTGTACTTTGCAGAATGCAGCGATCTTACGTACGCAGCACTCAAACTGTCAACTAAATCTGGCTGTTGCCATCAGCAGTATGTCTTCCTGAGCACGTTCTTTGCGGTCAGTCTGCTCTCCATTTTTATTCACGTTTCTTGTACGGCAAGCAGTTTAGCGTTTTGATGATAATATAGCAGTGAACGTGTGCCGCCGAAAGTTTGCTCGGTCGCGAAAGCGATAAATGGCGCAATGAAGGTGCAGATTTAGTGCGTCGCTTGCATCGAGGCAATGAATATCTTCCGCTCTGCCGAGGCAAGGAAGGTAATGAAGGTGAGCAGCTAGGTAGCTGCTTACGAAGCCGTGCGGATGGTAATGGTGCCGTGGTGAGAAAAGCTGGGGCAGCGATATTGACAGCTCAGGTGCTGCTTCTGCGCTGATATCGCTTTCAGAAAGAGATAATGCTGCAGATGCAGTGTCATTCGTTCTTGTCGCGTAGATTTAAAAATATGCGTTTAAATAAACTCCATGTACCATTCGTCCTCGAGAGTAGGTGTAAGAAGGGAAATGCTCGCTCGATCGCTCACGCATACACACGCACGCACGCACAAGCAAATACACAAAAAAGCACACAGCGGTGCGACGCATGTTCGCCCGCATGCACATTTTCACGCGCCCACGCATGCACACCCGCACAAAAATATACGCACGCACGGAAACGGAAATGCACGCCCCCACAAACGCACGTATGCCCACACGCGCCTACCGGCACTGATGCGCACGCAGGTTCAAATACGGAGATACAAGCATGCACAAATGCAAGTAAACACACACGTGGTTTCAAGGCGTGCGCACGTACATACACTCCCTCTCCTTCCCTGCTGCCTCAGAAAAACATGCGCCTGGAAACAGGCTGAATGACACTAGCTCTGAAATTACCGTTCAAACTCCAGCTATACTAAAGCGTTTTCCGGTTTTCATTTAGTGCTTCTGCAAGTCAATGTGCCCTCTTTTGAGAGGGCACAAAGTCATATTCTCCTGTGATTTAACCGCCCAACCGTGCCCAAAATATTGCTGAATGCGCCACCAATGTTCCGTCTAAGTTAGGCATGTTGTTAGAAGGGACGGCCCTCTTGGCGCAATCAGTTGAAACCTGTTGATACTCATCTGGTATATTAAAATAAAATTTTCTACAAGTTTGCCCACTTAGGCACGCATGTGCATTGCCTTGAAGTTCCACACAATGGTGAAGTTGCAATCACTACAATTCTTGAGTGTGTCCTTGCTACAAGGCATAACATTTTTTTTTTTTTCTTTTTTTAACGTAACGCAAAGACATGATGCCACCGTGGAGGATCCCTGTTATCTTGTCCAAGGAATCAAATTTGATTGTAAAGGTGTGACTAAAAGGTGCGAATGTAAAGGTGTGATAAAGGTGGCCTTTTTTGTCAGCTAGATCAAAATTTGGTAGCGAGAGCAACATCTTTTTGGCCGGTTCTGACGACCCGCGATTAGTCATAAGACGCGTACAGCCCGGGTAAAACGAACGAGCAGCGGAAGTGCGTGGTGCGGTGGGCGGAGGAACAATAAAGAAAGGAAGGCGTTCTAGATCGTTGTGGCAGCCTGCGGGCAGCCAGAAGTAGAAAATCGAAGAGGCCCACTATGTAAACCCTGCGGTATGAACCTTGAATATGAAGGACGGCAGTCTTCCTAAACGACAGAAACCTTGCTGAGTAAAGACGATGTCTATAGCCGAAGGCGTCCGAGGGGTATTTAAACTTAAAGTTTACAAGGTATATCGCCTATATGAAGTGCAAACTTGCTGCCGGCATTACAGTTTTACTAAAAGCGAGGTATTATTTTACAAACCCACATAGCTAACCCTGTACTATTCTTGTATCCATAGCCATCTCAATTATTGTACCACAGCGTGGGATAGCACATATCCAATGTATACAGCACAGCTACTGCATTTACAGAATCAGTCATCCGGATAATATCGTTAAGCTCATTCTACTGCAGAGTTTCTGATGTGCTTCACAGGCACAGAGTACTTTCAGTAGATCTTCCTAAATATATATTACCCGTATTGTTACTCAATATAACACATAATCCGTCCCCATGAAATATAATTTCAGAGGTTATCTTGGTTAACATATATGGCACATGACTCGCAGCAATCAACAATTTCTTATTTCAACTTAGGAAACTAAATATGGAAAAAATTGGATATTTCGCAGCAACCCAGTAGAGGTCAAGCTCTCTTCTTTAGGTCTCTTTAGGAAAACATTGTTCACTTTCCTACTAGATAACTAAAATTATCAACATATCTATTAACTTCACTCCTGCACATTTAGTTTTCGGTTTTCTAGTTTTTCAATTTGTATACTTTATTGCATCTTTGACTTGCTCTGTTGTGGATTCCTTAACCAATGTTTTAATTCTACTGCTCGTTCTTGACTTTTTATGATTTGCAGTTTGTACTACATTTACTTTGCATATTATTCCACTTAGTGACTACAACATTGCTGTTTTGTGCTGTATATTTGCACAAATGTATACGTTATCTGAAAAGAGGTCCCCTTTCAGCTTCTTACGTTAGGACCTCCTTCTGTATACTTATGTAAACAAATATTTCACTTATGACAGAAATAAACTGAAACTGAAAGCGAATCCTTGGTTGAAGAATCGCCACTAAAACAAAGCGTCTGTAGAGTCTACAAAACCATCATCAATGATAACGCCATGCAAGAAGGTTGTAGACGGTAAAAAGCAGTCCAATGAATTTTGTATGTCTTAACAGGAAGTGTTTCTGATTGCAGTTTAGAGAAAGAGTTTTCACTACAGGGGGTATACCCATTCGGCACACCTGCCGAAGTACATCCTGATATGGTTGAAGAAAACAAATGAGCGCTACAAAGACGCGGACAAAAGAAGAACATGTGCGATGGACTGGCGCTAACCACCACCTAAACGTTTGTTTGATGACACAGGATTTATATAGACAGAAACAAGAAAAGCACAACCGTGGCTTCACGACCTCTTTATCGCATCATAAAAGCCACCTCTTTTTCGGTATGTGCCACTGACGGGCAGCTAATGCACTTTTGGCTTCGGCCGTTGCACTGTAGAAAGCTTTTAATATATCTCTAGTCTCTCTGTAGAACGTGCCAGGAACCTGGTGTCACGAAGACACGGACGGAATTTGTGACGTTTACGATGTTCAGCCAGATGGCCCCCCGCATTGTAATTTACGGCCCAATTGTGCTCACGCGCCCTCTCATTTTAACACCGTCCGGTTAGACCGATATAAACTTGCTTGCAGCTTAGGGGTATCTCATATACGACATCTCTAGTGAATTCCGTGTACTGCGCTGCATGTTTCTTAGAGCATTGTCCAGGTTTTGCCTTTGTCAGCATAAAGCATATCTTGGCCAGTGTAGACGGTGCGCTGAAGAGAAGATAAACATTGTGCCTTTGCGCAACCTTCTTGAGGTTGTGGGACAAACTTTGCCAATATGGTATATCAACTGACTTCTCTTTGTTAACGCCCTCCTTTACCTGTTTGTTCTTTTGAAGAAGCTTCTCACAGCCGCTTATCACAGTTTCAGCTTTTTGAAGCCCGACATTATTAGTATACTTACAATCTTCGTAAGCCCGCTACTGGATATACTACTTACTTCGGGTTGGATGCTTTAGAGCGCAGGTATTAAGCTCTCATTCCTGCGTTCAGCCCCAGCGTCTCTCTGCGCAACAGAGGGAACGCGCGCGGCGATGGATGAAAGAGCGAACGTGGAGCGCAGCTGGGCACGAAAGACGGTGATAGCGAAGAGAGAGCAAGGAGGAAAACGTTGGAAAAGGGTACGGCAAAAGCGAAAAAAGTGTAGTGCCGCGTAAGACGTGTTCTGCGGCCGCGATCGCTATGGTGTGGCGCCAAAGTAGCCGGCTTCGTCTGTTCCCCGATGACGCCATCGATAAGGCATGCGGCGAGATAAGGGATGCGGAATACACCAACACCATATATGTATGACCGGAGGTCAGTCGTGTGTTGGATGCTGTGAATCGCACGCACGCGTCCACCACGCGTTGCCTATCGGCATCTCCCGATTAGTGAGCTAGTGTCGTCACACTTCGCTCCGTTTGGAACGTGCCGCACGAGTCGGAAGTCAATACTTCGCGAAATGAATTTGAACTGCGCCCAGCTTTTGATTTAGGGAGTGTACAATTTATCGCAATTCTTTACTAATCTGGATGCGTATATGCATACTGCAGGGTTGATTTTTTAGGATACTCATTGCGAATCATCAACCAACGACCAAAATATATGGCGGTAAAATTATTAGTTCTTTGGCAAGACTTCTAGGAATGCAGGAAGCTCGACGGAAAGCAACACCTTCTATACTGGAATTCCATTACGATTATTTAAAAATAACAGACAAACATGATAACAGAGAAAGAAGGAAATGCCCTAGAGGTGAAATACTGCGCACGCGATACATTCTTTTATGTTCGTATTCGTTCATCATCATTATTTATTGGACCCTTAAGGACCTTTACAGGGTGTTACATAAGGGGGGGGGGGGGGGGGAGTCATAGACATACATAAGTCAAAGATGTTACATCAAGAATGAATTGAAATAACGCAGGTTAAGTAATGCAGCAAAACAAAATTGGACTACAGGTGACTTCAAAGACAACAACACTTAGAATGAAAAGAGAAATTGTTCAATTGTAGTTTCCAAAATGTGAAAGCAACCGCTCTTTAAATTCTTCAGGATCATGCTCCCTGGCAATTGCATCTGGGAGTGCATTCCATTACTGGATGGCTGTGGTTAAAAATGATTTAAGGCAGAAGTTGATCCATACAGGCGCTGTAAACTGAGTGAATTGAATAGGCGTCGTGACGAACGTGCTGGTGGAAGACGAAGCGATTCGCGCAGATGTTGAAAATGGTAGTCCAACTTGTGGAATAAGCATAGACGTGCTATGTTGCGTCGATAGACTAATGTGGGTAAATTGAGCGATGACTTAATACCACTGATACTAGTTTTGTAGTCATATCTTGAAGATATGAATCGAGCTGCACGGTTCTGGACCGATTCTATGGCATTGATTAGATATGTTTGATATGGACACCAAATCGCGGAAGCGTATTCAAGTTTTGTTCGAACAAAAGTTTCGTATGTCAGTTTACGGATGGAAGGGGGTGACAACGATAACACTCTTCTGATGAAGCTTCTGGTGTCATCATCATCATCAGCCTGGTTACGCCCACTGCAGGGCAAAGGCCTCTCCAATACTTCTCCAACAACTCTAGTCATGTACTAATTGTGACCATGTCGTCCCTGCAAACTTCTTAATCTCATCCGCCCACCTAACTTTCTGCCGCCTCCTGCTACGTTTCTCTTCCCTTGGAATCCAGTCCGTAACCCTTAATGACCATTGGTTATCTTCCCTCCTCATTATATGTCCTGCCCATGCCCATTTCTTTTTCTTGATTTCACCTAAGATGTCATTAACTCGCGTTTGTTCCCTCACCCAATCTGCTCTTTTCTTATTCCTTGACGTTACACCCATCATTCTTCTTTCCATAGCTCGTTGCGTCGTCCTCAATTTGAGGAACCCTTTTCGTAAGCCTCCAGGTTTCTGCCCCGTAGGTGAGTACTGGTAAGACACAGCTATTATACACTTTTCTCTTGAGGGATAATGGCAACCTGCTGTTCATGATCTGAGAATGCCTGCCAAACGCACCCCAGCCCATTCTTATTCTTCTGATTATTTCCGTCTCATGATCCGGATCCGCGTCACTACCTGCCCTAAGTAGATGTATTTCCTTACCACTTCCAGTGTCTCGCTACCTATTGTAAATTGGTGTTTTCTTCCAAGACGGTTAAACATTACTTTAGTTTTCTCCAGATTATTTTTAGACCCACTCTTCTGCTTTGCCTCTCCAGAGCAGGGAGCATGCATTGCACTTGGTCCCCTGAGTTACTAAGCAAGGCAATGTCATCAGCGAATCGCAAGTTACTAAGGTATTCTCCATTAACTTTTATCCCCAATTCTTCCCAATCCAGGTCTCTGAATACCTCCTGTAAACACGCTGTGAATAGAATTGGAGAGATCGTATCTCCCTGCCTGACGCCTTTCTTTATTGGGATTTTGTTGCTTTCTTTATGGAGGACTACGGTGGCTGTGGAGCTGCTATAGATATCTTCTTGTATTTTTACATACGGCTCGTCTACACCCTGATTCCATAATGCCTCCATGATTGCTGAGGTTTCGACAGAAGCAAACGCTTTCTCGTAATCAATGAAAGCTATATATAAGGGTTAGTTATGTGCCGCACATTTCTCTATCACCTGATTGATATTGTGAATATGGTCTATTGTTGAGTAGCCTTTACGGAATCCTGCTTGGTCCTTTGCTTGACAGAAGTCTAAGGTGTTCCTGATTCTATTTGCGATTACCTTAGTAAATAGTTTGTAGGCAACTGACAGTAAGCTGATCGGTCTATAATTTTTCAAGTCTTTGGCGTCCCCTTTCTTAGCGATTAGGATTATGTTAGCGTTCTTCCAAGATTCCGGTACGCTCGAGGTCATGAGGCATTGCGTATACAGGGTGGCCAGTTTCTCTAGAACAATCTGCCCACCATCCTTCAACAAATCTGCTGTTACCTGATCTTCCGCGACTGCCTTTCCCCTTTGCATATCTCCCAAGGCTTTCTTTACTTGTTCCGGCGTTACCTGTGGGATTTTGGTGTGCTTGCGGGAAATTTGAATAAATTTGCTTTTAGAAATGTATAGCTGCATCAACCATTTGGTACACCAGTTATCGTATTAAATGTAGGCCGTTCTGAAGAAAGGCCTTGTCAGACTCAGTAGAAATTCGACGATAAACGATACAGTACACAGGACACAAGGGGACCAAGGACTGATCCTTGTGGAACTCCAGAAAATACCTTGCTCGAGACTAAAGAACATCCACCTATAACGATGTACCGAAGGCGGTCCGTGAGGAAGCATTTAGTCCAGGCTAGAATTTGCGGGTGTAGGCTGAGAGAAGAGAGTTTGCAGATTAGTCGTATATGGGGAACACGATCGAATGCCTTTGCGTAGTCTAAGAATATTATATCAGTTTCAAATAATGAATTTAGGTTTAAATTAGGCTCGGTGTTAAATTCAAAAAGTTGCGTTTCGCAAGAAAGACCAGACCTGAAACTGTGTTGATTGCCGAAAAACAACCCGTTGCTATCAAGGTGTAGGACGACTTGAGAATAAATTATATGTTCCATTAGTTTACATGCAATGCATGTTAAAGAGATTGGACGATAATTTGAAGGATCAGACTGGTTACCACTTTTGAGTACTGGAACTACTTTGCTGACCTTCCAGTCATGTGGAAGCACGCCTTCATTGAGGGATTCGGTAAAGAGTATTTGCTGTAAACGACTTGATGTGACTACGGTTGCTTTGAGCACTTTAGCAGATATGTTATCGGGGCGGGGACTGCCTGATAATTTTAATTTGTCGATCAGCTTTTCGATGCCTTCCTCCGTAACTGTAATGGGCAGCATCTGAGAAAATTTGGGATCAGAAAAGTTCGGGATGTTATGATGTGGTTCATGAGTGAATATCGAAGAAAAGAAAGAGTTCATAACATCAGGTCGTTCGTCAGGAGACACATGTGAACCATCCGGGTTAGAAAGCGATATGTTGTGCGATGGATAGCTAGAAGGGGAAATCAGACTCCAGAATTTTTGTGGATTTTTGCTCATGACGTTGAGTAGATCCTGATGAAAGAATTTGTTTTAGGAGGTCTTCAAGAGGCTTGTACACTCTTTCAGACATGTGAAGTATTTTTTCCACCTGAGGGCTGAACTAGAACACCTAGCTATGCGAAAAAGACGTTTTTTCTTCCGGGATAGCTTCGTTAGGGCGCTGCTGAACCAGGGTTTGCGAGCGTCGCCGCGTATGTAAATGACTGGAACACAGGCTTCAATTAGTGCCAAGAGTTTGCGCTTCAATATTAACCAGTTTTGGTTGACAGTCCTGGAAGGAGCGAGCTGTTTAAAGGTGTGAAAAATATTCGTGAGTTCAGCATTCATACTAGTGAAGTCTGCTTTGTTATAATCACGGATAACTTTGGTGGAAGTGTTACGGGGACGCTTCGACACTCGTAGGTTAAATAAAATTATATTGTGATCGCTGAGACCGTGAGCACGAGACATTGAGCGGCCCATTTCTGGGTGCGAAACAAAAACTAGGTAAAGGGTGTTGTTGATCCTAGTTGGCATATTGACTGTCTGTGTAAGATTATACCTAAGTACAAGATCGAGGAATTCTTTGGATTGGCAAGAAGTAGCGCATAAAGTATCCCAGATTATATCAGGATAATTGAAATCTCCGCAGAGAATAACGTTGGCTCTAGGAAAGTGGTTGTGCAAACCGAGAAGGACAGTGTGTAGTTCTTCCACAAAGGAAATGTCAGTCAGGCGTGTGACTGCAAGCGATGAGTATGTTAGTGCTTCCAGGGAGAGATATGTTCACGCAGAGAATTTCGTGATGGCATTCAATATCGAGGGCAGAGGAAGGTAGGTTGGGATTCACGAGAACTAGAACGCCACCGTCTTTCCGTCCGACGCTGTCACGTCTGTGCACAGAAGAGGTCATATGGGTCAGTAGCCCATCGGATGAGATATCAGGGGTTAGCCATGTTTCTGTAAAAACAGCGATGTCAGTATGGTTATCTTCTAGAATGGCTTCGACACGTTCCCTTTTAGGAAAGTAGCTACGTATATTGGTAAGCAGAGCCGATATTGTTTGGTCTGCTGGTGCGCTGACAGGGCGATGTACTGGCCGATACGAAGGTAGCTGTGGAAGCCTTGGAATACACGGTAAACGCTACATTTTCAATTCGAGTACAGAATCCGATCCAGTATCGTAAGTGTATTGCTTGTTAGCAATGACTAACTTATCAAAACAGATCTTAAAAGGCAACTTACTATTGAGGCCATATGCGTATAACTTAGCTCGAGTTTTGCGTACACGTGTAGAATAATCTTCTCGAATTGAAAATGACGTGTCCTTCTGTTTAGATCCAGCAGACAAAATATTCGATTTCGTTTTAAAGCTGCTTAGTTTGACTATAATGGGACGTTGTTCATTATCGCAAAAATGACCAAGCCTGTCAGCTCGCTCGATATCAGAACTAGAGATTGTTACTTCAAGGTACTCCGCACAGAATGATATGATATGCGACTCAGACTTTGCCTACGTTTCGCCACTGGCGTCTGTAATTCCGAAAAACAACACGTTGTTTCGGCGAAGGTGGTTCTCTGAATCGTCCCATTTCGCGGCAAGCTCCTTGATTTCTGAGGACAGCTTTCCAAGGACAGTATTAGCGACGGGTTGGTCAGTGGATTGCAAGACTTAAACTTTTTTTTCTAGTAGATCAACACGGCTGCAGAGACCTCTGACAATGTTTTCTATATTTGTCCTAGCAGAACGGATCAAAGCAAGTTCGGACAATATGGTGTTTTGCGAGAGCTCCCTTCGGGCAATGGCCTCTGATATAGACTGAAGGGTTCGGGCTCCAGGGTTCAATTCAATGTCGCCCGATAAAACAAGTAAAAGAAAAACTAGATGGCCATTGATACAGAAGGAACAAAGCGTCCGGCCCGACAGCCACCGCCAACCGTTGAGGGCATCCAGGGGACACGACACCGCAAAATGACGCCTGCTTGGTAAAACACAAAGCGTAGTGATTAACTGCACAAACAACAGGAACCACATATATGGAAAGCTATTTTTCACCTAACACGTGAACCTATTTTTTCCCTCTTGTCATGCTCTTCCGTTCTGCAGATATACTGCAGAAAATTTTCGTTTGGTGGTTAACAAGGCGGTGAAAGTTACCGAGACGAGAATAGTTTCCTGACAACGTTTGCATAAAATAAAATTATATGAATTTTTATAGAATTATCAGACATGGGCTGAAGTAATCTACAATACGCATGCAATCGACATAAAATGTCGGTTAGGCTCATCTTTGTTTTTGAGCCTGTGATTTTTTGTCGCTGCACTACCCCGGCGCAGACACCTGCACTGGCTATGAATGCCCTTTCGAGGCCATTGAAAATTCGTGAGTCTGCTAATGATATTTCCGGTCAGGACGAGGGGAAATATTGCGTCCACACCTGCGCAAAGACGAATGATGTACCTGAGTTTCAAGGCAACCATGATGACAAACACCTGCCTAACCTTCACTCCTACGTGTTCGCAAGCAACAGGTGATGCACGAAGAATTCTTTTTATTCTTTGTTTCTTAAATTTATAAAAAAACCTCGCATCAAGGGTGAAGCATGAACATAAATGGCCGTAAAAACTACCATCAATAATTCTACGCAGTGAACGAAAAATATTTCGCTGGAGCCTCGGGCTTCCACTTGTGCAGGATGTAACCATCGTTCGAAAAGAGACACATGTACACCTTTTCCCATTCGTCATTATAGGCGGAACATGGCGGCCCACAACACTTGTTTGGAAACTCAATGCCGTTTTGTTCAGCTATACATTAAAAAAAATGACGCCGCACAAACACACGCACACTGCATGCGTCCGCTGCTGCGCTGCATGCGAAAGCAACGCACCCGGAGCAGTGAGGGGGGGGGGCACCTTTGTTCCTGGCGGGCGGGCCGTGACGTCATGTTCTTGCACGCAGACTTGAAAGCTTGCCCAAAACTGTCTATGGACTGCCTTGGTCTAAAAGACGCCTAGGAATTGCATGGTTGCGGGGCGACTGCGCAAGCTAAGCTGAAACACCTCAATGAACCAAAGTAGCATCATGCTTTGAAGTTGGTCGATTCTGCGCCGGTTCTGCACCGTTTTTATCCCGTGGCTCGAACTGTGTTCGTCATTCTCTGTCTGAGTTGACTACCACCATCACGACACACTGCGCCCTTTTCATTTGCTCGTTTCTTCCTCTGAAAAAATTGCGCCGGCCACCCATTCTCTGAGAAAGAAAAGACACCTTTGGTTTTACGTGCCAAAACCGCAATGTGATATGAGGCCCACACAATTATTTTAACAGCCTGGGGTTCGTGAACGTGCAACCCAATGCTAGGTAAGCGGGCATTTTTTCATTTCGCCCCCATCGAAATGTGGCCGTCACAGCTGGAATGGGAGCCAGTGCCCTCGGACATCGCAGTGCAATGTCAAAGCCACTGCACCAGCATGGTGGGTAACCATCCGTTTAAGATGGTTGCTGATGTTAATGTCATTATGACACTGCTTTATGATTAGCGTGTGATTCATGCGAATGATGCACTTGTAATGAAGAAAGGAGGAGAATGGCATCCCGATCATCATCAAGAGCGGAGGGCACGAGATCGGCGCTTGAACACCACCATCTCGTTCTCCCTACGTACTGTTCCGAGCTACTGCCTGTTTGTTGGACTCGTCCAATAAACCTCCTTACATTTGGTGGATCGTGCTGGGCACGCACATCGCCGGCACCCTGGAACTCCGATCCCGCACGTCGCACTCGACCATGCAAGCTGACGCTGCCCAAACGGCGCCACCTCTCCCGGCCGCCGTTTGCCCCGGCCCGGTTCGCCAGCGAGACCCCCGGTATTTTCGTGTACGGAAGACGAGGACATCGAGGACTGGCTGTCGGCCTACGAAAAAGTTTGTGGACCCAACAAGTGGGATGACGCTGCTAAGTTGAGCACCGTGAACTTTTACCTGGCTGGCATGGCGAAGCTGTGGTATATGAACCACGAATCGGAATTTGATAACTGGTCCGCTTTCAAGGAGGCAATATCTGCCGTTGTCGGTCGCCTTGCCGTGCGGAAGTTACGCGCCGAGCAACGGCTGCGCACATGGGGACAGGAACCAACTTTTACCGCCTATATTGAGGACATAATCAATCTCTGAGGGCGCGCCGATGCCTCAATGAGCGATATTGCCAAAATCCAGCATATTATGAAGGGTGTGGACGACGATATCTTTCAAATGCTTCTTGTGAAGTCTCCTGGCACTGTGTCTGACGTGACAACTCTGTGCCACAGCTATGACGAATTGAGAAGGCAGCGGGCTCTCACCCGACGTTCACCTCAGACGCACAATCCACCACTCGCTGCACTGGACATCATGCCTGACCAGCCATACCTTCTCGCACTAATGAAAGAATTTGTGCGTGAGGAGGTGGCCCGTCAGTTCTCTCTCCTGCCGTTTGCTCAGCATCAGGAGCTCCCACAGTTGCAGCAACTGCAGTGACCAATCCCGTGGCTTTCTTGCTTCGACACTTCATTCAAGAGCAGATTTCCGAGGCCATGCTGATGTCCATTCAGCAGCAACCTGTCGCCGCGCCTCTTAGTTACGCTGAGGTAGTAAAGTAGCAGCAGCTTCAACAGCCCTCACCGCCCCATGATGTGTCGTATGCTGCAACCCCGATTCAGCTGTTCGTGGCATGGGCTGCTCCTTGGCGAACGCGCGACAACCGGCCGATCTGATTTGCATGCGGTGGCCCTGGTCATATCGCCCGATTCTGCCGCAATCGCGCGCCAGGATACTCAGACGCCCGTTCAACGAACTGCATGGATCGTCCCCGCTCTCGTTATGAAAGTGCCGGTCCCCAAACAAGCACGTCCCCACGTGACTATCCGCAACCCACGTCTCGTCGCTCCCCTTCACCCCGTCGCCGCTCCTTGTCGCCCATGCGTTGTCGACCAGCCCCTGAAAATGAGGGTAACTAGCCCCCACAGTTTGTGAGGCAAGGACTGCGCTGTTGAAATGCTCAAGTCCTCCAACTTTGCAGTTGAATATTGTCGAAGATTTTGTAGAAGGCACTCGTGCATATGCTCTTGTCGATACCGGTGCTGCCGTTCCTGTTATAGACGCGACACTTTGCCGCAAGCTTCGGAAGGTGACTACGCCTCTTGATGATGATAGGGATGCCATTCTCTTCCTTTCTTCATTACAATTACGCTTACGAAAAAGGTACTACTGGCGCGGAATGCTTCGCTTTGTCCGCCAGTTCATTCGCGGCTGCCACGAGTGTCAGCGACGAAAAAAACAACCGCTACCTGCCGCAGGTTCATTAAAGCCCCTTCCATGCGCAGACCGCCCATTCGACCGCTTTGGAATTGACCTTTATGGACCTTTACCTTTGACCACGGCGGGAAACCGATGGGCCATCATTGCTGTCGACCACCTTACACGATACGCCGAAACCGCTGCTCTTCTCACGGTGACAGCACAGGACGTCGCCTCTTTCATCCTCAAGCGTTTTGTGCTTCGACACGGTCCTCCTCGCGAACTCCTCAGTGACCGTGGCCGCATATTTCTCTCCGATGTAATTCAAGCACTTCTCCACCAGTGCAACATTGTACATCGGACGTCTATTGTCTACCACCCTCAGACAAACGGTCTCACTGAGCGGTTTAATCGGACACTGGGCGACATGCTTGCGACACATGTTGCATCTGATCAATCAAACTGGGACCTGAGGTGCTATGCAGGATGCGCCGAGTTTCTCGTTCACCCGAGTTTTACCCGAGTTTGCTCGACGGCAGTCAGTGAACGGAGATGGCGTGAAACGCGCAAAGGCTGCAGGCAAAAAAATATGTAGACAAAAAGCCGCGTATGACAACATGAGCGCACCCTGCGCGGCACGCTGCTTCCACGTTTCAAGCGCAGACGGCTGCACAACGAAACTCGCCAGCGCCGCGTATTGTTATCAACGGATTATCGCAACTTAGCAATACCGTGACTGTCCCGCTGTCTGTCTGCAGACTTGCCGTGAGCCGCTTGCCACGCCTTTCCCGGGCGCGTCAAGGGCGTGCCTCATCTTTCGGCAACTATCTTTCTATCCTCCATCGAATGCGAACAGGGTACATGCGGCGCATTCTTGCAGCTACGCTTTCGCTCAAACGAATACGTTATAATACAACAAATAAAATAACGAACATTTTTATTTCTTTAAGTGTCTGTTTTTCGTTTTGAATGCTAGAAATTTCTGATGACAAACGGAGATCGAGCAAATATATTAAATTTTGCACTTCTTGCCGCGAGTGGCGACAGTGAGGCGAAAGCTTAGAAGCGGATACATTGAACCGGGTCGCACGCACGAGGCAGTTCATACGGTGAGAAGTCGCCTAGGGGCGCTACAGTGCTATTCTCAATAATGTCAGTGATCACCACTCTTTCTCTATTAGGGGAATAGAAACGCAGCGCCATGGTACGGCTGTTCATCGCAGGCGCCTTAAGACGCCCGCTTTACCAACTAAAAACGACACACTAGTCATAAATACGGGAGCAACGGTTGTCGCTACAAAATGGTGGTCCGTAGTGCTCGTAGTGACGCAGTTTAGTGAAAATGTACCAGTTTATCTTTGTGCGCGAAGCCTCGGCGATGCATTGCGAAGAAGTGCGTGCTTCCCATCGACAAAGTTCATCGCTTGTCATCGCTTGCCCACTGAAAGTGCCTCTGAGCGCATGTACGCAGTATTTGAGTGTTTTGTGCGCACCAAGGTGCTTGCGGATTACTTATGCTGGAGCCAGCAGCGATCGCAGAAGGATATCGTAACGACACCGCAGGAATCGCATTTTGGCAGGTGAGGGCTCTTGTGTGCGGCTATGAAATGAGACTTCGAACTGAGGAAGGTGGTGGAACTGTTGAGTGCGCAGTGCTTGTGATGAAGAAATGCCATTGCCCTGGGTCTAGAAGAGCGAGCGATTCTCGGACGCTGATCGTGTTTACGACGTTGTGGCTCCGATACATCACCGATGACGGAGCAGCCATCTCGAACGACTGCTGCGATACGCACTCCTCAGCATCGTCGTCACCCTCGGCGCATCGACGCCTTGCAAGCAGCTACAGTGACGTGCCGATAATTATTTACTGTGCGCTACGTCGCCACAATGCAGGCAATGAAACCGTGCTGTGGGGCCATCTCAGCCCGAGAAGCCAGCGACAGTCAACGCTTTGTTTTTGATAGTAGTGCGCAGTACATCACCGATGACAGTGTGTTGTGCGTGTTTTATGTCGGTGGTGAATATTGTTGATGCCTCTCAGCTCGGCACCGCGTCGCTGTTGCCGAAAGATAAGTTGGGCGTGGCCCAACCTTGGTGGGTGCGCGCACTAGAGTTACATGCCTCGCGCGGGGCGTGACCTCTGGCTTTGATTGACAGGCGAACTCGTGCTAAACTCGTACATCGCGAAACCCCCTCCGAGTTCAACTCGGGAACATGGCGGCGGCAGCAGCAGCCTGTGTTATTGCAGCCAGCGGCAGCAAGCGTCAGTATGACCGTCTGGACCCGTTCACGTACATGACCGCCGTGGAGTTTCAGCGTCATCTTGGCCTGTCGAAGACATCAGTGCGCTGGCTGTGTGACGAGCTAGGCGAAGACTCTCGTCTGTGGAGACAGCGTGGCGGGCTTCATTCGCTCACCGTTGAAGAGCAAGTCCTCTGCGCCCTCCGTTTCTACGGGACTGGGGAGTTTTCAGGAAAGCGTCGGCGCCGAGCGTTACATTGGACGTCATCAAACTATTGCGAGCCTCTGTGTCAGAGATGTCTGATGCGCTTATTGATGCGGCGGTGCGGAAGCGGTGGCTGGCTTTCCCGAAGACTGCGGCTGAGCGGGCATTTATAAAAAAAAACGCTTCTTCGCGGAGACATTACGAACGTAGTCGGGTGTGTCGACGCAACGTACGTAGGAATTAAGGTGCCTTCAATGTCAGCGTTACTCTGATTAGCATTGTAGCAATGTCTAGACGCACCATATTGCCAAATTTGTCACTTCTCTGTAGCCGACCTAAATTTTGTGTTTCCGACGTCACACATGCGGCAGCCTGTAATACTGACTTTTTCGCTGGTTGCTGACTTTTTACCGATTGTTCTACTTGTCTATCAAGGTGCCTTCCAAATGGCTCACTTTTTTGGGGAAAGAGGTTAATGAAGTATAAATAGATAGATGGATATCACAAATTGTGTGAAGTACCCTGTGAATGCTAATCTCATAAAGAACTTGCTTTTTTTTATGAGATTACTTAGTACTTAGTACAAGTTACTTAGTATGCATAATGCTGAATTTTGGTCATGCGTCATCTATCGGCCACACTATGAAACAGTAAGGCATTGCACAATTTGTTGCAGTGCGAGATGCGGATGTCGCGCCAAGCCGGTTGTGCCTATGCATTTATGGCAAAATGAAAATGCATTGAGAATCTTAGTGTGCTGGCTTGCATGAAAAAAATACTTCAGAGTGTTTGCTGTGTGCACTGTTGGTGCATGTGCCAGTGGTTCAGTGTATTTCTTTTGGGGGGGGGGGCAGCGTTGTTCTGTATGGACAAATCGTATATTTTCGTCTCATATAGGGCTCTAATTCTTCAGCAGTAGAACAATGCAGATCCAATGCTCTGCAGAACTCGGTGTGCGTGAAGATGTCGTGAACCACCAAGGCAAAATTACATATCGGGAGAAATGTGGTGCAGATGCCAATAAAAAGTGGGTCTTTAACTCGCCATGATAAAAATAAAGATTGCAGATTGAATAGACCTTTTGTACAGCTTTAGAGCAATGATTACACAAACTGACATGCTCAAACGTGTAAAAGCTTGCCGCAATTCCAAAGTAGGATGAGTGATATGCAGCATATTTTGGCATTGAACATGTCTTGTAAATGCTATTTTTATTGTAAGCCTCAAGCCTCGCTGTCACGCCTTTCCCTCCGGCACTCCCTTTACTGAAACGCAGCACTGTCTTTCTATTGGTGTCATGATGATGATGGCAACGGCAGCAGTAAGGCTGGTTAATGCTTGCCCCTTTAATTCCTGCGAGTTTAGTGGTACAGAATATGGCACGTACATACACCTGTGCTGCAAAATTTTATGCTTGCGGTGATTTGTTGGAGAGCTAATTCGTGTTGGGACATTTCAAAGATGTGTGCCATTGTGGCTTAATAACTAGATCATTGGTGAGGTTGAAGACTCGTTGTATCGTTATAGAAGCTTGTAGCTGAATTGCACCACAATTCGACGGGACACAAAGAAGAGAAATACACACAGCAGAACGCTCTGCTGGGTGTGTTATTCTTCTTTGTGTGCCGTCGAATTGTGCGGTCCAACTTCAAGTAGAGCATTGGGCCTCTTCGGTGCAGGACCGAGGAAGTGTAAACTATTCGACACCATGCCAGTGCCTTGCCACACAATTATGGAAGTCTGAAGGTTTGCAAACAAAGCTTTGCTTTCAAACCCACCTGCTCATGTAATACAAGCACTGATTGAAAGAACCATCATACAAAAATAATGGTGAAATGAATCGCCTTTGAAAATTTGTATGTCGACACTAATGACATAATAGGTGCCACAGCAAACTCGACAGTTGTACTGGACAGAGCACTTTGTTTCCTATGTGAAGCACAAGCTTTCATTACATGCTGTGCAGATAACCAAGCTCAGTTTGTTTTAACGTGGTACACAGCATTCACTGTAATCTGTTTTTGATTCTAAAGTGCCAAACACCACCTCTTTTTCAAGGATGTCATGGGAATATTTGGTGAGAACTGTTTACAGCCCCTCATAATAGAAGTGTGGCCAGCCAGCTTTGCTTGGGTGCCTTTATAAATTTCTGTTCCTGATCATTGTGTGCTATCAAGTTGCTAAAGTCTATGCAACCAGTGCAAGGCATTACGTGATTCTATGGTCAGATATAACTTTAGGAGGCCGCAGAATCTGCACTTCAACGGCAGGTGAACACAAGCCGGCACCAATGGGCACACACTCTACACTGACGTCGTGCCGCTGGACGCACTAATACCCGCTCTTTGAGAGGGACTATGTGGAGGCAATCGGCTGCTGCGCTTTGGTCATCTGGGCGGGGCCTCTCCTGTCTTGTGAAGTTGTATCCGACTAGAGGATGCCGCTTTTCATACAACACAAAAGGACAAAGTGTACAATTATTTGGCCTATGAAATGGATACATCACAAGTGAGCTATGCATGCGCTTAAGCTGTGTGAAAATTAGTACATGCAAATATATGACATTGTTAAAGAATATGTGGTATCGAACATGCATGTAATGGCACGTTTAAATCGGGGAGTGTTGCATTCATGTGCACAGTCTATAGGTGATAGCATTATTAAGGTCATGCCGTTTCCTGTCTTTTCATTGTGAAATACACACACCGTTCACCTTGTGGCTAATCAACACCCACTGCATTCTTGCACATAGAAAGAACAAACAGCACAATGACGTATATGCTGCATTAGTGTCTTTTTCATTCACACGGTCCAGGTTGTCTTATGTGTTTGCCCATTTTGAAGAGACATAAAGTGCATGTTACAAGTGTCCCAATATGCACAGCACAATGTTTACTGCAATAATTTTATTCATGCTCTTGAATAATAAACAAAATAATAAACTGAAAGCTCCTTTATAAGGTGTGTTCTGGGGGCTCGACTGGAA
The DNA here is from genome assembly GCF_023375885.2 of Dermacentor andersoni. Classification (NCBI taxonomy): domain Eukaryota; kingdom Metazoa; phylum Arthropoda; class Arachnida; order Ixodida; family Ixodidae; genus Dermacentor; species Dermacentor andersoni. The sequence goes on from NC_092821.1 coordinate 54,332,078, forward strand.
AGCAGTGAGTGCACTGATCCTACTGTTGCACAGCAGCCCTCTGGACCTTGCCACACTCTCAAGAGCATGTGCCTGGCGCTCGCCTACTGCCACCGGGCGGTTGAGTGCCTCCAGCAGCAGAATGTTTTGCTGCAAAAAAAGTGGATTGTTGGAATGAATCAACCGCATATAAACCATTATTTACAAATAAAAATGCTCATTGCACTATTGGTACTAACTGCCCTTGACTGTGGAAGCCTTTAGTGTATGCATGATAAAACAATTTGTCGGGACAACATTGCTTTATTTTTCATAATGGGTTGTATTTTTCAGAGCCAATTGTAATGTTTATTAGTGTGCCAACAGCTGACGTGTCCCCGAACCTTCACGAGTCTCTACTGTCAGCACCACAACCTTATTTTTGTTCACTGTGAAATCAATGGCGCTCCCTACAGTCCCGTCTTATGCGAGCTGATTGCATCCTATGCCTACAAACATCATATTTTTGTCCCATTACGCAATTTTCTACCATCCTCGGCTGCAGTTCTCTCTTCTTGACATCCATTCTGTCACGCTTATGTAATCACCTGTTATAAATTGGCAACAAGTGATTGAAGATGTGCATGGCCTGCCCACCGATTCCATTTTTTTTTTTAAATCTCAACTAGCATATCAGTTGCCACGGTTTACTACGCCACTGTCTTCCTGCCTTAATGCTGCCTCCAACAATTTTTGTTACTTCGCTTTCTGCACAGTCCTCGACTTCTCAAGTTTCTTTGTTAACCTCCAGGTTTATGTCCCATATTGCATAACCGGTAGAATGCAACGATTCTAAACATTTTTCAAGGATATCGGTAACGTGGCGATCACAATTCGGTAATGCCTCCCATGTGCTGTTCAACCCATCAAATTTTTGTATAAGTTTCCTGCTTTATATCAGTACCTGCTATTGATATTTCACCTGGATAAAGATACTCTTCCATAGATTCTGCGGGCTGAATGTCACTGATGAACTTCTGTTATATCACTAAGTTAGTGAAGGTTACCTTTATCTTTTCCATATTTTCGCGGGCCCACGCACATGTAAAAGCACGAACACTCATTGGCTCTCAATGCCTTTTTTAAACTGCAGGACATTCAGTTCGTTACTACGAAAGTGACTTAATCCGTGCACTATTATTATGCTAAATATGAAACAGTAGAAATATACTTATCTGCAGTTTGTCGATGCCTCCGTCACTGTGTTGGTTGCGAGATCCATCGTCGGCACCACCTCCTTGTCGCATCGTAGCTATATCGGCTGTCTTCCTTTTGCACACACTATGCAATATTCGTGACGCTCGCAGTCACGCAGAGTGGAGGAACTCAGCGCACTCACAGAAGCAGCACCGGATAAGTTGTTTGTTCAGGATTGTGCCGTGAACAGTAAGTACGCGTTGCGATCTGTAAAATCGCCTAAGCTATTCGCAGTCTTTCGGGGTGCACGGAAAGATTGCTCACGGAGGAACAGAACTATCCAAGAAATAGTGGTCATCGTCGAGCCTGATCACTACGTCGCGCACTGCAAGCTCGTTGTACGAGTTTGTTTACACTGGGCCTCTTCGATGTTTAGCCGCCATGCTCACCCGATGAATGTATGTGATGACGCCACCACAGCGTTCCCTCGTGGTATAATGCGAAGCGTACTAAATTACAAATTAGTCGAATACACATTCAGTGTACATCTTGTAAGCTTTAAAATGCTTTTAAACCACGTTAAACTAACTAATAATATTGTATTAAATGCATTTGTTTTATAACTCGCTTGTGCGTGTAATGCACTCGGTGGAACGACAAACAAGTGAAAGAAGGCGCGACCATGCACCGACGGTATGATCACGTGAGCCCCAGTTTGTCGACCGCCCAGAAGGCAACGCCCAAGGAATGATAGCCACCCAGAGTGAATCGAGATAAACCAATGAAACTGGAGGCTTCTCGAAAGATAAACTGTGTCTCGGTACCATTTGTGCTTTCATCTTGGGGTGTCGCCAGAGCTCGTGAAGATCCCGAGTTTCGCCAAACTCGGCGCATCCTGCATAGCACCCCTGGTTCTTCCATTTGCGAGATGCGCGTATAACACCGCTACGCAATCCACAACCGGGTTTTCCCCCTTCTTCCTTCTGTATGGTCGCCAGTCGACGCACACTATCGACACGTTGCTGCCATACGCACCAGATGCCTCACAGTGCACGCCCATATCGGAAGCCGCCCGTTACGCTGAAGATTGCCGACAACTAGCCAAGCGCTTTACTATAGCCGACCAACAACGCCAGAAAAACGCCCGCGATGATGACCACTCTCCTGACGCAACATTCGCTCCTGAAGCACTTGTGTGGCTGCTTGTACCACCCTGCGCCCCTGGATTGTCGTCCAAACTACTCCCAAATTATCATAGTTCCTACCGCGTCATCGAGCGTACTTCTCCCGTAAACTACGTCATTCAACCTCTTACGCTGCACGGCGACCGTCGTCGACGTGGGCGTGATGTTGTTCACGTAGACCGCCTCAAGCCGTACTTCGACCCCCTTGTCCCCACCTGTTAGATCGCCAGGATGGCTCCACCTTTCTCGAAGGGGGCAATTGTAATGAAGAAAGGAAGAGAATGGCATCCAGATCATCATCAAGAGCGGAGGGCACGAGATCGGCGCTCGAACACCACCATCTTCTCCCTACGTACTCTTCCGAGCTACCGCTTGTTTGTTGGCCTCGTCCAATAAACCTCCTTACACACTGCTTATGTGCAAGAATTAGTGGCACACACCCAGTTATACATATGTTGTGTTAGGAAGCGAACTTTTCGCCCAAGTAACTGAAAACTCGCAGGCAACCTCGTTCTTAGTTACACACATTTGCCTGAATGAAGGCTCATTCGAAAATGGTACGTTTCGAGTGGCCAGTAGCCAGTGGAACATACCCGGCGACCACAGTTGGTGCGGTGGTTGGCTTCGATCGTGTCTACTCCGCAGAGGAGTTCGCTGCTCTATCTATTAGAGTACTGACTATGCAGGGGCCCAGGTTGGAGTGAAAGAGGTTGGCTGAAGACATAATATTGGCCAGTATGAAATGTCGTAAGCAAAGTGGACCCGCTTCGAAAATGTAAGAAGGCGACACACTTGGCTTCTCATGTTGAAAGCAGCAAAAGCGCCTGGTAGAAATACTGAAAAAAAATTCGGCAGACATAGTTAAGACGGCTTAAGTGTGTTAATGAGAAAGTATTAGAGTCCCTTTGGTGAAATCTTTTTCCCCCATGTTCCCTGTTCACGCAAGCTCTTGCTTGCGTTCTAACTGCACCTCGGTAAGGCCAACACAAAACGCGCCAAGCGTCTCAATGCGCTCGCTTGCCCATGAGGAGTTCATAACTTGAAGGACCGCTCAGCGCAGTTCAATTCGAGATTTTTGTTATGCAGTAGTTTTTTTTACTCATGACATGGCGCCACCTCCTCCGCATTGGCTGAGCCGTCCCGTGTGCAATGATGCACGTTCTAGACTCGTGCTTCGTAAGCGAGAACCGTGGAGCCGCCGTTGCGTCGGGGAGGCGTGCTTGTCTCGCAGCCTGGAGGCCACAGGCCTGAGTCCCACCCACTCTGACATTTTCTTTTTGAAGACATTGTTTATTTTCTCTACAGGAACCTCCCAGAGAAATTTGACGTCAATCGGAGCATTTTGTAACTTGTTATTACTTTATGCGCTGCCGGCCTTTCTTGTACCATCTTTCGGTCACGCGTACTGTGTCAACGGATTTTCGTGTAAAACGGTGGGACATATGATGCTTTCGCACTATTTACCATCAATCTTGGACATGCGTAGGCTGGTGTGCATATTTTCTGAATGTTATCTTAGATAGTCTACTTTATTTCCTGTCCGCTGCTGGTGATGCGTTTGTTGTAACATCGCTTTTATTGCGATAGCAATTCTATGGACACTACAGGATCATTTCTGCCTCACCGTCGTTGCGAAATTCCGTGTAAAGTCCGATGGCGAAAAAATGGTCCTCGCGCGCCCTATGCTGCATGTGCGAGTTACAGCTTGCGAGGGTGAGCCGGCAATCGCGACTCAGTCTGGCACATGCAATGCAAGAAAGACTCCGGAAGGGGCGTAGAGGTGGGATGGTGGGTGGGGGGGGGGAGGGGGGGGGGGGCGCTCGCCGCCGTGCAGGCATACCCGCCCGCCCACCAGGGCTCTGTCCGATGAAAGCCATCTGTGACTGGGCAGAATCCACCGCGTGTTATGTTCTGACGGCTTAGTTCGCGTTTATGCGAGGTGAAGCAAGAGGGTAAAGTCGTTCGCTGTTGCTGCCGCGCCTCCTCGCTCCAGCGATATGACAGCGAGTTTGCGCGGTCATGTAATGAGATGTGCTCATATTTGCTTGAGCGCGCGTAACACAATGCCTGTTAATTTAGATGGTATATAGTAGAAGTTTAAACGGCTGATAAAACTACTATCCTTACTTCGTATAGCTGTCCACTAGTTTGCTATTACAATGGATAGTTCGCCTTTCGGGGCGAAGCTGCGACTATTTCAAGAGAAATCAAGTCGTACAAGTCTGATATCTGTTTGTCATGCAATTAGGTTGTCACAAAATTACTCTGTTGCTTTTACGCGTTCTGAATGCGCCGGGAACTGCTCAGGAGCTGGAAATCGCTGATGAGTAGTAGAGACAGCAGCAAAAGCAAAATTGAACACCACGAAAACATGACGTGGCGCTATGTGCAAAGTTTGAAAGTTAAGGAACAGTCACGATACTGCGAAAACTAAACCTGAGCAGGACGCTCACATCACAGCAGAACTAACCGTCCGGATTTTGAGAATAGCTTTGTTACTTCTACTCCTGAACGAAATTTATGATCAAGTTATCAAAAAAGACGCTGTTCAAAGTATCAGAAAAGCACTCCGGTTTGTTTTCTTCTACTCAAAATATGATAGACTGATGACGTTGCTCACTGCGCAGTAAGACGAAGTTGCAGAACCTTGGGCAAGAGACCCGCCGTGGTTGCTTAGTGGCTATGGTGTTGGGCTGCTGAGCACGAGGTCGCGGGATAAAATCCCGGCAGCGGCGGCCGCATTTCAATGGGGGCGAAATGCGAAAACACCCGTGTACTTAGATTTACGTGCACCTTAAAGAACACCAGGTGGTCGACTTTCCCGAGTCCTCCACTGCGGCGTGCCTTATAATCAGAAAGAGGTTTTGGCACGTTAAGCCTCATAATGTAACTTTTTGAGCTTGGGCAAGAGCAGACTGAATAGTAGGTACGACTTCACAACAGGAAGTATGGAAACTGAAGAATGAGCTCAACGACCATGACCAGTGCAGCCGGCGATAAAATCTCAAAATACAGCACACGGAGTAGAGCAGCGTGAGCGTGAGTAGAGCAGCGTGAGGTAGCGTCAACGGCGTAGCTAGGAATAAAATCTGCTTGAATTTAAATCTGGGCATGTTGCCGCAGTGCACAGGTGGTCTTCTGAACCAGAGAAATTCTCACATTTTTTTTTAGATTTATGGCGCGCATTGTTAAAGAACAGTGGACGCCACAGAAAGAACTTTCGCCAAGTTTCGTGGCGTTAGCTTGTGTGACAACCTGACTGCTCAATATACTAAAAGTGTTATGGTTTACTAGGTCGCGGACAACTGAGAAATCATGTCAGCATTTGCGACAAGGAATGGCAGAATGTTCTTCAGGAAAAAGCAGGGTAACCCTGCCATATATTTAAGAACAGTGGAAGGCATGACAAAGATTTCTAAAGGCAGTGCTTTATTGAACATGGCCTCACAGACTTATGGACACTATAGATGAACCGTCTTTGAATTATCGTTACTATAACACTGCCTTATTCGACAGCGCTATGCAGGATATGGATTGATATTGTTTTTCCATCTCAATACGCGTAGTTTACATAACAAAAAAATTAAGTGACGTTTACGGGGTAGTGTAAGGCTACACATTTTATATAATCGCTTTTAGAAAGACTTGTTGCATTTACCCTTACGGATGCAGAGCGGTTTAATAACTTTCAGTGCGAATTCCTCTGTCGTGTCAATTTTCAGAGGTGAGGTATTGCGCATTGCACAAAAAGGAACTACCGCATTTAAACGATTCTAACCCGAGTTTTTTTGCATGATTTCTGTTGCTTGAATTAAACCGTAGCATTAGATTCACATAACGGCAGAATTGACCATTTTAAAACAAATATCCTAAATTCCACACTTTTTAGTGTTATGTTGGAAATAAGTGCGTTTCGATCCAATCCAAAAACAGACAGGTCGAGGTCAATGTTCTTGCGGGAATCGATGCCACATTCGGCGTGCTTACGATTGGTGTTCCGGTTGCTGTCTTGCAACCCTGTGGCCTTTCGCGCTGCGACTCTGTTTAACTGCGACGTTATGGCGATATGGCATTCGGTATCCACGCCCGCTCGGAGAGACGAGCAGTTTTGATGCCCGAGAGGGATAGAAACTCGGCCTGGCTCGGCGGCTCGAAGCCAACGAGTAAAACATTGTGGATGGCAGACCCTGGTTCAATACCAGGCTGGTTGGAAGGGCTGTGTGGACCTCGCCGTGGCCTGGTAGTGTCCTCGAATTAGATAACTTTGCAGCCTTATATATAGTACTTAATCTTGAACAAGCTCGAGGATGACGTGTTTCTTGGGCGAGCACTTTCGGAGGTAGTTTCGCTTTCTCGAGACTTGGCTCGTCTCTGCACCGAACCCCTCGAAGTATACCGCTGAGAGAGCTAATGGCACAGATAGAGAGCTTGGTACAGCGCCAAAACCGCTTGTTGGGGACGCATTTCCGAAAGTGAAACTTTCGCGAAACTGAAATTATCTTTGAAAGCGATCGCCCAAGTATACCACAAATCGAAATGTTTCTCCACCTGAGACGGCGGCAAGTGAATAGAACTTATTTTCGCATTGTGATTTGTTGAACAAGGACACCACTACTTCTTCATTTCATCTGCGTTGCATTCGCCGCTTAATTTTGTTTATTTCGCTTGACTGGAAAGTCAAGCATCGCGTTACAATCGCGGTCACGTTACGTTGGAGTAAATACGGTATGTCATAACTCAGCACTCCATATTTACAGATGCATATGAATCAGCTGCTCCCTTTAACCGCCTTTCCACCACACCACCACCTCTCTCTAACCGTTCATTTACAGTTGGCGTGGCAGACCACCCCGCAACCCCGACAGGGTTTTATCAAGTTTTTATGTTTTTTTTTTGAACGGTTATGTTAACATTTTGTATCTGTGGCTGTTTCGAGTGGTTATATTAGCCCATAATTGTACCTTTCCCTACTCTCTTAAGATACTGCGACTAACAGTTAAGTTCAGTTTGTGAATGTTGCTGTCTTCTATAACATCAATGTACGAATTCGTGTCACAGATGGCAGCGAGACATTGATAGACTTGTGCTTTACTAACTCGGTAGATGATAGCGCGTGTGCAGGTGTCTTAACGACAGGAATAAGTCGACACATGCCTTTCTTTAGTTTTTCTTAACGAATTGCAATGGGGAAAAAAGAACTTGGGTCATATTTATCCTGTAGGCTGACTATTGATAATACCATTGCTGTATTCCGCAGCCTCTGAAGTAAGGGCACGTGGCGAGATGTTCTTAGATTAAAGAAAAGCCTGAATAGCGCGTACAACATATACAAAATTCACAAATGCTGCAATGGGACGCTTCCAAAACGTAGTGTAAATGTATGCAAAAATGTAAGGAAACTATGTATCACAACAAGATTGCTGGAAAGACTTGATTGATTGATTGATTGATTGATTGATTGATTGATTGATTGGGTTTTAAGGTTGAAAGGCCACATACTGCCAAAGAGCGCCATACTCGTGGTGATGGGTTTTGAAGTATACGTTTCTGAAATGGGCAAATATTCTTTGAATGGTGTATGTAGCAGGGCTGTAACTAGGCCTAAAATCAGTCGCTGTAAATTGCGTAAAATATATGATTATTAAAAATGTCGGCAGTATGCACTAGTGGTCCAAGGCTCGGTCACAGCAGAGCTATTACCGGCTTCTGCTAAGTGTTGCTAGGTTTTGCTAAAGGTTGCGAGGTTATGCACGGCTTGGCTAGGTTCACACTAGGTATTGCTAGGTTTCGCTATGTTTTGCGATGTTATGCATGGCTTGGCCAGGATCATATCAAGCTTTGCTAGGCTTTGCTAAGTCTTACGAGGTTACGTATGGCTTAGCTATGCTCATGCTAAGTGTCGCCAAGTTGTTACGAGGTACTACACAGCACAGGCCGGTAAGCCACCCAAGCCCCAGCAAGTCAAACCCATACACGTACAGGGTCGTCCACTCTTAGAATGCCGCTCCGTGCTGCCGGCGCTCCGCGGGGAGCCTCTGTCGGGCGCAGGAGAATCTATTGCGCAGGTGCAGTGAGAGCCGCAGGCGGGGCTTCGCACGTCGTCTGCTACAGAGCGCCCTGTATTGCGGTGAAGTGGACTTCAAATTTGCACTGCCTGCGCAGAACGCCGATCGGAGAAACGTTTCTGAATAAGCAAAACATGAAGCCTATCAGCTGCTTTTATCCCGTTGCAGCAACCATAGCAAAGCTTCCTGCGTGCCTGGTGAAGTTGAAACACACAAATAAGTATGCCGGGGAGAAAATGCGCGCCGCGTAATATTCGAAGCTTTATACTACTGCTGCAGCACTACGATCCGCCAATATTTTTAATTTTTGGCGTCTTGCTGAGTAGCTGGTAATAAGTGTTAGCAGACGACTGCTGTTGTCTCCTGAAATCTCGCCGCAACGAAAATTAATCGGAGCGGAATAGTAAGAGTGGAGGTGGAGCTACATTTTCAGTCTCCTATTTTACCTTCCCACAGATAGAGGTAGACGGCCAGGTAGACTCATCAGCGTTTGGGAACAATCCCTAAGGTTTACCAGGACCTCAGTCTTCAGCTTTGCATGGCTTTAAGTAGCTGCTGAGAGGGTATATATTAAGGGGAGAGCGTTTATTTGTTCCTACTAGCGTCCGTCCGTTACATCTTAGGTCACGTGACCTTAATATCACGTGACATCACAAGGTCACGTGACATCACGGTGCAGCGCGTCGTGATGTCGCATGATCACTCTGCCACGCTTGCGCCATCTGCTCTTCTCATCTGTCACGAAATGAATTCAAGCGCGGCAAATTCAACTCAGTGGAATGAGTCGCAAACGGCTTTCGCCTTCCCGCAGTTAATAAACATCTAAGTGCCTCCAACGAATTTTACAGTTCACAGGTGGCCGTAGGAAAATATGCCTTACTGTGTTCCCGCTGCGTTCCAAGTTCCGCTAAGTTCCAAAGCACGGACCGACTGCTCCATAAGGCACGCCGGCGCGTGACCTTGGTGCATCGGTGTAAAACTCCGGGCAGCAGTATTTTGACTTAAGCTCAAGGAAGTGCATTGAAATGTGCATCTAAATAGCGCGCTTACTGATTTGAACAAATGACATGTCACATTCCACGAGCTGCCACTGCCACGACAATGAAGCTTCACTGGAAGCATCAGACGGTATTCAGAAGTGGGACACACCTTCACTGAGATTCCTAGCAGGAAGTTAGAAGGGCTCCCGGGCTGTGGATTGATTATTAAAAAAAGTATGACAGAGGAGACATCGTTTACAGTTGTGCAACAAAGATATTTAGAATTCACAGTTTAGTTTCAGATAATATTTCAAGCTGGAATATGACGTCTGCAGAAGGAGTGACTACTCGTTTGATCTTACATAGAGACTTTCTGGAGGGCTTGTCCTGAAAGCACAGGTCGCTATGCGCATACCTAGATGGCGCACAGGGAGTAGAATTTTTGGCGAGCTTGGCGATGCAGAATGACAGATTATAGCATCCTAGTCAAGGCGACAGCGGATGAGGCTCTTGTACAATTTCAAGAGGCATTTTCGATCACTATACCCCATGTCGTGCGCGACAAAATGTTTACAAAGTTTATCGCCTGGAGACAAGTTGCCTTCAGATATTTTTTAAGTTGGGGTAAGTTAAGCTTATTCTAGAATTATTCCAAGCAATTTGGGTTCACTTATGACAAATATTTCCTATCTATTGATCGTGACATTTGACACTGGTGTCACGCTTCTTTTGTTTGAAAAGGGCCTGCACGTGCTTTCTTTGGCGTTTATTCTAAACCCATTCACATCCGCCCATTTGTACAGTTTGTTGAATGCAAGCTGCACCTGTCATTGACAGATAGTAACGTTACATGATTTGAGACCTATCTGCACATCACCGACATACACAGAATAAAACATAGCCCGTGGAGTTACTGTATATAAGGAGTTCATGTTTACAACAAATAGCCTCCAACTAAGCTAACGAAAAAGAGCATGCTGTAGAAGACAATTTTCATATGTGTTAGGTGTGCTTCTTGAGCACACAACACTCCTTGCTGCACGCACGTCTCCTGGGTAAATGTTGTAGATAACGCATTGCGCCCTCTTACAGGAAACGTGTGCTTTGACAAGCAGCTTTCGACTGTGTTGAAATTGTTTCCACGGACCCCAATCGGGGAAAGATCTCGCAGAATCCCGGAGTGCCATGTCGTGCCATAAGCTTTGTCTAAATCTCGACATACAGAAAGTAAGAACTGCTTATGTATAAACGCATCTGTCATGTTTGCCTCGCTGCAAACAAGGTGCTCTATTATCGACCTACTGTCTCGGAAGGCACACTGGAAGGGGTCGATTATTTTGATATTTTCTAGCAAACTGATTAAGCGCCGATTTATCATATCTTATGCGGTTCGCACACACAGCTTGCTAGTGCTATTCGCCTGTAGCTGCTCGCTAGGACGGGTCTTTGCCTTGTTTGATTATTGGGATGACTATGGCTTCTTTCTCCGAGTATGGAATGTACAGCCGCCCACATGACATTGAAAACAGACAGGAATATTTTCATGGCTTCATAATGCAGGCATCTAATTATTTCATCCATAATGCGATCGCGACCGGGCGCCCAGTTGTCACAAGTAAGAGATGCCTTAAACTCAGCTAACCTTAATGGTTGATGGTAAGCCTCACTTGATGCACTTTGGCGGTTAAGCGGCTGCCGCTCCTCGCGTTCTTTGAACTTCAGGAAAGTTTAGGTATATTGCAATTCACTCGAGACATACTGCAAGTGTTCACCTAGACAATCCGCCTGATCTTACAGGCTATCGCCTTGCCTACTTACTTAAGAAAGGAGATGTGCCCGCTGGCCTAATAATTTATTTACCCTATTCCAGACTTTCGTCTAGTTCGTGTAAGAATTTGTACCAAGATTTTCTTCTCTCAACTCTCTCTTTCAGCACGTCGACGTGTTCTTCTACCCTGGGACTTTATTTGCTCAAAACTAATAACGTTTTCGGCGGTTAGAGAGTCGCGATGTCGTCGCCAAGCTGCATTTTTTTGCTTTTCCGTGCTTTTTTACATTTTTTTTCCACCGTGCTATATGATGCTTAATCGCTAGTCTATTAGTTAGACGGATGCATTTTGTAGCAGTCCCGATTATAAAGCCTGTTACAAACGCCACAGCATCGTCTATAATAAAAAAAGCAATGCCATCCCAGTTTAAGTATGTTAGCTCTCGACAAAGTTCTCAGATAACTCAATCAACCTTCCATCGGGATATGTGTGTCGAGCGTGAATCTTGTTTTGTTAAGCTTAAGATAAGTGGAAAGTGAACGTTCTCAAAGGTATTTTTTTTTCGAGAACAGGTCACTCGAGGTACGGCATTAGTGTACTCGGCATTATGCTTAAGTATATGGAGGACTAAGTGTTACGTGCGACGCTGTAGTACGTTGGCCCTTTCTTAATAAGAGTAGATACTCTTGAGGAGAATAGAAAGTTTTCAATCAGGTGACCTGTCGCATTCCTATGAGAGTCTTCCCACAAGCTGCTATGTGTGATTACATCTCCAACAACTATGTGTGACGTCGGAAGTTCATCTAGGTAGTTCTGAAATTTGGTTGTGTAAAGTTGATGACAGACACGGATATATATACAGCTGATAGTGACTAGCTTGTCAAACAGCATCCCTCGGATAGCAACTGTCTCTAGGGGCGTACGGTGTTTTAGTTCCCGGCAGGCAACACCTCTATCAACTATTATAGCCACGCTACCGGATGATGCAGTAGTGTCATCGCGGTCTTTATGAAAAATAGCATGCTGTAGAAGAAAACTTTCATCTTTGTTAGGTGTGTTTCTGAACACACAGCACCCTCGGACTAAGTTTGCGAAGGAGCTCTTTAACGTCATGAAGATTGTGAAGCAAACTTCTGCCGTTCCGCTGCACTATTTGAGTTCCCATCTGAAGAAGAGTTTTGTGCCATGCGTTTTAAAAAGAAAGTTACTTTACAGAGTCTTTGACAAGCTCTGTGATGCGGGTTTCTCTTTACTAGAGCGGTCGCGAGATTGTCGCCGCTCTTTAGGCGCTGGCAGCGCCGTCTGGCTGGTTGCTGTGTCCATCGCCTCTTCTGAATCGCTGGACACGCGCTCTTACGAGCACTGTGTTTGACATGCAGGGCTTGACATGTTGGATGAGACCTTTGAGTCTAGCAGCCCTGATGTCAATGTTCCCTTTTGTTAGGGCGGTGGAGCAGCGCTAGCTGCTGCCCCCAAGTGGGCGGATGGCTTCGTATGCGGCTCACTGCGTGTGCGTATGACAGCCGCCGAAAGCCGTTGTGTAACTCCCCCCTGACGCACCACATGGGCAAAGCTCTTCCTTGACAGGCACGATACCTTCCTGCGTTCTTCCCTGAATTAAATGTTTTCCTTCATTTTGATTGTGTCAACTTCCTTTTTTTTACATAACCGGCTAGACCGCGAGTATGCGGCATGCTCCCCATCAGAGTTTGCACATCAGTGAGAGCTGTCAGAGTTTTCAGAGTTTTGTGAGCACTGCAATTTACACCAGCTTGGCGGCTTCGGAAGCTCCGTTAACTGTGGCGGAATCGCTGGCATCTAAACCATCAGACAGGGATCGGGACATACGGCGTGACCTGGATCTTTACATAGCCTGCCCCGATTGTCTCGGGCAGCACACTTGAACCGAAGGTGATAATAGGGTGCTCTTTTTGGATTTCTTTCCCGTCGAGCCTAATCTTAATTCGTTTAACATTGATCGCACCTTGCTCTATCGAGCCTTCAAAAAGTTGAGCCTCTGTCAGCTTCATCTCGTCATCATGAGGAATAACGCTGCGCATGGTGCTCGTAGTTTTGTGTGGTGTCGCTGCATTGGAATGTCCCCGAAAGAGACAAAGTTTGTAGCTTTTCAAACTGTTTTTAGCCTGCAGTTCCAAAAGAAGCTTAGCACTAGCTAGCTTTGTAGATTCGTAGCCTTGGTCTATGGCATTGCTTAGACATTTCGTGCCAAAGAAAGAAGAGATGGCTCTCGCGCTATTTTCTGGTTTTTCAGTTGACCACGTGGTACTTGGCAAACATTCGTCCGTAGTGGCGAAAAATTGAAATACTTCGGTGCGCCCTCGTTTGTGAGGGAGATCAGGCAGTCCCTGGAAGGAATTATGCATAAAGAGTCTTCAGTGTTCGGCAGCAACGCCACCCAGCCGCTATGGAGCCCAACAAGGGGGTGCCATAGAAAGCGTAAACATGTCCTGGAATTGCCAGTTGTACCACACTGCTATAACCAAATATGGTATGCCCGAGGTTGTATACCCATACATGGTTACCACTTCCCGACCACGAAACTGAATGTAAAAGGAAGTGAGTAGAAGAGCGGAAAAATATAAAGTGACAGAGAAAGATGAAGATCGATGAGATGGACAGGAAAAGGTGACTGCCGATTTCCTCCAGGTGGGTCAGTCTGGAAGCGGTGTCTATATGAAGCAGAGGCGAAAAAGTTGTGTCGCCTCCACCGGGAGGACTTTAAGAGGAAGCTTTAGCTCGGGCCCAACTCCGACGCGGCCTATTCAAATACATGTAAAACGCAAAAACGTTTTTATGAGATAACCCCTGGACCGATTTTGATGAAATTTGTGGCATTTAAAAGAGAAAGTTAAATTCTAGTGACTGTTGGAAGCGGAATTTCGATTTAGGGCTTGAATTTTCTTAAAATGATTTTCAAATATTTCACCGTTTGAAAAAAATAGAAGCACGAAGTTTACAAATTCATAGCTCTGCATCAAGAACTGATATCGCGGTTCTGTAAACGGCATCCATTAGATCATTCAAAGCGGACAAATTCAATATGTCATTTTACATCTTACGTGAATTTGTTACGTTGGTTACAACGGTTTTGCAAAAGTTGTATTTCCCTGTGATTAAATTTTTTATATTCATGTGTAACATATCAATTTTGTCCGCTTTAGATGTACTACTAGATGCAATTCACAGAATTGTATTATCATTTTTAGTGGTTCAGTTACAGAGTTGTAAACTTGATAGTTTCGTTTTTTGAAAATTTTCGATTTTTGCCAATTTTTAATAAAAAATTGACGACCTAACTTAAAAATTCGAAACGAACAGTCACTATATTTTAAGTTTGTCTTTTAAATGCAACAAACCTCGCCAAATTTGGTGCAGTGGTTGCCGAGAAAAACGAATTCTGCTTTTACATGTATTTAGATAGGAGCACCCGAGCTAAAGCTTCCTCTTAGACCCGGCATCGGCTCCACCCCCATGATCCTTCTTTCCCATACATGCATAACTAGCGCAGGGCCACACGAAAGTGGGTCCAACAATCATCTTCTTGGGTGCATAGTGTCGCAAACCACCAAAATTATGCTGGCGCAGACGCCCCTGCTGGTTCTAGAATAGGTAAACATAGCGATGAAATATTTCACGCTTTTACCATAAAGGAAAACAGTGGAAAGCCTTCCGAACTTAAAAATTAATACAAAGCCTAAACGCCACCCTAAGAAAAGGATGTACTGTGTAATACGTAGACAGGTTTACGAGAACTTTCAATATTTATAAAATAAGGGTTCCTTTTTAGCTTCTATTGCGCTATAAGCCAATCTGGAGCCTGAATAATTGACAATTGATGGCATCACCTGCTCTAAGACAATTGGTTCAGACAAATTTGTCTTTTTTAACTTCATCAATAATAAAAATACCCAACGAAGAAAATCAAAATGTAACAGTAATCGAGCATAAGTCCGCTCAAGCTTTCATCACCGACAACACTATGGTAAGTAGCAGCAATCACTAGAACTGTGGAAGCCGCATGTGCATTTGCTCAAGGCAGAATTGCAGTGAATCCAGTAAAAACAGTCTCGGATGTTCTTTTTGCTACCCCTCTCCCACATTTGACACATGACGATAGAACATGGCAGATTTCCTGAAAAAAATTGCATAGCCCGCATTTGCGCAGTGCACAAAAATGAAGACAAGAATATTCTGCGCAGCTATCGGCCAATATTAGTTCGACCCATTTTTTTCCAAAAGTACGTGTTATCAATAGCAGACCCGTTCTTTATAAAAAAAATGTATTTTCACATAACACCAGTGTGGTATTCTTTAAGGGCAGTCGGTAAAAAAATTTTCTTCTAAGCTCTAAACAAGATATAATTAGCAACATTGAAAGCAAAATTGATACTGCTGACACATTCCTAGGTTTTGGAAAGGTTTTCGAATCGTCGAAACACGGTATTCTGTTGGTCCAGCTTTACCAGTAGGGCATCCCTGGTTGCGCGCTTCAACAAAATAAATGTTTTTAGGCAACCGTGTTCAATTCGTGAGTCTTGGAAACACAAATTCGAACTTCGTTCTCATAAAGCACGGAGTTTTCCGAGGTTCCAATTGTGGATTGTTCTTGTTCTTGGAACATTGCATCAATGCCAAATACAATTGACATTGCGGCGAATTGTCCGCTATGTCCTTATCGATTAAGAATCCTACTCCGTATTGCTTCTTATCAGGGAGACCTTTGTAGCAGAGGACATGCCCGTTATTCAGCAATGTATAAGCCTCACCAGTTGTAATTTCACTAAGGCCGATGATATCCCAAACAATGTCTGATAGTTTCTCAAAGAGGCCTGTTAAGCTAGCTTCACTCGAGAGGGTTCGTGTGCTGAACGTAGTCAGGTTCAGTTTCCATTGGCAGCCTCTCCGGGCGCAGATATTCTTAGCACCCTCTGCTGCGTTATAAGTCTTACTGTCGTCTTGGTAAGGTGCTCCGCGGCTGCTGCGGACTGAGGACGTTGGGCAATCATCTTATATTGAGTGTTAGGAGACACGTCTATCGCGGATAAATCAAAGGAATTTTTAAGAATGTCTGGCCTTCTTGGCTGTACTTGTTGGCGATAAGGTAGCCTCGTCGCCTACAGGATTATCGGACTGAGCCAAGTAGAATGCTCGGTTGCCATAATCGGAAGTTCAAATCCTTCTATAAGATTTTTTGTTAATCTGACGATGGTGAGCTTGAATTTAACCTCCTCCAGTGCACATCTGCAGCCTTGGAGTGACGCCTGACAGCGGCAAAAGATGCCAAAAGTGAGTGAGGCTATACGAATCCGGTACAACCAAATAGGAAGGCCCACTCTGCTTGAACAAGCACACTCCCTCAAACCGAACATGAATTGGCCTCCCTGGTGTAGTATTGGGCCACTATCTCCCTGATGATTCCTACAATTAGCCCATAGCTCTCAGTCCCCAGCAACTGCGGAGCACATGACCAAGGCGGTGGTAAGACCTGTAACGCAGCACAAGGTGCTAAGAATCTCTGGGTCCCGACAGGCCGCCACTGAAAACTGACCCTGTTTACCTTTAACAGCCGAACTCTGTCGAGTAAGGCGAGCTTAGCAGGACTCTTTTAGGAACTATGAGACAATTTTTGGGGTATCATCGGCCTTAGTGAGATTAGAAGAACTCGTGAGGCTTATGCGTTGCTCAATAACGGCCATGTCCTCTGCTATAGAGGTCTCCGAAATAAGAAGCAATACGGAGTGGTATTCCTAATTCATAAGGACATAGCCGACAACATGGACGAATTCTACAGCACCAATGAGAGGGTAGCAGTAATCGTAATCAAACGTATTACGAAGTAATAATAATAAAGGTAGTACAAGCCTACGCTCCAACATCCAGTCATGAGGATGAGGAAGTAGGTCACTTTTACGAAGATGTTGAAGGAGCGATGAGAATTTGCAAACAAAATATACTGTAGTAACGGGCGACTTCAATGCAAAAGGGGGGAAAGAGCAGGCTGGTGAAAAAGCAATTGGCAAGTACGTCGCTGATTCTAGGAACGCTATAGTATAGATGCTGGTAGAACTCGCCGAAAGTATTATGCTTAGAATAATGAACACCTTTTTCGGGAAGCGTACCAACAGAAAGAGGACCTGGAAAAGTCCGAATGATGAAAGAAGAAATGATATCGATTTCATGCATTCTGTTGATCCCAGCATAGTACGGGGTGTAGAAGTGATAGGTAGGGTAAAGTGCAGTTATCATATCCTAGTGAGGGCTTATCATTAGTTAGCATATGCTGGTGAGGGAATTTGAAGAGAGAAAGAATAAAATTGGCCAAGCAGAAACAGGTAAACTGGGAGGCGGTAAGGGTAAAAGCAGGCAAATTTTGGCCGGTACTTGCAAGCAAATATGTAGCCTTAGAACAGATATGGAGATGACGTACAGGTAATGAATAAAACCGTAACTAGGCTGGTTTTAGAGGCCGCAATTGAAGTGGCAGGCAAGGCAATACAACCAATAGGCAAGCTTTCAAAAGTAACAAAGCAGCTAATAAAGAAACGACAAAAACAAAAGTGGCCACCTCAAGAGATAAGATACAATTCGCGGAACTGTCGAAACGGATCAACGAGGCGAAAAGAAGTGATATTTGAAACTATAACGTGAGAAAGACTGAAGAAGCCGTAAAAAATAGACGCAGCCTCAAATCAGCGAGAAGCAAACTGGGTATTGGACAAAGCACGATGTATGCACTGAAAGATAAGGTGGGTATGATCATCAGTATTCTCGAGCGCATAGTAAAAGCAGCGTAAGAATTCTATACTGACCTGTACAGGACCCAGAAGAGTCAGGATACCTCCATTAGAAGCATCAATGAACAGGATTCCGAAACTGCTCCTATAACTACCGATGAGGTCAGAAGTTCTTTGCAAGGCATGAAAAGAGGAAGAGCGGCCGGAGAAGATTGAATGACAGTTGGTTTATTCATAGATGGAGGAGACATACATCTTGGAAAAGTGGCGGCTCTATATAAGAAGTGTCTATTGACTTCAAGGGTCCCAAAAGAGAGAAAGAATGCAAACATTATACTGATCCACAAAAAAGGAGACATTAAAGAATCGAAAAATAATAGTACCATTAGATTACTGCCTGTATTATATAAAGCATTTACCAAAATAATCTCCTAGTAGAATAAGGGTCACAGTGGACTTTAGTCAAGCAAGGCAACATGCTGGCTTCAGGAAGGGATACTCTAGAATGGATCCAACCCATGTCATTAATCAGGTACTCGAGAAATCCGCAGAGTACAATAAGGCTCTGTTTCTGGCTTTCATATATTACGAAAAGGCATTTGATTCAGCTGAGATACCAGCGGTCCAGGAGACATTACCTAATCAAGGAGTACAGACCACTTACATAAATACCCTGGAAAATATCTACAGAGATTCCACAGCTACCTTGATTCTACACAAGAAAAGTAGGAAGATACCTATAAAGAAAGGTGTCAGACAGGGAGACACAATCTCTCCAATGATATTTACTGCGTGATTAGAAGTATTCAAGGGAAGGCTTAGGAGTAAGAATCGACGGCGAATATCTCAGCAGCCTTTTGTTTGTCGATGACATTGTTCTATTCAGCGACACTGCAGACGAGTTACAAAAATGATTGAGGACCTCAACAGAGAGTGTAAGAGTGAGGTTGAAGATTATTATGCAGAAGACAAAGATAATGATGAATAGCTTGAGAAGGGAGAAAGAGTTCAGGATCACCAGTCAGCCTCTAGAGTCTGTGAAGCAGTAAGTTTACCTAGGTCAACTAATCACAGGGAACCCTGATCTTGAGAAGAAAATTAATAGAACAACAAAAGTGGGTTGGATTGCATATGACAGACATTGTCCGCTCTTGACTGGAAGCTTACCATTATAGTTGAAAAGGAAGGTATACAATGTGTGGATTTCGCCGTTGCTGATATATGGGGCACAGACTTGGAGATTGACAAAGAAGCTTGAGACCAAGTTAAGGACAGCGCAAACAGCGATGAAACGAATAATGCTAGGCCTGACGTTAATAGAAAGAAAGAGAGTGGTTTTGATCAGAGAGAAAACGTCTATTACCGATATTCTAATTGACATTAAGAGAAAGAAATGGAGCTGCGCCGGTCATGTTATGCGCAGGTTAGACAACCACTGGACTATTAGGGATCCAGAATGGGTACCAAGAGAAGGGAAGCGCAGTAGAGGACGGCAGAAGACTAGGATGTGTGATGAAATGAGGAAATTTGTGGGTGCTAGTTGGAATCGGTTGGTGCTGGAGGAGGGTAATCGGAGATCGCAGGGAGAGGCCGTCATCCTGCAGTGGACATAAAATTGGCTAATGATGATTATGACACCAAACAATATATGAGAACGAGATAACAATTGTACAATGTGAAGCACACTTCTTCGCTCAGTACATCTTATTTTAGCAGCAGTGCGACATAGGACCCTATTTTTAAGTGAGCAGATTGTTGCTCAGATATGTTCTGTACCATTGCCCACACAAATGCATATAAACATCCCCCATACACAATAATTTGGTGGCAAAGTCAATTATCACACTAACTATATAGTGTGCAATTACATTCTTTCAGCGTAAGCTGAAATGACGTTTTTGCTTGAGGACAGACAAAAGGGTATGGACGAATAAGATTTTGAGTGCTTATGTAAATACTTGAACGGAGTAACTATACTCGGCGCAACCTTATTACTCCCGAATTTACGTCAAAACAACGCAATGCGTACTGTTGAATAATATGTCAAAGTATCTTCTTAACTCGAGAAGAGAACAGTGCACAGATGAAAATTTTTTACTTGGCGTAATTTATATGAAGAAATGATATACACAACTCCTCATAAGTAGACGAATACATTTGCCTTTAACATGGTGCATGGTCCTCAGCACTGGGAACATGCTGAGATTTTGACACATCATCGTGGAAGTTGAAGTTGAAATTGAAGTTTATTCATATGAAAAAACATAGGTACATAAATGTAATATACAGACGAGGGTCCCAAAGTAATGATATTGAAAAGGGGACCCTTGGTTAGTAAGTACAACAGAATTGTAACATAGTTGGCAGCATAGCATAATATGGCATTACCATAGCATATATAGCATATATCATAGCATAGCTATGGCAGCACCATAGCATAATAATATATTAGTGCAAGAAAAGCAAATGATAACGAAAAGAAAAAAGAAGAAGAAAAACCAAACAAACTATGCTCTAATCGATATAGTGTAACAGATATAACAACGGGAGTGACAAAATTTATACAATTGCTAAAGGCAAAAAGCAAAAAAAAAGAAGAACGAACAAAGAGGGATAAAGAATGTGTCGCAATGTGAACACTGCAAAAAAAAAAAGGTGATATTTATTAGTTGGGTGACTATGAAAATAGAAATATTTATTAGGAAAAATTATCAGAGGTTGGCAAAAAATCTTTTAGCGAAGCTTTGAAACGCTGAAATGTAGGTAGTATTTTAAGCGAAGCAAGCAATTGATTCCAAAGTGTAATAGTAGCGAATGTAGATGTTTTTTTACTATAGTTAGTACGAACTGATGGTAACAGAAAATTCTAATTACAAGCGAACCTAGTAGGGTTTGTATTTCTGAGGAAGCTGCTTTGAATATATTGATAGTTCAGCTGGGAATCAAGCAATTTATAAAACATTATTGCTAAATTATAGTTGAATAATCTTTTTATACATAGAATTTTGAACTGCTCAAGCAGGCAGCTAGCATTAGAGAGCGGTGAACTGTGGGTGATGATACGGATTGCTCGATTTTGTATATGCTGAACTGAAGACAAATGACATAGATATGTATTACCCCAAACGATTATACCGTAGTTTATGTGTGAATGAATGAACGCAAAGTAGAGTGAAAGCAAAGCAGAAGGAGAAAAATAGTGTCGTGCCTTGATAAGTGCACGGATACCAAAAGCGCACTTCAGCTTGACGTGATTGATGTGCAGGTGAAACTTCAGATGGCTGTCTAGGATAACCCCTACAAATGAAACGGAGCCGCTAATGGGAATAGAATGATTGCCTAAGGTTAACGAAGGGGGAATAATTAGCGATTTTTGGTGCGAATGGAATACTAAAAATTTCGTTTTAGATGGATTAATGACTAGATCGTTGTCATTACACCAATTCATTAGGTGGTCAAGAGTTTTATTTAGTTTGATTCCTAGAGAAGAGATACACTTATCAGCTATAGATATAGTTGTATCGTCAGCACATAGAGCGTAATGACTTAAGTCAGTGACGTCAGGCATATCATTAATGTAAAGAGAAAAAAGCAAAGGCCCCAGTATTGACCCTTGTGGTACCCCTTGGTTAAGTTTTATAGAACTGGAAAAAGTTTCACACGCATAAACAATAAGTTCCCTATCAGACAAATAACTTTTTAAGAAGGCCAGGGCAGGGCAAGTTATTCCATATGCTTCCAGTTTACGAAATAAAATCATGTGATTAATAGTATCAAGTGCCTTAGTAAGGTCTAAGAAAACTGAACCAACGAATTCATTATTGTCAAGACTATTCTTAATGAAATCAGTTAAGCAAAGTAGAGCTAAGTTGGTGGAGCTTCCAGACCAAAAACCGAACTGGCAGGGTTTAATTATATGGAATTTTTCCAAATACTTGCTCAATCTGATCAAAAATAATTTTACAATTATTTTACTTAGGGAAGAAACAATCGAGATTGGACGGTAATTTGAAATTAATTCTTTATTACCTTTTTTAAAAACAGGGATAACCTTTGGACGCTTTAGCAATGGCGGAAATACGCCAGATTTAAAGATCAGGTTAATTACTACGCTCAAGGGTTCACATATGGCATCAGCGACTAGCTTTAGGTGGCGCACTGCAATACCATCTAATCCTGGACTTGTGTTACAAAGATTACGCATAATAGAAAGCACTTCATGTGGCGTGACAGAATGAAGGAAAAATGAATGGCTCAGGCGTTCTATTTTAGGCTGAAAAGTTGTTAGTTTGTTTCCCTTGGGTAATGCGAAATGATCAGAAAAAGCGTTTGCTATCTGAGAAGGCTGACAAAAAGTAAGATTGTCGCGTACAATTTTAGAGATAAACTTAGGCGGCTCATTGTTGAAAAAGTCATTCAGCAACTGCCATTGTTTTTAGGGTTGTTTTTATTCTGCAAGAATGCTGTTTCATAGTAAAGCCTTTTGGCTTCTTTGAGAGTCCTGTTAAGAACGTTGCAGTATATTTTCTACCGATTTCTCAGAGAACAGTTAGATGGTGGCCTTTTAGTCTTCTTATACAAATTATCTTTTTTTGCGCAAGCTCTTCAGCAGACCATTTGACATCCAAGGATTATTGGGGCGTTTAAATCGATTTTTACAGCGCACAGTTCGAGAGCGAGTACTGACAGCTTTAGTGAATAAATTGCAGAGGAAATTAAGAACTTCTATGGGGTCTTCAATAAAATTCAGATCTGACCAGTCAGTGGAGCTAATGGTAGAAATTAATTTATCTGTGTCGAGTACTGTAGCGAAGTAACAGGTGGCAATGTTGGCGAAACGTGTTTCGAAGATCGCAAAAACCGGAAAGTGATCAGTGAGGTCAGTGTTGACAACGCCCGCCGAAATGGGTACGTCTAAGTTTGTTAAAACATGATCAATTAGTGAATGAGAACCCTCACCAACGCATCTTGTAGGCGATGTAATGAGGGATTCAAGGCCGTAGCCACAGAAGCAGTCAGTGTAGGCTGTATACAAGCTAGAATTAACATCCAGCAAGTTGATGTTTATATCTCCCACAATCATTACACTCTTATTTTCCGATAGCAGTTTGTTAAGTATGTTATCAAGAGCATAGATGAAATCCGAAACGTTAGAACCTGGTGACCTATAAACACAACCGAGAACAAACCTTTTAGTGCTACATGCCTCGATGGGCTCGCTAGTTTCCACCCATACCGTTTCGCAGCAATCGACGTGAAAGTTTAAATCATTTCGGCAGAATTCCCATACTGTAACAATTTTAGATAATTTTCCTTTAGTGCTCAGTTTCCATTGCTGGATCGCTGAGGCGACCCTCAGTAACCCGCCTTCATTAGCACAAATATTATTTCGTGACTGTTTTTGATACTGCTTGCATGTGTTCACAATGTGCCAGCTTTAATGTACCAGTGCTCTGAATTGATACACATTCAGTTTTGTAGTTGCGAGGCCGTGGACCTCAACAGTGTCCACGTCTCGGAGGAGCACCCATAAATACAGGGACCCCGTGGCTATGACTGCAGTAGCATGATCTGTTATCGGATGGTCAGGTCAGGTATGACAGGAGTGTACGTGTTCAAAAAAGTAGGACCTCAGTATCATTCGTGAATAAGTTTCTACACATGTTACTTAGCACAGCTTGCTAAATACCTAAATATTTGTTCAAGATTATTTAACTTGCAGTTTATTTATGGTTGTAAAATTTATGTACACATTACGTTGTTCAATATAAAAATATGCGTAACATGTCTTCATATTTAGCATTTTTCTTGCATCAATCGCTTGGCTGTAAGCTACCTTTTATTTTTTCTTTGTACACATTATATTGACCACTTGTTTTCTTTTTGTTTTACTGCTTTGAAACTTTCCTATGTTGCAGATTTTATTTCCACATTCTTTTAAGTTTATGCTACACGCTCGTGCAGTTTCTGAACATTCAAAGTGTAATTGTCCAATATGTCACAGGCCTAAGCATGCAGCGTGCTTCCCATTGTTTAACATTCACATTCACAATTATTGTGACATAGTTACCGACGCTAACAAGACTAACGGAAAAAAAGATACGACAGGACAAAGCGCAAGATTTCAAATGACAAGCTTTATTCAGAAAAAAAAGAACATGCAAAGGTGCCGCCATATGCTCAAATAAATGCGCAGACAGAGGCATAAACGAATGTGCCACATACAAGACAATCAAATGTGCAACGAAATCCACAAACGCCCACAAGCAATTAAAGATTATTCACGAGGCTGTTCTTACAGTACAACACTTCTTTAACGGTAAATACCAGTGATGAAGCGCTTACACATTCATCAGCAGCATTTGAAATGCAAGACGCCTCAAATATTGCTCTATCTAACTGCCACGCGAAGCGCCTGAGCACTTGCTTGTTTTGAAGACACGGGGGCAATTTACCAGTACATCTTCGGAAGTGGTCAGACAAGTGGGCAGCGCCTGCTAGACGTTTACAGCGTTCCACTGTTTCCTACGCCGGTCATTCAGGCACCTGCACGTTTGTCCAATATTGTACTTTCTACAGGGAAGTGGAATCATGTATACCACTCCCACATTGCAGTTAAGAAAGCGCGTGACGTGCTACTTAGTACATGCACCTTGACTGCAGACGCTACTTACCAACCTGCACATTCTTGGGAGCTTTAGTGGCGCTGAAGAACACCTAAACCGCACTTGTTTGCCACCTTCTTTTAGGCGATGGGACACCCCGTGTACGTGTGGCACAGCCACAGGGCACCCACTTTTAAAAAAATTTCTGCGCACCACAGTGCAGAGACACCTCTCCTTGTTAAATTGTATATGTTTGTTATTGCAAGTACTGCTCTGGGAGGTCCCGTGCGCCATTTTATTGCTGCTGTCACCAAGGTTTACGCAAGTAACGATGATCCTTCATATTTCACTGCTTGAAGAATTCCATCGGCATGCTGCCGAAGTGCTTATCGAAGGGACTTGGCAGGTGAAATGGTCATCAGATGGCTGCATTCATTCAAGATATTGGCACGCACTAGTTACGCTAGAGGTCGAGGAAGAAGAAGTGTGCGTGGTAGCTGCTGCAAACACGAACTGTAAACGGCTGTTCGCTTAGAACTGACTGACTGGCTTTTTCTCTCGTGACAAACTGGTGGAGTTGCTGGGTACGCATCCATCGTATGCCTACGGGTCCTGAACCGGAAGCTACCGACGCCAGTACCTCGGGGACAGCAGAAATCTATCGAAGCAGCCGTCGCCTCCAAGGTCTTCCACCGCAATACAGTCCCCTGGCAAGCTCCGTGAGGAAGATGTCAGCAACTATCGCAAGCCAAACCGAGGGGATCCCAAATGCTGCCGTACCATGCATTCTCAACGCGCCTCGCACGCCTAACCCGTTCCATGGCGACGCCTTTGAGGACGTTGAAGACTGGTTGGACCATTTCGACCGGGTCGCCGCCTTTAACGACTGGGACGATCGCCGTAAGTTGAAGAACGTCTACTTTTCCCTTTTAGATGCGGCGAGAGTATGGTACGAGAACCACGAAGCCTCATTTACCAGCTGGCAGGAGTTTTACCGACTGCTATGCGAAGCCTTGTGCACTCCCAAAAGAAAAGAAAGAGCCGAACAGGCACTGTCTTCGAGGTTCCAAATGCCAAACGAAACCGTCGCCATGTTCGTCGAAGACATGACGCGATTGTTCCGTCGGGCCGACCCACTAATGCCAGAAGACAAGAAGGTGCGTCTGTTAATGCGAGGCGTAAAGGAACAGCTTTTCGCGGGCCTCGTGCGTAATCCTCCCACAACAGTCTCTCAGTTCGTTCGTGAGGCAACAGTCATGGAACGTATGCTTCGGCAGCGGCTCTCGCAGTATGAACGCCAGACCACCATGACTGCTGCATGCTCTCTCGTACCTGCAAATGATGACAGGGAGTCACTTACCGAGCTAATACGACAAATTGTTCGAGAAGAACTGCAGAAGTCCTATGCATCGGCTCCGACACCTCCCAGTGCCGCGGTTCTTACGGATGTCATTCGAGAAGAAATCGGCAAAGTGGTTCATCCCTCGCCGCCAACACGACCCGAACCTCCCACGTTCTCGTACGCGGATGCTCTTCAGGCTTGCGCACCGTCGACGGGCCGTTTTTCGCAGCCGCCTGCTGGGATTTCTCGACGCTCCCCAAGTCCGATCCACCGCACGAATCCGCAAGCACCCTTTCATCCTGGTCCGCGCAAATCTACAGTATGGCGCGCCCCCGACAACAGTCCGTTGTGCTATCACTGCGGGGAGGCTGGTCACATGTATCGCGATTGCCAGTACCGACGGATTGGTCTGCGGGGATACCATCCGGGCGCCCGTTGTCCGCGCTATGGCGAACGCCCGCACGAAATTGAACAATACTTAGAAAGTCACCGGCTTCCTCCTGCCCCACAGCGAAGACAGTCACGGTCGCCTTCACCTCGTCGGTACGCGTCACCGAACCGTGCTCGACCCGCCTTTGATTCCGCTGGAGTCAACGGTGGAAGCCCGCGCCGGGGAAACTGAAAACGGCGACCTCCGGGGGTGAGGCCGCTGTCATGCGAACCGTCAAATATCCTCCGCCGGCGCCATCCCCTCGCGACGTACCACTGACGCCTTCATTCGCAACTGCAAAAAAAAAAACTTCTGCTGCTATTACTGCTTCAATCGACGGTTATCCAGTAACTGCACTTGTAGATACGGGAGCTGACTACTCGGTTATGAGTGCCTCACTGGCGACTCGGCTACGCAAGGTGCTGACAGCGTGGGACGGCCCACATCTGATTACGGCCGGAGGACACCTCGTGTCACCCATTGGACGATGCACCGCCAGACTTGCAATTTCTACTTCGACTTTCGTAGCGTCTTTCCTTGTGCTGCCCAAGTGTTCTCGGCTAGTTATACTGGGCATGGATTTTTTCCAGGAATATGGGGCGATCATTAACCTTCGTGACTTGTTCGTGACTTTTTCTAACTATGTTTCTTCGGATTCGAATGTGGCGGATGAACATCACCGCGCGGCTTTACGCGTGGTCGATGACTGCGTGACGTTACCGCCTCGAAGTAGCATCTTCGTCCTCGTTGAATGTCCCCAAGAACAACTAGGAATAGGCATCGCCGAAGGTAACCTCACCATATTGCTGGATCGCGAAGTCGGCGTCGCACGAGGTCTCGTAGAGCTCCAACATAGGCAAACCACGATTCTAGTTACGAACTTCAGTGGCGAATACAAACACTTTGCGCGGCATACCACCATGGCCTACTTTGAAACGGTGGCCGAGTCCAACGCCTGTGCTTCGGTAACGACAATCTCGATTCCGGAACCCAGCGATGTGGACTTGACCAGTCACATCAACGTCAACCCACAGCTCGACCAAAACCAGAAGGAGAGGCTCCTTACTCTGCTCTCGTCATTTAGCGACTGTTTCGCCACCACGTCGAAGGTCAAACAGACTCCTTTAATCAAACACAGAATCATCACTGAACCGACCGTCCAACCTGTTCGCCAACACGCTTATCGCGTGTCGCAAAGAGAACAGGATGCTATTCGTCATCAAGTGAAACAAATGCTCGACGATGATGTCATTCAACCATCGACAAGTCCTTGGGCTTGACCTGTTGTATTAGTTAAAAAGAAAGACGGTTCACTAAGATTCTGTGTCGATTATCGCAAACTGAACAAGGTCACGAAAAAAGACATTTACCCACTTCCTCGAATTGACGACTCCTTGGATCGCCTGCGACATGCCCGTTACTTTTCTTCAATGGATCTACGTAGTGGGTACTGGCAAATTGAAGTTGACGAACGGGACCAGGAAAAAACGGCGTTTATAACACCCGACGGTCTCTATCAATTTAAGGTCCTCCCTTTTGGATTGTGTTCCGCTCCGGCCACATTTCAACGTATGATGGACACAGTTTTATCTGACCTCAAGTGGAACTCGCGTTTAGTCTACTTAGACGATGTAGTTGTTTTTTCCACCACGTTTGAACAACACATCCAGCGGCTTGAGGCGGTTCTTCAAGCTATCCGCACCGCCGGCCTCTCCCTGAAGCCCGAAAAATGTCACTTTGGCTACGAGGAGCTCAAATTTCTAGGTCATATTGTCAGCAGCACCGTTGTGCGCCCTGACCCTGACAAATCCCTGGCAGTTGCTCTGTTCCCGATACCGAAGACAAAACACGATGTCCGCCGATTTTTAGGGCTTTGCGCGTATTACCGCCGTTTTGTACCCAATTTTTGTGAAATTGCCGAACCTTTGCAACGACTCATCAAGAACGACGTCACATTTGTTTGGGGTCCAGCACAATCCGACGCCTTCCACGACCTTCAGCGACGTCTACAGACACCACCAATACTTGGTCACTTTGACACCGAGGCTGAGACAGAAGTGCATACTGATGCTAGTAACGTTGGTATCGGAGCGACACTCGTACAGTTTCAAGCTGGTGTTGAGAGCGTTATTGCGTATGCCAGCCGAACCTTGTCCGCTGCTGAAAAAAACTACTTAGCAACTGAAAAAGAATGTCTGGCAGTCATATGGGCTATCCAGAAGTTCCGCCCATACCTGTACGGACGCCCCTTCCGTGTCGTCAGCGACCACCACTCTCTCTGCTGGCTGGCGAATCTCAAAGATCCTTCAGGCCGTCTCGCCAGATGGAGCCTTCGGTTGCAGGAATTTGATGTGACCATCGTCTATAAGTCTGGCCAGAAACACACTGACGCCGACTGTCTCTCCCGCGCCCCCGTCGAACCCGCACCACTAGATACTGACGACGATTCTGGTTTTCTTTGTACTCTCCCGTCTTTAAACCTTGCTCAACAGCAACGCCAAGATTCCGAGCTACAGCCCTTGATTCAATACCTTGAAGGAAGCCGCCCACAACCCCCACGGCTGTTCGCGCGTCACTTGTCCTCTTTCTGCCTACGTGGCGACATCCTATACAAGCGGAACTTTCACCCTACGGCAGCCGTTTTCCTGCTCGTTGTTCCCGCTACTCTCCGCGACGACGTTCTACGTGCATGCCATGACGAACCAACGTCCGGGCATCTTGGTTTCACGCGTACTCTCGCGAGGATCAAGCAGAAGTACTATTGGCGAAAACTTACAAAAACCGTGAAGCAGTACGTCAGAAGTTGT
The DNA here is from genome assembly GCF_023375885.2 of Dermacentor andersoni. Lineage (NCBI taxonomy): Eukaryota > Metazoa > Arthropoda > Arachnida > Ixodida > Ixodidae > Dermacentor > Dermacentor andersoni. The sequence continues at coordinate 54,361,170 of NC_092821.1, forward strand.
CGAGATTGCCAGCGCCGCAAAGTTCCACCACTAAAACCAGCCGGTCTGCTTCAGCCTGTCCGACCTCCTTGCTCACCTTTTGAACAAGTCGGGATGGATTTACTCGGTCCATTTCCCAAGTCTTCGGCTGATAACCGCTGGATCGTCGTCGCCACCGATTACATCACTCGATACTGCGAAACACAAGCCGTTCAGCGAGCTACTGCTTCAGATGTTGCTAACTTCTTTATCAAAAATATCGTCCTTCGACATGGTGCTCCCGCTGTCGTCATCACAGACCGTGGTACGGCCTTCACTGCCCAGTTGGTCCGAGATATTCTGCAGCTGAGTGGAACAACGCACCGTACGGCAACTGCGTATCACCCGCAGACTAACGGTTTAACAGAGCGTCTCAACAAAACGATTGCGGATATGCTTTCCATGTATGTTGCCACGGATCATAAAAATTGGGACGAACTGCTCCCGTATGTGACATTCGCGTACAACACTGCCCTACAAGAAACCACCGGGTTTCCTCCTTTTCGTCTGGTCTACGGACGCGACGTCACCCCTATGCTCGACGTGATGCTCCTACCAACTTCGTCTCAACCTACCGCACCAGATACAGACGCCTTTGTTCAGCGTGCCGAAGCGGCGCGGCACCTTGCGTGGCAACGAATTCTATCCCGACAAAGTCAAGATGCTCTTCGATACAACATATGCCATCGAGACGTCACGTACAACCCGGGAGATATTGTATGGGTTTGGACCCCTATACGTCAACGAGGCCGGTCAGAAAAATTATTGCGCCGATACTTTGGACCCTACATAGTTTTGCGTCGTCTAAGTCCTGTCAACTACGAAGTTATTCCAGCCGACACTTCGCACCACTCCCGTAGACCACGTTCCTCTGACATTGTTCATGTTACCAGGATGAAGCCTTACCATTCGCGCTGACTCTCATCCACAAACTTTGTAATGCGGCCCCTGTCGTCTCGTCCGTTGTCTTTCTCATTTCTTTTATTTTTTCCTTGTGGCATTTAACATCTCCCCAACTTTATTTATTTATTTCTTTTTTTTGGAGGGAGGGGTAATGGCACGCACTAGTTACGCTAGAGGTCGAGGAAGAAGAAGTGTGCGTGGTACCTGCTGCAAACACGAACTGTAAACGGCTGTTCGCTTAGAACTGACTGACTGGCTTTTTCTCTCGTGACAATATATAACACAAGCATAAACTTGAGTGTATTTCGAGACAATCTTGCTGCTTCTTGCAAATTTGAAGTATATTATCAGTTCTAAACCAACCAATTTGCCCATATAGACTCAATACTCTAGCGGGAACAGCAGATACTGGAGTAAAATTATGCGCGAACATAAGTGCCAGAAATTGCGTACCTGATGACTTGTGCAATGATGCAGACAATGTAGTGACACAATTATTCTTATAATCGATTCATATAATTTAGCATGTCTTGTTGCAATTGCAGTTCTAGGCACTATCAGTGGTACTTGTTTAAATGGTAAATTATCTAGGGTTAGGAAATGTGAATATAATTTGCACAGCCTTTAAAATTTCAATTGGGTTCTGGGGTTTCACGGGCCACAATCGCAATTTGATTACGAGACGCGCCATAGTAGAGAGTTCGGATTTTGACCTCCTGTGGATTTTATCATGTACCCCACGCATACTAAACAAGCATTTTTGTATTCTGCCCCCGTTAGAATTTGACCAGGATTGTGCCCCAACCTCTAGCTCATCATTGCAACAGTATAGCCACTGGGCTTCCACGCCGAGCGCCTTTAACGTACTCTGTGTAGAAACAAATGTAACCAATGGACTGCTCACAGCGTGGTACCGCGAGAAGAATGTATAGCAATATAGGATAAATGCTTAATGGACAATTGTTTAAGAAACAGCAACATAAGGATGGGTTACTACACATAGCCCTTATCATAAGTAGGCCGTATCATAGGTCTCTCTGTCAGGAATCGGATGGTGGCAAAAAAGTTTGCACATTGATATATATATATATATATATATATATATATATATATATATATATATATATATATATATATATATATATATATATATATATATAGACATATATAGACATATAGACATATATATATATATATATATATATATATATATATATATATATAAATATGTATATCCAAATGTAGAAGTTGCAAGGTAAGCCAATACTCACGCCCACTCACCGATGTTTTCGCAGGCTATTGCTCACGCTCGACAACACTCTCGCGCATTCCTACTAACACCCACTAGGGACTTCTACTTCTTGACACATGCCGGCACGCATGTATGCTCATACTCATGCCTACTTCCATTCAAAACCGATCACTCATATACATCTTCCATCTACTCAGACTCGATGACTAATGCGGCCATATTATTGTCCCTTGACGTTTAGCCGCTCACTAAACCTCTATTCGCGCTTCTTGACAGTCAGTCCATTCATGATTTAGTTGCCAACATACCATAACAAAGCAGAATGGCATCCTTGAACCACTTTCAACGCCTGTAACAATTTCCAGTAATTTTCATCCAAGTTTGGACGAAAAGGTATGTCTACTGAAGAATGCCCTTCGCAGACAACACTGCATAAATGGCACCCAGTAAATGGTAATGCACATCATAACTGAATAAAATAAACAAAAGCAACTTCAGTGCCATTGCTGCAAAAAAGTGTATTAATGCTGCTCAACGACTGGAACGCTCACATCCTTTTAAACCATCAGTGCGGGATAGAGCATCAGAAAGTCTTGTATGTGCACTGCATCCACTTCTAGAAACTTTCTCCTAGTCTGGCATGTTCGATACATGGTATCTTTGACATTTTCCATGCTTGGGTTCGGACTTGACAACTCTAGAGCGTAAACAGTAATGGGCTCATTACAATATCGATTGGCGATGGTGCCCGCTGCCACCTCCACCGCCAGTTTCCGGTGCTGCCACAGCGCCGTGTTATCGATATCGTGAACCACCGCGAGGGAAGCACAACGGTGGCGTAGTTCGCACAGCCAACACCTGCGTCATGGCCCTGTCGCCTTTCAACCGGCAGCGCACCCTGCTAGATGCTATGTTCGTTTGTACAAGGGACAGCTGAGAGCCCTGCAATCATGACGCCCAAGCGTTTATTGTCAGGTGGTATTTTTTAGTATTTCGCGGGCATCTCCAATAAGCGGAAAAGCACTAATACCTACTAGATAGAAATCCAAAAACAAGAAAGGGGCTGACAGATGGAATAGCACACTGTGGTATAAAGTTTGTAAACAGGGATGAAGTGCCTCAGACAGGCTGGCCAACGTTTCGATAGGAGGACCTATCTTCGTCAAAGGCGGCCTCGTCATCCTCGGCGTGTTAGTTTTAAAGGGTTAGTGCAGTGACGTCACGTGCGGGTGTTGTCGCTGGCGGCTGGTTTTAAAGAGAGAGATTACAAGAGGAAACAAGCGCTGTCGTCCGACGTCTGTGAGCTTCATTCTCAAGACGAGGGGACAAGAGCGTGAGAGTGGGCACGCGGGGCGAAAAGAAAAGGAATAGAAGTAGAAAAAAAAGGAAAAAAAAGGAAAAAAAGAAGCGGGGGGGTGGGGAAAGCCAGGGCGGCACCAAGACAGACAAAAAAGGGGGGGAGTGAAAGAAAAAGAAGGAGAAAAGTGAAATCTAAGAAATACGGGGGCTTGGGAGCGTGTTGGGGATGCGAAAGGTTAGGAGGTATTCAGGGGGAGTCGTTGGCGGCATGTTTTTGAGGCATTAAAACGGCCGGTGAAGCGGTCAGCGCGCGAGTAACACAAAAGAAAAAAAAAAAGGAAAAAAAAAAGAGAAGGGAGAAAACCCAGACACACAAAAAAAAAGAAACATGAGTTGAAAGTGACTTGAGTAGCATAGTAGTAATACGTCGACTAATTTTGAAATAGTTAAGGTGGCGACGAGGAGTCTGAGGTGCAATGTATGGGGTGACTGAAAGGCAGCGGCATGGTCTTTCAAGGGGCACTGCCCCACGCGCTTAACGTAGGTGTGGTTACGGCGGCATCCAGAGATGTCGATACTCTGGGTTGAGGCGCCGAAAAAGGCATATTGACTTCGGAATGTGTTGTCGAGGGGATTTCAAGAAGAAAAAAAAAAGGATTAAAAAAAAAAGGGGGGGAGGGAAGGGAGAGGGGGAGGGGGGCCGAAACCAGTATAACAAACAGGAGGGTGACGCGCGCAGAACCAATCCCTGTGGCCGCCCCAGGTGCTCTACATGCAAACACATTCAATCTACTACTACAGTAAAAAGTACAGCGTCGAATTACACACACAAGGTAACTTCGGCTTTCACCTGCACATCAAGCAACGTAGTCTACTGTCTAGAATGCGCCGCTTGTAGCAAACAATACATAGGTGAGACTGGACAACAAATTAATACAAGACTCAACGGTCACCGCGCGGACACAAAACACAATTTACCCAAAGCAGTAGCCAGCCACTTTAATGAACATGGACATATGTTTGACAAAGCAAGGCTCTATATACTATAAACAAATTTCCGTTCCCCTCGCGAAAGGAAGTATACGGAATCATACCTCATACACAAGTTTAATTGCCTACACCCGACAGGAATTAATTTGGCACGCGGCAACTTAGAATCTTTAAAAGCTGTAACTTAAATCTGAAACTCTCATATCATCAACCAATACAGAAAACACATTAGGCCACCAGCCAACTTTAATTCTTAACCTCACCTACTCTTCCATTTCGAAAAAAAATTTTTCCTGCCTACTATTCAATTTAATGTACTCTTTCAGGTTTTTACGTCTATACCAACTGTAAGATCCCCTTCTTCCATGTACACTTGCCCCCTTCTGCGCGCGTCACCCTCCTGTTTGTTATACTGGTTTCGGCCCCCCCCCTCCCTTCCCTCCCCCCCTTTTTTTTTTAATCCTTTTTTTTTTCTTCTTGAAATCCCCTCGACAACACATTCCGAAGTCAATATGCCTTTTTCGGCGCATCAACCCATAGTATCGCCATCTCTGGAGGCCGCCGTAACGACACCTACGTTAAGCGCGTGGGGCAGTGCCCCTTTAAAGACCATGCCGCTGCCTTTCAGTCACCCCATACATTGCACCGCAGACTCCTCGTCGCCACTTTAACTATTTCAAAATTAGTCGACGTATTACTACTATGCTACTCAAGTCACTTTCAACTCATGTTATTTTTTTTTTTTGTGTCTGGGTTTTCTCCCTTCTCTTTTTTTTTCCTTTTTTTTTCTTTTGTGTTACTCGCGCGCTGACCGCTTCACCGGCCGTTTTAATGCCTCAAAAACATGCCGCCAACGACTCCCCCTGAAGACCTCCTAACCTTTCGCATCCCCAACACGCTCCCAAGCCCCCGTATTTCTTAGATTTCACTTTTCTCCTTCTTTTTCTTTCACTCCCCCCCTTTTTTGTCTGTCTTGGTGCCGCCCTGGCTTTCCCCACCCCCCCGCTTCTTTCTTCCTTTTTTTTTCCTTTTTTTCTACTTCTATTCCTTTTCTTTTCGTCCCGCGTGCCCACTCTCACGCTCTTGTCCCCTCGTCTTGAGAATGAAGCTCACAGACGTCGGACGACAGCGCTTGTTTCCTCTTGTAATCTCTCTCTTTAAAACCAGCCGCCAGCGACAACACCCGCACGTGACGTCACTGCACTAACCCTTTAAAACTAACACGCCGAGGATGACGAGGCCGCCTTTGACGAAGATAGGTCCTCCTATCGAAACGTTGGCCAGCCTGTCTGAGGCACTTCATCCCTGTTTACAAACTTTATACTACTAGATAGAAAGTTAGACACTGTTTGATGTAACGTTTTGCAAAGCCTTCTACAATTTTCTAGTTGGAATTGTTTGCCTAACTTCGTTCCTACAGAAGTTGGCTTACTAATCTTGACTAATTATGCAATTACGCAGCATACGAAAAATAGTGTGGCTTATTATATGCAATAGTCAGCAGCATAGTCAGCTACTCTGGCTAAAGTTTGCTGCGACACCCTGTATAAGTTTCTGACTTCATTGGAGAGGCTCTGACCAAATCAGAAGATTTGTTAAACATTTGCCAGTGTATTTACAAATAAGCAACTAAATTCTACAAACTGGCTAAGCTGAAAAATCACAGTAAGGTAGGAGTGTGTGCCTTAGTTCCAAAAAGTACACGAAAAGCATTTATCGAAATGAGCATTTAAATGTGCAAGGCAAATGGCAGGTAATAGCACACTAAAGGATAATTTTCTTTTATTTGGTGCAACAGATAATGGCTGCTTGTAGACAAGTGCTCGCTAACCCATTGCATGAAGATATGTATGTATTGCCTCCCGGTGGAGTGGTTCAATTTGTTGATCACAGTCGTCAACCAGCTTCCGCACGGTTTCTTTCTCCTTCTGCGCATCACGCTTAGCACACAAGGGTGGCATGCAGTTTCGAACTTTCTTAAATCCGCTTATCTGAGATAGCAACCATGAAAACTGCAAGAAATTATGGTAATTGCTCACGTATGCATCAGGAGCTGAACACAGCACTTTAGACGTCATCGTCAGAACCACTATCAGTTGTTCCAGTCTTTGATACGTCAAAACAATACGCCGTGGTTGCTCAGTGGCTATGGTGTAGAGCTGCTGAGCACGAAGCCGCGGGATCGAATCCTGGCCACGGCGGCCGCATTTCGATGGGGGTCGAAATGCGAAAACACCCGTGTACTTAGATTTAGGTGCAGCTTAACGAACCCCACGTGGTCTAAATTTCTGGAGTCCTCTACTACGGCGTGCCCCATAATCAGAAAGTGGTTTTGGCTGTAAAACCCCTAATTTAAATTTTAATACATAAAAAAAGTTGGTACAGTGCGTGTTGAGGACAATTATGCCATCTTTCCCGAAATACCTACAAATCATAAATGTCACAAAGGCATGACACATTTACATTTGATTGTATCCAGCAAAAGTAGTAGACAACATATAAAAAAAAAATTTACAGCACTTAATAAGGCAATTACAGGTCAAAGAACAACCTCAGTATAAAATCAGCAATCGTCACCTATAAATCATGGCTATCTAGTGTTTTATTAATGGTTCGCACGCGCATATGGTTATTTCTGAAAATAAAACTAAATTGAAAGGACAACATTGAACTAACCACCGTGCAGAATGATGAATGCGCTCATAGCGAATTCGTTTGTCTTGTCTTTATTTCCGCAAGGTCATTAGGCTTGAAATCACCCACACCGGCTAGCACAGTTTTCCCTACCTCCGAGATCGGAAGGATGCCTGCATACTTTAGATAAATTGTCTATCTTTAAAAGAAAACATTGAGGGATATTCTAAATATAGGTCCCCTTTTCCCTAATGTCTGCTACTGGAGAGCTTAATCACTCCCATATTAAGCCTGCACATTTGGGCACTTCTGTGCCACTATTCAATGCCAGGTTTCACGCAACTTTTGAGTTACAAGTAGCAAAATTTCGTACATAGCCACTGTCAAAGTTGTCTATAAGAAGCACACCTCCTCCTCTATACTCTGTGTGGTTGCAGCGGTAAAGAGTAAACTGCTGCTCATCATGAAATAGTTCTAAGTCAAACGTATGCATGGAAAACCAGGCTTCAGTTAAGGCGATTATATTCGCACCGTAAGTGTCTATCGCGAATGAGAGCACGATACTTTTATTAAGAACACTTCGAGCATTACAAAAAAGTGCCAATACATTGGATGATTGCGAGTTGCGATGATATGTCACTTCTCCTCTGCCTTTCCTAAGGCGTAACACCTGACACAGCAGTGTCGCGGTGACTTTCCTCAAAGCCACCTCCGGAATTGACGTATAACCGGTATTGCTCCAATATAGCTGAACTGTATCCAGTGACGCACAAAATAGGCCATAGTGGCCAGCTTGGTGCTCTGCTCGGCTGATGTCCATGACGATGACGTCCATTTTTAAACGCTTAGGAACGCTCGCATTCAACACAACGCACGCGTGCGTTCCTCCTAGCACCTACAATCATCTTGTACTAACAATGTGTAGCACAAAGGTAACCGTACTGGTGAAAAAGAAAGACGCAAATGAAACAATTATACGTTACCTAGTTATATGTAACCAAAAGGAGCAAGAAGAGCAAAATAAAAAAAAATGATATATATTTATTTTATTTATTGATACTGTTGACCCTCGCTTGAGGGTCGTTACAGGGAGGGAATACAATGTACAACAATGTACAATTTTGTACAACATACAAAATTCATATATCATAATCATCAAGTTGGGTGCTCCTGACAAAAGATGTCGATAGAACGTTCGAACTTGTGCACGTCCGATTGCTCGACAACTTCAGCAGGCAAACCATTCCAAATTTCGATCACCTCAGGAAAAAAAGAAAAACGAAAAGCATCAACACGTGACTCGTAAGGCTTGATGGATCGTGTGTGGTTTGTTCTCGCGCTCCGTTTTCCCGGAGGCTGAATATATCTATTTGATTTAATCTTAAAGTGCCCTTGAATTATTTGAAATAAAAGCTTTAGTCTTGATTTTTTCCTTCGATTTTCAAGTGACTCGAGCCCACATGAGTTCAGCATTTCCGTCACTGAATCCCTTCTTCTGTATCTTGACGAAATAAAACGAGCGGCCATTCTTTGAATTCGTTCCAGTTTATCTTTTAGGACTTTTTGGTGCGGGCTCCAGACAACACCAGCGTACTCCAAGGATGGGCGGATGAATGTTTTGTAAGCTATCAGCTTGACTTCTTTTGTTGCATGTTCCAATTTCTTCCGCAGAAAGTAAAGTTTTTGGGAAGCTGTCGAGCACACATTATTAATATGTTTATGCCACTGCAGATTATGTGCAATTGTAACACCTAAATACTTGAAGGTATCAACTTTTTTTAGATTATTTTTTCCAATATTATAAGAAAATAGCTGCACAGTCTTCTTATTAGTTATATGCGTAAAAGTTGATTTTGTGTAATTAATTTCCATGTCCCATTTTTCGCACCAAAGATGCAAGGAATGAAGGACACGGTTTATTCTAATTTGGTCGGTAGCTTGTGTTATTCGAGAATAAATTAAACAGTCGTCTGCAAAAAGCTTCAATTCTACGGGAGATTCGGTAACCTCGTTAATATCATTAATATAATTAGGAACAGTAATGGGGCTAAAACCGATCCCTGAGGAACGCCAGAAAGTACTTCTAGTGTAGAAGAAAAACAATCATCCACATGCACAACCTGCCTGCGATTGTTCAAATAGGCTTTAATCCACTTAAGAATGGTTTCGCTAATTCCTGCTCTGTATAACTTGAAAAGTAATTTACTGTGTGGAACCTTGTCAAATGCTTTTGCAAAATCTATGCAAATGACATCTATTTGTTCTTGGGCATCTATGGCTGAACTAAAATCATGTATCGTTTCTATGAGCTGTGTTATGGTAGATAGCCCTCTTCGGAATCCGTGCTGATACTGATAAAAGAACGCGTTATCCTCGAGGAAAGTTAGTATATGTTTACTTATGATATGTTCTAATAGTTTACAGCTGATACTTGTCAGGGAAATTGGGCGATAATTGTTTGCGAGTAGTCGGTCGCCGTTTTTAAAAACAGGTGTTACGACTGCGCACCGCCAATCTTGTGGCAACGAGTTAGTGTGTAGGGACTTTGTAAAGATTATTGTCAAGAAAAATGATATCCACTCAGCGTATCGCTTTAAAAACTGGGTTGGAATCCCATCCGGCCCGCTAGCCTTTTTAGAATCCAAAAGTAACAATTGATTAAACACGCCGGCCTGAGTCACGACCAGGTCTTCCATCGAACATGAGAGGGGGGAAGGCGGGTACGCGTCAAAGTCGTCATTGCTTGGTTTAGAAAAAACAGACTGGAAAAAGTTATTGAAATGATCTGCTATTTTTGTTTTTTCTGTTACTATGTTGTCACTAATTTGAATTCTATTTATTTCCTCTTTGTTGCCACTAAGGTAAAGCCAAAACTTCCGAGGTGCCGTTTTAACGAAGCTACATAGTTTTTTATTAAAAAATTGCTCTTTTGATTCCATCAGAGCCGTTTTTAAACTCTTTCGTAATTTCGATACCTCAGCTGAGCTGTCTTTTCTCCTGCGCAGCCTCTTTATCTTGCGCTTGATGTGTATAATAGGTCGATTAATCCAAGGGTTACGTGGTTTTATTTTCTTTTGTCGAGTTGGAATGAATCTGTCAACGCAATGTTTTATGATATTCTTGAAACGTAGCCATAGATCTTCAACTGGTTCACAATCGCAGGCAAGTTCGAATTCACTATATGACATTTCTAGAAAATCTTGAATGGATGTGTCGTCTGCCTGCCTATAAGCCTTAAATTGCACAGGTACAAAGGGTTGGCCACGAGTGTTTGTTCTGATCGGAATGTGCACAGAAACCATTTTATGGTCAGATATTCCGTCTTTAACAGACACAGTATAGTCACCCACTCTGCCCGAGAGAAACACCAAGTCCAAAAGTGACCGGGATTCGAGTGTTACCCTCGTGTCTTCTTCCACGATTTGTTTAAGATTGTGCGAAAACATTATTTGCAGCAGTGCTTCGGAACTAGAAATTTCAACGTTCCCAGGCATCAGTCTGTCCCAGTTGATGCCCGGCAAATTAAAATCTCCGGTCATTATTAGTCTGGTGGTACGGTTCAAGTGAGTGCATAAGAACATATTAAGGTCATCCAAAAACTCTGGTGAAGTGGCAGGCGGCCTATACACTGCACCAACAAGGTAAGTAACACTCGCATAAGTAATTTTGCACCAAACTGTTTCAGGCAAAGTGCACTCGACCGTTACTGCATCTATAGATCTTTTGACAATGATTGCAACACCCCCACCACGAGTATCCCTGTCCCATCTGAACATCTGGTAATTTGGGGGTACCATACAGTGACTAGGCACACCGTTGTTTAGCCATGTTTCGCTTACGACGAGTACGTGTGGACTTTCTGTCAGTAATACATATTCTAATTCGGTTACTTTGTTAAAAAGGCTACGGGCATTCAAAGATAAGATTCGTAGCTATGACGGGGTAAGTTCAGCCATTGATTCGCTGGAATTATCCGAGAAGTCAGAGCCATCATGCGGGTTGCCTGCTTTTCTAGTGCGTTGCTTGAACTTATCTCGGGAGTTCAGGAGCGAGCGTGCGTTCTTCTCGTTGTCCCATGTGTATAGCTTGTCATTTATTTTGAGCTTGTCGTCGATCAAAAAGACTTTCTTGCCCTGCGCCCTTTCAGCAGAGGCACTTTCCCACAACTTCCTTCGCACCGCTACCGTTTCCTTTGCATAATCATTGCTTACACTAACCGATTGTCCTTTCAGTTTATTGCAGTTCTTTAGCACTTGTTGCTTTTCTCTGCTGTCATAAAATTTCATAATAATTGGCCTAGGTCGTTCTTTGTTCTTTTTCCCTATACGATGAATTTTTTCGACGGTTTTTACTTCAACTCCCAGCGTGTCGTGAAAAATTTTATCTATGACAGCTGCCTTTAACTCCGTCTCTGAATCGCCGATTTTTTCAGAAACACCAAAAACCAGCAGATTGTTACGACGACTATAGTTTTCATATTCAGTCAATTTCCTGGCCTGTTGCTGAACTGTTACCTCAAGATATTCAATTCTTTTGTTTAATTCTTGTATCACTGCCAAGGAATCAGTCAGTCTATCAGTCTTTTCATTAAGTTGACCAATATCCTTGCTGATATTAGTCAACCGGCAGTCAGACGCGGCTTGATTATCAATAATCGTCTGTAACAGTTCAGCTGTCTTAGGCCCGGGGTTTTCTTCTATGTCTCCCGACATCAACAGCATCAGCACGGACCAACAGTCAATAGCAATGCAATGAAGCCTACCAGGGCACGGCAGGACAACTAAAAATCTATTGTCACTATGGTAACAGCAGTCTGTGGATGGGGAACCAACCTGCACAAACAGCAGCAGCGGGTGAGCCATGCTGTCCGCAGGCCAGATGCCGTGCCCTCTGATCTGGTCGGTGTCGCGTCGTTCCTTAAGTAGATCGGCTGCTGGTGACGTCACACCTCGTGGTCGATATCCCTTGAATGTGCTGTTGCTTGTAACGTGGCCCGCGCAAAGCATCAATGGTTGTATCACGGTGATGTTGGTCGTTGATACCGGGGTGGGCGTTGCATGCAAAATCCACGGCAGAACCTGCACAAACAGCAGCAGCGGGTGAGCCATGCTGTCCGCAGGCCAGATGCCGTGCCCTCTGATCTGGTCGGTGTCGCGTCGTTCCTTAAGTAGATCGGCTGCTGGTGACGTCACACCTCGTGGTCGATATCCCTTGAATGTGCTGTTGCTTGTAACGTGGCCCGCGCAAAGCATCAATGGTTGTATCACGGTGATGTTGGTCGTTGATACCGGGGTGGGCGTTGCATGCAAAATCCACGGCAGAACCTGCACAAACAGCAGCAGCGGGTGAGCCATGCTGTCCGCAGGCCAGATGCCGTGCCCTTTGGGTATATATACGTCGCTCGGCTAACCTTAGTCTTCTAAGAATAAAATGAGCGAGAAATAAACAAAAAACACCGCGTTGGCGCTCTACTCCCGCTACGCCGGGAAGGCACATCCAGTCGACACGTTTGCTCGCTTCAGCGTCACTCGAAGGAGTATTACTGAGTATCACTCCAGAGAATATCGTGATTTACCTCTACCACCGCCATCTGCCATGTATGCGCTTACTCCCAGAAGCGCCCTCAGGGTATCCCAGATGTATCCGCATGCTACAGGCTACGGTTTCTAGATGGGTAGGAGCACGCCTAGCCCACTCTCGAGTCCAACAAATGACCTTAGAGGACGAAAAAATCGACCGCGCGGCGCTGCTAATAAAGCAAGGATAGTGCGGTCAAGATATTCCTGCGTGAGCGCAATATTTCTCGCTAGTGGCGCCGTAGTAAGGGCAATTTTACCTTCCAAACTTTCCCGTACACTTATCGAAGCGTTTTTATTATACGGCAAAGAGTACAAAATTATTATTCCAATTCTTTAATTTACTCCTTAGTAGTAACTCTCTTGTTCTTTTGCCATTACAAATGCAAATAACTTTCGCCATCATCGGCCTCCCACTCGACGTCTCACCTGGGTTCAACATTTTACCTTTATGTTCGCCTGCACAGCAGGCACCGATTAATTGCTACGTGCATTTATGCTGGTTGCATATTTTGTGTTAAACCAGTTTATTGCGTTTCTATACCTCGCTTTATTTAACATGGGGTGAAGTGACGTGTTGCGATGGGATATGTAAACCCGAAAGACAGGTTTTGGTCGTCAGCCATGCAAAACACGTTTGCATCGAACCGGGAACCGGATTCTGCTGCGACTGAGGATGTGAGTCGTTGAACAACCCTGCTAATTTGTTACGCAATATGCATCTCGTTAACTTACAAGTGGAGACAAGTTAACCACTCTATGCTGCGTTACATATGGGCAGTGAGTATTTGCTCTTGCAAATATTGTACTTGCTCTTGCCCAAAGTGTACTTGCTCTTGCTCAAATAAACCTCAAGCAATGAGGCCCTCGTTATACAAACACAATCAGGAAAGAAATAGATAACGATATCGGAACACGCCTCAAATTTTCATCTCCTTGTTACCGTGGCCATAGGCGACTGAGTATTTTTATCACTACATATATTTTTTTCGAGTCCACCGGCAAGCTCTTTCGTCCAGAAAACTGATTATTCTCTGGTAAATGGAAGTGAACGTACTGAATGTATTGTTTACTATAGTTTCATGGATGATAATTCGCCCATAATTCTTATTTGTCTGTTCTAAATGTTCTTGCTGTTCATTTGTGTTGCCTTAGGGCATTTATTTTTGCAGTAGTTAAGCGGCGCATCAGGTTCATACAGCAAAGTAATTCATCAATTATAATTCATATCTTTCACGCATTTGCCTGTGGAAGCAGCAAAAATGTCTTCTAGTGTATAAATGAGCCCTCAAATATTCTTATTTGTTATCCTAATAATACTTAAGCTGCTGACACACATTGTATTCAGGCCGACATCACTTATATGGAGAGTAGCAATATTTAATTAACATGCAGCTTAAGCACCTTATAACAAATAGTGTTCATTTGCATGCGTTCTACAGTCACAAACCACTACATTATACATGTGCCGTTTTTTTTGCATTTCTTATAGCGAAATTGTGTTTTTTGAAGTTGTGGTTTCGTGAAAATTTCTGTTCCAGACATGCAGTAAAGAGCATGCAGTAATAAAGCAACACACTACATGTATTGAAATGAAGCTACTCGCCGCTTCAACAAAGGTATTCTGTGGGCTTTGGCTCCTACTACAAGGTAAACTATACCGGTTTCAGAGAGGAATAAGCTTGACCTAGGCTGTATTGGCTCGCTAGTCTTTAGATACATGTCATATGTTTGTAGCAGATGATACGAATGTTTGGTCAGATTGAGGGTTCAGAATAATTGGTTCGAACATAAAGAAAACTACTACATGAATTTGGGTAATCTGTGATGTATCTCATGTGTTACTGTTCAGCCCCAAGAGAGTCTCCATCAAGCACATGATCCTCATTACAGGAGCCCCTGTGTACTGCAAGAGGAAGGGGCCGGAGCCAAATTTTCAAGGCTTTTACACCACGAACAGAGAAGCAAATGCAAAAGTATTTGGATGAGATATCAAGTCTATGGAGGACTGCGTCAATAGTGTAAAGAGGCTCAGCCATCATTCCACGATCACGTATATTGGCCGAGTCATCAAGGTACCTCAGCAAAGACGTACTGGAACTTGGTTGACAAGCTCAAAGAACGCATCTATGTTTACAGGGATGGTTCTGTCAACTCTAAAAGTTCAGCTGGAGCCGTGGTAATTCCCGCAGAGTCTGTCACCATCAAATTCAAGACGTCTCGCATTACGCCATCGCCGGCAGCAGAACCCACAGCTATCCGTGATGCTCTGGAGTTCATTGGTCACAAATCATCACATTCATGGTCCATCTTTTGTGACTCGAAGGCAGGGTCTAGTGTCTGCTGTCCCCTTTCAACCACGGACCTAATGTGCAATTTATTTGTTTTTTATTTATTTATGATACCCTCAGGGTCAATCGAAATTACAGAGGGGAGTGGTTAAAATACAGAAAAACAACGAAATTTTAACTACAGGAAGAAGCAGCACAATTTTTCTAATTATACAATAATAGCTATAAAGAGGCAGAATCCAAGAAGATGTTACAGAGCATTGGTTAATGAAGTCACAAATTTTTCATGATCTCAAATTGTTACTACCATGTTTGGGAAGGCATTTCCAATCATTTGATTTGCGTGGTATGTAGGACTGTATGAAGGATTCTGTTTTACACAACGGAATGCCAACTTTATGAGCATCATCCAGAAGGTGCGAAACGTAATGGGGAGGAAGTATTAGTAAATCGCGCAGGTAGGGATAATGATACAGTTTGTGAAAAACGCTTAAGTGAAGCATCCCACATCGAGAAGCAAGCGTACGCAGTTTAAGGTTAGCTTTCATTACTATGATGCTCGCGATTCGATTATAATTAGAGAGTATAAAACGGACCGAATTATTTTGCACCATTACAAGCGAATGTACCCAATTATTTTAATGCGGATCCCAAACCGAAGCGGTATATTCTAACGTAGGGCGAATAAGTGTTTTATATAGCATTAGTTTGAGAGATGAAAGCGATTTTGCAAAGTTACGACCAAGATATCCGAGCATGCGATTAGCGTTGCAGACAACATGAGAGGTGTGAGTATCGCACGTTAGATTGCTACTAATGCGAACTCCAAGGTACTTATATGAAGATACGCTGTCAAGTAGTGCATAATTTAAGTGATAAGTAGGTAAACTACTAATCTTTCTAGACACTCGCATGAATTTGCATTTTTTAATGTTTAGTTCCATAAGCCATGTATTACACCCCTCAAAGAGTGCGTTAATGTCAGCTTGAAGAAGAGCGGCTTCGTTCGGACCTGTTATTTCTCGGAATATTACGCAATCATCGGCAAACAAATGAACGGCCAATGAACCGCCAATTCAAACAAATGAATTAGTCGCAGACATCCAGCTAGTCCACCATCACGCAATCGACAAAGGGCGCATCATCATCTACGAGTGGATAACTCGTCGCTGCGGAATTTCGGGAGCAGTGCGAATGACGCTGCCGGATCAGCCCACGATGGCGCCCATAATATACCAATACCACTGTCAAGAACAGATGCAGCCACAAGTCTTCACTCCTGCGCACGCGAGCTTGTGCAGAATCCGTGGAACGCCAGTGAATTCACGAACGCACGTCTCCACATATTGGATACACGTCGGCAACTCGGTCTTCCACCACGGGTATCATGAGTGGAAGCTGCACTTGTGTGCCGCCTCTGGCTCCTCGTAGCATTCACGAACTCCTATTCGTTCCCCATTGTATTGGCCGACAGCCGTACTTGCGACACCTGCGGCTGCGGGGACACAATCGAGCACCTCCTTTGTGACTATCCCCGTTACAATGTGCCAAGAAAAGTGCTCGTGACCGCGCTCGAAAACCTGGACACTCGCCCCTCCACAGAAGACGACTTTCTAGGACACTGGTCCAGACGGGTTTCGGCACTCAATGCCTCAAGGGCTTTGATGAAGTCTTTAAGGACATGCGAATTGTGTGACCGTCTTTGAATCTTGTAGCGCGTAGCATCGCGTTACCGTGAAAGTTTTTCTCTTTCTTTTTTTATTTCTGTCTTCTGTCTCCTTTTATTCCCTTTACCCCTTTCCGCAACACAGGGTAGCCCGTCGGTACATACACTGGCTAACCTCTCTGTCTTCCGCCCCCGTTTTTCGCTCTCTCGCTCTCTCTGGAAATTCGTCGTGTTGAGTTGCGCATGCCACCTATGAAGAAGCACGCACGACGCTGGCCAAAGGAGTTCCGTCAGTTTGACCTTCCTTAATCAGTTTCTTGGGTGTCTCAAATACCATTTGTGCAAAGTATAAATTCTTTTTTATGAATGCAAACATTTTCGTTTCCAATTCTTGTTAGAGATCATTGTTCTTCCTGATCCAAACATTGCAAGTTCAACCGATTCTTTTCTCATGATTATTACCAGTCACTATGTAGTAGCATAACATTTCTGTAGCAGTATTTTATATTGTACAATGCTATGACCTATTACTCTCCTGAAATCGTTGATGCGGCTTCAGAATGTGTCTTGCATTAACCTTTAAAACAATTTGCTTTGTAGCATTGGGCTTTTCTTAGCGTTTTTGGCATTCAGTGCTTGCAGAACAGAGCGGCTTCTCTGTTGTATGCAAGCTTTCTCATAGCCATATTTAGTTCCTAGTATCTTGGAGGATTACTCTTCTTGCTCGATAGCCTGCGTTTTCACATAAGCTACACTGAAGTGATTAATTGGAGAATCTAGTTTTGTTGTTCCACTTGATCATGGTCGCCGTGTAACGTTTCTTGGTTGTGCGGACCTGGTCAGTTGCACTGGGAAGCAGTTACTCGAGCTAAGCACCTACTTCTGAAGTACATATAGAGATATAGACTCACAATATATACGCACTGTAAATGGCGCAGCCCGTTCGTTCTTTCTTGCTGCGGGCATTCGCGAATTGTGCGTGTGACCTTCCTCTGGCGCAACTTGGCGTGAACAGAAATCAGCATACGCCCTTAAGTGGTGTGGAATGTATGAAGTCGATAGCCACATGCGTGGTAAGGCCCGCAGAATTGGCTGCCAAAGGCGATTCCCTCGAAACATACCATGTCAATATTGAGACAAAGTGGGGCACCGAGTATGAGCGACACATTCACGGCCGCCGAAAGGAAAGAAACGTACAGGCTGGAAGCGAGTTAACGCTAAACAGCCGGGTAGCCCATGTGGGTGTGTTCGCTGCGGCAGCAATTGCCTGCGTCACCCGATGGTATCCAGTGCAAGGTGTTCATCTTCAACGGCGACTGTCAGTGCAAACAGGTGGGACACTTTGACCAATCTGCTTGCGCTCCTGCTTCTCGTTACAAGACTGCCGTGTGCGATGACAAAGGGTGGCAGTTTACGAGCTCGCGGTAATGATTCAAGCTTATCTCGACATGCAAATTTTGTTTCTGCTCATGTAAGAGAAGGCGCACTGCTTGTCTACTGCCAATTAAGTCGCAGGTTTTGTTCGCTCGTGACTTGTTTGTGTGCGCGTCAGTGGGGCCTCCTTGGCCTCCAGACAATCAGATGACACCAGCTACGCGGCAGCTAAAGCAATTATTCATGCCGTATAGCCAGTAGGATAAGCACGGTGCGTACTAACACACCTGTGAACAACGGCCACATTGGATTTTGCTCGAAAAAGCTTCAGTTCCACTTCATACACCTACGCAAGCCCCATGTGCTTCCGCTGCTTATTTTTGCCCCACTGTGCAAAGTGCAGTTTGGCTTTCATAAATCTGGTTCTTTATTCTATGGGTAGGCGTGCCGGCAGGCGTAGTTCGCTGCTAAGCCGCATCATGACAGCAGGAGTTGCACTGCGCTCTGAGGGCTGTCGCGAAGCGTGCGTCGTCTGCTACTCAGTCTGATGATATTGCGCGCCTGTTACGCTTAAAATTATTGGTTTTCACTACACAACCAGAAAGAAAAATGGTTAAATTATGTTGAAAGACTGCATAAAAATCAGGACCCTTAGTCACAAAAAGTTCTTACGCTAAAAGCATTCGTGCCAAGCAACAGTGGGGTAAGACATATTATTAGTGAAGACGATCAGCCAGTGAAAAACAGCACTATGAACTGTTGTGCCATACTACGTGCATATCATCGAGGCGACGGGAGCTCCCACTTCTCCGCGACGGATCAAGAATTCAACGAGGGGGACTTCAAGAAGGACCCAGCCATCTCCGCGACGAATGAAGAATCGACGCGAGTGACGTCAGCCAAGCCCCGACGGGTTCCTGCCAACGAGGAGTAGCCAGGGTAGAACCGGCGCATGGTGAAGAGAGAGAGTCGCTTCCAGCCGCCCAGTCGGTCTGCTGCGCTCGTACAGCTACATGTGCGCTATCATCCACTATCTGTAATTATTGTATAAAGCTTTTTGTTTCTTCTTCATCTGCGGAAAGAGTCCGTCTTTCGTCCCCCACCTCGAAGCCACAACAGTGGATGGCAAGCTGGGGGATTCGAAGCCAGATAGCGCCCGCTACACCGTTCAACGGCAGCTAACAGGACCACTGGTATCAGCTACTTCGGAGGGGTCAGTTCCCAACGTTTGCCTTTCGCATCATCAGACCTGTCGGACACAAAAATTCTGAGGACAATTGCTCAAGTATTCTGAGAGTGTTATAGTGGTTTTGTTTTAGTTCCCTTCAGGCCTTGCATAGATATCCTGCTTTGGAAGCAAAGCTGATTTAGAGGCGAAACCGGCGGCGAGCCGTCAAATCGCGATGGAGAAGCTCAGGATAGAGGACCTTTTTGATGTTTGTCAGGAGATGAGCATTTCGGTTGCCGCGGCAAGGCGAAAAAAAGTCATTCTGAACGGTATGAGGGCACAAGAGGTAACTGAGGAGGAAGTCGAAGAGGTTTGGGGAGAAATTCTTGAAAGGACAAACGAGAAAAAATGCGCGAGCAGGAGCAGAAAAGGCGCGAAGAGGCAGAGGAGAGAAACAGGCGCGAAGAGCGGGATCATGCTCTTAAACTCAGAAAATAGGCAATAGAGCAAATTCGCATCAGCTCGGCGCGTTAAAGTCTCCTTTCCGGTGGAGACGACACGCATAAACTGAGAATACAGGACCTGACGAATATGCAGTGATGTCGCACTCTTTCCCGTTAATTTCGAACGCACGTGTGAAAATATAGAGCTGGACGAAATCCTTTGGTCTCGAAAACTTCTTTCAGTTGTCCCAGGAGAGGCCACGGAAGTTCTCGCACTCTTGCCCAAAGAAGACTATGGTAACTGCGGAAAGGTCGAAGCTGCGCTTCTTCGCAAATACCGCCTCTCTGCCGAGGCGGTACACAGGCAAATAGGGGCAGCGAGTCGCACACTGAATTCGCGTACGAGTTAAAGTCTAACTTAAAAGAGTGGCTCAAAAGTCCAGAACTGTATGGTAACCACGACAAGGTGCTCGAATGAATAGCACTGCAACAGTTTTACCGAGTTCTTCCAGAAGAACTTACACTTTGGCTGCAGGGCAGGCTCGCAGAGCTAGACCTAGTGGAGGCAGCGCAGCTGGCGGAGGAATGTCAGACGCGCCGAAACTTCCAATAAACACCGATTCAGGAAGATAGGCTAGAAAAAAATGGCTATTTTGTAAAGTGGAATTCCCCTCGCAACACAATTTGGCCGAGTAAGAAATGATCCATGAGCGACGAATTCAGCAAAGGAAATTCGACTAAGGCTGAGGTGGCGAGCGAAGGGCTAGCAGAGACAGCCCAGTCAGCTGGGGCCGCTAAAGCTAAGGCAGACATAGAGCGCGCGTTCGAGGCCCGGATACCAATGATCTGCTTCCGTTGCAACAAGGAAGGCCTTATTTCCTCAAATTGCAAGGAGCAAATCGTGTTCGCCAGCATTAGCCAGTCAGACGAAAATTTGAGGCTGCTCGAGCCATATATGCAGGATGTCTTGGTAAACGGGAAAATGTTCAGGGCACTCCGCGATTCCGCCACAACTATGGATGTTACTCATCCGTCCTGTGCTTCTCCTGAGAACTATACAGGGGAATGCGCCTGCATCAGACAAGTCGCAGGAGAGCACAGTGCGTGTTTGCCAATTGTCAGAGTAATCCTCGAGGGTGCTTTAGGAAGGTTGCAAATGGAGGCAGCCGTGTGTACCCGAACACTTTCCATTTTTCCAACACATCGGAGCACCTTTTAGAAAAGGAGGGCCGGTCGTTCTCTACCAGTCTCGCTTGTATGGCATTAACGCGATCGCTGTCACGCGCCCTCTCAAAGGAACATGAAAAGAGAAAAAACATTTTCAAACGAGGAAACTGACAATGTAACGTCCTCACAGCGGCAGTCTTGGCCGGGAGATACGGCTGATGAAGAGGAGAGGACTCACACTTGTGATGGAACAATTACCAAATCAGTGACTTAGGGACAGGAGCCTTTCGAGACTCGGAATGTTCGGAAGAATGGAATGTTCACTGCTTAGTCCCGCATCCTTTTGCTGGGAGCAGCTTAGTAGGGTTGAAGGAGAGTCGCGTATCACGGCACAGAAAGGTGACCCTTCTCTAACTGTGCTGCAGGCTGTTGTGAACGAAGGAGTGGCCCGAAAGAGCCTCTTGTGCTGCACTAAATCAGGTCTCAAATACCGGAAATATCAGGATTCCAAGGGTCGGACATACAATCAACTACTCGTGCCAGAAAGGCACCGTCCACAACTTTTAGTGTTAGCGCACTGGAATGACGGGGCGGGGGGGGGGGGGGGGGGTCACCTAGGTATCGAGAAGACAAAGGCTATGCTGACGCAAGATTTCTATTGGCCAGGATGCAGGAAAGAGGTTGAAACCGTTGTTCGGTCATGCGGCGCATGCCATCGAGTTGGTAAATCCAACGAAAGTGACAGAATTTCACTCTGCGCGAGACAGGGCAAAATATAAACTTTCTTCGATCACCTAAGCTGTGTGTAGCCTGCCCGAATGACTGTTCGGAATTGCTTCGCACTCTATTCTTTAGCTGTTTATTCTCTTTCAATGTGTCTTCTTTGAGAGCACTATTTATAGAGGCCTGTATCCGGACCCCTTTATTGGGTGCGTGTTTCGTATTTAGTAAAATAACCGTAATGATGCTGTTCGGAGAAAAGAGGGGGTTAGAATGTTTGTTTTCATGGAGTTTGGTCTGGCGTTGTGAAGCGCATTGGGAGGGTGCTCACTTTCACCGAAGTGGTTGGCGATGATTTTCGGTCATTCCGTGAGCTTTCTCAGATCCAAGCGGCTAAAAGGGCAGCAAAGCCATTTCCTTAACCTCACCAAGGACGTCACTCAAACAGCACATCGCATACGTCGAGCCGCGTCGAACAGCTCGACTTCGGGATGTATTATCTGGTGGCGGGGGTGCTATTGTGCCCTATTACGTGCATATCATCGAGGCGACGGGAGCTCCCAATTCTCCGCGACGAATCAAGAATCGACGCGATTGAAGTCAGCACCTGCTCTGACTGGTTCCTGCCGACGAGGAGTCTCCAAAGTGGACTTTAGGGAAAACCTGCGCATTGCGAAGAGAGGGAGAGTCGCTTCCAGCCGCCCAGTCCGTCTGTTGCTCTCTTATACATGTGCATGTGCACTATCAAGCACTATCTGTAAATATTGTATAAAGTTTTTTGTTTCCTCTTCGTCTGCGAAAAGAGTCTGTCTCTCGTTCTCCACCCCAAAGTCACAACAGAACGATGATGTGTGGTGTTTTGTGGCGCAAGGGCCAGGTTTGGCCAAAGAGTGCCATGACAAGTGGTAATGTTGATGTATTATGGATGGCGTGCACAATGAATTCCTTATGGTAGATGTCACATGGCTGTAAAAGGGCCTAAAATCTGTAGCTGTAAGTCGAGTAGAATATATAGTTGCTAAAATAATGACGGTGACTAGGCAGCGATGTGGGCTATGGCAATGGGCTGTCGTAAAAACACTGTGCAATAAAACAGCACTGACACCAGAGTTTTACGAGAGCCCTTGAATGCAGGGCTGTTAGTCACGTGCTAAAAATTGCCTGGCCAAATGATTTTCAGGATGTCGGTTTTGTCTAAAAAATCTAAGACTGTTTGCAGTTTGAAAAACGGTTCGTCACTAAGAAAAAATGCAGGATGGAGAGGTATATTTTCGCGATATGCAGAAGGGAAATACTTTTTCCTCTCCGTTTCTATTGCAGGGCACTGGATAAGAGCATGGACGACTGTCAGGCCATCGCCGCACCTACTACAAGTAGGAGGATCCCCGCCAGTCAAGAGGTAGGAGTGAGTACTGTAAGTGTGTCCTATTCTTAATCGGCAAAGAAGTACTTCTTTGTGCCGTGCTGTTTTCTCACTTATCCAATTCCGCAATCTTGGTTTTATAATATGTAACATATTCAATGTTTGTGTATCCCACTCTGATTGCCAATGATTCCTCAATTTACGGCGCAGAAAGGGCTTTAGGTCTGTGGCAGGAATGGGGATATTTCCATCTGTGTCGCTAAAACTCACTGACGTAGCGTTTTCGTCTGCAGCTACGTTGCCTTTTATACCTTTATGGCCAGGTACCCAGCATATAATAATCGCTTGGTTGCAGATATATGCGGAGCACAACAAACTATACAGCTCATTCAAAACGGGATTCTTATGTTTTCGTAAGCTAATCAGGGCTCTCACGACACTTACTGAGTCTGTAAAGACAACAGCCTTAGCGACATTTCTGCGCCTTATGTGTTTAACAGCCGAAAGTACACCGTATGCTTCTGCCGTAAAGATACTGGTGTGTGGGTTTACTGGCCCTGATGTTGAAAATGAGGGTCCGAGAGCTGCGTAAGCAACACCAGCAGGAGACTTCGAGGCATCTGTGTAATATTCGTCACAAGAATACTTCTCTTTAAGTTCAAGAAAATGTGATTGTATGTGAGCCTCAGGTGCTTGTTTTGATATTTCTAAGAAGGAGATGTCACATTGGATAGTTTGCCACTCCCAAGGCGGTGGAAGCCGAGAGGGGGCCATTAAGACATTCTCTAAAAGAGAGACTCCTGTTTTTTCTGAGAGTGCTTCCAATCGGAGGGACAGAGGAGGCCGGACACCTGGGCGGTTACGGAATAGCCTGGCCGTGGAGGAGTCGTGAATAATTGAATGACATGGATGATCCACAGCTGATTTTACCTTCAAGGCATACGAAAGACACAAATATGTCCTTTGGTAGTACAGCGACCATTCATTAGATTCGACGTAAAGGCTTTGCACAGGACTAGTTCTAAAGGCGCCTGTTGCAAGGCGGATGCCTAAGTGGTGGACAGGATCTAGCATTCTTAGAGTACTAGGTCCAGCAGAATTATAGACTATGGCCCCATAGTCAAGGCGTGTTAATATTAGGCTTTTGTACAACTTTATTAGGCATCTCCTGTCGCTTCCCCAAGCTGTGCGTGACAACAGCTTCAGAAGATTCATAGTCTTGAGGCACTTTGCCTTAAGATACTTCAGGTGTGGCACAAAGGTTAGCTTACTGTCTAGAAGGATCCCTAAGAATTTGTGTTCACAGCTCACAGATAGCCGCTCTCCATTTAGATCTATTGCGGGGTCCGCAATTATACCTCTCTTGTCAGAAAACAGAACGCATGTACTTTTTTGTGGGTTTAGCTTGAAACCGTTTTTGTCCGCCCACATACATAATTTATTTACGCAAAGCTGTACATGTCGCTCACAGATACTTAGATTACATGATTTAAAACCTATCTGGATGTCATCTACATATACAGAATAAAACATACTACATGGTATGGCAGTCTGGATTGAGTTCATTTTGACTATAAAAAGAGTGCAGCTGAGCACACCTCCTTGTGGAACACCAGCCTCCTGCGTAAATGGACGGGACAGAATGTTACCAAGTCTTACACGGAACGTGCGATTGGAGAGGTAACTCTGAATGGTGTATAGCAAATTGCCTCGAACTCCCATTTCAGACAGATCGCGGAGGATTCCAAAGCGCCAGGTTGTGTCCTATGCCTTCTCCATATCTAAAAATACAGACAGGAAAAACTGCTTGTGGACAAAGGCATCGCGGATATTTGTCTCGATGCGGACAAGGTGATCTGTTGTGGATCTACCATCTCTAAAACCGCACTGTAAGGGATCGAGTATCTTGCTGCTTTCAAGAAAATGGATGAGGCGACGGTTAATCATTTTCTTAAATAATTTGCATATACAACTTGTCAGAGCTATGGGCCTATAATTGTTGGGTGAGGAAGGGTCCTTGCCCTCTTTGAGAATAGGGATTACGATTGCTTCTTTCCAAACAGAAGGAATGTAGCCTGCAGAGAACATGGAATTAAAGAGTGACAGTAGTGTTTTTTGGGTTTCGGGGTGTAAGTGTCTGATCATCTCATACATTATCCTGTCACTTCATGGAACGGACTTGTTGCAACAGTTCAGTGAGGCCTGGAACTCAGCCATTCCAAATGGACGGTTGTATGCTTCGTTGGATGTGCTTTTACGATCCAAATTCATCTGTTCTGCTAGTCGCTGGTATTTTAGGAATGTATCTGTGTAATGTGATGTACTGGAAATGTGCTCGAAATGTGCTCCTAGACAATCTGCCTGATCCTCCAGGGTGTCTCCTTGTGTATTTAATAAAGGTAAGGGATGAGTTTCGCGGCCTTTTATTTTGTTAACCCTGTTCCAGGCTTTTCGTTCGTCTGTATATGAATTGATGCTGCTTATGTAGTTTTTCCAACTTTCGCGTTTAGCGCGGCGGCGCGTTCTTCTCCCTTGCGACTTGGTCGCCTTGAAATTAATTAGGTTCTCTGCGGTTGGTGAGTTACGGAAGAGGTTCCAAGCCTTGTTTTGCTTTTTCCTGGCTTCCTTACACTCCTCATTCCACCATGGAATACGTCGTTTTGAGGGCGACCCTTTTGTTTTGGGGATACATACTGATGCAGCATCAATAATGAACGCTGTTATGTATGCTACTGCGTCGTCTAGGCTAAGTTCACAGATATCATTCCAGGGCAGCTGCGTTAGTTCGCGAAACTTCGTCCAGTCGGCTGAATCAACTTTCCATCGAGGAACATGTGCAGGATACTCACTTTGTTTTTTAAGGTTTAGGACGATGGCGAAGTGATCACTGCCATAAGGGTTATTAATGACATCCCACTGGAGATATGGCACAATTGTACTAGACGCTATGCTTAGGTCTATCGAAGAAAATGTTTTATGTGTAGAGCTGTAAAACGTTGGCTTTTTCTTATTAAGCAAGCAGGAACTTGAAGTGAATAGGATGTTTTCTATGAGCCGTCCTCTCGCATCACAGCGTGAGTCACCCCACAGTGTTGTGCTATGCGCATTTAGATCACCGACGACTATGTAAGGGTGACGCAGCTCATCAATAAAGCTTTGAAATGTTTTGCTAGAGAGTTGATAATTTGGGGGGATGTATACGGACGTGATAGTAACTAGTTTATTGAACAGTACTGCTTGGATAGCAACTGCCTCAAGGGGAGATCGGAGTTGCAGTTGCCGACAAGCAACGCCTCTGTCTACTATTATTGCTACGCCGCCGGACGATGCAACAGCATCATCTCGGTCCTTCCTGAAAATAGCATATTGCCTAAGAAAGTTTGTTTGCGTAGATTTAAGATGTGTCTCCTGAACACACAGCACCTTTGGATTGTATTTGTGTAAGTGTTCTTTGATATCATCGAGGTTGTGGATTAGACCTCTCACGTTCCAGTGTAATATTTGTGTATCCATATTGTTTGTGTTTATGTGCTATGTGTCAAGAGATATGAATTAGGTTGGCTCAAGGGACCTTTCCAGGCCCCTTCATGCGGGGTATTTCTTTCTTCTTGGCACGCTCCAGTGAGCAACGCCGTTCCTTCGGCGTCTGAGACGCCGGAGAAGTTTTTGTTATATCCATCGCCTCGTCAGAGGCGCTGGATGACGCCCGCTCAGCGGGCACGCGCGGGGGTTTTTCGGGCCTGTCTGCACGAGCAGTGGCCCTGGGACCAGCAGGCTCGGAGGTCTGCTGGCCGTTCGTGGTAGGGGGCGGAAGAGCCGTGGCTGCTCCCGCCAGGGGGGGCTGATGGCGTAACCGCCGTCACACTCCGTGTGACTTGCGCGGCCGCCTGAAGATGTAGCGCTGCCCCCCGGCGCGCCACATCGGTGTAGGAAGGACTGGACTGATTTTGGAGTGAAAAACGCTTACGTGCCACTGGAAAAGAAAGGTTTAGTTTGACTTTCAATTCTATTATTTGTTTCTCCTTTTTCCACGAGGGGCACGATCGCGAGTAGGCGGGGTGATCTCCTTCACAGTTGGCACAGTGGTTTGGTGAAGTGCAGATGTCAGAAGCGTGTTCAGAAGAACTACCCTTAGCACAAGTAGCACGTCCTCTGCAGGTTTGCGACCCATGCCCAAAACGCTGACACTTAAAGCATCAACGCGGATTTGGGATGTACGGTCTAACACGAAGCTTGCAGTAGCCGGTTTCTATTGATTCAGGGAGAATGCTGGTTCCAAAAGTTATGATTATATGCCTAGTTGGTATTTCTTTGTCATCTCGTCTTATTTTAATCCTTTGCACTTTGACAACATTCTGTTCTTGCCATCCTTCTAGTAGTTCGCTTTCACTCAGTTCGAGAAGGTCATCTTCTGAGACGACCCCGCGCACTGTGTTCATGGATCTGTGTGGGCCCACTGAGACTGGGATTTCCCCAAATGCAACAAGTTTCGAGAGTTTGTCATATTGCGCTTTGTCGCGAAGTTCGAGAAGAAGATCACCACTTCCCATCTTCGTTACTTTATAGCCTGGGCCAATTGCTTCAGTGAGAGATTTCGCTACAACAAATGGTGAGATCATTCTGACTGTTTTCTTATCATGCTGGCTATGTACAACGTGGTACTTTGGAAAGGATTGTTTTGGCTGCATGAAGAAAGTGAATGTTTCATCGGTGCGCCCCATCTTCAGGGAGCGATCAGGTAGCGGAGGAAAGTTATTTGCCATATAGAGCAGGAAAGTTCGGCGGCGATGGTGGCCACCCACCACCGAGCCCAACAAGGGGACGCTAGAAGGTTGGAAGAATACCTGCAGACGCCAGCCATGCATCGCCGCTATAACGTAATATATATATACCCAAGGCAGGATATATAACACACGGTTAACCCTTGCCGCCAGGAAATACGGAAGTAATAAGAAGTGAAGAGAAGACAGGAAAGATGGAAAAGTGGGAGAGAAAGACGAAGATTGGAGAAGAGGAGAGGAAAAGGCGACTGCCGATTTCCTCCAGGTGGGTCAGTCTGAAGGTGTCGTCTATGTGAAGCCGAGGCCGAAGAGGTGTGTTGCCTCTGCCGGGGGGCCTTAAAGGTCCAAACACCCAGCATCGGCTCAACCCCCAGGATCCCCTTTTCCCCAGACACGGCTAAGCCGCGCACGGCTACACGCGGGAGGGTCCAACCCTCGTGTGCTCGGGTACGTGGTGTCGCAACGCACCAAACGCCTGCTTGCGCAGACGCCCCTGCGGGGGTCACAACAGAACGAAAAGCTTCGTGCATTCGGCCCCTGATGTTTCTTGCTGCAATGAATAATCTTGAAAAACGTCATTTATATTGTCTCTTAACACGCAAAAGGCACGGTGCGCTGCGCCCGCGGTCACGATAGTTCTCCGAGTTATTTAACTAGAAGTTTAAAGAGCGAAGTGGATGCTGTGTCTGATGTTCCCAAATACGAAACTTTTCATGGTTTGAGACAAAGTCAAAGTGTTCCTGCACGGAAATAAACTAGCCGGAAGTGCACCACACACTTTGCGTCAAATCGCAAGTTCGGCTACAGACATGCAAGCCATGGGCTAAAAGATCACTGATTTTACGCCGAGAGATCCACAACTTTTCTAGAAACGTGACATTGCACATGATCCTGCTGAGAAAATGTTTGAACCCGATTAGTCGTGTTCGAGCACAACTTTAAGCAGCAGTTCATGGAGCGTATTGTGCGCATTACGAGAGTGCATCTGCGGTTAATGAGTCATACTGTTACGTAAATAAAACTGCGACTTGGGCGAGTTGGTAATGCCACATCATCAAATAAAACAGCGCGCAAAAACTAGGACGGATAGAAGAAATGCCAGGTACACACCACAAGCTCTGTAACCTAGTCGTTCGATGTCAAACCGACCCTCCTCTGAAGGAAACTGCCGGAAAAGAAAGAACAAGCAAGACTTAGACGGGATGCCTGTGGCTAAAATAATCCTCAAGAGAGAGTGAGACCCGCTTGCACACACGCTTCAAGCAAAACGATGTGATTGAAAACAATGCTTGTTGAACAAAAGAAGGATGAGTACACGTACACAATTGGGGAAGTGAACCTCTCGAAAGGCGGTCGACAAAACGATTCTGTGGGTGAAGTTTGATGACAGTTTAGCAGTACGACGACAAATGTCAACAGGCACATACAGAATAAAATTCAGCTTCACGTACAGCGGCTGCTTTTAAATATAATATGAATAGTCCAGTGCAGCTGAAAGATTCGTCTTCCTTTTTCCGGCTCAAGCGTTCTGAACAGGTCGCTTGCGAGCACCCCAAATTTGAACTTACGAACGGCATCATCAAGCTAAATGCATCGCTCGGCTGCACTTCCTTTTGACGAGGAAAAGCGTGGCTCCTGAGCGTACTCCAGAAAGGACAGAGCACCTTAGGCTACGCTATAACTATTGTGAGCGCTTTGATGCAGTACCGTGTTTCGTTTAAGGCTGTAGTTTGCTCTAAAAACTTAATTGGCGTTGCTGGTTTAGCCTTGCGAGCTAAGAATTACCCGTGTGCATTCAAATGTACTTATGCGATTGTCAGGAGTCCAAGCTGTTATTTTGCATGCAAAACTGCTACTCTTCTGATGGATCATGCAGTTAATCATAGATGATCGAACAAGGTAAGGAATATATTTTTTTTTAGAAAAGCAAGTTAATTTGTACTTACAGAAAAGTTTTATTAATTGATATTGCAAACGTGTAGTGCTTCATATTTAAATTATCATACATCTCGTTTATAATAGCACGCATAAGGGCAAAGAAATACTGAAAGAATACTGAAAGATAGCTATAGCGGCTCCACAGCCACCGTACTCCTCCATAAAGAAAGCAACAAAATCCCAATAAAGAAAGGCGTCAGGCAGGGACATACGATCTCTCCGATGCTATTCACAGCGTGTTTACAGGAGGTACTCGGAGACCTGGATTGGGAAGAATTGGGGATAAGAGTTAATGGAGAATACCTTAGTAACTTGCGATTCGCTGATGATATTGCCTTGCTTAGTAACTCAGGGGACCAACTGCAATGCATGCTGACTGACCTGGAGAGGCAAAGCGGAAGGGTGGGTCTAAAAATTAATCTGCAGAAAACTAAAGTAAGGTTTAACAGTCTCCGAAGAGAACAGCAGTTTGCGATAGGTAGTGAGGCACTGGAAGTGGTAAGGGAATACATCTACTTAGGACAGGAAGTGACTGCGGATCCGGATCATGAGACTGAAATAATCAGAAGAATAAGAATGGGCTGCGGTGCGTTTGGCAGGCATTCTCAGATCATGAACAGCAGGTTGCCATTATCCCTCAAGAGAAAAGTTTATAACAGCTGTGTCTTACCAGTACTGACGTACGGGGCAGAAACCTGGAGGCTTACGAAAGGGTTCTACTTAAATTGAGGACGACGCAACGAGCTATGGAAAGAAAAATGATAGGTGTAACGTTAAGGGATAAGAAAAGAGCAGATTGGGTGAGGGAACAAACGCGAGCTAATGATATCTTAGTTGAAATCAAGAAAAAGAAATGGGCATGGGCAGGACACGTAATGAGGAGGGAAGATAACGGATGGTCATTAAGAGTTACGGAATGAATTCCAAGGGAAGGAGAGCGTAGCAGAGGGCGGCAGAAAGTTATGTGGGCGGATGAGATTAAGAAGGTTGCAGGGACAACATGGCCACAATTAGTACATGACCGGTGTAGTTGGAGAAGTATGGGAGAGGCCTTGGCCCTGCAGTGGGCATAACCAGGCTGATGATGATGAAGGGCAAAGAAATAAAACCACGCGTTTTAGCTGTGCCAATGTTGATATTTATTTGATTGTATTTTTATACCTTCAGACCATGTCCGTCTGACTGCACATTTCGTGCTATAATAATATTTGTTTTACAACTCAGTATATAGGTGCTGCATGCGAACGTTATTCCATGAGGCAGTAAACTGACGCACGGTTTTTGTTTTGTATTGTTTTGTCCGTCGAGAATTCGTGGTGCTCTTCGTAGGCTCAATTTCTAATATATTTACAGAACGAAGCAGCATTACGAGCCTCTATAGCTCTTGCCGCCTAAACCGGGAAAAAACAAACAGTTGAGAGAGGGCCAAGTACGTCACCTCCGCTGGTGACCAAGGTCCACTGCATTCAGAAATCTGTGCCAACCTGTGGCGTCACTGTGAATACGGTTTGCAATTTAAATAAAGTGATAAATGCGCCGCATTTCCACGGTAATACGGCGGCAGCAGCAGACGACGCGTGGCGCTTGCGACAGGGGTCTGACCACAGCGCCGCGTTTGTCGTCATGAATAAGCGAAGTGCTGAACTATGCTTCATTGCCGCGAGATGGCGTGCCTACGCATCTGGCCAGCGTACCCACGCTTTTGCCGCGCTCGTCGAATTTGTGCGCGCGGTGCTTTACTACTAGCGGCGTCTGGCAAGTACGACCTAATGTGTACTTGCACAGGTAGTATTCTAGATGTTCCCGCCTTCCTCAGGCAATCGCGAACCGCACCGATTTTCTTTCTTCATATGGCTTTGGCTTATCTCGCATCAGGCTATATTGCAACCACTTCTTTAAAGAAAGAATGATAGGCTGAACGTAGTGTCGACGCTAAAGTGGACAAGGTCGACGTAACTGTGCTTGAAATACAATATGAATAAGATACAGAAAGAGTGAATAATGAACAATAAAAAGAAAAAAATTACGTAACTACCTTGTACACCAACCTTGTCGCCTTTACCGTCGATGCTTAGTTGGCATACCTTTTTTTGTTGCACAAACAAAGCCAAATTTTCTTTGTGCATCTTCCAGCTGGTAGAACCTTATCATATTCTCAAGTCTATTTTAAAAGATTTAAAGTCTCTATAAAGCAACGCGCCCTAGTAAAGAAGGCTTGCTGAGTGCATTTGGCTGTCCGCAAGGATGAGTTGGGGGCGGGGGGGTATTTTTTCGTTGCACCCAAGCAGACGTGATGCCTCCCCAAAAGCGAAGCTTCTTTTTTCTTTACTTTTATTGTTTCCCTTTCTGCTGCAATTCTATGCTTTTATTCTCTCATATCTGTTTTAGTGTTTTAAGGCTGCAATGGCACTTACTCAGTCAAACATACTTGCAGAACCATGTTTTGAGTGAGGTCCCTTGACACAGTTATTTATTTTGATATTCGTGATGTGGGGGAAGTTCATACTTTACTGATCCTGCAGACTGGAATACTAGACATTGTATCAGACAGCTAGGCTGCTATTATGGCGGCACGACACGCTCTTGGCAAAGCCTGAAATTCCTCTTAAAATGCGTCACAGACACCGGAAAGTTCGCTATCGGCGCAACGAGACATTCAGTGTGAGCGCGCGAGTTTTGTCATTTATTATCGCGCCGCTTCTCGAGCAATCGAAAGTGTTTCGGTGCGAACGCGCCAAATGGGAGCACTTCGTAAGTTGGCAAGAAAAACAGAATTATACGAATTTATTTCAGAACTGTGATTGATGTCTATATTTTTTAATTATACATACCACGATTGTTACCTTTATTTTCTTAATGTAAGTGCCTTCCCACGTGTGGTGCTGGCCCACATTTCAAGAATAAGTGCGCGAAATGCTGGAATAAAACTAGAACCTATTGTATTAGAAGGCATGTGACCGCTATTATTCGTTCAGCGGACAGAAGAACACTGTGTTTATAGCTTAAGAGCACTGTCCCGCATTCATCAATTGGGCGATGTTCTTTTTTTAAAAGTCCATGCCAGCCAAGAAATTCTTCCTACTTTCTGCAAAAAAAAAAAAAGCCTTCAGGCTCAATTTTGTTCCTTCATAAAGCGTTCAGGTGGCTGGTGCTGCTTTTTTCGCGAAGACGCGGCGCCAGTAAGCCAGGCGAGTCTAGAAAATAGCTTAGACATATTCTTCATCATTATGATGATAGTCGTAACATACGGGGTGTGCCCACTTAGGGCCATAAATTAGAAATATTGTGGCAGCAGTAAACGTAACACAATAAAGAAAGCCCCCTAATGGAAAAATCACAAAGGCAATGTCGGTGTTTTTTTCATGACATTTGTTTGGGGACTATCGGTCTCGAAATTCCGAGTAATAACTTTGTCAAGAATGTAAGACAAGGTATGAGAAACCTTAGTGACAGAATCGTGTGGCAATATAACCCCCATATACCGTATGCTATATAGCAAGGCGTGCCCTATACGTATACCCAAATATATCCGGAAATTTCGTTAACGGACAACTCCACCGATACCGACGCCGCATTTGCTGCCAGAAGCCCGGCAGATTAGCTGTCGGGCAGCCATATTAGCGCGATAATTCCCCGACAGTGAGCGTGACCGTGTGTCGAAATCAGCCTGATACGTGGTATTGAGCACGTGTAGCGGCAGGAAGCTTGCTTTTGCTGGTGATAGCGCAATCGCCTTCCTGTGGCATATGGCACCTGAGGTAGGCTCAACATTCTATGATTTCTTTATTTTCCTTAACCATACTGCAGGCCAATTCATTGGCCCAACCAGGAGGGGCATTAGAACAACAAGTTCGAAAAGTGAAGCGGCTATACAACAATAAAACCAAAGATCTACCTCTAATTCAACCCTAGTAAAGTTAGCAAGAAAGAGGACACAAATCCAGAACAGAAAAGAAAACGTGCAGCAGTACGATAGGGTTAAAAATGGGTAACAAAAAATATGAGAAACGAAGATCGAGACTACAATTTCAACTATAATCTTCTAACGCGAAAGAAGTTCACAAATCGATAACACATTGCAACTCAAGTCGCATTTGCTCGCGAAAAAATATATTCCAGTTCGGTGGGGAAGTCGTTTGATTCCAAACGGTTAGTAGTAATTTATTCCATTCTTTCACTGTTTTAGGAAAAAGGCTGTTCTTATACGAGTTTGTTTTGGAAAAATCGGAGCAAATGTGTGTTCTATTGTATGCCTTGTTCGCCTGGTAAAAATCCCGTTAAACCATCCGAATTGCTTGCTGAAAGCAATTCGGATGGTTTAACGGGATTTTTCCGCAAGCAAGTTTATGAAGGAAAAGAAGTCGACCTATATTCTGGCACATTTGTAACGTTGCAATTGGAATCTGCTGTACTTGCATGAGCAAGGCAAGACAATCTAGAAGGACAGAAAGCTGAGCTACTTGGTAAGGATTTATTATGCAAAAAAAGAAGTGAGGCGCGCAGACAGGACACAAGAGTACAGAAGTGGACAACACTTCTGTAAGGTTGACAACTGCTTAGAGAAAGCCTTAGGTGATAGCGTTATCAAGATATTTCGTTACGCTGATGATTACCTGATTTTCTGCAATAGGGAAGAATTCGATTCCGCGACTACCTCAGTAAGTGAGCAATTTAAACTCTATGGGGGAGGATTAAATTTTACAAAGGAATTTCCTCAGCGACGCGTAATTCAGTTTCTTGACATTTCCTTGATCTACGAACAAAATCATGTTTCTTGGCAGTACTCCCCAAGAACTTCGAAGCCGTTGCTAAACTTTCAATCCAAGAATTCCAAAGTAGTAAAAAACGGAATTGCCATGTCGTGCCTTAAGTCTTCCCTCACCAGATCCTGCATGCACAAAATGAGCGCCAGTTTTAATGCGCAGGCCCGGCGCCTATTAGAAGCAGGTTATCCTAGTGTAGCAGTGGCCACTGTGGCTGAGCGCCTAAAGAAGTCGGTTTCTAGAGGGATGGACGTGATTACAGAAAGCAGTAATAGCAAAAAAAGAGTAGTGGCTATTCCGTATATTCGTTCAGTGTCGCACAGGCTTAAAAAAGTGGCTAGTAGATATCATGTTAATGTTGCTTTCACTGCTCCCAATAAGCTAGGTAAGATATGCGCTGCCGTACAGAACAAAAAGGAGCGGGTAAAAGGCAAAAAACGAGCAGATATTTGTGCAGTGAAGCACAATAAGAACAACAGTTTTACTGACTGTCGTATGGGTGTGGTTTAAAAAATTCCCCTTAGCTGTGGCCAGTTCTACGTAGGGCAAACGGGACGGTGTATCAATCAGAGACTAATGGAACATAAAAGGTCGTTAACCGGTGGATCGCCTTCTAATCTTTCGCTACATTGCCGAGATTGTAACTGCAAGCCAGAGTTAGATGAATGCGCGATATTGTACAGGCATAAGAATGAAGATACGCGTTTTATGGTAGAGGCATGGCATATCTATAATGGTGGAAGTGCGTGCGTGAGTCAGCCTTCGATTACTTTACATAAGGAAGAGATTAAGTGCCTTAACAGTTATCTCTCACGTAGACCGGCACGTGTACCCGACTGACACGTGGTGTTACCATTCCTGAGCATGCGCAGATGAGTTTTGTGTCTTCTTTCTTTTTTCGTCTCAGTGCTCCCTTCAGTTGATAGTCGGCGTTCGTGTTGTCCACTTCTGTACTCTTGTGTCCTGTCTGCGCGCATCGCTTCTTTTTTGCATAATGAAGACAATCTAGTCTTTCATATTTACCGTATATAAATCTAACCGATTTCCTATGAGTGCGTTCCAATTTTTCAGAGTCCTTCTTTCTGTAGCGATCCCACAGTAGCGACGCATACTCCAACTTGGATCTTATACATGCATTATATGCTAAAAGCTTTGTATTCAGAGGGACCTTTTTACGCTTTCTTTTAAGAAAACATAACTTTTGAAAAAGATAAGTACAAATGTCTGTGATATGCGTGGACCATCATAGATTTTAGTAAAGGCACCTCCCAAGTACTTATATTTGTCAACTACGCAAATCGCACTCGTGCCAAGATGATACGTGAATACGCTGTGACGTTTTTTTTATGTGTGACGCATACAAGTTTTTTTCACTGTCTATCCTTATGCTCCACTCTGCACACCAATCATCAATTGCCTGGAGAGCTGCCGGTAGACAGTTATAGTCATCCGTGCGCAAGATCTTCTTTAAAAAAAAAACACATTCATCCGCAAATAACCAGATTGAAACATCATCTGGTAACATATATAATAAATCATTTATGTAAATTAAGAACAACGACGGTCGCAGTATACTTCCCTGCGGAACTCTGGAGGTAACTCATAGCATGCTGGATGAATAATCTTGCACTTGAAGAAATTTTTCTCTGTCTTTAAGGTATGCAGCAATCCATCCTACGATGTTGGATGGTAGATCAATGCATTGCAACTTCAGCAATAATTTACCATGAGGCGCCTTGTCAAGGGCCTTACAAAAATCAAAGAACATAACATCTACCTCACCAGAGATGCCAAGAGCACTAAAAAATTCGTGAACTGTGGAGACTAACTGAGTGACTATAAATCGACCTTTTCTAAAACCGCGCTCGTAAACGGGGAGTATCCT
Organism: Dermacentor andersoni; assembly: GCF_023375885.2. Lineage (NCBI taxonomy): Eukaryota > Metazoa > Arthropoda > Arachnida > Ixodida > Ixodidae > Dermacentor > Dermacentor andersoni. The sequence continues at coordinate 54,397,401 of NC_092821.1, forward strand.
ATGTTCAACAAGGAATTTCTTCAGGTAACTTACAATAACATGTTCCCAAAGCTTACAGCACTGACTAGTGATAAAAACTGGGCGACAGTGAGTAACCAGCAGGCGTCTCTCTTTTTTATATATTCCGTGTGGACAATAACACGTGGGTGCGCAATGCTTAGTTTCATCCAGCTCCGGAATGACACTTTGAAAGTAGTGATTAACATATTCCGCTATGGTAAAAGGGTCCGTCACTGTGCGGGCACCAACCTTTATTTTCGATAATTCTGTACTAGTTTGGTCAAGAAATCGCCAGAATTTGGGAGCGTCGCTTTTATTAAACATTTCAAAGCCCTTACTGAAAAGGTTAACTTTGGCTTGATTAATGTTATTCAATAAATGATTCCTAAGTTGAGTAAAATTCTCTGCTCCGGTTTTAGCTTTTTTTCTCAGTCGTTTTATTTTGAGCTTACAATAAAAAAGCTGTCTGTTATCCATGGATTTGAATGACGCTTCCAAACACTTTCCCAGTGTGTAAAATTTTCTACAGAGTACTCCGACGCATTAGTTACTTTCCCAGAAATTTTACACAAGCATTCGCCAAGTGGAAAAGAAGGTTTGGATTGTTCCACAAAGTTTCTATGAAAATGTCTCTTGATTGGTTAAATCTAGACTCAGGCGCTACCTATTCTGACGTGCGCGCTGCCGTGGGAAACCGATGTGCTGTCTAAATGAGCACTTATTCACGAATGTTTACGTAGGTATTTTGCACTGAACACAAAACCGTACGTGCTCCCGAAAATCTAAAGAGCCCGGGAGTCAGCTGTCGTAATTAGCTGCAACAAAACATTACAGCGTCCCCGTTCACCGTTGTTTATTTCTTGATTTGTTGACTGATATGGATACCTTAAAGTAAAATCGATATTCTATCACGTCACGGAACACTTGTAATGGTAACAACACTTTTGCTCTTCTAGACTGGCGCCAGTTGATGTGGCGGAGTGAAAGGGCACTTTTACTCTCAAAGTACTAATCTAAAGAGCAGCGCAGACAGAAATTCTTACTACCGTCATGGTCGAAATGTGGGAGTTTACGTCCAGCGTGCTGCACAACATACACAATGCTTTTCTAACCTTTTAAAGATCCCTGTGATCCACCCTATGAAAGGTTCATGGTACTTCGCCTGCATTGCCTATGGCGTAGCGGAATGTATCACAGGCACGCTGAACCACCGCGACGCACTCGGCCGTTTTTTCAGAAATCTGTTGCCTACATTCGCAGTGTGTACGCCGCACAAGGAACAGCGCCGCACTAGACGCCTTTATTGGACGCTTGCACGTTCTTAGCTGACTTTTGAGCGTGTTTCAACAACCTTAAGTTATTGTAGTGCTTCGAGTTTCCTCGTTTGCTGAAGATTCTGCTCCCATGTAACAAAGAAAATAATTAGGCCAGTTACCGTGGTGAGATACATGGTTCAGAAGCGTTAAGTCGTAAGTTGAAATCCCCGGCTCAGAAGCTCTAATTCTTTTACTGCTCACTTTATTATAGTCCTAAAGAGCACTCTGTTCACTTTTTAATTAAACATTGATCAAGAACAACAGAATGTCAGACTACAGGTAGCCACACTATAGACGTCAGCCAACAGAATGTCCGAAAGTACGACAGACTGAAATTTTCTGTTGTGTTTTTCAACTGGGATAAGCGTTCACTCAGCTTTCTAATTGTGCACTACACTTCTGTTATAATGACATTAAAATGTCATCTCAGGTATACCTCATCCTTTGATCTTCGTGTCCGCATGGCCTTGTTTGAAAAACCAGTCTCCAATTTAAGATTATAGGCCTAAGTGCCTATAATCTGAGGGAAATTGTATTTTTGTTCTGAAAAGTGATTTGGCGGCCTGTAAACAAAACGACACTTTGTAGGTGACGATACAAATATCTATTCTCGTTGGTGAACGAAAATTTATTTGGCTTTCTATACAGCAAGTGATCTTTTTTTCGGCGAGCTTCGAGGCAATTTTTTCGCTACGTGAGCGGGCCTTTCATGCATGACGAGGCTTTCGCCTTCCGGTTTAGATACGGAATGTTCCTCGTAGCTGCATTTCGTAGTCTGTAAATTAGAAAGCGCTGACGTTAGTGCAGGTGACTGGAAGGATGCTGACATGGATATTGTTTACTCACGTGAGGTTCCTTTTTCGACGCATAACCCCTGATCTTCTCCCATAGTCGCACTAAGGCATCATTGCATAGCCTTTTCTCCTCTCTTTTCTGAATTTCGCCTGTAGCGCAATCGAAGAAAAAATGTGTGTGTACTATATATATATATCCACCAAAAGCGCCGCAACCGCTTTTGTTCATCGTCATGTTTCCCACGGTTCAGTTCCCCGAACGTTATTCTTCACTGAGAAATTTTCGCCACGCGTGCGCTTTAGAGCGCAGCTCATGGGCACCCGTTCCTGCGTTGAGCGTTGACGTCATTGTCGAAACTGAGCAAACGGACACAGCGAAAACATGAAAGATCGAACGCGGAGCGCAGTGGGGGGGAGGGGGAGGCTGCGTGACGCGCCACCTAGACGCTGTCTTTCGTGATATGCCGATTAGCGAGGCATTCGTGCCACACGTCGCTCCCTTTATGTCGCGCGAGACGGACTGTCCGCCCTAACTACGCTACTCGCACCGTTCTCTTTCTCATTTAAACCGTGTCCCTGCATAACCATAATACGAAATATTCCCACGGATACTTCATTCACGTATAGAGCTGAGCTCAAATTTCGCAACAGGGAATATCGTAATCATCGGTGAATATTTTTTTTTTTGCCTCCATTGAATGTGATAGAGGAATTCCAGATCAAGCTACAGAACAGGTATTCGGCTTTAACTCAGGAAGACGACCTTAGTGTTGAAGCAATGAACGACAGTCTTGTGGGCATCATTAAGGAGTGCGCAATAGAAGTCAGTGGTAACTCCGTTAGACAGGATACCAGTAAGCTATCTCATGAGACGAAAGATCTGATCAAGGAACGCCAATGTATGAAAGCCTCTAATCCTACAGCAAGAATAAAACTGGCAGAACTATCGAAGTTAATCAACAAGCGTAAGACAGCTGACATAAGGAAGTATAATATAGATAGAATTGAACATGCTCTAAGGAACGGAGAAGCCTAAAAGCAGTGAAGAAGAAATTAGGAATTGGTAAGAATCAGATGTATGCGTTAAGAGACAAAGCCGGCAATATCATTACTAATATGGATACAATAGTTCAAGTGGTTGAGGAGTTCTATAGAGATTTATAGAGTACCAGTGGCACCCACGACGATAATGTAAGAGAGAATAGTTTAGAGGAATTCGAAATCCCGCAGGTAACGCTGGAAGAAGTAAAGAAAGCTTTGGGAGTTATGCAAAGGGGGAAGGCAGCTGGGGAGGATCAGGTAAGAGCAGAATTGTTGAAGGATGGTGGGCAGATTGTTCTAGAGAAACTGGCGACCCTATATACGCAAGGCCTCATGACTTCGAGCGTTTCCGGATTCTTGGAAAAACGCTAACATAATCCTAATCCATAAGAAAGGGGACGCCAAAGACTTGAAAATTATGGACCGATCAGCTTACTGTCCGTTGCCTACAAAGTATTTGCTAAGGTTATTGCAAATAGAATCAGGAACACCTTAGACTTCCGTCAAGCAAAGGACCACGCAGGATTCCGTAAAGGCTACACAAGAATAGACCATGTTCACACTATCAATTAGGTGATAGAGAAATGTGCGGAATATAACCAACCCTTATATATAGCTTTCATTGATTACGAGAAAGTGTTTGATTCTGTCGAAACCTCAGCAGTCATGGAGGCATTATGGAATCAAGGTGTAGACGAGCCGTATGAAAAAATACTGAAGGATATATATAGCGGCTCCACAGCCACCGTAGTCCTCCATGAAGAAAGCAAAAAAATCCCAATAAAGAAAGGCGTCAGGCAGGGAGATACGATCTCTCCGATGCTACTTCAGAGACCTGGATTGGGAAGAATTGGGGATAAAAGTTAATTGAGAATACTTTAATAACTTGCGATTCGCTGATGATATTGCTTTGCTTAGTAACTCAGGGGAACAATTGCAATGCATGCTCACTGACCTGGAGAGGCAAAGCAGAAGAGTGGGTCTAAAAATTAATCTGCAGAAAACTAAAATAATGTTTAACAGTCTCGGAAGAGAAGAGCAATTTACAATAGGTAGCGAGGCACTGGAAGTGGTAACGGAATACATCTACTTAGGGCAGGTAGCGACGGCGGATCGGGATCACGAGACGGAAATAATCAGAAGAATAAGAATGGGCCGGGGTGCATTTGGCAGGCATTCTCACATCATGAACAGCAGGTTGCCATTATCCCTCAAGAGAAAAGTGTATAATAGCTGTGTCTTACCAGTACTGACCTACGGGGCAGAAACCTGAAGGTTTACGAAACGGGTTATACTTAAATTGAGGACGACGCAACGAGCTATGGAAAGAAAAATGATGGGTGTAACGTTAAGGGATAAGAAAAGAGCAAGTTGGGTGAGGGAACAAACGCGAGTTAATGACTTCTTAGTTGAAATCAAGAAAAAGAAATGGGCATGAGCAGGACATGTAATGAGGAGGGAAGATAACCAATGGTCAATAAGGGTTACGGACTGGATTCCAAGGGAAGGGAAGCGTAGGAGGGGGCGGCAGAAAGTTGGGTGGGCGGATGAGATTAAGAAGTTTGCAGGGACGACATGGCCATAATTAGAACATGACCGGGGTTGTTGGAGAAGTATGGGAGAGGAATTTGCCCTGCAGTGGGCGTAACCAGGCTGATGATGATGATGATGAACGTGATAGTACCACCGAATTTCTCGTGGCATCCTGATCTGCAGCTTGTTTATACACGAACTAAGTGAGCTGCCACACCAGGTGCACTCAAAGTGCTGCTGAATGTCTGCTTTCTGTATATTGCAGATAATGGTTTTGTAGACTACTACTTCCAGTTATGAATGCGTTAGCATTCCTTGGCGGTATCCCAGACGCGTCGTGCGAAAGGGGTAATGCCTTGTATCGTCACAACAATGCGTAATATATAAAATTAAGACATTTAATCGTTATAATAATGTAAATGTATATCACTGGTAATTTTATAAGCGATAACTGAGAAGGGGTTTCATAACGTTGGACAGCAGGCGGATGGACCGCACGACGGGCACAGGAAAGGCAGTTCGCGATCTGCGCTAGCGCCCGCCGCCCAGAAAGTAACCCATTGCTGCGTGCGTTGCTTGATCCCCACAACATTACAGCGGCGGCGACGGAAAGCCATCCTGGCGACTCAAGGCGACGTGAAAATAAGGGGGTCATGATATGCCTTCAGGCAGCTCACGTGGACCACCTGGCGGCCAAGATGACGCTTGTCGGAGGATGGGTTGATCAGCTCAATAACATAGGTGATAGTAGATAGGCGCTCGACGACGCGATACGGGCTGCGGTACTTGGGGGCAAACTTACGAATCAGGCCAGGGGAATGAAACGGTGTGCGGAGCCAAACAAGGGAGCCGACGGCGAAAGCTTGTTCAGTCAGATTGCGGCCATGGCGATCTATTTGAAGGGCTTGGTTGTCCGAAGTAAAGGAGCTCGTCAGCTGCCGACAGTTTTGAGCATATTGAGCCATTTCAGAAACTGGGCTGTATTCCGAGACGTCGGACGATATGGCAAAATGGTGGCGAGTGTGGTGCATGCATTTTTCGCAGCCACATAATATAAATAACGGGGAAAATGTGGTTGCCGATTGTGTCGCGGTATTATTCGCGTAATTGATGAAGGGGAGAACGACATTCCAGTTAGAGTGGTCAGAAGTAATGTACATGGACAGTATATCTCCCAGCGTGCTGTTAAGGCGCTCCGTTAGTCCGTTGGTCTGCGGTTGGTAGGCTGCAGATGTGCGGTGAACTGTACGGTACGAACAAAGGAGCTCCTCAAGAAAATTTGATAAAAACACACGCCTTCTGTCGCGGAGTATTTCGCGTGCTGCGCCATGATGCTGGACGAAATGAAGTAAGATGAAGTTCGTAACCTCACGAGCACCAGCCGAAGGAAGCGCAGCTGTTTCCGCTTACCGCGTTAGGTGGTCGACGGCGACGATGACACATCTGTTACCGGCGACAGAACACAGATGGCGGCCATAAAGATTGATTCCGACACGATCGAAGGGGCGTGCAGGACACCGTAAAGGCTACAGGAGACCAGGCGAATGGGCAAAAGGTTTCCGTCGTTGACACAATTGGCAAGACCCAATGTATTTGCGGACATATGTGTACATGCCGCGCCAGTGATAGCGTTGTCGGAGCCGCTCATGTGTCTTCAACGCACCAGCCTGAGCATGTTGAGTGTCAGCATGAACGTATGCGCAGGCATCGGACAGCATGTGGCTAGGGATGACGAGCAGCCAATTACGACCACCCGTTTGATAGTTGCGACAATATTATAGTTCGTCCCGTATAGCAAAATGCGTGGCTTGGCGGCCATGTGCACGTGGGTTTGCAGACGTTGACGGAGCGGAAGGAACATTTAGGAAGGACGTGATTCAGGGGTCTTGGCCCTTCAGAAGGCATGTCGGTGGCGGTAAGAGCAGCCAAGGCAAAGGCACCAGTTGAATGCGGTTGTGCAGTCGCTTTCACGGGAGATCTGGAGAGCGCACCTGCGATAGAGTGCTATCGCCCCGGTCGGTGCCCCACGCGAATGTCAAATTCTTGCAGGCGAAGAGCCCAAGGTCCAAGGCGACCAGAAGGATCCTTCAGGGATGACGACAAACACCGTGCGTGGTGGTGAGCCCCCCCCTTCGAAAGTGTACCCGTATAAGTAGGGACGAAACTTTGTTGCCCACACAATCACGAGACACTGTTTCTCAGTTACCGATCAGTTGGGTTCCACCTTGGTGAGGGCACGGCTAGCATAAGCGCCAATATACTCAGAGAATCCGGGTTTGCGTTGCGCGAGTACTGCACCAAGACCGACGCCGCTGGCGTCCGTGCGTCCGTGTGGTGCAGTCAGGTCGTAATGGCACCTAATGGTGGTGAGGTAAGCCGATGCCGTTATATAGTGAAGGCATCGTCGGCAGACTTGAGTCCAATTGGAAATTACAAGGGCTAGCAAGGAGCTTCGTAAGTGGTACTATGATGGAGGCAAACTTCTAGACAAAGCGAAGAAAATACGAGCATAAGCCCATAAAGCTGCGCAGTTCCTTTAGGCTGTTCGGCTTAGGAAACTCCGCGACGGCCCGAAGTTTGTCTGGGTCAGGAAGAATCCCATGTTTTGAGACTACATGATCTATTATGGTGAGCTGGCGAGCCCCGAAGTGGCACTTCTTGAGGTTGAGTTGAAGCCCTGCGTTGCTAAGGCACTGGAAAATCGTGCGCAGATGGGCGAGGTGCGTCGCGAAATCGGAGGGGGGCGGGGGCGGGCGAGACATGACGACGTCATTTAGATAACACAGACATATCTGCCATTTTAGACCACGTAAGATGCTGTCCATCATTGGCTCGAATGTTGCAGGCCCATTGCAAAGTCCAATGACATGACTGTGAGTTCGCACGGACCATCCGGGTGACGAACGCCGTCTTTGGACCGTCACACTCGTCCATCGGGACTTGCCAATAACCCGAACGCAGGTCGAATAAACACAATTTGGCGCCTTTTACACGATCTAGGGCGTAGTCTATGGAGGAAAGAGGGTGACCATCTTTTCTAGTAATTTTGTTGAGACGCCGGTAATCCACACAGAACCTCATTGACCCGTCTTTTTTCTTTACCAGCACAACGGGGGATGAACAAGGACTACAGGAAGGCTTGATGACTCTACGCTGAAGCATGTCGTTAACTTGCTCCGTAATTACACGACGCTCTTCCGGTGATGCACGGTAGGGACGCTGTTACAAAGGGGTATTGATTCCGGTGTCCGTCCTGAGAACAGTGCTTGTTCGATCTAATGATGCTTGATGGAAGTCAACCGAACTTCTCAACTCGTTGAGAAGGGTAAAATGCTGCGCACGTTGATCCGGAGTGAGGTTGCTGTTAATAGAAGGGAGAAATACGTCCGACGACACGTCAGCGGATGCCAGATGCGGTGTCAACGCGTTCAGCTCAGGCTTCGGACTTGGCTCGAAGGAATCAATAGGAAGAATAATGTCATAGACGACTGACTGAACGTGGCCAAGCGTGTCATTACGGCGTAAAGTGAGAGGGCATGAGGTATCCTGGTGAAGTTCTAGAACGGCAATTAGCAGTGACGCATGGTGGCAGCGACTGAATACGGTAGACGGCGTGAACAGAACTGTAGTTTCAGAAAGGGCAACACAGTAAAGAGGAAAAACGACGGCACTGAGTTGGGGGGGGGGGGGTGGGTGCTATAGTGTCACCTGCCACGACAAGCTTGTCAACACTACGTATGGTCACATGGGCCGAAGGTGCATCGCCAAACACAAGACAGTTCCACCTGAGTGTGAGCGCAGTCTATAATGGCGTGATGGCGCGAGAAGGCCCACCCAAGGATCACATCATGTGAACGCGGAGTCAACACAATAAAATCAATGTTGTACAGTGTGCCTCCAATGACGACTTTACCCGTGCAGTCTGCAACCGGATTAATTAGCTGTGCGCTTGCAGTGCGGAGAGAAAACGCTGTAGGTCGGGTTGTCGCTTTACGAAGAGAGCGGCAATGTTTCTGACTAATTACGGATATAGTGGCACCGGTGTCGACGAGCCAAAGAGTTCGAACACCTTCAACAAAAACTTCAACAATATCGGCGAGGCACAAGCGAGGACTTACACAGGTCGCCGACGACGCAGCTCGTGCCTCCGAAGCTGTGGCAGTCAGTTTTTCGTCTCAGCACTGGATCGGAGGTGCATAGATGACAAAGAAGGGCGTCGTGGTGAGGGTGAGCGACGGGAAAGGAAGCAATGAAAGGCGGAGTCAGGCTGAGCCTCTCGGGCGTACACATCAGGTGGCGCGTCCTTTGGCGTGTACACTGTAAAATAAGTTTACACCCTTTCGAGTATAAATCTGCCACACAACGATAATCGTCATCTGCCTTGCTTGGATTTCCTTTCTTGAAAACACCACGCCCGCCACTTTCCTGTCGAGAATGTTGCGTCACACTGATAACGCGCATGCCGTTCGTGACTGGGAAGTACCGGGCTCGCAGCGTTAAAGAATGGAAATGCGGGCAAGACTGATGACGATTATCGTTGTGCAGCAAGATACGACTCAAAGGGCGTGTACACGTTTCTGACACTGTTAGGCAAAGTTACACCCTTTGGGGTATATCTGTTCCACACCACGATAATGGTCATCAGCCTTGCTTGCGTTTCCTTTCTTGCAAACGCCGCACTCGCTACTTTCCTGTCGCGAGTACATTGTCACGCTGACAACGCGCATGCCGTTCGTTACTGGGAAGTACCGGGCTCGCCGCGTTAAAGAAAGGAAATACGGACAAGACAGATGGCGATTATCGTTTTGTCGCAAAAGAGTGTAGAGTGTAGTACTGGGGCCGGAAGAAACAATCGTGGTAGCGTAGTGCATGCGGAGCTGCCGCGAAGTGCCGACGAAAGAAGGATGCAACGTGACCTGCAATTGTAAAGGTGTAGCATATGGGTCGGTTCTTAGCAGTGCGCCGCGTATTTAAGATGTACTACTGTGCACCAGGGAATGGTGCCGGTGGCTGTCGGAGACGTTGAGGGGCCAGCGCTGGCAGTCGACGCAGTGGCTGTGCAGCGGCAGCTGCGTAAGTGAGTAGTGCGGCGACAGGTAGGCATCGGCTGAGAGGCGGGCGGCAGCACCTCGGAGATCTGCTCCTGAATAACTTTTGCGATAGGTGGCGCTAGGTTGTGCGCAGACACTTCTGGAGTCGGCTGATACGACAAACACGAGAGCTGCCGTGCCACTTCCTCACGCACATATACGTTGATTTGCCACAGTAACGTACTGCGGTTACCACCTATGGTTAAGGCTGCAAGGGAATCGTCTGTTGCGGTTGGCCGCCGAACTGAGACGCGTTGTTTACGTAGCTCCTCAAATCTCTGGCGCAAGGTTGCAAGCTCCACGACAGTGCGGGGTCCTGGACCAGCAACATTTGAAAGGCCTCGTAGCCAATACCTGCTTAATCTTCTCTTGCTCGGTCATGGGAGGATTCAGACGCTTACGCAAGTCAATCACGTCTCCTATGTAGGTAGCAAAATTTTCGCCCTGCTGCTCCGCGCGTCCGCAGAGGCGTTGTTCTGTGTGGAGTTTGCGCACGGCGGGGCGGTCGAACGCGTCTGCGAAGCGTTTCTTGGACGCACTTCGTGTATCGAAGCCGGACTCGTGGTTGTGGTACCCCAGGCTTGCGACGTCATTGAGATGAAACGAGACATTCTGTAGTTTCGACGGGTCGTCCCACTTATTGTGGACGCTCACCTTTTGGAATGTCGTCAACCAATCTTCCTCATCATAGTCATCTGTTCCACTAAAGAAAGGAGGGTCGCGCTGACGCAGCGCGCCGGTTACTAAAACCTGCGGGGATTGGGCGACGGCCTGCTCGTTGGTTTCGTCAGGCCTTGTCAGGACATTTGGTAGCGTCCTACTTAAGAGTTACAGGTTTGAATACCCCGCCCCTCATCACTTTGAAAGGGGGTTTACTAACTTTGGACGGCAGGCTGAAGAACCGCACAACAAGCACAGCCAATACAGTCTCAGGCGGCGTCAACTACTCGCGATCTGCGGTCTGACGTTCCGCCCAGTGTTCCATTGCTGCGTGCGTTGTTTCATCTCGACTACATAAGCAACAATTCAAACAAAAGAAAAAAAACGATAAGAAAGATAATACATATGGAAATGTACAGCGCTGCTAAGAAAATGCAAGGGGTCGCATAAAGTAGGGGTGGGCCAGCTAACATTTGGAGGTGGATGAACTTGAAGTTTGGGGCTGGGCGAATATTTTGTTGGGGGTGGGCCAACTTAAATTTGGAGATCGCCAACATGAAGTTTTGGGGCGGGCCAGCTTAAATTCAGGGATGGGCCATCCGAAATTTGGGGGTGTGCTGACGATACATTAGCAGTTCCCACATCAGATACAGTGGCGACCAGTGGAGTTTCCGCATTCTTTTTGTCTTGACAAACCGTCTTCAATATTCTTTGGATTCCTCCGAGCTCGTGTTTAATATACTTTTGTTTATATCATGTGATTGTTTCACTGTATTTTTGTCTCATTATTTCTCATGGACAGAATGTAAAAGGTGCCGAGGTCACTATATAAATTTTAAGCTGAATGAAATTTTAGGACCTTATTATTTTCTGTGGAGATCCCACCTCTACCGCTTGTTTTGTAACATGCGTTCTGAATTGCATAAGAATAGATAAGATAAGATAAATAAATGATATAAGCTTGATTTCCTTTACCACTTAGCATTACATTTGAAAATGATTCGATGTATCAATAACTAAAATGTTTATGCGAATTAGCCTAATTTGCTTCATACCACACGAGCCTTGCGGTGGAAGCGTACCATCCAAAGAGGCTGATAAGCACTTGCGGAATCGCAAAAAACTCTACCCTGCAAAATATTTTGCCTAATGAATTCCGAACATTTCACGTAGAAAAAAATGAAACAGAAAAGCAGAAGAGCGCAAATGTAACGCTTTTATTAGATGCCCATGAGTGACGTCACAGCTTGCGTCTCACTCCAAGCGAGCTTCCTTATCAAGCTGCATTCTCGCTGGCTTCAAGTTTGCCCGGCGGTGAGGCGAAACGAGTCACATCGGTCATAAGCGAATAAAATGTTTTTATTCTACATTTAACCACTGTGATCCAATAACTCCGTTATATATGTGTGTTTGATGATAATTTTCATAGACAGTTATCTGCACTTTTTAAGATGTCCTCGAACGCGTGGCATCTCCATTTCAGGGGCTATTATTGCTGTAGTATTTTCTCCACTACAGTACTATAGAAGGTGCCGCCTGTGATTTGTAAACCCGGGAGCTCATTTTGCACGTTTTCCTCTGTGTCACTACTGTTTCATTCATCTGAATGATTGGTTGACACCACTTATTTCTCTGACGTCGCTGATTACCATCCCCTTCTCTTGGCACCCATTCTGTAATTCTGACATACCAATGGCAATTCACTGTGCGCGTTAGACCGCCTTCCCAGCTATATTTCTTTCTCATAATGCGAGCTATTACATCGGTCACTGCCGCTTGCTCTGTAATCAACACCACTGTCTTGGTGTTTCATAACGTCTTCAAGAGTCATATATTTGTCAGTTTAGTGCATATGTAGATACCATAGAAGACGGACAGAGAGAGAGCTACCGTAGTAGCTGAATCGATACACTATCAAACGCGCGATAAAGAGGTGGGTTAGGCTGCCATCGGCACCACTACACTTATTAACATTGTCACCAATTTAACTTTATTTACGTTAAGTCAGTGTCACATCTAAAACTTCTATTTTCCAGTGATCTTATCGATGGCTTCTTTGTCTGTTGTATATATATCGTTAGCGCTAGAACCGCATTTTAGAACCAAATGCAAAACGTACATACTAGTACAAGAACAATAAAACATTTTTACCAGCTATCATTACAACGACAAGTTAATAATTCAGTCGCAAACTTAGAAACAACAACATCATATCTGTTTATTAAGAAAGTAACATTGTCGCCACTCCGTGACGAGTCGTTTAGCAGCTATAAATATCACCGATGTACAAGTAAGTAACGAGGTATTGACAGCCATTATAGCCTCACATGGATTCCTATGCTGAATAAAGTTGCAAGTTGCTGACTTGAAAATATGGCCCTTGTTCAACTGCACCCTATTGTCGGTATGCAGGTGTTCCATTATGGATATCCCATTTTCACTCCCACAGTATTAGCGAGAACGTACTACAGATCACATCATTGAACCATAGTTTCGCGGACCGTGTAACACTCCGTCAACCAAAAAGTTGAAGCTAAAGGACGCTCCCCACCGCAAAAAAAAAAGAAAAAAGGAAAATATGAAACTATTTTTACCTGTAACCGCACTTATAAATACTGCAATGACAATGGTTCCTATGAAAGCGAAGAAGCTGCTCCAGAAGTATGACAGGCGAAAGATGAAGAACGTTTCTTCGCTCCTGGACAAATACAGAACCAAAATTCCGAATAAGAACGCTGGCCTTTCTCAACTATCTCAACAATGTTTTCAGCTATTGCTGCGGCTTGGCAAATGCAATATTGAACACCATTAGGACGATAATTAAGCTCTAGGCAAGCGGCATATGTACATCAATGTCTGTTGTAGGCGCATAAGCGCTTTGTTTAGAGAACATACCCTTTTGATTTAGCATAGTGTTCATTCAATAAAAACAAACAAGAATTATTCAATTCAGTTTTTGCAAGAGCATTGAATAGGCCTGAATATTTACCGGAATTTTTTGAGATATGTAAGAAAGGATAAATCGCAAAGGCACAACTTTCATGCAACACTGTACCCCATGAATTGAAGTCATTGCGCTGGATTGACAGGGACATGAAGACGACAGGACGCGCGCTAACTATCAACTTAATTTTATTTCAGAAAAGCACGGTATTTATATCGGCTCACACTAGTGAAAATCATCGTACGTGCAACCCAGCATTTTCCAGATAGGTCATTTCGTTTCTGCTCAGAGAGATCAACGGGGCGCTGACGCAATTTGCACCTTCTTTTTCAATGAAGCTTGCTTCTACAATCTCCCTTGTATCTTTGTCGGCATTTCTAAACACAACTATAGAATCATTAAACAGTGGTTTACAGCCGCAGTCATCACAATGCACGCAGACACGTCCATCTCGATAGCAAATCCACTTTTGTTTGTGTTCTCTTATCCTGTCATTGAGGCATCTGCCAATCTGCCCTATGTATACTTTACCGCACGTGAAAGGGAAGCGATGTACGACACCTTGCACGCACTGCACAAACGGAGCCCGACGGTTCTATGCGCAGCCTCGGCGCGTCTTTCTCAGTGGATCGGTGGCCTTACATACGCTTGATAGCCTTCCTGCAGCTGAAAATACGACGTCCGCTTCCATATTTCCTACCACTTTCTTTAAACCATGTGATATACCATGCATGTACGGTACAACCACTTTCTTTCTCCTTTCCAAGCTACGCTCTCGCTTACCACCCTGTTCCGCTAGCTTTTTCAGCGCATTTTCCGCCACTGATAAAAGTACGTGGATAGGGTAGCCTGCTTCCAGTAGCCGCTCTTGTTGGCACGATTTGCGGAGCGAATTCCCAAAACAAAGGTTTGCGATTGCTCGCTTCACCAACGTTGAATGTGACGAGGCATGCGGAAGGAGTACTTTTGTTTCCGTAGGGTGATATTCCCAACAGCAATGATGGGCGGTCAAATTTAGTTTTATATCTAAAAACTAGATAGCATTATTGTTAGGTAGCTCATGTGTAATAACCAGATTCTCAAGACATTCATTGAACACGGCAGCCATGTCATTCACTGTTTCAGTGTTATTCGAATTGAAATCATACATTACGAGATAGTCGTCCACGTATCTAAAGAATTTTAAAATCTTTAGCGTTGCGAGTTTTTCTTGTAGACGTCTGTCGTGATGGGCGAGAAACAAGTCGCTCAAAACAGGGGCCAGGCATAACCCGATACACACTCCTACCTCCTGAAGATGGATGATCCCGTCACATTCAACATAGGTTGACCGTAGATAAACGCTAGAAACTCTAGGAAACCACTGGATGAAATTCCTGCCTCAGTTCGGAATGCAATTACGCCACAGTTATCTATGCAGTCTTCAATACATCGCATTAGGGCTGCTTGAGGGCTGCAGTAGTACAAATCCTTAATATGGATGAAGCAGGCTGATATGCCTTTGTCTTGATTTTTCCTAAGGCGGTGTACTGCCTCATTTGAGCTTCTCACCATGAAAGGGTCGTAAATACAAAACAAGATATCCTTATGTTGCAGAAAACTAGTCAGCGTATTCTGCCATCTACCTCTTTCGGAAACAATAACTCGAAATGGCCAACAAATTTGTGAGCCTTTACAGAAAACATGACTTTTAAATGAAGGTCCTTACTGTATAGATAACTATAGCGTAATTGCATTCGAAACCGAGGTAGGAATTTCATCGAGCGGGTTCCTAGAGCTTCTAGCGTTTATCTGAAGTCCACCTGTGTTGAATGTGACGGGATCATCTATCTTCAGGAGGAAGGAGTGTGTATCGGGTCATGGCTGGCCCCTGTTTTGAGCGACTTGTTTCTCGCCCATCACGACAGACGTCTACAAGAAAAACTCGCGACGCTAAAGATCTTAAAAACCGTTAAATACGTGGACGACTATCTCGTAATGTATGATTTCAATTCGAATAACACTGAAACAGCGAATGACATGGCTGCCGTGTTCAATGGATGCCTTGACAATCTGGTTATTCCTAAGGAAATAGGAATAGGAAAAAATAGGAAAGCCATGCAAGAGGCTACGAGTAGTTTCCAGCCTTTCCCGAAATATGAAGAATTTGAAGCAGAACTGCAGCGACTACGAGCAATTCGCCGGCGGGCTGAAAGAAGATACAGGAGAACTAAATCCATCCATGATCTCCGAGAGGCAAGGCAGATGCAAAAGTAGATTCAAAGTCGCATCGATGCACTACAATCTCAAAGATAGAAACGTTTCTGTGAGTCATTGGATCCACGTCAGCGATTATCTCAGATATGGAGAACGGTGCGTGGGCGTCGCGTATCACCACAACAGCGTGTTCCTTTCAAATCCCTCGCTTTGCACCAAGGTCGCAGCGAAATTGACATTGCTGAATAATTTTGCTCAAGAGTTTCCAGCTTGCAGTTCCAACGCGCAATTACACCATTTGCTACTCCTGTGCCACGGGATTCCCGCACGGATGTAATTTTTTCGCTGGAGGAGTTTGAAGCGGCACTGGCGACTTGCAGGCGCTCTTCGTCACCTGGCCCGGAAGGGGTTACCTATGCGGCGTTCGCCAATCTTGGGCAGAAAGCACGACTCGTGCTACTAAACCATTACAACGAGTCTTGGCGCAACGGTTTGGTTCCACGTAAATGCAAATGCAGCCGCTTGGTTCCACTTGTCAAACCTTGTAAATCACCGTTAAACTTGTCATCGTACCGCCCCATCGCTCTGGCCAGCTGCATAGCGAAAATAATGGAACGAGGGATTTTGACGCACCTGGAGTAGTACCTGGAAAATTACAACGTGTACCGAGATGCTATGTCTGGCTTCCGGCGTGGGCGCTCATCCATAGACAATGTCATCGATTTGGTTACGTTTGTTCAGCATCAAAAACGCCGGAAACGACTCACTGTTGCATTATTCCTAGACATAAAAGGCGCTTATGATAATATAGCCCATTATGTCATTATAAATGCTCTGATTGAAGCCGGAATCAGTGGCCGCACTTTTCATTGGCTGTGAAGTTATTTGACCGACAGGCATTTCTTCGTGATGACCGAGGATGGCGCCACTACTCAACACCAAACGTGCTGTGGAGTACCGGAAGGCGGAGTGTTGAGCCCGACGCTATTCAACCTAGTGATCGTTGGCCTAGTCTGATGCTTGCCCAACACAGTTCAGGTATCAATATATGCCGACGATATCTGCATTTGGGCGCCTGCCGTAACACGACTGCAGGTACGAGCACGGCTACAAAAGGCAGCTACGCTAACATCTCTGTACTTGCGGAAAGAGAACTTAGAGCTGTCTTCAGAGAAATGCTGCCTTCTTACATTCACTCGGAAGAAAATGAAGCGTTACAGTGTAAAGGTCAATGGGCAAGCAGTAGCAAATGCACGGAAACACCGTTTTTTAGGGGTAATTATTGACCGCGACCTATCATGGAGCCTGCATGTTTCATACCTGAAGAAGAGATTGTTGACAATAATACATCCTTGTTCCTCGGTTTCGCAAGATACAGCCTCCCTGTGCTTGGGAACACCTGCAAAACAAACCTGCGTGCACTCCAGGGACTACAAGCTCAAGCCCTAAGGACGTGTCTCGGTCTTCCGAGGTGTGCGTCTACAGCGGCAATGGTTGTCATAGCTCGAGATCATCCAATATCCACGTACTTGGCAACCGACGCTCTCAGGGCGCGTATTCGGCACGTTGCCCGATTACCTTCTCACCATCTTGCCGCTCTATCCTTAGAAAGGCCACACACAACTTTCAGTCGTTTAATTGATGCCAATCGTACCTCGTTGCCATCGAACTACATGCCTGCAGCCTTTTTGGTGCCTGCACAGACCTCACATACACCCCACCAACCCAGGAATCATGAAGAGAGCCAACATGCCGTCGTTTGCCCTTAAGCAGTCCACATTAGACCTTTTACATGAGGTGCACAGTGGCCACGTACACGTTTACATCGATGGTTCAGTCACATCTACAAGCGCAGCTGCCGCTGTGCTGATACCAAGAAGATCCGTCAAGATACAGCTAAAGACGTCACATGTATCATCAACGACAGCTGCTTAACTGGTAGCCTTGCGTGCGGCTCTTCATTTCATTAAGGAGGAACCATCCCACGCATGGTCAATCTTCTGTGTTTCCAAGGCAGCCCTACAGAGTGTACTCTCTGCACTGCGCCATGGATCACATGAGCAGCTCGTCGCAGAGATCAGAGAAGTCCACCGTCGACTAGTTGGCGAAGGACACGATATAATATATCAGTGGTTGCCTAGTCGCTGTGGCATACATGGCAATGATCGAGCAGACGCAGCTGCCCGATCTGTCCATGACGGCGTCAACTGCGTTGCCATTCCTCTTTCGATAGCCGACGCAGCGAAAAAACTTTCCGCATTTGCGCGTGACATAACATTAGCCCAATGGAATTCATCCGATTTCACAAGTGCACGCCCTCCATGTCCTGAACCCTAATTTACAGCTCCGTATTCCATCCGAGCTTCCACGACGTGACTGCACCCTTCTTTTCCGTCTATGGCTTGGAGTAGCATTTTCAAATGCCTACTCTTTCCTTATCGGAATGGCCAACAGCCCACTGTGTGACTTCTGTGGGTGCAAAGAAACGATCGAGCATCTTCTTTGTCAGTGCTCTCGTTTTAACCCACAAAGAACTGTCCTCTCAGCCACCTTAGACAAACTGGAAAAGCGCCCAAGGACAGAAAACAAGATCCTTGGAACCTGGCCTACGCCAACATCAGCGCATATCCGCTATGAAAGCACTGCTGCGATACTTGAAAGACACGGGACTTTCTGACAAATTGTGACAGTACACTGTGTGGCGTAGGACTGTGCGGTGACACTGCGTAACACTAGGAATGCCTTTGCGGGCTGCGTGACAGTGCCCACAGAAATAGTTCGTTTGTACGTGCGTGTGTGTGCTTAGGGTTTCTTTTCCTTTCTTTTTATCCTTCTTTCTTTCTCACCTATTGCATCCCCTTTCCCCTCCCCCAGTACAGGGTAGCCAACCGGAGATAATCTCTGTTTAACCTCCCTGTCTTTCCTTTCTCTCTCTCTCTGGTTATTACACGTGAGCTACCTAACAATAATGCTATCCAGTTTTTAGATATGAAATTAAATTTGGCCGTCATCATTGCTGTTGGGAATATCACCCTACGGAAACAAAAATGTTGCTTCCGCATGCCTCGTCACATTCAAAGTTGGTGAAGCGAGCAATCGCAAACCTTTCTTTTGGGAATGCGCTCCGCAAATCATGCCCCACCGGTTAACTGAAAGTTTTTTGAGACAACAAGAGCGGCTACTGGAAGCAGGCTACCCTATCCACGTACTTTTATCAGTGGCGGAAAATGCGCTGAGAAAGCTAGCGGAACCGGGTGGGAAGCGACAGCGTAGCAACGAAAGGAGAAAGAAAGTGGTCGTACCGTACATGCATGGTATATCACATGGTTTAAAGAAAGTGGCCCGAAATTTGGAAGTGGGCCTGGTATTTTCAGCTCCACAAAAGCTATCAAGCATTTAAGGCCACCGATCCACTGAGAAAGACGCGCCAAGGCTAGGCATAGAACCATCGGGCTACGTTTGTGCAGTGCGCGCGAGGTGTCGTATATCGCTTCCCTTTCACGTGCGGTAAAGTATACATAGGGCAGACTGGCAGATGGCTCAATGACAGGCTAAGAGAACACAAACAAAAATGGAATTGTTATCGAGATGGACGTGTCTGCGTGCATTGTGATGATTGCGGCTGTAAACCACTGTTTAATGATTCTATAGTTGTGTTTAGAAATGCAGACAAAGATACAAGGGAGATTGTAGAAGCAAGCTTCATTGAAAAAGAAGGTGCAAATTGCGTCAGCGCCCCGTTGATCTCTCTGAGCAGAAACGAAATGACCTATCTGGAAAATGCTGGGTTGCGCGTACGATGATTTTCACTCGTGTGAGCCGATATTAATACCATGCTTGTCTGAAATAAAATTAAGTTGATAGTTAGCGCACGTCCTCTCCTCTTTCATGTCCCTGTCAATCCAGCGCTATGAATTCAATTGATGCAAAGAACCAACTAGCCGAAAAATCTGCACTACTGTTCCCCAATTCTCTACCTTTACCTGTTTCATCTCATAGAGAGAGAAATGATGGCACATTATTTGTATCTAATGGCCAAATAAGTTCGTTTTTCAATAACCCATAAACTGAGAAATCATCGCAGTGTTTCATAGAGGGATCTCATAAATAAATTATGTCCGTTCTAGATGTTCAAATACATACGAGTCACAAGATTGTTATCTTGAGTTGTATGACAAATATAGTTTTATAATATCGGTGCTTCTTTTCTTAAATATTTCATTTACAGCTGTTGTTGCGGCAAAAAGTGCATGATGTACGTAAAAGAAAAGATGCCCCATTCGGTGCGCGCAATAAGTTATCGTAACATCAATCTATGGTTCAGTGGTTGCCGGTGAAGAAAGTCTGTATATCTGCAGGCATGTTTTTGGAAGGTCCCGAGCTAAATCGCCCTGATATGTCTGAGAGAACATGAAGTCCACATGAACATGAACATATATCACTTCTGTCCTATGGTGGGCTTGCTATTCCAGTAGAACGAATAGTATTCGTACAGTAGTGACTTCTTTCACCCCACCTTAACTACAATAGGCTATTGAATTTACAAAGCTTCGTCATATTTTGCCACACAAGGAGAGTACAAGGTCATACCCTAAGGACCGTTCGAAACGAGCGCATTTTAAGCTCATCCATTCAGAAACAACGTTGACTGGCTGTTGGCAATTTTTGCGTATTCACTGCAAAGTTATTTCTAAATTCATTCAAGCAGACGGAGCGGCATTGTGGCCAACTTCCACAATGCCGCTCCGTCTTCGTATACAACTTGTTCCATGACTAGCCGTAGTGCTTGTTCACTTCCAACCGAATAATGTACCTAGCCGGCAAAGAAAAAAGAAATGTTTCTTTTTCTAAGAAAAAAAAAGAAACTGCTGCATATACTTTGTTGTATACACAACCGAAAGTTCTGGTTCTAGCTGACTTACTCGGTCTTTGGTACTGTCGAGGTAATGTTAACTGCTGTAAATGTGCTAGTTTGGTTCCCAGCACAATATTTAAGAGACACTGGAAGCCTTGCAGCTCTTGTTCCTCCTTTGATAGCTTCAGCCATGTGCCACAGTTGGTAGACAACCATCAAGAGCGTCGCCACGCCGGCGCCCTGCATTTTCATAATTAAAATATAGGATATTATTTATAGTTTCAATAGCCCTGAAACTGCCTCTGAAAATCAAGCCAGAAGATACATATCCTTTCTTGCGAGCCCTCGCCACATTTCTCAATGTTTTATAGTAGATTCCCCTTAAGAACTCTCACTGCATGTGTATGCAATTCTGCAGGTTTTATCACATATCAGTTGTAAGAGACGTGACTCACCATAATGGCAGTGTATAGTAATATTCTCTCTTGAATGTCAATACAATACGACTAAAAATCAGAGCGATAAACACACCTGAACATGTAAATGGAAAGGAAAGCTCGGCAGCACCCATCTCACGATGACTCGGCTGTATTGCGTTTAGAATTGCACCAACATAGCGACACAACGCATTGCTGCTGTTGAAACGAGATATGCATGAGACGTGCATTGCAGCGGTACTCCTCTTTCGTACTTCATCGAGAGTATTGGTAGCCACTAAGCAGCGGCGCCGCGAAGCTTTCGTAACGCTTCCGAGTTGCATGGAGTCGCGGTGGTTGGCGAACGCTGAGAAACGCGCCAAGCGGCAGCCGGTATTCTAGTTCGCGCCTTTTGTAAACACGCTGGGCCATCCAGCAGCGCTACTGAGAAGTCCGCACGTGGTCCCTGAGACGAGAACTGTGGCCCATGCCGAGAATCGTTCCCTCGATTGCCGCGCACCAAGTGACAAATACAGTGTGAGCCAAGTTGGTGAGAGGTTCATTGAAGACCTACCCAGTGCAATGATGGTGCAGCTCGCTGAAACAAAACGTTGGCAGAAAAGGCGTTCATTGAAAATCGGCACATACCCAGAGCATTTGAGACCCAGCTTACTAAAGGTTGGGGTTGTCTTTGAGGAACCCGCGTGGCGTGAGTTTCATTCCGCTCAGCATCGCAGAAACTTAAAGGATCTTCATTCTCATTGTAGAGCGGTATAAACCTACGGGCACATACCCAGTGATCCAAGCTGGCGTCAAAAAAGCTCACTGTAGACCAGCACAGGCCGTTTGGCACATACCGAGTAGCCCTATTCGGCGTTAAAGAGATTCATTAAAGGGCGGTGCATTACACGTCCCACATCAACATTGAGCCATGTTGGCGGGAAACAAGTGCGTTGAAAAGTTGCATGTACGCACACATTGCCCGTACTCAATGACTCTAGTTGGTCCGAGAGTTGGTTTCGAACCTTGATCCCTCAGCAGAGCCAGTCCAATGTTTTACCCCTTAGACCACGCAATACGCAGCAACCCAGGCTGTCAGGAAGGTGTTATATATAAACATAAATAGAAGAATGGATAGTTAGCCCCCAAAAGTCCGTGAAGTATCCAAAGAATGCGAACAGTTTAAAAAAATTGAGTGAAGTTGGCGCGATTTTAAGCACTGGTTTGTACACTATTTTCTCCAACCCCTTCCTACCTGTTTTTGCTATGCGAATCATGCAGAATAAACCTTTATTCTCCCCTCTTCTCCCCCCCCCCCCCCAAGACAAAACGTTTGATTGCTTTCGTTTTGCTGAAGAATATAGTTGGTTATCAGCTTCACTATCTGTGCAGCTTACTTTATCGCATGGCTATTATTAAGATTAAAATTTTTATAAAAACGCTTCATTCCCTTTTCACCCTGTCACACCCCTTGTGGGGGCAGGTGGCTGAGTGGTGTTTGTTCTCTGTTCGTTTGCCGAATAGGTAATCTATTGGGAAAATCGGCATGTGCCAATAGGTATGTGCCAAATCGTGGTTTATTCGCCACAATGGGTATGTGACCGTGTGTGTTCCCGAATTTACAAGCTGAACAAGTGGAAACAAAAGTGAGGAACTCCACTGTAGAGAAGTGGAGTTGCGAGAGAAGCAGCGTGCGGGGATAAAATGGACGAAATGCGCGCAGGGTTGATATTTCTGTTAAAATGGAGGCGCTCTGAAATTTCCGTGAACACAAGCAGTAAACGAGAAAAAAAGCTCCATTCATCAGTTATACACGTTAGATCGGCCGTCTTCTTATTTTCTTTTTTTTTTTCGCACCTGCGGATCCTTCCAGCCTACGCAGCACCGATCTTCCAAACGCTAAAAATAAGATAGCATTTACCGTGCGCCAAGCACCGGTGCGCGCAGTCAGGCTTTTGAGGCTGGCGTGGCTTCAGGTGCGGACTTATTGGCAGTGTTGAAGGTGCTAGAACCCTGCTCGCACAAAGGCCACACACGCGCGCCTATCTCCAATACACTGCTCAATAGCCTTCGTAGCTGCCGCGCAGCTTCTCTGCGTCTAATCGCATGTGGTGCCGGTCGCTGCGCAAGTGTGGCCTAATGCGAGCATCTGCGCAGCAATTCGCGTTGAGCGCTTCGGTGAGTCTATTAGCTCCGCGTGGTATGAAATAAACGTTCGGCCTTTGTTCAGCTTATCCTAGACTTTTGCTTGTGTTCGGGTTCATGCTAATGGGAGGATCACACAAATCAACGCATTACAATGAACACAGCCTGTTTACCAGCAAGCACTTCCAAGACGGCTTTAAGATATTTCCAGAGAAGGGAAAGACTGTCCGCACGAAGGTTGTCTAATTGATTATGAATTCAAAAGAACACATGCTTTGTCGTATCAGCTTATGACACTTCGAGCAAAGTGTTATGTGCGAGTGCGCATGAGGCAGCTAACTGTTATGTGATGTGCACACTGCTCATAAGTAGAATTTCATACAGTGTTTTCATGATTTCAAGAATGTCCACACATGCTTTAAAAAATAGAAAAAAGAAAATACGAATTACAGAAAAAAACGTGCATACCGAACGCACATCCTCGAATCTGTTGCAAGGCAAGTTCCGGTGAAGCGGGTAGATCGAGGCTATTTAAATTCAGTGCGCACATTTGTTTTTATTCTCCCCCAATGCAACCTTCATTGTCATGCAATGTTCATGTTGACGGAAGGTACATGAGAAAATTTCATTCTGGTGCAATATGTTTTGTTCATGTGCTATATTATGCACAAGCCTTGCGGAATTGCAGGCGCCAGTTCATGCGCGGGGCTGCAGCAACGTCACGAAAACGTAAACATTGTCCGATGCTTGCCGAAATAAATTTCGCGATGAAAATGCATGCACAATTTAGCATGATGCTATCGAGTCAGGCAATGAGCCGAGTCAGTTACGCCAGATCATTTATGGCGCAACTGATGTTGCGACGTGCGGGTGCCTAATTACGCGGCACTTTTCGCATTTCATACGCTACGAGTAAAGCACCCAAAAACTAATTCTGCATGGCATATGGCGTTAAAAACGACCAAATGGCAATTTGTGCGTAAAAATTTGCCATCGTGGTTGAGCTGGCCTGCTGCCGAAAATTTGGAACACTGATAATAGTATAATCCATATTTATTTTATTATCATGTAAACTTCAGCAGCGACGCCCTGCACAGCAGCTTGCAGCAGTCAAGCCATGTCTTACTATAAGTAACACGCTTACGTTCCTCCAGATCAAACTTCTGTGCCATATACCTGGGCGACATTTATGATTCCGTGGCGGGAGAATAATGCTGCCATAAAAAGGATATAGAATGATACTAAACATTCGTTGGCCGCGCAGAAATACCGTTTTATTCTGCAGTGCGGTCATGGTTGTCTGTTTTCGGTAATAAAGAAAAGACCAAAAATTGGGGCTAGTGTTTTGCGGCCTCCCGTACGCACGTGCATTATTTTATAGCACTTCAGCGATCGTTGTTCTGAGCCTTGTAAGTACTGTAACAAACAGTACGAAATGAAGATGGTACTGTCAAGCAGCAAATGTTAACAACCTGCCCTCTGTAACTTTGCAATTATCGCTTTCTCAGGCTGAATTAAGTTGTGCCAGCAGCTTTGGTAACATAGGGACCAGTTGACCTACGCCATGTAAACTGCGTAAAGAAATTGCACAATGCAAGTAACATGACGTAGTGTTCTAAATACAAAACAAGTTGGAAAAACATGTATTTCGAGTTGCTTACGTACCTTGCAGTGAACAAAAGGAAACAGCACAGCCAAGATGCACAATCCGACAAAAGGTGCCGTGATTGCTGTGTTCACCATTAAAAGTATCTGCAAAGAGTGCGATAAGCGGTTTGTAATGGCAGCACATGATGTCAAAGAATATCACGCAGAAGACTCTAACTGAGGAAATAACCAGAAGTCGGCGCTTTTCTACCACAGGACAGCTGGCACATCATCGCACGTCATGTCATTGCAGAGCTACCACATCGTATCCAGCGCCAAAGCAACGACTTAGGAGAAAAATCGCTACCGACGGCGCTCCTTCTACGGTTGTTACTTCGTCTTGCTTAGCCTGTCTTGCAGGCTGCGTAGTGTACAGGGTGTTTGACTTAATTGAACAAAAGATTAAAAATATGAAAATACCACGCTGCTGGACAAAACCAAGGTAATGATTTTCGCCGTCACTTGGAAATATTCAGATTATTTTTTTTTACATTCCACCTAAGTAGATAATCAGTTTTAATTATTAATTATACTTTTCTAAGGTTCCAAGTTAGATGAAAATATTTCAATCAGAAATGTCTAGAGCCACATGAAAAACTCCTAATACACCTTTCTGTTGCTGAATAAAGGGTACATAAAAGTGTTTGTCCTAGCGCGAAAGAAGCTCGAAAATACACGCAAAGCCCCTCGAGCGGCCTGTCGTGCGCCAGTTTCTGATTAGAGTTATCTGTTCCCAAAATTTCCGGCAGTATACAATGGCGCCTAAGTAATTATTGTCTTCCAGTATTTAAAAAGACGTTCTTTTTAAAAAGTTAGTGGATCATGGCCACATTAACATCGACTTTATTTGCGTTTTTCTGGAAAATAATGCTAGTTCCAAAATTTGTTCTAAGTGGTTGTGCCTTGTGAACTTAATGCCTAAAGTATGTAAATTGCAACAAATGTCTAAAAGGTCAGTTAAAAATGTGACTAGCCAATTTTCATTTTTTATTTGTCAATTGTGTATATTCATTTTTTGGCATGAAATGTATGCGTCTCCGAGTACTCCAGCTAAAGAAAACTGATTCTTCTGCGAGGTCTCTAGAAAAGATTATTCAGTGAGTTAGCAAACAAAGGAGGAGATGGTAGTAGCCATGCAACTTCCTCTCTCTGTCCAGTCGAACGAACCAGGTTGACCTTTTATTGTAGCCGAAGTGTTGCATGAGAAGGCAGAAGTTCTCGTGGGTACCTTTTCGGGAACCCCTTTCGAAATGTATACAGACGAACCGATACAACAAAGCTTTAATATGCAATTTCTTGTGAAATTTGGCATAAATGCTGCATAATTTCACGAAGTGTTGTGAAGGCCTTATCGAAAGGATACCCTTAAAGAAACAGTTTTGTCCCAAAAATAAATTGCTTGTGGAAAGTCTGTGAAGACTCCAAGAATGATGCGAATTAGGATGATCATCCACATCGTCTATTTTTGCAAAACGCACAAACTAACAAAAGCAACAGAAAGTGTTTATTCGTTGGTGCGCTTTGCAAAAAATGGATACGTTCCAACTTCACTGATTTTCTATTCTTCTAGACTCCGCCTGTTACACAGATGAAAAGGTCGATCTTGCGCGTTCTCTTCTGCTCAGCGATTGTTAGAATTATAGTAGAAACGCTTGGTTTGGGACGGTTGTACGTTCCCAATATTTCACTAGCAAAATGGAAAACTAAATTATTTACGCCACGACAGGGTCAAAAATGCTGGCAACAGCTGCGACGAAAAGAATGTTGCGTTGAATGTAAACCTTATGACAGCAACCAATAATTCTTTCGAGGGGTTGACACCAGCGGCCAGATTTGAATTCAGTTAGACGGCATCAACTGAAAAAAGAAAGATGAGGCGAGGCCAGAAAAGCACGGATAAACAACGGAAAAGTCAACTTCACGTTGATGGTGTCACTTAAGTGCTATGGAGTTGTGCACCGCGAGTGTGTAAGATAGGGCCAAGCTGGTCGAGTCAGCTTTCTTCATTTGCAACTTTCGATCAAATTTGTCGAAAGGCGGGCACGGGGTTCTCCACCACATTTGTGCCCCTACGCTTTGTGCATTAATATTGCGACCATTTTCGCCATGCACTTACAACAATAGGCCTCAAATGTATCAGTGCTCGCTGGATTTAGTGTTTGGTGACTTTATGCCCCCCAACATGGAAATTTGGGCTCCAGCAGCATTATTTTATGGATATGACGAAATCAAAGACTTTCACACACTCGTCTAGCCATAGAATAAGCGGTTCAGTTTGTTTGGTCCATTTAATAGGGAGAACTTTGCAAGCGAGCACAATGTTGTGTCGCAAAGCTTGCAAACGTGTCTTTCTTGAACCTACTGCACCAACTTCTGGGAGAGACCTCGTGTATGCCCCAGGCGATTACTAAAGATTCAATAGCTCTAAAGATCAGAGTGCCTGGTATTTACCTCTGTGTCATGAGCGTGAGCTGCTTTCTCCTGACAGACAGCTCCCCTGATGGAATGTCTCAAATACAGAAGCAATAACAGTGATCGATATGGTTTAAAAGGTTGAGTTATAAAGCATGGATATAAGAATTGAATGATGACGCAAAGGCCGTTCGTTAGTTCTATGCCTAAGCGTTCAATTTGAGAATATTCATAAAACCGCTCAGATTCCTCTCCTTCTATGTTAAAGGTCCAAAAGCCATTAATAATTACACCACCGCAGCCAGTCGTAGAGAGCAGAAGAAACGGTTCTAAAATCCTCATTTCAAATGAGGCACAAGACTAAAAGAATTCCATGTCGTCACAGAAGAAAGTATAAAAATGAAAATAATAAAACAGTGATGTAGACTAGCCAAGGTATTGACGACTGGAGAGAAAAGAAATTTTTTTTATTGTGAACGGAACACGTTGGATAGTGACTTTAGCCACGAATTTGAGGCGCTCAAATAGGAAGCGCTGTGTGATGTTTCCGGCCAGTAATCAGTCTAGTAATCACTGCCAATTTATTACAAAATAAATTCTGTTTCCCTAAATCGAGGTCTTGCTTCTGATGACATCATGGCGCATTTCAGCGAAAATAAAGACAGTGGACATGTTCCCCATATCCATCAGCCCTAAATACAGGTTGTCTTCAATGAATGGAATATCCAGACTGAAACTCAGCACGAGCTTTCGCCTTCGCTTGTGTCTGCATAGGGCGTTTCCTTTTACGAATATTTACCACGTGATTAAAAATTACGTATTCACGAGGTTGTGCGTGAGTATTGGTAAAAAACGAGGGGTTCTCGCCTGGTATATATAAACATCATTAGGCGTTGAAAAAGTGCTGTGGTTCAACAGAGATCACTAAATATATATATGACATCGTACATCATTGGCAAGGCCTGAAAGACAAATTAAGCTGCAGAACATTTGTCGATTAATGCAGCATACAGGACAGAAATATTACTTTCTTCGTTAGCCCTTCTGTTGCCGCACATTTCGTCATTTCAGCATGACTCAGAAACATGATCATCCCCTCGCAACAATTACCGTACCTACACTAGTGAACAGCTAGCCTGCCATACACGGACGCCGATTTTTCGATGAACTGCTGAAGTCACCGAACAGTTTATAAGCCAACCGATCCACAATTTCTTATCTGGCTGCGCGCAGACGGAACGCTCACACAACTGGCTAGCATGCTGCATCGTGGCTAAGAAAATTCAGCCGGAATGAATAAGTGCTGTATAATTTGACGTGGCTACCAATAAAGCCGCACGCTCGGGTGCATGCCTCGGCGTATGCGTATCCGTGGCAGCTTTAGTCCTGTATTCGTTGCAGCGGTCGTGTAGGTGCTCCTGTGTAGGCGCCCGCATCAACCGCATAATTTAGAGACTGACAGTTACAAGTTGCCGGAGGGATTTTTTTAAATGCTTCTTCCTCATTTCAATAATTTCCATCTGTATCCACTTTCTCTAATGTCGCAATATATTCGCGGATAATGCGCTCTGCGTACTCGTCGTTCTGACGTGGGTGTGTCATTACCAAATGTGAAACGATACGCGAGGTACTTTTGGTGAACCGCTAGAAGGAGCGCGCCAGAGCGGGAATGAAGCGTATTGTTAAATCCAGCCCTAGTTATGGCACCCGTTTTAAGGGTAGTAACAATATTCAAATGGCGTATCGTCTACAGCGCTATATTTATTGGCTTCCTTTCTGTTGCCTTGTATTCATTTGCAGAGTTGTTTTCTGCATGTTAGTCCTTCAACTGCATTCTACACCTTCTAACTATTATGTCACTGCGATATCTGGTTAACGAAGTATTTACTTACCCTAGTTAAGGATCCCATATTCATAATCAGTATGCTGTACGCTGTCATTAACAAGCCTAGAATAATAGCTGTAAAATTTGAAATAAATTGGCATAAGAAAAGCAGCCGCGACAAGTACATTGAATTTATAAAGCAATGGATGGGGCTAGTTGGTGGACGTTCATGATTATATTGCGCTAAGTGTTACATTGACGAACATAAGGGGCATGCGCTACGTATGTCCGCGTCTCGTCCCTTATGGTCGTCAATGTAACACTAAGCGCAATATAATCATGAAGTACATTGAAATTACAGCTTCTCAAATTTCAATGCAACCTGCGAATTATCACGGCCACGAAAATTAAATTATTTATTCAATCAGACAGACTCATTAGCATTTTCCTCCTGCCTTTACTAGAACTGATGAAAATGTTATCACCTCACATAGGAACTAATTATTTCGGGAAATAATGATTTCGTTATGATTCATTTATACGAGAAAAAATGTGCGATAGGTGGATGGATCATGTCAGAAAGGGTGTCACCTGCCTTATCAAAAATAAGGCAACAAACATGAAAAACTGAGCACCTTCCACTGATTGCGCACAGCCAAAATTATAATGGTTTCATTATTTAAATTGTCATTGTGCGTATGCTCTAAACCTAAGAAGGTCCTGCATAAAACAAGTATTATAAAATGAAAGAGCGGGTGCGATGATGTGATTCTTCACAAAAAAGTTTGGAGAGCGCTTAACCTTCGCCTTTAAGAGTGCAACGCCCCCGATAGCAATAAAAGATCCCTGACTACTTCTGACCCTTCCGGCCAACAGCAGTTTATACGCCACCGCAATGTATACCGTGAAACGCTGGCGGCGAAATCTATGCACGAAGACTTGCTTTCTGGAAGAAACACGGCCTCTCACGTAGGCCGATGTTCTGTTACTGTTTCTCACTTTTCATGTTTCAGTCTGAGAATGTTTAACATAAAAGGCATGCGCTGTCGCTGGTTTCTTTCGCGGCATTTGTTCGTCGGCTGCCAACCTCAAAATCCCGAGGAATAACTAGGTAAAGAACGTCAGACAAGGTATAGGCAAGCTTAGTGATAAAAGAACAAATTTAGTGCTATGTAGAATATGCGTGGTTCGGGATGATTTTCTCGGCCACGGACCTGGGCGCCTACCCCGAAAACGGATCTTGTGCAACACGGGGCCCTTAACACTATCCCTTTGAAATATCGGTGCATATGACCACCATTAGCCGTGAGGTTGTGTCTGATAGCAGATGATCTCACATTATTTCATACGTGCGTAATGGATTAGGTATTAAGACCACATTTTAATGTATGCGAATGCATAACGAAGCGACTTTCACTGTAGAGCACAATGGGATGCGAATACATGCCAAGTATAACTATAAATGCAGTTCAATTAAGCACTGCTTAATGATCGCGAGAGTCCGGCGAACTTTCTTTCAGGAAATAACATTTTCACGCTCATATCGGCGCACTAGCGCAAACACCTCACAAGCTCCGGCTAACTGCGGCACCACAGGCATAGCCGGCGTCCGAGCTGCCTGAAAATCCGCACGCATGACCGACGCACCATGGCGCTTGGTGGACGGTTGGTGTGCGTCACAGCAACGGTCGCATCACGTATATAGCTGCGCGCTGCGGCTGACGGCATGCAGAGGCATGGACGCGTCCTTGTTGCCGCTCTTGTGTGACATCAACTGATGGGCTCCACAGCCCCACTGCGCGCGTGTTAAATAGACAGAGGTTCTTTGAAGCCGTCAATCTACCTCTTCTACTCAATCAAGTTTAGGAACCGCTTGAGTCAGGAACGTTGGGCAACAGAAGATAGCTCTTTTGTCGTGCCACTTCTTTCGTAAAGTTGAAATGTCGCGCTCTTAAGTAACTAAAATTATATATATATATATATATATATATATATATATATATATATATGTGTGTGTGTGTGCGTGTATACTTACTTCACAGGCTCGCGAAGGATTATTGCGTGAGGGGAGGATACAGGGACTTAGCAAGAAGAACATTTGCGCTTTTTTTTTTGCCATTCTGTCAGGTGGCCAATTATAGGAGCTCAGCTTGTATAAGGTACATATTATACGCATGAATCTATAGGTTAACTTTTATAGTGTGGTTTGCAAGGCCACTTGGTGCATGGTGACAGTATAGGGGGTTCCAGCAAGTACAGACGCTGTCGAGAGAGAGAAATTTATTTACGGAAAGGCAGAGAGGTTGGCCTGAGCTATAAGTTGCTCTGGCCTGCTACTCTGCACTGGAGAAAAGGAACGGGGAGGGATAGGGCTGGTGAGAGGGTTGATGAATGATCATGGTATAGGTTAACCTTGTTCTCTATGTCAGCAATTTTTTATTTTCATCAGCATCCAGATATCCGAAATCTATGAAAGGCTACAGTACCAAAAAAAATAAACAGGGAAAATGGCCTTGTCAGCTACTTACGCACTAAAGCAGGTAACCAAACGGATGCCAGGGAACCACGACATGAGTGGTGCCGAAGTTAACCCCTTACGTAATGCGGTCACGAATTCAACAGCGACTTGAGCGACTTTCGTGCGTCCTTTCTCGAAACACATTTACCGAAACTGAACTGCATTTTACACCACACAACTGATTGCTTTTTTCAAATGAGAAAGAATTCATGATTTAGCAACCTATGAATATTCTGGGCAATGTGTTTGCAGGACGTAAGCTTCCTATCGCGATATTGCGAACAGTTACAGGGTAGACACTGGCTGACATATGAAGGCTGCTGCTAGCGCTAAAGAGCATATTGTGGTTCAGCGGTTTAAGTTATCTGTAGGCTAATGCTACGATTGTAGATGTTGACTTCCATTAAAAATGGCGGTGTTTCGTTAGTATCTCGAAATAGTACCTGCAACGAGGCACAGCTCCTTTTTATTTTGCAAATTGCGTTACACAGTACCTTCCATCACACATAAGGAGTAATCATGGCACTAAGCAGCAAAATATACCCAATTAAAACACTGCATAAACTCGCGTCCAACAAAGAGACATATGGCACACTCCATAGTGTTTCTTAGTCACTGGAACCATGTAAGAATGTTCTAATTATTTACAGAATGGTCTCCGCAGCAAAGGCGTCGTCTCATGAACACCATGCGAAGAAAATGTCTCCAATGCTTCAACTATAAGGGGGATTATCGCACCTGCACCCGGAGTTCGCTCTCTTCTCCGCTAGCGCACTGGGATCTACACAAGGGCGAAAGCAACAGAGCGAAGCACGGGACGAAATGTTTAGGGTCGCAGCAGCAAGAGGGCTCGTGACGAAACACCGTGACGGCTGCGGGAGAGAGGCTGTGCCACGCAGCACTGCGCTGCCATCTCGGAGTCCACGCGCAGCCGACGCAGCCACGCCCCGTGCAAAGGTGCAAAGTGATTTTCTGTCTGTTTGAGATCGCAAACATATGCATTTTTGCATTTCTTTACCGTAATGTTGGGAAATCTGCGTTAGTGAGAATACTCTAGCAATCGAAATATCAGCAAATATACTCGATGGGCCAGTTGCTTTCGATGACGCTCCATGACGTCATTGCGGAAGCGAGAGCAAGTGGTTTGTCGTTATTATTACGCGGGATTTTAGATTCCCTGCTGCATGCGGTGCAGTTAGGTTTGTTTGTCTCACATGTAAGCAGCAGCCTCTGCGACAGATCAGAAACCTTTTCGTGCTATGTTCAAAAAGTGTTTCAGGGCCTCTTGAAGAAATAAATTTTAAGAGCTCTTCATTTGTGACCATTCAAAAGGTGTATTAAAATTATTGTTCACTAAATAAATTACTCGGTGGGATATCTGAGTTAGGCACAAAGAAAAAAGAAAAAGGTCTATACTTAACCGGTGCTGCGTGTTATCATCAAGACGTGCTCGTCTGCGCCTTTGTATCCACGTGAGATGACGTCGACGTAGAGGATTGCTGTTTGGGAATTTATCACTGATGATATTGTGCTGGATAGGAGTAAAGTATTTGTCGTCAACAGTTGGATATATGAAAAGTTACTCACATGAAACCGCTGTATCTATTTTAGTTTCTTGAAGCTACTCATAAACCATAGAAGGGGTAGAAACTTTGAAAAAGTATTGGAAACATGCCGCATCAATTTTCACCAGCGCACTAATACTGAAAGCAAAAAACATGACATCAAGGTTAGGTAAACAAACAGAGTGATGACGAGGCCAGCAGAACGCTTCGGGTGGTTTTTCTTCTCTCTTCTTTCTACTCGGATCACACACGGCTGTTCTGGTAATGTTATCGTAATTTAAGTCGCCGAGAAACGCTTCGTACAAGAAAGAAAATCACTTCAAACACTAGGGTTCGAATTAGTGACTTGTCTGTTCTGAGCCAGGCATTTTCAGCGCATCGCCATTGCATGACCAGATGGAGCAGTACTTCCAGTTAATTATTCGACTACTAGGAGTATATTATGCAGGTAGGTACGTAGTGCTGCTTTGATAATGTTTGTGAGTGCCTTAGTGTCATTAGAGCTTTTTTGTTACAGTGAGGGGATATTGAAATGAACCCTGGTCCTGATACTGATACTGGGCTTGCCGAACTAAAAAAAAAACTGTCCGCTGGCCAAACCACAATAACAGCCGCCATGCAGGGCCTTCAAAGTCAATGCACAGCTACAAGTGCTGCACTGACCAACTTAAGCAAGAGGTTAGCGGATCTGGAGGGCCATTGTCAGAAATTACTACCAATGCAAATCGAGATACAGACTATACGGGCGGCTACCGGGTAAACAGCAAAGCTTGTTCACGCTCTGAATGCCCGCGTTGACGATGCAGAGAATCGCTCAAGGCGAAACAATCTTGTGTTTTACAGCCTTTCTGACACAGCAGCATCAGAAACGTCGGCCGCATCTGAATAAAACATTTTACGTCTATGCTCAGAGCACCTGAACGTGCCACTTCAACCTCAATATATAGAGCGAGCGCATCGTGTTGGTCGCTATTCTGCTAATCGCCCGCGCCCCTAATTGTTAGGTTTATTCATTATAAGAAAAAGGAAATGGTGCTCTCAAATGGGCGCAAACTCAAGGGCACTGATCTCAGCATGGGTGAGGATTTTTCCCCAGCAGTTAGGGACGCTCACAGGAAACTCATTTCCTTTGCGAAAACCAAATCTGTGCCATTTTCATTGCGCTTTAAAACTCTCTTCATTGTTTCTAAGCGCTACGTGTTCGATGACGCATCGCAAAGATTGAAAGAAATACAACAGTCATCACATCATCAAAAAACAAGCCACCCCCTCGAACGAAACCTTTTGGAGCATGTTTCCCTTTCAATAAGTTATACTAACATACGAAGCTTCATTCCAAAACGAGAACACGTGTCTAACCTTGTGCTGTCATCCAACATCAACGTTCTTGTACTGACGGAAACGTGGCTTTGTAACCAAATCTATGACTCGAAAGTGTTGGCTGATTTGCCAAACTTCAGCGTCTTTCGAAAAGATCGTGCCGGGACTAGAGGAGGAGGTGTGCTTATTGCCATTCCTCAACAGTTTTTCTGCTCTGCTATTCACATCACATCGCAATTAGAACTACTGTTTATTCTATGCCACGCCGCCCCACAGTCTATAAATTTAGGTGTATGTTACAGGCACCCTCGCAATAGCGCCGACTTCGCTCGTAATGTAAACACTGTACTAAATGTGGTTTGCTCTCGCTATCCTAATGCCTACCTTCTTCTTTTTGGAGGCTTTAACTTACCAGACATTGATTGGCACAACACAGTACCCTGTCTAGTACGCCAAACCGAAGCTAGAGATTTTCTCGACGTTTGCCTCAACTTTTTTCTGACACAACTCATATTAGAGCCAACGCGCATTACCCAAGCCACTGCAAACATATTAGATTTAGTACTGGCCAACCGTCCAGACAGTTTTTCGTCCATCACCTTTCTTAGAGAAATTAGTGATCACAAGGTCATCCATGCTTCTACTCGCCTTGCTCCAGCTCTGCGGCAGAAGCGCGAGAAAACTATACACTTATACGACAACGGTAATTATGATGCAATATGTGAACGTTTACAGAATTTTCTACCTTCCTTCGAAAATCCATTTCATAACTGCTCCATTCATGAAACTTGACTGATATTCAAACAAAAAATAAACAACTTAGCGAACCGGTTCATACCCAAAATCACCTTTCGAACACATGAAAAAAAATAACATGGTTTAACAATTCGTTAAAAACACTAGAAAACAAAACGAAACGCATGCATCGTGCCACAAAATGCAGGATGGACACGTGTGCATACGAAATATACTACGCTGCTGAACGGGCATACCTATCAGCGATTCGCAAGACGAAAGATGCACCTTGGTGATGACCTTCGGAAACTTTTAATCAATAACACAAAAAAATTTCTGGCATGTGACAAACCCTAAAAAAAGGCACAGTGTAACACTTACCAATGAAGGAGGTGAAATGGTCGACGATGTAGAGTGCGCGAACCTTTTTAATGCAGCTTTTGACTCTGTATTTACAAAAGAGCCTACCACGTCCCCCTTTTCTTCACGTACTAATGCAACAAGCGTTATGCCAACAATTACATTTTCCCCAGCTGGTTTTCGTCCTTAATTGACAATCCTAAACTCAAATCGTCAGCCGGTGTGGATAACAATAATTCTAAACTGTTAAAGAATACTAAACATGTCACCGCGGTGTTACTGTGTTTACTATTCTCGCAGTCGCTTTCAACTGGTGAAATACCATATGACTGGAAGGTGGGGATGGTTGTTCCCATCCACAAAGCAAGTGACAGGAATCGCCCGCTTAATTATCGCCTCTTTTCATTAATGAGTGTGCCCTGTAAGCTCATGGAACATGTCATGTACACAGAAATCATGAAGTTTCTTGACTTGAACAAATACTTTCATTCTTCACAGCGTGGGTTCCGCAAAGGCTTTTCCTGCGAAACACAACTGGCCATTTTGCTGCATGATATTCACACTAATTTAGATTCTAACCTGCAAACAGACGCGATATTTCCAGGCTTTGCAAAAGCGTTCGACAAGGTATCACACCAACGACTACTATTGAAACTTTCTCTTGCAAACCTTCACTCCAACATTTTGCGATGGATTGAAGCTTTCTTGAAAAACCGATCTCAGTTCGTTACAGTAAACAACCGCGCTTCTAACCACTTACCAGTGACTTCCAGTGTACCCCAAGCATCTGTTCTTGGACCCTTACTCTTCTTAATATACATTAATGACCTGCTCCTGCACGTGTCTTGCAACGTTCCTTTGTTCGCAGACGACTACGTCATTTATCGAACAATTCCTAGCACATCTAATCAAGACTTACTTCAGGAGGACATTAACTGTTTACTGCAATGGTGCGACCAGTGGTTAATGGAACTTAATCCTAAGAAATGCAACTTGATGGTATTTTCACGTCGGCGCGATGGTATTTTCTCGTCGGCATTTCCTTACCAATACACAATTAATAACACTCCATTGTGTGCATTACACGTACCTAGGTGTTACTATGTCGAACGACTTATCCTGGTGAACACACGTCAGTAACGTCATTTCATCTGCCAGGAAATCACTGGGTTTTCTCAAGCGTCATCTAAAACGTGCCCAAAAACCTGTTAAACTACTGGCCTACGAGGCAATAGGCCGACCAAAACTGGAATACGCATTCTCCATATGGAATCCACACCAAACATGTCTCATCAACGCACTCAAAGCCGTTCAAAACCGCGCGGCAAGGTTCATCCATTCTAATTATTCATATGACTTGAGCATATCTTACTTAAAGAAATAATTGAACTTACTTCCCCTTTGTACGCGCCGGCGCACTGGTACCCTTTCATTTTTCCATAAGTTTTATCACAGCTCGCTTAATAACCACCCTACATCCTCCCCGCCGCCCGAACATCTCATCGTACACGGCACACTTTTCAAGTGGGCCGACCTCGCATGCGCCTCATTCTTTTGTCATGTCGCTACAGATTGGAACAACCTGCCCCACAAAATCGCCTGCATCATTTGCCCTTGTGCGTTCATGGAGAGTGTCACTGCGCACTTTTACAATCAAAATGTCTTGTGTTTACAGACTTACATGCTCGTGCAATTTGAGTCTGTATTATTTAGGTCTATGTATTTGCGCTAACGTATGTAACACTGCAGCTCATGTAGTTTCTTGTTGTTGTTTGCGTGTTCAGGTATGTATTATGCAAATTATGTATTAATGTATTCCCACCCCTTATGTAATACCCCTATGAAGGGGTCTTCAAGGTAATAACATTGCGCTACGTCCATCCACGTCCTGTCCTTCCTTAATATCGTCTGTGTAAAACTGAGCGCAATATAACCATGAAAATGAAATGAAATGAAATGAAACACAGACACAGTTAAACTCAATAGTTTCGTGCTTGCTTCGCAGGTTACAAAAGCTTGGCGATATGAGCCGTTAAACGCTATACACAACAATGAATAATAGTGATTTCTTTGTGTGACCAATGAGATTCTTGAAGCAAAAATGAGCAACCTGAAAGACTTGCCTGAGGAACTACCAATATCAGTGTCCACAAGCATAACAGTTCGCCAATAAGTTCTGAAGAAAAACTTGTGTGTTCCCCTCGGCTATCGCCATTTCTAGCCATCTGTTTTCTGAAACAAGGAAAGTCATAGTCTCTTCCTTGTGGCACGCTTTATCTGTTTTTTTTCGCATTCTTGTGAGGGCTATAACTTGCGATTAACAGCAATTCCATGCCACATCCTACCAGTCAGCTACCCGTCTTCCTCCTTTAAATTGGTACACCCGCCGCATTGCGTTGCTGGAGTGCTGGTTGTAGAAGTAAGCGACCATTTACCTATCTTTTGTACCTTTCCTTCTTCCAGTGATAGTCGCGAAGCTAATGAAAAAGTGCGGTCACGCCAGATCAACGCTAGGACACTAGAAGTATTCCGGCATCATGTTATTCAGACCGAGTGGAGTCACGTGTTCCGGGAAAAGGATCCTAACTTGGCATACAACGTTTTCATGTCTAAACTGATAAAATGTTATAATGATGCTTTCCAGGTATATCTGTAAGGTACGTAAAACGGCAGAAAATTAGAAAAGTCTGGATAACTAATATCTTACTTAAAAAAATAAAAAAGAAGAATAGCATGTACCATGCATTTGTAAAGACACGCGACATAAATTTATTTATTGAGTTTAAAAAGTACAGAAACCAGCTAAATGGTGAACTAAGGTGTGCTAAGTTCAGATATTATGAGAATTTATTTTGCAAAATAAGTAATGATCCCAGGAGAATTTGGAACGAAGTTAGAAATCTTTCCGGTCGAATAAAACAAAACCACGTCCCTAGCATTTTAGCTAACTCTAGCGGCCTTGGCTACAGAGAGGTTGCAACTGAAATGAACGATTACTTCATTACTAGTTGTGGTTACGATGAGATATGTGATGACGATGATCCAAGATTATCGATAAATGACCGTGGCTTACCTAACTCCATAGTTTTGCATTCTGTTTCATGACGTGAGACTGAAGAATTAATAACTAAGATTAAAAACAACTGTGCGGCAGGACATGATGACATCAAACCTATGCCAATAAAATACGTTGCTGATGTGATATCGCCCGCGCTCTCATACATTACTAACTTAACTTTCTCTACTGGAGTTTTTCCTGATCAACTGAAAATAGCTCGTGTGTGTCCGGTTTTCAAAGGTGGTAATGACAAAGAAATTGCAAATTATCGGCCAATATCGGTACTTCCGATACTGTCGAAAGTGTTTGAAAGTGCTATAAATATCAGATTACAAACTTTTTTTAAGAAGTATAATATCCCAAGTGAGGCCCAGTTTGGCTTTCAAAAAGGCAAATCCACTAAGCTTGCATTACTCGATATTAAAAGTGAGATACTATATAATTTCGAGTCAAAGCTTTACACGCTGGGACTGTTTGTAGATTTCCGTAAAGCATTTGATACCGTGTGTCATAGCGTTCTTCTAGAAAAACTTAATAATTACGGCGTCCGTGGTATTGCCAATAGATTACTACAATATTACTTGACAGACCGTTACCAATATGTAGTTATTAATCAAGAAACATCCTCGCATGCTAAGGTCAACAAAGGTGTCCCAAAAGGATCTATACTCGGTCCACTGTTATTTATAATTTACGTAAATGACCTGTGTCGCATTCCGGATTCTCCTAAAATAATTATGTACGCCGATGACACTAATATTTTTTTTGCTGATGCTTCAATTTCTAACCTTGAAGGAAGTGTAAATACCTATCTAAGTAAGCTGTCTTGTAGGCTTAAAATCAAGAAGTCACGACTAAACGTGAGTAAAACTAAATACATATTGTTTGCACCTATCAATAAGCCACGGAATATAAGCTTAAATGTTTACTTTGAAGGCCAGACGCTTCAGCAAGTTAAGGTTCAAAAATTTCTGGGCGTATGGTTCCAGGAAGACTTGTCTTGGAATGAACACGTAAATAAATTAGCATTAGAATTAAGCAAAAGTGTTGGATGTATGTACAGGTTAAGCCGATTATTACCACTTTGGCTCAAGAAAGCGCTATATTATACGTTATTCTATTCCAGGCTTAGTTACTGCGTGTTGATTTGGGACACAACGACAGCACAGAACTATACCACATTACTCACATTACAAAAAAAGGTACTACGAATATTTGAGGGATATTATGGTCAGCCGCAAGGTCTCAGCACGCGTCCGCTTTTTACTAAACATTTCATATTGCAAACTAATCAAATCTATTATCTTAAGCTTTTTCTTCATATCCAAAATAATAAGCTATACCCCTCGTACAGTTCTTCTAGATCTGTTCAATATTGCCTCCGGTCACAAAGTATTAGAACACCAAAAATTAGAACTACCTATGGTCGGCAGCATATTCTGCATCAAATGCCCAGTCTGCTTAATAAACTTGGCAACATTTTAGACCTAAATAAACAAATTTCCAAAAATAGGTTTAAACCAATTCTTCTTGAAAATTGCATTGAATATGTTTAATTACTGTTTGAGTGTTGGTTACAACCTCCATGCGTATTGACTTTTTTATCTTACTCAATCTACACTGTGTTTTATTTCTTAGCACACATTGTTTCTTTTTTTTTACTGCTTGTTACAATATATGAATGTCGATCTGCTTGTTTTCTTTACTCTGTTATATTTTTTTTGTTTTTTTATAACTAGAGACAATTTAGATTGTTCTATGATTATCTTTTGTCTGCTTATGTCTGCTTGCTGAACTGTATCCCGGAGCAAAAGCCTCTGTCAGGCTGTATAGCCTTTTGCTTTTGCTTCTATTTCTGTTGATGTACAGAAAGAAATAAATAAATAAACCTCAAACCTCAAATTCTGGCCTCCATGACATTATATACGCGGAACGATTAGGAGTCTATGCTAAGCACCTTAACTTCCTCTGACTGTGACTCGTACGATCGTGGAAAGGCTGGGTACAAACACTTCTTGGCGCGTTAACTGTACACCGTGTAAAAGCGTCTTAGACAGACGCAGAGAAAAGAAATTTGCCGCGCACGCGTACCACTTAAAAAATGAAGGCGCGCCCTTTTGGAACACACCCCCAGCGCTCCATTTCTTTCGATTCAGCTGAGCGAAGGCGGTGTGGTCGAGTGTGAGAGAGGAAAGCCGATCAGAACGAAATTGTAGTAAAACAAGTGTCCGTTTTTTAAAGATATTTATTTACTGTTACTTACTTTTGTAGGATCATTACATGCGCCCGGATTGCAATATTAGATACAAACGAGTACAACAATACAAACATGTAATGCCAGTGCCATTGAGGGACAATCACGCGTACCAGTCAACTACCGAAAAGCGCAATTATAATAGCTGCCCCGAGCGTAGTGCCGTGAGTGAACGATTTAGCATAAGGAGTACTGATTGTACAGATGTCGCGTAAAAAGAAATGACTTGAATAGGGCGGTGCGGGGCTGAATACCTCGGATCTCTTGTTATGGTCTACATGTACATAATAAATAAATAAATAAATAAATAAATAAATAAATAAATAAATAAATAAATAAATAAAATGTCGTTTGTCTGTAACCTCGATTCTGAACCGCTTACGAAAGTCCGCTATAATAAATATCTTGGAATCACAATAACCAGTGACCTCAGCTGGAATAGCCACATTTCTAATGTGTGTCACTCGTCTTTCGGGAAGCTTTCGTCTCCTCAGGCACAAACTAAAGCATGCTCCCTCTGGTACTAGATTACTGGCTTACACTTTATTCATCCGATCGAAACCAGAATATGCATGCATTGTGGGGATCTCTATAAGAATATTAACATTAACGCTTTAGAGATGGTATAACGTAAAGCTGTTTGGTTTATTTTTTGTAAATATAGACTCAGTGACTCTCCTACAGAAAAAATGAAGCTGGGCCTATCATATGATGCGTAGGGTAGATAAGAGGTCGATCATTAGAGTTACAGAATAGGTATTCCATATAGATACCGTTTCTTCGAGAATGGACTCCACGTTGTTCGTATACAACACTACTCTTATTTCCTGAGGTGCCAGCTTAAAGGTGTTACTAATAAAAATGGAAATGTCGGCTGCCTTTTACAGCATTCCTGGACCACTCCTCATGTTTTAATGAATGAATGAATGTGTGGTTTTTATTGACGCGAGGGCCAGGTATGGCCAAAGAGCGCCATGCAAGTGTTAGTGATTTCGTAATGGAGTGATGGGCTCTATGAAGTTGATGTGACGTGGCTGTAAAGGGGCCTAAAATATAGTCACTGTAAAGTGCATAAAATGTACGTGTAATAAAATTATGGCGATGACAAATGACGTGTACTACGAACATTAAGGTGCATTGCAATATAATGATACGATATAAAAAATGCATAAATTTCTAAAATACACTAGAGCACCATGGCCTCGTTAGAGCCCTTGCGACAAGAGGGCCTGGAGGCATGTGCTATATAAGACAACTATCACAGCGGCATCCTCTGGAAAGAGGATGCGCTACGAATTTATTGGGCTCATAAGATGTAGGACAACCTCATTTAAAAAATTGAGGACTACTTTGGTGTTGAAAAATGGTTCCTTACCAAGAAACATAGCTGGGTGAAGAGGTATGCAATAACGATATGCAAGAGGAAAATGTTTCTTTCTTTCAGATTCGGCTTTGCGACACTCCAAGAGGACGTGGAGGACGGTCAGCCTCTCACCACATCGACCACAGGTTGGCGGTTCATTTCCCGTAAGCAGAAAATTGTGTATACCCAATGTGTGCCCTATTCTGAGGCGGCAGAATAGGACATCTGTTCGCCGTGATTTTGTTGGGGAGGGCCAAAAACCTAACTGTGGCTTTAAAACGTGCAGTTTATTGTTTATTTCTGCGTTCTACATGCGTTGCCAGTGTTGTCGTAGTTTCTTACGCAAGAAAAGCTTCAGATCTGTGACAGCGACAGCAGCTGTAGGAAAAGTAGTGATGTGTGTGATGTGGCCATTTTATCAGCCAGTACATTACCCTCGATACCTCTATGGCCAGGTACCCAGCATATTACTACGTGTATATGTGACATGTAAATACTGCACAAGAGGGAGTAAAGTTCAATAAAAACATGATTTTTAAGGTTTTGTAATGAAATTAACGCTTTTACGAGACTTAGCGAGTCTGTGTATACAATTGCTCTGTCGAGTTTTAATTTCTGTATATATCTTACTGCATACAATACTGCATAGGCTTCTGCAGTGAAGATACTTGTTCGCGGGTTCAATAAGT
This sequence comes from Dermacentor andersoni, assembly GCF_023375885.2. Taxonomy (NCBI): domain Eukaryota; kingdom Metazoa; phylum Arthropoda; class Arachnida; order Ixodida; family Ixodidae; genus Dermacentor; species Dermacentor andersoni. Next base: position 54,440,137 of record NC_092821.1, read on the forward strand.
CAGATTTAGAAAGAGAGGGACCAACAGCAGCATAAGATACACCAGCATGTGATTTTGACGCGTCTGTGTAGAATTCGGAGCAGCTGTACTTCGAATGAAGTTCACGGAAATGCATAGCGATTTCAATGTCAGGTGCGTGTTTTGTGACCTCTACAAACGATACGTCACAGTCTGTCACCTGCCACTCCCAGGGCGCTAATAGCTTAGTTGGAGGCATTAGTCGATGTTCGAGAACAGGGACATCCATTTCCGTGCTAAGTTCTCTTGCACGCAGTGAGAAAGGAAGTCTCATGGAGGGTTTATTATGAAAAAGCGTTTGATACGTCAAGTAACAGTTTTGAAACACGGACGTTCCTTATTGGATCGCACATTGAGAAAATAGATAAACCTGATGTACGTTCTCTGAAAATGTAGTGACCACTCGTCTGACGCTGCATATAGACTTTCGACCGGGCTTCTTCTAAATGCGCCAGTGGCCAGGCGGATACCCAGATGATGAACGGGGTCTAACAGTTTTAGCGCACTCGGTGCAGCAGAGTGAAATATTACGGCACTATAATGTAACCGTTATCTAACTAGGCTCCTGTAAAGATTCAACAGGCACCTCCTGTCGCTACCCCATGTAGTGTGGGATTGAACTTTAAGTTCATGGTTATTAGACATCTTGCTTTACGACATTTTATGCGTGAAATGAATGTAAGCCTGGAGTCAAGGATAACACCTAGAAATTTGTGTTCTTTGTTAACAGGAATTTGTTGTCCACCCAGTTCTACACAGGGATCAGGTACCAAGCCTCTCTTCCTTGTGAAGAGAACACAAGAACTTTCGTGCGGGTTGATTTTAAATTCATTTTGGTTTGCCCACTTGGACACCTTGTTTAAGCCCTGCTGTACCTGTCTTTCACACACTGTAAGGTTGCAGGATTTGAAGCCTATCTGTATATCGTCTATGTAGACGGAATAAAAAATGGCTGGGGGCAGTGAAGAACGAAGTGTATTCATCTTAAACGATAAAGAGAGCGCGGCTGAGCACGCCTCCCTGGGGTACACCAGTTTGCTGCGTAAAAGGACGTGACAGTGTATTACCGACTTTTACTCGGAAGGTACGATTTAACAAATAGCTTTCAAGTGTGTTCAGCATATTTCCACGGATGACAATTTCCGACAGGTCTCGCAAGATCCCGTAACGCCATGCCGTGTCATACGCTTTCTCCATGTCGAGGAATATCGATAGGAAAAACTATTTATGTATAAATGCATCGCGGATATTTCCTTCAATGCGCACAAGATGATCGGTTGTCGACCGCCCTTCTCGAAAGCCACACTGATAAGGATCAAGCATATTGTTGAGCTCAAGGAAATGTATAAGTTTGCGATTTATCATTTATCAAAAAGCTTACACAGAAAATTTGTTAGAACTATCGGACGGTAACTTGCCGCCAAGGAAGGGTCTTTTCCCAGCTTCAGAACGGGAACTACGAACGCTTCCTTCCATGTCGATGGGAGGAAGTTACATATAAATACCGTTTATTCGAGAATGGACTCCTTGTTGTTCGTATAGAACACTACTCTTATTTCCTGAGGTGCCAGCTTAAAGGTGTTGCTAATAAAAATGGAAATGTCGGCTGCCTTTTAAAGCGTTCCTGGACCACTCCTCATGTTTTAATGAAAAAACATAGCCTGCAGATAGCGTATCCTGCGATCTGTGAGCGACTCAGCCAAGTTTCACAGTCGTGCGCGATGCGTGGAGCTTTCAAGGGGAGCGCCACGTTACATGTCTCCCAAACGCTCTCTTTTCAACAGAAGCCTGCTCCTCAATATTTTTTTCTGGACGCTTTATTATTTAATATAGCGGATTCTCAAACGCGGGTGGTATTGATCAGCAGCTGACGTCGATCAAGTAGGGTGTTTGGATCAGTACTCTTCTTCCTACTCTTAGTCTGTATGTCTCCTGAAGAAATTTAATAAACCAGCTGAAGGAAGCGAACATTTGGTTTCGAATTTCGGTAATGAGAACGCACTTCCGGAACAAGCGGGAGTTGGAAACATGGACACAAGAATGAAATGCCGACGCAAATGCCTTTCGTTAGTTCACGCTCACGCTCGGCCGCGACCGCCTGCGTAGCAAACAAAACTTTCGCCGCCGTGCTTATTCGTGTCGTAGGCGTCGGCTCTCGCTCATTTCTACTAGTTCTGACCGCTCCGCTAGCCTTGAATATCGCGAAACTTAAGGCCAGGCCAGTCAGACCACACGCGCGGTTGCCAGCGTGCGCTCACTTCTGGCTACTCCTGGTTAGTCACCGTGGGAGATTTATCGATAGCGCTTCAAAATGCTTAATCTAGACGTGGATCCGTCGGTCAAGCTGGTGAAGAACAAAGCCAGTCCGCGCCACATAGCACGCTTAGATGAGCACATGAGCGCGAGCGTCCACTCTAAGCCCTGTCGTGCAGAAAGCAAATGCTGCGCATGTACGCCCAACAGTTGTACGTAGCTGCGGTGCGCTACGCAGCGTAGATACCACGGCCGCAGCGTTGAGCCGATAGGAGTGCACTGGCTAAGCGCACTGGAGGTCGCTGAAGGCAAGCTCGTTTTCTTACGTTTGCCACGTCGTAGACGTCAAAACCGGAAGTAGTGCCGTCTACGTTAACATCCAAAATCAAATTTGAACTGCGCGCCACGGTGACTTTCAGTAGTCGGAACTATGTGGGCACGTCCCGCTCGGCCGTAGCCTTCGCCGTGCAAAATATTAAATGAGCGAAAGCACCGCCAACGGAACATTTTATTGTTAATAACTCCAATTCTGCTAATCTCACTGAAGCAATCTTGTTCCAAAGTATTTTTGGAATAGCCCACTTCACCTTCAAATGCATTTCTCAACTTCGGCAAGTGGTTCAGGGCCTCTTAAAATTGATCGCTTCAAGACGTCTATTTCACAAGGGTTCTCTCGGGGAGATTACGAGACATTTTTACGTTTTAGAGCGTAGCAATATTTTAATTTTTGAGTAGCAATTAAATTTCATTACATTACGTTTGCAGCTAGAGAGGACGTGTTTAAATTTAAATGCTTTCCTTCCGATTTATCGTTATCGCACCACAAGATGTTCTGGATCAGGTCCTTATCTAAGGTTCTGTCGCCATTGAAAACAACGAATAGATTTCTATAATAAACAATAATCTGCTTAAAGCCGGACTGCTCATGAGACGTTCTTGTCTTTGACGTAGATTAAGAATAGGAAGCGTGTCCTATTACAGACTATAGAAACACATCTGATGTGCCACCAACAAGTTCATAGTCCGAGTGGTAAATTGCAGAATTTATTTATTGGCTGTTGATATGGATACGGATTCAGTTTATGACATTGTCTGCCAAGCATGTAAGCGTTTAAGAAGCAGAAGAAAGCGTTGTAGCGTGCCGAAAGCTTTTCTGAAATTAAAATAAATGCACTATGACAGTTTAGATGCACTTTATGCCAATAAAATACTGTGCGAAAATTTTGCTAGCTGTGCAGTGCTTAAGAAACTTCTTCAAAAGAAAATCAAGTGCACAAATAAAATCATACCTGTCAAATGACGAATTTTCGATAAACGAAGAACGTATTCTAACATTTTGCAGCATATAATAGTTAGAGAGGTAGATCAGTAAATGGAAACATGGTATCATGGAACAATTTTACGAACGCGAATATTTGCTATTGTCTATTTATTGGGTAGCAGAGATTTAGACAAGAGTTTGTTAAAGATTATCTGGAAACAGTAGCGGCACACGCATTTAAAACAGAACTCGAAAATTTTGTCGGGAACGGCCGAAAAGATAGATTTTAACGCTGAGAGCATTGTTCCTACGCCATCAATGGATATGCGAATGTCTCGCATGTCTGGAAGATAAATATTGCCATCAAGGATAGGCTTGTTACGCACGTACCAAAAAAGAAACTAGAGGTAATGCTAAAAGAATATTAGATATGCTGACGTCATCATTACCGAATTATGGCTTGGTAGGTATTAGAGGGATAGTACTTTTAGCCAAGGAAAACGAGAAAAGTGTTTCACAGCTGTGTCTTAACAGTACTCACCTACGCTACAGAAACCTAGATGCTTACGAAAAGAGTTCTACTTAAATTGAGAACGACGCACGGAGCTATGGATAGAATGATGGGTGTTACGTTAAAGGATATGAAGGGAGCAGATTGGGTAAGGGAACAAAAGCGAGTTAATGGCATCTTAGTTGAAATAAAAAAAAACAAATGGGCATGGGCAGGACATGTAATGAGGAGGGAAGATAACCGATGGTCATCAAGGGTTACGGACTGGATTCGAAGAGAAGAGAAGCGTACCAGGGGGCGGCAGAAAGTTAGGTGGACGGATGAGATTAAGACGTTTGCAGGGACAACGTGGCCACAATTAGCACATGACCAGGGTAGTTGGACATGTATGGAAGAGGCATTTGCTCTGCTGTAGGCGTAGCCAGGCTGCTGCTGCTGCTGATGATGATGAAAATGATGACTTTTAGTCTTCCTGTTGTTTTGGAAAATGAATACACTAACTAGCAATCCCATTCTGCCTAACGCACCATGCTTGCAGCTTCCATAGATACTAGCGCCAGAGTACCTATTAGCGAGTTATGCTGGAAGCTCTACGGCCCCATCAAGCTGCAGTGGTAATACTGGAGGTGCGGCGGGATCGTTCGGCGACATGTATTGGGGCATTGCGAGATATATATTCCATGTGTGATCGACACTGAATCGTTTCACGTCGTGTTATTTTTATTTGTACTGAACGAATGAGCGAATGCAGAAAGGACCTGGTATCCACGGCCATATAAGTTAGTGAGGGAACGTTAAACTTATTCCAAGTATTTTTTATCCAGTACCGAGAGCAGCTCTCTGTACTGATCTGGGAACAGTAAATGTCAGTATGTAATTCGGCTGCTTTGACTATAACATCAAAATTGCTGATGATATTACCCGCTTACATTCCGTACATAAACATTGCCTCGTCCTATGCCAAGTTTTCGTCTCACTAATTTCACGTTAGGGCCATTTTTTACTGCTTCCTCAGCCTTTACCACGGTGCTATATTGAATATTCCTTACTTTCTTCTTGTTGAACAGTTTTGACAATTCAATGAATTCTACAGACCTCTTGAGTTAGACATCTAAATGCTTTATCTTTTCTTCATTAGGTCCTTTGTTACTTGGGAGAGCTTGCCTACGGGTTCCCTTGGTGTCTTACCGCGCACTTCACCTCCTGAAATCAGCTTAGTTACGGTTTCAGTCGTTACTTCTATGCTGCCTTCGTCTTACTGTTCTAAAGCTACATAGTTGTTTGCGAGCACCAGCTTGAATTCGCCTGCATTTAACCCTGCTGCGTCTAGGCTGACCTGTTTCTTCTTGATTAATTTTACTCTTTCTTCTAATTGAGAGAAATCCAAGAGCTCATTAACCTACGGTCAGTGCACTTTGCCCTACCTAGCAGTAACTATGGAATGTATTCATTTTTCGGAGTCAATTCCTTTCCGCGAATTCTACCAACATCTCTCCTCTAGTGTTCCTAGAGTAGCTGTCCTAGTAGCGAATTGCTTGTTCTCTGGCTTCCTTTTCGGCCACTTTTGTATTGAAGTCAGCCATGACAACAGTATATTCAGCAGCTTTTCCATTGCTAATTCAATATCTTCCTAAAACTATTTTATTTCTTCATGATAATGACTGGAGGTTGGAGCGTAAGCCTGTGCTACCTTTTTCTTAATCGCCCATTTGTCTTTATTACGACGACAGCCACCCTCTCAATAATGTTGTAGAACTACTCCATGTTGCCCGCTAAGACTACACGAATAAGATCTTACCACGTATTCTCCGTTATCTGGAAAACCTCTGTAGCACAGGACGTCGCCGCTAGTCAGCACTGTGTAACTCTCAGCAGTTCTTTTAGCCTAAGGCCAATAATGTCACGGCAATGCCTGGTAATTCCTCAAAAGACCTTGATAAGCTAGTCGCGCTCGATAGGGTTGTCGTGTTAAACGTTCCCAGGTTCAGATTCCAGTGGCAACCTGTTGGGATCCAGAGATTCTTAGTACCCTATGCCACGTCGCAGGTCTGACCGATGCCTTGGTCAGGTGATTCACAACCGCTGGGAACTGAGGGCCATGGGTTAATTGCAAGAGCCAGGAAGGAGGTAGTGGTGAAGCATTGCACTACTGAGGCCAATTCCTAATCTTCTGTGAGAGTTTCTTGGTTGAAGCCTTGCTAATTTGCTTACTCCTTGACTAGTAAAGCAGCACCGACACTCGGAACTTTTTTGCCGGTGCAATCCGCCACCCTAAGCATGAAAAGGTGGTAGACTGGACCAGGATTGGAACTTATGACCTTGACACTAGAAGTCCGGTGTTCAATCGCTGCTTCAAGCCACCACATAAAGATGCATATGAAAAAGATATTTGTGGTCGTAAACAGGGGCCGTATAACGTAAAATTATTGCAATATGTTTTTATTCCAATCTTCTGACGTCAAATTTACGTAGCTGCCGACTCAAGCATCGGGCGCTCATCCGCAGTGTTGTCTGAACAAACCAATCAAACGCCCCCTCGTTCATAGGTGGTCAGTTTTGTTTGCTTGAAAAAGGAATAACATTGCCTGCACTGAGTGGCTTGTCTTATCTAATTGGCTCGCAAGAGGCAAGGAGCATGCTCAAGTGGAGAGGGATTCGATGGGGCTGAGCCACTGCACTGAATATCGATGACCGGATGAAGAGGGTGGTGCCGGCGTCTGCGATTGGTCCGCTTTCTCTTACTTAGCTTGCGGTCGCTCATCGACAATCGCGGCGGCATGTAACGGAGACAAGAATGACGCTAAAATGGATCCTCAGCAAAGAAGAGTTGGCAGAACGAGCTCGTAAAGGTACCGAAAGTTCGCGAAAACGTTGCACGGCCACGTAAAAAGTTTTAATGCACACAAATAAACGTGTGCTCTTCGGCAGGGTCGAGTAGCCAGTGCCGGAGTGATTGGCGGCAGCCATCTTTTATTCCTTTCGGAAGGGGGCAGCCTGCGGCTGTTCAGAAGAAAATTCAGTTTTGTTCGGCATATTATTGCATCTTCAACGCGCACACGTCACTTTGACGCGGTAAGTTTTTGCGCTTTTGTGACGTCCGTGAGAGGCAGGTGATGTGGGTGCACCCCGAAAACTTTTGACCAATAGCCGAGGGCTAATGAGAAAAAGGTGTCGAATGAGAAATAACTATTTTTGTTTTGTTCGGTGAAATTATGCATAATCAGTGTGTACATGTCATATCAGATGGGGACTTATCTTGGTTTTTGGGACGTCGCGTGACAGACAGGTGAAGTGGGGGTGGTCCAGAAAAGTTTTCGACCAATCGCTGTGGGCTGATCGCAGAATTGGAATAGAAAAGTTTGGAATAGTTTGACGTTATAGCGCGCTACATGTAACAACTGACAATAGGTCACGCTTAACGAATGCACAGACACAAAGGCGAGATGACCAAACAAAATGTTCGTACACAGTCAAAAATCAGATCCAAGAATTTTTAGCTAATCTCATAATAACGCTAAAAACTAGGAAACTCCATTTAAAAAACTTATCAAAGGTGACGTAGGAGGGAGAATTTATAAAATGAACAGCTTTCTTCGGCGCTTTCAACAATTTTCGTGGTCAGTTGACTGCGATCGGACGTTCACCAATGACAAAAAGGGCGCGTAAATATATCGGAATAAAGAAGAAGACATTTAATGTGAACCCCCGTCATACAGAGCTATAAGTTCTACATATGGAATTTTCAATGGCAACAAATTTCGCCAAATTACAATAATTAGACAGACCTATTACTCTAGTTATAAAAATAGGACAACGGCCAAGAACGCGAAAGTAATCTAGGATCATTCGAACAGCCGCTTGCGTAACATCGTTGTGCATGTAAGTGATTAGGCAGGCCCGTGGTGCCGTCCTATAAATTTGAGGCGTTTGAAGGTTTTGATGCTGTCATCGAGCACTCAAAAAGGACTGGCTTCTTCTTGTCCTGTAGCCCTCTCAACCTGTGCTGGCAGTAGGAGAGGGGCTTTGGCACCACTACAAGCCTAGTGGGAAACGATGCTTTTTTCTTAGAAATTACGCGATGAAACAACAATCTCGACATATATGTCCTCGCTGCAAAAATATACGCCTTCAAGCGCATTGCACATTTAACAAAAGGGACAGCTTTCTAGCAGCGTTCGGCTGGTCGCTGAAATTGGTCAACATTGTCGAATATTTTTGCACAATGTTTTCGGGAAAGTACACAGTATGCCTCCAATTGGTGGTAAATTGCATAAAGCCGGAGCGAACAAACCATACGCAGGGGCTGTAGACAACACAGCGCGACATACTGAAGTAAATAATGAAAGCTACATGAAAAAATTCACTGCTTGTATCCTGCGCAGTTATCAGTGGGCAAGCATGAAGGCTAGCTTTAATTGTCCAGAAAAGTATAAATTGAAGATTTGCCCACCGTGGAGCTTAATAAGACGCCTCAAATAATAAGACCTTCTTGGCAGGTTATCGTGCTCCTCATACGCACATGAAGTCGCTCTGCCTTCTGAATAAATTAATTGTCTCTCTCCGCTGCAATACTTCAGCAGCACTGTCCTCTGTTTATTCTCCTTACCTTGTTCCAGCACTTACAACACCAGCCAAGTACAGCCCTGCGAATCCAGGTATGTTTATGAGTTCAGTAGCAATGTAATGCGGTATAATCTGAAAATTAGAAATAATAATTAGGTTTAAATTCCGGTCTTAGTGCCTAATTAATTCCTACAAAAAGAAATTGCTGCTACAGCTCTGGGCAAGTAGTTCAAGGAAAGCACAAACATTAGGAAATGTTTAAAGACTGCTACAAAATGGTTGTCTGCCTTACAACTCGTATTGAAAGCGCGACAAGTGCTGAAAGGTTGTGGTTAAATGAGTGGCAAAATTTCAACAAATGTAAATGTCAGATTCTCGCCGCTGGGGCGTCACATCATCTCTGAAAATGTGAAAGAGAATTGTCAAAATTAATGTTGCTATATAAAACGACACTCAGTTCAAATAAATCTTGCCATTTTTCGACTTTCAGCGCTACAGACAATTCAATTTATATGTGCTAAAATTTTTAATAGGAAGAAAGTTCCAGAATTATGTCTGCCTGTTTATTAAGGCGAAAGCCCTAAATGGCCCGTTGCAATGAATCATACGGGAAAGAAGCAGCGCCTAGTCCAATGATGCAAAAAATATCACCATAAGGAATGGTTCATACCCCCTCACAACGTACTACACAATTCGCGTCATGCGTACAATCATATTAAAGCATTGGTGTCAACAGCGAACGCATAGAACTATCGGTAAATTCGGGAAACTCTTGACCGAGGCAGGCACGTCCTGCGCCGAGCGATAGCATTTAACGTTTGTTTGCCGATGAAAAGCGGTGACTAAAAAAAGATAAAGAACTATACGTGTCAATATTATTAACGCTTCCATATGTAACACTACAAATACGGCTTCTCTTGATGGGTAGGCCGAAACTTTCTTATCACGTTAGCAGCCACATTACAACATCAACACAGGCTCCACACACACGCTCAAGTTATTGTCGTAACAGTCTCAATTGCGCCTGATTGTGTATCAGTAAGGTGGTGCTAATGGTTCATTTGAGCGAGAGATATGAAAAAAATAAGAAATGTGATTTCCACTTATGATGTCAGCGAACACTTTCGGGTGCTAAGCGAAGCTCTCTCCAGAAGAAAGACCGCCCCTGTCACTTATGCATTTATCTCTCTCCCTCTTTTCTGTGTGAGTTGTTTGCGTCTTACTCTGTTTGATAATGGTATTAGCATTTTTTGGGGGGAACATGACCATGTTAGCGGCATCGTTTGTTTGTCTTTCTATGCGTCACCTAAATCACGCCAGCTTGGGTCACTGCATAGTCTGTTATGCAATGATTCGAACACAGGGCTGCTGTGATGACGGAACAAATTTCGAAACCAACCGTCGGACATGTTTTCAAGCTATTAAAATACCTTCACCCCATGACAAGTTGGCGGCAAGTTTGTTTGTCTCTATCTAACCTCTCACGCCATCTTAAGTCATTGGCTTTGTGCCGCAGGGTACGTGCCGGTCTTCAACGATAAAAGAATAAATCCTTCAAAACGTATCCAGTTATAAACGGGATTGAACTGCCGTCCTACATATTCAGAAAGTGTGGTCTGACTGTACGTTAAGACAGGCATCACGTGGGGTCTTCGTGGAGGCGCCGCCGCCAAATGTCGCAGCGTATACAGAGGGATGGGCTTGAGAGGAGCCCGGGTACAGTACGTGCCTCATACTTGAGGCGCTCCTGCGGTGGCAATGCGCTGTGATGCGACGTTCCTTGAACGCGAATTGCATTTGGGTCGACAGCCATCAGCAGTTATTTTATACCAGAGCTATTGTTATGGTGATTGTTTATGCTATGAGTAGTTGCAGGTTGCTGTTTATGCCACTCACTGAATTACCGCACAAGTAGCGCATAACAGTCAGCTCGCGTTCTTGAGATTTCTCATTTGCAAAGTGCCTACGCTTCGCTGCTATCAGCGCTTTTTAAAGCGGCGCGCGCTTACCGGCACAGCGGCGTTTTTTTGTAACTTCGGCACGCGGTGATGGAATCTATCGCCGTATAGAACGGCCACGCGACCCCTTTCTTGAGTACGACTTGTGATGTGGATGGAGTAGGCGTCAACGCACACCGGGGGCCGATAGCATCGTGTACGCTATAGCACCCATACGCTTGCGCGTCACCCGGGTTCACTAAATGAAACGACACTGTAACGTTTTTTATGGTGCTGACAGCAACCCTTCCAGTTAAGAGATAGCAACATGCCAGACGTTGATATGTGCCCTGGTGAACAGATTTCTCTTTAGTCGACGTTAAGAAACTATAAAACACTGCTTCATAGCCTGTCCTAAGGACCCTGAAAAATGACATTGATGTAACACCTTTTCAATTTGCCTTTCGGCTTTCAAAATCCCCAAAATCCGCCATGTGATATGTTCACAAAAGTTAGTCCCATATTTATTTTAAAAGTGGCACGTGCGATCGACATGCGGAAACTCCACGACGGACAAGATAGCTTTATTCTGGAAAGTGCGGCATGTGTACATAGTATGCATGCCGCTCAGTCGCCTCAGCCAGAACGAATGATTTTGTTACGTGCATGTGTTCGTCTGCGTGTGTGTGTTTACCTAAACTTTATTGCTTGTAGATGGGCTGCTGCTCTTTTTTCCGAGCAATAAAAGATCCATCAAAGCGTATTGGTTAGTGTGTCTTCCACTGGAATATATATTCCTGCCGTGGCATCGTATCGAATGAAAGTGGAGGCCGTCATGAAACAATTTTATTTTTCTCCGTACTATGGCGATGTTGAAGCTGGGGATGATTAGGCAGGCTGATGACGAAAAGTTACGTCGACGATGACAGCTGCTATCATCATCGTAATTAATTGGACGGACGGACAACGCAAACCCTGTTCAGAGCAATTAACTCCTGTCGCAGCAAAACTTACTGAACGAGTTCAACCGTACTGTTTGGCAGAGATGAGTAAAGTGCCGAAGAGAACATGTAAGAGAAGTTTTGTAGAGATTCGTTGGCCGCGATAATTTGCTGTTTGTTGCCATTACAAATGGAATACCTCCTCTAGCGCTAAAGTAGGTAATTATCCTGAGATAAGCTGCTCGAATAAAACGCTTACCTGGTCAATCCTCTTTATGGCACCTGATAGCATTGGATCACATCCTCTGTACCATATAGTCATCGCAATCCCCAATAAATCGCACGAAGCGTATGGTAGAAAAAGTAAGAGAGCACCTGAGAGGACGGTTCTGCATAGACACAAAGAGAACTTAAGAAAACACTTCGAGTACTTCCTTTGTTTAATGACTCTATGTAGAAGTTCAAAAACCTTGGCCACGCTTTCGGTTTTCACAGCAACAAATTAGCCTTCAGTGCTGCACGTCACAACGCTATACTGATAAATTATTTCAAAGAGTGTAAGTTGCGACGTATTCCTAGTTTATATTTTGTACTGGTACAGCTATACTCCGGTTCTTGTAACAAAATTTTCCACTATGTTTGCTGATCCGAACATTTTACTGTTTTGATGTACGTAACATCACATGAGGGTAACTGAAACTCAACATAAAACTCACATGGTTAAGGCAAGCCGTAGTCGGAGGCAAGTTCTGCTGCCTAGTACTTATCGGTGAAATAGCCACAAGCGCGCTCGCAGCCTGGTGCTTGGCCATTATGGCACCTGTATGTCATCGAATTGACGTGCCGCTTCATATCAGAGACAGGATTGGCATACATCCTACGCATACGTTGTTTCACAACGGGGATCAGAGAATGTGCCAAATTGCGGGCACAGACACTACGCCGCTTCCACTTCGTACTGAATTGAAACTGTGAGCTTTATAAAACAAGGCTGAGGCTAACAGTGCGAAAGACTACAATGGAATTGTGCAACAGCTAGAAGTTTTGATAATTCGATACGTATAAGCGTTCTTTTTTATTGTTTCATCTCGCATGAAGTTATAGCCTTAAGGCGTTTGAAAAAGTATCATCCGCAGCACTATGACCAAGAGATTGCGCAAACTAGAAAAAGAAATGATAGAAGTGTTCAAAACACATCAATGAAGAAATTACATCCATCCCACTCTGTGAAGATGAAATGGCAGCCAAAGCTCACGACAGTAAAATCTTCCAAACGAAAAGCAAAGTGCTTTTGATACCATTCCGTCTTCACAGAGTGGGATGGTTCTCATTTTTTTGCGTTGCGAGTCTGGCGCCGTTGCTGGTTCGGAGGTGCCCGTGCTGGCCATTGTCGTTTTCGTTCAGCATCGCGGGAACATTATTCGAGGCGCCGTTTACAGTCTCGTTGCTGTTCCCTCCAGCGTTCCTGTTTTTAGTGCCGTTACCTCTCCTGCTTATACACTGCCATAACTTCGACGCCACGCTATTGTTCAAGCCGAGCGTTCTAATCTGTTCGGCATTTTGACATCTGTGGAGGCGGACTGCACCCGTATGCGTCTGTTAAAAATCACGAAGTCCGTTTCTGTTGCCGGACGCCGAAAAACCCTACGGAAAGTTAGCCATGTACAGCTTTCTCTGTAAAAACTACATGCCAGTCATGGGCGCTACGCTTCTATTTTTAAGACCCAATAGAGTGCAATGACAAGCATGAAAACTTAGGCCATTGCGCGCATACAGAAACAAAGCTCATCAGACATAAGAAAGAAGTTTGCCGCTGAGCATTAATGCTACTACCTTACAAAGCAGCGCAGGTGCATTGCAGTTGTGCATAGAAAGAGCTCAAAGCACTTTGAGTTGACAAATCACACCGCACCGCAAATGTATAAGCACGCGCTATCGTTGGCTATCAATTGTGGTCTCTGGCCAATAACTCGAAACAGCGCGTTCCAACACTTACCCGAGTCAGCTCGGGCGGCGCAGATAGACATGATTATGGTCGTAAGATTTCAACACCCCTATCGTAAAGATACTTCATAGGTCGCCATCTGCGACGACTGTTTAGGTTTTGTGAATTGAATTACGCTAAATCTTGACGGAAGTACCGAAATTCCCACCTATGCCACCCTTACATATGCGCCTTTTTTCGTCTACAGCGCTCATATTTTCTGTGCCGGCGCCGCAAACTTGCTGAACTTGCGAAGACTAAACTTTGGGAACACGTTTGTATAGTAAGATTGTTGTTACGCCAAAATTTGTTCGTAAGTTCCCGTAGTGAATTCCGCCCCTTGTTTTTTACGGTATTACGTGGTCAAACTACCAAAATCATCTATTTGTCATCACGGCATGAAATCTACGCCTCCATACGTACAAATACTTTAATAAAGCGGAACGTCCTGTGCTTTCATTCGCGGAGTTTGGCACTTCTACTCGCTCTTCCTTCATTCAAGTAAGTCAGGCCAGTGAAGAAGACAGTGAAATCGTTAACTGGGGCTTGCCCCGCAGTTATCAGGGCGAACTGTTGCACGACCCCGGAGACAGCATAGCCTGCTGTCGCGTGCATCACCCTGCTTGCTGGTTGCGGGTTTGAATTCTTTTAGAACTTAGATTTAGATTTAGGCTCCCCAGCAAGGTATGAAGCTAAGACCTTGCTGATGAAAAAAAAAAAAAACAATCCTTGGTGAAATCTGAAACAGCCGCCATAGTATGCAGGGACGAAATTTCTAGAAAAAGCCAGCTCTCGGTCATTCCATGTTGCGCTTGCTTGAAACCTGAGAGACTTAAAGCCGCAGCTATCATTTTTTACGCCGAATAGAAAGGCGATTAGAACATTTTTTTAGCAGCGTTTACCGTCTCTAAAGGCGATTTACATATCGTTCGCGTGAGCAAGTCATCCTGCAGAATTAGTTTCGAAAGGTTGGTTTCTGCATATGTGCTAACATCTTGACCATGTGATCCATGCCAGAGCAGTAGAATGGTAAATCGGGCTTTCTTTATATTTAGTAAAATAAAATATACTCCACCAATAAAAACCAACGATTTGCTGTTAGCACTAACAATATTGGATTCACATGAAGAAATAATAGATGAACGCAACGATGTCAACTGTAATTCAGAGATAGAAGGAGCTGAAGCCGAAAGTTCAGCTCACAAAACTGAAAAAAAAAAGGAAACGCCTCGTCATTGCAACACAAGAATTGCATACCTTCGAGCTTTCTTCAATGAAGGAGATGCCATTATCCGCTGTACAACCATTTGGTCAAGACATAGTCGATATATTGCCAGTGCTGTTGTTCCCACTATACAGGACCATACGTTTTCGTCGATGGTCAAGTTGAAACTGAAACTACCAAAAGAAGTGACGTCGGTATTTTCTGAGCTGGTGCATACGGCAGCAGTATCATGTTGCGAATTGGGTTTCAATGAGCAGACTGCACCGATATGAAAGACTCCTCTTAATACCAATGCACCTGGCAACGCAAGGACGCATAAAAAATCGTGTCGATGGCATTACCTAGAATAAAGGCACATTTTGGTCATATATACTCCATTTATTTTCCGTGTATAGTTATTTGTATAGAAAAACCAGCAAAATGTGAAAGGTGTAGCTGTACTGCACTAGTAAAGCTGCGCTGTGCATTGGTAACAAAATGGGCTCATCGCCTCCACAAAATGTAAAACTTCTATTCGGGAAGCGACAAAATACGAACAAAATTAGCTCTTTTCTTGTTTTGTAGAAATAAGTTATTAATAGCGCCTCCAAATAAACAGTGGGTGCATTAAGTGCCGACGATTACGCACCAAGTCAACTCCATAAGGAATTAACGATGTCTTGTGGCGGGGTGCAGCTTTTGAAAGTCCTTGATAATAGAGAGAGAGAGAGAGAGAGATTATGGGGTTTTGCGTGCCAAAACCACCTTCTGATTATGAGGCACGCTGTAGTGGGGTATTCCGGAAATTTGGACCGCCTGCGGTTCTTCAACGTGCGCGTAAATCTATGTACACGGGTGTTTTAGCATTTTGCCTTCTTTGAAATGCGGCCGCCCTGGCCGGGATCCTTGATAACGGGAGCTGATTAAGGATGGTAAAATATTTTATTGGGTGACTGACTTTTTTCTTTCTTCAAAGTGACAACCTAGAGACCGACACAAACCCCCAGAAAAAGCTGTTATTAGAGTCAAGCTACACAAAGAAAACGCCAAGCAATATAAGCTCTTCGAAAGGCCACCTCAGCGCCATGTAAGTTCATGGCCTGCGTATTGCTACGAATAAGAAGAGAAAAGAACACCGTGGCGCTACCGTACCTCCCTGTCTCGAGCGCTGACACCACCCACCTCTCTTGAGGTTGTGGCTAACGTTAATACCGGGCAAACAGAGAGGCGTTCACGCCAGTCCTTCCACTCAGTCAAGGATACAAGGAAACATAGCAAGGTGGCTATCTGGGCTAGTTAGTCATTCATACAAATGCTAAACAGCGCGAAAAACACGAGGACGAATTGTAACCAGACGTACCAAGCCCGGTGCTAAGACGCACTAACACTCGATACAGTTGAGGTTACTTCTCTCAAAAATGGGATCCTGGCAAAATAATTTGGGGCGGTTCTTAAAAGGTAAGTTGCAACCCCCCCCCCCCCCCTTTCACCGTAGCTGATCTATCCATGATTGAAAATTCAGGGCAGGTTGTACAATGTTTGATGCAGTAATCAGGCTGCTGCATCGAAAGCTTCCTCGGTGGACATAAATTACCTCCAATATTCAAGAGATATACTGAAGGACACTGAAGAAGGTGTTCATAATTCAGGAGTTTTGCAATTCCGAAACATGGCTGGCATTAGCGCTCGTGGGTTGCTTCACGTCTTCGTACCTCACGTCCACTGTCGTGGAATGCAATGAACGTATCGATATTCAGAAACAGGGGGTTTCAATTGTGTCTACCATAACGCCGTGTGTGGTGACTTGTGTTGGCGCATGAGGGGCCCGAAAAAGGACGACTACATTCGGCACAGATACCAGGAACGTGTTCTCAGCGGCTCACACGTGCTGGCTAGATGAGCCTCGTGCGCAGAAGCCACGCCTTCTATTTACATCCGCTCATAGTAAATTAGTAAAGAAGGCAACTGTGCAGCCATATTTCTCAAGTGCTTTGCACAAGTCTTGCCACCACGCCTGGGGGGGGGGGGGGGGGGGGGCAGTTTTTTAGAGCCGGCGAAACGTCTAGAAAGAGCAGGTTACCCAGGATCCTGTCTTTCTCTCAGTAGCTGAGGCAGTGTATCGGGAAAAAAGAACAGCAAGGATGCGTTGGTGATGCAGGGGTACAAAGGTCAGCCAAGAAGGTCAACAAAATCACCGTCGCACCTTGCATACACTGCATGCCCCATCTGTCAAGCAAATAGGACAACACTTTGACGTTAAACTTGTTTCCAGTGCTCCGAATACGCTGTCTCATTTGGCAAGCAGGAACTATTAAAAAATGCTGTGTCTCTCGTACTCGATAATGTGTCAGCATGAAATGGCTACCGGCAAAGCAGAATGGTTAGATGAATTACTACAATTACTGAGAACCATCTCACAACAATCTCAACCATCCACGGCGCGATGGATGAAGCCAAGCCAGTTACGCAGCCTGGCGCCATCTTTCAAAGGAGGCGGCGCAAAACCCGCGCCGCGGAACTCACGGGTGGCTGGTGTTGAACAGAGCACAGGCAACCCTGTCTGCCTCAGTGACAAAACATGAGAGTCAAGTGTTTGGTGCACTGTATCTGGCTTTTGAACGTCGGCCGATTGGAAATGAGAAATAAAACTTCAGCGTACCAGAATTTACAGCTTGAGTGGCAATTGAACAAACAATTGGAAGTATTCGGAAGCAACATTTTTTTCTAATTTGTTTGTGCAGTAACTAGCATATTTAATGTGATCCTGTACTTCATTTAGCGCTACTCCGTATCCCTTAGTACGTACAGGCGCCGACAAACGTGGTATACTCCACGCAGTCCACGTAGGGAGCCGGTGCAACGGCAAACTGCATCGCAAGGCCATTTACAGGCAGCATCTGGGATCATGTCTGCCGATAATAAAGGCCACCAATTGGCTGTCTCGATCCCAGATGCCGCCTGTAGACGGCCTCGCGATGCAGTGTGCCGTAGAGACACTGGAAAAAAATTTCAGAGTACCGCAAAGGGCGGGATTTGACTGGCAACACTGAGCGGCCACCGCCATATACCTTCCAAGCCGACTGCGTCGCGGGAAGGCCGCCGTGTTGGAAGAGCTTGATATTCGGTGACACATCGGGTTGAGTGAGTACAAATACTTTGTGCCCGGAGATAATGGTTGCTAAGAACGAAAATAACATGTTATTTTGGGCGAAGTAATGCAGCCGGTGGTTGTTTTGCACGCGGATTGTGGTTGCCGCTGGAACTGTGCTACGATTGTGGGCAGCAGCTTAGCGCTGCTATCGGGAGCTCGTGTGCGCGTTTTTTCCCCCCTTCCGCGGAGCGAGTTACGAAGGATACATTTCGTCACTTCGAGCCGGAATGAGGCAAGCTTGTACTTTTGGGCATGAACATCGTGGACCGCCGTCGGCTTCTATTGAATATTTCCAAGCAGGACGGAACTAACACCTGACAGTGTCACAGACACGTACGTTCATTTTATAATTTCACAAGCTAAATCGGATACATTTAATTTAGTTCGTAAACGGATACCGCTCGTTCTCGATTCTGCCGGGCTACTTCGTCCGCCGTATACGCACGTCACATTGCGACTGCCTCGTGCGCACCGGTGCTTGGCCGTGATTGAAAGACGATCTATGCACAGCAGGCGTAAAAACCAACTTCGATGACCATTTTGTGCACTAAATCTCGTGGGAGGCAAATATGAGCCATTTGCGTGATTACAGCAACGTATATGTACTTCAGTACACTGATAATGAGCGAGAGTTTGCTACATTGCGATTTATGAACGCGGCTGTCTAGTGCGTTCATCAGCGGCTATCCTTCTCAACTTATTTATGACTGTTTTCTTAGATTGCCAAAATTTGCTGCCTGTGTAAAAAAAGAAGCAGGAACGCGCGCTGGTGACGCAGCAATTTTTTTTCTAAGTTACATAGGTGATGTATAAAATTCTTGTGCTTTTAGAGCGGTTTATGTAATATGCATAGTGACAGTGTGAAACTAGAGCTACTGGGTGTTCTGTCATTTTTTATTTCTTGTTATGCATCAAGCACAACATTATTTGGGTGTGCACCGTAGCATTCCAACATAAAACATGATATGTATGCTGACTTCAGTTCATTGCATGTGCTCGGTATACAAGCTCAAAATTTGAAGCATGTGCTGTGAATATCACCTGGCCATTAATTTCAAGCTCGAAATGCGTATGTATAAAGGAGCAAATGATAAGTGGAAAAAAGGAAGTATCATGGGCCTCGTATTGACCATGTTTTTATTGACTGCGATCGTCACGATCTGCGAAAAACCAGTGCCATATTGGTCGGATGACCAGAGGCGAGAGCGTGCTCACGTGCGCGGACAAATCATGCGAGTACCTGGTGCACGTGAGGACGCGGAATTCTTGAGCGACAAGTGTACCTTCGCCTGCCACGAGCACGGAATAACTGCGTGTGTTCAGCAAAAAACGCGTACACGTGTACCCGCGTGAAGCGTGCAAGACGCGGACGATCCCTGCAATGAATTCCTATTTTTGTAGCGTCGCTAACACCGCGTGTACTTCGCTTAAATATCTTCTAAAACAGTGCCGAAAAGCACAAGCAAGGTGTACTTATACCTCGCACACGCGGGTGTTTTTGTAGGCTTGAAGCTCTCCCGGCCGATTCTGTGTAACCACGCAGAACGACACTCTCGGTCATTTTTCCCGGTCGGAATCTAGAAAAACACCTTTCCAGTTCCATTTCTGTTACGGCATCCGAAGGCACAGCAGCCAGGCATGATTTCCTTGCAGTCAAACGCGAGCGCGACAATCGGAACACAAAAAACGTAAGGAACCTGCGCTGCCTGCGCTCTAACGCTGCCGGCCCGCCCGGCGCTTGGGAGGTATATGGCACCCCAAAGTCACGTGGTACGGTTGCTGCTGCTCCGGCAGCCGCTGCGTGGACTGCATAGAGTATACCACTTTTGTTGGCGCCTGTACCTGTGTTGAATTTTGCGCAATACTTTTCTTTCACGTGTAAGATTGGCAAAAAGAGAGGTTCTGCTATTTTCCAACACCAGTATTTTTCTGTATCGATTATCACATACGCGTTTCACACAGTGATATCAGGAAAGCGCATTGACTCGCGTAGCAGCTACAAACTTCTTTTACAAAATATATGCCTGAGAAAGTATATTTCAACTTTTTGAAGTTTGAACTACACATGCTCAAAACCGCTTTGAAGGGCATTGGTATACCGCAGGGGGCAGATGTATTTCTACTTCTTGAGTACCTGGGTGAAAATCAGCGTTGAAAAATAAATGAACAGTGAGAGCGAAGCATGCACACAGAAACAACGTACCATAGAAAACTAAAGGTTTCATGACTGCGGTAGTATTAGTTGGTAACATTCAGGTTCAGTTTTAAGGAACACGGACATGAAAGTAATTTGTTCAGATCCTAGAAATACATTCCAAAGTTTAAACAAACTGAGTAAATCAGGCTAAGACGCCCCTACAAAATTTTGCCAAATACATACCAGCTCGAACAACGAGGAATGCTTGTCGTGTGGTCTACTTCTTTTTACACGCCTAATTGCGTAAACGCCAGCATTAAGGAAAACTAAAAAAAATGCTTGAAGATACGCTATGTAATGCTTCCGCAGCACACATGCCTCAAAGGCAGTCGTGAACACATTCTTGAAAACTTCCGCATTATAGCACCCCACTTCGACGTTCCTGATTTATTTTTTTTTGTCACGTGGGTGCTAGATGTGTGCTAGTACCATCTCTACCTTCAGGAGAAGAAATCTCGGATAATATACCCCGTTATTTGCACGATTAAAGGGAGTAAAGATAGCTGCAAATGAACATCAAAAGTTGCCGGAGCACACATTTGCGTTTCCCGCTTTTTTTTTTTTTATGCCACGCCACGCAGGCTAGCATCAAACATTCACTCATGCTATACAAAAAAGTAAGGAATTTTCTCTGACTAATATTTTATGTGTATTAGATAACATGCTCCTTGACAATTGGTTAGTGCATGTTGGTTTAAGAAGTGCTACTCCCGCGCCTGCTTTCTTTCATCCTGTAATAAAGTGTTCGCTTTTTGACCCGACTGCTTCTACTATGTATACTGGGCGCCATTTATTTAACGTTTTACAAATGGTGTTCCTGCGCGGTCGAAAATTATTGAAAAGTTGCTTGTTCAATGCTAGCCTAAACAAAGGCGAAACATAAGTTAACTGGTGCTGTACAACTAATAGGCATCAACTTTTAGTAAAGAAAACAAACCACGCTAATTGCTATATTTGTGTTCCCGCCTACTCTAACATTTTTTATATCTTTTAAAAAAAGAAAAAGACCATTTTCGTTGGGCTTTCAATATCCCTACTTACTCTCCCATGTACATCCTCATGTCCATATCACTCAGTGGCTGCACGGTTGAGTTTGCAGACAGCGAGTCCACCATGATCTTTCCGAGCACAACGGTAGGGGCGACCAAGATAATAATGAACTGCATGCAATCCGTCCATACCACTCCACGGAGGCCTCCCTAAAGAAATCACATAGCACGTAAGCTGGCACGAGTTGAGGCGAGACGGGTAGTTTAAATTTCCTCTCATAATAAAGACCACATTCTTGCCTTAGACTTCCTACGCTTCCCATATCAAACATTACAATAAACTTTTAAAATGAGGCAATCAATATCCTCACATTTTAGAGAGACAGTTTAATTAAAGCGTAATATTCTCGAAAGAGCAAACAAAAACTAAAGAGTACGCATTCTAATTTGGATTCTTAAGGACAAATACCTTTACAAGTGATAGCAAAACAAAAAAAAAATATCAGAGAGCATATCGCGTGCAGCATGAAACTGCGGACAAGGAATTGAGGAAAGCACAAAAGACCGCTTTGTTCTTATTGAGCCAGTATATTTCCGAATGAAGGTAATAGGTAAAAAATAAATCGGAATGCACATAGCGTGATTACACACCAGCGGGCAAGGAAGCCAGGAAACCACAAAAGGCCACTTTTGTTCTATTGGGCCAATATATTTCCAAATCAAGGTAATAGGTACGATGATATTTTCGTTCCCAATAAAGAAAAAATGTAAATAAAAGTAGAAGGCACCTTCCCACTGCATGGTAGGGAACCTACAACCACAACTGAGAATTGCGGCGATCTTCCAGTTCTTCCATAGTGAACGTTTCATTTTGTTGGACTGCCGCCCAAAGGCATCTTTAATGGAGTATTAGGAAGAACAACTCATGGTGTTTGTAATGGATGTAGACTACATAGTGAAGCACATGCGTCACCTAGTGCATGACGCATGACCGAAGAGCATGAAAGTATAGCTGATATTTCCTTCTATGCACAATGAGACATTCGCGATTAGGGAGCACACACTGTAAAAATGAAACAGAGTTGGAAGAGGCCAGACGAACAAGCTCTGACTTTCAACAGACGTTTATCTGAAACAGGAGGGAGAATATATAGCGTAATTTTACTGTAAGTACGAATGTCACACAGCCATGACCGTAAAAGTGGGGCATGCAATTACTCAAATATTTCACTGCGAACGCAGTAGGGAACGTTGGAAAAATTCGTTGCGCGCTTCGCATATCTAATATTCGATTTTTCGGATATGAGAACCTTCTCTGAATGGCCTGGCCGTGGTCTGCGCCTTCACGCGCGTTCTTTATCGGTACATTAGCTCGACCGGACCGATCGAACTGATGCACGAACAGACGGAACAGCAACATGAGTGCGCGTGGAAAGCACACAAGCACGTGCGAATATTCGGCCAATTAGCCACCTTAACGCAGGCTGATCGCAACGCAAGTTCTGTCACCAAACATTTAGATTCAAGCCGTTCCGAGCTCTCTACCCACACGCAAGCACAGACACACCCGTGATCGCGGTAGTTCTCGGCTGGGAGACCGCGGAACCTAACAATGCTTCAATGGCCGGTAATCACTGATGATTCGTAACGACAAGCTTTCTGCTACGGTTTGCGGTTCGTTGTCACATCGAACGGTGGCGAATTGTCACGGCCACACCATTGGTAACACTGTCTATTTTGTTGCGCACAATTGGTACAACGTCGTTCGTAGTCGACGGCCAAATTTACGGCTTCTGGTTCACCGCATATATACTCCCAGTGGTCGCGCGACCCTCAGAGAGCGGACAAACCGCCTCACCAAAGAAAGTGAGTGCACGGGATGACCACTGCGTATTTCACGGTTGCCAACTTTGGGAAGTACCGCACGATGGCCCCTTGTGCCTAACGCCGTTCCGTGGAGCACAGCAGTGTCTTTTCGTAGCGACGCGTCACAAGACTAACTTTGGATTTACATGGCAGGCTCGGAAAAAGCATGCGACAGCACGCTTATCCCCGGCTGAAGACGCATTTACACAAGTGGAAAATGGTTGCAGAGCAGGAAAAAAACGAAAACAAAGCGGAAGGGGCGCATCACGTGCGTGAACTTGCCCTGGGCCTCCGCATTTGATAACTGTTTACCATCGGCACCGATGACCCCACAAAGCGGTGCCCAGTACCCGCGGCGGTAGCTTAGTGGCTATGGTGTTAGACTGCTAAGCGCGAGGTCGCGTGATTGAGTCCCGGCCACCGCGGTCGCATTTCGATGGGGGCGAAATGCGAAAACAGCCATGTGCTTAGATTTAGGTGCACGTTAAAGAACCCCAGGTAATCCCGATTTCCAGAGTCTCCCACTACGGAGCGACTCATAATCAGATCGTGGTTTGGGCACGGAAAACCCCATAATATTAAGCGTTGCCCAGCGACCTGATGCACATTCCCCTATTTTGTCGGCTGCCCAGATTGGCCTTATCTAGCTGATAGTATGCCACAGAAACCACATGCATAAAATGAAAGAACAATTGCTATTTTCTCGGAGAAAACTCGAAATGCATACTTTCTATGGAAGACTTTCACAGGATTGCCAATAAACGGGCCCTGAACCATGTTTTATCTCAGTCGAGAAACGCATTTCAATTTAAATTTGACTAATTCAGAAAAACTTTGCCGCACAAAGTTCAGCAATATGTTGCGACGAAGCTGAGTTCTTCGCAATCAAACATACCGTTGGCGGTGCTTCCGCTCCATCTTCAATGATTTGCACTGCGACGGCTGCGGCGGGGCAAGATGTGCCCAATACGATCGGCCTACTAAACGTTGCCATGGTGCGCAGTTAAAAATTGAGTTTGAGCGTTTACGTAAACACCATTATTTCCGATTTTGGGGCGAACGACGCGTCCATGTCTAGGAATTCTGGACATTATCCGTCAGAACTTTACAGAAATGCACAAGTATAATTCAATGGGAAATTTTTTTTTTCAAAGTTATACTTCAGATTACCGGCCGTGGGTCAAAAAGTTTCAACTGACTACATCAAGAGGGTAGTCCCTTCTAACAACGTATGCTTTTTGACAGTTCGTGGGAACAAATGTGGTGCGTAAAAGCAGCTCTGACAGGGGCGATGAAGTGCCACGACATGAGGAAATCGTTTTGCACCCTCCCGGCAGAGTGCGCATTGACTTGAGGAAGCGAAAAATTTTAACCGTGAAACGATTTATTGCAGTTGGCATTGCGACGATAATGGTAGAGGGAGTGTTATGCAGTCTGTTTGCACGCGCAGGTTTTTGAGAGGCAGCCGAGATGGTAGAGAGTGGTTATGCGTGTGCATGCCTTGAGCTTGCCTGGGTATGGTTGTATGCGCGTGTGCGCTCTGTGTATGTGTGTGCAGGCGTGTGCCTCGGTATTTCCGTCTGCATGCGCGCGAGTGCGTGTGTCCGTGTGTGAGCGTTTGCGGCGTGTGTGAGTGCCTGCGTGTGCGTGCGCGTGTGCGTGCGGTGTGCGCGCGCTTGCGATGCATGCGTGGGCGCATGTGAACGTGTACGCGTGCCAACATGTGTTTTCGACTTTCAGCATGCGCGAGTGCGAGCAAATGTGTGCGTGTTTGTGTGCGCATGAATGACTTTACGTGCGTATTGTGTGTGCGTGTGTGTGTGTGCATGCGCGCGCGTGTACGACGGATAGAGAGAGTACGTGCGTGTGAGGAAGGTGTGCGTTTGTGCGCGAGGGAGACAGAGAGAGTGTGTGTGTGCGAGGAGGAGAGAGCGTGTGTATGCAAGAGGGAGTTAGAGAGTGTTTGTGTGGGTGTGCGTGCGAGGGACAGAGAGAGTGTGCGCCTGCTAGTGCCTGCGTATTTGCATATGCATGCACAAGAGTGCGTGTACGCGTTTGTCAGCGTTCGCGGCGTGTGTGCACACGTGAACGTGTGCGCGCGTGTTAGTGCATGTTTGGGTGCGCTTGCGTGCTTGCGGTGCATGCATGGCAGCGAGTGAATGTGCACGAGTGCGACCGTGCGTGTTAGTAATACAGCGTGCATGCCTGGGGACAAAATTCTGCATGTTTGTGTGCGCATGGATATCTGTGCGTGCGTGGAGAGAGTGTGTGTGCGTGCGTGTGAGGAAGAGTGTGTGCGTTTGTGCGAGGGAGAGCGTGTGTATGTGTGTGCGTGCGAAGGTGTTTGTGTGTTTGCTGGTATGAGCGAGCATTTTCTTGCTTGCCCCTACTCTTGGAAGCAAACGCGATGCGGAGACCATTAAAACCCCTGTTTAAATCCACGAGACAAGAACAAATGACACTGCATTTGTAGCATTATCTCTTTCTGAAAACGAAACCATCAAGAAAAAGCGCCTGTCAGATCAGTATTGCCGCCTTTGGCTGGCATGGCCCCGTAAGAAGCTTCCAAGCGGTTTCCCTTGGTTATCTTGCTTCTGTCGACGGCAGGGCAATGTCTTGAGGGCAATGACGCGCTAACTCTGTACTATCATTCAACCGTGTAGCGTTTCTGTGACTAAGCAAGCTTTTGACAGCGCAGGATAGTTGCTACATTGACGTTTCGACTTTAAACGGCTTGTCTTCGGAAAAACAATGTGAATATTAATCGACAGTACGGTAGGTAATGCACGGTATGCTAGAGTTATTACATTTCGTCGCCGTGGAAATTCGGCCTCCTCCGCTGGCATTCCAACCCACACCCTCTGACTTAGTGGCGCAACGCCAAAGTTACTGCCTTAGGGTGGCTAGAACTGGAAGGCGTGAAAACTGGCCTCTCCAAGCTTTTCGGGATGCGCGATCACTTCAACGTAGCACTGTCGTCACGGGAGAGGGTGGGGGATGGCTGGAGAGCAGTGAATTAGGATCTGATTTATCTTGCATGAGTTTTTGACAAAGCGCACAACAGAATGTCCCCGGAATGACGTATGATGAGGACATTCTGCCACAAGCGGACAATGCATGTGATTTAGACACTTGCGAATATTTGTGGCAACGCAGCGACAGACCTAGGTCTTAAGTTTAGCATAGAGAAATCGGTAATTATGATCTTTCATGAAAAGAGGAATCATTACATGGTGCCCGTTTAACAGTAAGTCATACCCATAGTCCAACAACGTAAATACCTACGCGTACTTATATGGGGTGCCCCACGTAACTTGAGCCAAAAAATAAAAAAAAAATATGTAAATGCAACGTAGCTAGACAGAACAAAGGTAGTTTTGTTTGCCGTTGCTTGGAGATACCCAGATATTTTCTTCATTCCACCGGCTTTCTCTTGCTAATAGCGTGCTATATAAAAGTGGTTTAGTTAGCGTGAAAGAAGCCCACAAATACACGCAAAAATGCCGCAAGACTGGACGCTCGAGGCTCTTTACGTGTATTCGTGGGCTTCGTTCGCTTGCGGAAAAACTTTTATGTGACGGAGCAACAGAAATCTGCATCGGCAGTTTTTCATGTTCCTCTACGATTTTCTCATTTACAGTTTCCATATACTTATAATATTTGAGAAGTTGAATAATTAAGACTAATTTTCTAATTAGGTGGAATATTTGAGTATCTCTAAGCGACGGCAAGCAACACTACCTTCGTTTTGTCAATCTACTTTGCATATACATACTTTTAATATTTGGCTCACGTTACTTGGGACACCCTGTATATACGCATAGGTATTCACATTTTTTTACTATGGGTATGACTCGTTGTTGAATTGAAACCATGTAACTATTCATCTTTTCATTAAGGATCACAATTCACGATTTCTCAGCAAAACTGAGGCCTAGGTTTGTCACTGCGTTGCCACAAATATAGAGTCCACGTGACAGAGAAGGTGATTACGGAGATGAAGATGCGCTATTGTTTGCAGCAATAAAGGGATTATCTAATTAATTGAATAATTCTTTCATTGATTCATTAAGACAATGGCGAACCGCGCACAGGAAGAAGCACGTCTTCACACATCGTGAAAGGGGCGAGAGACATCAAGAGACAAAATGAGGAGAGTCCCGGTGGCAGGTGAACTCTCAATTAAGGGTCTAGTGTATACAAGAAGGCGTTGGTGTAACGACTTAAATTCTAGTGTAGATGCGTCATGTGGCGAAAAAACGATTGCAGTCACCACCCGACATCCGTCCTTTGCAGAGGTAGAGGCGACCGCAGTTCATGGTAATGAACGCCTCCTGGATACCATTCTAGGCAATTATTTCGTCATCGGCCATACCTCCTTGCGTATTTCTTTGAGGCAGGCGTTGTGAATTACAACTCCGTTCTCGTGACAACTTACAAATTAGAGAACGAGTCGCGCTTTTGACTCTTGAGATTGTGGGAATACTAACAATATGGGTTCGGCGAAACACTATTCTAAACAGGCAGTTTGGAATAGCGTAGCTTGGCTTACATACGTAGGAGAGACACGTTAGATACGTTAAACGTAAGCAACACTACCGCATGTGTGCGTCCCTTCAGAACAGGGCCGTAGCATGGGGGTGGGCTTGTGGGGCTTCAGCCTCCCCCCCCCCCCCCCCCCCCTATTTTTTCGGGCTATCACGTGGAGCCGACCAAACCAACTCCTGGCGCTGGAAATCTTGCTGCATTTTGTCTAGAATGTCCTTTTAAATTCTCGAAAAGACATTTCAGCGCGAACATAGCGAAATCAGGCTGGATTTTGCGGCAACGCCCATGCACCGGGAGTAGCATACAGTAAAGCAAGGAGCCCCATCCGAGCCCAGTTTTAAGGGCATTTTGATGGCGAGCGGGCTCATCGCGGCCTCTCGCCGAAGCCGCGGAATCTACGTAGCGCATGGATTTTAATTCTGAAACTTTATTGGTAGAAATTTCTCAGAAACTGCCTGATGTGCACTGACTTTTCTAATGCCATACATTGGACCACAGAAGGAGACAAGCCAAATGAGCACACTATCAGACAAGTTGACAAAGCACGCAGCGAGGTCCGATGAGCCGAAGTGTTGTGGTGGTTCATTAGTGCCGTCATGTCAGAGAAAAGAATATCGACATTCTTTTTCACCTGCACCGAAGCATTCATATCGAGACACTAAAACCACCAAAGGTAACTACATTCTTATTTATATTTATAATTTGACTTCTATACGCGTGGGCACATTCAGCCTGTTCAATATTTTTTTCGTTACCCGCGGGTTACCGGGAGCATCCAAAGCGGATGCGTTTTTCTTGTGTTGCCTCGACCACCGCGCGGCCCACTTCGATGCGCGTTCGTTTTTCTCTGGCCGAGTGGATTTTTGTCTCGCAGAGGTTTCGACACTTTCCGTTTAGTAGACGAGAAAAGCAAGCAATGCATTGTCGCTCGCCGCCAGCACTGCGCGGACTCGACGTATTGTAACGCGTTCACTTGAGCGCAACCTCTCCGCAAAGTCTTGTCATACAGGTGTAAGATACCGAGCAGTATGCGCATGGTTCTCTGTGTACCAAGCGTCTCATGTTTTCTTCGCTATTCCTTCGATAGCAACATTAGGGGCGCAATGTAGGCATTCCATGGTGGCCAACATGCTTTCCTTGCGATTTTTTCATTTCCCTGCCTCCTTCACAGAAAAAATAACAAAAAAAAACATTGTTGCGGCGCAGCAAATTCTCCCAAGGTGAAAGTTTAATTTTGTTACTAATTTTGCGGAAAGTAGTGGGCCAAGGGATGCTTCAGCTACCGGATACTCTTAATATATTATTGCGATAGTAGTCATATTGTTACGGGGAGAACATATATGCAAATGCAACATATACAATTACGAGTGTGTAGCTCACTGACTAGGGTAACCCAGTCAACCGATCTTCGAGACACTTCAATCTTCTCTTCACCTGCCAACGTCATTTTGTCCACAACGGCAGAAACTCGTACGTGACATTAACCCCCGGCGGCATAAGCATCGTCTCGATGTTTCCTAGGGCGCCGAATCATCGTGCGAGTTACAGGGCTTGAGTCCCCAAACGTGCACGATATCAGTGCTTGGTGGGGTAGAAGACGTCGAAGTCACAGGTGATATCTCATATGTGAGGCTGGTGACTTGGCGAAGAACTCGGTACTGCCCGACGTATCGCGGCAGCAGTTTTTCACAGAGGCCAACACGACGTGAGAGTAACCAAAGGACAAGTGCCCCAAGGCTGAAATGAGCATCCCGCCGACGGCTGTCGGAACGATACCTTTGGATAGTCTGTGACGCCAGAAGACGATCACGGGCAATGCGACGTGCTGTGGCCGCGCGAACAATGAATGGCGTAGTGAGCGTAGAACGTGGTAGTATTGGCATCGGAAGGGCGCAACGAGTCAAGAGGCAGAAGCGGGACACGGCCATATAGTAGATAGAATGGAGAATAATCAGTAATATCGTGACACCACGGTTTGCATGCAAACGTCACGAGGGGCAAGGACGGTCCCAATCCCGGTGATCATCGGACACGTTCAGGCAGATCATGTCCGTCAGTGTACTGTTGAGAGGCTCGGTAAGACCCTTTGTCTGTAGATGGTAAGCCGTCGTGAACTTGTGCGACGTTGAGCAAGAGCGAAGAAGGTCGTCGACAACCTTAGAAAGAAAACAGTGGCCTCTATCAGTGAGTAGCTGACGGGGGGCACCATGATGTAGGATCACTGCATGGAGGAGAAAATCAGCGACATCAGTTGCGCAGCTCGTGGGGAGGGCCCGCGTTATGGTATAACGCGTCGTATAGTCCGTCGCAACGGGCACCCATTGTTGCCCGAGGATGAAGGTGGAAACGGGCCAAGGAAGTCCATCCCGACGCGGAAAAATGGCTCACTGGGGATACCTATAGACTGAAGGTGCCCAACGGGAGACAATGAAGGCTTCTTGCGGCGTTGGCAAAGTTCGCAGGCAGCGACGTAGCTTCGAACAGAGTGATATGGCCCAGGCCAAAAAAACCGCCTGTCCACACGGTCGTACGTACGGGAGACACCCAAATGACCAGCGGTGAGCACATCCTGTAACTGTGAAAGAATTGTCGAGCGCAGATGCTGTGGAACGACGGGAAGCAGTTCAGCACCATGTGGATGCATATTACGTCGGTATAATTCCCGTCCTGGAGAACAAAGATTCGGAGACAAACGTCCTGTTGCTCCAAGGTAAGGCGTTCAATGATGGATCGCGAATAGGGGTGACGACGCTGCTCGTCGTCGATGTGGGAGAAGTCGCAGATCGGCAAAACGCAGGTATCTGTATCGGTTTCGGTGCCATCGGTGTGTCGATAGAGTAGCGGGAGAGGCAGTCGGCGTCAGTACGTAGCCGCCCAGATTTGTAGAACATGTATAAGGTGTACTCTTCTAGGCGTAAAGCCCAGCGGCCAAGACGGCCTGCCGGGTCTCTGAGTGAGGATAGCTAAGATAAGTCATGATGATCTGTCACCACGGTGAAATGTCGACCGAAGGGGTAAGGGCGGAACTTAGCAATCGACAAAACAAGGGCCAAGCATTCACGTTCTGTTAAGGAAAAGTTGGGTTCTGGTGCTGAAAAAAGACGGCGAGCATAAGCGATCAAGCGATTGCTGTTCCGCTGTCGTTTGGAGAAGATAGCGTCAATGCCATGGCAGCTTACATCAGTGCGAACTTCAGTGTAGGCATGCGGATAGGCACCCAACACGGGTGCATTGATAAGGCGACTGACAAGTGTGAAAAATGCTACAGCCTTGTCGGGTCCCCAAGGAAAAGTGGCGTCCTTTTTGAGGAGGTCTGTGAGAGGACGAGCGATTTCAGCAAACTTCTAGATAAATCGCCTAAGGTAAGAACACAGCCAGAGGAAACTTCGGCCATTGGTAGAAGAACTCGGAAGTGGAAACTCACCAACGGCGCGAACTTTATCAGGATCAGGCTGGACGCCAGCAACGTTAACCAAGTGAACAAATAAAAAAAATTATGGGGTTTAACGTGCCAAAACCACATTCTGATTATAAGGCTCGCCGTAGTGGAGGACTCCGGAAATTTCGACCACCTGGGTTTCCTTAACCTGCACATAAATCTAAGTACACGGGTGTTTTCGCATTTCGCCCCAACCGAAATGCGACCGCTGTGGCCGGGATTCGATCCAGCGACCTCGTGCTCAGCTGCCCAACACCATAGCCACTGAGCAACCACGGCGGGTGACCAATTACTCGTATTTGTCGGTGGCCGGAATGGCATTTCGCAGAATCGATTTGTAGGCCAGCTCGTCGACAAACAGCAAGGATGGCTGACAGACAGTGGAGGTGGCTCTCAAACGTCGATGAAAAAATAATGACGCCATCAAAGTAGCGGCGGCATGTGGTCTATTTGAATCAGCGCAGAAGAGAGTCAACCATGCACTAGAAGGTAGCAGGGGCATTACACAGTCCGAGAGGCATCACTTTAAACTGGTAGAGACGGTGTGGGGTGACGAAGGCGGTCTTCTTGCGACCTCGTTCATCCAATGCGATTTGTGAGTATCCAGAGCGCAAATCAATTGACGAAAAATACCTGGCACCATGTAAGCAGTCAACGGGTCATCAATGCCCGGAAGCGGATACACTCCTTTTTGGTAATCTTATTAAAGTGACGGTAAGGTGCCTGGTGGTGGTCTCGTGCGGATGCTGTCCTATCGGTGAGCGAATATTCCCCTCATCTTTTAAAAAGTTCAATACTTGCAAGCATTTATCTCGCAAACCATACTTAGTTCAAGGAAATTTTCCACGTATCAATAATTTCTCTCGTATTCGAGTGCTGGTTGCCGTGTTATCGTTTGTTAACGAAGCTTTCCCTCAAATCTAAATATTTTAAGGCAGTTTGTCGTGTGCATATCATGGCCACGCACGCTTATATCGCCTTCCGTATCGCTACGGCGGGTGCGCTTTAAAACCCCGGCGCTGCAATTTTGCTTCAGAAACTTTCCTTTCCTTTCTTCTTCACCTCCCTTAAACTGGCTCTCTTAACTACTACACGCAGAGACAAAACAACAGCGCTCGCATTCGATCTCATAGATGAGATGAATATATATATATATATATATATATATATATATATATATATATATAGAAAATTATCAGTCATTGCACTCGTAGTACAGCCCTCTGGGCCATTCTTTTTTTTCGAAAGTAGTCCTATTAGGGTTATTATAATTACACGAAGGTATTTCGCCCTCCTGAGTAGCAGTCCTTGTGATAGTTACTCTGGCTAGGCTCCCACGCTATGCGTGCCGCACTCGCACCTGTTTAACCTTTTCCTAGACGCTAGAGCTATACTATGTCCGCACAACCTTGAGCGATCGGAACGCACGTTTTCTGCGCTTGCCCGGCAGAGAAGGAAGGCTTTGTTCCGGCCACAAAGCCCTCCATGTCTCAGTAAGCTGCCTGGTGGTGGTCTTGTGCGGATGCTGTCCTCTCGGTGAGCGAATATTCACCTCATCTTTTAAAAATTTCAATACTTACAAGCATTTGTCTCGCAAACCATACTTAGTTCAAGGGCATTTTCCACGTCTCAATAATTTCTCTCGTCGTATTCGAGTGCTGATTGCCGTGTTATCGTTTGTTAACGAAGCTTTCCCTCAAGTCTAAATATTTTAAGGCAGTTTGTTGTGTGCGTATCATGGCCACGCACGCTTATATCGCCTTCCGTTTCGCTACCGCGGGTGCACTTTAAAACCACAGCGCTGCAATTTCGCTTCAGAAACTTTCCTTTCCTTTCTTCTTCTCCTCCCTTAAACTGGCTCTCTTAACTACTACACGCAGAGACAAAGCAACAGCGCTCGCAATCGTTCCCATAGATGAGATGAATACATATAGAAAATATATCAGTCATTGCACTCGTAGTACAGCCCTCTGGGCCATTCTTTTTTTTCGAAAGTAGTCCTATGAGGGTTATTATAATTACACGAAGGTATTTCGCCCTCCTGAGCAGCAGTCCTTGAGATGGTTACTTTGGCTAGCTTCCCACGCTCGCCTAGCACGTGATCAAGCTTTTCCTAGTCTCTGAAGCCGCTCGAGTTCGCTCTTATCCACGGACGGCCACTTTTCCAAAAAAGTATCGACAATCGCGGACAACATCAGTCCCTTTCCACGTAAGTATGAGGCTCGGGCAGGAGCTATGGCGCTTCAAAGTAACCTGGGGCCTGACGAACCAACCGACTGAGCTATCTTTCCGGGCAACATCCAAGGGTCACGAGTGCAAATCACCTGTTCTCTTCCTTTTTTGTTTTCCTTCCCTTTTTTCTTTTTTCTTCCCCCTTTTTAATGTCTTTTCCTGTATTTTATCACTGTACTGGAACCCTCCTATTATATATATATATATATATATATATATATATATATATATATATATATATATATATCCTCAATTATGTATGGCCACACTTGTGCAGGTCATAAATACCAGGTTCTCTAGCCGAGTGCCATCCGTGCGGTATAACCGAGCTCAGATTGGTCCACCTTCACTGATCAAATAAGGCACCACTGAAGGTTAAATGAGGCGTACGACTCGTGCGGGGGCGGTAGAGTATCCGCATCCCGTGCAGCAGGACTGTGGTTCAAATCCCGGTGCCACGCAATTCTCCGCCAGAAAATGCAAAAAAAAAAAAACTCGTGAGTTGAGAAAATTGCACAAACAGGCCTGGAGTGCGGCCTGATCCCGGTGACCAGAACCGGTAACGCACTCTCTCGCCAGAGCAGGTTTGGCCACCCTGGTGCAGTACTTGGCCACAACCTCCTATATGAATACAACAATCAAACCCCGGCCCTCAGACCCCAGCAGCCGCGAAGCAACTGACCACGGCGGCGGTCAGATCTGTGATGCAGCAGAGGGTGCTAGGAATCCCTGGCTCCGGAAGGCCGCTATTCGAATCTGAACCTGGCAACGTTTAACGTTAGAACGTTATCTAGTGAGGTGAGTCTAGCAGTGTTATTGGAGGAATTAGAGGGTAGTAAATGGGATACAACAGGGCTCAGCGAGGTTACGAGGGCAAAAGCAGCATATAGAGTGCTAAAAAGCGGGCACATACTGTGATACCGGGGCTTAGCGGAGAGACGAGAACTAGGAGACGGATTCCTGATTAATAAGGATATAGCTGGTAACATAGAGGAATTCTATAGCATTAACGAGAGGGTGGCAGGTCTTGTTGTGAAACTTAATAAGAAGTACAAATTAAAGGTAGTACAAGTCTACGCCCCTACATCCAGTCATGATGACCAGGAAGTCGAAAGCTTTTAAGAAGACGTGGAATCGGCGATGGGTAAAGTCAAAACAAAATACACTATACTGATGGGCGACTTCAATGCAAGGGTAGGCAAGAAGCAGGCTGGAGACAAGTCAGTGGGGGAATATGGCATAGGCTCTAGGAATAGCAGGGGAGAGTTATTAGTAGAGTTTGCGGAACAGAATAATATGCGGATAATGAATACCTTTTTCCGCAAGTGGGTTAGCCGAAAGTGGACGTGGAGAAGCCCGAATGGTGAGACTAGAAATGAAATCGACTTCATACTCTGCGCGAACCCTGGCATCATACAAGAGGTATGCGTGCTCGGCAAGGTGCGCTGCAGTGACCATAGGATGGTAAGGACTCGAATTAGCCTTGACTTGAGGAGGGAACGGAAGAAACTGGTACATAAGAAGCCAGCCAATGAGTTAGCGGTAAGAGGCAAATTAAAGGAATTCCGGATCAAGCTACAGAACAGGTATTCGGCTTTAACTTAGGAAGAGGACCTTAGTGTTGAAGCAATGAACGACAATCTTATGGGCATCATTAAGGAGTGCGCAATAGAAGTCGGTGGTAACGCCGTTAGACAGGAGACCAGTAAGCTATCGCAGGAGACGAAAGATCTGATCAAGAAACGCCAATGTATGAAAGCCTCTAACCCTACAGCTAGAATAGAACTGGCAGAACTTTCTAAGTTAACCAACAAGCGTAAGACAGAATGACATAAGGAACTATAATATGGATAGAATAGAACAGGCTCTCAGGAACGGAAGAAGCCTAAAAGCAGTGACGAAGAAACTAGGAATAGGCAAGAATCAGATGTATGCGTTAAGAGACAAATCCGGCAATATGGTTACAAATATGGATGAGATAGTTCAAGTGGCTGAGGAGTTCTATAGAGATTTATACAGTACGAGTAACATCCACGACGATAAGGTGAGAGAGAATAGTCTAGAGGAACTTGAAATCCCACAAGGAAGGCCGGAAAAGGTAAAGAACGCCTTGGGAGCTTGCAAAGCGGGAAGGCAGCTGGGGAGGATCAGGTAACAGCAGATTTGTTGAAGGATGGTGGGAACACTGTCCTAGAAAGACTGGCCACCCTATATACACAATGCCTCATGACCTCGAACGTACCGGAATCTTGGAAGAACGCTAATTATTCCTAATCCATAAGAAAAGGGACGCCAAAGACTTGAAAAATTATAGACGGATCAGCTTACTGTCCGTTGCCTACAAAGCATTTACTAAGGTAATCGCAAATCGAATCAGGAATACCTTAGACTGCTGTCAAGTAAAGGACCAGGCAGGATTCCGTAAAGGCTACTCAACAATAGACCATATTCACACTATCAATCAGGTGATAGAGAAATGTGCGGAATATAACCAACCCTTATATATAGCCTTCATTGATTACGAAAAAGCGTTTGATTCAGCCGAAACCTCAGCAGTGATGAAGGCATTACGGAATCAAGGTGTTGATGAGCCATATGTAAAAATACTGGAAGATATCTATAGCGGCTCCACAGCCACCGATGTCCTCCACAAAGAAAGCAACAAAATCCCAATGAAGAAAGGCGTCAGACAGGGAGATAGGATCTCTCCAATGCTATTCACAGCATGTTTACAGGAGGTATTCAGAGACCTGGAGTGGGAAGAATTGGGGATAAAAGCTGATGGAGAATACCTTAGCAACTTGCAATTCGCTGATGATATTGCCTTGCTTAGTAACTCAAGAGACCAATTGCAATGCATGCGCACTGACCTGGAGAGTCAAAGCAGAAGGGTGGGTCTGAAAATTAATCTGGAGAAAACTAAAGTAATGTTTAACAGTCTCGGAAGAGAACAGCAGTTTACGATAGGTAGCGAGGCACTGGAAGTGGTAAGGGAATACATCTACTTAGGGCAATAAGTGACCACGGATCCGGATCATGAGACTGAAGTGACCAGAAGAATAAGAATGGGCTGGGGTGCGTTTGGCAGGCACTCTCAAATCATGAACAGCATGTTGCCGCTATCCCTCAAGAGAAAAGTGTATAACAGCTGTGTGTTACCAGTACTCACGTACGGGGCAGAAACCTGGAGGCTTACGAAAAGGGTTCTGCTGAAATTGAGGACGATGCAACGAGCTATGGAAAGAAGAATGATGGGTGTAACGTTAAGGGATAAGAAAAGAGCAGATTGGGTGAGGGAACAAACGCGGGTAAATGACATCTTAGTTGAAATCAAGAAAAAGAAATGGGCATGGGCCGGACATGTAATGAGGAGGGAAGATAACCGATGGTCATTAAGGGTTACGGACTGGATTCCAAGGGAAGGGAAGCGTAGCAGGGGGCGGCAGAAAGTTAGGTGAGCGGATTACATTAAGACGTTTGCAGGGACAACATGGCCACAATTAGTACATGACCGGGGTAGTTGGAGAAGTATGGGAGAGGCCTTTGCCCTGCAGTGGGCGTGACTAGGCTGATGATGATGATGATGATGATGATGATGAATTGATACAAGTTCTCCCGGTGTTGTCCTTTATAACGAGAACAACACTTGACGCCCACTGAGTACAGGAAGCCTCGATATCTTTGGCGAGCATATTTTCCACCTCCGTTTGGATCACCTGGCGTTCAACCGCAGACGCACGGTAGGGTCTTGGGTGTCTAGGAGGAGCGTCAGCAGTGTAGATCGGATGGGTGGCGACATGGGTTCGACCTAGCGGGCGATTGCCAAAATCAAAGATGTCTTCGTAGGACATCCGAATGCGGTGATGGGCGTCGCCGTAAGCAGGTCGTCGATCAGTAGCTATCATTGGCGTAAACTTGTCGTTGTGTGAAGTAGGAGGGACAGAAGCTGCAGCAGTGTCGAATCGTGGTTCGGGCGTACGAGCAGCTACTCCACAGTCTTCCAAAG
The DNA here is from genome assembly GCF_023375885.2 of Dermacentor andersoni. Taxonomy (NCBI): domain Eukaryota; kingdom Metazoa; phylum Arthropoda; class Arachnida; order Ixodida; family Ixodidae; genus Dermacentor; species Dermacentor andersoni. The sequence continues at coordinate 54,477,237 of NC_092821.1, forward strand.
AGGATAGCACAGCGAGTGACACGCCCGGAGGAAGCACTTGCAGATACGAACCAGAGTTCGGAAGATGATACCACGCTCGATTGTTGGCAAGAGTTAGAATTGAGCTTGGTAGTACTAGTTGATGTGCCAGGAGGAAGTCGCGAATAGGGGACACCACGTAAAGGCCATCTAGAAGTAGTGGAGAACGTGACATGAGGACGTTAAGTAGCAGCATCATGTTGTAGTCGAACAAATTTAGTAGAACGAAGTCAGGACTTGCGGTCGTCGGTCGGGTCGGCAAAGTAATGGGGCAGTTCAAGGCTAATGGTGCCGGTTGCACAAACAATGAGTGCTGAATGGGCAATTAGAAAGTCGATTTCAAGAATTACGTCATGTGGACACTCGGCCAGTACAGGGAACAGGACTAACACTTGACGGCCGGCAATGGTAACGCGGGCGGCGCACATTCCCATCACGGCGGTTGTACTTCCAATAGCTACTCAGACGGGAGGCGAATGGGCAGGTGCAGGACTTTACGGAAATGGTTACGAAGAGCTGATCGCATAACCGACACCTGAGCGGCAGTATTGGGAGGGTTTGAACGGGTACATCATCAACAAAAATTTCAACAAGGTTCGGTCGAGCAAGCAGGGGTCAGCAGAGGATTTGCAGCTCGAGTCGTCAATGCAGCCTCACCTCCAGGGGCTGCATTGTTTAGTTCCCCGAGAAGCGGCCCGTGTAGGACAAAGACGATTCATGTCGAGATGCAGAGGAACGCGATTGACGGCGTTGCAGTGAGGGTGGTGTTTTCGTGAGGCAACGCCGGCATGATATGGTTCAGAGGGGGGCGACAGAGGCCGAAAGTCTCGGTCGAAGCGACGATCAGCATATGCTCGGGGCGAGGAGTACCAGCGGCTACTACGGCAGTGGCTGGAGATGTGATCAACCCGGGAGAAAACAAAGCAATTTGGCCTGTCATCCGTTGTTCGCCACTCAGAGGGGTTCCGAAATCAATCCGGGAACGGCTGTCGAGGGGCAGCAGAGGCCATCACCGGAGCGGTAAGGGTCGGACGTGGGCGGAGGCGGACTGGATGTCAATGTTTGCAATTTCTTGGCGGACAGCCGCTTGAATGAGCCCTCGAGATGGTCACGTTGTCATGTGTATGGCGACAGTGAGAATCTGGAGCCAAAGCCTCAAGTTCGCAACGGGTGACCTGCGTCAAGCTTGGCGTTGTAGGCAGATGTTACGTCGGAGGGTAGTTGCAGGAGGAAGTGGCAGTCGTATTCGGAAGTTGGTCTAAGCGTTGTACGATGCATTCGCTCTTCGCTTGCTCAAAATTTCGGCATTCCTTAATGATGGACTCAATCGTTGAGCAGTTCCTGCAAAGCAGGATGTTGAACGCATCGTCCACGATGCCCTTTAATATGTGTCCGACCTTATCGGCCTCCACCATGTCCGTGTCAGCATTACGACGAGAGCCAGAGCGTCTTGAATATACGCGACGCACGATTCGGTTGATGTCTGGGCGCGAGACGCTAGCTCTTGCTTGGCCTTCATTGGCGTCCCACTGGTCTTCCAAAGAGGTCGCGCAGCTTTTTCTTGCAGGAGTCCCATCTTTTAATGCCGGCTTCAAGCGCCTCGAACCATACTTTCGCGGTTCCTCGCAAGTAAAATATCACGTTGGCCAGAAAATATTCGGGATCCCACTTGTGCTTACCGACGCGCTCATAGGACGTCAGCCAGTCTTCGATGTTGACCTTGACAGTGCCGATGTAGATTCCCGGGTGACGTAATTAGGTTAACACTCCTTCTGCTGGATTCTGAGCGGCGGAGGCAGCGTCAGTGGCCATAATAGCGGTCCCGATTATGACGCCGGCTGCGAAGATCGAGGATCGACTTGTGGCGAGATTACTCCGCACGTCCACCAAAATGTTATGGGAAGAAAATATATGTATTTACGAGATATGCAGTTACAAGGGTGTAGCTCAGGGACCAAGGTAACATCAACCGATCTTCGAGATACTTTAATCTCCTCTTCACCTGCCAACGTCATTTTCTCCACAGCGGCACAAACTTGTACGTGAAAATATATTATAATAGCAGTTACTCAGAAAACGCTCCAGACGCATTCTTGCCGTTGCCGTCACCCTCAAGTACACTACAAAATCCAAGGGCGATAACATCGTGACTTTGCGACGCCTGCTGTATGTGCGAGTGAACGCGTATGGTGGGGGGGGGGGGGGTGGCATGGGTGAGCCGGCGATGGTGGCTCACTCTTGTGTGCGCAAGGGGAGAAAAGCGAGGAGAAAGCGCGCCGCCTCCTGTCGCGCGCGATACATCAGGGGAGTGGGGGAGAGGGGCCTGTGTCCCCTCTCCCCCACTCCCCTGATTTGTGGTTGCGCAACATGTTTATTTGGCTTGTTTGACGCATTATACACTGTGGCATTTTCTTAACTTAGCAGATTTATTAAAGAGTTATTGGTATATTTAGATATATTGTTGCGTAATTGTTTGTATACATAAAGTGAAGTTTGTTTCTATTGAAACTTTCTTACCATTCACGAAGCTGTATCGTTGTATTTGTATATTCCATTCTATCATCGCATTTCTAATGTGCGAGGGCGAGTCAAATGAAAGTAAGTCAACCCACCACGCGCAATAATGGTTCGGTTCATTGTGCGCACCGCATGCGCGTATATCAGAGACATCTCTCATTTACAAAAGTGACACGCAGGTGTGAGGGTAAAGGTTCTTTAACGCTTTGATGCAGTGGATTGAACATCGTTGCGTTACATTATAGACACTCCAAAAATTAAACAGCGTGGTGTCGTGAGGTTTTCGACAGCTGCAGATGTTTCTCAAAAAGAAATTAGTCGCCGTTTGGCTGCTGTGTATGTTGAACATTGCATTTCATTGGCCACTGTGAAGCGTTGGAGGAAACGGTTCAAAGAAGGACGTGAACGTTGCGAAGACGATCTAAGACCGGGCCAAAGCCACAGTGGAATCGCCCACAACACAAGTGCAAAGGCCAATTAGACAGAAATGGAGCATAAGCATCGATTAATTCACAGGACATGTGAACATCTGTCACGGTTCGGGTCACACCATAATTCATGACTATCTTGGTTATCGGCTCTTGTATACGCAATGGGTGCCCAAGATTTTGAACCACCTTCTGCAGACGGAGAGCTTCGGCGCTGCCTTGACTCATCTGATCCGGTATCACAATGAGGGTGACGACTTCTTGTCTGCAATTGTGACGGGGAAGAAATCTTAGGGCCACTACCACGAGCATGAAACACGACGACAAAGCTTACGGCGGAAACATTCGAATCCAACACAGCAATGAAAGCTAAGGCAGTCATTTCTGCCGCAAGGGTATTGTTGACTTTTTGTCAATCGTCGTTCTTCTTAGAACGCTTCTATCTGTGTTCTCTGTTTTCCGACGAATTCTTCGGAATTTCCTGGTGCCTTGGCTCCCGGTTTTGTGGCCATGGACGCGGAGCCTTCCAGAGGCCCTCCTGGCCAGAGGTCATCAAGGCCGTCCCTCACGAGGAAGAGAGGAAGCGCGCTCAGTGACACCGAGGACACTGAGCTATACTCAATGTCGGATGAAGACTCATCGGATGATAGCTTCATCACTGTCCGCAGAAAGAGGGCCAAAAGGAGGACTGTCAACGCGAACCCATCAACGCAAGCGAGCACGACGACTCTGAAGTCAAGGCCTGAACGCTGGCCTCACGCCATCGTGTTCGTACCCGAAGAACCCTCAAACAACCTCCGACTGCTAAACAGGCAAGAACTATCTGTTTTCTTGGAAGGGGTCGTGCCGAATGAAATTAAGGACATTCGTATAAATGCACGCAAAAATGTCCTCACAATTGATGTTAACAACGGGAGTGCGCTCGAAAAACTGAAGCAAATCTCGGTGCTAGGGCGCATCAAAGTGCGTTCATATATCCCGATGGATGACGCATCCACAGCAGGTGTCATTTATGACATCGATGTCGCCATTCCCAACGCGGACTTGCCTATCCTCGTCAAACCAGCAAGTGAGGGTGTTGTCATCACGCGTGTGAGCCGCCTTGGAACATCGCGCTGCGTCAAACTGATCTTCAAAGTACATTGCTTACCAACACACGTCAAATTCGGTCACTTCCGACACCCTGTTCGGCCCTTCGTACAAAAGCCTCTTCAATGCCATCAGTGCTTTAGGCTGGGACATGTCAAGGGTGTCTGCCCAAACTCGATACTGTGTCCCCGTTGTGCTGAACCTCACGCGGAGGAGACGTGCCGGGCTACTGTCCTAAAGTGCGGCAACTGTAATGGTTCCCATGCTGCCTCGTCTAGGGACTGCCCTCGCATCAAGAAAGAGGTCGCTGATCTCAAGCAAATGGTTCGGGACAATTCGACACACAGGGAGGCTGCTGCAACGATCCGGCGTCGGCGTCGGCGTCACCGAACCTCCTCAAAAAAGGCAGAACCGCGAAAGGAGGGGGCCGCTTCCATTGTAGCACCCACGTCCTCCAATCAGGCCAAAAAGGGGCTGAACAGCACAAGGGAGTCGCCTGAAAGGAATTTGTCTCAAGAAGAATGGCATGCGCTTCCGAGCCAGCAATCTCCCACAAAACTACAGATTGTCAAGCCCGCTCGGGAGCCTACTCCTGCCGCTGATGCCACGCCCAAAGCAGATCGTCAAGTCCTTTCAATGCTGCGTCCCCTCATAGATGCCATTCGAGCGATTCTGTCGAACCTTGGAACTACGTCTGCTCAAAATGCACTAAAAGTACTGGACGCCTTAAGCACAGTGCTTGAGTCCCTCGAATAGAGACATGGCCAGCCATCCCCCATCGTTTCGAGAGGAAGTCAAGGCAGCGTCAATCATACAGTGGAACGCAAGAGGACTAAAATCACGCCTTTCGGACTTTCGTCAGTATATATATACTAATTTGTTCCCAGTTATTGTCATATGTGAGCCTAATGTATCAAAACCAGTCAGATTATCGGGATACGAAGCTGTTATATCCGCAACAACTAATGCATGTAGCAAAGTCATCGTTTTTATTCGTCGAGAACTGACCTATGTTCGCCAGCCGATTCCGCCTCATGATAAAAATCAATACGTTTGCCTAACAATTAAAAAGGGCAAACTCATGTTTACACTTGTAGGCGTTTATATATCGCCTTCAAGTATTTTTGATCCCGAACGATTAACGAACATCTTGTCTGTGTGCCTTGCCCCATATGTCATCATCGGAGATTTTAATGCGCACCATATAGCATGGGGAAGCGCAAGAACAAATGCACGAGGGCAAAGACTTGCAAACTTCGCCTGTAACCACGGCCTTTCACTCCTGAATGACGGCAGCCCAACGTTTATACGAGGGGTGAATTATGGCAGCTGTCTTGACCTAGCTTTCGTCTCCAGCACGTTCACAAGATATGTTAAATGGTTTTCGGATATCGAGACACACGGGAGTGATCATATTCCCACATACCTTGTCATCAAAGGAATGTCCAGTCCCACCCCACGGAACACCATTCGATTAATTGATTGGACCACTTTTACTTCCACCATGGAGGATGCTTGTCGAGAGGGCTTGTCCTCTGGATTAGAGGAAGCAATCAAGTCTGCAATGCTACACGCCGCGCGCACGGTCACGGTTTCGTCGAAGCGCACGGAATTGGATATAGAGTTGGAGCAACTTCGTGCACTCCGTCGTCGTGCGGAGCGGCGTTACCGGCGTACAAAATCCATCGAAGACCTTAGGACAGCCAGACGACTACAAAAGAAAATTCAACGTCGCATGGATAGATTGGCATCTCGACGTTGGACAAGATTTTGCCAGTCACTAGACCCCCGAAAGCCACTTTCCCACATCTGGAGAACCATACGTGGTCTACGTTCCCTCCCTGAACAACGCTTCCCATTCAAAGCGCTGGCGCTCTTCCAGGGGCGGCTAGAGGCTGATGTTGCAGAGGACTTTTGTGCAAGGATCGCTGGCCAAGCAACCGGTCCAGGCTTTCCAGCCCCCAGTCGCATCCCTGTTTCACGTGACGGCCGCATGGATCTTCCTTTCATAATGGAGGAACTAGAAGCGGCTCTTGCTCTATGCAGGCGTTCTTCATCCGCGGGACCGGATGGAATATCCTACCGCGCCTTGAACAACCTGAGTGATAGCGCGCGGAGAGAACTGTTACATCTCTACAACTTATCTTGGCAGGATGGCATGGTTCCCGAAGAATGGAAGATAAGCCGCTTGGTCCCTCTCCTGAAGCAAGGCAAGTCCCCACTTGAACCCACCTCATACCGCCCAATAGCGCTGGCCAGCTGTGTGGGAAAGATAATGGAAAAGATGATCCTTGCCCGCTTGGAATGGTACCTGGAGCACTACAACATGTTACCGAATTGCATGGCTGGTTTTCGACGAGATCACTCTTCAGTAGACAGTGTTGTCGATCTCGTTACGTACGTCCAGCTTCAAAAGTCACGCAAAAGACTATCTGCAGCTTTGTTCTTGGATGTCAAGGGGGCATACGATAACGTATCTCACGAGGCTATCCTCGATGCTCTTGAGATGGTTGGCCTAGGTGGTCGAGTTTTCCAATGGATCTCTCATTACCTTTTATGAGATCGTTCTTTGTCTGTACCGGTGATGGCAAAACGGCACTACACTACACGTACCGAGGTGTTCCTCAAGGCAGTGTACTAAGCCCTACCCTATTCAACCTCACACTCATTGGTATCATTGATCATCTGCCAGCAGTGATCAAGATATCAATGTACGCCGACGACATATGTATATGCCCCTCAGGTGTGACACGTCCTCAGATACGTGCAAGACTTCAAAAAGCTGCTACTCTAACAGCTATATACCTCCGCAACTAAGGTCTTGAAATCTCGTCAGACAAATGTGCACTGCTGGCGTTCACTCGCAAACCAATGACACCCTACGCCATATCAATAAATGGCCAGATAATTTCTTATGAGAAGACTCACAAATTTCTTGGCATAATCATTGATAGAGATCTGTCATGGAGCCCGCACGTGACCTACTTGAAAAAGCGCCTGACAGCAATCTCCCAACTTTTCAAGTTTCTGGGAGGAAAGACTTGGGGAATGTCAGTGTATGCAATGTTGGAATTGTACAGGGCTCTTTTTCTGGGCTTCTTGAGATACAGTTTGCCCTTACTGACCAACACCTGCCAGACAAATCTTCGTGCTCTACAGGCTATTCAAGCTCGGGCTCTCAGGGTTTGTCTTGGTTTGCCAAAATGCACATCGACAGCAGCGACTATTACGATTGCTCGGGACCAACCTATACAAACACACATTGCGGTAGAGGTGTTGAGAGTGCACATTAGGCACGTTGCCCGTGCCTGTTCCCACCATCTGGCAACACTACCGTCAGAAAGGCCGCAGGCAGCATTTTGTACTACGATTTCGAAGTATTATACCTGCCTCCCATCAGGCTTCACCCCCGCAACTAAGCCATCGATTCCTCCATGGTGTTTGGCTCGACCCGCAGTACACCTCACCGTACCAGGAATCAGGAAAAAATCTGAGCTGTCATCACCTGCTCTTAAACAACTAACTCTGCTCCTTTTGCACGAGAGGTACGCCGAACACGTCCATATTTATACTGATGGATCGGCAACTCTCCAGTGTTCCTCTGGAGCCGTGGTCTTCCCAGCGAAAGCCACCACCATCAGTTTCAAGACATGTCACCCAACGACACCGATGGCCGCGGAACTTGCAGCCCTTCGCGCTGCACTTCGTCTCGTCAGCCAAGAACAACCTCGAAGATGGTCAATATTCAGTGACTCGAAGGCTGCACTGCAATCTCTGCTATCGGCCCTGCGGCGCGGACCACATGAACAACTGGTATTTGAGATTAGAGAACTCATTCATACCTTAACTGATAAAGGACACCACGTGACATTTCAGTGGCTTCCAAGTCACTGCGGTGTCATAGGGAACGAACACGCTGATAACGCTGCTCGGTCGGCTCTTCAAGGGGACGAAGAGGAGCCGATACCGTTATCAAGGACAGATGCCGCTCGAAAACTTCGATTGATCAGCCGTGACATCACGTTCTCCTTGTGGAACGCTGGAAGTTTTCACGACTACCGACTCCACAATCTTGACTCCTCTCTACGCCTTTGTATTCCACCTGGACTCTGCCGTCGCGAAGCTACCCTGCTTTGTCGACTATGGCTAGGGGTGGCTTTCACCAAGTCTTTCGCTTACCGAATTGGATGGGCCGACGACGCCTCGTGTGAGGACTGTGGTCACGAGGAGACTTTTCAACACCTTCTTTGTGACTGTCCTCGATATAATTTACAGAGACAATCACTCGCAACCGCGATAGCGCGCTTTGACCAAAGACCTCTCACAGAGGAACTTATTTTAAAATACCCCCATCATAAGCCTTCGCTGCAGAGGGCGACGAGTGCACTGTTGCGGTTCTTGAGGGCGACAGAATTGGACAGGCGGCTGTAGCCTGAACAGGTGTTGACAGTGCTTCAAGTGTCACTGTGCTGTGCGATGACAGTATTCAGTGACAGTGACCGACTGTGATTGTGTGTCTATTCTCCTTCCTTTCCTTATCTCTACTTTTTTACCACTTTACCTCCCCCTCCCCTCTCTCCCCGGCGTAGGGTAGCCAACCGGATCTTTTTCTCTGGTTAACCTCCCTGCCTTTCCCCTTTCCTCTCTCTCTCTCTCTTGTCAATCGTCCGGGATCATTATTGATCAAATTTGCTAAACCTGGAGAGGCTATCAATCGCTTCCTATATTGTGAAACGTCGGATCGGCTGCGTGGTGCAATTAAAAACAAATGACGTGTAAAATTGAGGAATGGGGTCATCTTGCTCCATGACAATGCCCGTCTCCACGTCGGTGATGCGCTTATAGTAAAAGTGGCAAAGTTCAAGTGGGAAACGCTGCAACATCCGCCATACAGCCTAGACCTGTTGCCTTGCAACTTTCAAATTTTGAAGCATTTGAAAAAACAGGTCAAGGGAATTAGATTCATGTCGTACGATGACGTGAAAAAGTCAGTTACAGACCTTTTGAAACAGCAACCTAAGGACTTTTAGTAGATGGGAATCACGTGACTCGTTAGTCAGAGGGATAAATGTCTAAATGCTCATGGAGACTGTTTTTGAATAAAGTACCCCGTTTGTCATATATTCGCATTGGTTCACTTTCATTTGACTCACCCTCGTAGATTTTGCAGAACTCCTGCTTTATATATGTGCTCTCTGTTGCGACTATAATTTTGGTGCCATTACTCACAATACACGACGGGTGACAGCTGTTCCTGCATAATACATTGTAACAAATGATAGCGTCATTGAGATTTCCTCTGGTCGTTGTATATGTACAAAAATGTCAACAACGTTCTTAAATGACAGAGAGAGAAATGCAAATAAGAGAAAGGCAGGGAGGTTACCAAAGTTTCTTTAAAATATTAGTCCTCAACTTGCTCCTTTCATGGCCTTTACATTTTTCATATCAGCGACATGCATTGCTTTGCTGACTGATATAGTTCTAATGTTCGTGTGGTACTTTGTTTATTTATAAATAGACAGAAAACATGGAAGCATTGATAACAGTTATTTCGGGCATAATTTTCGAAACATGGTAGTATATTCTTCTATAAAATAAATTCACTCTTTACTTGTCTTGACAGTGCGTAGCGTTCAAGAATTCGTTTGCAGCATCTTTGGCAGTCGTAATGCAGTTATAGTTATTGTATTTGATGCCTAGACAAATTCTATAAGGAGGAGGCCAAGCTGCAAAGTAAGCCCGCCCCTCCCCTCTCCCAAAGGAAATTTCTGGCTGCGCCACTAGCTGTGCTTATAAACATGAGGGAACTTGTGGCCTGCAGGCCAAATTATGTCTTGAAATGTGCAGTCACTGCGCAGTTATAAGGTATGAGGAGGAGGAGGAGGAAAGACTGATGTTCGCCTTTGCTGATGTAGCTCCCCTTGACTTCTTCGAGCCGACACAAATTTAGTGGATGAAAGCACGTGGTTGCCTTTTGCTAGCCCACATCGCTTTGTATTCCCACGATACATGGAACACTTCTCTCATCAGCGCGTTAATATGGCACATTGTGGTGACGAGGAGGCAGCAGAGCACGTCACATTGACCTGTCACAAAACTAACCATTTACTGGGAGAACCTGTGCTCACAAAAATAAGTTGAGATCGGGCAGAATGATAGGAAATGGCACATGCGTCGATTGTCGAAATCTTACGAGCTGCTCAGACGCGTCGGCTATTTCTTCTTGACTCATCAAGTCTTCCAGCGTAATCGCTGGTGTTACCACAAATATCTAAAAGGTACGTCACTCTCTCGCATGCAATCTGAGTACGAAAGGTTTGGTGACAACATAGACAACATATTGGGTCGGCTACAAGAATCGGGAATCGGGAATGCAGGAGGCGTCTTGCGTGGCACGGTAATAGTTAACATTTGTTTGCCGGTGAAAAGCGATCACCAGGAAAAGATAAACAAGTAGCAGTGTCAGGGTAAATGTCTTGCTTTTCAGCATAGAACCCAATAAGATGGTTTTAGCAATTTCTGTGTTTCACGTTTTTTTCCATTCAGGTTAACCCTTACAAAGAGACCAAGCGTGCTCCGATGCCTTGGGATTGTTTCAACAGAAAGGGCTCGGTTGAGCGCCCCTTTCCACACAGCAAGAGCAACTAACCGCGACGGCGCATATGCAGGAACGCGAAACAATGTTATCTCAGCGTTGCGCGTGCGACAGTAACGAGAAGTGGCGCGCCTGCTGGGACGTGGAAATCTGTCAGCAAGCATATTTTTCAGGCGTGACAAGCTGTTTCCCAGTCATCCACAAGCAAGTTGTTGGCGCTTGCGGGAAGGCGACATTCTTTTTTCAACAGTTCACTATTGTGCCGTTTTAAGGGTCAGCAGCTTCATTATCCGCCGTTTTGCCGACAGAGGTGACGAATCGCTTGATTAATAAAAAAAAAACATTAATAAATAGAAAAGTAGCTAGGTTGACTTCCGGCACAGGTGCCTCCCTTGGTGAACGTGCATCGAGGTTCGGCAGAATTCCAAAATAGGATGATGGGTAGGCTGACATTCGACTAGCCCCTCCCCTGCCTTAGGACCCTCATGCTTGATCGCAACTTGACACTACCAAACAGGAATATTGGCTAAGCTCCACCTCATGTTCATAATTTTTTCTCCGCTGTGAAAACATGCTTATGCACTGCATACAGATCCTCCGGCAGAGGTCCACATTAGGCTGCATAACGGTCTATTCAGAAACTTTTTCGAGCACTGAATATACAATTGATAATGATGACGCGAATATACTTGCATGGCAAACGCGGAAAGGCTCTTAAGTGGATGAAATGTGCTCATGTGCAAAAATGTTATTCAAATAGGGTTCGTATGATGGAAGAGCCTTAAAATATGCTACTCTTTAGAAAGAATGATATGCTCAAGCAGCTGTCGCCATTTACGTGGGACTGTTTCAGCTAACTCTCTCACTATGCAAGTAGGAAATGTAGCAAATTCCTATAGCGATTGCCGGCTCGTTACTGGGAGACATATTTTTGTCCAACATATCTTTCTACAATTGACTCATAAAACCTGAAATTTTGTAATCGTAAGTGCAGTGTTACGCCAAAACGCGGTACACCGTGCCTGATCAGCTTTATGACACTGACATATTGTGTTGTAAAATGTTTGCAACCGTAGCGGGAATATTGCAGCTGCGCCTATTATTCACTGTTAACGAGCGTCAAGAATGCAGCGGTAAATGGCCTTCAAGAGAAAGTGTCCATGGGCATCCCACCCATTCTTTAGTGTTTGCTCCTACGTCGGACGGCACCATTAACGTCCTGAACGCTTGCGTCGTAGAACTTTTGATATTGCTGGGGCAGTTTCCTTTTTTTTTGTTCACGACAGCCTGTGACAAAATATATAGGGCCATTCGGCCTCCCCACGCGTTTTCGCACGTTCACGTAAAAGGCAGATTGGTAAAGTGGTTCTTCGTGCTCTAAGTGTATGAGATCTCACTGCTAACGTGTTATTCAAGCAGCCAGTTTCTACTATAAGCTGTTTTTATCTCCGCACTTGACAATTACGGTTGTTCATGCCAGCTGCGCATATTAGTGAGGCCTACGTATCATAGCTCTGGAGGGAATTCTTTCCTGCATGCTGCACCTGCTAAATTTAGAATATATATATATATATATATATATATATATATATATATATATATATATATATATATTCAGCCCAGCTGTCCTCAGGTAGCATACAATGTTTTTAGCCACGTCCCTGCTCTGCTAAGTCCACGTGTTAGATGGTGCCATGGGTCGGCTGTTCCCCATCCCATGTTCCCATCCTCCCATGTTCCCCATTCTCCCACCATTGCTCTGAGAGGCACCGGCTAACAATCCCAGAGCTAGCCCTGGTAAGCAAAAAACACTTTTACGAAAAATAATGCCCCGAGTTAGTGGACGGTTTGATAGCTGTTGCCGTAGACCAATCGTTAGCGCAGCGCGCAAGTAATGCGGAGGTTGTGGGTTGGGTTCCCACCGGCGACACGGCGATCAACATTCTGAAACGTGGCGACACTCCTCCACCCTACACCTGCATCATGTGGGTTGCGGGACACGAGGGACTCGAGGCCAGCGCAAGCGTCAACCGGGCCTCCGCGCACGACATTCTAGACATGTCCCACCCACCCAAATATGCGGATGAAACGGAAACAATACCGTCAGCTTACCAAGCACTACTGCAGCACTATCGGCTTGGACGCAGGTTATACCCTCCACCCCATCTAAAACTAACGAGGAACGAAGGCACCGACTACAGGCGACTCGAGAGCAATACCTTTACCCACGGAAGCTTACTGCATCATTTCCACTCGAGGCTATACAGCTACACCTGTCCACACTTCAACGTGCCAGACCACCTGGCGCACCTCCTCCTGCAACGCAAGAACACCCGAGCAAGCAGCACAGCGACACAATTAATAGCAGCAGATGCAGACCCAAACCTCCTCGATGAAATATGGGAGGCTGTGATCTCCTAGCCGGACCTGGTCAGAACTCGTCGACCGGGCCCGGAGGGCGATGCAAGCCAGAGGCTTCCTTGAATAAGGGACCCTTCCAGATCGAATGACAAGTCACAGCTTGAAATAAAGATTTCTCTCTCTCTTTATTACTTTCTAGATTTTGAATTGCAAACCCCCCGCTGATTTACACGAAGATATAGTGCCTACAATATACTGCTAGTGTGTCGTGCGGAGCGCTCTCCCAATGGGAGAGGGTGGCAGCGCGCGCGTTGCCTTCCAACCTTGCGATGCCTTCGGACCCAACACGGCTTGCGGAGTGGGAGCGGCTCGTTTCAACAGGCTCATTCGCATAATGACATCAAGGACAAATGCAAATCCACTAAGGCCCAAGAGTGGCAATGAAGCGTTCATGGAAGAATTCTTGAAATATTTGGACCAATGGGAAGCATGCACGAAGCCTGTTGGCGGTGGGTTTCTTTCTGAAAACACAGCTGCAGGATTAAGGGTAACAATCAAAAGCATGCTCGACTTGCTGACTTACCTTAGCTCAAGTGAAGGCTTCAAGTACCTGTTGACAAGCCGTTTAAGCCAGGACAAGCTTGAAAACTTCTTTGGCATAATCAGGCAGTCGTCGGGCTGCCATGATCACCCGACCGTGTCGCAGTTTTCAGTTACCGTAAATCTGATGGCATTTTACGACCTCGCCAAATCGCCAAGAGGAGGAAACTGTGCATCAGACGTGGCCAAATCATTGCTGAGCCGAAACTCGGTGACGCATCATCATCATCATCATCAGCCTGGTTACGCCCACTGCAGGGCAAAGGCCTCTCCCATATTTCTCGAACAACCCCGGTCATGTACTAATTGTGGCCATGCCGTCCCTGCAAACTTCTTAGTCTCATCCGCCCACCTAACTTTCTGCCGCCCCCTGCTGCGCTTTCTTCCCTTGGAATCCAGTCCGTAACCCTTAATGACCATCGGTTGTCTTCCCTCCTCATTACATGTCCTGCCCATGCCCATTTCTTCTTCTTGATTTCAACTAAGATGTCATTAACTCGCGTTTGTTCCCTCACCCAATCTGCTCTTTTCTTATCCCTTAACGTTACACCTATCATTCTTCTTTCCATAGCTGGTTGCGTCGTCCTCAATTTGAGTAGAACCCTTTTCGTAAGCCTCCAGGTTTCTTCCCCGTAGGTGAGTACTGGTAAGACACAGCTATTATACACTTTTCTCTTGAGGGATAATGGCAACCTGCTGTTCATGATCTGAGAATGCCTGCCAAACACACCCCAGCCCATTCTTATTCTTCTGATTATTTCCGTCTCATGATCCGGATCCGCAGTCACTACCTGCCCTAAGTAGATGTATTCCTTTACGACTTCTAGTGCCTCGCTACCTATTGTAAGTTGCTGTTCTCTTCCGAGACTGTTAAGCATTACTTTAGTTTTCTGCAGATTAATTTTCAAACCCACCCTTCTGCTTTGACTCTCCAGGTCAGTGAGCATGCATTGCAATTGGTCTCTTGAGTTACTAAGCAATGCAATATCATCAGCGAATCTCAAGTTACTAAGGTATTCTCCATTAACTTTTATCCCCAATTCTTCCCAATCCAGGTCTCTGAATACCTCCTGTAAACAGGCTGTGAATAGCATTGGGGAGATCGTATCTCCCTGCCTGACGCCTTTCTTTATTGGGATTTTGTTGCTTTCTTTATGGAGGACTACGGTAGCTGTTCGTATGATGGACGCATACGCCCCCCAAAACGCTATTGCCATCAATAGATGACCTGTTAGAGAAAGGAAAGGTTGATGAGGCTGAGGACATGATTGACTCGGTTGTGGCTCAAAATGATCATTGCAGCTATGCAGAAAAGAAGAGCCACAGTGCTCTGACATACTACGTAGCTGGCTATGTTGCTAGAAAGACTGTCGCCAAGAATTGTTGCCCTAGTTGCGCAGCTTGTCTCTGTACAACACAAAACGAGGCAACCATGGACGTTAACTATTGGTACACGGCACATTTTGACAACGGCGGTCTTGTGTACCCAAGCCATGCTCTTTCAGAAGCAATGATGTGCATGGAGGACGCATTTACTACTTTCTTCAGTAGGCACGCTCTGCACGAAGAGAGCTTGGCCGATTTTGACAGTGAGCTCCGCTCGATCACCTTGCCAAAACTTGGCTGCCCAAAGCAGGAGGCAGCAACTAGGCTTTCAGTTGTGAAGTTTTGTGTTTTATTAAGGATCAGATTCTATGTTAAAGGGCTAAATAAGGACAAGGAGGCACAAAGGCAACGGAAAAAACTGCTGAAGTTAAGACACTGCAAATAGGTCACTATCATCAAGGACAGTATGTTTTCCCTTCCTGAATATTGAAGGTGTCTTACCGTAACAGTGTGGTCAGAGCACTGGTTTAGCCATTTGTATAAATTTAACCATTCTTGTTACTGTCACTGCACATGGCCATATTCGCAAATTTCTTGAAGCATGAAAACAGTGCAGTTTTTCCATATATTGTGAGTATGGTGTAATTTCATGGCCATGAGCCGTTTGTGTGTGCGGGTGCATGTTTCTGAATTCGCATTGATGAGCAACTTGTTTAGACGCCCGTCAGAGCGGCTCTGTGGCGCCACTTGTGTCCAGTTCTGAGTGGGGTTTGCGTGTGCTTCGTTCCTTGCCCTTTCGTTTTGTTTGATAATAAGATTGTAGACCAGGTATATCTTTATCAACCAGCCGCAAATGATTTATTTTCACTTAATCAACAATGATTCCAGTGTAATGTCTCATTTGATGAAAACTTTTAGCTAAATAATGTCAATATTTCACTTGTTTTTGTTGCTGTGTATTTTTTTATCTGTTTTTACTGTATTCCATATTTGTAAATAAGAATCAACTGTACAATCACCATTTTCTTTTGTTCCGTTACAAAGGGACGCGCAAGCTCATACACACCTGCGTAAGTACTCATGTATTAAGCAAGCTAGCTGTGACTTGCAAATAAAATACACCAATAGTGTGTCCTATTCCAACTGCTTGTGTTGATCGTCACGTGCGATCTTTGAAGACGGAAGCCGTGGTGGGAAAGAGTGATAGTGCCCTGCTTTTGTCTTTTACCTTTATGCGACGCCATTCCGGGTTAGATGTTCTGCTCGCCATTGACAATGAGGGCCACTACTCGGTCTTTCCACCTGCACAGAGCTGCCTGAGCGCTCACTCAGCATGAAGGTGTATACGATATCTTTCCCCCGCGATCGCGATGCACGATCGCAATCGACTGGCCACTAGTCGAATAAAATCTCGATCAGAATTAAGTTTCCATGTAGCAACAATGAGTCCGGACTATACTCGATCGTTCTATCACAACAACGTAATGCGGCCAACGCATCAATTTCGTTGCTTATTTCAAGTTGGGTACCTCGTTGAACATTAGCCGGTCAATATGACTTCTGCTTAAGTCCTCTCGCGGTTCACCACAAAGAATAAACGAATAAAAATTTAGCAAACTGGACCTGGTTGTACGTGTCAAACGTTTCGCCGATCGCTGTTTCAGTCCAGGATTTCTTCCGGATAATGCCAGGGCGGTAAGATTGTCTCCAGTCAGTAGAGTTTTTAAGCAGAAACTGCTCTCAAAGCCTTCAGAGACAGGCTTTCGCAGTGAAAAGCACAGCGCACCAACGTCAGAGTTGCCGCACCTACGCTGCCTCGGCGGTGAACGAGACGTGGTGGCACCTTAGCGATTGGCAGCGCCACCACGCAGTGGCTACGGGAAGGCATCGCCTCGGCGGCCAGGCGAGCGCGCGCCCTCGGCACACTAGCAAGTATATTCTAGGCACTATAACGAAGCTTAAATATATATATATATATATATATATATATATATATATATATATATATATATATATATATATATATTGCTACGAGGTTTATTGACGTTCACAACGTTGTGGAACGCTAGGTAAATCAAGGCACTGCAAGGGCGGTCCGTAGCGCGGGACTCGCTCGCGATCACGGTACGGCCCTTCGTCTTCCTCTTCAGACGGCACATACACAGGGGCGCTCCTGCTTCATTAAAATGCCCCCGAAGAGAAGCGTAGCCATCCTGGCGACTCAGGGCACGGAGAAGATGAGCGGGTCGTAATACGGTTTCAGGCGATTGACATGCACTGTCTCTCGCCCACGACGACGCAGGTCTGGTGACACGGTGAGCGCAACGACGATGTTGTTGACCGGTTAAGTGGCCTCGATGATACGATACGGACAGTGATAACGCGCCAGGAGTTTGGAAGAAAGGCCAGGAATGTTGGCTAGTACCCAAAGCCACACAAGCGAACCAGGAGCAAAGTTGTGCGGTGGTTGATGAGCACGGTCATGTCTTGTCTTTTCACGTTCTTGAGTCTCACTAGTCAGGGCACGTGCCTACTGACGGCAATCTTCAGCATATTTGGTGACTTCGGAAGGCGGAGTATACCCTGTAGCGTTAGGTGACGCTGCTTCATCAGATGCTGACACTGCTGAGATGCTGACACTGCTTCATCAGATGCCGAACTTTTTCATAAAGGTAATGCCATTTTAGAGGAACTAAGCACGTGGGCAGACAATAACCAATTAAAGATAAATACAAAGAAAACAAAGGCTGTGATGTTTCATTCTATAGGCAGGAAGGTTTCAGTATTACGTAACCTAGTTAATAGACCCAACTAGCTCTATCTCTGAGCAGCGATAAAAGTTTTTGGTGTGCATTTTTCAGAATCACTGCAGTGGGATGAGCATATCAATGCGATATTACAAAAGTTAGGTGCAATAACGGGAATTCTGAACAGAAATCGCTACTTAATTCCGAAGTCAATAAAATTGTTAATCTGTAACGCCCTCTTCGCTTCCTATCTAAACTATTGTCACTTGGCCTGGGGGACTACAACACAATCGAATTTCTCGCGGCTACTAGTAATGGAAAAAAAGAATTTTGAGAATAATTGAGAATGTGCCACTCCGGCATTCTACTGTGGAGCTCTTTAAAAAATTTAAAATAATTAGAGTACAAGACACATATGAGCAGAAATTGTTGCGTGAATATCATCTTAACTATGACTGTCATAATTCTATCTTCATGGGTTTGGTGAATCTCCATTTGAACGAAGCATCATATGCCACTAGAACAACAGAAATATGGAATGCTCCATATTGTCACACTGGCTATGGTCGGCAAATGCTCCAAAACAAACTTCCACGTCTACTAAATGAGTTTAATAAAAAACAAATCGATATTCGCGAAGCAACAATATCTGACTTGTACACATTCTTTCTAGGCTAACATTGACCACTAGGGCTGTTTACGATTGCAATTTAATATTGTTTCAATGTCACTAATACTAAGCGTACATTGTTATGAAATGTGCTGTCATTCGATGCTGAGGTGAAGTAAAGTATGTTAACGCATGATGCCCTACGTAGGACAGTAACTAATGTGTTTAATTTTATTATTTTGTCCAGGTTTATGGCAATGTTGTGGCTAATATGATGGTTTTGTAAAAGTGTACGACCATGTGAACAGGACGTGTGTGCCTCTGCTGTTGTCTTTGCCAGCGTGGGGGCGAAGGACTCCCTCAAGCCATCCTTGAATGTTTTTTTCCCTTCGCCTCCCATCACATGTATATGTGATAAACCAATAAACAATCAATCAATCAATCAATCAATCAAAGGTTGGTACGGCAGTATGGTGTCCAAAGGGCATGAAGGCTCACGGCCATACACAATGAAAAAGGGGGAAGAGCAGATGGTCGCTTGCGTCGCGGTGCTGTACACAAACGTAACAAAGGGGAGTACTTTATTCTTTATTCTTTATTCAAGAATTACCCCGCATTGCCCGAAGGCGTTATAGCAGGGGGGTTACAGGAGGGAAAAAACAAATCTTCATTCGGACAGCACACTTGCTCTCCACACAGCTGATTCCACTCCACAATAGTTTTCACAAAAAAAGGAATCCGCAAACAAGTACGTGCTGGCACGGTACTCACGGATTTTAAGTGAATGCTGATTACGCCTAGAAATATAATGTGCTTCTTTCAAGTAGCTTTTACTGCTAATTCCAGTCTTATAATTAAATATGAGGTATAAAAACTTGAATCTGAACCTTTTTCCGCCGAGGCGAAAGCAGTTCCCAATTCAATTCGAGTTTCATTTCAGTATAACTTTCTCTCCGCCCATACCACCCCAGGACGAACTTAGCAGCTCGGTTTTGAATTCCTCTCAGTTTATCAATCATGTTTTTTTGCGCGGAGTCCCAGACGGCACAGGCGTATTCCAAAATTGGTCTCACACATGTTAAGTAAGCAGTCCTCTTAAGGTTCAGCTGTGAACATTTCAAGTCCCTCTAAATAAAATTGAGTGCCCTACCAGTTTTTGCAATGACGTCATCCACATGAGCAGACCATGACCAGTCGGATGATAGCGTCACACCTAGATACTTGTATATAGGTTCGTTCTTTATCAGGGTATTATTTATCTCGTAAATACTTACAATCCGTTTCTTCTTTCTTGTGAAACATACATGAACAAACTTTTTAAAATTCAAATTCATCATCCACGTGGAAAACCAAGTATTAATACATTCTAAGTCAAATCGTAACATGGCAGCATCTTGTTCACTAATAATTTTCGTATCAACAACACAATCGTCGGGAAACAACCATATACATGAGGAAATACCAACAGAAATATCATTTATATAAAGTAAACACAAACCTGGCACTAAGACTGAGCCCTGTGGGACTCCTGACACATTGTCGGCGCTGAGAAAGATAATTTTCAATCCAAGCGAGTACGCTTGAGTGAATATTTAACATTCTAAGTTTAATAAGAAGAAGCGGATGTGAAACTATGTCGAATGCCTTGCGAAAGTCTAAAAAGACACAATCTGTTGGTCCTCCCTCGTCGACATCGAATGCCAATACATGATAAAATTTAATTAATTGTGTTGTGCAAGACAGACTTTTCCGAAACCCGTGTTGTTCTTTGATTAGTACATTATTATTTGTTATATGACGCATTATCTCAGTATATATAATATGCTCAATGATTTTGCACAAGATGGATGTTAGTGACATAGGCCTGTAATTCGCGACGTCTGTTTTCGAGCCTCCTTTATGAATAGGTACAACTTGAGCGGTTTTCCAATCATTAGGTAAGAGTCCTGTGGATAGCGATTTCACATAGATTAAATAAAGGTACATCGAGATAGGTGTAGCACACCGCTTTAGTATACGTGGAGATATACCATCCGGACCGTTTGCTTTGGTTTCATCTATGACCTTTAGGAGTACCTCGATGCCTCTAGCGCTTAATTCAACTTGTTCCAATAAAGAAGTGTGCTTGCATGTGGTGTATAGCTATGGTTGCATTTAGGTAGGAAGACAGATTGAAAATATGTATTCAAACGCGTTGTCCTTTCAGTATCGTCTGTAATTATTTGTTGATTACGAACAATTGCATTTATTCCTTCAAAATCTGATCCGCATCCTTTTAAAAACCCCCGAAAATGTCTAGGATTAGTTTTCATTCTGTCGTTGAGTGTCTTAAAGTACTCTTCCTTCGTATTTTTATAGCAAACTTATACTCCTGTGTTCCTTCAGATAACTTATTTATGTGATTAATACTTTTAGTTTTTATGTATCTAATAATTGCTCTCTTTCTTTTTTTTAATAATTCTGAGAATACGCGAATTCACCCAGGGTTTCTTAGGTTTTTTGAGTCTGGTCGAATCTATGCCGGAAACATACTTGTCCGTAAGCTCAAGCAGTTTATCTTTAAATACCCGCCATAAATCATGGATGTCGTAATCCTCAGCAAGACATTCAAAAACCGGCAAGTAATCGAGGAGCTCCTCGGAGATACTACGATATTCGCCTTTTTCGAAAAAAACTCTCCTTGATGTGGGTGACATTGATCGGTTAATATCTGTTTTAATGTTTGCAACGGCAGCGTGATGGTCACTTATTCCTGGTATTATATGAACCGAACTAATAAGGGTAGGTGAGCTGCAGAACAAAAGGTCCAGAATGTTACTATTCCGACTTGGAGCATTGACATACTGTTATAGTCCGAAGGTGTTTACAATGTTTTTCATTTCGAAGTTAATACGGCTGTAGACTTTGCATACACAATCACCTTCTAGCCATTCCTAGTCAGGTTAGTTAAAATCGCCCGCAAGCAAAATAGGCTGCCGGGATGCCTCCGAAACAATGTCAAACAAAGATTGCAACGGTTTTGAATTTGAGTCCGGTGGTCTGTAGAATGATCTAACAGTGTATGAGGAGTTATCACGTAGGGTGACTGAGCACCAAATTGATTCAACATCGTAGGTATCAAGATCTAGCATAAATGACTTAAGAGAAGAGTGAATTAACAAAAACACGCCTCCACCGAGGCGGGGCCCGTCCTTCTGATAAGCAATGAATTCTTTAGGGAATACTTCACTATCCGCGATAGACGGGTTCAGCCACGATTCTGTGCAAAAAACGATGTCAGCCTTAGCGGTCTCTATCAGGCCAGCGAATTCATCGACTTTGTTTGTTGCACTCCTACAGTTTACTACAACAGCAACGAGGTTACGGCACACTTGTTTCATTTCCTTTCTATTGCGTCATCGTTCCCTGAATGGAACAACTTCTTTTTGTTTCTTTGTCCCACGTGAAGGTCTTTCCGTTAATAATAGGTTTGTCAAAGTTTAGCTTTACCTTGTTATTGCTGTCCGCTTTTTAAATTTTTGCGTATTCCCAGAGATGCTTCCGTATTTCTCGGGTCTCGGATGAATAATCCTGATCCACACTGTAGGGTGACCCCTTGACCTCATTAGCATTTGACAGGACATCCTGTTTTTCCTTGTATGAAGAAAAATTTACTAGGACTGGCCTATTGAACCTATCGGTGTAACGACCCACTCGGTGTGCCCTTTGTATCGAATTCAGTTCGATCCCCAGGCTAGCTTTGCAAACACTTTTAACCAAGTTTGCTGATTGATTCCATGTTTCAGAATGGTTTCCGTCATCTATTCCACAGAAGACAAGATTAAGCCTACAACTTCTGTTTTCAAGATAAACGTCTTTTTTTTTCACGGCAGATACTTGTTGTTGAAGTGACCTTATTGCATTTGCTTAATCCGACACTAATTTATTTACCCTTCGAACCCGTTCATCAGTTACACCAAACCTGCTGTTTACTTCCGACAGCATAGCCTCGTGCTTGGCTAACCTGGTATCGATAGAATCTAGCTTGCTCATGATTGCTGCCTGACCAGTCTGTAAATTTTTGAGTACCTCCATTGCTGCTTCGGTGAGAGGTCCAGGATTAAGCTCGACATCGCCCGAAAGCAACAAAATAAGAATCAAGTACAACACTCGATTCACAAAGAGGCGGAAATTTCGGCAAGACACTCGCGCGCACATTCGTCTGCGACGGTGCGCAGTAGCACTACTTATCGTGGGAGGAGCCGGCAACGCACATAGCGGACCATGAAGTTGCACTGGATAGTAAGTACTAACCTGAATAACCAACAGTGGTGTTAGCTGCTCGTCAGCCAGCGTGCCGGCTCCAAATCCCACGAACCCAAAATGCAATGCATTTAAGTAGGTTCGGTTCACGTCACGTGGTCCTCGATGCTCAACAGAGGCTGGTAGTTCGTCGTCGACGAGCGGCTCATTCAAACGGTGATGTAGGCCGGTGATAACTGGCAATCTGCTGTTAAACTTGTTTATCGTCGTGGCCCATCCGATTTCGCTTGATGAAGACGGTTTCGGCGATAGTGGGAGCAGTGCCGGCTCGCCATGCACGCCTAGCAGAATCGCTGATCCGATCGCAATAAGGACCTGCACAACCAACCGTGGTGTTAGCTGCGCGTCAGCCAGCGTGCCGGCTCCAAATCCCGGTGTCCCCGTTGGAGTGGTCGGATGAAACATACATCCGCAACATGTCGCCAAGTGTGCGAGTGAAGCGCTCGGTCAGACCGTTGGTTTGAGGATGGTACACGGTCGATTTGCGATGAATAATTCCGCACTCAGCGAGGAGGGCTTGGATCCCCTCCAACCGGAAGACACGGCCCTTATCACTCAGTAATTCGCGGGGAGCACCGTGGCGGAGAACAAAATTGCGAAGGATGAAAACACCAACGCCACGGGCGGTCGCTGCTGGCCGAGCTGCAGTCTCAGCGTAGCGAGTAAAGTGATCTACGCCGACAATAATCCACCGATTTCCGCGCCCGCTGCATGGAAACGGGCCGTAGAGGTCGACGCCGACGCGGTCGAGCGGACGAGACGGGCATGGTAGCGGCTGCAACGGTCCTGTGAAACGCTGGGTAGGTGTCTTGCCTTGTTGGCACGTAGTGCAAGACAATGTACTTTTGCACAAAGTTGTACACGCCTCTCCAATAAAAGCGCTGACGCAACCTTGTGCAAGTTTTGAGGACGCCGGCATGCGCGCTTTGGGGATCAGCGTGAAAAGACGCGCAGACGTCAGAGCGCATATGACGAGGTATAGCGAGGAGCCATTTGTGTCCGTCGGGCATGTAGTTGGGGCGATATAGAATGTTGTCCCGCACGAAAACGTGGGTTGCTTGGGGACGCAGTGCTCGTGTCGAAGGGACATGAAACGGAGCAGCAAGGTAGTCAAGTAACAGTGCAAGAGTTGGGTCCTTGCGCTGCTCTGTGAGCATGTCAGGGATGGTGAATGGTGACAGGGTGGACGAGGAAGCTGACAAAGACGCCAAATCAGGCGTCAGTGGGGAGCGAGAGAGCGCATCAGCGTCGGAGTGCTTGCGACCGGAGCGGTACATGACGCGGATGTCCTACTCTTGCAAGTGAAGCGCCCAACGTCCCAAGCATCCAGACGGGTCTTTCAAGGAAGAAAGCCAACAAAGGGCATGGTGGTCAGCAACAACGGCGAAAGAACGGCCGTAAACGTATTTGCGAAACTTGCTTAGTGCCCAGATGATCGCTAGGCACTCCTTTTCTGTGACGGAGTAATTTAATTCTGCTTTCTTCAGAGTGCGGCTCGCATAAGCGACGAGGTATTCATCATAGCCAGCTTTCCATTGCGCTAAGACCGCGCCAAGGCCAACTCCGCTGGAATCAGTATGGACTTCCGTGGGAGCATCAGGGTCGTAGTGGCGAAGAATCGGTGGGGAGGTCAACAAGTGGCGCAACTGCTGAAACGCTGCATCACATTCAGGTGACCACGTTGCTATACCATTACTGGCGGAAAGTAAACTTGTCAAAGGCGCCATGATGGATGCGAAATTGCGTACGAAGCGATGAAAATAGGAACATAAGCTTAAGCCAATAAAACTTCTGAGTGTTTTGATAGACGTGCGCACTGGGAAGTCTGCAACGGCGCGGAGCTTGTCTGGATCCTGGAGGACGCTGTCTTTTGAGATAACATGACCCAATATGGTTAGCTTTCTTGCAGCAAAACGGCACTTCTTGAGGTTAAGCTGTAGGCCGGCAGATGCGAGACAGGTCAGAATATCATGCAGGCGAGCGAGGTGTGTCAGAAAATCGGTTGAGAAGACGACGATGTCGTCTAGGTAACATAAACAGGTCTTCCATTTGTGGCCGCGAAGGATGGTGTCGATCATACGCTCAAAAGTAGCAGGCGCGTTGCACAACCAGAAGGGCATGACGTTAAACTGGTAGAGGTAATCCGGTGTAACGAATGCGGTTTTCGGACGGTCAGGCTCGGCCATTGGAACTTGCCAGTACCAGGAGTGCAGATACAAGGAACTGAAGTATTCTGCGCCTTGTAAACAGTCGAAAGCGTCATCGATTCGAGGCAGTGGATAAACGTCTTTTCTCGTTATCTTGTTTAGGCGTCTGCAGTCGACACAAAAGCGAATGGAGCCACCTTTTTTCTCACAAATGCGACAGGTGAAGACCAAGGACTCTGAGAGGGCCGGATGACTCTGCGTTTGAACATGTCGTCCAGTTGCTCCGTGATTATTCGGCGCTCTTCGCCGTAGACACGATACGGGCGCTGTCGCAAGGGGGAGTGGGAACCGGTTTCGATGGTGTGAGAAACACCGGTGGCACGTCCCAGTAACGTCTGGTGACAGTCGAAAGAAGAGAGAAACTTGTGAACCAGAGCGAGAAGTTGGCGGTGATGAGTTGGGGAAAGAGCAGGGTCGATGGCGTTGTCGAAACCCACTCAAGGTGACGAGCTGGAGACCGATGCGATGGCGTCAACGTGACGGAGGGAAGCCGGTAGGAACATCGAGGTCGTCGACGTTGTCGACCGCCTGGAAGTATCCTACGGTTTCTCCACGCAGTAGGTTGATCGGGTACTGGTAGTAGTTGGTGACCAGCATCACAGTTGACCCAGGTGCTACAGTAAGCACGGCAAACGGAAGAACAATGCCCTTGCGTTGAGCAAACACATCGGACAGCGTGAACACTACAGTGGCGTCAGATGCGGCATCAAAGGACAAGACAACAGTCATCGACGACTCAGGGGGTATGGCTGTGTCGGCATCAACTGTGAATTTGTCGGCAAAGTGAGGAGAGCTGGTCGGCAGTGATTCACATAGTGGTAAAAGCGACACTTGTACACGCGAACAGTCAATGAGAGCATGATGACGTGACAGGAAATCCCAACCAAGGATGAGGTTGTGAGAGCACAATGGTAGCACGAAGCACTCGATTATGCGCAGAACGTCGTTGATGACGACACGGGCGGTGCATACAGCTGAAGGGTGAATTTGCTGCGCCCTGGCAGTGGCGAGCACCAGGCCAGAGCGAGCTGTAGTCACTTTTCGTAGCTTGCGGCAAAGGCTTTTGTGAATGACGGAAACGGCTGCTCCGGTATCGTCTAGTGCGACTGCGGGTACTCCCTCTACAAAAACGATAATAACATTTTGCGGCGAATATTGAGGTCTTGAGAACGTCGCTGTATTTGCAGTTCATGCCTCAGGAACTGCAGCAGTCAGTTTCCCTCTTCAGTTGAAACTCGACGACGCACGGGCGAAATCGAACGCCGACGAAGCGAAGGGGAGCGCCGAGTTTCCGACCGCCGATCAGTGTCGAGACGTCGCAGTGAAAATGGAGGCATGGCGGCATATTGTGGTGCGTAGCTGGGCGTGTGAAAGCTGGTACGCGCAGTTTTGGCGCGGCGGCGACCGAAGCGCGCCAAATGGCCAGCAGTGTCGCAGGGGAAGCAGATAGGCCGGTTGTCTAGAGTGCGCCACGTCTCGGTGGGACGAAAAAACTGTGGTGATGGTCGGTCAACTGGAAATGAAGCCGGATGCACGGGCGATGAAAAGGAAGCTGTGGGCGCAGGCGGCCGTGCAACCACGGCTGCATAACTGAGCAGGAGTGACGCACGCAGGGTGAGTGGCAAAGTTGGTATGGGCCAGCGGCACACTCATAGGATTGAATGGGGGGGGGGGGGGGGGGGGGTCGTAGGAGCTGCAGGAAGTGCTTCGGATATCTTAGTCCGGATGGCTTGCTGCAGCATTGGAGGCAAACCTGTCGGAGGTGCGTCGCAGTGAGGCAGCAGCGAGAGCTGCCTGGCCACCTCTTCACGAACAAAATCTTTAATATGCTGCGTGAGGGTCGAGTTGCTTATGTCGGTAGAAACCGCGATGCTCGAGACGGAATGGGCGGGCTGAATGTTCTGGCGGGCGATGGAACGTTGGCGGCGCAGCTCGTCAAAGCTCTGGCAGAGGTTAATGAGGACTGAAACGCTAGTTGGGCTTTTGGCCAGCAACATCTGGAATGCGCTGTCCTAGGTAGAAAGACACGTGGGTCAGCTTAGACTGGTCATCCCATTTGTTATGGGCACTTACACGTTCGTACGACGACAGCCAATCTTCCACGTCGTGTTGGGCGGTCCCACTGAAAATGGGTGGGTCGCGTTGACGAGGGACGCCGGCGCCGATGACAGTGGCAGCCGGTGGTGCAGGCAATGAGGTACCGGGATCAGGCATAGTGCAGAGCGATCTTGTTTGCAGGGTTCGAGTGCGGAGCTCCAGGACGAGGCGAAGGATCTCAGCAACCTCCACCAAATGCTACGAGTTTATTGTCGTTCACAACGTTGTGGAACGCTAGGTAAATCAAGGCACTGCAAGGGCGGTCCGTAGCGCGGGGCTCGCTCCCGATCACGGCACGGCACTTCGTCTCTCCCTTGAGACGGCACATACACAGGGGCGCGTCTGCGTCGTTACAATATATATATATATATATATATATATATTTATGCATATATATATACATATATAGCTATATACCTGGCCCGATAATTTCTCGATGCCCTTCAAGGGTGTGAAGAAGCGCGACCAGCAAAGCTGTGTATGTAGGCCCCTTAATGGCAAACTGCACCGAAGCCGCTGGTCGGCCTGGTATTGCACTACCTTTAGGATCGGTCCACGTATGGGGAGTGCTTAACACCTACTTCATCGCCGCCTCCCGTCATTCCGGTATTTCACTATCTTGAGTATCGGCGCACGTTTTGGGGGTGCTTTACACCTGGTTCACATCCGCCGTGGGTGGGCCCTGCATTACACTATCTGCGGGATTGGCTTACGTAAGGGGAATGCTTAACGCGCTCTTCACCTCCATCGGCCCAGCATTGCACTATATTCGGGATCGGCCCAGGTGTGAGGAGTTTTGTGTCTGCACACGGACCCGATCTGGGGCAACTAGCCCTTAACAGCTTCGCTGTAAAATTGCTTACGTCTTTGTGTTTCCTAATTATTCATTAGTTATTTAATTGATAACGGCGATGGAAATCGCAGCAGTGGCACTAGCGCGTTCGCGCGGTAGCACCAAGTGGCGACAACGAGCCAGCTGTGGAAAAAGACGTCGACTCTAGATGCAATCATGATAGTTTTGTGCTAACACACGGACACGATCCTGTGGAAAGTAGCCCTTAACGGCTTCACTGTAATAAATACCGTCTTCTACGTGTCAAAGCCACAATCCAATCGGGAGGCACGCCGTTCACTGCCCTGAATTCTTTACGTGCATTCAAATCAAATAGACGAGCCGTTTCCCATCTGGTTGCCATCTAAGTGCGGCTGCCGCGGCCATGATCAAACCTCAAACTCAGCAATGCTATGCCATACCCAGTAAGCTACGGTGGTGATTCGGTGTAGACAGGTGACCAAGTATGGATACATCCTTAGTTTGGCTTTCCAGGCAATATGAAATTACAAGAGAAAAAGGCAAGGAGGCAAGAATGCGGCATTATTCTCGAGAACAAAAGGAAATATGGCGCTTCAAAATGTGACCAAATCAAAAGAATACTATAAATGCGACACCATACAAAAAAGTAAAAATAAAGAACGGTGGTAGGCTGCCACCATCGTCAACGCTAGAGAAAGAGCATATTGAAATGCATGTATGTGCAGGATATGTGCAGCGATAGACATGCAGTGATGGCGTAGGCATGTAGCGATGGCATAGAGGTAGAGCATCAGCCTCGTGTTCAAAAGGACCGTGGTTCAAAACCTGGTGCCGCGCAATTTTCAACCGGACAAAAAAATTAAAAAACCCGCGTCTTAATAAAATTGCATAAACAAGCCTGGAGTGCGGCATAATCCTGGTGACCAGAATCGGTAACGCACTCTTTCATCAGAGCAGGATTGGCCACCCTGGTGCAGTACTTGGCCAGAACCTCCTATATGAACACAACAATCAAACACTGACCCTTAGTCCCCAGCAGCTGCGAAGCAACTGACAACGGCGGTGGTCAGACCTGTGACGCAGCAGAGAGCGCTAAGAATCTTTGGATCCGGCAATGCCGCCGTTGGAATCTGAACCTGGCAACGTTTAACGCTAGGATGTTATTTAGTGAGGCGAGTCTAGCGGTGCTATTGGAGCAATTAGCGGGAATTAATGGGGTATAGTAGGGCTCAGTATGGTTAGGAGGTCAAATGAAGCATATATGCAGCGATGCAAGTTATCACCGTATTCAAGTTATCACCGTCACCAAGATTGCACTTCATCAGGCCGTTGCTGTTCACCGCTTCATACCAGGAGAACCATGCGAGCAAAGGACAAGAAAGTTCCCACCGGAAGGCGCTACTGGAGCCTGCAGCAGCTACAAAAGGCTACGCGAGCCACTTCAACCCTGCAGTCAGCGGCAATCTGTTGCAATGCTCTGAATGTTACTCTGTTTGTTGGCAGCATTCATCGGATGACCACCCGTGCGTCTTGAAGTGAGGGACGGAGCGACAACCGTATTCGAGTTATCACCGTCACCAAGATTGCACTATCATCAGGCCGTTGCTGTTCACCGCTTCATACCAGGGGAACCACGCGAGCAAAGGACAAGAAAGTTCCCACCGGAAGGCGCTACTGGAGCCTGCAGCAGCTACAAAAGGCTACGCGAGCCACTTCAACCCTGCAGTCAGCGGCAATCTGTTGCAATGCTCTGAATGCTACTCTGTTTGTTGGCAGGTGAGCTGCATATATATATACATATATATAGATTGTTTTCCGCCGCTGACTGCAAAGCGTTTTTTCGTACAGTGTTTGATCCGGTACTATGACTGATAGCAGTGCAGAGTGTGGTTTATGCAATGCAATTTTTGAAGATGAGTGTAGCATTACTCGTGCGGAATGCAGTTTGTCTTATCATTTTGGGCAGCACTGTTCTGGTATTGCTGAGTCGACATACACGTCAATGGGGTCTGCGAAACGTGAGAAATGGCGTTGTCGTACATGTCGCGGAGACTCTAGAGCCATTGTCGCTTCTGGGAAGCTGTCGCAGGACAGCTCTTCAGGCATATTGGCAAGGTTATCTTCCCTCGAAGACAAGCTGACAGCTATCCTTGGTCTAAAAGACGTAATTGACAGTCTTGCACTGATACCAATACACGTTGATAATCTGACGCTCACTTGTCAGTCCCTGCAGACCACAACTGTTGAGTTAAAAGCATCAGTCACATTCATGTCGTCACAATACGACAAGCTTCTTGAACAGTGCAATAGCAACTCGCAAGCAACGATGAGACTTGACCAGAAAGTGGTTTGCCTTGAGGAAACTGTATCTGAGCAGGCAACAGATCAGTCACTTACAATCGCAACTAAATGACAGTGAACAGTATACTCGCAGAGCTAACCTGGAAATAAGCGGATTACCGGTCACGGCAAATGAGGACTTGCCGGCAGTCTTGTCGGACCTGGCTGTTAAGCTTAATTTGCATGACCATACGGCGGAACAGGTATGTGCTGTTCACCGCTTATCAGGAGGCCAGGGAAAAATACCGGTGGTATTGGCTAGATTCACGTCACCAGACTTGCGAGACAAATGGCTGCAGGCAAGGGCTCGACTCAGGGCGTTGGCCGAAAACAAACAGATTCCTGACATTTTTTTCAGTGAGAACCTGACTCGTGCGAACAGTGAACTTTTTTGGAGGGCTTGGGTTCAAGGCAAAGCAAAGGGATTTAAATTTGTCTGGGTGCGAAATGGGAAAATATTTGCGAGGAAGACCGAGGGTGCTACTGCTCTAAAAATCTCGTCTGTAAGCGACATTGATAAGATGGCCTAAGATTGATAAGATGGCCTTTGTTAAGACCTTTCAGCCAGCGTTGGGTTGTTCTTGTACCATTCTTCACATTAATATTCGGAGCATCAGGAAACACTGGGATCAATTTGCGGTTACGGCCTGTGCTCTCAGTGACTTTGTTGACGTGTTTGTATTGACGGAAATAAACATTACCGACACTCTAACCGATGTATTTAGGCTTCCCGGTTACCATGCCTATTTCATTACACGCAACAACAGCAGGGGTGGTGGCATTGCGGTATACTTCAAGGAATCATTGATGATCTCCGAGGTTACCGTTTCCTTCTGCACAGCGGAGGTCATGGCCTTTGAAGTATCCTGTCGTGGTATTTCATTTTATCTTCTTGCTATGTACCGACCTCCTAGTCAAAATGTGTTGGGATTTATTGAAGAATTACTAACTATACTGAAAACCAACTGTGTTGCTAAAAACGTGTGCATGATAGGGGACATCAATATCGATTTGATGAAGGGTGATCGCCATGGCACTGAAAGTTACTTAACAGTACTCGCAGAATTTGGCATTGAACCACATGTCGCCGATCCTACTAGAGAAGAATTTATTAATAATCGCATTACAACTACTTGCATTGACCACACTAACGTCCGTGCGTCGGACATTTCTTCAGTGTCCGGAGCTGTAATCAGACAGAAACTGGCAGATCACTATTACATTGCGTGTCGCCTTATGAAAACAGACTCTATGCAGCACGCTAACTCTACCAGGTGTGTTGTGACCATTCTAGACCAAAAAAAGTTCGATAATCATGTCACTGAATATGATTGGGATTCATTTACTCATCATACCACTAACGACACTGCGTACGATAGCTTGGTCAGGATATTAGGCGAAATAAAGAAAGTGTGCAAAAAAACTTTGGTTGTGACGAAACGTAAAATTGACTGCCAGTGGCTGACTGCCGAAATCCTGGCTGCTATCAAAGAAAAGGAGACTTCCTGGTCTCGATGCCGCAGGGCGCCAAAAAATGACAAACTTCGAGCAGAATATCGTTGCATCAGATATCAAAGAGGAAGTTCTTTGCACAGCAGTTTCACAACACTCGTCGCGACGTACGGAACACTTGGTCTCTGATAAACCAGTTACGTGGTAACATACGCTTGTCCGTCCAAGAAGCAGTGGAGCATAATCTCGGTGAGTGAGTGAATAAACGTTTATTTGGTCCAGCAAAGCGCGATAAAACGCGCACCCGGCTAATCCCACGACGGGACTGACATATCTAGTCTGCCGGCCCGATCGCGGGTGCGTTGGACGGCCAGGATTTGATCCTCAAAGACAGGACTTCGCAGGAGCGCGTCGCACTCTTCCTTGGTGAACTTCGGGCCCAGCGACCCGCACTCCCAGAGCATATGAGGCAACGTAGCTACCTCACCACAGGCCACGCAAGAACAATTTGGATAAATCTCTGGATATATGCTATTAAGGGACGCCGGATTTGGGTACGAATTCGTTTGCAGAAGTCTTAGTGTGACCGCCTGCGGCCTGCTTAGCTTGGAGTGAGGCGGGGGGAAAACCCTTCTCTCTAAGTAAAAGAATTTCGTGATTTCGTTGTGTGTGAGAGGAGCGTCTCTGTGTCCGGGGAGAGAGTCGCCCGATCCGAGGGCAGCGCGGTCGGTAAAGCCACGCGCAGCCTCGTGGGCAGACTCGTTGAGGTTCAGAGGAACCCCCTCAATCGCCCCGACGTGTGCAGGGAACCAAAGGATTGAGTGCATGGAGGTGTTGCCCTGTTTGGCGCCTTTCAGAATTTGAACTACCTGCCGGGCTACCCGGCCTTTCTGGAATGCCCTGATGGCGGCTTTCGAATCGCTATACACCCTGTCTCTCCGACCATCTTGCAAGGCGAGTGCAATGGCCACTTGCTCGGCCACCTCTGGGTTCGTCGTCCGGACGGAAGCACAGTTGATGACTTTGCCCAGCGTGTCAATGACGGAAATCGCGAAAGCCTTGCCGCCTCGGTATGCAGCTGCGTCCACGAAGCTTGCTAGGATTTTGTCTTTGTTTATTTGCTTTAGTATATTAAATGCTCTTGCCTTGCAACGACCTGCGTTGTGAACGGGATGAACGTTGCGGGGCAAAGGGGCGACCACGATCTTCTCCCCTATTTCTCTGGGGATTTGGGTGTCTTCAGCCAAGTTCTTGGTTGGTGCGAGTCCGATCTCCTCGAGGATACGCCTGCCGGCTGGCATGGTGGACAGCCGAGTTAGCTGGGCCCGTTCCTGAGCCTCGGCCATCTCCTCCATGGTGTTGTGTATGCCGAGCCGAAGGAGGTCCTCTGTATGCGTTCTGACGGGCAGCCCGAGGGCTCTCTTGAAGAATTTTTTAATGAGGGCATTAAGCTTTTCCCGCTTGGCTCTGAGCCAGTTGTGCATGGCCACAGTGTAGGTGAAGTGACACAGCACAAAGGCGTTGATGAGCCGAAGCAGGTAGTCCTCCTTGAGGCCACAATGTCTGTTCGTGACCCTTCGGACGAGGCGAAAAGCATTGTCGGTTTTCGCAATGATCTTGCGTAACGCAGTGCCGTTGCCGCCGCGTGATTCTATGAACATACCCAGGACTCTGATGGTGTCGACCCTGGGTATCGGGTCACCGCTCCGAGTGAACAGGTGAATGTCACTTTCCGAGACCGGTTTCCAGACCTTGGGTCTGCGGCCTTTTTCTTTTCTATAAAGGAGAAGCTCAGATTTGGTCGGGGAACATCTAAGTCCAGTGGGTAGCAGGTACTGCTCCGTGACGTCTATCGCCTCTTGCATGGCGCTTTCCACTTGCCCTTCGCTACCGCCTGTGCACCAGATGGTGATGTCGTCTGCGTAGATGGTGTGTTTGATTCGTTCAACTTGGGCCAGATTCCTCGAGAGGCCGATCATGCAGATGTTGAAGAGAGCAGGCGAAATGACCGAGCCTTGCGGCGTGCCCCGTGGGCCCAGGAGCACCTCGTCGGAGACAAAGTCGCCGATCCGCAGCCTCGCTTTCCTCCCCGTCAGGAACGAACGGACGTAGTTATATAGTCTGGGGCCCAGCTTGAGGTCTGCCACGGAGGCCAGAATGTATTCGTGGAGAACGTTGTCAAACGCTTTCTCAAGGTCGAGTGCGAGCAGGGCCCTGGTGCCTCTGGTACTGCCATCGATGATTTGATGTTTGATCATCTTCATGGCGTCCTGCGACGAGAGGCCGGCACGAAAGCCAATCATGTTGTGAGTGTAGATGTTGTTCTCTTCGAGATATCGGTTTAGTCTGTTGAGGACGACGTGCTCCGCCACTTTCCCAACGCAGGAGGTGAGAGAGATCGGTCGGAGGTTGTCCACGTTCGGAGCCTTGCCGGGTTTGGGGATCAGGACGACGTTGGCGGTCTTCCATTGCTCTGGGACGCTGCCGTTTTTCCACGTCTCGTTGATCTTCTCGGTGAGGTATGCGATCGAACCGTCGTCAAGGTTCCGCAGCATCTTGTTGGTGATTCTATCGGCACCTGGCGCACACTTCCCCTCGAGTGCGAAAATGGCTTGCCTAATTTCCCCCACGGTGAAGTCTTCGTCCGATTCCGGACGGGCTGGTCTGAGGTAGTCGGGAAACCGATCTTCCTCGTCGCCATGCTTTATGGGAAGGTATTTCTCCATGAGCTTGGCAACCAGCTCGTCCCCGGAACAGGATATGGTAGCTTCGTGAAGGGCTCTGGCGAGCGTGTGTCTCTGACTGGATCTGGTGCTGCCCTCGTCGAGGAGATGTTTAAGCATGCCCCAGGACTTGCCGTTACGCATCTGCCCGTCGATCAAGTCACAGACCTCGTCCCATTGCTGCTTGCCGAGGGTCCAACAGTGATCTTCGATGGCCTTGTTAAGCTCGGAGATCTTTTTCCTCAATCTTCGGTTAAACTTTTGTCCCTTCCATCTCAGAAGCAGCGCCTGCTTGGCCTCGATCAGATGGGCCAGCCTACTGTCCATCTTTTCTACCTCCAGGTCGCTGACGATCTTCTTAGTGGATGACTCGGCGTCACTCTTGATTCGCTCGCACCAATCTTCCAGGTCTTTTGGGACGGGTGCGCTGTCGTTGCCGCGGAGCTTGCGAAAAAGGTCCCAGTCCGGGACAGTGAAATGTCTGGATTTACTTCGGGTGACTTCGAAGCGGGTCTCGAGCACATAATGGTCGCTACCAAAATTTATTGCGATGTTGCTCCACTCGGCTCCCTCGACGTTCTTCACGAACGCCAGATCGGGGGTGGTGTCCCGGCTAACCGAGTTGCCGATTCGGGTGGGGAACGCCTTGTCCGTGATGAGCGTGAGGTCCATTTCGTTGGCGTTCTGCCACAGACCCCGACCCTTGCTCGTGTCGTAGACGTACCCCCCCACGCCGTACGGTGCGTTGAAATCTCCGACGACGACCAAGGGATGGGTGCCGGCCAGGTCGACGGACTTCTTGAGTATCGTTTTGAACTGCTGTTGCGAGTCCCTAGGATTGCTGTAGATGTTGAGTATGAACACGCTGTTTTTCCGCTGGTTGCGTTGTCTCGTATTGAGCAGAACCTCCGCCATGACGTATTCGACCTTGCAACTCGCCAGCTTAAGGTCGTGAGACAAGTGTGTAAGCCTCCTGTCAACTAACGTGCACACTCCCCGACCATCGGCCTGCACGGAGACGGCACGATAACCAGAGAGGGATGCGGCAGAGACGAGGGTTTCCTGTAATGCTATTACTTGTGGTTTGTTACGTAGCGACCTTAAATATTGCTGCAAAGGAACCCTCTTATCGGAGTACCCCCTGCAGTTCCACTGCCAAATTTTGAACTCCTCTTTGGAACTATCCATGATTAGATAAATTGTCCGGGGTACCCGCTGTAAGCACAGGTGCACGCAAGAAGTTCCCCCCACTCTGACGTGCCGATGTGCTCGTAGCCCTGATTTGAGTCCCCGACGCGTTCGGAACAACGACCTGCATCGGAGTTATGGACGTATTATTCGGGATCACCAGACGCTCGAGGGCGTCCATGCGATCGGCCAGCGCGCCTAGGCCTCTCCTCGGGTCTCCTAGGGCGACTTGCACCTGTGCTAAGCCTTGTAACTGCTGCATGCTCTTAGTGAGCGTGGCCAGCATGCCTTTGATCTCATAAGTTTGCGAATCTGAATCGTCCTTACTGGAAACTGCCCTACGCTTGGCGGCGCCGGCCGAGTCGCAGGCCGGAACTGGTGCTTCTGTGGCGGTCGGCGCCGACGCGTTGGATGTAACACTCTGACTGATTACTAATTTCTTAATCTCTATCATTTCGCTAGCCATCTTTCTGATCATTTTAAGTCCGCGTTTTCCTTCATAAGGCGCGCTACCTCTGCCTCCCTGGATTGCTCTGGAAGCGGGTCGCGTGGGCCCCGGGTGGATCTCGCATGGGCGCCGCCAGCAACCATGTCTGCCCACGATAGCGTCGACTTTCTCTTCCTCTGCTGGCCGGCACTGGACCCATACCGGGCCCTTGAGACAGAGCGGCTCCTGGAGCGGCTTCCGCATCTGCCCCTGGACATAGATCTGCCCCTGGACCGGGATCTGCCCCTGGACCTGGAATGGCGTCCGGAAGGTGGAGAGGGGCTCCTGGATCTAGAGCTCCCGCGAGCCGCGGAGCGACCGGCGGCGGCCGGGAGTTGTCGCTCGCCCATGGCGAGGGCCGGAGACTTGCTTCTATTGGCTCGGGATCAGTCCCCGCGCCTGCGTCTGACGAGGTACGGCGTCTGGTACCTCTGCTTGCACTCCTTGGCAGCGGTGAACTGTCGGCCTCCGCACAGCCTGCATTTGGGGTCGCACTTGTGTTGTTCGTCCGAGTTGGCGATGCCGCATCCCCTGCACATAGTTTCGTCCGGCGAGGGGCAGACGTCCGCTCGATGCCCGAGGCGGCCACAGGCGTAGCACACCTCCACTTGCTTCCTATATAATGCACACCTGACAAGTGTGCCGCCGTACGACACGTAGTTTGGCACCTTGTAGCCGTCGAAGACCACAACCACGGTGCCCGTGGTCTTGATTCGTTTGGCTATCAAGGCCAGCGAGTTCTTTGAGTTGACAATCTTGCGATCGAGCTCCTCCGGGCCTTCACTCGGTGCGAGGCCGCGGATGACGCCTTTGCACGTAGAGTTGGGCGCTGCCTTGTACGCGTTCACCTCGTGCTGCTGGCCGCCAACAGCGATGCACTCGACCCTGACGTAGAGGGTCGCATTCTCTCTGCTGGCGGTGCTGATGACCATGATATTTTGTTGGAAATTCGGGCACATCGTGTCCGAGTCCCGCTTCGCCTGGTCGAAACCGACTGCGTTCCATATGGCCTCGGCCACAACTGTCGGCCCCACCTTGCTGATGTTCTGACCTCCCTTCGGCCTGACGATGATCTTCGCGTCTTCTTTGGGCAGCGGAGGCATCCTTCCACCCCGAATAATTTTGGCTTTAGCGCTGCTGCGGTCTCGGTGACCCTTTGCGGTCGCGTTGTCATTTGGCTTAGCGCCGGTAGAAATGGCACCAACTCGCTCGACGGTCGCCGATTTGGCTCCGGAGCGCCTGGCAGCAACTGTTTGCCATCCGGGATCCTTGGATAATTTCGGTGTAGTGTCGCCTATTTTAGCTAATGAGTTCAATAACGTATTTTCGGCTGAGCAACGGGTCGCAGTCCAAACTTTGAGCTCGACAAAGATTAAAAACAGTGTATCGTCATCAGCTTTCCTTCCTCTTATGACAGAATCTGATCTTTTCAGCATTTTGTCTAATCT
Organism: Dermacentor andersoni; assembly: GCF_023375885.2. Taxonomy (NCBI): domain Eukaryota; kingdom Metazoa; phylum Arthropoda; class Arachnida; order Ixodida; family Ixodidae; genus Dermacentor; species Dermacentor andersoni. The sequence goes on from NC_092821.1 coordinate 54,514,589, forward strand.
GAAACGTAATAAATCCGCCGGACTTGACAACATTTTCATAGCTGATCTGATAAGAAACATTACAGCTCTGAAACATGTTCTGCTATTTATTTTAAACGGCATAATTGCAACTGGTACATGGCCAGATTCACTGAAGAGTGCTCGCGTTGTTCCTCTGTACAAAAGTGGGAAAAATAATGATATTGCCAACTACCGCCCTATTTCTGTTCTCTCCTGCATATCCCAGATTTTAGAAAAACACGTACTTTCTGTGATGAATGCATTTGTTGCTACACATGACCTAATGAGTGTGAATCAGTACGGATTTGTTAGTGGTTCTGGAACACAGGTGCTTTTAGAAAATCTATCTGATTTACTGCACCAAAGCTTGGAAAACAATGAGGTGGCATTTGGGCTTTTTTTGGACGTAAAAAAAGCTTTCAACACAGTAAATAATCAAATTTTAATCTCTAAACTGTATTCATATGGATTTAGGGGTCCTTTTTGTCACTAATTAAAAGCTATCTTCACAATCGCTCACAAGTAGTCATGTTTGGGCCTATCTGCAGTGACGCGGTAAGTCTGGTGTGCGGTGTCCCGCAAGGGTCTATCTTATCTCCTTTGTTGTTCAACTTATATGTGAATGATATATGTGACCACGTGAAAGCATCCACCGTATTCCTTTATGCCGATGACAATTAACTAGTGTCAAGCAACCCTGAGTTTTCATGTGCCCTGGCTAACCTTCAAGAGGACGCTTTTAAAGTTAGTGATTGGTTTGCCTCAAACCTAATACAAATAAATAGCAGCAAATCCAGACGTGCCTGTTTTCGTAACCCGCACAATGATGTACCGAGCGTCGCTTCCATATATTTACACCCTTCATATTGCTATTTGTCCTCTTGTCAACCTATAGCTAGTGCCCAGTCGGTTAAGTATCTTGATGTGCACATAGACAGTGATCTGACGTGGAATACTCATTTGACCCACATTTGTAAGAAACTTAGAAGTGTTGCATGTTTGTTGTTTAATTTAAAAGCCATGATGCCTTTTTCTATCAGAAAACTAATCGCCCAGGCTCTGGGGTATATTGTTTTAAGATACGGTATGTGTTGTTTTTTTAACTGCTCTTTCACATGGAAATATCGAGTTAATAGGATTTTGAAAAACATCGCTGCAAGCGTCCTCTACATGCCACAGGAGAATTTGCCCAGCAGTGTCTTTAGAACAGCCGGTTTGCCTTCTTTTGATAATCCTTTTAAACAAATCGTAGTACTTAAATATTTTTGGAGCAGTGCATACAGGCACATAAATACGAAACCGGTACCGTTGAGACATGTTCCTCGTTATCTTAAACCGAGAGTATGCACTCACTACGGTAAAGCAACAAGACGCTATTATGTTCCTGCCATCTTCAATGAACTACCGGACGATGTATTTTCTTTGTCCATCCGCAAAACACTGAGAGTTGCTGTTCAAGCGTTAGAGAACCTTTAATATGTACTGATGTTATCAGTGCATTTTTGATAATGTGTGATGGTTGTGCCAAATGCACAACCAGCTTCTGATGGAGTTCTGGTGTGGCGCTTAGATTGCCGCGGCTGCCGGTTGTCGCCGCACAAGCCCTCTTGTGGCTTCGGCGCTTCCGTTTTGTATACTGTTTTAACTATACTGAATAAATATTATTATTATTATTATTATTATTATTATTATTATATACAGTGCTTAAATTTGGGCCCGTCCTGTGCTACCGGGGCTTAGCGGAGAGACGAGAACTAGGAGTCGGATTCTTGATTAATACGGATATAGCTGGTAACATAATAGAATTCTATAGCATTAACCAGAGGGTGGCAGCTCTTGTTCTGAAATTTATTAATAGGTACAAATTAAAGGTCGTACAGGCCTAGGTGCCTTCATCCAGTCATGATGACCAGCAAGTCCAAAGCTTCTATGAAGACGTGGAATTGTAAAGACGCGATGGGTAAAGTAAAAAAAAATACACTATACTGATGGGCGACGTCAATGCCAGGGTAGGCAAGAAGCAGGCTGGAGACAAGTTAGGGGGGGAGGGGAATATGACATAGGTTATAGAAATAGCAGGAGAGAGTTATTAGTAGAGCTTTCAGAACGGGATAATTTGGGGATAATGAATACCTTCTTCCGCAAGCGGGATAACCGAAAGTAGACTCACGAAGAGGAGATCTTGAGCTGGGATCTCTTAAAAGACAAGCTCCGCGACCTTTTTCGCAATCCGTTTGGTCGACAAGTCAATGCCAAGAAAGCCCTTGCCACACGCGTACAGACGTCGACCGAGTCCTACGTGTCGTACATTCTCGACGTCTTGGCCCTTTGTGCCAAGGCAGACCCGAACATGTCTGAGGACGATAAGGTTAACCACGTCCTCAAAGGCATTGCTGACGACGCCTTCAATTTACTGGTGTTTACAAACGTCACCAGCATCGATACCATTCTCAAGGAGTGCCGCCGTCTCGAGCATACTAAAAGCCGCCGGGTATCCCAGCACATCACGCGACTTCCCAACACAGCCGCTACGTCATCCAGCCGTCGCGATGTGACAACTTGACCCGCATCATTTGTCGTGAGGTCGAAGCGGCACAACCGGTGGCCCCTTCATTCCCGTTACCTGATCATTCTCTGGTGACAATCTCCTTGATCGAGGCCGTCGTCCGTCAAGAGTTGTCCAACGTCGGCCTGCAAACCATTCGTTCCGTACGCTCAGAACCCCTTTCTGCACGCGCGTCCCCACTACGCTCTTCTTACTCCTGTTAGGGACAGCGCAACCCCTCCGAATGGCGAACCGTGCACGACAAGCCGATCTGTTTTAACTGCCGACGCATTGGACATGTCACTTGCCGCTGCCGCAGCCTCTGGATTTCTCCGACGCGCTATTCTCCTGATTACCACCCTCGTCCCTCTAGCGCGTCCTCTTCCTTCGCTCCTGATATGCCCGCCTCATCATCTCACCCTGCGACATCTTTGACACGACCCCGCTACTCCAGCTCGCCTTCTCCCTCCCGCCGCCAATCTCACTCGCCCCCGTCACGCCACGCTCCTTCTCCGACCTTCTCGCCGCACCCCCGACCGGAAAACTAGACAGTGCAGCTTCTGGAGGTGAAGCTGCATTGGCGACATTAGCACGAAATCCTCTCTTCACATTACCCACGAAAAAGAATCTTTTGGACGTTCTCGTCGACAATGTTCCTGTGTGCGTCTTGATTGACACCGGGGCGCATGTGTCAATTATGAGTGCTGCCCTTCGTTGTCGGCCCAAGAAAGTCCTGACGCCTGCCCCGAGCCGAGTTGTACAAGTCGCCGACGGAGGGATTGTCGCTATTGTTGGAATGTGTTCTGCCCGACTCACCATTGCTTAGAGACACACCGTCGTTCTCTTCACCGTCGTCGAGCATTGCCCTCACGAAATCATTCTCGGTCTGGATTTTCTTGCCAATCATTCTGCCCTCATTGACTGTTCGGCCGGCTCTCTTCGCCTTGACTTGCCTCTTCTTGCCGACCCTGTGGACCCGCCTCCAAGCCATTTGAGCCGCATGGATTTCACTCGCCTACCGCCCCACTCTGTGACACACGTCGACTTGTCCTCACCAGCTGTACCTGACGGTAATTATGTGGTCACACCAATTCCGGCAGTTACACTTACACGTGTTATTACCGTGCCGCACACTGTGCTGACAATTACTGGCAACCGCACCTGCCTTCCCCTTGTCAATTTCTCGCTAACCGCGCAAGTTCTGCCTCAGGGGATTTCATTGACTATAATTAGCGCTTTGCAGGATGATGAGATCGAGCCATTCACAGTGGAAGGTCGTCACAGCTCAGCCCATACCGTGACGTCATCGCACGGTACTGACGTCGACATTGAGAAGATGGTTTCTTCTGACCTTACACCTGCTCAAGCTGAAGCTCTTTGCCGCGTTCTTGAAGGCTATCGCGACATTTTTGACTTTGACAATAGACCCTGAGGTCAAACGTCCGTCGTGACCCATCGCATAAATACTGGCGATGCGAACTCTGTTCACCGACGTCCATATCGTGTTTCTGCGTCGGAGCGAGCTGTTATCCAACAGGAAGTCGAAAAGATGCTTCCAAATGACATTATCGAGCCTCCCTGTAGTCCCTGGGCGTCTCCAGTCGTACTTGTCAAAAAGAAGGATGGAACGTGGCACTTTTGCGTAGATTATCGCCACCTGAACAAAATCACAAAAAAGGACGTGTACCCTTTGCCACGTATTGATGACGTTCTAGACTGCCTGTACGGTGCCACCTATTTTTCTTCGATCGACTCACGGTCCGGCTACTGGCAGATATCCGACGACGACATGGACCGAGAGAAGACTGCATTTGTTACCCCTGACGGCCTTTATCAGTTCAAGGTGATGCCTTTCGGTCTCTGTAACGCGCCCGCCACCTTCGAACGAATGATGGACTCTTTGCTTCAGGGGTTCAAGTGGTCCACCTGTTTGTGCTATCTGTACGACGTTATAGTTTATTCGCCCACATTCGACACGCATCTAGACAGTCTTTCAGCGATTCTTGACGTGTTCCGCCGAGCCGGCTTCCAGTTGAACTCGTCAAAATGTCATTTCGCTCGCCGCCAAATCGCCGTCCTTGGACACCTCGTAGACGCCAGAGGCGTGCGACCCGATCCGGACGAAATTCGCGCCGTTACGAATTTTCCTGTTCCGAAGTCTACCAAGGACGTTCGTAGTTTCGTAGGGCTGTGCTCTCATTTCCGACGCTTTGTGAAGGATTTTGCGACCATCGCACGTCCCCTTACCGACCTCTTGAAGAAAGACGCCCCTTTTTCTTGGGGTCCTGACCATGCCGCATCTTTCTCGCAGCTGACTACTCTCCTTACCACGCCTCCAATTTCGGCCCACTTTGACCCGTCTGCCTCAACGGAAGTTCGAACTGATGCCAGTGGTCACGGCATAGGAGCAGCGTTAGCACAACACCAGCGTGGACATGATCGCGTTATAGCCTATGCCAGCCGACTTCTGTCACCCGCCGAGCGCAATTATTCAATCACAGAGCGCGAGTGCCTCACTCTTGTGTGGGCTGTTGCGAAGTTTCGTCCATACTTGTACGGACGCCCCTTCTGTGTCATCACTGATCACCACGCTCTCTGCTGGCTATCCTCGCTCAAGGACCCCACGGGACGCCTCGCTCGCTGGGCGTTACGCCTGCAAGAATATACCTTCTCCGTGGTATATAAGACGGGACGCTTGCACCAGGATGCCGATTGTTTGTCCCGCTACCCCGTCCACGAGCCGGCTGATGCGGACGCCATCACTTGCGTTTTCTCTGTGTCCCAGTTGCTTCAAATCGGCAACGAGCAACGCCGCGATTCTTCCTTACGAGCCCTCGTCAACCGTTTGGAGTCAGCTACTGGCGACGCCTTTCTCCGGATGTTTCTCCTTAAGGAGGGGGTATTGCACCACCGATATTTCGATCCACACGGCCTTGACCTTCTGCTCGTCATTCCATCGCACCTGCGTTCGACTGTCCTCCAGCAACTTCACGACGCTCCCTTTGGCTGGACACTTGGGCGTCTCCGGCACATACGACCGTGTGCGCCGTCGATTCTTTTGGCTGGGTCTCGCCCGCTCTGTGCGGCGCTACGTTGCCGCTTGTGAGCCCTGTCAGCACCGGAAGAAGCCCTCCCCACCTCCAGCTGGATGTCTCCAGCCGATCGATATCCCACCCGAACCCTTTTCCGTGTTGTTCTAGACCTTCTTGGACCATTTCCTCTCTCGGGCTCCGGAAATAAATGGGTCGCCGTCGCTACTGATTATGCTACGCGGTACGCAATTACCAGAGCCCTCCCAACAAGTTCTGGTACTGACCTTGCTGACTTTTTTCTGTGTGACATCATTTTAGTGCACGGTGCTCCGCGCCAACTACTCACTGATCGTGGCCGCAGCTTTCTCTCGGCAATCGTCTAGGACATCCTCCGCTCCTGCTCGACAAAGCACAAGTTCAGCACGTCCTACCACCCACAGACCAACGGCCTCACGGAGCGCCTCAACCGGACGATCAACGACATGTTTTCGAAGTACGTTGCGACCGACCACCACGACTGGGATCTTCACTTACCATATGTGACATTCGCGTACGATTCATCGCGTCACGGCACCGCCGGCTATTCGCCGTTCTATCTCCTATATGGCCGAGAAACCGTGTTGCCCTTGGACACTTTGCTACCCTCGACCACACGTTCAGCCACTGAATACGCCCGCGACGCGATCGCACACGCCGACTACGCGCGCCAGCTCGCCCACACCAGTCTCGAGGCCTCACAGGAGCATCAGAGACGCCTCTATGATTGCCACCATCGCGACGTGCACTTTCCTCCGGGTTCTCTGGGGCTTCTCTGGTCACCCATTCGACGTGTGGGCCTTTCCGAAAAGCTGCTGTCGCGCTACACTGACCCTTACCGTGTGGTGCGACAAGTGACAGATGTCACGTATGAAATCATCCCCGCCGACCTCTCAGCGTCATCAGCTGCAAGTGACATCGTTCACGTGGCGAGACTAAAACCATACCACACACCTTTCACCGCGGATGTGTAGAATAAGCACAGGGACGGTGTTTCTACAGCCGGGGGTGATGCTATGGCACAGCCGCCACAGTGTGGCTGCACTGAGGAGAAAGAAGACGACGGTGTGTGTCGGCTTGATATAGCGTCGCCATTTTGGCCTCCATTAGCTTCCTTGTAAATAAATTGTAAATAGCATTCCGCTTCAGCTACATGTAACAATATTCTTAATCCATAATAAAGGGGACGCCATACAGTTGAAAAATTATAGACCGATCAGCATACTACTAAGGTATTTGCAAATAGAATCAGGAACGTCTTAGGCTTCTCTCAAGTAAAGGACCAGGCAGCATTTCTTAAAGGCTACGCAACAATAGACCATATTCACACTGTCAATAAGGTGATAGAAAAATGCTCGCAATATACCCAACCCTTATATATAGCTTTCATTGATTATGAGAAAGCGTTTGATCAAACGAATATATATATCAAAACGTTTATTTAAAAGAAAAAAAATGCAGAAAGCGAGTGGGTGGAGCCCCTAGTCCAGGGCCCCACTGGCTTGAGCGGTCCGCCGTGCCTGGTCGAGGAGCGCCAGTTGCATCTCCCGATCCTCGCTGGTGAGCCAAGTCTCCCACTGCTCCCTTCCGGAAAGTTTGCCGGCTATTTTTGGTGTATTAATTTTGGGTGGCCTGTTCTGGCAGTCCCACGTAATGTGGGCGAGAGTTGGCCGGTCTCCGCACCACGGACAGCGAACGCTGTACAGCGTTGGGTGAATGGCATTTTTCAAAGAAAGGTTTGGAAATGTGTGCGTCTGTATTCGGCGCCAGTCATAAGAGCCCTGTCTGGATAAGTCAGGGTGTGGTGGACTGTACTTTCTTCGCTCGCGCCGCTGGTGCTCGAGGATGTCTCGTGGTAAAAAGGGGTTTTCATCAGAGTGGTCGGCCGCTCGGTTGACAAAAGCACGAGCTGCGCCGTCCGCTCTCTCATTGCCCTCGAGTCCTGCGTGACCCGGGCACCAGATGATCATGTGTGTCTGTGTTAGGTTGGATCCTAATATGTGAGTGGTGCTGTGTGGTAGCCTCCCGGTGAGGAATAGTCTACATGCGACTCGGGATTCTGTAAGAGTTATCGACGATTGTCCCAGAGCGTCCTTAGCTTTAATAGCTAGAGCGATGGCTGAAGCTTCTGCGGTATTCGCAGATGCAACTCTAGCCGTGGCGCAAGTCACAAGCCCTTGATTTGCGGCCGCTCCTACCACTGCGAGGGCGTATTTGTAAGTACCAAATCAGGCGACATCTGTGTAGACTGTATCCGGGTTTCCACCGAATTGCTGCATTAACTTTCGAGCTCGAGCACTTCTACGTCCCCGGTGGTATTTTGGACTCATGTTCTTAGGGATTGGGGCTACTATGATCCTTTCACGAAGGACTCTGGGCAGAGATTTGAGTTCTTCTCCCGCATACTGTGGACGAGTAGGGTAACCCACGCGGCAAAGTAATTTTCTGCCAGAGGAGGTCAAGCTAAGCCGCTCCCGTTGAGATATGAACGTCGCTGCCCGTAGCTCCTCGTAGTCATTGTGAATCCCGAGGGCCAGCAGGCGTTCAGTAGAGGTTCCCTGTGGTAGGCTGAGAGCCACTTTGTACGACGTTCTAATCAACGCATCTAGGGCCTTTAGTTCTGTTTTCGTGGGGTCCTGGAAAGGGAGGCTATATGTGAGACGACTTAGCACAAAAGCCTGAACGAGCCGGATCGTCTGTGTTTCCTTGAAACCTTTTCGGTGATAAGTTACTCTACGGATCATACAGGAGATCTGTTTCACCGTAGTCCTAAGGATTTTAATGGTGTGGTCTACTCGTTTGTTGCTTTGCAGCCACAGTCCGAGGACTCGCATTTTCTGGACCTGCTTTATCTGGCTGTCTCCTAGAAAGAGGTTCACCGGCTCGTGAGTTTGACGGCCTCGACCTCGTATCCTGATAAATTCTGATTTATCGGGAGCGCAGCTCATTCCACTGCTGCGAGCGAAGGTTTCAACAACGGTCGCTGCTTCTTGCAGGATTTCTTCTTTTTGTCCTAACAAGTCGCTGGTTGCCCATAGGGTAATATCATCTGCATATATCGCGTACCCTAGCCCAGGTATGACGTCGAGTGTTTTGGCTAAGCGTCTCATGCCGATATTGAAAAGAAGGGGGGAGAGTGTCGTCCCATGCGGTGTACCTCTATTGGGCATGGGAAAAGGGTCTGAGCGCGTAGTGCCAATGCCTATTGTCGCGATGCGAGAGGTCAGGAAAGAGCGGGCGTAATCATAGATTCTTTGTCCACAACCGATGTCACTTAGCTCAGATAAGCTAAGTTCATGTGAAATAGTGTCGAATGCGCTTTTTAAATCAAGAGCCAGGACGAGATGTTCCGCACCAACCGCGGTGTTGCATAGAACTTCTTCGCGAAGTAGCAGGAAAACATCTTGTGTCGACAAATGTTGGCGAAAGCCGAATATTTTAGTGGGAAATAGGTTGCGGTCTTCAATGTAAGACGTGAGACGTGTGTGGATCACCTTCTCAAATAATTTGCCAAGACAGGAGGTTAGTGATATCGGCCTGAGATTTTGTAGATCATGAGGTTTTCCTGCTTTCGGAATAAGCACGATTTTGGCCTCCTTCCACTGTTGTGGAACTACGCCCCTCTCCCATATCTGTTCATTAAAATACCGGGTAAGCTGTTCTAGGTGCTCGTCGTTCATGTTCCGGATCATAGCATTTGTGAGCTGATCTGGTCCTGGAGCAGTATTTCTCTTCGCAGCTTGCGCTGCCGCGAAGAGTTCTGCCTTAGTTATCGGAGCGTCTAGCACCGCGTTTTCTTGCCCTTGGTATGGCAAGGTGCATGGGGGAGTGATTACTGCTCCTACGTACTTCTCTTTAAGCTTAGTGAGGAGGGCCTGATCTGTTCCTGAAAATTCTCCGGCAAGCTTTTGAAGAGTGCGGGTATTGGCCGTTTTTGTTTTTCCTGGTTCCATTATGCTGCGAAGTATCGCCCATCTCTTGGAGGTGTGTAACGTTCCGCGAAGTGAGTCGCAAAAACTCGCCCAACTCGCTGTTTCTAACTGCTGTGCGTAAGCGTTTGCCCGCTCTGATATTTCAGCAATTCTGTGGCGCAGTTTGCGATTAAGTCGCTGTTTTTCCCATCGTTTAGTTAGCCCCCTTCTGGCTTCCCACATATGTAGCAGATGGTTGTCAACTACCGGCGTTTCCGCTGTGAGCGCTAGCCGCTTAGATGTTGCTTTATGAGCGTCTCGTATGTGTGTTGCCCACTCTTCAGCGTTCTCAGGTGATATCTCCGGCATGGGGATTTTGCGATAATTTACCAAGTTCGTGATTACCACCTGGCCACAGGGTCGCCGAATTTTCGGGGAGCCTACCGACACACTGATAATGAAATGGTCACTGCCTAGATTCTCGCCTAGATTGGTCCAGAATACCTCGTTCACATTATTTGTCAATGTGAGATCTGGAAAGGTGTCTGCACTGACGCTGTTACCTATTCTTGTCGGGTTTTGAGGGAGAATGATGAGTTGGAGATCATATGCTTCGGTCGCTCGCTCGAGCTCCCGGCCTTTGGGGGTGTCTGTTCGGTAACCCCAGCTGGTGTGAGGAGCATTGAAGTCCCCAAGAAGCAGTAGTCTATCCTGGGTGCCGGAGTGACACATGACGTACCGAATGATGGCCTCAAAATCGGCCCTCCTTTCTTTAGGTGGGCTATACACGTTCGTGATGATGGTTTCTGCCTTGCTACGCTTCTGCGGTAGTATGGTTACAATTTGATGGTTGATGCTGCTAGTCGCCAGATAATCTATACTGATTGCTATGTCCTTGAGCACCATCGTCGCGACCTTAGGGTAGTCTGGGTGGGTTATCGTGTAGTAGCCAGTCAATCTAACCGGCTTGTTACCGATCTCCTGCAAACAAATAACATCAGGTTTTACTGGCACCATGTTAATGTATTGTTGTAGAGCTGCCGCCCGTTTGTGGAAGGTGCGTCAGTTCCATTGCCAAATTTCGAGATATTCGTGATGTACGCGCGTTCTACTCGCCATGAATAGTGCTTTCGCTGTCCGAGGTCGATATGGGTCGCGGACGGCGGTTAGACTGAGCGCTGGGGCTAATGCTGGCTCGCTTACCAACCGCGCTCTTTGCACTGGCCACAGATTCATCGACGTAAGTTTTTAGGCTTTGAAATTCTGCGTACATCTGCTGCTGAAAATTTTGCATAGTTTGTAATTGATGCACAACTTGTTGAAGTGTAACCTCCACAGAATTCGGCGTCGTTATAACCTCGAGAGGCGTGCCTGCTGCTTTAGTATGTGCTGTTTTGTTCGTTTCGGTACAGCGACTAGCTTTGAGGGAGGCCAACTCTCGCTTAATTTCTGCCAAGCTCTCGCGGAGGAGCTTGTTCTCGTTAATGATCTTCCGATATTCGGGATTTTCTGTTATAGAAGCAGTAGGAGAAACGACTCGTGCCCAGGTTACCGTGTTATCTTGTGGCGTTTGCTTGGTCACAGTGCCGAAAGCCCCCGATTTAGGCGGTTTTGGTGATTGGTAATGAGGTGGGTTTTTGGGATTGGAATTCTTTCGGGTCCGCGATCTTGACCTGGATCGATGGCGAGTCTCTGATACCTCCGGCGAGGGATCGGATGCGGATTCTCCATCATCGGAACTGAACCAACGTAGGCGTTGAGGTGGCTTCGTTGAGCTGTCCTTCCGGGTAGTCCGTTGAACGCCAGTCCTCGGCGTTCTATTGCTTTGGGGTTTCAGACGTTTTTTACAACTTCGGTCTCCTGTCATGTGACCCTCCCCACAGGCTGCACACTTGGGAGCACACTCATGTCCGGCTACAGGGTCCCGTCGTCCACATGTACGACATACAGGAATGTCCGGCTGGGGACAGACGTCCGATCGGTGACCAATTTGGTGACACACTTTGCACACCTGAGTGGTAGTTTTGTAGGGATAGCAAGCAAGTTCTCCGCCGTTGTAGTAGACGTACCGTGGTGTAATACCTCCAAAAAAGGTGATAACGGTCGTTTTAGTGTTACGGAACATGCGCGCTTGGAGAATTTCAACCCCTTGCGTGCGTATGCGTAGATTCGCTTCTAGCATTTCAGGCGTCGTGTGCGGGTCCAAGCCGTGATTGACACCCTTGGTTGTCCCGTCACTTGTCGCTACGTAGGCGTTGACCGAGTGAGGCCGGCCGTTGATGTTAAGCATTTCAATACGTCTAACGTAGTCCGCCACTGTCTGGTGCGGCGTGGACACGATAAAGATGTTGGAGCCCGGCTTGATTCTGAGCAGAAATTGCTCACCTGATATTTTCCCGTTGCATGCAGCAATCACGGCATCCGCCAGGAGTGGACTAGCCAGGTTCTTGACCGGTAGCCCTTGATGCAGTCGCATCACTATCTTAAAATCATCCTTTGGCAGGGGGGGTAACCGCCTGCACCTCAGCAGTCATGCAGGCATTAAGGAATCAGGGTGTAGGCAAGCCATACGTAAAATACTGAAATATTTCTATCGCGGCTCCACAATCACATCCATAAAGAAAGCAACAAAATCGCAATAAAGAAGGGCGTCAGGCAGAGAGATACCATCTCTCCAATGCTCACAGCGTGTTTGCAGATGGTATTCAGAGACCTGGATTGGAAAGAATTGGGGATAAAAGGTAAGGGAGAATACCTTAGTAACTTGCGATTAACTCCTGATATTGCCTTGCTTAGTAACTCAGGAGACCAATTGCAACGCAGGCTCACTGACCTAGACAGGCAAAGCAGAAGGGTGGGTCTAAAAATGAATCTGCAGAAAACTAAAGTAATGCTTAACACTCTCAGAAGACAACAGCAGTTTACGAAATGTAGCGAGGCACTGGAAGTGGTAAGGGAATACATCTACTTAGGGCAGGCAGTGACCGCACATCCGGATTATGAGGCTGAAATAATCAGAAGAATAAGAATGGGCTTGGGTTCTCAGATCATGAACGGCAGGTTGCCATTATCCTTCAAGAGAAAAGTGTATGACAGCTGTGTCTTACCAGTACTCCCGTAAGGGTTAGAAACCTGGAGGCTTACGAAAAGTGTTCTACTGAAATTGAGGATGACGCAGCGAGCTATGGAAAGAAGAATGATAGGTGTAACGTTAAGCGATAAGAAGAGAGCAGATTGGGTGAGGGAAGGAACGCGAATTAATGACATCTGAGTTGAAATCAAGAGAACGAAATGGGCATGGGCAGGGTATGTAATGAGAAGGGAACATAACCGATGGTGATTAAGGGTTACGCATTGGATTCAAAGAGAAGGGAAGCGTAGCAGGGGCTGATAGAAGGTTAGGTGGGCGAATGAGATTAAGAAGTTTTCAGGGAGTACATGGCCACAATTAGCACATGACCAGGGTAGTTGGAGAAGTATGGGTGAGGGCTTCGCCCTGCAGTGGGCGTAGCCAGACTGATGATGATAATGATGATGAGACATTCGAATACTCTAAACAGACAATGGGTTAGCAAGCTAAGGTTCTGTATCCTTATTATGAGGCTATGCTTTAGCAGTACATGAAACAGTGATTGTAATAAAGAAGGAGGCTAAAAAAGTTGGCATAAGTAAGAATTGTTGTGGCAGAAATATTTGAGAGATTGAGATAGTCTTCAAGCAAATACCGCAAATAATGTTAAAGGCAGAAACTGAAAAAGTATTGACATAATTCATTGAAAGAGCGCTTTGTTGGCTAAATAAAAATATTTTAAATTATTATATGTGTTGTGCACAAGAACTCATGCCAATGTGACCACCTAAACATGGTGGAAAGCACAATGTAATTTGCTTACCAATGCTGTGTAGATTGTTCCGGAAAGTCCAATGGCAATGTTGCACCATAACAACGGAGCCTTGAACACTGCAAAAGGTCGTTTTGGTGAAATTTAAAAAAAAAACGAACAAAACATACATGGCGGTGTGCTGTGTACAGAAAGAATTCAGACTGGCATGCAAAGAATGCGTGGTTGTGTATTCAGCACCCGCACTCTTCCACCAAAGAGGAAACGGTTTTGCGAGATATTTTGCAAGAGATTGCGAGAATTTTTACCGAGACCAGCAATTGTTGACGCAGAAGGAAACTCTATTTTTAAAGCACAGAATCTTTCTTGGCGCAAAAACATTAGTGCCAGGGGGGTTATTTTTTGATTTTCCACTCTCCTGTAGACAATAACACCGCCTTTTTGCGTAGACGAAATCAGTCTACGCAAAACTTTGTCAAGGTAGCAGTCTTTTTACCGTCAGGAACGTGCAGCAGTTGAGTTTTGCTAGTGTAATCTGCAATTATTATGCTTAAAGTCGCCAAATTGCTGTAATTCATCACGGGGAACGTTTTAGTGAAAAGCACCGGATTACTTTCCCCCACATGGCTTATTTTTCAACGTGAAGCTAAATAAACAACGCGAGCGCTGCTTAATTTCCGCCTCGGTTGGCGTAGCTAGCTGCGAATTGAACCCACGGCCACGTACTTAGCCGCAGAAAGCCAAAGCCGCTGAGGCAGCGGATTACTTTCACACCAACTGCCTGTTGAAGCAATGTACGACACGCATAGTACAAAGGCAGGTGTCGTGTGAATGTAGTTACAGAGCCTAGTCAAAGACGTTACTAGTTTAAAATAGAAAGTGCAAGAAAATGTAAGTTAAAACATGATGCGAGCTCACACCTGGCCGTACGGGTGTCGGTGTTTGCGGACTATACCAATACTAACACAATTGCAATGCCTAAACGTATTGTTACTCGCTTTATCACCGATGTATATCACATTTGAAACAACCGGGAAGTATGCCTCTCTCATATTTCCATCGTAGCGTGGCAAAAATATCGCATTGAATAATAAATAGTAGCCATTTTTATATAAGCCAGTGTCGCCAAAGAAAGCATTGTTGCGAGTACATAATTGTAGAAGGATGTGTTTTCTTTTCGTTGTTTGAGCGTGTGGTCCTTGAGTTTTGTGTAAAACCTTGCCTCCAATAAATATTTCATTTTCAGAAGGCGCCAAGGTCTGGCTTTCCTTTCTGCGTTCGCGTGCCCTTGCGCGCTCAATTTCTATTTTTCTTAAAGCACTATATGCTCTGGAGAGCCGTTTTGTTCAGGAATGCGGTTCGAAGTTGTTGCAGCGTAATCGACCACGCTTACTTCAATGTCGCACGAGTTTCAACTCACCACTTCCTCTTACGGGAGGTTTTGGGGCTATACTATTTCTATTATGTCCTATCAGCGTCATTTTAAATGTGAACAGCGCAGCGCGTGCCCCAAACATAAGGGAAGTTATAGTGCGCGCCGCCCAGTCATGGCCACGGACGGGTGCGCAAATGAAAGGCGAACAGAGGAGCGCGTGGCCCATGCATATGTGAAGGTGTAGTGTGCGCCGTCCTGTCATCACACACACACACACACA
This sequence comes from Dermacentor andersoni, assembly GCF_023375885.2. Lineage (NCBI taxonomy): Eukaryota > Metazoa > Arthropoda > Arachnida > Ixodida > Ixodidae > Dermacentor > Dermacentor andersoni. Next base: position 54,529,610 of record NC_092821.1, read on the forward strand.
CACACACACACACACACACACACACACACACACACACACACACACACACACACACACACACACACACACACACACACACACACACACACACACACACACACACACACACACACACACACACACACACACACACACACACACACACACACACACACACACACACACACACACACACACACACACACACACACACACACACACACACACACACACACACACACACACACACACACACACACACACACACACACACACACACACACACACACACACACACACACACACACACACACACACACACACACACACACACACACACACACACACACACACACACACACACACACACACACACACACACACACACACACACACACACACACACACACACACACACACACACACACACACACACACACACACACACACACACACACACACACACACACACACACACACACACACACACACACACACACACACACACACACACACACACACACACACACACACACACACACACACACACACACACACACACACACACACACACACACACACACACACACACACACACACACACACACACACACACACACACACACACACACACACACACACACACACACACACACACACACACACACACACACACACACACACACACACACACACACACACACACACACACACACACACACACACACACACACACACACACACACACACACACACACACACACACACACACACACACACACACACACACACACACACACACACACACACACACACACACACACACACACACACACACACGCGCGCACACACACACGCGCACACACGCGCACGCACACACGCGCACACACGCGCACACACACGCGCGCGCACACACACGCGCGCACGCGCACACGCACCGCTTGGTTGAGAGTCAAACGGCCAAATGCGCTCGGCAGCCCAGCGCCGGGCACTGCCGCGGCTGCCAGCTATATCACGCTGCGCAAGTTTGCCGAGTGAAATGATGGATGCGGCGCACAAGCGGCAAACCACATGAGAGTATCTATGACGTTGACAGTGCAAACTACCACGCACGCCGCTGTTGGTGCTGATAGCACTTATGGTTTCGGTGAGCTGCGCGGCAATATTCGCCGTAAACCGCAAATTTTAGCTTCCATTCGTTTTTATTTTTATTTTCTATAATATTATTTTTTTTTCTCATTCAAACGTAGGAGCCAGAACAGAAGCAAAACTATCTCACTAAAGGGAGATCACGGGTTGCGGCCACACCGGATGTGCGTTCCTGTCAACGCTGGTGACAAGACGGCGCGCACTACACCTTCACATATGCATGGGCCACGCGCTCCTCTGTTCGCCTTTCATTTGACGCTAAAAGTACATGTGTGTGTGCGTGTGTCTCTATTTATGGGTGTGTATGCTTGGTCGACAAGCAGTACGAAAGCTTCGCGCAGAGACATTCTTGCGGATAAAACTACGGAGGGTCGGTAAAAATTTCAAGTTAATGGAAGACATCGTCGACATTTAAAACGTGTGAGCGTTTCGATGCCCGAAGAGGATAACATCAAGAGCATCATGAAAACAATTGAAGACTGCGCGCTCAAATGTTGCTATCGAAGCGTCCTTGCACTGTCGTCGAAGTAATTGAGCTTTGCCGAAGCTGCGACTGCTTCCGAAGGCAACGTCTCCAAACCAGACCCCCTCGTTGTCCACATCATATCCTATCAAGCCATGTCAACGCAGTTGACTACACGCGCCTGCTCTTTGAAGATGCTGGAATTTGTTCACACCAGTTGTTGCATGCCTACTATGTTTGGTGTCTTGCATGCCGCCGTCCTCATACTCCCTTAAACCTACGCTCTACAGCATCATCCAAAAGCAAGCCTCTCAAGGCATCCCCCATGTCCGTGATGCACCATCAGTGACTGCATCTCTGACGTCAGTGTCTGCACATAACCCTACCACCACCACCGACCTTCTAACCGCTACCTATGGGGCTACCAGAAAGGCTGCATTTTCGTAACTTCCAGCCGTGACTCAGAGCATACTCAGAAGTGGCGCACCTAGGATTATAATCCGATGTGCTTTGATTTTGGTTGTGCAGTTCACGTGATGCGCTACTGCCGCCGTCGCACGCTTTCTTTTTGGAACATACGGAGAGCGCCACCGTACCCCAATCGCTCAAATCCTACCTACCCGTTGCTCGCCATGTCCACGTCGGCACCCGCTTTCTTCAATGAGCCACCATACCGGGTAACTTCACTAAGAAATCTCACAGCCGAAGTTGGCAATGCACGAACTTTGACCTCATTGCAAAACGCAAGTCCTCGGACCCCTCTAGCCAACGTCACTGGAGCCTAGCAAAGTAGTTGTCGTCGTTACCATAGCCGCCGTATCTGTCATGAGCGTGAAACTAAGCCACATATTTTGCAAAATTCTGACGCCGTTGTTGGACCTGTTTCTTCGATAGGCAAGTTCACAAAATATGACCGCCTCTGGCTGCCTGTACTCCTCGACTTGCCATTCAAGGACTTCTATGTGCCACTCAGTCCCTCGTGCTCCGCTGGTGCCCCGGCGATATCATTTTAGGTTGAGGCTTACTTTCCAACCACAACGCCGCTATGACTGTTTCCACACCTAACTAGAACTTTCTGCGCATCACCACATTGAGGGTGTTGGCACCCGTCCTCTTTCTGATAACGTGCTTGTATATGATGCCCAGCGCTGTTGCGTCCTTGTTCCTTTGTCATGTGCCGCTGTATCAGATGGTACTGTCCTCTTTACGCTCTTGATGTATTTATTCGCCGTAAATGTTCTGTGCTGCTCTTTGCTCTCCTCATTCTTCACATTGAGCCCAGAAGATGCTTGTAAGCAATATATTTGCGTGAACCGTAACTTTATTTTATCGTGAGTGCACCGATAGCGTTCAGCGCCCGTAGGCACCCTTTGCAACTATGACGTTGCTGCCCCATAAACCTCTGTGGACACTCGCGCCCTTGTGACCACACCGTAGACCAGTCGCTTCTCGACGCTTTCCATCGCTCCATCGACGTCTAAGCGTCTTCTTATGAACAGAACCAACGTGTAGCCTGCCTTCAGAAATCTGGCGCTTCCTTCGACAGCGATACTTAAGTTTGGGTCGGAGATTTACCGTTTCTCATGAAATCGACATGGGAAGCCACGCACTTATACGACAACTTCCTTATCGTGTCTCCGCCTCAGAAGGTCGTGTTATTGGTGACCAGGTTATCGAGATGCAGCAGTGAGGCGTTGCCAATCTTCAAAAAGTCCGTGCGCTCACCAGTCGTTCTTGTTCGAAAAAAGGATGATCATTCGCTTCTGCGTGTGCTACCGACGTCTAAACAAGATCACACGCAAGGATGCTTACCTGCTATCGCTTGTCGATGACACCCTGGATTTTTTTGAGGGCGCGGTGTTTTTCTCTGTAGGTTCGCGCTTCTGATGCTGCCAAGTCGCCATGATACATCTGATCGACTGAAAGTAACATTTTTCACTTCCGGCGGATTATGCGGATTCACCATGATGGCTTTTGGAGTATGCAATGCTCCAACCACTTTTGAGACGATCATGGGCAGTTTTTACCGGGCCACAAATGATACAGGTGCCCCTGCTACCTCAATGAGGTATTGGTGTTTTCCATGGATGTCCATAGGCATCTTTAACATCTTGAGCATGTACTGCAATGCCTTACTGATGCGGGCTTCCAACTGGATTTAACGAAATCTCGTTTCATTGCACTAGAGCGCCCCATTCATGCCCATGTTGTATTGCGAGGCGGCATTCTTCCTTAGGCAGCCAAGCTTCGCGCAGGGGCTGACTTTCCAAAATCATAGAATCTAAAGGAACTTCGACGCTTCGTCAGCGTGTGCTATTATTTTGGCTGTGTTATTTGAAATGTTGCCTCTATAACAAATCTCTTTTAGCAACCTGCTTCGCCGCGACACAGATTTTTCTGATAGGTCAACAGCTTAAGAGGATGCCTTCACAACACTGCGTCGCCTGCTTACGTCGCCATCGAGCCGGCGCCATTTCTGTCCTGTTTACGAGGTCCACTCACAAGGTCCACATCGATGCCAGTGGCGTTGGATAGGGTGCTATGCTCGCGCAAGGGAAAAAATAGCTCGATGAAAATGTCGTTGCCTACGCCAGCCGCACTCCCATTAAAACCGTCTAATTGCTCGGTTACAGAGCAAGTCATTTGCCACCATTTGGGCTCTACGTAAATTTCGGCCATATTTATGCGGTCGCCCTTTCGACTAACCATCACGTTCTTTCTTGGTAGCCTATCCTGAAAGATCCATCCGGTCGCTTTGCTCGCTGGGCCCTGAAGCTACTGGAGTACGATATCCGCATTTTGTCTTCGTCCTAACGCAAGCACACAGATGCCGACGCGCTTTCACGCTCAGCGGTATCAGCTGACAGTGCTTACGTCTCCTTCTTTGAGCCCAGAATTTCCTCATTTGCACTACTCAACATCGCTGATGAGCCGCGCACATATCATTGGGTTAGGGCTATCATCAGCATCCTTTCTCTCCCCTCCACTGCTTCGTCATTCCGTGCTCTTTACCGCCAGGATAACCACTTCGCCATGCATGATGGCCTTCTTTGCCGTCGGAAGTACTGATCTGACGGTCGTTAGAGGGTGCTCGTGGTAGCCCACCGCTTCGGTTCGATATATGCACCGCTTTTCGCGCCGACCCCCACTGCGCACATTCCGGTCTCTGCAAGACCTGCACTAGACTGCGTCTGCGATTTTATTGGTGTGGAATGTATACCTATGTGGAAAAGTTCATTGGCTCCTGTGCTTAGCGCTAACTGCGGAAACCAGCTCCCAGACAACGCTATCCACCAAAGTTCCTTCCGGGCCCTAGTGGAACCTCTGATTGCTTTGACAGCAAGATATACGTCTCACTTCCATCAACTCTAGCTGGTAACCGCTGAATTATTGTCGCGCTGCATCACTTGCCTCGCTATGCCGAAACAGTCGCTCTAACTGTCTGCCATCGCACGTAGCGATAAATGGTTCATCTTACGGCATTTTGTTCAGTACCATGGGGTTCCTGGCGAACTCCAGGGTGACAGCGGTTGTGTCTTGCTTTCCAGTTCTTTGAAGGCCGTACTCGACGTTTGCCCACTCGTCCACCGTACGAGTACATCATACCATCCCCAAAGCAACAGCGTGACAATGTGCTTCAAGTGCACTCTTGGAGGTCTGACCATTCTAATTCAGAGCAGGTTCTTCCAATCATAATATACATACAATACGAGCAGTGTATCTAAGTTTGTGACCATAAACTTGCACTAAAATTGCTGACATTTACATCCAAAGCAAATATGGTAGGTGCATAAACGTGGTGTGAGCAGGTTTGGCCAACGTGAAACTTTTCCAGGTGCCTGTAGATAACCTTTACATTTCATTGGTATTCGCGAGAGTTACACGGATGTCCACTTAACACTCACGCGTAAAACCAACCAGGCCGTTTAATGAGTGGGGAAATGGCCTTCTTGATTGTCTACAAGTTCAATTCGGTAGTCGAGAGGAGGTCTGATGCCGGCACGGCTGCACTGGCATTACGGAACCTTCTTAATTCACACTGAGGTGTGCAGTTGTGATATCCGACGCGGCTTCTCCGCTACATATTGCATTTGTACTTTAATATTCTCAAGATTATGTGCCTTTGTATGATCATTGAGATATGTTCCATAAAAACTGTGTAAGTTTCGGAACAATTCATTGTTTGCAATTCCCCCTCATTCTATCCTATCTCTTCCTTACATTTGCATTCGTCATAGGAGCATCACGAGATATGTTGAGCATTGGGACACTGTTACTGAACATATTTTATGTCGGTTCATATTTCCCTCTTACGCTATGTCCCCCCAATCCGGTCGCCACACTATTCGTTACGTACCAGTGACTAGCATCACCGATGCTGCCGAAATAGAGATGGCGCCAGTACTTTGCTGAAACGAGAATGACAAAAAATGAACAAACAAATGGAGTGTGCTGGCAATAGCTGGCTTATTTTGCAAGTAAGATCCGGCTGAGTGCTCAATCAGTATTTCATGTGCGTGGCATTACTCTTTGCGAACCTATGACTTACGAGTGTGAGCGACCTCATTCCATCCAGCGCGTTTCAAGCAGGCATCCAGCTCGTTTTGTATGTTACTCGCATTTGTGCATTGAAATTTTCGATACAGAAGGGCCAGTGGACGTTCTCATTGAAATAATGCGTTCAGCGAGACTTGTTACAGAAACGAGAGGACTTATCATTCAATAATTGACGACATGAATGAGTTGCTAATGAGGAATATGATGGCGCACATTTTTTCACCCTACTAAGCGCTTCTACGCTACAAGTTCAACGATAAGAAAGAATGATCGATGCAAAAAATATATACAGTTGAGGTGTTGTTGATATGTAAAGTTAAATCACATGTTGGAAACAGAATGTCAGCGTGGAAAACTGTTGAGAAAATTTATTTTCGGTTGTTTTGCCTGTCAGTGTTCTTTGTGCGAAATCAATACGATTTTATCTACTTACCGTAAGAAAAATGTAGATGACACACGCCGTCAGAGAAATGGCTCTGTTGAAGCGCCAACGAATGTACTGCAGGAAATGGTCATTCGTTTAAAGTATGCACAGCTAGGATATAATTAACGATATTTGCATGCGTTAGAGCCTGAACAATTACTATTTAAAAGGCATTGACTGCAGTGTTGTCTGAAGGCACGTGAGAGTGTCAAAGGGATTACTTCATTTGGGGTCGGAACTTAGGTACTGAAGTTTTCCCGGTATTATCGACAGAGATGCAAAGATGTCATAGAACTACAGCTAACATCGTATTTGTAACCTTTGCGGTACATTACACGAAAAAGATGTTGCCCCTAGCGGCACAATAGATTTGCATAACTATTAAATAAATCATGAAGCATTAAACATACATTCTATTTAATTTAATCATGAACTGTTTTTTGCATCGCAGTATGATGAGAGCTCCTATTAATCATACTCACCTATCTCTTCTTTCAGCTCAATTATGCTTTCGCAGCCTCACAGACTAACTGTGATATTGCATGTTACAGTTAGTCTGTCATATGAGTTGTCTGCAGAGTGCAGCACAACGCTCCGCAGACAACTGCCAGTCTTAAACTTATAAGTGTCCAACCTGTCATGGGCCCCCCGACGCCTCATCAAAGGAATGTACTAGAGTTAAGCGAGAACGCTCCGTATTGAAGAAAATGGTGGGGGACCGGTCGACTCATTGTGAAGCAGCAGCTGACGTCTGGTGATGTCGTTGTCGTCGCAGACGCTCATGAAGGAATTCTGCTCTGCGCATACAGAATACGCGTGCCGCAAAGCCTCTTGCTGCTGAATCCGCTCCAACCCCCCTGCAGAATGTGTTCAAATCGCGTATTAAGAATGGATCAGCTGAAAAGAATGCCGTGGATGAAGCATGGTTACCACTGCCAAGGATAAGCCCTCTGAATAAACCCCAACCAGGAGTGGCACCACAATGCTCCACCCTTCACCCAGCTGAGCTGAGAGAACATGACCGCCACATTGTAACAATACCCGTCTTTGATAAACGCAATTCGCACGCCTGTGGGCAACTCGAGTACACCAACAGCTCGAAGGGCAGTGCAAGTGTAGAATGCCCTAAGCCCAGTGCTTGCAAATCTAGCGTAAGCACAATGGCTCTTCCACTGCCTTCGCATTCTGACAAAGTGTACAGTGCGACGATTTTCCAGTGGAATGGCAGATGAACTAAATCACAGATTTCATGTTTCTGCCAATGTGTTCCTGCGAACCGATTTCCTATTGCGGTAGTATGTGAACCAAACGTGTCAAAAGCGCTAAGACTCTCTCAGTACGAAGCTTCTATGGCGTCAACGTGCGGACAATTCTTTACATTCGTACAGAACTAACTTTTACATTTCTCACTCGATGCAGCCTCATGATGGAAACCAATATGTGTGTCTCCGCATTACAAAGAATAAAGTGGCCTTCACACTTATTGTCGGCCCCATCTAGTTGGTTCGATGGCGGCCGACTGCGAGTCATACTGACGGCGACTTCTGGACCCTGGATTGCCACTGGCGACATTAATGCTCATCACTTGGTTTGTGGAAGCTTCAGAATAGGTTCCAGGGGCCGGAAACTTGTGGAATTTGCTTCCCATCACGAACTCAGCATTATGAATGATGGCAGTCTAACGTACTTGCGTGGTTCGACTTACAGCAGTTGCTTAGATTTGTATTTGGTGCCACGACACCTTGGTCAAAATACTCGATGGTTCTTTGACATCGAGACTCATGGCAGTGAACATATTCAAACATAATTAGGAATCATTGGATTTGGAAGCTTCTCCTCTTCTACTTCCCGACAAGTAAGGTGGTCAACATATAAGACAAAGGTGGAAGAAGCATACAAAGATGGATATACATGCACCATTGAAGACCTTATTACAAGTGTGCAGGAAGAGTCTAAATAAGCCTTTACACACAGTAAAAACGTACGGATTTTGACATGGAACTTCAGCGACTTCGAACGATTCGCAGGAGGGCCGAGATGCGATACAGGCGCACCAAGTCAATTCATGACCTTAAAGTCGCTCGACGTATGCAGAAGAAAATCCAACGTCGCATGGACAGGCTGGAGGAACAACGCTGGAAGACGTTCCGCCAATCACTTTACCCCCGCAAGCCACTGTCTAGTATATGAAGGACGGTGCGCGGCCTTGGCTCTTCTCCGCAGCAACGACACCCATTCTGCGCCGTAGCCCTCCATCAAGGCCGCCTGCAGGTTGATATAGCCGAAGATTTCTGTGTGAAGATTGCCGGAAGTGCGGTCACCATCAATAGCAATATTCTGGGCAAGGTTCCTGCGACATTCTTCCCAGAATTGAATGTGTCCTTCTCACTTGAAGAATTGAACGCTGCTCTGGCCCCATGCAAGCGCTCATCGTCGCCAGAACCAGACAGCATCACCTACGCAGCCTTATGCCACCTAGGTGAAGATGGGCGAGGTCGACTTCTGGAATTTTACAACCAGTCATGGAATGATGGTGTCATTCCTCAGCGGTGGAAGTCCAGCCGCCTTCTACGACTCCTGAAGCCTGGAAAGTTGCCACTTGATCCAGCGTCCTACCAATCCATTGCGCTGTCCAGCTGTGTCGGGAAGGTCATGGAAATAATGATTCTCACACGCCTAGATTGGTATCTTGAGCGCCACAATGTATACGCCGAGGCCTTGGCTGGATTAAGAAGAGGCCATTCTTCTATTGACAGCGTTATCGAACTCGTGACATCTGTGCAACAAGAAAAAAACCGCAAACGTATATCGGTTGCACTTTTCCTCAATGTGAAAGGCGCCTATGATAACGTAACGCATGAAGCCATTCTTAATGCCCTGGAAAATAGTGCAATTGGGGAATACATGTTTAAGAAAATTAAATGATGTGGTCTACGTGCCAAAGCAATCTTCGGATTATCAGGAACGCCGTAGTGGAGGACTCCGGAAATTTCGACCACCTGGAGTTCTTTAGCGTGCACCTAAATCTTGTACACGGGTGTTTTCGCATTTAGCCTCCATCGAAATGCGGCCACCGTGGCCGGGATTCGATCCCGCCACCTCATGCTCAGCAGCCAAACACCATAGCCACTGAGCAACCACGGCGGGTGACGCATGTTTTGGTGGATTGGGAGCTATCTATTCAAAATATACTTCTTTGAGCACAGTGCAGATGACCGAACCGCTGACCATTACATTTGCCGTGGCGTCCTGCACTGTGGGGTTCTTAGCCCCACTTTGTTCAACCTTGCAATCCTTGGACTTGCAGATGTTCTACCACATACAGTCAACCTTTCCGTATATGCTGACGACATATGCCTATGAGCCTCGGCAGTTACATGTCTCCAGGTGCGTGCACGGCAAAAAAAAGCAGTGGCCCTAATATCATCGTTCCTGCTTACTCAATGCCTCAGCATTTCAACGGAGAAGTGCCCCTCAGTCACTTTTACCCGCAAGCCCATGACGTGGTACCCCAATTCTATTGACCACCAAACAATTTCTTACGTAAGATGTCACCGACTCGTAGGCATTAGTATCGACAGAGACATTTCATGCAGCCCCCACATCTCATACTTGAAGAAGAGGATTACCTCTATCGCCTATATACTAAAGTGTCTTGCCGGTAAAACGTGGGGTACATCTGTGACATCTATGCTTCAACTATACCGGATGCTCTTTCTAGGGTACTAGCGATATAGCACACCGGTGCTGTCCAATGCTGACAAAACTAACATCCATGTGTTACAGAGCATTCAAGGCCAAGCTCTTTGAACATCTCTGGGGCTACCTCGAAGTGCTTCAACCATAACAACAACGGCCACCGCGAGAGACCACCCAATAAAGACCTATATAGCTATCAACGCACTCCGGGCGCATGTTTGCCTCATATCCAGAGTACCTGACTACCACCTCGCTCGCTTGCCCGAGAAAAGACCTAAGGCAGCGTTTTCCAAGTCAGTTGAGGCTAACCGGCACTTTTTGTCATTGAGGCACTCACCCACAACAAGAAAGCCATCCTCTCTGTGGTGCTTGCAAAAATCTCCTGTGTACCTTGCTGTTCCAGGAATAGTGAAGAAAGCTAGCCTGACCACCGCGGCTTTCAAGCAGATCACATTGAATTGTTTGCATTGTTCGCACGCTAACCTAATCCATGTTTACATGGACGGTTCCGTCTCGGAAAATTCAATGGGCGTCAATGTTATACCATCTCAATCGGTCGTCATCAAGTTTAAGAATTCACACGTAACGACATCTACAGGATCCTATCTGGGCGCTTTTCGCGCTTCTATCGAATACACTGAAAAAGAACCGAATAACAAATGGGCAATATTTTGTGATTCCAATGGAGCCTTCCAGAGCTTGTGAGGTTTGCGACGTAGCAATTATGAACAGCTGGTGTCTGAAACCAAAGAAACGCCATTGCTCTTCTGAAAGAGGACATGATATCATCTTTCAATGGCTTCCGGGACACCGTGGCATCGTTGGTAATCACCTCGCCGATGACGCTGCCCGACGTGCCCAGGCTTGTGCACCGACACTCCTTATACCTTTGCCGAAAGTAGACACTGCAAGCGAGCTTCGCAGTCTCACTCGTACCATCACGTTAAGTTACTGGCATAAACCACATAACTCTGGAATTCGTTGATACAACCTCGACCCATCACTCAAACTTAAATCACCAACAAACCTTGCACGAGGTGACGCAACACTGCTGTGCCGGCTGTGGCTAGGAGTGGCATTCACTAACTCCTACAGCTATCGCACTGGAATGGCGGACTCACCAATGTGCACTAAGTGCAAGTGTGAAGAGACCATCCGTCATCTTCTGTGCCACTGTTCTCGCTTTGATAACGAACTTCAGACTCTCCAGTGTGCCATGAATAGACTGGACGACAGGTAATTTACAGAAGCAAAGATCTTGTGAGCCTGGCCTCACAGTTTATTAGCCCCGAAAGCAGTTAGAGCGCTTCTTCACTACCTGAAGGCAACAGACTTGAGTGCCCGACTATAGACATCGTGCACCTAACTCTAGCGCATGTGAAAGTGCCCTATAGACGGATGTTTTCTGTCTCTATCGCTTTCACTCCCCGTTCCCCGCCTCACGTGTTGGAGAGCAAACTGGACTCAGCCTGGTTAATCTCCCTGCCTTTCCTTCTTCCCTTCTCTCTCTCTCTTTCTCTCTGTATGTTAACCATCTTAGCTAGGCCCTACAATTTAAATATCATTAATGTCGACGTTGACCTCATTCGTAAGTTCTACATCGCTCCATCTGGCCAGGTCAGCGACTATCCTGTTCCCAAGCACACTTCATTTCCGGAGCTAGAGTTTTGTCCGAAGAACCAACTAGCAACAGCGACAGCAATATATTAGAATACGCGAAGAAAGGCTTGTATTATCTGGGGTAGCATGAACTCTATTCAACATTTGCTTACGAATTAAATTTGCATATATGGAACGCTGAAAAAGCATGCGGACAAGGTTCGCTAGAATAACCGCAGGGATTCCTGGTCATCTAGGACGGTATCCTCGGGCGATCCCTTTCGGGGATACTTTCACTTTCGGGGTATTTCAGGAGACTAGCAACGGGTACGCGCGGCGTTGACGGGAAACATCGTTCTAGCCCCGTACAAACTGTGCTACACGCCTGACAGTTTCTCATGGAATCAAGGAGAAGTTAAAATATCTCCTAAAGTGACCGCCCTTGAATACCGCCTCTGCAGCTACTGGCTATGCCGGAGGTAATTTGAAGGTTAGCGTGAGAAATGCGATATCCGAGTTGCTTCTATTCTGATGAGGTACAACACATCTTTTTGCAACTGGACAAATATATAGATGAAAAGTTCGCGGCTCATTATTTCTCGGTGAATCGTTCTCCACTGTATATAAAGCGGACATTCCGGCCTTCGGTATCATTAGGGTCTGCATCTTTAAATAGAAGTGAGCGCTCACATTATTACACTTTGTTAATTTACAAGACTGAAGAAAGGCGTGCAGTGGAGGTAATTAGTAGTTGCTCAGGATGCCAAAATTATTAGTTGCGCAGATCTAAGTCAAGAATGTCCCAGATTACTAATCTGTTGTCGTGAACGTCTCTTATAACAGAGCACAAAATGTGAGCTTTAACTATCACTTATCGGGAAACCTAATTGCTTGTTATAATGCTGTGCATTCATGGGTCAAAGGAACATATAAGCTATGAGCTCTGCAGGAGGGCACACAGCACAATGTGACCATCTAGGATTATGATTGAGATAGCAGTTATAGGGAAACTCCCTGCACATTTCTGCCATTGGAGTCATCGTCGCGTGAGGTTCGATATACAGTCGGTGGGGGTCAATATCATTGCCGGCCGCCGTATGTTGTATGTGTGAGTGAAAGCGTGAGAGGGTGAGCCGGCAATCGTAGCTCAATCTCGCGCATGCAACACAGGAAAGTGCGGAAGAAGCGTGCCGTCTTCCGTCGCTTGCTCTGTTCCGGAGCGAAGGTATGGAAGAAAGGCGCATTCTACATCGGGTGACACAGGCGGCCGCGCGCGCACGCCCGGGCCGCTGTATCTAAAAAGCTATCTGCGACTGGGACAGAGTCTGCCGTTGGCTGTGTTTTCGCGGCTTAGTTCGCATTGATGCGAGATCCAGCCCGAAGGCCAATGCCCTCGCTGCTGCTGCCGTGCTTCCTCGCTACAGCGTTTTTACAACGTGTTTTGGCGGTCATCGAGTGAGATGTGTTCATATATTAATGAGTGCTCGTGACACCGTGCTAGTTAATTTGCTTAGTATGTCTATGTTTACAGCTGTATATTTCCGATAAAACTGTTGCCCTTAATTCGTATAGCTGTCCACTAATTTGATATCACAATGGTAAGAATTTCACCGTTGGGGCGAAACAGCAACTTTTTTGACGAGCACACAAATGACAGAACGCGAACATTTTTTTATTAGTACACTTAGGACACCTCACACACTTCATGGTACCTATCTACCTGTCTATATCTCTCACTCTTTTCATGCAAACCTGGACTAATGTGTAGAACATGCGGCTGCTATAGTGAGACACACAGGTTAGAAAACAACCGTTAGACCAACTTGGACTGCTGATTATGTGCTGCTTTTCATTAAACATCTTTCACGCCAATTTTGGGTCACTGGGTATCTGCCGTTCTTTATGGATACTCTGTGAGGCCGACCTGGTTCACTAGGTAACTTTTTTTTTCTCAAGGCCGGGGTATCACACAGGGCGAGGAAAGAGAAAAGCAGAAGGCAGGACAAAGGGGAGTGGGTAAGAATCATATATTAATTTATAAGAAAGGCGAAAAAAGTGGTTAGTTAAAACATCACAATTGATTAGTTAACCGTATCCGGTACCGATGATGTCTGATATGGCCGAACGAAAGTTTGAGTTCTCGTTAATTGCAACTGCTTCGTCGGGAAAGTGGTTCAATTCCTTAGAGGCCCTCGGAATAAATTATTCACGACAGGTTCTGGTATGGCATGGAATTATTCCAACTTATGGCTATGATGACTGCGAGAGAAAACGTAGATATAGATGATATAAGGCTATCTCGCAGGTAATAATTTTGGAAATATGGTGCAATATATAAAACAAAGCGAGCGCACTTAAACCGGGCTGTGAGTGGAGGAAGTAGCAAGGACTTTTGCATGGAAGTTACGCTTGATGTGCGGCTATACTTACTATAAATAAAACGCGCGCCGTTGTTTTGGATTAGTTCAAGCGACTGAATAAGGATATGGAGCTGCGGGTCCTAGATGGATAAGGCGTATTTCACGTTACTCCTAAAAAGGGTTTTGTGTAAGAATAACGTTAATAATGCAGCAGGAGAAAAAAAATAGGCGCATATAACCTAGTATGCTGTATACTGAATATAACCTAGTAGTATGCAATCAGCCTTACCAAATTACCTTTAGAGGGGTTAATAGGACACCAAATTACTTAAGGTCATGCGCAAGTATTGTGAGTAGAGTGTGTACATGGAATACCTTTTGAAAAGTTTTATAGCCTCTGCATAGGTAGTGGTAATTTTACATGAAATGCTTGTTAGTGAGATAAGCCTGTAATTGCTGGGTAAGTGTGTGTTACCTGATTCGTGAACTGTAATTACATTTCCCACGCACCAGTTGTGTGAAAGAACAAACTGCTGTAATGACCGAGTGAAAATGTGCGGCAAAATAAGAGCAGAAAATACATTGGTACACTTCAAAGTTTTTAAATTCAGGCAGTCTGGGCAGGCAGAGGACGTATTTTGATTGTTAATTAGGCAGCTAACACCAACCCAGTCAATAGAGAATAAATCCAGGGGCGAAAAATCAGAATTGGATACAAGCGGTAATATATGTGGCATTGCGGTAACATGGGAAGAAAACGCATAATTAGATACATTACAGCATTCTTCAGGAGCAACAGGTTTATCATTAGGGTATGTTAATTGGATTATTTTGCTTGGAGTGCCGTTAGCTATGGTCCAGAATTTACCAGAATTAGTTTGCAAGGTAGACGGAAGTGTAACAGAATAAAAATGCTGTGTTGGACTAGCGGCGGCTGCGTTGTAGTCGTTTTAAGTGCGGTAGTAAGCGCACCAAGTAACGTCACTGCGTGAAGCTTTTGCGCGACGAAACCGCTTCTTTTATACGTAGTCGCTTCAAAAAGGGGTTGAACCTAGGGGACCGTGGCTTGCAAGCGACTGTTCTTTGCAGTACGAAACTTTCGATTAGTGACAACAATTTATTTTGAAAAATGCACCAGTTTTCTTCAGCACAGTGCTGATCGCAATTAGCGATATAAGAAGCTGCGAAATTTTCCATTTCAGCGGTAATGGAAGCCAAGTCGGCTTTGCTGTAATCACGGATAACCTTCGTTGTTTTCTTAAAAGGAGCCCGTGTGTTCATATGAAAATTGAGTGCAAGGTGATCTCTTAAGCCTTTTAAGTAAAGAATTCGGGAAACTGTGTCAGGCTTTGTAGTGAGAATCAGGTCTAGCATGTTAGATGAAGAGGCAGACACGCGCGTTAATTTCAGTAAAAGCTGGGTGAAGTGGAAGTCCAAACAAGTGTTTATCAACTGCGTATTCTTAAAAGACTGGGACACTGCCGTGTCGTTATGCCAAATGATATCGGGAAAGTTGAAGTCACCAAAAAGAAAGAGGGGCGTGTTATGGTATGTAACAACTAATTTGTTTCATGGGTCATGAAGGTCATCGCAAAATTTTGTCGATGCATTTGGAGGGCGATAACATGTGCAGAAAATGACATCTCTGTGGTCGAGTACAACGCACACGCAAACAAGTTCAAGTGGTGTTTCTATAGAAACTGACTTCGAAGTGAGCATTTCAGTAACTGCAATCAAGACACGTCCACCTGATCGCACACCACGATCGCAGCTATTACATGAATACAGTTTCTCATAATCAAAAATTTCGCAATTTTTTATCCGGGCAGAGAGCCATGTATCGGTGAGACATACGATGTCAGCAGCGCATGAATCAATCAGTTAGGACACTGCAGCACGTTTATTTAGAAGACTTCGCACGTTAGTGAAAAAAAGCTGACATGCGGTTATTACATTGCGCATGTGCTAGTTATGTCGAACCACTTCCTTCGATAGCCTGACGCGGCCGAACTGAAGAGCGTGCTGCACGTGGCATGTCGACTTCGCATACATTGTCAGTGGTAGAACAGTAAACGTAGCACTTCTTCAAAAATAGCTCGTTTAGCGGTATTGAGTATGTCTTGCCCGATGCCTTAGCAAAATCAAGTAGGTTTTTCCTAGACTGGCGTGTTGCTCAGCAAAACTCTTCGCCCACAGATACCCCGGTGGATTCAAGATTAAATTTTAGTGCCAGAATTCTATCCTTTAGTTTTGAGCAAGAAATTTTCATTATAATCGGGCGAGTCTTATTAGCAGTGTACGAGCCAACTCAGTGGGCTCTACATACCATATTCTCGGGGACCTCAAATTTAACATGATCAGATAAAAAGTCACATGCAAATTTTTCGGACTGCGCCCATGTTTCTGAAGGAGTGTCAGAAATACCATAAGATATTAAATTATCACGGCGGGAGCGATCGTCTAGATCATCGAGACGTGTCCGGAGAGTAATTTTCAGTTTTAATGGCGTGAGGTACAACGGCAGGTATGTCAGCTGACGACGGGTTAAGCTCAAGTGATTAACAAGTGATTCAACTGTTGTTAATCTAGTGGTTGAATCGGACACTTGATTAGTTCATTGAGGTTGCTTTTCTTTTAATTCGGCGACACCCCTCATTACCTCAGTGTGTCCTGAATCTATTTTTGCTGAAAGGGCACAAATGGCTCCAAGGAGTATTGCACTGCGTGTCATTTGCGGGTCCCGGATTAAGTTCAACGGCACCACATAGGATGAGTAGCCTTGCAGCAAACTCACATTCACACAGTGAGGAAAAAATACACTTGAGCACGCGCAAAACAGCCGTTTAAAGAGACGGAGCTTCACCAACCTGCACGTAGAAGCAAAAAGGGCATAGCGGCGACTGCATGGTGGCCGCTTTCCCGTACCCACTGAAAGTGGCCGGACGAAGGCGGCTCCTTGAGTAGAGCCAGAAGGGAGAGGTCGTTCTTGGCGGCTTTGAATCCGTGTGCAAAGGTATGAAGATGGCGTTCTGGATTATTGCTGGCACCAAAGATCTTGACTTGCGTCAGATAGCAGGACTGGCAGCGGTGTCCGTGAGTCATTAAAGATGAGCACTGGTGAAACTGCACATGCGCAGGTCGAGGGATACAGCCATGCTCCAAGAAGCGCGATGAACTGCATGTAGAAGCAAAAAGGGTTTAGCGGCGACTGCATGGTTGCCGCTTTCCCGTGCCCACTGAAATTGGCCGGACCAAGGCAGCTGCTTAATTAGAGCGAGAAGGAGATGTCGCTCCTGGGGGCTTTGAATCCGTGTGCAAAGGTATGAAGATGGCGCCCTGGATTACTTGCTGGCACCAAAGATCTTGACTTGCGTCAGATAGCAGGACTGGCAGCGGTGTCCGTGAGTCATCAAAGATGAGCACTGGTGAAACCACACATGCGCATGTCGAGGGATACAGCCATACTCCAAGAAGCGCGATGAACTGCATGTAGAAGCAAAAAGGGTTTAGCGGCGACTGCATGGTTGCCGCTTTCCCGTGCCCACTGAAATTGGCCGGACCAAGGCAGCTGCTTAATTAGAGCGAGAAGGAGATGTCGCTCCTGGGGGCTTTGAATCCGTGTGCAAAGGTATGAAGATGGCGCCCTGGATTACTTGCTGGCACCAAAGATCTTGACTTGCGTCAGATAGCAGGACTGGCAGCGGTGTCCGTGAGTCATCAAAGATGAGCACTGGTGAAACCGCACATGCGCAGGTCGAGGGATACAGCCATGCACCAAGAAGCGCGATGAACTGCATGTAGAAGCAAAAAGGGTTTAGCGGCGACTGCATGGTTGCCGATTTCCCGTGCCCACTGAAACTGGCCGGACGAAGGCAGCTGCTTAAGTAGAGCCAGAAGGAGATGTCGCTCCTGGCGGCTGTGAATCCGTGTGCAAAGGTATGAAGATGGCACCCTGGATTACTTGCTGGCACCAGAGATCTTGACTTGCGTCCGATAGCAGGACTGGCAGCGGTGTCCGTGTGTCATTAAATATGAGCACTGGTGAAACCGCACATGCGCAGGTCGAGGGATACAGCCATGCTCCAAGAAGCGCGATGAACTGCATGTAGAAGCAAAAAGGGTTTAGCGGTGACTGCATGATTGCCGCTTTCCCGTGCCCACTGAAATTGGCCGTACCAAGGCAGCTGCTTAATTAGAGCGAGAAGGAGATGTCGCTCCTGGGGGCTTTGAATCCGTGTGCAAAGGTATGAAGATGGTGCCCTGGATTACTTGCTGGCACCAAAGATCTTCAGTTGCGTCAGATAGCAGGGCTGGCCGCGGTGTCGGTGAGTCATTAAAGATGAGCACTGGTGAAACCGCACATGCGCATGTCGAGGGATACAGCCATGCTCCAAGAAGCGCGATGAACTGCACGTAGAAGCAAAAAGGGTTCAGCGGCGACTGCATGGTTGCCGCTTTCCTGTGCCCACTGAAATTGGCCGGACCAAGGCAGCTGCTTAATTAGAGCGAGAAGGAGATGTCGCTCCTGGGGGCTTTGAATCCGTGTGCAAAGGTATGAAGATGGCGCCCTGGATTATTTGCTGGCACCAAAGATCTTGACTTGCGTCAGATAGCAGGACTGGCAGCGGTGTCCGTGAGTCATTAAAGATGAGGACTGGTGAAACCGCACATGCGCAGGTCGAGGGATACAGCCATGCTCCAAGAAGCGCGATGAACTGCATGTAGAAGCAAAAAGGGTTTAGCGGCGACTGCATGGTTGCCGATTTCCCGTGCCCACTGAAACTGGCCGGACCAAGGCAGCTGCTTAAGTAGAGCCAGAAGGAGATGCCGCTCCTGGCGGCTGTGAATCCGTGTGCAAAGGTATGAAGATGGCGCCCTGGATTACTTGCTGGCACCAAAGATCTTCAGTTGCGTCAGATAGCACGACTGGCAGCGGTGTCGTTGAGTCATTAAAGATGAGCACTGGTGAAACCGCACATGTGCAGGTCGAGGGATACAGCCATGCTCCAAGAAGCGCGATGAACTGCATGTAGAAGCAAAAATAGATTAGCGGCGACTGCATGGTTGCCGCTTCACGGTGCCCACGGGAAATGTGGCCCGAATATTTGCATGGCCCAAACTACAGCAAGACCTTCTTGCTCTGTTATGCAGTAGTTTTATATCGCAATCTTCAGGGTGTGACTGACATACACAACAATCTTCTCTCGCGATGGATTGCGATGTTGGCGAAGGACGACACCGACCCCGAGCATCGCTGTGTAGAAGGGTATACGTTTTCTCCACGAACTGGCTCAGAACGGAGCCGGATATCATGCACGCTCGAGGACTTGGAAAATACACTCACAGTCGTCAGTCCAAGTAAAAGTAGTGCCAAGGCCAACAGCTTGTGGAGTGGTGACGCTATGCTTGCGAAGTGCAGGATAAAGCGCAGCAAATAGGATGTGAGGCGAACGAAACTCCGCAAGTGTTTCTGATGTCCTGGGTAAAAAAATCGAATCACAGCAGGTGTTTTGTCAGGGTGTGGTCGCGTGCTGGCAAGGTGATCCAGCACTTGGATCTTGTTTTTATCAAATTGAAACGTTTTAGTTTTCAACTAAGGACCAGCTTTAGAAATCCAGGTGAAAACTTTGTCCAAACACTGAAGGAGCTACCGACAAGTGGAGGAAAAGGTAGCGACGTCGTCAATATAACATAAAACGGGTTTTCCAATTCAGGCCACACAGATCTCTGTCTATAATAAGTTCAAAGGTTGCAGGATCGTTACACAAAACGCAAGGAAATTACGTTAAATTTGTACATTCCATGTGGTATTGCGAAGGCGGTGATCTCTTTGTCTGCTTCGTGCATAGGTATTAGCCAATAATCCAAGCCGAGATAGGGAGTTGATAAATAATGAACAGCCCGGAGGAAATGACGGTCATTGTCGATTCGTGGCATCAGGCAGACGTCTTTGCGCGCGATCTTACTTAGGATCTGTAATCAATGCACAATCGAACAGAAACGTCCTTCTACCGGAGTACAACAGGCGACGACCAAGAGATTGATGATGGGTAAAAAATTTCGCGTTTCACCATGGCCGCGCCACTTTTTTAGCTGATTTTTCGTTTTGCATACGACACGCCGCTTGGGCGCCGGTGTATATTGAATGCTGCGCGTTGCATCAGAAGCGCGGCCGAGAATATTTCCATGGACGTCAAATAAGATCCGTGTTTTGAAGCAGAAATAAAAGTTCTCCTGTCTGCACAACAGTGAGATCGCCGTTTATCGTGGCTATTAAAGCTGCTGTGCCATCAGCGTCAGAAGCTGAAGGTAAAGGTCCTGTTTCCATGTGAAGGAGAACAAGCGTCACAGATTTGGGATCGGTTAAGCAAGTAACAGTGGTGCGTTTGGGCATCGACAACGGCGAAAGAGCTGGAATAAACGCTGTGATGTACACTAGTCCCCATACGGCATCGGTCAGGTAGAAGGCTGCCCTCCGCAGCCTGTTCCTAGCAGGCCAATTATGGGCCAACCAGCACGCCCGCGGAGTGGCTGAGAGGCTCAGCCCGACGTGGCAGTTGCCCGCTGCGGGCTAACACACGCCTTGCAGGACTTCAATAAAATTTTCAACCAACTAACGAACTAGCGCTCTTATGTCGTAAAACCTCAGCAGCATGACAGCGGGGGTGAGTCCACCAGAGATGGAGCGACCGAACGGTAAAGGGAACACATAACCATTAACGATGGTACCCAAAGTCAATGTTAACATATCCTCACGGCCAACTGCAATCAGAAAATTGGCAGCTGTGACGAAACGCAGGCTGTGTGCCTCGAGTTCAGTGGACATTCAGTGTCCCTTCTATGAATTACATGTTTACGGTAAGAAATCAAATCCGATGCTGAATAGAGAAAGTCCTATCCTAATATGAATACGTGAATGCAGGAGGACAGCACTATGCACTAAATGTGGTGACGAATGATTTCAATGAAAGCTCGCACTAGGCGAATTCCGGAGGGCACAAGAAGGACAGCATTACCACAGCGAAGCGGTGGACCTTCGTAGGGGGATATCATGTTTCGCAATCGGGGACGCAAATCGGCCCTAATTACTGAAAGGTGAGCACCCGCATCGACCAAAACTTCAATCTGCACTCCTACAACAAACACCAACTTTATATTACATGGGCGCTCCGCAGAGGTTGAACGTAGTTCCTTCCTGAAGCTGCTTTACCTCGTTTTCCGAGTGATCGTCCGGACACGAAGTGGCCAGATGAAGAGGAGAGGAGAAGCGTCGTATCTACGAAAGAGAACGACGACGCGCGTAACGGGAATCTCCAGCTATGCTGACAATGTCCGGAGATTGAGATCGACGTCCGTAACGCTGCTAAGAGCGGCGCTGCTGTAGTCCAGGGTCAGAAATCACATCTCGCTGAAAAACTTCATACCCACGTCATTTGTCCGGCTGCTGGCGTCGGCAAAACCTTGAAACATGGCCACAGAGGCCGCAGTAATATCATACCGGTCGGGGTAGGCGCCTTTTGTTTTGATCAGGCTCAGCCGGTACTTTTGCCGCTTGGGAAGTGAGAGACCCATGTAGTGCAGCCGTAGGTGGGGTGGCTGGTATTGTGGGAATGGCGATGCCACAGCAGCAATCAGATCGTAGGTGAGCTTTATTAAGGGGCATGGGCTTGGGGCTTGCACGCACGCCACTGAAGCTAGTTCTTCCCTCACGATGTAACGCAGGGCGACATCACACAACACTGTGTAAACGTGGAAAACACGCGGTTAAGTCTGTGGATGCAATTGCTCGCGAGTAGGGATGAGTGATGAGTAGGATGAGTAGGGAATAGGAATGAGTGCACTAAGGTGATTGTCGTTGGTTGCCGTGTGATCAGACGTCTTAGGCTGCAAGCGGATCGAATGAAGTTCATCGAGGCGTCGGAACGTAGCGACGATGTCGGCTACAGTAGTGAGGTTATTCTCCACAACGGCATTGAACGTAACGATCCCTATGCCTTTGAATAAATGGTGCATGCGCTCATTCTGCGACACAGCGGCAAAGGGCGAGGACCTCGTGTATATGAAATGTGTGACCCACGGATGTGCTGAACGCGCACGGAAAGCTTCTGTTTCGCGACCACTGTGCTGACAATGAGGATGGCAAAATCTGTCAAAGCTGCTGTTTAAAAGAAGTCCAGTCTACGTAGTCACGTTCATGGTTGATAAACCAAACCTTTGCTAAGTCGGTTATATAGAAGGCTGCATGAGCGAGCTTCAAGAAATCGTCTTATGATTAAATTCACTCACGCAATCGTAATTTTCCAACTAGTGCTCAACATAGTCGCCATGGAGACCAGAGCACAACTGGGGGTGCAACTGAGTGCAGCAATGATCTAGACAATGATTAGACCGTAGGTTTTCCTCTTAATTCAACCACCTACTACTACGGCCCCTAGTGGTGATGGTCATCATGAACATATGAGGAAGATGAAATAGGCACAAAGCTTCGACAATATATATATATATATATATATATATATATATATATATATATATATATATATATATCTTGCTAATTAGTCTATTATTATGTCAACTGCACGTCGAAGAGCCCTCCCAGCAATGTGCTATTACCTCTGTCCTACACCCACTAATTCCAACTTCCGCGTGCGAATTTCCAAATTTCATCACCCCATCTTATTGTCTGTCAACGTCGACTGCGCTTCCCTTCTCTTGGCAACCATTCTGTAACTCTAATGGTCCGCCGGTTATTCATCCTACGTAATACATGGCTTGCCCAGCTCTATTTATTTCTGGTAATGCGAGTTAGAATATCGGCTATCCCTGTTTGCTCTCTGATCCATACCGTTCTCTTCCTGTCAACGTTAGCCTAACACTTTTCGTTCCATCGCACCATGTGTGGTCCTTAATATGTTCTCGAGCTCCTTTATCAACCTCCAAGCTTGGGCCCCCCATGTTAGCACCGGTAGAATGCTGTGATTGTACACCTCCATTTTTCACTGATAGTGATAAGCTTGCAGTTAAGATCTGGAAATTCCCGCCGTAAGCAGTCCAAACCATTTGTATTGTGCTGTAAGTTTCCTTCGCTGAACCTTGGTCCCTTGTCAGTGATTGGCGTAGATAAACAATCTTTCACCATCCCCAGAAGCTGATTCGCGATCCTGAAATCGTGTTGCCTTATATATATGTATATATATATATATATATATATATATATATATATATATATATATATATATATATATAGTGTTTCCTCTCGAACAACAGCACATGAACGAGATACAGCAATGATCCGTAGCCGGCCAAGAAACCAAGAGTTCAGAATAATATATATATATATTGTTACTGTGAAGGGAAAGAAGAAGGTGACATGGACTAGAGGAAGACAGAGTCAGGCAGCTGCCTCAACGCCTTCAACACCAGTTGTAAATACACCTTATTTTACACTCGCAGGCCTGCTTTCTTCCTGCAACATTTTCGTGCAAGGTACGGGGTACAATCACGGAACTTCGCAGCGGTCGTCATCTACCTGCCGCCACAATGGCAAATCAACCGACACAAACGACAACGCCTCAGTAGCCCGTGCCAACGGTCATCCTCACTCATCCGCGAGACCTGGGGACATTTTGTGGCACGGACAACGCCGACTTCGAGGACTGGCTTACTATGTACGAGCGAGCGTGCGACAACAACAGGTGGGATCCAACAATGATGCTAGCAAACCTGATATTTTATTAGAGAGGAACTGCAAAGCAATTGTACGATACACGTGAAGTCGACCTAAAGAGCTGGGATGTCTACAAAGAAAAAATGCGAGACCTGTTTGGCAGACCTGTTGGTCGTCCGCAGGCAGCAAAAACGGAGCTTGCGTGCCGCGCTCAGACGTCCACAGAATCCCATGTCGTGTACGTACAGGATGTGCTGGCCCTCTATCGCAAGGCTGATAGCAACATGACCGAGGCAGACAAGATTGGTCAGATACTAAAAGGTAGGGCAGACGATGCCTTCAATTTCCTTATGTGCAAAGATTGTGTCACTGTTGATGCAATTATAAAGGAGTGCCGGCGCTCCGAACAAGCGAAGGGCCGCCGTGTCGCTCAAACTTTCGAGAGGTTGCCCAATACCGCCGCGACATCTTTCTTCTAAGACCCGCCGCGGTTCGTTCCGTTGACAGAACCGGAAGGTATAACGCGCATTGTTCGCCGTGAGCTTGAGGCCATGGCTCGGCTCCAGTTCGTTCCGACTGTCGGGAAAGCGTGCCCGCTATCTCCCTTATACAAGCGGTCGTTTGGGAGAAAATAGGAAGTTAAGGCATTCCGTTTTTCTGGTCGGTCCGCCTCACAAACACTTACCAAATTATCCCGGCCGCTCGCTCCTCGACGCAAATATTTCCGCCACTTCGCCACAACCTAGCCGACTGGCGCACAGCGGATGATATACCCATCTGTTTTAATTGTTCCGGTATTGGACACATCGCCCGCCATTGCCGTAACCATTGGTCGTTGCCTCTTCGGTGGTCATCTCCGGGTCACAACCACCAAGTGCCAGACAATCGTACTTTCTCGTCCTTTACGCCGACTAGGAACATCAATGTCGACAGTGCATCACCAAGATCCAGCCGCTCCCTGTCTACGAAAGGTGGTAGGTCCCGTTCGCTTCTCTTTCACCGCTCTTCGTCCCCGTCTGCAACCGATCGCTTCGCTTCGGGAAACTAGGCAGTGCAGCTCCCGGAGATGAAGATGCAACTCCGACCTGGCCCACAAATCCTCTGTTAACCCTGCCTACATGTGGAAACCTACTGGACATTGAAGTTGATCGCGTTCATGTTAGATGTCTCGGTGATGTAGGAGCGCAGCTTTCAGTTATGAGCACTGATCTCCACCGAAGGCTGAAAATGGTTCTGACACCCTCCGTACCGTGCACTGTGCGAGTCGCCGATAGGAGTACTTCACCTGTCCTTGGAATGTGCACAGCACGTGTGACCATTGGGGCCCACTATACCGTTGTTTTATTTATCGTGCTTGAGCATTGTCCGCACCACCTAATTCTCGGCCTCGACTTACTATTGAAACACTCTGCTCAAGTTTACTGCTCCGCAGGTGTTGTACAGTTGAATCTGCCACTTCCTCCCGACGCAACAACTCGTGCTTCACCCCGCTTATGTTCTGCTGAGTTTGCAAGGCTGTCTCCACAGGCGGCAACAAATGTCCTCCTGACGCCCTGCTTCCCGTACCTCATGGTGAGTACGTCGTGTTGCCGCTTACTGACGTGGTTTTGTCGCGCAATATTGCCCTACCGATCACCTTAATCCAGATCCGCGAAAACTGCGCTCGCATGCCCATCCTCAATTTTGGATTTTCGTTGGATGTGCTGCCACACGGTATCGTCATAGCGCACATCACTGCCCTGGAAGAATTTGAGATTTCTTCTTTGACCTCTGAATCCTTCCTCAGTACCAACGAACCTTTGTCACCCACTCCTTTGAACCCGACGTCTGCGGACGATGTTTCTAAGATGATTGCCCCCGACCTTCCTTCCCAGAAAAAAAACAGCTCTTTGTCACCTCCTGTCATTTTATCGGGATATCTTTGATTTGGACGACCGTCCACTGGGCCATACGCCTGTTGTCACGCATCGCATCAACACCGGTGACGCCAGCCCTGTTCATAGGCGGCCATATCGTGCCTCCGCAACAGAAAGAGCCATCATACAGAAAGTGGTAGACATGATAATGAACAAGGATATCATTGAACCTTCCAGTAGCCCGTGGGCGTCATCAGTTGTCTTAGTAAAGAAAAAATACAACTCTTCGCGCTTCTGTGTCGACTACCGTCACCTCAACAGGATAACGAAGAACGATGTTTATCCACGCCTAGCATTGATGATGCTCTTGACTGTCTTCAGGGATCCTAATAGCTTTGATCAATTGACCTCCGCTCCGGCTATTGGCAGATTAGCCTCGATGAGATGGACTGCGAGAAAACCGTCTTCGTCACACCGGACGTTCTGCACTAACTTAAAGACATGCCCTTTGGATTATGCAATGCGCCAGCTACATTCCAGCGCATGATGGACTCTCTCTTGTGCAGCTTAAAGTGGTCTACATGCCTCTGCTACCTCAATGATGTGATTGCCTTTTCGACCAACATTGAGAGTCACCTGCAGCGCCTCACAACTATACTCTCCGTGTTTCGTAGGGCTGACCTTAAGCTAAACTCCTATAAGTGCCATTTCGGTCACCGTGAAATGAACATGCTCGGCCATCTCGTAAACGGAGCCGGAAATCAACCTGATCCACAGAAAGTCCACGCCTTGCGAAATTTTCCTGTACCTCGTTGAACAAACGATGCGCGTAGTTTTCTGGGCTTATGCTCTTATTTCCGGCGATTTGTGAAAAATTTTGCCGACATCACTCACTCTCTCACTGGCCTTCTTAAGAAAGATGTCTCTTTCTCTTGGGGACCACTGCAGGAGAAAGTCTTCTCTACCCTTATTGAGCGGCTTACAATTTCCCCGATTCCGCCACACTTTGACCCTTTTGCGCCCACTGAAGAACGAACTGACGCGAGTGGTAGTGACATCTTCGCTGTCCTCGCTCAGCGTCAACAGTTCCAAGACCGTGTCGTCGCTTGCGCCAGCCGCCTTCTTTCCACGTCCGAGCGAAATTGCTCCATTACTGAGAGAGAATGTCTCGCTCTCGTATGGGCGGTCGCGAAATTTCGACCGTACCTCTTTTCGGTCGGAGCTTCTGCGTCGTAACCGATCATCACGCCCTCTGCTCACTCTCCTCTTTGAAGTACCCAACCGGACGACTTGCACGTTGGGCATTGCGTTTACAAGAATATACATTTTCTATTATGTATAAATTAGGCCGCCTGGATAAAGACGCTGACTGCCTGTCCTGCAATCCCGTGGATCAACCGGACCATAACGATGTAGACTCGGACATCAGTGTTCTATCCCTCTCCGGCTTTCTCCATATTCGGGACGAGCAAAGCCAAAGTCCTATTCTTCGAACACTTATGGAACGCCTAAACTCCACGCCCAATGACCCGTCCCGACGGATGTTCACCTTGCGCGATGGAACTCTAAACCGTCGTAGTATTCGTCCTGATGGCCTGGAGCTCCTCCTAGTCGTTCCCGAGCACCTTCGCCTAGCCGTGCTCCAGCAACTTCACGACGCTCCTGCTGCTGGACATCTGGGCATCACTCGTACTCACAACCGCCTGCGGCGCTGGCCCGGCATTCTTCTTCTGGCCCGGCATTTATCGATCTGTGCGCTATTATGTCGCTTCTTGCGATCAGTGTCAGCGCCGGAAGATGCCTGCTATGCCTCCAGCTAGTTCGCTTCAACCAATTGATATCCCTAGAGAGCCCTTCTTCCGTGTGGGCCTCGACCTCTTTGGCCTCTATCCAATTTTCGACAAAGGAAACAAATGGATTGCTGCAACAACAGATTATGCCACGAGATATGCCATCGCTCGAGGGCTGCCAACCAGCTGCGATACAAATGTCGCCCACTTCCTACTATGCGACATCATCCCGCACTACGGCGCCCCTTGCCAGTTACTCACGGCTCGCGGCCGCTACTTTCTATCGAAGGTCGTGGATGATCTGCTGCGCTCCTGTTCAACAGAACACCAGCTTGCTACCGCGCACCACCCTCAAACGAACGGCCTCACCGAGCGGCTCAACCACACACTAACCGAAATGCTGGCCATGTACGTTTCCGACGATCACAGCGACTGGGACGCGCTTTACTATATATCACCTTCGCATACAACTCGTCCCGCCACGACACTGACAGATTTTCACCATTTTACCTTTTTTATGGCCGCGACCCCACCTTGCCCTTCGACACGTTGGTACCTTCCGCAGTACAATCGCCCTGGAATAGTTATGCTCGCAATGGTATTGCCTTGAGTAGAACTCGTTCCTGGGCGAGCTGGTTGTGATCTAATGAATACATTGTTGCACCAAAAAAAGGGAAAGGAGGACTTGGGAAGGAAGAGTACGAAACGACAGATTAAGCGCAGAACTTCAACTGATATTATTCTTAGTGCAGGGCAGGGAGAACGAACGAATGCGCATGCGTACATTAGTGTTGCCTAGAGCGATTACAGTGACGTTTTCAACATTTGCAACTCGTTTTCAAACAGAAAAACAGACGTCTCACTAATACAACTCGTGCGTCTTACTTTTATGTGACACGCCTCCAAAAGTTCTTTTGCTAACGTATTACCACTCCTGCCAAGTATCTTTATCTCACGCAGTAGTGGATGGCATGTTCCTTCCAGGCAAACCGTGCAATGCGCAGGTAAATGCGCGTTACCTTTGTTGATTACAGACAGTTCATGCTCCCGGGCCCGGTCATTAACACATCTCCCCGTTTGTCCAACGTAGGATTTCCCACATTTTCGCTGTATTTATTTATTTATTTATTTATTTATTTCACAATACTGCAGGCCAGATTGGCCCAAGCAGGATGGGCATGAAAACACAAATCATAATAGCACGCACATTCAAAAAAAAAAAAAATACATTGCATGTTACATACAAGCGAGTGAAATAAAAAAAATATGACAGAGCAGAAACGAAAACAATGAACATTGAAGTTGTTTACTTTCTACTGAAGAAACAAAGCAGAGCACAAAATCGATTAAGGAAGCGCGTACCAATCAGCTATTGTTTGAGGGAAAAATCTGTGCTTGAATGAGTTTGTTTTAGCAAATAGAGGCTGTAATGAGTGTTCGCTATAATGCCGGGTCCTTCGAGTAGTGGAGTGCCTGAGGAATGAGGGGGGAGCAATGCTAAGCTTTCCTGCCAAAATTTTATGAAGGAAAGAAATGCAGTTCAGTTTTCTACGTGTACTAAGCAACGGGATATTATTTTCCTTCATAAGTTGGGTTGAGCGGTCTGACCTTCTGTATTTATAAAAAACGATACGTACTGCCTTTCTCTGCACGAGTTCTAATTGATAGACGTCTTTCTTAGTGTGAGGTCTCAAATTACGGACGAGTATTCAAGTTTGGACCTGATGAAAGTTTTATAAGCCAAGAGCTTAATATGGCTAGGAGTATGTTTTAATTTTCATCTCAAGAAACAGAGCTTCGAGAATGCAGTTGAACAGATCTCAGAAATATGAGTGCCCCAGGTTAATCGGTTGTTAAGAGTTATTCCTAGGTATTTATATTGTGAGACCTCGCTAATGTGACTGTCGTGGAGGCAATATTGGTAACAGCTAATATTTCTTTTTCGCGTAACTCGGAGAAGTACACTTTGATCATTGTTTAAATCCATATTCCATTCTTCACACCAGTGACATATTTTAAGCAAAGATAATTGGAGCAATATATGGTCTTCTATTGGTGTTATTTCTTTATATAGAACGCAGTCATCTGCGAACAGTTTTACTGACACTGACCGTGCAATTACATTTACTAAATCATTTATATATATTAAAAACAGAAAAGGTCCAAACACACTCCCTTGAGGAACACCGGAAGTAACAGCAAGCGTTTCAGAAAAGGCGCCATTCACATTAACAGACTGCGTTCTACCACTTAAGTATGCTCTGACCCATTCTACAAGATACAGCGGAAGACCAATCAACTGCAATTTATAAACAAGCTTTGAATGCGGTACCTTGTCAAAAGTTTTCACCATATCCAGAAAAAGAACGTCGATCATGCCCTTCCTGAAACCATGCTTAAAAGGTGATAGGATGTCTTTTTCCTTTAAAAAGTCATTTATAAAGCGGGCCACGATGTGCTCTAGGGGTTTGAAGGATGTAGAAATAATTGATGCCGGTCTGTAATTAGACAGGAGTAACTTATTCCTTTTTTGATAGATCGGTACAACACGAGCCTTCCTCCAATACTTAAGCAACTCATGGGTTTGCAGAGATAAATTGAAAATTTTAGCAAGATGCTCCGAGATCTGGTCGGCATAACGCTTTAAAAAAGCATTTGGAGTGCCGTCAGGAGCATGACTATTCCGAATATTTATTTTACGAAGCAACGACAAAACCCCTTCTGTGGTAATGACAGGAACATCGACAGGATCGATGGATCGTTTCGTTGCATCAAAAACCATATCTGAAAGGCCCCCAAAATCAGTTTAAAAGTATCCATTAAAGAGGTGAACTATTTCCTTCTCCTTGGTAACGAGGTTCTCATCAACACTTTTAATTTTTTTTATGACCTCTTTTTAATGGCCAAGGGAATTCCAAAACTTGCAGGAATCTGTTTTTTATGAATGAAGGAATGAATGAAGGAATGAAGCAAGCAAGAAAAAAAAAAGCAAACGTTGATCAGAAATACCAGGCGTAACTCTTAGTTTACCATTAGAGAACAATTCACTGACAAAGAACAAATCTAACACAGCATTTTTACGGCTACAGTAACGCCCAATTTGGTTAAGGTTTAAAGCTAACATGATGTCCATAATTACATCACCAGAGGCTCAGCTCCCGTAAGCTAAACTCCTCCAGTCTAAGCCAGGTAGATCGAGATCCCCCGTTACAATCACATTGTTTTCACGCTTGGTTATGAAGTGGTCATATAAGTTTTCAAGGAATGTTAATGGAGAATCAGGAGCACGATATACCGCGCATAATGAGAAAGTCAAGCCCCAACGTGACACATTTAAAAACATGCTTTCGTGCCCTGGAATTTGGTCAAGAAAAGTGACCTGAACAAACGACTTCACAATATCTGCGACACCCCCACCCCTTGAACCATGATCCCTTCTAAAAACATGATAGCCAGGGGGAATAATTTTATCATTACTTATTTGATCATGTAGCCGTGTTTCTGAAAGAACAAGAATGGGCGGGTCATAGGAAAGGAGTAGTAGTTCAAGGGCGTTAGTTTAATTCTTAATACTTCTGGCATTTAGAGACAATAGCCGGAGTTTTTGTCCTTGGTCCCGCACCCGCTATCTTTCAGAACTATCACCTCTCCCGATAGGTGCTGGTGCCCGTGTACTCGATGCATCATCGAACACGTAGTAGGTGTTATCGATTCGCAGTTTGTCGTGAATAAGGGAAACCTTCTTGCCACTATTGCTTTCATTTTTTGCAATATGCCAAAGTTATTTACGCTTTTTGACTGTTTCAGCAGAACAGTCGTTTTGGATAGACAGGCCGGTTCCCTTTAATTTTACAACGTTGCGCCAAACATCCTGTTTTCAAAGTAATCCTGAAAATACAAGATAACTGGTAAATTCGCAGCTCGGTGACCTAACCTGTGAATACGCGCCACTGAAGAACAGGTAAGTCAAAGTTTATTGTGGAAAATTTCGTCCATAACCTTACGACGCAATGTTTATTCAGTCTCATTTTCGTCTTTTTTGATGCCAAACACAATCAAGTTGTTCCTTCGACTTTTATCCTCTTGGTCAACTAACTTTGCTGTCTGCGATTTCAGTGTTTCCTGGACTACTGCCATGCTTTCATGTAAGTGCTTAATTTCTTGCGTCTTTGCTGATATTTCATTCACCTTTTTGTCTAATTCGTTCACGCGCATGCCAAAGTTTGCGAGAGTTTTTTCTGTCAGTTCTAGCCTAGTAATCACATTGGCGAGGTCACTGCGTATAGCTTGCTGACCTTCAACAAGTTGCTTAAGCAGTTCTAGCACAGAGGGACCGGGACCAGGGTTTTCCTTTCGTATATAACGCCCGTCACACATTTCACGTACTGTCTAGTGTGCTTTTTCTGGCATCCTGACTTTTTGTCAACGCGGCTTATGCGCGGACACAGTCCAGCCAACTTGCGTGGTGCCGAGAAAACAACTGGCACACCAAACCTTGTGGTGACTTTCTTCAAGTTGTGGGAAAGCTTGTGGACGTATGGCACCACTGCGGGTTTGCCTCCTTTTTGGCCGGGCCTAGGTGTGTGCCTTTTTCCTTTCACCTTCTGGAGCAATGTTCTTGACACCGCCCCAACGACCGAGCTCTGGTAGCCGGCTGCGTGTAGCCTGGCCAATTGCTTATCAAAGCTAGCCTGCATCGCGTGGGGGCACGACTTCATGAGAGCAGATTCAAGGCAAAGAGTGGCTATTCCTCTTTTAACTAGCTTTGAGTGTGCCGAATCATACGGTAGCAATTCCTTCTGGGCACGTGGGCTATACTGCGAACTTACGTGGTCATTGTCAAAAACTAAAGACAGATCTAAAAACTGTAGAGCGCCATGGCAAGGGATTTCATGTGTAAATAGCATGCCTTTCCTATGCAGTCTAAAAACATCTAAGATCTCGCTAATGTACAGGTCAGCGGTAAAATTATGGTTACCTTTTGAAAGAATTAAAAAATCGTCGACATATCTAAAAGCCTTAAGGTAGAACCTATCGTGAAAGGAACTGTGCAGGTCGATGTCAATTGAAGCCAAGAAAATCTCACACAGCACAGGAGCGACGCAGGACCCAATGCATATCCCTTGTCGTTGAACATACAAGTCGTCATTAAAGAAAATAAAAGCAGACTTTAAGTAAAATTCCAATAAAACCATAAAATTGTCAATGGATATGCCCACTAGATTCTGAAAATCCACTACACAAGTTGTATTAGTGACACGTCTGTTTTTCTGTTTGAAAACGAGTTGCAAATCTTGAAAACGTCACTGTAATCGCTCTAGGCAATACTGATGTACGCATGCGCATTTGGTCAATCTCCCTCCCTGCTCTAAGAATAAAATCAGCTGAAGTTCAGCGCTCAATCTGTCGTTTCGTACTCTTCCTTCCCAAGTCATTTTTTCCATTTTTTTGGCGCAACAATGTATTCATTAGGTATTGCCTTAGCCGCCCAGGCCCGAGATGTCTCCCGTCATCGCCTTACAGTCTCACAAGTTTCTCAAAAGCGACGCTACGACCTTCGGCACCGAGACCACCATTGTTCACCTGATTCCCTTGTCCTCCTCTGGACGCCTTCCTGTCACGTCGGCTTGTCGGAAAAAACTACTTTCTCGTTATTCTGGTCCGTACCAGATCTTACGCCAACTGTACGACGTGACATACGAGATTGCCCCAGTCGGTGAGCCTTCAGTGCCTCCCAATGTCACCAGCGATGTTGTTCACGTCGCCACGCTGAAGCCCTATGCCCCCCCCCCCCATTAAGTGCAGCTCTATAGCTTGCACCGGGACGGAGCTAACCCAGCCGGGAGGTTGATGTTATGGTGAAGGGAAAGAAGAAGGTGACATGGACTAGAGGAAGACATAGTGTGGCAGTTGCCTCAACGCCTTCAATACCAGCTGTAAGTATACCTTATTTTACACTGGTGGGCCTGCTTTCCTCCTGCAACAATATATTCCTACGAGGCACTTCAGTAGCGAACGATGATGAGAGGACTGACGAAGACGACGATTGCCGATAGTCGTCTTCATGTTGCATGCCTGTCTTCTGCCTGTTCTCCATAACATTTTGGTGCAGGGTGAGGATTTCTCAAGCTTAAATACGGAGTTACGCAGCGGACGCTCCTTGGTGGCATCTACAATGCCAGCGCAAGGCGGGGACGAGAATCCTGCAAGTAGGTCACCAATCGTGCTTACCATTCGCCGCCTGCCGCCCCGTCGTCTTCACACAACCGCGTGACCCAGGTACCTTTTCCGGCTCTGATGGCACCGGCGTCTAACATCGGCTTCAATTGTACAAACGGGCGAACAGAAGCAACAACTGATATCCGACTCTGATACTAGCGAGCATTATATTTTACGTGGCGGGCATGGCACAATTGTGGTTCCTGAACCACAAACAGGAACCTAAGAGCTGCGAGGTATTTAAGCAAAAGGGGTGCTCAATCCATCTGTATGGCAAGCCCATCGGGTGCCGTCTTGCTGCGCAAAAAAACTTGCATACCTAGCTAAGACTTGTGCCCAGCCCTATGTGACGCAAATGCAGGACCTGCTCGCGCTTTGTCGCAAAGCCGATGACACTGTGCCGGAAACGGAAAAGCTTGCGCATGTCCTCAAAGGTATCACGGATGACGCGTTCACACTTCTGGCTTTTAAGAGCTCATCCACAGTGCGAGACGTCATCAATGAATGCCGACGCAGTGAAGAAGTAAAAGGTCACCGCGTTACTACGAACTTCACACGTCTTCCGAACGCAGCTGCGACATCTACCTGCGAGGACCTTCATCTGCCACCCGCTCAACCCGTTCCTGCGGCATCCAACAATAATCTGTGCATCATCCGCCACGAGATTAAAACTACCTCCCCAGTTCCTCTTCAGATGCGTAACCACGACGAGTCCAATGCAACACTTTCCCTTATCCAAACCATTGTGCGTCAAGATTTAGAAAACGCAGGATTACAAACACTTTGTCCAGCGAACAGGCATGACTACCGCCACATGCCGCACCTGAGTTATACAGCAGCTCAGCTGTTCATCCTCGTTATCAGAATTCCGTATAATGGCGCACTTCCGATGACAGGCCCGCCTGCTTCTGTTGTGAACGCGGTGGACACATTTACCGCCATTGTCGCAGTGCTTGGAGCTCGCGGCTTTGGCCGAGCTATCTAAACATCCGACGTCCAGGGGGTAGTTCCCGACTGCCGGTACACAGTGATGACGACAGCGCTCCGCCATCATAGCCAGCACGATCAAAACGTTCCCCCTCGCCATCCCGACACCTGCCCCGCTAACCTCTGCGTCGTCGCTGTCCTTCTACCTCATACTGCCGCCGCTCATCGGCAAACTGACGGACGCACCTCCGAGAGCTAAGCCTGCCACGACAACCCGAACCGAAATTCCTCTGCTCACACTATCGGGACATCACCACCTCTTCAACGTAGACATGGACGGCATGATGGTATGCCTGTCATCACACTCATTGACACCTGCGCCCACACATCGGTCATGAACTCAAACCTCCGTATTCGTCTGAAGAAAGTTCTTACCCCCGCTCTGATAGCTGTACTCCGCGTAGCCGGTGGTTCGACTGCGGCTGTTGCTGGGTTCTGTACAGCCCGTGTCACTGTTGTCGGACGTCACACGTCAGGTTTGTTTTACGTATTGGATCAGCGCCGACATGCAATCAACTTAGGGCTTGACTTTCTCTCGGCTGTTATTTACTGCTGTGCAGGGGTTATCCAGCATTCCTTACCTCATGCCGTCGAACCTTCTGATCCTGCACCAAGTCGGCTGGGTTTCGCCGATTACATTCGTCTACCACATCTAGCCGGGACGTGCATCGACGTCCCTAGTGATCCCCCTGTGGACGACGACAATTACATTGTGTCGCCCAAGGCTACCGCCTTCTGTTCGCAGAATGTCATGTTGCCGCGCTCGGTCATCAGCTTAAAGGGCAATGCCACATGTCTCCCTACTGTGAATTTTGGACTTTACCCTCAAGTGATGCCCCAGGGTATCTCTTTTGCAACCCTAGCTCCAGCGTCGGAGTAGCATGTTTCCGTCTTAACTCTGCCTGCTGCACCGCCTCTTGCTACTATTGATTCAAACGTTTCGATTTTAGTTAACATAACAAAGATGTTCGCCATTGACCTTCCGACAGAACATCAAAGACGCGCTTCGGGACCTGCTCATGTCGCACCAGGACATCTTTGTTCGCAGTGACCTACCACTGGGCCAAAGAACCGTTGTCAAGTATCAGATTCACATCGGCGATGCCAAACCCATACACCGAAGTCCCTATCATATCTCCTCCGCTAAGCGCCAAGTTGTAGAAAAGGAAGTTGACAAAATGGTTGCCGGTGATATCATCGAACCTTCTTCAAGCCCATGGGCATCTCCTGTCACGCTCGTTAGAAAGAAGGCCAAGAGCCGCTGCTTCTTTATCGACTATCGGAGCCTTAACCAAATAACAAAAAAGACGTGTAGCCCTTACCTCGGATACAGGACGCCCTTGACTTTTTCACTGGTTCTGTTTTTGTCAGATAGACATTCGTTCCGGGCATTGGCAGATTGCAGTTGACGACATGGATCATGAAAAGACGGCGTTTATTACACAGGATGGTCTCTATCAGTTTAAGGTGATGGCGTCCGGGCTATGCATGCGCCGGCCGCATTCCAACGAATGATGGACGCCTTCATTCAGGCCTTAAAGTAGTCAATCTGCTTGTGCTACCTCGATGATATAATTGTGTTTTAGCCGACTTTTGACACACACCTCGAGCGTCTCTCCACAGTTCTTTCACTGTTCCGCAAGGTGAGACTTCAGCGCAATTCGACGAATTTTCGCTTCGGCCTCCGGCAATTTACTGTGCTCGAACACCTCGTCGGCATGTACAGTGTTCGTCCCGATCCAGACAAAGTTCGTGCGATCAAAGATTTTCCTATTCCAACCTGCGCAACCAACCTTCAAACCTTTGTAGGCCTCTGCTCCTACTTCCGCAGATTCGTGAGAAATTTTGCTGACGCCGCACGCCTTTTAATGGAACTTCTTAAGAAAGACGCCACATTTATTCTTGGGTCCCGACCAAGCTAGTGAATTCGCTGAGCTGAAGACGTGACTCACATCACCACCGATTCTCGGCCAGTTTGACGCGTCCACCCAACGACACCGACGCCTGCGGCCACGGTGTCGGCGCTGTTTTGGCACAACGACAGCACGGTTGCGACCGTGTGATTGCATACGCTAGCCGTCTTCTGTCATGTAGCCGAACGCAGTTACTCAGTCACCGAACGTGAATGGCTCGCCCTCGTTTGGGCAGTAGGTAAATTTCGCCCCTACCTCTATCGACGGCGTTTCACGGTTATCACCGATAACCACACACTATGCTGGCTTTCGCCTTTGAAAGAACCAGCTGGACGTCTTGGCCGGTGGGCTCTAGGGCACCAAGAGTGCTCTTACGCAGTAGTGTATAAGACAGACTGACTCCATGAGGACGCTGATTGCTTGTCACGTCATTCAGTAGACCCACCAGACCGGCACGAGACTGGCAAGTCAACTTGCGTCCGACCGCATACTGCGCGTGGTGTCATCGGCGATGAGCAACGACGTCACGGTTACCTGAGAGACATCATTCTCAGCTTGAAAGACCTGACAAGTTCCCTCTCTTTGCGTATGTTTGTGCTGCAAGATCGCGCATTGCACCGTTATGCAATGCACCCTGATGACCTTACATTGCTACTGATTGTTCACCAGCATATGCGTGAGACTGTGCTCGCACAGTGACATGATGTCTCAACCACTGGTCATCTGGGAGTCTGAAAGACATATGACCATCTTTGGCGTCGTTTCTTTCAGCCCGGTATTTACCGTTCCGTTTGTCGTTACGTCGCCTCGTGTAATTCTTGTCCGCACTGCAAAAAACCAGCAGCCCTACCAGATGGCCGTCTTCAGCCCATTGAAATACCATATGCATCATCCTTTCGGGCTGGTCTTGATCTCTTTCACCCTTTCCCTCCATAGCATAAACACGGTGTACTGAAAATGGAACTGTTTCCTATCTTTCACCCTATAATACATTTTATCCAAATCCTTCTCATGCACGCGACGGCGGGAATCCATCTTGATCAAGGAAGGACAGACTTGTGACACATGATAGCACACCTGACTGCGAAATCTTTTATACCAAATTACTAAATAAAGTAATAACCGTCTGCTATCCTCCTCCAAAAGACACTGTGTTATCGTTATTTACCTATCTAGATCCAATTTTGGAGCTTATAAGCTAAAATTGTTTACATTTTTCTTGTGGTGGTGACATTAGTTTTTATAAGATGAATGATTTTTTCACACCATACCTTGACCTTTCACTGACAGCGAATGAATTACTGAATGCTATTAACCTACCCGCTAGAATAATTCAGCATTAATCTTTAAATGACATTATTTTCTAATATAATTCACGCATACGTTGAAGCGCGTTGGACACGATATGCAATTGTTAAACATCCGGTTGGGCACGATATGTTGCATCGCACAATGGCACTGCGCAAAAAGCACACTGTTTCATCTTACATGCGACGCCCGACGCCCATTGATGAAATTCAATGCGTACATACCTCCCAGGTATATATAGTCACAACTATTTCATTTCCATGACCAGTATGATTTCTTTGCATTAAGGTCATTACAGATGAAACTTTGTTCTAGTGGTTTACGCATCTGTCGAACCTCGTGCTTGTTACATTGCGATTTCCGGCGCCAGTTCGAAAAGAACAAGCACGTTCCTAAACATGCTTCATGCATGTAGAATGTTATCAAATTTTCAATGTCGTAACAGAAAAAAATTAAAAGGCACGATAGTTTACAGAACTTCATTAGACACTGTAGCTTACAATTAGGCTGCCCCAAGGTTCGTCTCCATTGTGAGTAGAACTCGCCTGCGTAACGTCGTCTGTGAGCTTTCCTTGTATTTTGTGGCTGTGTTCTCATCACGAACTTACAATTAATCTTATCATGGTGAGATTCATCAACGTAAGAGCGCAACACAGAACTTTCAATAATAGAGGTTGGTGAGTGTCGACATTCTCAAATACGAATCGGATACAAAAATTTGGAACACGCTTAAACTTTACCTTGAAGAGTGGAACGCGATAGCAATAAACAATCCCTGAATGCTTCTCTCACTTCCCGGAACTACAGAGTATGCAACCGTAATGTTTACCGGGAAACACTTGCGGCGAGTGCTATGCTATGATAGCAATCAAAACTCCCTGACTGCTTCTCTCGCTTCCCGGAACTGCAGAGTGTGTAACCGTAATGTTTACGGGAAACGCTCGCGGCCAGCGCAATGCTATGATGGCCATAAAAAATCCCTGACCTTCTCTCGCTTCCCGGAACTGCAGAGTATGTAACCGTAATGTTTACCGGGAAACGCTCGCGACGAGCGCTATGCTATGATAGCCATAAAAAATCCCTGACTGCTTCTCTCGCTTCCCGGAACTGCAGAGCATGTAACCGTACTATTTAGCGGGATATGCTCGCGGCGACCGCCATGCTATGATAGCAATCAAAAATCCCCGACTGCTTCTATGGCTTCCCGGAACTGCAGAGTATGTAACCGTAATGTTTATCGGGAAATGCTCTCGGCGAATGCTATGCTGTGATAGCAATCAAAAATCCCTGACTGCTTCTCTCGCTTCCCGGCAATTTCAGAGTATATAACCGTAATGTTTACCGAGAAAAGCTCGCGGTCAGCGTTATGCTATGATAGCAATAAAAAATCCATGGCTGCTCCTCTCGCTTCCCGGAACTGCAGAGTATGTAACCGTAATGTTTACAAGGATACGCTCGCGGCGAGCGCTATGCTATAATAGCAATAAAAAATCCCTGACTCCTTGTCGCGCTTCCCGGAACGGCAGAGTATGTAACCCTAATGTTTACCGAGAAACGCTCGGGGCGAGCGCTATGCTATGATAGCAATCAAAAATCTCTGACTGCTTCTCTTGCTTCCCGGAACTGCAGAGTATGTAACCGTAATATTTAGCGGGATACGCTCGCGGCGAACGCAATGCTATGATAGCAATCAAAAATCCCTGACTTCTCCCGCTTCGCGGAACTGCGGAGTATGTAACCGTAATATTTAGCGGCATACGCTCGCGGCGACCACTATGCTAGGATAGCAATAAAAAATCCCTGATTTCTCTCGCTTCCCGGAACTGCAGAATATGTAACCGCAATGTTTACTCAGAAACGCTCGCGGCGAGTGCTATGCTAGAATAGCAAACAGAAATCCCTGACTGCTTCTCTCGCTTCCCGGAACTGCAGAGTATGTAACCGTAATGTTTGTCGGGAAACGCTCGCGGCGAGCGATGTGCTATGATAGCAATCAAAAATCCCTGACTGCTTCTCTCGCTTCCCGGAACTGCAGAGCATGTAACCGTAATGTTTAGCGGGAAACGCTCGCGCCGAGCGCTATGCTATGATAGCAATAAAAAATCCCCGACTGCTTCTCTCGCTTCCCGGAACTGCAGAGTATGAAACCGTAATGTTTAGCGGGAAACGCTCGCGGCGAGCGCTATGCTATGATAGCAATAAAAATCCCTGACTGCTTCTCTCGCTTCCCGGAACTGCAGAGCATGTAACCGTACTATTTAGCGGGATATGCTCGCGGCGACCGCCATGCTATGATAGCAATCAAAAATCCCCGACTGCTTCTATGGCTTCCCGGAACTGCAGAGTATGTAACCGTAATGTTTATCGGGAAATGCTCTCGGCGAATGCTATGCTGTGATAGCAATCAAAAATCCCTGACTGCTTCTCTCGCTTCCCGGCAATTTCAGAGTATATAACCGTAATGTTTACCGAGAAAAGCTCGCGGTCAGCGTTATGCTATGATAGCAATAAAAAATCCATGGCTGCTCCTCTCGCTTCCCGGAACTGCAGAGTATGTAACCGTAATGTTTACAAGGATACGCTCGCGGCGAGCGCTATGCTATAATAGCAATAAAAAATCCCTGACTCC
This sequence comes from Dermacentor andersoni, assembly GCF_023375885.2. Classification (NCBI taxonomy): domain Eukaryota; kingdom Metazoa; phylum Arthropoda; class Arachnida; order Ixodida; family Ixodidae; genus Dermacentor; species Dermacentor andersoni. The sequence continues at coordinate 54,570,209 of NC_092821.1, forward strand.
TTGTCGCGCTTCCCGGAACGGCAGAGTATGTAACAATAATGTTTACCGAGAAACGCTCGGGGCGAGCGCTATGCTATGATAGCAATCAAAAATCTCTGACTGCTTCTCTTGCTTCCCGGAACTGCAGAGTATGTAACCGTAATATTTAGCGGGATACGCTCGCGGCGAACGCAGTGCTATGATAGCAATCAAAAATCCCTGACTTCTCGCGCTTCGCGGAACTGCGGAGTATGTAACCGTAATATTTAGCGGCATACGCTCGCGGCGACCACTATGCTAGGATAGCAATAAAAAATCCCTGATTTCTCTCGCTTCCCGGAACTGCAGAATATGTAACCGCAATGTTTACTCAGAAACGCTCGCGGCGAGTGCTATGCTAGAATAGCAAACAGAAATCCCTGACTGCTTCTCTCGCTTCCCGGAACTGCAGAGTATGTAACCGTAATGTTTGTCGGGAAACGCTCGGGGCGAGCGATGTGCTATGATAGCAATCAAAAATCCCTGACTGCTTCTCTCGCTTCCCGGAACTGCAGAGCATGTAACCGTAATGTTTACCGGGAAACGCTCGCGCCGAGCGCTATGCTATGATAGCAATCAAAAATCCCCGACTGCTTCTCTCGCTTCCCGGAACTGCAGAGTATGTAACCGTAATGTTTAGCGGGAAACGCTCGCGGCGAGCGCTATGCTATGATAGCAATAAAAATCCCTGACTGGTTCTCTCGCTTCACGGAACTGCAGAGTGTGTAACCGTAATGTTTACCGGGAAACGCTCGCGGCGAGCGCTATGCACGACGGCGGGCTTTCTGGTCGAAACCCGGCCTCTTGCAGGGGCTGTGATGCGGCTAAGGCGAGCGCCATCTGGAAGTCTTTCAACAAAAGGGGCGCGCTGCTCAGTGGACTCTGAGATATTTACGCACCAGCGTGCGCAAATGGCGGACGCCGACTCCAGTCTGCGCATTTTCGAAACGCTGGAAAAGGGGTTTGTTTGAATTTTCCCGTAACAAAATTGTGTTTCTCGTATATTCAAATTACTATCCGAGAGCTGTCCTGTCTGTAGGTTCGGCATAAGTCGTACTTTATGGTTTGACCACGTATTCTAGCTTAAGAAATTCAATTAGTTCAGTGAATTTCTTCAGTCACATGAACGCTCTGGGTATGTGTGGTCGGAAAATATAATTGCCGATGCGATGTCTGACACCGGACGCGAGATTTTCTGCGACACGGAATCCTTAACGCTATCGCGTTAATATGACGTAATGTCCAATCAAATATCGAATAGTCAGACGCAGACGCCTGTATATATAGCAGGTGTAATTATTTTGACATAGTTAGGTACCTTGCCTTTACATATGTAGCGCAATAAAGATAGCACAGCGCAGTCACTATCATGGACAAAGGAGCCGTTCTGAAAACATGATCACTAATTGTCACAGTAAACAACTGAATGTACAGTTTTTCAGCAACTTTATAGTCAGGTCGCAAATCAGCTTTCTTACGAAGAATGCGGGTGTATGACTAGCTTTCCAAAAACGCGAAGTAAATGGCTGCCTAAGAAAGATTAAACATTTGTGGGGGAAAAATGGTGATTAAGCACTTGTGTGTCGCATATACGTGTATGATGATGTGTTGTGTTTAGTGGCGCAAGGGCCAGGTTTGGCCAAAGAGCGCCATGACAAGTGTTAATGTTGATGTACTATGGAAGATGTGACTTGGCTGTAAAGTGGCCTAAAAATAGTCGCTGTGAAGTGCGTAAAATCTACGCGCTATAAAATTATGGCGATGTATAATGACGAGTACTATGAACATTAAAATCCATCGTAGAAGGATGATGCAAATTATAAAATATATAAGATGGTAAAATTACTTGGAGCACGGCTGCCTCGCCAGAGCCCTTGAACCACAAGGGCCTAGAGGCATGTGCTATTCAAAGTAATTATCATAGCGCCATCCTCTAAGAGAGGAGACGCTACGAACATGTGGGGCTAAAGACATGAAACACAACATCTTTCAGATAACTTAGAACTGCGACGGTGTCAAATAGCGGTTCTGGGCCGAGTAACATTACTGGATGAAGGGGGATCTGCTGCTGGTATGCTATGGGAAAATGTTTCTTTCTTTCATATTCGGCTTTCCGACACTCCAGAAGGACGTGGAGGACGGTGAGCCTCTCCCCGCATCTACCGCAGGTTGGAGGCTCGTTTCCGGTGAGTAAATAGCTATGTGTGCCAAATGTGTGTCCTATTCTTAGACGACAAAATAGGACATCTGTCCGGCGTGATTTTGTTACGGAAGGCCAGAATCGTAACTGTGGCTTTATCACGTGGAGCTTATTATTTGTTTCCGCGTCCCATAGGCGTTGCCACTGGTTCCGTAGTTTCCTCCGTAAGAAGGGCTTCAGGTCTGTGACAGGAACTGCAGCGGTGTGATTAGCAGAATGTGATGCAACTGACGTGGCCATCTGGTCCGCCAGGACGTTACCTTCGATGCCCCTATGACCTGGCACCCAGCATATGATGACATGCTGATTACCTATATACGCTTTACACAGAGCAGAATAGAGTTCGTTAATTACCGGATTTTTGTGGTTAGAGAATGCCATCAGGGCCTTCACAACACTAAGGGAATCCGTATATATGACTGCTTTCTGGAGTTTTGATTTTCTGATATGCTTCACAGCCGACAATAGTGCGTAGGCCTCAGCCGTAAAGATACTAGTTTCCGCATGTAGTACATCGGTTTCCGAGAAGGATGGCCCGACGGCTGCGTAGGACACCCCGTCGTGTGACTTCGATGCGTCTGTGTAGAACACCGTGCAGGAGTGTTTGTGCTGGAGTTCCCGGAAATGCATTTGAATTTCAATGTCTGAAGCGTCTTTCGTAACTTGCATGAAAGATACATCGCATTGTATGAGCTGCCACTCCCAAGGAGGTAGCAGCTTGGCTGGATGCATTAGCCGAAGTTCGAGGAGTGGAACACGCATTTCATGACTAAGCTCCCTCACACGCAGCGAGAAAGGCTGTCTTACGGAAGGACGATTACGAAACAGTGTAGCATATGTCATATCATTAATGGTGTTAAAACAGGGATGTTCAGGATTAGAGTGGACTTTCAAAAAATATGTTTGGCTGATGTATGTTCTCTGGATATGAAGTGACCACTCATTCGATTCTGCATATAGACTTTGTATGGGACTCGTTCTGAAAGCACCAGTGGCCAGCCGGATTCCTAGATGGTGGACTGGGTTCAGCATCTTTAGTGCGCTCGGGGCGGCAGAGTGATAAATCACGGCACCATAGTCTAATCGTGATCGAATGAGGCTTTTATAGAGTTTCAATAAACACTTCCTGTCTCTACCCCACGTAGTGTGGGATAGAAGTTTCATTATGTTCATTGTTTTTAGACATTTTTCTTTAAGATGTTTAATGTGGGAGACGAAAGTGAGTCTGTAGTCAAGTATGATACCTAGGAATTTGTGCTCTTTGATGATAGGTATTCGTTGTCCACACAGTTCTAAGGAAGGATCCGGAACCAGGCCTCTCTTTCTTGTAAAAACAACACAAGAGCTTTTGTTAGGGTTGATCTTAAATCCATTCTTGTCTGCCCACATTGAGACTTTGTTCAGGCCATGCTGTACCTGTCTCTCGCACACTGCGAGGTTACAGGATTTGAAAGCTATCTGAATGTCGTCCACGTAGACAGAATAAAAGATTGCCGGTGGTAATGAAGCGCGAAGCGTGTTCATCTTCACGATGAAGAGTGTGCAGCTGAGCACGCCTCCTTGGGGTACACCCGTTTCTTGCGTAAAAGGACGCGAAAGTACATTACCGACTTTTACCCGGAATGTACGACTGGACAAATAGCTTTCTATGAGGTTTAGCATATTACCATGGATGCCCATTTCCGACAAGTCTCTTAAGATTCCGTAACGCCACGTCGTATCATACGCCTTCTCCATATCTAGGAATATGGATAACAAAAACTGTTTGTGTACAAACGCGTCCCGGATATTTGCTTCTACACGTACAAGATGGTCAGTTGTGGAGCGCCCTTCTCGGAAGCCGCACTGATAAGGATCAAGCATTTTGCTCTGTTCAAGGAAATGAATGAGTCGCCGGTTTATCATTTTTTCAAACACTTTACAAATGCAACTTGTGAGGGCTATCGGGCGGTAACTTGCCACTGAGGAAGGGTCTTTGCCTTGTTTCAAAACAGGGACCACAATGGCTTCCTTCCACGCGGTTGGAAGGTACCCTGCATTCCAGATGGTGTTTAAAAGTGTGAGTAGTGTAAGTTGCGTGTCATTGTGTAAGTTTTTGAGCATTTCATACATGACTCTATCAGATCCTGGTGCGGAGCTCTTGCATGCGCTCAGGGCAGCTCTTAATTCGGCAATACTAAAAGGACGGTTGTAAGGCTCATTCTCTCGACATTTTCTTGTTAGTGGCTTACGTTCTTCTATTTGCTTATATTTCAGGAAGGATTGCGAATAATGATTTGAACTTGATACGCTCTCAAAGTGCTCCCCAAGTGAGTCTGCCTGGTCTTGCAGTGTATCGCCCTGTGTATTTACCAGAGGAAGCGAATATGTTTGTCGCCCTATAATTCTATTTACCTTGTTCCATACTTTGGCCTCATCTGTATAAGAGTTTATACTTGATAAAAACTTCTCCCAACTTTCTCTTCTAGCCTGTCGGCGGGTTCTCCTGCCTTGAGACTTAACTTTCTTAAAGTTAACAAGATTCTCTGCAGTGGGCGAAGCGCGTAGCAACCCCCACGCTTTGTTTTGATTCCTACGTGCGACTCTACATTCATCGTTCCACCACGGGACATGCCGTTTGCATGCCGAGCCACTTACTTCACGTATGCATTTAGATGCGGCATCTATAATAAAAGCTGTAAGGTAATCCACAGCAGCATCAATTTGTAACGAGGACATGTCATCCCATGATATTGACACGTGTACTTATATTTATCGGGCGACCACGTTTCGCCGCCTAACAAATCTTATCGCACAGCGCGGGACGCGCTTGCATGTATCCGAAGTTTCTGGAAAGTTATCGATGCTTCTATCCACAGTCTGTTGTCGACGAACCTTCTGTTATCTGATTTATTCGCCTGACTCGAATGGTGTAGAACTTTGTGGAAGGCACGCGGGTCCCAACGATTAGTCTGGAACATTCGACGATCCTGTATAAAAGCCGACGCGCTTGACCCGCTGATCAGATTTCCGACGATCGCCGACTGTGTTCGCCGCTTTCGTTGTGCTATAAGTGTAGCCTGTTTTGTGGGCACAAGTTCGCCCAATAAAAGTTAGTTTTCTCGTTCACAGTATTGCTACTGTGTTCTTCTACGTCACCACCACGTGACATCTGGTGGAGGTGCTTTGCGTTCATGTACCGGACGCCCCCACAAAGCCGTGACCCAAGCCCTCACTCGGAACACACCAACGTCGCCAAGAACCAGCGAGGTAGCCGCAGGCTGCAAGGACTGCCCCCGGAGCACGGACTTTTGCCTGAGACGACTAGGAAGATGGCCACCACGTCAACCCCAATGGCAGCCCCAGCGTCACCCGTCGTGCTGCAGCAGCCCAGGGAGCCTCCGACGTTCCGCGGTTCAACTTTCGAGGACCCGGAAAGCTGGCTCGAGACGTACGAGAGAGTCGCTACCTTTAACAACTGGAACAGCGACGACAAACTGCGATATGTCTTCTTCGCTTTGGAAGACGCGGCCAGGACGTGGTTCGAGAACCGAGAAGCCACCTTAACGACCTGGGAACTTTTCCGAAGCGGCTTCCTGCAGACGTTCGCAAGCGTCGTACGCCGAGAACGAGCCCAAGCGCTATTAGAAACCCGGGTGCAGCTACCTAATGAGACGACCGCGATCTACACGGAAGAAATGAGCCGTCTCTTCCGCCACGCCGACCCTGAAATGCCCGAGGAGAAGAAAGTCCGCCTGCTGATGCGTGGTGTGAAGGAGGAACTTTTTGCCGGAATGGTACGAAGCCCACCGAAGACCGTGGACGAGTTTCTTCGCGAGGCCACCAGCATCGAGAAGACACTCGAGATCCGAAACCAGCAATTCGACCGCCGCACAAACTCGACGAACTACGCCGGAGTTCAATCACTGGCCACGGACGATCTGCGCGAGACCATCAGGGCCATTGTGCGCGAAGAACTGCGCAAGGTCTTGCCTTCGTCGCAGCCTCAAGTGGCCTCTATCGCCGACATCGTGAAAGAAGAGGTGCAACGATCCCTTGGAGTTCCTGAGGTGCTACCAGAACCACCGCAGCCGGAAGCAATGACCTACGCCGCCGTCGTCGCCCGCCGTCAAGGCCCCCCTGCGCGACCGCGCCAAGGTCCTGCCACACCGCAATTCCGTCGTCCGCCGCCGCCGCCGCCAGCGCGCCCACCCGTCGCCCAGCGCACCTATGCGAGGAAGACGGACATTTGGCGAGCCCCCGACCACCGCCCGCTCTGCTATCACTGCGGAGAAGCCGGCCATGTGTACCGCCGATGCCCATACCGCGACATGGGACTGAGAGGGTTCGCCGTCAACGCGCCGCGTCCACAGCTTGGGGAGCGCCCACGTGACATTGCCGATTACCTAGCCGGCACTCAGTGGAACTCTCGACGACCGTCCCGTTCGCCGTCACCAGGCCGCTACCTGTCGCCGCAGCGCCGTCCATACACTGGCCCAGCCCGGGGCCGCTCTGCAAGCCCATACCCGGAAAACTAAAAGCAGCAACCGATGGAGGTGCGGTTGCTGTTCGTCGAACTGACGAAGATCCTCCGCCGCCGACGAAGACGACGAAGAGATCATCTCGACGACATAACGACACGCCGCCGTCCCGACGAAGTCTGGAAGCCAAGACTACACCGACGAAAGACGACTTGACGACGCGACGTTCCAGCTTCAGATCAACACGACGCAGCCGTGATCCGACGCCAAGACCCAACTGCAACGCCAGACAAAGAACCACCGACCTCGACGTGCTTCTCGACGGCCACGCAGTCACTGCCTTAGTCGACACAGGGGCCGATTACTCCGTAATGAGTGGACACATCGCCGTCCAGTTGAAGAAGGTTAAGACTGCATGGGAAGGCCCTCAAATTCGGACCGCTGGAGGACACCTGATTACGCCGACAGGAATGTGCACGGCAAGAATTACCATTCACGACCGGACTTACCCTGTCACCTTCGTTATCCTCCAACAGTGTTCACGAGACGTCATTCTCGGCATGGACTTCCTCAACCAACACGGCGCAGTCATCGACCTGAAGTCGAAGTCAATAACGCTGTCGGAAGATCATGCAATACCGCCGGAGAGCCCTCGTAGTCACCACGCCTTGAGTGTGCTTGAAGATCAAGTGAGCATCCCGCCTCGCTCCAGCATTGTTATTTTGGTCGGCACCGAAACACCCGCTGACGTAGAAGGCGTCATCGAAGGCGACCAACGTCTACTGCTCGACCGTGAAATTTGCGTCGCAAGAGGGATCGCTCGACTGCACGGAGGAAACACGAAAGTGTTGCTGACAAACTTCAGCAAGGAGTTCAAGCACATCAACAAGGGCACGACGATCGCATACATCGAGGAAATTGTGGAAACCAGGGATGCCTTTGTCCTCTCGGATTCTATCGCATCTACCCCGACAACCGTAGTTCCCGAGCCAGACTTCGACATAAGTCCAAGTCTCCCCGTGATTAAGCAGCAACAGCTCAGAAGTCTGCTTCGACGATACAAAGGCTGCTTTTCGACGTCATCGAGGATTCGACAAACACCAGTCGCAAAGCATCGCATAATAACCGAAGAATGCGCTCGACCACTACGCCAGAGCCCTTACCGAGTTTCGACGCGGGAACGTGAAGCTATAAGAGAACAAGTCGACGAAATGCTGCGCGACGACATCATCCAGCCGTCGAAAAGCCCGTGGGCATCCCCTGTTGTCCTGGTAAAGAAAAAGGACGGAACCCTACGTTTCTGTGTCGATTATCGTCGACTGAACAAGATCACGAAGAAGGATGTATACCCCCTCCCACGGATAGACGACGCATTAGATCGGCTCTGCAACGCTAAATACTTCTCGTCGATGGACCTCAAGTCTGGCTATTGGCAAATTGAAGTCGACGAAAGAGATCGCGAAAAGACCGCCTTCATCACCCCAGACGGCCTCTACGAGTTCAAGGTTATGCCATTTGGACTGTGCTCGGCGCCTGCAACGTTCCAGCGCGTGATGGACACGGTTTTAGCAGGATTGAAGTGGCAGACCTGTCTCGTTTACTTGGATGACGTCGTTGTCTTCGCCGAAAATTTCGACGAACACTTTAGGCGGCTCGCAACAGTACTCGAGGCCATCAAGTCATCAGGGCTCACTCTGAAGCCAGAAAAGTGCCGCTTCGCCTACGATGAGCTTCTGTTCCTAGGCCACGTCATCAGCAAGTCTGGAGTCCGCCCCGACCCGCAGAAGACAGCTGCCATCGCAAAGTTCCCGCAGCCCACCGACAAAAAGGCAGTGCGTAGATTTCTTGGCATGTGTGCCTACTACAGGCGATTTGTCAAGGACTTTTCACGCATCGCTGAGCCGCTGACACAGCTAACTAAATGTGACATCGAGTTCAAGTGGGAAACGCCGCAGGCCGACGCATTTGAAGAACTCAAACGACGCATGCAGTCGCCGCCCGTACTTGCGCACTTCGACGAGCTCGCCGATACCGAAATCCACACTGATGCCAGTAGCCTAGGCCTCGGTGCCGTCCTAGTCCAGAGAAAAGATGGACATGAACACGTGATAGCTTACGCTAGCCGGTCGTTGTCAAAAGCGGAAGGCAATTATTCCACAACGGAAAAGGAATGCCTAGCCATCGTTTGGGCTACAGCGAAATTTCGCCCCTACCTATATGGCAGGCCATTCAGAGTGGTAAGCGACCATCACGCGTTGTGTTGGCTAGCTAACTTAAAGGACCCTTCAGGACGGCTGGCACGGTGGAGCCTCAGACTACAAGAATACGACATCACTGTAACATACAAGTCCGGTCGAAAACACTCAGATGCCGATTGCCTATCACGCGCCCCCATTGACCCGCCGCCGCAAGATAACGAGGACGACGACGCCTTCCTTGGAATAATAAGCGCGGAAGACTTCGCTGATCAACAACGAGGGGACCCGGAGCTAAAAGCCCTTGTCGAGTATTTGGAAGGGCACACCGACGTTGTCCCTAGGGCATTTAAGCGTGGATTATCTTCGTTCACGCTTCAAAACAACCTACTCGTGAAGAAAAACTTTTCACCAGTCCGCGCCAACTACCTTCTTGTTGTTCCGTCGGCGCTGCGTCCAGAAGTACTGCACGCCTTACACGACGATCCCACTGCTGGGCACCTCGGATTCTCCCGGACGCTGTCGAGGATACATGAAAGGTATTACTGGCCGCGTCTTACCGCCGACGTCGCCCGTTACGTCAAGACATGCCGAGACTGTCAACGACGCAAGACACCACCGACAAGGCCAGCAGGGTTACTACAGCCGATTGAACCTCCTCGTCGACCATTCGAGCAGATTGGGATGGATTTGTTGGGGCCGTTTCCGACGTCAACATCCGGGAATAAGTGGATCGTCGTAGCGACGGACTATCTCACCCGATTCGCTGAAACAAAAGCTCTACCGAAAGGCAGCGCAGCCGAGGTGGCGAAATTTTTCGTCGAGAACATCCTGCTGCGACATGGCGCCCCAGAAGTCCTCATCACCGACAGAGGAACGGCTTTTACAGCAGAGCTCACCCAAGCCATTCTGCAATATAGCCAGACAAGCCACAGGAGGACAACTGCCTACCATCCGCAAACTAATGGTCTCACGGAGCGCCTGAATAAGACCCTCGCCGACATGCTAGCGATGTACGTCGACGTTGAGCACAAGACGTGGGACGCGGTCCTGCCGTATGTAACCTTCGCTTACAACACGGCGGTGCAAGAAACAACACAGATCACGCCGTTTAAGCTGGTTTACGGCAGGAACCCGACGACCACGCTCGACGCCATGCTGCCCCACGTCATTGACGAAGAGAATGTTGACGTCGCTAGCTATCTCCAGCGCGCCGAAGAAGCCCGACAGCTCGCCCGCCTCCGGATCAAGAGCCAGCAGAGGACCGACAGCCGACGCTACAACCTCCGACGACGCTTTATCGAGTACCAGCCCGGTGACCGTGTTTGGGTTTGGACCCCTATACGCCGACGAGGACTGAGCGAGAAGCTCTTGCGTCGCTATTTCGGACCGTACAAGATCATCCGACGTATTGGCGTACTGGACTATGAGGTCGTGCCAGACGGCATTTCGCTGTCACAGCGGCGTCGCTCACGACCTGAAATTGTCCACGTTGTGCGACTCAAGCCGTACCACCAGCGTTGACGAACTTTGGGACTTCGCGTAACTGACTTTTAGACTTGATTTCTTTTCGTTGTTTTGTTACTTATGTTTAATAAGTGTCCTTTTGTGTGTCGCTCTCTTATATTTGTAGCATCGGGACGATGCTTTTTAAGAGGGGGGTATTGACACGTGTACTTATATTTATCGGGCGACCACGTTTCGCCGCCTAACAAATCTTATCGCACAGCGCGGGACGCGCTTGCATGTATCCGAAGTTTCTGGAAAGTTATCGATGCTTCTATCCACAGTCTGTTGTCGACGAACCTTCTGTTATCTGATTTATTCGCCTGACTCGAATGGTGTAGAACTTTGTGGAAGGCACGCGGGTCCCAACGATTAGTCTGGAACATTCGACGATCCTGTATAAAAGCCGACGCGCTTGACCCGCTGATCAGATTTCCGACGATCGCCGACTGTGTTCGCCGCTTTCGTTGTGCTATAAGTGTAGCCTGTTTTGTGGGCACAAGTTCGCCCAATAAAAGTTAGTTTTCTCGTTCACAGTATTGCTACTGTGTTCTTCTACGTCACCACCACGTGACAATATACTAGTTATGGTTCGGAATTTCTCCCAGTCGGCTGTGTCAACCTGCCACCTAGGAGCCTGTGGTAGATATTCGTTTTCTTTAAGTGTTCTTAATAGTATGGGGAAGTGGTCGCTTCCGTAAGGATTGTTCGCAACTTCCCACTCCAGTTCAGGCAGTATAGACGGGGAAACTATGCTGAGATCAATTGAGGAAAAGGAATTATTTGCAAGACAGTAATAGGTGGGTTTCTTCTTATTCAAAAGGCACGCACCAGAAGAAAAAAGGAACTGTTCAACAAGACGACCTCGCGCATCTATACGACAGTCACCCCACAGGGAGCTGTGCGCATTGAGATCGCCAAGAACAACATAAGGTTCTGGCAATTCGTCTATAAATGACTGGAATTCATGTTTGTTTAATTTGTAGTGTGGGGGTACGTAAAGCGAGCTAATGGTGATGAGTTTGTTTAGGAGGACAGCTCGAACTGCCACTGCTTCAAGAGGCGTTTGGAGCTGTAAATGTTGACACGCAATGCTTTTGTGGATAACTATAGCTACCCCTCCCGATGATGCGATAGCATCATCGCGATCTTTGCGAAAAGTTATATACTGTCGGAGAAAGTTTGTGTGTTTTGATTTTAGGTGTGTTTCCTGTAAACACAGCACTTTTGGATTGTGTTTGTGTATGAGTTCTTGTACGTCATCCAGGTTTCTAAAAAGACCTCTGACGTTCCATTGAATAATTTGTGTATCCATATTTAGAGTAAATTGGTGCTGTGTGTACGGAAACGGAAAGATGTCTTAGATTACAGAGCCCTTTCGAGGCCCTGTAATAGGTGTTTTGTTCTTTTTGAAGCGTTCGAGCGATTCTCGACGCTCCTTAGGCGCTTGGTGCGCCTTGGGGACAGGTGTAGTGTCCATTGCCTCGTGTGAGGCGCCGGACAAGCGCTCTTGCGAGCGAGTGGTTTTCAGAGGGAGTCCCGCCTTGGAGGGCAAGACCCCTGCGCCCACCAGCCCGGAGGTCGATGGGGCTCCCTGAGGGATTTGGCTGCGCTGGCCGTTGCCAGCGCTGGAAGGGGCCTCGGAGGCTGGGGCAGCGTCGGCTGCGTCCACCTTCGGGGTCGATGGCCCCGTCTGCTGGGTAGACGGAGCAGCGCTAGCTGCAACCGCCGCGGGGGCAGATGGCGTAACCACCGACTCACTGCCTGTGGGTCGGACAGCCGCCGGAGGCCGTTGTGACGCTGCCCCCTTACGCGCCACATCGGCAAAGCTACTCTTAGACAGGTATGCTACCCGCCTGCGTGCCTCTTTGTACGATATGTTTTCTTTAACTTTGATTGTGACTATTTCTTTTTCTTTCTTCCAAGACGGGCACGACCGCGAGTATGCGGCGTGCTCGCCTTCACAGTTTACACAATGGAGAGTGTTCACGCAAGCTTCAGAAGTATGTTCGTGTGCACTGCACTTCGCACAGGTTTGACGGCCTCGGCAGCTCTGCGAACTGTGGCCGAAGCGTTGGCATTTGAAACATCTAAGCGGATTTGGCACATATGGCCTAACACGGAGCTTGATGTACCCGGCCTCTACAGACTCGGGCAGAATACTTGAGCCAAAAGTCAATATAAGGTGTTTGGTCTTGATTTCTTTGCTGTCACGCCTGATCTTAATTCTTTTAACATTGATAACGTTCTGGTCACTGAAGCCCTCCAAGAGTTCATCCTCAGTGAGCTCCAGCAAGTCATCGTCCGAGACAACACCACGGCTTGTGTTCATGGTACGGTGCGGGGTTACTGTTACTTGGGTCTCCCCAAATGACACAAGTTTCGGCAGCTTCTCATACTGCTTCTGATTTTGGAGCTCCAAAAGGAGATCACCACTTGACATTCTCGAAACCTTATATCCTGTACTGAAAACTTCGGTCAAACACTTGGAAACAAGGAATGGTGAAATTGATCGCACAAGTTTGTCTGGCTTTTCTGAGTGAATCACGTGGAATCGAGGAAAGTTGTGGACTTGTCCGAAAAATTGAAAGAGATCTTCGGTGCGCCCTCGTTTCTGAGGGCGATCAGGAAGTTTGGGGAAGGAAGTTTCCATGAAAATGTATAAAAATTCGGCAACAGCGCCGACCGCCCACCACGGAGCCCAACGAGGGGACGCGGCAGAGCTTGCATGCAAGTCTGCACGACGCCAGTCGTACGCCGCCACTATAACCAAATATGGTGTACCCAAGGTTGGATAGCCACACAGGGTTAACCCTTGCCGCCAAGGTAAACGGAAGTAAACAGAAGAGAGAAGGAGACAGGAAAGGTGGAAAGTAAGGGAAAGACGAAGGTTGTAGGGAGAGAGTGACAGGAAAAGGCGACTGCCGATTTCCTCCAGGTGGGTCAGCCTGGAGGTGCCGTCTGTGTGAAGCCGAGGCCGAAGAGGTGTGTTGCCTCCGCCGGGGGGCCTTAAAGGTCCAAACACCCAGCATCGACTCAACCTCCAGGATCCCCTTTTCCCCAGACACGGCTAAGCCGCGCACGGCTACACGCGGGAGGGTCCAGCCCTCGTGTGCTCGGGTCCGTGGTGTCGCAACACACCAAACGCCTGCTTACGCAGACGCCCCTGCGGGGGCATATACGTGTAAAAAGCACCAGTTTCCACATGTCCATGATGCAGAAGTCATTCATTAGCATTAATAAACCTCACAGGTTGAAGCGTAAAATATAGAAGCAACACAGGGCTAGACTACCAGAAACACTTAATGATACCCAACAAGAAACAATAATTAAAGCGTCTTCATTTACACCACCACTGCAAAACCAGAAACAGTACTTGTATTACACATGGTGTTTCTGCATTACGTCACAAACTAGTACCACTGTCATACCTCTGATGATTTACAGTACTTTCTTTAGCCCACGGAGAACAGCAACCAGACTTTACCATTTAGCTCTTGCAAAACCTTTGCTTGCCTTCATACATACGAAAATACCGAATAGTTCCTTTTGGAATATGAATAGTTAGTGTGTAGCATTTGATTCCTATTCGAAGCTTCGAATATTCGCCCACCCCTATTCGATACCCTGACATTTTCTTTCCAACACGCAGTGCCTAGTTCAGCTGGGCACTTTACATTTCAAAAGTGATTTTAGAGTGGTAAGCAGAATGTGTCTAGGCCACTGAGCCTCGAGATATCTGGTTTTCTTGCTGAAAAGAAAAACTGATGTTCCTTGGGATACCGAAGCAATATTATTTATGCTCTGCAGAGGAAATTCCATTCTCTGAAAATTTATGTTTCCATTATACAGTTAGCGAGAGCAATCGCAGAGGACTTCCAGGAGGGAACCGAGCTCTGAGGATACTATTCTTTTTATGTCGAGCATTTCGAGTTTTATCTTTTTTTCAGTTCGTTTCCCGTCGCGGCTACAGGAGACGCTCGTTGTTATTCTCTAGAGTTATTCTCACCTCAAACACTGACGTAATTCGTAGCCCATGGAGAAGGGGTACGATCACTTGTGTAGCCAGAGGCAAACAGAGCAGAGGCGTCAAGACGGCCAATGTGGTGTGCCAGCCGAAGGCGTAGTAGTGCGCCGGGAAGGCTACCAATGCAGGCGATGAGAAGAGAGAGACCACCGACGAAGCCGCCAGAGGAAGAATACCAAGCGCACGGTTTCCGAGGAACATTTCATCCTTCGTGGTGGCACCTCCAATGGAATAAGCACTCATCCGGAAAGAGAAATAGAGACCCAGCGATAAATTTGCTGCCACAAACAATCCGAACAAAGCGTATTCCAGCAATAGCAGCATTGCGCACGACTCGCACGAGGAGCTTCTCGAAAATCGAGGGTTTTCGCTGGTAAAAGGCTACTTCCGAAAAGGCATGCGAGTGCAAATTACATATGCTTTATGAAAGTACAAGTTAACCGTACTAGCGTTTCAAAGTTCACTGTCAAACTAGCTAGAGATACGCAAACTGTGCTTTGGCCTAATTTTCCTAGAACATCTGCTACGGCGATTTGGAAAGGCGCTCTTCGTTATACAAATTATATGAGAACTATCACAATATTGTCCATTTAGCCACAGGATTCCTAGCAAACGCTTGCGGGAAAGCTTTATCTACTTGTGTGAAGTCGTTGTAGAAAGCCAGCTGCTCTACACGGCTAAATAACGGTTGAGCCTGCGTTTTGTCTATTTTCTTTGTTTCTCATTTGATGGTGGCAGGCGCAATATGTCTTTCTGTTTAAATGATGCATTTGTCTCTAGATAGGCTTGTTTATGTTTAGTAGAAGATAGAGGCATTCCACGCGTCATCTTGCGGCACCGGTAATAGTGGCAGCCGATTGAATCTGTTAGTTGCGTTACTGATGTCTCCACTAACTTTTTGCAAACTGGTAATTGTGGGGTTATGAAATTCAGAAATTTGCAGGCGCTAGCTGGAATTGGTTGGCGCAGGACAGGGGTAATTGGAGATCACATGGAGAGGCCTTCGTCCTGCAGTCGACACATTATAAGCTGATGATGATGAAAAGAATAATAGGGTTTTACGTAGCACGACGATCTGATTATGAAGCACGCCGTAGTGGATGAATATGGAAACGTAGAACACCTGGGGTTCCTTAACGTTCACCTCAACCTAAGTACACACGTGTTTTCGCATCCCCCCACCCTCCCTCGAAATGTGGCCGCCATGGCCGGGATTTGATCCTGCGATTTTTGTAAAACGTCTAAGCAGCTCAGATCGTGGTGTGACTTGCAGTGATATGCTCCAATCTCGGTTGCTAGACGCAACCCGACCTTTGTAAACGCGTTCGGAACATTTCGTTCGGAGTCCTACTATTGATGCGCACACGAATACGTGGAGCACAATGAAATCGCCACAGTGCAATTATTACATCTGTTGCCCCTTCATCACTATCTTTGCACAGTAACAACCTCTCGCTATGTGCTTTCGGCTCTGCCGCCCTTTCTTAAATTTTCCATGCGCTCTTTTGATTCACAACCGTGGCATCGATGAGTCCGTCTTCCCCTGTGTGTAACTACATTGGCTTTGCTTATGAGTGCAAGTCCGTTCCGTCATGATTTTGAGGGTTGAGATTTTTAAAAGTCTAATTAAACATACTACTAAAATATGTTGCTCGAAAATCAATCTACGTAGATTCGGGTGTGCACGTAGGTGCTCACACACCGCACCATGGCTATTGAATGTGCTGCGTCTTTGATTATTGTGGCTTTATAGTTTATTTTTTTATATTCACGCTGCTTTTTCTCCTTATTCAGTCCGTGCGGAAATAGTGCAGAGAAAGTTACAAGAATGCACATTTAAATTATTGAAGTATTCCATCAATACACTTCCCTCTGCAGAATTCCAATGTCCTTGCCGCTTGGACCGAATGAAGGGGGTGGGATTAACAGGTCGTCCCACTTTCCTATTACTTTGCACTATATTCAGGGCACAGTGGAAGCCTGTTCAAGAATGCATCCCAAATAATGACTCGCACCATCTTTATCTGGCCGTCTTCCAGCCTCGCTTCCTTCTGACCGCGGAGCTCTTCCACAAGCCCAGAAGTACATCCTCCTACGAAATTTTCTGCGCCTATATCGCCGTGTGTATGCTTACTTGCCCGCAACCGTTCCGAGTTGAAGGAAGATTTTCTTTTGAAGCTTTCGGCTAGGTTGACCCTGACACCTGTTGTCCCCTGCGGCTGCGGATGCGCAAGTACCAACCATTACAACGTGCCATAAGTTCCCGTCCACTGCATCTACGGTGGACCGTCGCCATGTCTCGCTGCTTCGTCCTGTTTCTAAGGATATGAGGCGCTGAAATCTTAGGAGTGGCCGGGGCGAACTAAAGCGGAATGTCCCAGATAACTTTATCCATTGGACAGCGAACTACACCTGAGATAATTCATCGCTGGCGTGCTTTTATCAAAGAACGCTGGAGGCATTTATTTGGCGCCACTACCTTTTTTAAATATTTATACCTTGCAGGAAGTCAAAAAAAAATTCACTACGGTCTGTTGTGAACTCTCTACAGGTCAGGCCACGTGCAGTACGACCAGATTTATTATTAATAGCAAACGCATTCTTCTAGGTGTTCTTCTGGTGATCTCAATTCTACGTAGACTACACAGCCTGTCGGTGACAAATGTTGATAGAACGTACTCAGGCTACAGTAGCAGGTAAACGCTGCTGCTCCTTCAAGTGTAATGCCTTCCTTTTATTAAATTCTATATGGCTATAGAGCCTTAGCTTTTTCTGGGTTCATTACTGACAAAATACAACTGCGCTTCTCTACAGCGTGTAAAGGCATAACAACGTACTTATTCGATTACCATTAAGTTAGATTAGTCTATTTACCACATTCTGAGTACGCATTATATAGACAGGCTTCTAAGAGAACACAAGGACAGGTAAGCGGTTCTTGTGAGTTACGGGCGACGGTAATAATATCCATTGAAACACCGCTGACCGGTCCTTCGAGTAAATTCCTCGCGGGCAAACGAGCGGGTTGCGACGCTTGGCCAACAGCTCCTAGATAGCAGAAGGCCGGCGCACTTTGAACTTTGATTCGTGATGTCATGCTACATTGCCCGACTGCCATAGAATATAAACTGGACGCTCACGAGTAAGCCGCGATGATGGGGATGTGATCGCATTCGTAACGCCGGGCTTGCGAAAGAAAATTTCGGTCGATGTAGCACGATGTCATAAAGCTTAGTGCACAGGCCCGCAAACTATGAAGCGCTGTTTCAGTCCCGTGAACAAGGTATTCGCATTCTGAACGTCGGTTCGTTACTCACTGGTGCCAACGTTTTGGTTTCGAATTTATGCTGTTTTTTATGCATTAATTTTTTCATACCGATTACCGAGGTAAAGCTACAACACAGGCTAGAGCTTGCGAGGGCATAAAACGCTCGGACAATGCAGGCTTAGGAGAGCGAGGGTTACGCGGCGACGCCCTCTACCCGCACGCAACGTTTGGCGCGTCAGTGCGGCCACAGGTGACCCTTTTCACCCACTGTGCTCCGTCGAGGGGCGCAAGTGACGTGGCGGCACAGTGAATGGGAATTTAGGTGCCGTTTTGCTGCTACAGACGCCGGCTTGTTCCATCAGTCGACCATTCGATGGTTTCGCTTCAAAGGCTGCTAGCGGACACGGAAACAAAGTAAGTCTATGGGCAATATGTGCGAAGCACTTTAAGGAAATGTCGACGGTCCCGCAGTCACGTTGAAACCAGAAGTGTAATTTATCACACCCAAGGACCCAACTAGCGGATTGAGAGGAAACATGTGGGACCGAGTCTCGACCGCATTTTACGTATATACTAAACAAATATACAGCTGTATCGATTAGAAATTTTAATTTATGCACAAAGGCAGCGATAAAGCTTGTCATGTTTAAGAAAGTTCAACTAGTTCGGCGGTAATATGCTTGACTTAGTGTCGATGCTTTAATAAGAAGCAAACTTAACGTGAACTCAGCATTTTAAGTTAACAGCGTAAAGCGCCATCTTCTCAAACATAGGCAACCACAGCTGAACATTCTGCAGAAAAATGCGTAATATGCATTGTGAGCATTTTCCTCAGCCCCTTTATATCCCCGCATTTCGGAACCTGTTCAGGTGAATATTGTATATTTGAAATTACAGACTCTGCAAACAGCATTCTCCTAGAAGGTTGTCCTGAAAGCGCAGAAGACCATTTGACTACAAACTTTTGCAAAAACATTTCTTCTATATAACCAGAGGAGGGAAAGCGGTTCTTCGTCTTATGTATGTTCTTCGTGGTATGTAGTGCCACTGAATTCACAAGTTGACCAATGTACGCAACAGGGATTCACTTCATTACGTTTCGATGAGCACAATAAAAACCCTTCCTGCACTTCACAGATTTGTGTAAAACTGATACTTGTTAGATTCATCAATACATAAAAATCTCTGGCGTGATGAATTTACCTGATATCGACCCAGATTACATGTAGTATGACTACTTATTAACTAATAGGCATCGGTCACGAATTTGTATCCCGGCGAAAGAGCCTTATCTCATAAGCGGATGGGGTAGGGCTGCTCACTTTGTTCCCAGACTTGAACATTTCGGTTAACCTGCATTCCGCCCTCCTTTCTGCCAATCGAGCTTGTGGGGTTTCTTTACACTCTCCGAAATGAATCACGACAGTAAGCAAGGCTTCACATTTGCTTTTACTACTTTAGTCAATTCAACTATATCGCTATGTGGTATTTTCTTTTTAATAATTTATCATGTTCCGAGGATGAAATATTATATCTAGCAGATTGCTGCATCCCGCAAGAGCCAATTTTTGGAGGTAATGGTTTGGTATATTCTATGTATTAGGTGCTTCTAAAACAAACTAACAATTCAATAATTATATTCCGGTGCAGGACAAATTCCATCAGAGCGCAAAATTAGTTATGTTGCCCAAATGCTAATAGCGATTATGAGGAATTTGTCACATAAGAATGTGACTTGTATCAAAACAGCCTATACTCGATAGCAATACAAAATTCTCATCCTCCTGATTGTAGAACGAAGCTTACGAAATTACAACATTGTACCACATGATCTAAAATCCAGTTACGTTTAGTCTCCGTATCTTTAAAAATGACGGTTTTCAAATTTCGCCAGCACGTTGCTGTGAATGTTGAAGCTTTGGACAAATATTTGTTCTCTCGTCAGCACGAGAAATAGACGAAAAGCGCTCAAACATGGGCGTGTTAGTAAACCAGCTCTATTTAAAGAAGAACCTCTTTTAAAAAGCTCCATTTTTGATTTTCTTAAAAGTTCTAAATTACGTGCATGAATGGAAACAAACGCCATCCGAAAAAAAAGTCAATGTGGCATTGCTTGTTTGATTGCGCTATAAAACGAGAAATGTAGCCAAGTGAAGGATGCCACTGTTGCTGCATATCTGCATGTTCTCGTCGTTAGAGGTTCTGTCGCGTGACTACGTTGCAGGATGGTTCGCAAACTGCACGTTGACCATTCTTGCGCTATGACACAATGCGGTGTCCGAAGAACTGACAATTGATGGAATTACCTACTAAGGATATTGTGCCAAAAAAAAGCTAATTTTTACCTACCCTCATAACAAAAATAGCCAGCACAGAAAATCAGAAAATCAATATGTAATATTATTGTTCAGACGCAGGTTCGAGGGGTTACGACAGAGTCGCAGTGAAGCCAGTAAAAATATGCGCGGATATTTTTTTTGTCTACTTTTGTGACCCATTTGCCACAGCACGATAGAACATGGCAGATGTCCTGAAAAATATTAGGATACATCACGTCGGCGCACTGCACAAAGGTGGAGACAAGAATGTTCTAGGCAACTATTTGCCGATATAAGTTCTGCCCATTTTTCCTAAAGTAGTAGAGCGTATTATCAATAGTGCGTTGGGGCATTTCTCCTAGAAAAGTGTGTAATAGTATACCACCAGCATCACTTGTAGGAATGGAAGTCGGAAGAAAGTGCTCTCCTAAGCATTAAAAAGCCAAAGGTGACACCATTGAAAACAAAAGTTAGAATGTTGGCTTTTTCCTAGGTTTTCGAAAATCTTCTGAATCGAGCACACACGACATTCTCATTATGAAGCTTTGTCAGTACGGCATCCATAGCTGCACGTTGAACTAAATAAAAGCTATTAAGGCAACCATTCTCAATTACGTTAGTTTAGAAAGGCTAATTCGAACTTAGGTCTTAAAACTTATTGTTTTCCACAGTGTTACAATTAGGTTCATTATTGATCTTGCCGAACCGTAAATTCGTCACATCAATAAATATTACTCCAGACACTCTGCTACATGCCAGTAACACCAACGTGCCCTTTCACGGCCCTAACCTCAATCATGTCATAGACCAGGCCAATATTTGACTGATGCAACTCTCCTTATTCCTTTCGGATGATCTATTAAGTCCTCATGATAAAACCAAACAAATAATATTAAGCGCTAAAAATAAATAAGTTTGCAGTTATTTAACAGATGTCTTTGAAGATCAACAGTTTGCATGAACGACCTCTTGAAAGGTTTTTGTGGTAAATTTCAAGCATCATTTATGTTGGACCGTAGGAATACATCTTTGTTTCTTTGAGAAATCTTGCATTTACTCCGTCAAAACCAGATCAACATGCGTTTCAGTGTGTGAATGAACTATAGTATCAAGACCACATCTATTGCTATAAGTAATATGCTGAAGAAATCGGAGAACGTATATGATGATATTCGGTATTACGTGTCTATAATAAATTCAGACTGAACACATTGTTCAAAATGGATAGCACCAATACTAAGACTATAATATAATAATCATACCAACCCGATAACAATAATAACAATAACACGATAACACGAACATGCCTTGTCATGGCGCTAACCTCAATCATGTCATGTGCACGGCAAATACGTGACTGATCCAACTTTCTTGATGGCTTTCCTATAATCTATTATGCCTTTATGTCGACAAAGCCAAACACCTAATATTCAGGGCTAAAAATAAATCAGTTGACGATTACTTAACAGGGTCTTTCAAGATCAATATATTGAACTAACGACCTCTTGTAATTTTTGGAGGTAAATTTTTACAATGTTTTACATTCGACTGTACGAATGCATATTCCTTTCTTTGAAGTATCTTGCAGTTTCACAGTGAAAACCAGAGCAACATGAGGGTTTCAGTGTGTCAATGAGCTTTGGAATCACTGCCAAATCGATTATTATAGGTTGCATACTGAATAAATCAGAGAACTTATGTTATGGTAATAAAGTAGTGCTTGTGGATGAAAAATTCAGATGAAAAAAATTGTTCAAAATGGATACGCACTTTTTAATAGGCCAAGGTAAGCGATTCTGGCCAACTAAAGAAATCTCCATGTTGCTGTGGGTATTAGGATCGTCCAATATTTTCCAGGGTTATTGATAAGCATGGATGGTACTGTGTTATTGAAGAAATTAGATTTCGCCGAAGCGACACCTTGAGTGTACGTGTTAGACGCGACAGCGTACGCATGCTAGCGTTGTTCCGTTTGCCGGAATTTGGCAGCTTCAAATGAGCACTTTTTTCTGTTAGAATGTCGATTTAAATAACTGTTAAACTATGGTGGTGTGTATTTCTTGGTATTATTTTAGAGTGAACGTGGCCTTATGAAAGATTTACAATTAGGTTTTTACTCAGCTCCCAGTTCTCATGCACAAAACGATATTCGAAACCATGAAGATAGTCATAACCACAAAGCGAAAGTTCACTGTTGATCCTTTCAAAGTTTCACCTGATGTAGTTAAATCCAGCCTTTCATTTTTCTCATGTCTGGGGATGGAATAACTATACATTCTGCAAGAAAAGCTCTTCGGTGTTATCCCAAACTACCGACAGTACGATAATACAACCCCTTTGTTCTTAACAATGTTTTGTCCACTTTTGATATACTTGACCAGCTCGTAGCGATGTCAAAAGAGTAAATGCATTCATATGTTGTTATATTCAGTAAGAGCGCCAGAATGAAAAAAGGCAGGGGGTATTTGTCTGGAAATGAACGAGATATACACATGCTATGCAATCACCTAATTATTTCATAGCGGGCACTCTTAACACCCACCTTGAAATAGTTATACGGGCTTTGTCTTGCAATAGCTTATGTGTTTACAAAAGAAAACGAGAAATGTTCTGCTGTTAGCAATTCAGCTTATTAACTTAAAGCTTTTCTTGAATTGTCTTTTTTTAAACATGTAACACCTCTATAAATTTGCAAGACACTGCACGGTTATAATGTTGTTCAAGCTGCGTCGTTTACATTTTTCATTACATTTTTATTAGTGAGGTCTTTTACATACTTTTGTTCCTCTCTCTCCGAAATGCAAGGTGCGTCGGTGTTTATTGGACGCTGAGAAACGCGTCACGGCTATTTCACGTGATGTGACTGGATCGAAAATGTATCTGTATTCTCACGCATCGCAATGCGATTTTTGGAGGACTCATTTCACACGTTGCGATTTTAACAATGTGGCTGGTGCGACGCTTAGAGTTGCTTGCTACCCTATTTTGTGCCATACGTTGCATAATTCCCCGAATTTAATGAAAAATACCTATGCGTTGCGATATTATACACCATGCCGTCTTTAATATAGCACATAATAGGCTTTTTTGTAAATTCAACCCTTCGACACCTCAATTTGTTTTGGCGACCGCAACAGTAGTTGCTCAAGTTCAGGGTGAGAATACATGGAGGACCTAAACAGCTGTTCGCAGGTGGTCGTACAGCGCTTCCTGTTGTCTTGTGTGGCTTGTATGCCAGTGTCGTTCTGCCTACACTACAATATATTACAAGAGGGCCTAACAACAAGTTCATATAGCTATCTTCATCACACATGCAGTATACGGAATTAGGCTGCCGAGAAGTCGGAATTTAGGTGCCGAGAGACCTTGGCGCTACTCGTGGTTAGCGCCAGCTTCAGACCTAATGACGTCTGCTATTTCTCGCATTTGTGCAAAAACGGCGCCTGATCTTAGCCGCACTCTTGTACCAAACTTAGCAGCAAGCACCAACACGAAACCTCACGTCTGCCCCTGAAGGAAGCCGGAAATTAAGCGTTTGTGATAACTGAACATGCGATAGAATTTGTTTTGCGAACTTCAATCTTCGCCCTAGCCTGATTCGTTCATACAGCCGCCTATCCTGTAATTACGTACAGAAGTTCTCTCTGAATATTTAAGAAGCCGTAAAAAGTCACACTATAATTTTTCTAGGAGCTGCACTCACTTGTGGGCGTACTGCCATAGCATTCTAACAGATATGGTCGTATTTTACTATCTTGTCCTCTGCATCGTACTGTCAGTATATTGCGAATCGGTATCAAGCGGCTGAAAGCAATATGCTGGTGTACGTAGTACCTTGGCGTAGCCCCACGGGAAATATTAAATACATTGTTAGGAGCACATTTGTTTCTTTATTAACAAGCTAAAGAGCTGGAATTTTGCATTCCTACTGGCAAGCGTAAAGTAGAAACGCAACCGTAATTATCGCCAAATTTCGTTTAGGTACGTGTGGCACAGACCCACGACGAAGTGGGTCTGTGCCCTTGGAGCGAGTGAATGTCGGCCTGGCGCTCTGGCTCCAGTCCAGTGTAAATAGCCTGTAAATAGCCTCTTTCGTCTGTGTCTTTCTACACTTAACAATATTTTCCATTTGCAAAGCGTGACCTGCTTGTAATATTTTTTATGGACTGGTTCTGGATTACGTGGAGGGATGCCAAGGAAGTGTTGTAAGTGTTAACCCAGCATATTATTCCGTAGTTAATATGAGAGTGAATGAATGTAAGGTATAGCGAGATTAATGTATTATGTGTAAAGCAGGGACGAGTTTTATTAAGAACGCGAATACCGTATGCTATTTCCTTTTTTATGCGAGAAATGTGATCTTTATATTTCAAGTTGCAGTCAACACAAATACCAAGGAAAGATGAGCATGGACTGGGAGATATAGAGTGTGAGCCAAAAGTTAAAGGGAAGGATGCCGAATGTGAATGCTTGCGCAATGTTGTTGATGTGAGCAAAATACAACACATTTAGTCCTGGTGGCATTAATAGTTAATAGGTTAGCATTACAGCAACTTCAAACATTTTCTAGATTAGCATTTCGCTTGTTAATAAGAAGTGACAAGTTTTTTATCAGAGGCAAATATGGTAGTAACATCAGCGTACAGAATGCACTTTGTAGTCGACAAACGGTTAGGTAGATCATGAATATAAATAAAAAAAAGTAGTGGTCCTAAGATGGACCCTTGAGGGACGCCAATATTATTGGTTTGTTGTCTGAAATAGAAATTAGACACAGACAGGACCTGAACTCTGTTTGATAAGTAACTTTTGAATAGTGAGAGCACAGGATCACGAACACCAATAGCCTCAAGCTTATCAAAAAGGGTACTAATGTTCAAGCAGTCGAATGCCTTTGTTAGATCCTTGAAAACTTAACCTGCAAAGAAACCGTCATCAATTATTTCTTAAAATTCGTCAGTTAGATGCATGAGTGCCAAAACTGTGGAGTACCCATTACGGAATATGAGTCACAGCCAACCCGGCTGGACAGAAATTTCGTAAGTATGAGTGGGAGTGAGCATGGCTGAGTAGAATTTCGGTAATACGAGTGGGAGCAAGCTCGACTGAGTAGAATTTTGGTTAATATGATTCAGAGCAAGCTCCGCTGAGTAGAAATTTGGTAAATGTAAGTCGGAGCAAGCAAGGCTGAGTACAATTGTGGTGAATACAAGTTGGGTCAAGCTCGGTTGTGTAGAATTTTGGTTAATATGATTCAGAGCAAGCTCCGCCGAGTAGAAATTTGGTAAATGTAAGTCGGAGCAAGCAAGGCTGAGTACAATTGTGCTGAATACAAGTTGGGTCTAGCTCGGCTGTGTAGAATTTTGGTGAATATGAGTGAGACCCAGCTCCGCTGTGTAGAAATTTCGTAAATATAAGTCGAGACAAGCAAGACTGAGTACAATATTGGTGAATACGAGTGGGAGCAAGCTCGGCTGAGTAGAATTTTGGTTAATATGATTCAGAGCAAGCTCCGCTGAGTAGAAATTTGGTAAATGTAAGTCGGAGCAAGCAAGGCTGAGTACAATTGTGGTGAATACAAGTTGGGTCAAGCTCGGTTGTGTAGAATTTTGGTTAATATGATTCAGAGCAAGCTCCGCCGAGTAGAAATTTGGTAAATGTAAGTCGGAGCAAGCAAGGCTGAGTACAATTGTGGTGAATACAAGTTGGGTCAAGCTCGGCTGTGTAGAATTTTGGTTAATATGATTCAGAGCAAGCTCCGCCGAGTAGAAATTTGGTAAATATAAGTCGAGACAAGCAAGACTGAGTACAATATTGGTGAATACGAGTGGGAGCAAGCTCGGCTGAGTAGAATTTCGGCTAATATGACTCAGAGCAAGCTCCGCTCAGTAGAAATTTGGTAAATGTAAGTCGGAGCAAGCAAGGCTGAGTACAATTTTGGTGAATACAAGTTGGGGCAAGCTCGGCTGAGTAAAATATTGTGAATATGAGTCAAAGCAAACTAAGGTGCGTAGAAATTTGTTGAATATGTGTTCCAGTAAAATCGACCGAGTAGAATTTTAGTGAATACAAGTGGGGGCAAGCTCGGCTGAGTAGAATTTTCGTGAATATCTGTCAGAGCAAACTCGGCTGAGTAAAAATTTGGTGAATGTGAGTGGGAGCAAGCTTGCATGAGAAGAATTTTGGTGAATATGTGTGGGAGCAAGCTCGACTGTGTAGGATTTTGGTGAATATGAGTCGCAGCAAACCCGGCTTTGCAGAAATTTAGTGAATATGAGTGGGAACAAGCTCGGCACAATAGAATTTTGGGGAATAAGAGTCATAGCAAACTCGGCGGTGTAGAAATATTGCGAATATGAGTGGGAAAAAGCTCGGTAAAGTAGAATTTTGGTGAATATGTGTGGGAGAAATGTCGGCTGAATAGAATTTGCATATTTGTCGAAAAGATAGCCGCTCAGTATAATTTTGGCTAATAGGAATTGGAGCAAGGTGAGCTGTTGTAATTTTGGTGAGGATGAGTCAGAGTACACTCGGCTCACTAGAACTTTGTTGAATATGAGTCAGAGCAAGGTCGACTGAGTATAAATA
Source organism: Dermacentor andersoni (assembly GCF_023375885.2). Taxonomy (NCBI): domain Eukaryota; kingdom Metazoa; phylum Arthropoda; class Arachnida; order Ixodida; family Ixodidae; genus Dermacentor; species Dermacentor andersoni. Next base: position 54,596,789 of record NC_092821.1, read on the forward strand.
TGGTGAATACGACTCCACGCAAACTCGGCTGAGCCAAATTTTGGTTATTATGTGTCGGAGTAAGCTCTCATGAATATAAAGTTGCCTGTGTCTAAGTTGGCGTGACTTATACCGAGTGAAATTTCGTGGTTACACACACATACCCATAAATCACACCACAGAACAAAACAGTAAGCAGCTGCATCTCACAATCTAACCAAAAGAAGGTTTAGATACACAAATGCCGTCCTGTCTTTCTTTTGTTGCAAGTTAAATGATACGTTTTCATAGAGGCCCAACGACAGGATATCGTTATGAGTTTATGGAGTAATACGTGTAATTGCAAACTCATTTGCATCATTGCCTCCCTTAATAGGCACGGTCAGTGTCTCGTCATATGTCTCATTTTATTAGATCTGGATGTCCAAGAACTATTCGCGCTTGGAAAGGTGCTGTCATATGCAGGAACGAATACAGCCACTGCCTTCACTGCGCGATGTTGATTTGCTTTTGTTTATTTAGTTATCTACTACATAAAAAGAAGATTTTGCCTGCTTTTTAGATTGTTGCATGTGTGTTTACAGAGGTAGAGAGAAAGAAGCATGAAAACGCAGGGATGTTTAAAGCCAAGTTGTTTTTTAGACTACTGAATTACTTTAGTATAAACAAACAAAAGAAATTCAACGCACTTAACTAAGTACGATATCCTATCGTATTTAAGGTGTGCGTCACTTCCGGCGCACTAAGGGCAGAAGGTACGAAACACGTTGAAGGCGTACTGGTTTGTGTACAGGAAAAAGAATAATACATGGGAAAACATACAAATGTGTTTAAATGACACTCACTGCGCATCAACCCTTTGAAAACAAATTCACGATGTCGTTTAATTCTCGTGAGAGCGGTGAAAATGCTATGCTGTTGTACAAAATAGGTTACGGAATGTAGTTTGCGCGTTGGCTTTGCAAGCTTGATAAGCAATCGCGTCTCACCGTGAGCCAGAACCTTGAAATGAGATGACTCGCCGGGAAAAATACGTATGAAAGCCCAAGTCAAATGAACGGAGTTAAGTGGTAGCGCGCATAGCGCGACTTTTAAAGGCCACATACTCTGCTATCATGTCACATCAAACCAGCAAAGCATTTGACCGTAGCTGCATATTTTTTTTCATTGCTCCGTCCGTAAAACCATGCCACGCTATAACTGAGGCGTTTTCGCATATGGCGGCTATATTGTTCTCAACACGGTTATACCAGGAGTATGCTAGCAAACTTGAACACGGTAAAAAATTGAGAGGCAAACGTGGCAAAAACGACAGGAATGTGGCTCTCATTTTTTTTGCCTTTTTCAAGCTTGCTGGAATTCTCCCACTATAACCATGTGCCAACTAGCCTAACCATGCGATCTTTTTTACGCTACAAAAACAGGTTCTCGGGACGACATCCGAAGGCCTGGTCTTCTGGTGAGGGACAGCTCGTAATATTTATACCTCGCAGAGTATCTCAATAACGGAAAGGCACGAAGAATTACCTACTATCGGCACCTCAAGCCAAGGTGACAAAAATATAGCGTCGCTTGATTAGTTGCCATAGCTTGCCAAAAGAAAAATATAAATCACAGAACGGAATCTGACCTTGTAGTATTTATCTGCCTTGTTCGCGTGTCGGCGCCGACAGTGTGTTTAGCTTGGGCAAACCAGAGCTATCGGCAATTACTTTCTGTTCAAGGCTTATTGAGCCAATGTCCATAGAAACAAAGATATCCATAGACGTTGTGTTGTGTGACCGACGCCGCTTCCCAAAACAGGCCACAATTGAGCTTCATCGCGTCTCGTCGCAATTTCAACCAAAATCACAGTGATCGGTGCGACATACGACCAACCGGCTCGTCCCACGTCTGCGACTGCGATTTCGTGGCACCGTCAATGGGACAGAAATCGCATTGACGACGCGAAGAAAATCGCATTACGTTAAAGAGGCTTCGTGTGGCAATCGGGTTCATCTTTCACGCTTTTTCTTGAAGCAGGGCGCCATCAGGTCCCACTGCCGGGACATGCGCGTGCGCCTTCCGAAGACGGGAACGTGGCGCGCCGGTGCTGGCAAATGCTGAGAATTGTTTTCTCGCTTGCCGCACACTCTGTGGCACATATTTAGTGACCCATGTTGGTGAAAGGTGCATTGAACAGCGGTGCGTACCCATTGCATTCATGGCACAGCGCGCTAAAGCGTTAACGCGAAAGGAATGAAGTGAAGCGGGTCACATCCAGTGCTTTATTTTTTTTTTTGACGCAGCCTGCTAATGCCTCAGGTTGCTGTCCTCAACAAATCCTTGAGCTGTGCGTTCGATTCCGCTCAGCACCGCAGAAACTTAAGGGATCTTTTTCGTCATTGCAGAGTGGAGTGATGACAGTGACGCATACCTCCTTACCAAAGTTGGTTCATTGAACACCAGCACTGATCGAGTTGCACACAGCCGGTGTTTGTCGCTTCAAATAGTTTCTTCGAACAGTGGTGCCAACCCAGTCCCACGTCTGAAGTGGCTCATGTCGGCATTAATGAGGTTCGTTGAAGAGCAGCACGTATGTGCATATTGGAATCTAGTCAGTCACCCAAGTTGGTCCGATTGTTGGTTTCGAACGCTCTTCTGTTGTCGCCAGCCGAAGGGCTACAGCGAAGCACCACAATAGGATCAGCGTAGCAGGCTTCTAGAAGACAACAGCGCGTGCATTGCTTGCGCATCGAGCACGCGCTGACCAAGAAGCAAGATGTATTTCTTGCAACAGTACAAGATGGCACTCGCCTGCGCCCATCCCGGCCGCCACCGCTACGGCACCGTTGCACCGTTGCAAAGTTTGTGTGGATGGTACGTACTTCTTCTGCGGCGAAAATGCAGGTGCTAGGTTTGTGGAAGTCACATGCTGGGCTTAGATAATACAATTGTTCGCAGCCTGAAGTAAGATCACTTGGAACTCGCGTATCAACAGCGTACTGGCCACGTATGCAGAAGAAACACGTAAACATGCTCTAGCAAAATAGTTCCAATGCGTGCACTCAGCGTCGCCGACACCTAGGCGCAGAAGAAGCGTCACGTGGAGCAGGAGCGTCTTCGCTACGCAGTGAAACGACGTGCACACCGCGAATGCACGTACGCAGTAACGTACAATAACTGCATTACGTTCAGCCCCCTGGGTCAATTAGAGTCCAACATTTCTGCCATGATGCGACGTGCCATGTGAAGCGTTGATAATGCTCAACCTTCTCAGACATTATGAAGAGACGCGCCCAACAACACCCCAAGCAAACGTCGCACAGTGTTTTCTGGGAACTATGCATACAAACAGCAGTGGTGCACGCAAGGTAGCATGTAACGTCACCTAACGGCTCTCATATAGAAATAATGGGTCCTTGGGCACACTCAAGATCTCTGTGACATCTTTTCGCCTAAGGACGTCCGACTCGGTGTTGTTGGAAATAAACTGACTTGACTTTAACAAACGCTCAAGATATTCCACATTCGCTGCCAACATCACGGTTAATTAGTGTCGTTGAAAGTAAATAACATATTGACACGTGTACTTACCTTTATCGGGCGACCACGTTTCGCCGCTTAACAACTGTAATCGCACAGCGACGGACGCCCCTGCATGTATCCGACGTTTCTGGAAAGTTATCGATCATTCTACCCGGCTGTCTGTTGTCGCCGAACCTTATGTTATCTGATTTCATCGCCTGACGCGAATGGCGTAGAACATTGTGGAATACGCGCGGGTCCCAGCCGTTAGTCTGGAACATTCGACGACTGCTGTATAAAAGCCGACGCGCTTGACCCGCTGAGCAGATTTTCGACGATCGCCGAGCGTGTTCGCCGCTATCGTTGTGCTATAAGTGTAGCCTGTTTTGTGGGCACAGGTTCGCCCAATAAAAGTTAGTTTTGTCGTTCACAGTACTGCTACTGTGTTATTCAACGTCACGACCACGTGACATCTGGTGGAGGTGCTTGTGCGTTCATGTACCGAACGCCCCCGCAAAGCCGCGATCCAAGCCCGAAGCCCGAGGACCAAACCAACGTCGCCCAAGACCAGCGAGCTAGCCGCCGGCTGCAAGGACTGCCCCCAGAGCACGGACTCCTACCTGAGACGTGCAGGAAGATTGCCACCAAGTCCTCCCCAATGGCAGCCCCAGCATCCCCCGTCGTGCTGCAGCAGCCCAGGGAGCCCCCCACGTTCCGCGGTTCAACATTCGAGGACCCGGAAACCTGGCTCGAGACGTACGAGAGGGTCGCTGCATTTAACAGCTGGAACAGTGACGACAAACTGCGACATGTCTTCTTCGCATTGGAAGACGCTGCCAGGACGTGGTTCGAGAACAGAGAAGCCACGTTAACGACCTGGGACCTTTTCCGAAGTGGCTTCCTGCAGACATTCACAAGCGTCGTACGCCGAGAACGAGCCCAAGCACTACTGGAAACCCGAGTGCAGCTGCCCAACGAGACCACCGCGATTTTTACAGAAGAAATGAGCCGCCTATTCCGCCACGCCGACCCGGAAATGTCCGAGGAAAAGAAAGTCCGGCTACTAATGCGTGGTGTTAAGGAGGAACTTTTCGCCGGTATGGTACGAAACCCACCGAAGACTGTCGACGAGTTTCTTCGCGAGGCCACTAGCATCGAGAAGACACTCGAGATGCGAAACCGGCAATTCGACCGCCGCACCAACGCTACAAACTATGCCGGAGTTCAATCACTGGCCTCCGAAGACCTGCGCGAGGCTATCAGGGCAGTCGTACGAGAGGAGCTTCAGAAGATCTTCCCGTCGTCGCAGCCTCAAGTGGCCTCGATCGCTGACATCGTCAAAGATGAGGTTCAGCGGTCGCTTGGAGTTCCGGAGGTGCAACCTCAATTACCGCAACCCCAACCCGAAGCGATGACCTACGCCGCCGTCGTACACCGTCAAGGCCCTCCTCAGCGACCGTGCCAGGGCCCTGTAACGCCGCAATTCCGTCGACCACCGCCGCCGACAGCGCGCCCACCCGTCGCCCAGCGGAGCTACCCGAGGAAGACCGACGTTTGGCGCGCTCCTGACCACCGCCCGCTCTGCTACCACTGCGGGGAAGCGGGTCACGTCTACCGACGATGTCCATACCGGGAAATGGGACTGCGAGGTTTCGCCGTCAACGCTCCGCGCCCGCAGCAAGGTGAACGCCCTCGCGATATCGCTGACTACCTCGCGGCTACTCAGTGGAGTTCTCGACGACCCTCGCGTTCACCATCACCAGGCCGCTACCTGTCGCCGCAGCGCCGACCATACACTGGCCCAGCTCGGGGCCGGTCAGCGAGCCCATATCCGGAAAACTAAAAGCAGCAACCGATGGAGGTGCGGTTGCTGTCCGTCGAACTGTCGAAGATCCTCCGCCGCCGACGAAGACGCCGAAGAAACTACCTCGACGACATAACGACACGCCGCCGTCCCGACGAAGTCTGGAAGGAAAGAATGCGACGACGAAAGACGACCTGACGACGTCACATACCAGCCACAAGTCAACGCGACGCAGTCGTGATCCGACGCCAAGACCGAACTGTAATGCAAGACAAAGAGCCACCGACCTCGACGTGCTTCTCGACGGCCACGCAGTCACCGCCTTAGTCGACACAGGGGCTGATTACTCCGTCATGAGTGGACACATCGCCGCCCAGTTGAAGAAAGTTAAGACTACGTGGGAAGGCCCTCAAATTCGTACCGCCGGAGGACACCTCATAACGCCGACTGGAATGTGCACGGCAAGAATTACCATTCACGACCGGACTTACCCTGTCACCTTCGTTATCCTCCAACAGTGTTCACGAGACGTCATTCTCGGCATGGACTTCCTCAACCAACACGGCGCAGTCATCGACCTGAAGTCGAAGTCAATAACTCTGTCGGAAGACCATGCGATACCGTCGGAGAACCCTCGTAGTCACCACGCCTTGAGTGTGCTCGAAGATCAGGTGAGCATCCCGCCTCGCTCCAGCATTGTTATTTCGGTCGGCACCGAAACACCCGCTGACTTAGAAGGTGTCATCGAAGGCGACCAACGTCTACTGCTAGACCGCGAAATTTGCGTCGCAAGAGGGATCGCTCGGCTGCACGGAGGAAACACGGAAGTGTTGCTGACAAACTTCAGCCAGGAGTACAAGCACATCAACAAGGGCACGACGATCGCATACATCGAGGAAATTCTGGAAAACAGCAATGCGTTTGTCCTCTCGGATTCCGCCGCATCTACCCCGACGACCATGGTTGCCGAACCAGACTACGACATTAATCCAAGTCTCCCCGTGATTAAGCAACAGCAGCTCAGAAGTCTGCTCCGGCGATACAAAGGCTGCTTTTCGACGTCATCGAGGATTCGACAAACACCAGTCGCCAAGCATCGCATAATCACCGAGGAGTACGCTCGACCACTTCGCCAGAGCCCTTACCGAGTTTCGCCGCGAGAACGTGAAGCTATAAGAGAACAAGTCGACGAAATGCTGCGCGACGACATCATCCAGCCGTCGAAAAGCCCGTGGGCATCTCCTGTTGTGCTGGTGAAGAAAAAGGACGGAACCCTTCGTTTCTGCGTCGATTATCGTCGTCTGAACAAGATCACGAAGAAGGACGTATACCCTCTCCCACGGATAGACGACGCATTGGATCGCCTCTGCAACGCTAAATACTTCTCCTCGATGGACCTCAAGTCTGGCTATTGGCAAATAGAAGTCGACGAAAGAGATCGTGAAAAGACCGCCTTCATCACCCCAGACGGCCTCTACGAGTTCAAGGTTATGCCATTTGGACTGTGCTCGGCGCCTGCAACGTTCCAGCGCGTGATGGACACGGTTTTAGCAGGATTGAAGTGGCAGACCTGTCTCGTTTACTTGGATGACGTCGTTGTATTCGCCGAAAATTTTGACGATCACCTTAGGCGGCTTGCCACAGTACTAGAGGCCATCAAGTCATCAGGGCTCACTCTGAAGCCAGAAAAGTGCCGCTTCGCTTACGATGAGCTTCTATTCCTAGGCCACGTCATCAGCAAATCCGGAGTACGCCCCGACCCGCAGAAAACAGCTGCCATCGCAAAGTTCCCGCAGCCCACCGACAAGAAGGCAGTGCGTAGATTTCTTGGCATGTGTGCCTACTACAGGCGATTTGTCAAGAACTTTTCACGCATCGCTGAGCCGCTGACACAGCTAACTAAATGTGACGTCGAGTTCAAGTGGGAAACGCCACAGGGCGACGCATTTCAAGAACTCAAACGACGCATGCAGTCGCCGCCCGTACTTGCGCACTTCGACGAGCACGCCGATACCGAAATACACACTGACGCCAGTAGCCTAGGCCTCGGTGCCGTCCTAGTCCAGAGAAAAGATGGACATGAACACGTGATAGCTTACGCTAGCCGATCATTGTCAAAAGCAGAAGGCAATTATTCTACAACCGAAAAGGAATGCCTCGCCATCGTTTGGGCCACAGCGAAATTTCGCCCTTACCTATATGGCAGGCCATTCAAGGTGGTCAGCGATCATCACGCGTTGTGTTGGCTAGCTAACCTAAAAGACCCCTCAGGACGGCTGGCACGGTGGAGCCTCAGGCTACAAGAATACGACATCACTGTAACCTACAAGTCCGGACGAAAACACTCAGATGCCGATTGCCTATCCCGTGCCCCCATTGACCCGCCGCCGCAAGATGACGAGGATGACGACGCCTTCCTTGGAATAATAAGCGCGGAAGACTTCGCCGAACAGCAACGAGGAGACTCGGAGCTAAAAGCCCTAATCGAGTATTTGGAAGGGCACACCGACGTTGTCCCAAGGGCATTTAAGCGTGGATTATCTTCGTTCACGCTTCAAAACAACCTACTCGTGAAGAAGAACTTCTCACCAGTCCGCGCCAACTACCTTCTTGTTGTTCCGTCGGCGCTACGTCCAGAAGTACTGCACGCCCTACATGACGATCCGACCGCTGGGCACCTCGGTTTCTCCCGGACGCTATCGAGGATACAAGAAAGGTATTACTGGCCGCGCCTAACCACCGATGTCGCCCGTTACGTCAAGACATGCCGCGACTGTCAGCGACGCAAGACACCACCGACAAGACCAGCGGGATTACTAGAGCCGATCCAGCCTCCTTACCGACCTTTTCAGCAGATCGGGATGGACTTGTTGGGACCGTTTCCGACATCAGCTTCCGGAAATAGGTGGATTGTCGTGGCGACGGACTATCTCACCCGCTTCGCTGAAACTAAAGCTCTACCGAAAGGCAGCGCAGCCGAAGTGGCTAAATTTTTCGTCGAGAACATCCTGTTGCGACATGGTGCTCCAGAAGTCCTCATCACCGACAGAGGAACAGCCTTTACAGCGGAGCTCACTCAAGCCATTCTGAACTACAGTCAGAGAAGGCACAGGAGGACAACGGCCTACCATCCGCAGACGAATGGTCTCACGGAGCGGCTGAATAAGACCCTCGCCGACATGCTAGCGATGTACGTCGACATCGAACACAAGACGTGGGATGCCGTCCTGCCGTACGTAACATTCGCTTACAACACGGTGGTGCAAGAAACAACACAGATCACGCCGTTCAAGCTGGTCTACGGCAGGAACCCGACGACGACGCTTGACGCCATGCTGCCGCACGTAACTGACGAAGAGAATGTTGACGTCGCTAGCTATCTCCAGCGCGCCGAAGAAGCCCGACAGCTCGCCCGCCTGCGAATCAAGAGCCAGCAGAGGACCGACAGCCGACACTACAACCTCCGACGACGCTTCGTCGAGTATCAGCCTGGCGACCGTGTTTGGGTCTGGACCCCGATACGCCGACGAGGACTCAGTGAGAAGCTACTCCGACGCTATTTCGGACCCTACAAGGTCATCCGACGTATTGGCGCTCTGGACTATGAGGTCGTGCCAGACGGCATTTCGCATTCACAGCGGCGCCGCGCATGATCTGAAGTGGTCCACGTGGTGCGCCTTAAACCCTTTTACGGACGCTGACGAACTTCGTCGTTTTTGTTCTTTTCTTTGCTACGAGTGCTTTTGTTTATTAACTTCGTTTGTTTGCAGCATCGGGTCGATGCTTTTTAAGAGGGGGGTATTGACACGTGTACTTACCTTTATCGGGCGACCACGTTTCGCCGCTTAACAACTGTAATCGCACAGCGACGGACGCGCCTGCATGTATCCGACGTTTCTGGAAAGTTATCGATGATTCTACCCGGCTGTCTGTTGTCGCCGAACATTATGTTATCTGATTTCATCGCCTGACGCGAATGGCGTAGAACATTGTGGAATACGCGCGGGTCCCAGCGATTAGTCTGGAACATTCGACGACTGCTGTATAAAAGCCGACGCGCTTGACCCGCTGAGCAGATTTTCGACGATCGCCGAGCGTGTTCGCCGCTATCGTTGTGCTATAAGTGTAGCCTGTTTTGTGGGCACAGGTTCGCCCAATAAAAGTTAGTTTTGTCGTTCACAGTACTGCTACTGTGTTATTCAACGTCACGACCACGTGACAATATAAAGCAACGCTTACATCTATTGGGTTTAGCGTCAGCAATGAAAACACGTTTTGGCAGGTTAGGAGCGGAAAGTCGACTGAATTTATTGAAAATTAAAAGCAGGTTTGCGAGAGGTTGTGGTGGCACCGCAGTCGGGCAGCTGCCCCGAATCTAAAAAAGGGCACCTTCGCCACGAGGCAAGGCGAAGCAAACTGGATTATCGCGGAGCAGGGACAACGTAGTGACGGACAGTCGCTAGAAAAGCTTTCCCCCTAGAATGCCTGAGACTTGGGTGTGAATGGGGGAAGGAAAGAAGATTTTATATTCAAAACAGGCTCGTTTGACGCGGTCGCAAGACAGTGTCTCTTCTTTGGCGCGAACGTCAATCTTCAAGGCTTTCTCTGAACGTAAAACGACACGAAAAGGGCCTTCATAGGAAGGAGTCACGGGTTGCTTGATGCAGCGACGTCGCAGAAAGACGCGCGTGGTTGCGTTCATTGACGAAAAGCTAAATACTAGCTGCCGCGGGCGATACGTAGGGGTGTATGTTGAAGGTGGTCGAGCCAGGAATGCAGCCTCTCTATCGCGGTACTGGCGCTGGCGGAGTTCCTCGCTAAATGCCAAAAAACTGGCTTGGAACGCGGATTCCTCGCCTATAGAGCAGCTCGGCTGGGCTGAATTTGAGGTCATTTTTGATTGTTGTTCCCAGCCCCAGTAGTACCAGCGGTAGCCTTTCCACTCAAAGCTGTCTGTCGAGCGTGGCCGTCAATGACTCCTTCAGTTGGCGGTGGGGACGCTCGACCATACCGTTGCCCTGTAGGTGTTAAGCCGTGGCGTTATGAAGGCACGTGAGGAGTATTTCTGAAGGGAGCTTTGGAATTGCCCGCCTCCGTTAATAGTTATGCGAGAAGGGCAACTGTACCACGACACCCACGTAGCAACAAATGCATCCGCCACTGCTTCGGCCGTGATGTCTTGCAGAGGTGTGCCCTCAGGTCATCCTGAGTACCAGTCGACGCACGTGTGGACGTAGGTACCTGAAACCTTGACAAGGCGGAAGAGACCCCATCAAGTCTAAATGCATGTGATCGAAACGGCTTTCTGGCGGTCAAAACTGCTGAACCGCTGAACGCGTGAGCCGGGTCCCTTCAGCGGCGTGAGAGGCTTGGCCTCTTCTTGACCAGCATCGAACTGATAATTGTCGGTGTTGCACTGGTGCCGGGATGGCTTAGCCCGTGCAGTGAATCAAATATTGGCTGCCTGAAACTGAAGGGCCATGAACGGGCGAGGAGCTGCATGTGATGTTTCGAACGTGACCAATCGCTAGTGTAGGGAAGCGGCACCTCTTCAAGCAGGAGCGACCAGCCTTTTACCGCAATTGGTGCAGTTCGGGGCCGGTCGCCGAGCGGAGGCTATAGTTTGGAAATTCACCGGGCCAGCAGCCAATGTGCCGATCCACGACAGTGCATTACGTGCCTCATTTTCAGTCCTCAAGATATGCCCGGTGTCCGTGGAATATGTGGAGATAAAGGAAAGCCGCCGAAGCTCACGTTCTGAATACGACGTAGCAATCTTCCAGAAAACAAAGGTTAACGGCATGTAGTCAGTTAGAATGTTAAAGCTACAGCCTTCCAGAAAAAAAAACGGAGATGCTTGACAGCGCATTAGATGGCCAACATAAAATCTTATTCCCGAAGGTGATGTAGTGAGCTTCTGTATGTTTGGGGCGCTTCGAGAAGTAGCCGAGTGACGTCTAGTCTGTGCCATCGCGCCGCTGCAGTGCTTTACCCACTACCGTGGTCGACGCGTCTACCATAAGACGAGTTGTCGCGTCGGGAGACGGACGAATTAGCAACACTGTAGTCGCCAACCACGTTTTGGCTTCCCGGAAGAAGCTTTCCTGCTCCGAGAACCAATGGAAGGAGTACGTCTTTTTTTTTTTTTTTGGAGTCGCGTCGCAGCAAGTAACCAGCTGAAAAACTTGCGCCAGGAAGGCATGAAGCGCCTGTGAAAATATATTAGTTCCAGATAGTGGCGCAACTTTCAGAAGGAGGTTGGAAAGCGGAAGTCCTCGATTGCCTGCGCCCGTGATTCCAGTGGCTCGAAATGCGATGGCCGAGAAACTCCAGAGCTTCAACTCTGAAAATGCATTTCTGAGGCTTTAGCACCAGGCCATGTTTATACAGTCGCTGAAACAGAAGGCGAAAGTGCTCTTTGTGCTCTTCGTCTATGTGACATAGAACGAGAATGTCGTCAAGGAAGACGAAAACTAATGAAAGTTGGCGTGTAACCTTGTCCATGAACCCTTGAAAAACTTGAGCTACATTCTCCAAACCGCAAAGCACACGGACAGTTTCAAATACACCAAATGGAATGGTGATTGCTGTCTTCGGAGTTTCGATGATTTCGACAGACATTTGATGGTACACGCTCATCCAATTGATTTTGCTGTATATTTTGGTACCTGTGAGACGGGCGCCGAAGTCAGGCATGTATGTGGAGAAGGGGACATTGATCCGGTTTAGTGAAGGTATTGAAAGCTCGGTAATCGTCACACGGCCGCCAGTCGACACTGTCCGGCTTTGCAACCAGATGGAGAGGTGAAGACCAATTGCTGAAGGAAGAATGAATAACGCCGAGCTGAAGCATATGCTCGAACTCATGGCGGCCGACTTCCAACCTCCGTCCAGCGAGCCAGGCCAGAGAGGGCCGGGCTTCGACAGGTGGGCCGGTGGCGGTGATATGGAGCATCAGCTTGTGTTGCACGGGCTGCGCACTGCTTCGGGGCTTCGTGGTGGCTAGTCAGGTAGTATCTTCTCGTACGTTGAGACCGGCCGAAACATACGGATGTCAGATGAGGTGACGTTGGACAGCAGGCCAAGCACATCGAGGGATGTGACGTTATCCATAAGGCACGGATCGCGAATACTCACATGTAAGTTGAGATTGCTGAAGAAGACTGCTTCCTCTAAGGCAAAGCTGACGTTGGCGATAACAAACAAGCACGGGAGTCAGATGTCTAGCGTTATTGACCGGAGCCCATACGACACCGACGGCAGTGTTGGTCGCGACACCGACGGCAGTGAGTGGAGTGTGGGTGTGGATATGCCGCGTTGGTGATCCGCGGCCGTAGCGGCAACGACAGACAGCTCGGCTGCGGTGACGACTTGAAAGCAGATGCCAGTGATACGGTTGACTACGAAGAATAGGTGGCTTGGCGACGGCCTATGTCACATGCCGCCGTTAGCGTTTGGCAGGTGCGTTTCCCGTCCACGAACAGGGCTGGGTGCAGCGACTTGATTGTTTGCGAGAGTGACGGTGGGGCCACCACAAATCCGTCAGCGAGTGTTTAGGTGCGCATCGACACTGTGAAGGCCCATACGGTTGCGCCGAAGTTTGTCGCCAATGTTTACACCCGACGTCAGCTTCTCCAGAGCACTGGTAAGGCAGTTAGACTGTTTCCTCCAGTTCGCGAGAGTCGGTTTCCTGGCTCTGAGACTCCCGCAGCGGCGATAGGCAGCTGTGCCGAAGACGAACAGTCGCATATGCGGTCAGCGAGCGCAGCCTGCTGATTGACACTAATATCGTCAAAGCCCGCCAGTACCATGCCTGCGGTCTGTGGGAGCCGTTGCAAGAACAGCTCGCGCAAAATTAGAAGCTGGGTCTTGTTTGCAGAGGGCTCACTCAGTAGCTGACTCAACCGGTGCAGCAGCTGCGACCGTCGTTGGTCGCCGAGTTCCTCAAAAGGAGTTGATTGAGCCTACTATGTTGTGATGGCTCGACCCATTGCGGAATATGCGTTTCAGTCGTCGTATGCGGTAGCCCAAGGCGTACCCGCTAGCATGCCGTCTGTGGCATCGGCGCTTCATGAGGGTAGCGCGTCAACGAAACGACGTGCGGGTGCTTTGCTGTTTGAGAAGTGATGTGCTGGAGTTGAAAGTGGGCCAATACTTGCATCAACCAAACTCGGGGATTCGTGGGGCAAAAGATGGGAAGCTGAAGTTCTGCAGCGATGACAGCTGACGTAATCGTGGCGTCGTCTCTGTCAGCAGGAGTAGAAGCAGCGTCTTCTACGCCTAGTGTTCGAAAAAAAATGTAAGTGTTCTGGCTCACCACTTGCTGGGAGCTCGGTTTAGCGGAGGCAAGGAATACAGAGTTGAAGAGGTTCAGAACGGACAGTTGATTGGCTTTAATCAAAAGCAAAAGCAGGTTTGCCGAGTGATTGTGGTGGCGCCCCAATCGGGAGCGTCGCCGACTCCATGAAAGAACAAGGGACAATGAACGCCACGGCGAGGCGACACGAGCCAAACAGTATTTCTGCAAAGCGGGGACAACGTAGTGACAGCCAGTCACTACGCATCCAAACCCACAGTGTGTAGGACTCACTCATCTTTTATATTTCATGTTAAAGTAAAATAGGGCGTCGTGAAATTTCTCAGCTCGTTTTTCTGGGTTTGCTGTTTTTGACCCATCACAAGAATCGGGAAAACTATTTCCAAACTGCTTCTCCAAAACCTGCTTTCGATATAGTTTCTGGCCTGAAATGTTGACCTCAACAAGATGAGGTACCTTTTGTATGTTGCAGTTATTTATTATCATTATTTATTATCATAAACAACTATTCCATATTTGAGATATATTGAGAAGAAAAAACTAGAAATTAGCCTCAAAGCGATCACATTGTTACGGAAAAGTAATGAAAACACCCGAATGGCCTTATCCTGCGCTGCAACCGCCTAGAAGGTATCTAACTAGAATAATCAGTGCGCCTTTATTATTTATAAAACGATGCATTGTCTAAACTGACATGTCTGCTTGATCTGTATGACAGCCATTACGTATTTTTTCTGTCACCTGTATTAATTAATTTTACACTACGTACTCAAAACTAGAAGATACATAAATATATGCCATTAGCACACTCCTTATTACTGCTGTGCATCTGATGTAAATGATGGACTGGTTAGGCACCATAACTCGTGGAGTATACCAAGTGGCACATTCCTTGTGACAGGAAGCGAGCTCTTTACCTAAGGGCAATAAAAACTTGCAGCCATTCCCGTACTGAGTGGCCCACGTTGGCGTGAAAGGGGTTCCTTCGAGAGCACCACGTAGGTAGTGGTTTTCCATACCCATCGACCAATTTCGGTCCGACAGTTGGTTTCCATCCCGGGTCTCAGCAGATCAGCCCGCTGCTGTAATTGACTACCCAGTTCCCTAAGCTGGCGTCAAAGCTGTTAGCCAAGGGCATCCCGTTAGCAACTCCGTAATGTCCCAAGAAACTTGCACCTGTGAGTTGTACATAAGACAATCACGCACTTAGCTTTTCATATTGCACGCAGGAGCAGCGGCAAATGGAGCCATTGAAACTACCTTTCGCCTTGTACATGCGCAGGTTGCTCTGTGCATTTTCTATATTTCATTAGCTTCAGTATACGTCGTTTCCTTTCCACTGCTGATGATGTTGATGCTGTACTTGTTGTAGCATTGATTTTTCAAGGCGCACGAAATCTGGCAAAGCTGACATTTGTTTATAATATCACAAGGCACAGACATAGCACTGTGATGTGTATTTTGTGTACCTCCTCTGTCACCGTCGGTTCTTCCGTTGTAGCCTTCCACTATGTTCAACCAAAAAGCCCAAATAGTTACTCTGATCACAGGGCAGTCACGAAAGACTAATTTGTTTTCGTGTGTTCTGGACGTGATTTCGCTTGCCATGATGTAAATTGCTCACAAGTGGCAGAAACAGCAGTAAAACTCAAAGCGGACACAAGGAAAAACAAACATGTCTATGCTGTGCGTGCAAAGCTTCAAAGTGAAGGCGCCGTCACAATGGTGTCAAAACTAAAGGGGAGGAATACACTGATAACATGGCCAAACTAGCCATCATTATTCAAACAAAAGCTTTGTTATTGCCACCCCTGAACCAAATTGTTGATGTGATTATCAAAAAAGAGATGTTCTAACTATTTAAAAGACCAGTCCATACACTGATGAGCTTGACCATTGCGCAGTCTGAAAGAGGTGCTGAGCCTAGGGCAAGGTTCTTTTAAATAGAAGCGCGACTTCAGAACAGGAAGTAAGGGAACTAAAATAGAGGCTAATGAACTTTATCAGCACAGCCGGAGACAAATTCTGGAAATACATGTGGTAAAGCAGGATGAGGGTGAGCATATATTAGGCAACGGCAGTGGCGTAGATGAGACAATAAATATTCCTGACTTTCAATCAATAGATGTTGAAGCAGTACACAGGTTGTCTTCTAAATTGAAGCAATTCTGTCATTTTCTGCTAAGGCTCATGGCGCTCTCCGTGAAATAACAGTTGTAGCAACAGAAAGAACGGTCGCTAAGTAAGCTTGCTTTCTGGTGTGTCACAACTTGACTGCGTAAAATTGCAAAATGGTTACCATTCACTAGATCACAGAAGACTGAGAAATCATGCCAACAAATTCGAAAAGGAATGGCGAAATTTTGTTCAGGAAAAGCCGGGTTACCCTGCTATTCAAATAACACCAGAAGAGGGTCTGACAAAAATTGTGTAAAGGCAGTGCTCTATTGAACATAACCTAGAACACTTATGGACACTATATTTGAGTCATCTTTCCTTTGTCGTTATTATGACACTGTGCCATTCCTGCACAACATACCAACCGGACACAAAGTGTTACCGATTTTCCCATATGAATGCGCGTAGTTTGCCGAACAAAAATAATGAAGTTGCTTCTTACTGGGCTCTGCGAGGGTTCACATCTGACGGTCTGGCTTTTACAAAGACTTGGTTCAATGATTGTGACTATATGTCGCGGTGTAGATTTTTTTCACCCTAGTCGGATCTTTAAAGTGGTCAATAGAGACCGACTTAGGAAAAAAAACGAAGCATATAGGCTCTGTTGTACATACACAATGCTTTTTATCAATTCATGGACATTAAACTTGTAGCAAACACTAATATGGACCACTGGTATGTATCGAATCTCGAACTAGTCTGCAAACTACACGATTAAGTCATGAAAGTTCGCACATCAGGATTTGATTCGGTGTTGGGCGCTGGATGGGATAGCGGCCGGAATGGTGACGACGTCGAGTGGGCTGCTTGCCGAGGTACCCTAGCTGGAGTTGAGAGGCCAAACGACGTGGCATGATGGGGTATGAGCGTAAGCCAGGAGGTAACAACCGGGCGGTGAGAAGACGTGACCCGATGGGGCAGGAACGTAAGCAAAGTGAAGACCACGAGCATAGAAGCTGTGGTCCATGCACCTCTAGAAGTCCCGCAGACGAACACCAGGTTTAGACGTTCAGCCGCAAGCTCAGGCACAGCATGCATAGGCACGAGCCCGGACCCGCCGTCTTTCAGGCTGCTGCTTCCGCCGCTGCTGCCTTCTTTTTACCGCTTCTCCTCTCTTCATGACGCCACTCGCGCTATCCGCGCCTCGCGCCACGAGACTCACCGGCAATTCGTTTTCTTCTCCTTTATCGGTTGCCACTGCACGATCGTGCTTGGGCCTTCATCGTCGTCGTTGCCGTCTTCACCTTTTGCTACACAGGACGTGCACCTCACGACACTAACCTGCAGTTCAAGTTTTTTTCCCGCAAAACGAAAACGGACGCGTCTGTACATATCAGGCAATTGCACTTCACTTAGATCCTGAAAGTATTAAGTATCCTCCTGACATCAAGCACCAAATGCTTCAAAAAAAAAAAAACAGACCAATGCTAAGTACCGAATACTATTCTGTATGTATACGGCGCCTGACATGTTCACCGTTCATATTTCGCTGTTTACGAAATTCTGCTTTTTGCATCGGATTGTACCGGCATGAATACCCGGTTTTTCTCTGTTATGGAGCCGTTCAACTAAAGAGTCATTTGTCTCCAACCGCAATCCGATGGAGGCGAAATGCGAAAACACCCGTGTACTTAGATTTAGGTGCACGGTAAAGAACCCCAGGTGGTCGAAATTTCCGGAGTCGTCCACTGCGGCGTGCCTCATAATCAGAAAGTGGTTTTGGTGCGTAAAACCCCATAATATTTTTTTCATTTGTCTCCAAGGGCTGCTGTAAAGAAAACCGAACCAAATGTGGGTTTGCCTTGTGTGTCTAGGGATCTGTAACCCTGACATTGCGTAAATCTGGACAAGAAATTGCGCCTTCGTTTATTCTGACTTATTCTTCGAGCTACTTGAGATCTCTGTTGTGTACGGCACTCTGATTGGGCCATCGTGATCCTCTCTTTGGGGGCGCTGCTGCAGCTAATGTTACCAAGATAAATGGAGTCTTTTGGCCCCTTCAGAAGATACTCGATCATTTTTTTTTGCACTAGGGAAACGTTTGAGGAATCAATAGCTTATTATTATCCTGTGGGACCTGCCCCTTTCGACCTATTTATTTGGAGTAGTGGTCTCCCGTGTTACGTGCTCCTTCAACATTGCCCAGGACGACGTCGTACATAGGTCATTCCGTACATCTCGCCAGCATTACACAAGTAAATTAAGGAGATGACAACGTGACTGGGCCTCGGGGAGACATAGCGTGGTTCAATAATCCATTACAATGGCCTGTTGCTCGCCGGCCTAAGCTTCCAAGGGAAACAGACTACAGCGTACCACCACGGTTTTGCAGCCTGTGTCCGGTAGAACTGGAACACTGCACCCGTTTAATGCTCCCTATATTACAGACGTATTCCTGGAAAGGTCATTTTCATTGTGTCTGCCATGTACTCCTCTGACCAGATCTGTTTGAGGAGTCCTGGAAAATACTTCCATCTCTTGGCATGCCTTCGGCCTGCACATGTTCGATATCCCTTATTTGATGAATAACGTTGGGAGTAGGATGGACGTTATTTACCAGACAACACGTTTGATCCTGCGTCGACCCTTCCTCTGGGCAGAGTTTTGCCTCATGACTATGTCGGTGGCATTTCGAACAAAGTGCTTTTCTTTTGTCCCGGCAATTTCGACTGGCCTGTTCAGGTTTATCACACAATTAGCTTTCCGAAGTGGTATCCCCACCATCCCGGCCAATTTTCGGACTCGTAGTGCTATCCATTTTTGAATCGTACCTCAAGTGATAAAAAGTTATTTGTTGCTAGGCGTCAATAAATTGATCAGCTGCTTTTGTGGCAGCCCATAAGGTACGGCAATCCCACTCGCGCAAAAACATCACAAGTGTTTTTTTACAGTTCCCTAGGAATTGTTACATAATGGTCACTTTGGCAAGGCCCTGGAACGTATGATGCACTTATGAGTGTACTATCCACCTATCAAAGTAACCTCTTATCCTACATGCATACTGTGCAGCCGTCTCTCCGTTCTGAGGTTTGAATGCACGAAAACGATCGCGATAACCTTCACCGCGAAGTGAAAACGCTGCAGCGAAGCTATTTCGACATTGTCACAATATAATGGCCTTGCGGAGACTGTCTTCCGTAAACCTTCAAGGCTTCTAGCCTGAGCCACATGCTGAGAGCAATGGCCCCCAGTGATGTATTCCAAACCTTGGGTGGTGGCCATGCACTGAAATCTTTTGAGGTATGCGTGTAAATCGTCTCGAGTGTGCTCAAACTGTGGGAGACACTGGCGCGGATATATCTTCTGTAAATGGACCGCTTGTGCATTTTGATGGGGTTATCCCGCGAGTGGTTTGTTCCCTTGGGTTGCGTTCATTTCATCGAGCTTAATGTGTAGCTGAAGGCTGTGTTCCTCACCTTCTGATCGAGCTCGTTGAGGCACCGTGCGCTCGGGAGCAAGACGTTCAAGCTCCTTATCGGCGTCACGCTCTACTGCTCTCTAATCGCAACGACGCTTTTCTGTGTTCATTACCCACTCTCCCAGCTCCGCCCCCAACGAGCCCAAGCGTACCCAGACTTACATTAATGTATGGATCTCCACCTGGTTTAGGTGCTTGTCCGACAGAGTGTAGCTTCGCTCTGCTGTGCGAACGCCAATTTGTCACAATGTAGAATTCTTTACACCTAGCTGGCTCTTTCGCGTGTTCATTAGAGACTGATTCAACAAATAAAATAAGAAGTGCATACTCCCTGCCGCCCACATAGAAACAATGCTTTATATCGATTAATGGATTACAAATGGTAACAGTTATTGATATGGGCCATTGCGAATTAGGGCATCTAATAAGTCAGCAAAGTACAGAACTAGGTCATCAAATTTCACACATCACCATGTGATTTGGTGTGCGGCGTCGGACGTGGTCATGGCTGGAATGGTGCAGACGAAGAGTGGGCTGCTGCTGAGGTACCACAGCTGGAGTTGGAAGGCGAGACGGCATGGCACGACGGGAGAGGAACGTAAACCAGGAAAGAATACCCGGAGCGTAAAAGCTATGGTCAATGCTCCGTAGGACGCCCAGACACCAGTTTTGGACGTCCAGTCGTAGGCTCGGGAACACCACGCATAGGCAGGGGCCTCGACAAATCCTCCTACAGGCTGATTCTTCCGCTGTTGCTCCCTTCTTCGCTCGGCTTTCTCCCTCACAATGGCACCGCTCCCGCGTTACACGCTCGCGCCACTACGCTTACCGGCAATCCATTTTCTTTTCCTCATTGGGTCGCCACTGCACAATCATGCTCGCGCCCTCATCGTCGCCGTCTTCGCCTTTTGTAACAAAGTACGTGCGCTTCCTGACACTAACGCGCAGCAGTTTAAGAATTAAAATGGCGAATAATTGCGTGGCGGCAATTCCTGATGACGAGGCGCCTCCCTTTGTACACAAAGAATGGATTTTCGTATGATGCCACAGGTGAGCACTCGATATCTATGGATGACTGTGAATTCCTTACTATCTCGAATCACTCTTTTACAGTTGCGGTGGTTTACCGCCCCTACCCACATCAGATTCTTACCAAGAATTTCGTGTTTTCAACGATTATGCGAATAGTCGCACCTCTAGCTGTTTGAGTCAGGAGACATAGGAGACTTCAACGTTACCCTAATCGACGAGATACTACGACGAGCCATTTTCCTGAGCTTGTGAATGCTGCCAGATTCCTTAACATGATTACTGTATCAACTCGTGTAACAGCTGAAAATTAGGCACTTATTGACTTGTGACTTATGAACTCCGTAAATGAGAGCAATTGTACAGGTGTTTAACAAGACCAATAAGCGGACACATGCCACTTTTTTGCGAATTAGAGACCGAAGAACGAACCCGGGTCATATTTCTACCGAAGGCTCAATAATGATAATAGCACTGCAGAATTACATAACCTCCAAAGTAAGGCTACATGGAGAGGTCTTCAATGTAAAAGAGAGAGAGAAATGAACTTTATTGCTAGACCAGGCTTCCTCAGCCCAAATGTGAGTGGCCTCCTCAGTCTAGGTAGCCATTGCTCGATGCAGACGCCCGAGCCCTGTTCACCAACCGTAGCTGGTTGTCAGGATCTTGCCTCACCAGCAGAGCCTCCCACTGGTCTTCCGATTCTTCCTCTGAATCCGCTTCTTCCTGCATGTTGTCACCTGGTGCTGATAATAACGGTGGTACTTCTCGGTGATTCCTGCACCCCAGCACCATATGGCGCAAGATGTTCGGCGTGTCCGGCGGGCAGAACTTGCAGTCTCGCCCGTAGGTGGCAGGATACATGACGTTCCGCAGTGTTCTATGCTGGTAGGTTCCAGTCTGGAGTCTTCTCCAGGTTACCGTTTGTTCCCTACTTATCGTCTCGCGCGCGGGCGGGTAGCGACGCCTGTGCTTCCTGTAGTACACCAAAATATCCCAATTCTTCTTGGATATCCGTTCATCATCCTCGTCACAGTGGTTGGTCTTTCTTCTCTGCGTGTCGGAGATGGCTCGGCGTGCATGATCTCGAGCCGCGGCGTGCGCCACCTTGTTCAACACGAGAGACTCGTGTCCCGGCGAGGATTTGTGCTGATTCTATCTCGGTGTTGTTCGAGACCTGAAGTGCTGCCTTTCCGATCCTTCTGTTTACATACCAACTGCACGCTTCTTGCGAGTCCATCAGCATGGTAACCAGGGTCCTCTTGCACGTTGCGATGGCCAGGGACATGCCCAAGTGTGCCGCTGTGCTCGCGTCCTTGGCATGTATGTGTGGCGGGATGCATGTTTCTGGGATTGGTACTTAGGTGTAGATTGTCTCCGACCTTGTGTGGGATACGCTGAGGTAGATGACTCTCATTCTCGACTTGGTAGCCCAGATCTTGGAGCAGGGCTCTTCGTGTTTTTGTCAGTTTTAGACTCTCCAGTTGGTTGATGTTGTGCGCTTCGACGAGCTCTTCGCACGTGTTGTGGATTCCTATTTTGAGTAGTTTCACTGTTGACGTTGAGGGAGACAGGCCCAAGGCAATTTTGTAGGATTTTCTGATGAGGGCGTCTACTTTGTTTCGTTGGCTTTTAGGAGGGACTGGGCGTTAGTCACGCAACCCCCGCCACCCCTAGACCCCATCAAGGAAATATTAAAATTTCATCTCTCTCGCATGTAAACGTATGAGGTTCCGTACGTGACGGTACTCGTGAGCAGCGCTTGTACCAGTTTTGTGCAGTCCTTGAATCCGTGACTTTTGCTCGTCACTCTTTTAATAAGGAGGGTTATTGGCTGCACAATTCTCTCAATTTTTTCCAACTCTGTTCCCCCGGCCCCGTCATATTGAATCAGAAGTCCGAGAATGCGGGGCGCCGTAACCTGCGGAATCATGATGCCTCCCACTTTTACTTCCGGGTCTGGTATTTCCGGCGGTTTTCGGCCTCTTGTGCGCTTACTTAGTACCAAGAGCTCCGATTTTTCTGGTGCGGACGTCAGTCCACATGCTTCCAAGTACTTTTCCGTTTTCCGTTGAGTGAACCGCTTCTTGCAGAGCGTCTTGCTGTTTACCTGTCGACCCTCCTGTAGTCCAGATGATGAGGTCGTCAGCATGTATTGCATGACAAATCCATTGTACTTGCTTCAGCTGTTTGGGTAGCGAGCTCACGGCCAGATTGAATAGCACTGGCGAAATGATGGAGCCTTGTGGCGTTCCCTCTCGTGGTATGTCAAATTGCTCAGAGCATAAGTTGCCTATCCCCTCTGTGACTTTTTCAGAAAAGCTTTTATGCAAATATATGTTTTATTCCTCACAGTTATATATGTTGAGGTGTTACAGTATGGCTTCGTGTGACACGTTGTCGAAAGCCCCTTTCACGTCAAGTGCGAGGATGTCGCTTTTGCTATGCGTGTCCAGTTTGTCGATGACTTTTTCCTTGAACTGAAGTAACGCGTCTTTTCGCCGACAGCTGAGCTCTAAATCCAAGCTTCGTGTTTGGGATGTGTCTGTTGCCTTCGAGATGTTCGATCATGCGGTTGCGCACTATGTGCTCGTAGAGTTTTCCAGCACAAGAGGTGAAGAATATAGGTTGAAGAAACTACAAGCTGATGGGCTTGTGGGGTTTAGGTGTCGCGGCTACCTTTGCATGTTTCCATTCCGGCAGTACTTTACCGCGTTCCCATCACTCGTTGATACATTCTAGGGGTGCTTATACAGCGGGTCCGCCAGGGTTCCGGAGTGTCTTGTGTTTATGCTGTCGTACCCCGGCGCCGTGTTGCGGGTGAGCTTGCTCAAGGCGCTCTCGATTTCTGCTTCTGTGAAGGGCCGATCCAGTTCTATATTTGGGTTGCCTCGATACTCGTCAAAGGGTGATTCTACAATCCGCTCTGTACCGAGGAACTCCTCCTTCACTTCTTTGATAATGTCTTCCTGTTTCCCCGGGTGTTTGCCTGTGAGTCTCTGCACTTTCTGTTTGGCGGCTTTCTTGTTCTCCTTCTTTCATAGAAGAGTCTTGAACACCGCCCAAGTGCGCTTGCTGCTTAATGTCCTTTGAAGCGTGTTACATGTTTCGCGACAGTTATTTCTATCAAGTTGTTCAGAGTACTCTTGCGTTTCCTTGATCACTTTGGGTATTCGAATTTACAGTTTGCGGTTGCACAGGTTACGCTGCCAGCATTTCGGGAGTACCCTCCGCGCCTCCCACAGGTGGAATAAGCGGGGATCGACCACGGGGGTGTCTTGCGACAGTTGTATTCTCCTCGTATGCTTCTCGGCTCTTTCCACGACTCCACTTATCCATATATCTATGCAGTCTATCGTCGCATTGATGGCGCTCTCGTTCTCGCGAAAGGCCTCCAGTCTGTGGTATTGGTTTATTCGATCTTCATCGTCGCTTTGTGGTGCGGGACCATTTACGCTATATAATTGTCGCTGCACACGTTCTCTTCTTGCAGCTTTAGTCATACTGTTTGAGTTCATGTACGGATGTGAGGCCCGGGTGATGTTTCTAGATACAATGTTGCCGATGAGCGTCGGTGTCTGTAGGTCATTGAGTAGTGTGAAAAGGTGTTGTTGGGCTACGTTGTGCCCATCTTCTCCTTATTTAGTTGAGGCCACATAACCCCAGGCCACATGGGGAGCATTAACATCTCCAACAGCTATCAGCCCGTTAGCCTTGCTCAGATTCTTCACTTCTCTCATTAGCTCGTCTAGATCCTTTAGGTGGTTCTTTGAAGGGCAGTACACGTTTAACACAAATAGGCTTTTGTTGCTGTTTTTTCTTGGGCAAGATTTCGACAAGTGGGTGCGTTCGATGCGGTGTTGGATGTTGTGTCGTTTAGCGTTGATAGCCTTCTTGGTCAGAATGGCTGTTCTCGTCTTACCGTCGGTGACACGAGTGAGGTAACCACTGACCTTGAAGTCTTCAGCTTCGGTTTCTAGTAAGGCTACAATATCAGGGTCAACGTGCGTGGAGGTTTATATAAGGCTGCTTGTACAAACTTCCATCACGCTAGGTTGCGGCGACTTTTAAATAGACGTAAAAAACTGAATAATACGTAAAGCATATTTTCAAACAAGATAAAGGAATGTTCGAACGTGGAATTCCGAAAATGTTACGTCATCTTATGCAAAAATGAGGGGTAAAGCATGGATCACACAAATATTGCTAAACAGGATAAATAATCGCGATTGCTTCGTATTTTGCGCTAATGAACTACATTGGAATGTTCTTTGAATATAAAAAATAAGGCAGAAGCTAAGCGTCAATTGAAAGAAAGTATGTACGGCATACAACGTCGACAAATTTGGTGTCTCACACGTGCTCTTGAGACAAAGGAACCACAACATACTAGTGCGAGTAATCACAAGGGCATTTAACGCAACTTTCTCACACTAATGCCTGCGAGGCATTACAACACAGCGCATTCCGATAAGCGCACGAAAGATGTGGGAGGTCCCACACACCACGACCGGATAGCGAGCGAATATGTTCGCTCTAATGCTCGACATCAACGCCTACTCGCGTGTACGGTGGCGCGAATAGCGTTGCGTTGGAACGATCGTATTGGTGATGTCGCAAGGTTTTAGGCCTAATGAATCGCTACCCTGACAACCGGCATCCAAAGGCAGCCCCAAATTGGGGACAAGACAGTCCGTCGTGAGCAGACATCAGATTTATGAGGTGGTCTTAGTCCGCTCGGTACACACAGCATCCTAGTTTACCGTGCCCACCGTCCCAGACGCTGTTGGAGCGCCCGGTGCCAGTCCGCAATACCCGACAGCCGGTAGCGGCATCCGTGGCTTGCGGCCACCTGGTACCGAGAGATGCGACTCCGATATTCGAAGAAACAGAAGCTATTTATTTAAGGAAATCGGGCCAGCCCCGACGCTTCAGTAATTATTCAGTTCAAGCTTGCCAGTGCTCCGCGGACCCTAAACCTTGCTCTCCCAGGATGCAGACCACGTGGCTTTGTGTCTCCTATTAAGTATTAATTTTTATCTCCTATTAAGTTTCTCAACAAGACCTGCCACCCTCTCGTAATGCTGTAGTATTCCTGTATGTTACCAGCCATATCCTTAATAATCAGTAATGTGACTCCTAGTTCCCGCCTCTCCGCTAAGCCCCGGTAGCACAGGACGTGCCCTCTTTTTAGCACTGTATATGCTTCATTTGACATCCTAACTTCACTGAGCCCTATTATATTCCATATACTGCCCTCTCATTCCTCCAATAGCACTGCTAGACTCGCCTACCTAGATAACGTTCTAGCGTTAAACGTTGCCAGGTTCAGATTCCTGTGGCGGCCTGTCCGGATTCAGGGATTATTAGCACCCTCTGCTGCGTCACAGGTTTGACCGCCACCGTGTGAGTCGCTTCGCAGCTGCTGGGCCAGGGTTTGATTGTTGTATATATATATGAGGTTGTGGCCAAGTACTGCACCAGGGTGGCCAATCCTGCTCTGGTGAGGGAGTGCGTTACCGGTTCTGGTCACCGGGATCAGGCCGCACTCCAGGCCTGTTTATGCAATTTTATCAACCCGCGGATTTTTTTAATCCAGTGGAAAATTTCGCGGCGCCGGGATTCGAACCACGGTCCTCTTGCACGCGAGGCGGATGCTCTACCTCTTAGCCACCACTGCAGGCTCGCCACAGTATGGCCAAAGTATGGCCAAAGTATGGATGGATGAAAGACTTTATTAAGATCCTTTGGGGCACGCACTAGCGCGCAGCGAGCCGCTCCCACGTCGGGACAGAGAGGCCGAGCCTCTCCGCCGCGTCGCGGGCCCGTTGGACAGCCCATAACTGGTCTTGGAGGTTGGGGCTGTGTAGGACGGCATCCCAGCGTGAAAAAGTGTTGCTTTCATCGCCGCGTAACGTGGGACATCGCCAGAGCATGTGAGGTAAGTTCGCTAGGTCATTGTATAGTGCACATGCATTTGATGTCTCAATTTCGGGGTACACCTTGTGAAAAAGTGAGGCGTTTGGGTATGCCCCCGTCTGTAGAAGCCTTAGTGTCAAAGCCTGAGGTCTGTTAAGTTTGCAATGTGAGAAGGGGTAGATCCTCGGAGCGAAGCAAAAGTACTTAGTACTTTCAGTGTACGAGGAAGGAGAGTCCCGATTGTGAGTACCCCCAGTGTCACGCTGCCCGGTAGCTACGCGGTTGATGATCCCTCGCGCAGCTCCGTGTGCCCACTTATTGAGGTTGGGTGGGGCACCCTCGATCTGTCCCGTATGGGCTGGAAACCACATCAATGTGTGTGGTTTGATCTCCTCGTTTCCTAGTATCCCTAGGGCCAGCTCGGATATGGTTCCTCTGGCCAAAGTATGTCCACTCAGAAATAGCCAACATATCCAGCATCAGCAAGAGAATATGAAAAATATCTAATGCATTTGTTGGAATAGACTTGTAGTAAAGATTTCATGCAGTGGTCAATTAAATTCTACATTACTAATTCCAATGTGCATTCGAAAAACACTTGCAGTTTCCTTTGTGCTCAGGATCCTTTTAATATAGACAGGGCAGAGGGGAGCCTTTTACATACAACACAAAATATACAAAGGACTTGAACACAATACACAATAGTTTACATGCATGTTGACTAGACAAAAGTTATGACGACGTGTGTCTCTCTATATAGTGATGTGCCTAGCACTCAAGCAGCACGACTCGCTAGTGTGCGTCGTCGTTGTGGTGCCCGTGACGGTTGTCGTTGCTGCTGCGTCACTGCGCATTCCGTATCTTCAGCACAGCTGGCGAGTTCCTGCAGACGGCCACGTACTACAGGTGAGCGCCACACCGTAGCTCGACGCTACGTGGAAACAGGACAGACAGCATGCCGGTGTAGCACCAGGGCACTACCGTACTGGCCAGCGGCTCCCCAGACACTCCTGGAACGTGTCGGTTTTCAAAACGAAGCACTGCAGCAGGCCCCTATTACAAGAGGCCGCAGCGCACAGGAAAGAACAATCACGAGCGAAGCCTCCACACAGGTCCGCACGATAGCTCGAGACCGGGTCGCCAGTCTCCGGACCTCGACCGCCGGTCAGCGAGCTGCCGTTCGAGCCACGCCCTCGCTATCACTCTGTCCGCATGCCGCTTCCTTGTTAATGGCACGAGGTCTTCTTCCACAATCACCATAATCATTTCACCCCTTGTTGCTGCCACACAATCCCTGTCACTCCAACCTGGCTGGGCGAAATATTTGTGTTGTCACGACCGCATGCCACAATCCACATCATCACAAGTACCCGCCATTTAAGATAGTAGCCCGCGACTACAGTAAACAACCTAGGAGGAGCATGTGAATGAGTGTAGGCACGTGTGGATCCGTTATGGTAAATTGTTTGTCTACAGAAACAAATCGTGAGTCATACTCGCACACGCTAATAACTTGCACAAGAAAATAATTACGAGCTCATGCGATATCGACGTAGAGGATGTGCGCGAACTGTGGCAAGAAAGGGGATATAAAGTTTGTCACTAGTCGTCTAAATCATGACTTGCGAAGGACTAACTCCCAGGTGGGTCGGCGACCCTAGCTGAAGAAGCATGGTGACGGAGCTCCTAGTGTGTACAGCGCTTTCTATTATAGTTTTATTGTCACTTAAAGGTTTGGAAGTGGGAGTATTAAGACCTGGGATGGCACGACCAGTATCTAGTGCAACTTTCTTGTCGTTCTATACAATCTATTTCCTCAAAGAGCTTCCTGCTTTCCGGGTTGTCAAGAGTCATTCCTACTTGCAGGAACGCATGTGGGACGAAGAAATAAATAACAAACTGCACGTCATAAAGCGACAATTAGGTTCTTGGCCCTCTGCAACAAAATCACGGTGAAAAGATGTCCTATTCTGTCGTCTCAGAATAGGACACACATTCGGTACGCATAACTTTTTACTCACTGAAAATGATCCTCCAACCTGCGGTAGATACGGGGAGAGGCTGACCGTCCTCCACGTCCTACTGGAGTGTCGGGCAGCCAAATCCGAGAGAAAGAAACATTTTCCCCTAGCATACCGGCATCACATCCCCTTCATCCTGTATTATTACTCGGCCCAGAAGCGCTCTTTGACACCAACGCAGTCCTATGTTTTCGGAAAGATGTTGTGATGCATGTTATTAGCCCGACACGTTCGTAGCATCTCCTCTCTTCAGAGGATGCCGCTGTGATACCTGTTTCATATAGCACATGCCTCCAGGCCCTTGAGTTTCAAGGGCCCTAAGGAGTCAGTAGTGCTCTAGCATGTCTTATAATCTCATATATTTTACATATCGTGCCATTCTTTTTAAATGCATCTCAATGTTCGAAGTACAGGTCATACGTCATCGCCATAATTTTATTATACAGATTTTACGCACTTTAGAGCGACTAATTTTAGGGCCTCTTTACAGCCACGTCACACCAACTTCATAGAAATCATAATTACACTGCAAACTCATTACCACAGACATGGCACTCTTTGGTCATACTTGGCCCTTGTGCCATTAAACATCAGACATTCATTCATTCCTACTTGCAGTATAGAGACTTTAAGATAACCCAACGGAGAGCCCTCCGAGTTTGTCGTTTAAGCAAAACACGGTTTATCACAGGGCACATAATCTACCTCATGGTTAAACACCGGTGCACATCCGCTAACTTTCCATGCCAGCAAATCGCTTCCCAGAGCGCTAACTATTTGATCATTAGACGTATTCAGCTGTTCGTCGTCAAATCTCATGGCCTGTGCTTCCTCTACGCTACGAACGCGCGTCTTCGGTTCAACCTCGGAAGCAACTTGCTCCTCACTGCCTTATAGATATTCATCGTTCTTAGGAGCAATCTTTCTGGTTGCATTGGTGTCTTTACTGCGCACCTCTGCGCTGGTTTCAGCTTGAATACGAAGAAGTAAATTCTGCCCGTTAGCGAGGTGACTGCCACTAATTTATTGCACTGAGCCCGTCCAGTCATAGCCCATGAAACAACCGAGAGTAATGCCTGACTTCGGTGTTTTGGTTCTGTCAACACGTATGTTCATCATACGGATATCTTCCTCTATGAGCTCTGTTTGAGCTGCCCTATCGGCTCTACGTCTTTCACGTTCTCTCTCCGTTGGAGCACAAATAATTATCCATTGATCATCGACCCACTTTCTCAACTCCGTCCCTTGCAGCGCTAGACTTTCCGCCACCCTGAATAAGTGACTTATGCTCATTTCTGAAAAGTGGAAAGCTGGGCTAGTGACATGGTTCGAAATCGCTCGCCTTTTCGATGCTCGAGCTTCAACTGTGAAATTTGTAGCTACGTCCGGTAGGCTGACGGATCACTTTCGGCTGCTTTTTAGCTGCTTCTCACTCAGCCGCTCGTTCCTCCCTCTGCCTAATCTTTCAATGTACTCTCGTTGTTCTGCGCCAGACAGGCCTAGCTGTTCTGCCATGGCGGCTAACTTCTATGAATCCATGTCGGTCGTCTGGAGTTCTGTGAACACAGACGACTGCCGGACTCCGCGGTTGAGATGTTATTGGCAGACCCTGGCAGGCTCACCAGATTGCGAAGGAGACTTGCAGTTTCCTTTGGGCTGAGGATCCTTTTAATAATGAAACGGCACACGGGAGCCCTTGACATACAACATAGACAATACACAGGCACGTTAAAACGATACACAACGGTTTACATGGCTGCGGACTAGAGTAAAAGCTATAAAGACGCCCGTTCGTCTATATAGTGATGTGCTTCGCACTAATGCAGCACGACTCGCTAGTGTTCGTCATCGTTGCGGTGCCTGTGACGGTTGTCGTTGCCGCTGCGACGCTGCGTATTCCGAGGCTTCAGCAGAGCTGGTAATTTGCTTGCGACGGCGACGTCCTACAGGTCACCACCACGCCACAGCTGGTCGCAACGTGGAAACATGGCACACAGCAGCCCGGCAGAGCAGAAGACCACTGCTTTAACTTGCCAGGGGCTCGCCAGTCGTTTTTGGAACGTCTTGGTTCCCAGCACGAAGGTACGTCACATATCCATCCACAGGAGAGCAAAGCCACGAGCGAGACCTCAGCCCAGGTTGACATTGTAGCAGTATACCTGATCGCCAGTGCCCGAGACTCGACCGCCAGTCAGCGAGCTGCGGTTCGGGCAAACTGGTTCTTACGTGCTCCGCACGCCGCTTACTTGTTAGAGGCACGCGTTCCTCTTCTTCCGTAATCACCATCAGTAATTTACCTCTTGTTGTTGCCACACAATTCCAATCACTCAAGCTGACTGGTCAAACACTTTGTCTTGTCACGTCCACCCATCACAGTATTCATCATCAGAATGTGCAATTGCTTTTATTTTCATGCGATGCTACACGGACTCCCATGAAAAGTTTCTTGAACACATACCATGTCACAGCTTTATTGTCATATAGTGTACATAGCTTGGAGAACTCACTCAAACATCAGCTCACTAAGGCTTGGCCCCACTCGTGAGGCTCAGTTTGCATGAGCCTGTCTGGGTAAAATATTGGTGAATATGGGTCAGAGCAAACTTGACTTAGCAGCAATTTCGTTAATATGACTCAGAGCAAACGCGGCTGAGCAGAACATTGGTTGATATGAGTCAGAAAACTGGGCTGACATGCCTATTGGTGATTATGACTCAGAGAAAGACCGGCTGAGTAGAATGTTGGTAAAAATGAGTGAAAGCAAGCTCGAATGAGTAGGTATTTGGTGTATATGATTCTAAGCAAACACGGCTGTGTAGAATTTTGGCTGAGTTTGAGTTCGTGTTAGGTAGACTGAGTAGGAATTTTGGGAAGTCTGTACATACATGCTAATAAATCACACTATCAAATCAAACCGTAAATAGCTGCATCTCACAATTTATCAAAAAGAAGACTCAGATAGAGGACCGGCATGCCGTCTTTCTCTATCTTGCAAGTTAGATTATACATATTTCATAAAGGGTGTAATGACGGGATAAGGTTATATTGACACGTGTACTTATCTTTATCGGGCGACCACGTTTCGCCGCTTAACAACTGTAATCGCACAGCGACGGACGCGCCTGCATGTATCCGACGTTTCTGGAAAGTTATCGATGATTCTACCCGGCTGTCTGTTGTCGCCGAACCTTATGTTATCTGATTTCATCGCCTGACGCGAATGGCGTAGAACATTGTGGAATACGCGCGGGTCCCAGCGATTAGTCTGGAACATTCGACGACTGCTGTATAAAAGCCGACGCGCTTGACCCGCTGAGCAGATTTTCGACGATCGCCGAGCGTGTTCGCCGCTATCGTTGTGCTATAAGTGTAGCCTGTTTTGTGGGCACAGGTTCGCCCAATAAAAGTTAGTTTTGTCGTTCACAGTACTGCAACTGTGTTATTCAACGTCACGACCACGTGACATCTGGTGGAGGTGCTTGTGCGTTCATGTACCGAACGCCCCCGCAAAGCCGCGATCCAAGCCCGAAGCCCGAGGACAAAACCAACGTCGCCCAAGACCAGCGAGCTAGCCGCCGGCTGCAAGGACTGCCCCCAGAGCACGGACTCCTACCTGAGACGTGCAGGAAGATTGCCACCAAGTCCTCCCCAATGGCAGCCCCAGCATCCCCCGTCGTGCTGCAGCAGCCCAGGGAGCCCCCCACGTTCCGCGGTTCAACATTCGAGGACCCGGAAACCTGGCTCGAGACGTACGAGAGGGTCGCTGCATTTAACAGCTGGAACAGCGACGACAAACTGCGACATGTCTTCTTCGCATTGGAAGGCGCTGCCAGGACGTGGTTCGAGAACAGAGAAGCCACGTTAACGACCTGGGACCTTTTCCGAAGTGGCTTCCTGCAGACATTCACAGGCGTCGTACGCCGAGAACGAGCCCAAGCACTACTGGAAACCCGAGTGCAGCTGCCCAACTAGACCACCGCGATTTTTACAGAAGAAATGAGCCGCCTATTCCGCCGCGCCGACCCGGAAATGTCCGAGGAAAAGAAAGTCCGGCTACTAATGCGTGGTGTTAAGGAGGAACTTTTCGCCGGTATGGTACGAAACCCACCGAAGACTGTCGACGAGTTTCTTCGCGAGGCCACTAGCATCGAGAAGACACTCGAGATGCGAAACCGGCAATTCGACCGCCGCACCAACGCTACAAACTATGCCGGAGTTCAATCACTGGCCTCCGAAGACCTGCGCGAGGCTATCAGGGCAGTCGTACGAGAGGAGCTTCAGAAGATCTTCCCGTCGTCGCAGCCTCAAGTGGCCTCGATCGCTGACATCGTCAAAGATGAGGTTCAGCGGTCGCTTGGAGTTCCGGAGGTGCAACCTCAATTACCGCAACCCCAACCCGAAGCGATGACCTACGCCGCCGTCGTACGCCGTCAAGGCCCTCCTCAGCGACCGCGCCAGGGCCCTGTAACGCCGCAATTCCGTCGACCAGCGCCGCCGCCGCCGACAGCGCGCCCACCCGTCGCCCAGCGGAGCTACCCGAGGAAGACCGACGTTTGGCGCGCTCCTGACCACCGCCCGCTCTGCTACCACTGCGGGGAAGCGGGTCACGTCTACCGACGATGTCCATACCGGGAAATGGGACTGCGAGGTTTCGCCGTCAACGCTCCGCGCCCGCAGCAAGGTGAACGCCCTCGCGATATCGCTGACTACCTCGCGGCTACTCAGTGGAGTTCTCGACGACCGTCGCGTTCACCATCACCAGGCCGCTACCTGTCGCCGCAGCGCCGACCATACACTGGCCCAGCTCGGGGCCGGTCAGCGAGCCCATATCCGGAAAACTAAAAGCAGCAACCGATGGAGGTGCGGTTGCTGTCCGTCGAACTGTCGAAGATCCTCCGCCGCCGACGAAGACGCCGAAGAAACTACCTCGACGACATAACGACACGCCGCCGTCCCGACGAAGTCTGGAAGGAAAGAATGCGACGACGAAAGACGACCTGACGACGTCACATACCAGCCACAAGTCAACGCGACGCAGTCGTGATCCGACGCCAAGACCGAACTGTAATGCAAGACAAAGAGCCACCGACCTCGACGTGCTTCTCGACGGCCACGCAGTCACTGCCTTAGTCGACACAGGGGCTGATTACTCCGTCATGAGTGGACACATCGCCGCCCAGTTGAAGAAAGTTAAGACTACGTGGGAAGGCCCTCAAATTCGTACCGCCGGAGGACACCTCATAACGCCGACTGGAATGTGCACGGCAAAAATTACCATTCACGACCGGACTTACCCTGTCACCTTCGTTATCCTCCAACAGTGTTCACGAGACGTCATTCTCGGCATGGACTTCCTCAACCAACACGGCGCAGTCATCGACCTGAAGTCGAAGTCAATAACTCTGTCGGAAGAGCATGCGATACCGTCGGAGAACCCTCGTAGTCACCACGCCTTGAGTGTGCTAGAAGATCAGGTGAGCATCCCGCCTCGCTCCAGCATTGTTATTTCGGTCGGCACCGAAACACCCGCTGACTTAGAAGGTGTCATCGAAGGCGACCAACGTCTACTGCTAGACCGTGAAATTTGCGTCGCAAGAGGGATCGCTCGACTGCACGGAGGAAACACGAAAGTGTTGCTGACAAACTTCAGCCAGTAGTACAAGCACATCAACAAGGGCACGACGATCGCATACATCGAGGAAATTCTGGAAAACAGCAATGCGTTTGTCCTCTCGGATTCCGCCGCATCTACCCCGACGACCATGGTGGCCGAACCAGACTACGACATTAATCCAAGTCTCCCCGTGATTAAGCAACAGCAGCTCAGAAGTCTGCTCCGGCGATACAAAGGCTGCTTTTCGACGTCATCGAGGATTCGACAAACACCAGTCGCCAAGCATCGCATAATCACCGAGGAGTACGCTCGACCACTTCGCCAGAGCCCTTACCGAGTTTCGCCGCGAGAACGGGAAGCTATGAGAGAACAAGTCGACGAAATGCTGCGCGACGACATCATCCAGCCGTCGAAAAGCCCGTGGGCATCTCCTGTTGTGCTGGTGAAGAAAAAGGACGGAACCCTTCGTTTCTGCGTCGATTATCGTCGTCTGAACAAGATCACGAAGAAGGACGTATACCCTCTCCCACGGATAGACGACGCATTGGATCGGCTCTGCAACGCTAAATACTTCTCCTCGATGGACCTCAAGTCTGGCTATTGGCAAATAGAAGTCGACGAAAGAGATCGTGAAAAGACCGCCTTCATCACCCCAGACGGCCTCTACGAGTTCAAGGTTATGCCATTTGGACTGTGCTCGGCGCCTGCAACGTTCCAGAGCGTGATGGACACGGTTTTAGCAGGAGTGAAGTGGCAGACCAGTCTCGTTTACTTGGATGACGTCGTTGTATTCGCCGAAAATTTTGACGATCACCTTAGGCGGCTTGCCACAGTACTGGAGGCCATCAAGTCATCAGGGCTCACTCTGAAGCCAGAAAAGTGCCGCTTCGCTTACGATGAGCTTCTATTCCTAGGCCACGTCATCAGCAAATCCGGAGTACGCCCCGACCCGCAGAAAACAGCTGCCATCGCAAAGTTCCCGCAGCCCACCGACAAGAAGGCAGTGCGTAGATTTCTTGGCATGTGTGCCTACTACAGGCGATTTGTCAAGAACGTTTCACGCATCGCTGAGCCGCTGACACAGCTAACTAAATGTGACGTCGAGTTCAAGTGGGAAACGCCACAGGGCGACGCATTTCAAGAACTCAAACGACGCATGCAGTCGCCGCCCGTACTTGCGCACTTCGACGAGCACGCCGATACCGAAATACACACTGACGCCAGTAGCCTAGGCCTCGGTGCCGTCCTAGTCCAGAGAAAAGATGGACATGAACATGTGATAGCTTACGCTAGCCGATCATTGTCAAAAGCAGAAGGCAATTATTCTACAACCGAAAAGGAATGCCTCGCCATCGTTTGGGCCACAGCGAAATTTCACCCTTACCTATATGGCAGGCCATTCAAGGTGGTCAGCGATCATCACGCGTTGTGTTGGCTAGCTAACCTAAAAGACCCCTCAGGACGGCTGGCACGGTGGAGCCTCAGGCTACAAGAATACGACATCACTGTAACCTACAAGTCCGGACGAAAACACTCAGATGCCGATTGCCTATCCCGCGCCCCCATTGACCCGCCGCCGCAAGATGACGAGGATGACGCCTTCCTTGGAATAATAAGCGCGGAAGACTTCGCCGAACAGCAACGAGGAGACTCGGAGCTAAAAGCCCTAATCGAGTATTTGGAAGGGCACACCGACGTTGTCCCAAGGGCATTTAAGCGTGGATTATCTTCGTTCACGCTTCAAAACAACCTACTCGTGAAGAAGAACTTCTCACCAGTCCGCGCCAACTACCTTCTTGTTGTTCCGTCGGCGCTACGTGCAGAAGTACTGCACGCCCTACATGACGATCCGACCGCTGGGCACCTCGGTTTCTCCCGGACGCTATCGAGGATACAAGAAAGGTATTACTGGCCGCGCCTAACCACCGATGTCGCCCGTTACGTCAAGACATGCCGCGACTGTCAGCGACGCAAGACACCACCGACAAGACCAGCGGGATTACTACAGCCGATCCAGCCTCCTTACC
Organism: Dermacentor andersoni; assembly: GCF_023375885.2. Taxonomy (NCBI): domain Eukaryota; kingdom Metazoa; phylum Arthropoda; class Arachnida; order Ixodida; family Ixodidae; genus Dermacentor; species Dermacentor andersoni. Next base: position 54,632,602 of record NC_092821.1, read on the forward strand.
GACCTTTTCAGCAGATCGGGATGGACTTGTTGGGACCGTTTCCGACATCAGCTTCCGGAAATAGGTGGATTGTCGTGGCGACGGACTATCTCACCCGCTTCACTGAAACTAAAGCTCTACCGAAAGGCAGCGCAGCCGAAGTGGCTAAATTTTTCGTCGAGAACATCCTGTTGCGACATGGTGCTCCAGAAGTCCTCATCACCGACAGAGGAACGGCCTTTACAGCGGAGCTCACTCAAGCCATTCTGAACTACAGTCAGACAAGGCACAGGAGGACAACGGCCTACCATCCGCAGACGAATGGTCTTACGGAGCGGCTGAATAAGACCCTCGCCGACATGCTAGCGATGTACGTCGACGTCGAGCACAAGACGTGGGACGCGGTCCTGCCGTATGTCACCTTCGCCTACAACACGGCGGTGCAAGAAACAACACAGATCACGCCATTCAAGTTGGTTTACGGCAGGAACCCGACGACGACGCTCGACGCCATGCTGCCGCACGTCACTGACGAGGAGAATCTTGACGTCGCTACCTATCTCCAGCGCGCCGAAGAAGCCCGACAGCTCGCCCGCCTACGGATCAAGACCCAGCAGCGTACCGACAGCCGACACTACAACCTCCGACGACGCTTCGTCGAGTACCAGCCCGGCGACCGTGTTTGGGTATGGACCCCGATACGCCGGCGAGGACTCAGTGAGAAGCTGCTGCGACGCTATTTCGGACCCTACAAGGTCATCCGACGTATTGGCGCGCTAGACTATGCGGTCGTGCCAGACGGCATTTCGCACTCACAGCGGCGCCGCGCACGATCTGAAGTGGTCCACGTGGTGCGCCTTAAACCATTTTACGGACGCTGATGAACTTCCTTAGTTTGTTGTTTTCTTTGCTACGAGTGCTTTTCTTTGTTACTTTCGTTTGTTAGCAGCATCGGGGCGATGCTTTTTAAGAGGGGGGTAATGACACGTGTACGTATCTTTATCGGGCGACCACGTTTCGCCGCTTAACAACTGTAATCGCACAGCGACGGACGCGCCTGCATGTATCCGACGTTTCTGGAAAGTTATCGATGATTCTACCCGGCTGTCTGTTGTCGCCGAACCTTATGTTATCTGATTTCATCGCCTGACGCGAATGGCGTAGAACATTGTGGAATACGCGCGGGTCCCAGCGATTAGTCTGGAACATTCGACGACTGCTGTATAAAAGCCGACGCGCTTGACCCGCTGAGCAGATTTTCGACGATCGCCGAGCGTGTTCGCCGCTATCGTTGTGCTATAAGTGTAGCCTGTTTCGTGGGCACAGGTTCGCCCAATAAAAGTTAGTTTTGTCGTTCACAGTACTGCAACTGTGTTATTCAACGTCACGACCACGTGACAATATGAGTTTATGCAGCACTGCATGAAATTGCAAACTCATTAGCAGCATTGCCTCCCTCTTGTTCGACAAGGGCTATGTCTCGTCATACGTCACCATATATTGTAGGCTGTGGAGACGCAAGAACCATCCGCACTTGCAAAGATTCTATCATTTGCAGGGAGGAACGCAATCGCTGACTTCATTGCGCGATTTTGATTTTCCTTCGTTCATTTTGTTATCTAGTTTGTATAAAACAAAATTTTGCCGGATTTTCCCGTTGTTGCATGTGTTTTACAGGAGATAGAGAGACAGAGAAGCAGGGAAAGGCCCGGATGATTACAGCGAACTCATTTCTTAGAATACTGCAATATGCTACGTCCAATATAAACATCCAAAATAAATTTAATGCACGAAATTAAGTGCGATATGCTACTACCTTCTAAAGTGAGCGTTAATATAGGCGCGTTAAAGGTACCAAGTCCGCAACACATTGAAGGTTTAGTGGTTTTTGTGCAGTAAAAGATGATCCATCCGAATTAACAAGAAAAAATGTTTAAATTCTACTTATCGGGCATTAAAACTTTGAAAACAAATGAACGATGCTGTTTAATCCTCGTCAAAGCACTGAATCTGCTATGCTATAGTAAAAAACTACGGCACGGTATACAGTTTGCAGGTTTGCTTTGCAAACTTGATAAGCGCTTCAGTCTCGTAGCGGAAAATAACAGTGAGTGAAATGATTGACTGGGAAAAATACGCATGAAAAGCAAACCCGACAGACTCAAATAAACGGTCACGCGCATAGCGCGACGTAGAAACGTCACATACTTTGCTGTCAAGTCACATTCCCCGACGCAGCATTTTACCAACGTTGCACTTTTTTTTAATTGCTCCATCCGTAGAAGCATGGAATGCTACAACTGAGGCGTTTTCGTATATGGCGGCTATCATGCACGCAAAAAAAAAAAACTAAATTCGGGACGACATCTGAAGGCTTTGTCTTATCGTGAGCGACAGCTCGTAGTATAATAACGAGAAGAAAGGGGGTTAACCGAGGCTCCCGATCACACACTGCCAACACACACTGACACCGAGGACAACATAGGGGAAATTACTTTCGCTTAATAAATGAAATAAAAAACACACGATAAATTAAGGGAAATGAAACTGGATGGAAAAACAACTTGTGGCAGCTGGGGAACGATCCCACAACCTTTGGTTTAGGAAACGTAAATACCCAAGAAAGTGGATGGGAAACGGCGCCGCCGTCGCTCAATTGGTTGAGTATCGCACATGAAATCCGAAGGTTGTGGGATCGTTCCCCACCGGCGCCAAGTTGTTTTGTCATCCACTGTTCGCGTGTCGGAGCCATTGATATTTCCCGCTTGTGTAATCCATGGCTACACTAAATTATTTGTGCTGTTCAGGGCTTGTTGAGCGAACTTTTATTGAAGAAACAAAGTATATATACACGTCGTGTTGAGCGACCGACGCGATTCTCGAAACAAGCCACAAAATATCTCTCGTGGGTCACGGCGCAACTTCGACCAAAGGTTACATAGATCGGTGCCCCTGCGACTACCGTCGAATACAACTGAAATCTTGCGTGCGGTGAGAGGAAAATCGCCTTATGTGAAAGAGGCTTCCTACGGTATCCCCTGTTCCTCTTTCACGCTTCTTCCCGGACGCGGTGCGCCATCTGTTAACACCGCCCAGAAATGCGCGCCTTGCTTCTGAGGCAAGAAACGTGGCGCACCGGTGCCGCCGAACGCTCAGAATGGTTCTCTCGCTTGCCGCACACTCTTTGGCAAAAAGTTAGTGACCCATGTTGGCGAGAGGTTCGTTGAACAGCGGCGACTACTCGTTGCCTTCACGGCGCAACGCGCTAAAGCGTCCACGCGAAAGGAATTCAGTGAAGCGGCAGACACCCAGCGCATTTTTTACAGCAGCTAATTCATGCGTCCGGTTGCAGTGGTTGGGATCGGCCCACGTATGCTGAGTGTTAAACGCCTGTTTCATCCCCACCGCGGGTAGGCCCGGCATCGCGATATCTTCAGCGCACTTCACCTCGGCCGCGGGTCAGCCCGGCTTGGCACAATCTTCGGGATCCGTCCACGTATGAGCAGTGCGTGACGCCTGCTTCACTTTTGCCGCGGTTCGGCCCGGCATTGCATCATCTTCGGTATCACCCCACGTATAGGGATTGCTTAACGCCTGCTTCACCTGCGCCGCGCGTCGGCGCAGCATGACACTATCTTCGGGATCGGCCCATGCCTGGGAAGTGCCTAAAGCCTGCTTTACCTCCGCCGTGGGTGGGGCATGTATTGCACTATCTTAGGGATCGGCCCAGGTATGGGAACTGCTTAACGCCTGCTTCACGTCCGCCGCGGGTAGGCCTGGCATTGCGGTACATTCGGGATGGGCCCATGTATGACGAGTGCTTAACGCCTGCTTTATCTCCACCGCGGGTCGCTCTGGCAAGGCGCTATTTTCGGGATGGGTCTACGCATGGGCCGTTTTGTGCTCACAACGACACGAAAATTTCCTTTGATGGTAGAGGTACACAGCTTCGCTGTAAAATACGCTATAATTTGTGCTGAACTCAATGTATTTACCATAACATTTTCTTTTCCATATTAATTTAACAGTCAAATCGTGGTGTATGTTTTAAAAGGGTTCTACAGTTTTCGGTGCAATTAATTGTGCAATGTAATTTACTCGTATTATGTTATATTTATGATAAAGTAGCGCAGTAGAATGGAAACAAGGTGCATTCGCTACATGTCGAAGTGCTCGTTTTTCAAGTTTAATATGTGCATGGAGATTACATTTGGGGGTGGTAGCTCTCACAAGCGAAGAACAATTCAGATGCGCTTTAAACAAGACATAAGTTGTCTGCAACCTTCTCCGGATCAATATGACGGCAATGGGATAATTCATCTGCGGCAGATGACAATGATGTCATAACTAATTGGATGTCATGTCCAGTTCATATCATCTGATAACCTAGCGCCCAATACGTCGTATTTTTACAGAGTTTCAATGAGCGCACCATCCAAAAGAATAATTCTTGATTTCCATAAGACTTCCTCCCTATTGCTTTGAATATTATGGCCTTTAATTGGGAGCTATTAATTCTTACAGTGTTATTCCCAGACTAACTCTTAAAACTGCAAAGGATACTGCGAGATCTCTGCTGCAAGATCATTGCCAGAGACAAACAGGCTTGTTTCGTCAGCGTATAGTAGAATGGATACGTCACTTATTAAGCAATATCGGGCCGAAAAGGGTACCCAATTATTTCGCAATTGGAACAGCGCCATTTTTCGATAGCAACACGCCACATCCGCCCGGACAGATAACATTGAAACAACTGACCGGCGACGTCATGAACACCACATCCTTCCAGTGCAGTTATTAAAAGTTGATGACTTATACGATCAAACCCTTTGCTATAATCAATAAAATTCCCAACGTTAGTTTTCCCGCATCGATGTTATTAATTATTGCCCCTTTTTGACGCAACAAAGCTGTTTCGGTTCACCTGACCGGGCAGAACCCGTGTTGACAATCAGAATAAATGTGATTCCGTATGTGTACAACTGTATTTGTTTCATCCGATGCAACACGGTCTCCCTCGTTATGTTTTTTCTTAGGCACCGCAGAGGTCACAACTTCATGGTCATATAATGTAAACATAGCTCGCTGATCTCGCTCAAACGTCAGCTCACTAAGACTTGGACCGACCCGTGAGGTTCAGTTGGCGTGTGCCTGTCTGGGTACAATTTTGAGGAATATGGGTCAGAGCAAGCTCGGTGAGCAGAAATTTGTTTAATATTATTGAGAGCAAGGTCAGCTGAGTATAATTTGGTGAATATAAGTCAGAGCAAGCTCTGCTGGGTAGAAATTTGGTAAATATAAGTGGGGGGCAAGCTCGGCTGAGTAGAAGTTTGACGAATACGAGTGGGGGTAAGGCCGGCTGAGTAGAATTTTGTTTAATATGAGTGCGGGAAGCAAGACTGAGCACAATTTTGGTGAATGTGAGAGGGAGCAAGCACGGCTGAGTAAAAGTTTGGTGAATATGAGACAGAGCAAGCTCCGCAGGGTAGAACTTTGGTGAATATGAGTTCCAGCAAAATGGGCTGAGTAGAATTTTGGTGAATACAAGCGGGGACAAGCTCAGCTGAGCATAATTTTGGCGAATGTGCGTCAGAGCAAAATCGGCTGAGTGAAAATTTGGTGCATGTGAGGGGGAACAAGCTCGGGTGAGTAGAATTTTGGTGAATACGAGTAGAGGCAAGCTCGGCTGACTTAATTATTTGTGAATGTTAGAGCAAGCTCGGTTGAGTACAAATTTGGACAATATGAGTGGGAGCAAGCTCGCCTGAGAAGAAGTCTGGTGAATATGAGTGGGAAGAAGCTCGGCTTAGTAAAAGTTTGGTGAATATGAGTCCAAGCAAAATCGGCTGAGCAGTCTACACACTCATACCATTAAATCACACCACGAAATGAAACAGTCTGCAGCTGCATCTCACAATCTAACCAAAAGAAGATTCAGACGCAGAAATGTCGTCCTGTCTTTCTATATCTTGCAAGATACGTTTTTCATAGAGGCGAAACGACGGGATATGTTTAAGAGTTTATGGAGTGATACATGTAATTGCAAACTGATTAGCAACATTGCCTGCGTCTTGGTAGGCACGGTCTATGTCTCGTCATACGTCTCCTTTTATTAGCTTTGCATGGACAAGAACTATTCGCTGTTCGAAAGATGCTGTCATATGTAGGAAGGAATATAACCGCTGAATTCACTGCGCGATTTCAGTTTGCTTTTGTTTATTTTGTTATCTACTGCTTAAAAAGAATTTTTTGCCTGTTTTTTAGATTGTTACGTGTGTTTTACAGACGTAAAGAGATAGATGCAGGAAAAGGCAGGGATGTTTAAAGCGAAGTTGTTTCTTAGAGTACTGCAATATTTTAGTTTAAACAAACGAAAGAAATTCAACGCGCTGAAGTAAGTACGATATGCTATTACATTTAAGGCGTGCGTTACTACCGGTGCACTAAGGGTACAAGGTCCGAAACACGTTGAAGGCTTACGCGTTTATGTACAGGAAAAAATAATACATGAGAAGATCATACAAAGGTGTTTAAATGATGCCCATTGCGCACCAATGCTGCCAAAACAAATTCACAATATCGTTTCATTCTCGTCAGAGCGGTGAAAACGCTATGCTGTTGTACAAAATAGGTTACGGAATGTAGTTTGCACATTCGCTTTGCAAGCTTCATAAGCATTCGTGTCCCGCCGCGACCCAGAACCTCGATATGATATGACTCGCCGAGAAATATACGGATGAAAGCGCAAATAAACAGAACGGAGTTAAATGGTCACGCGCATAGCGCGACTTTTAAACGTCACATACTCTGATATCATGTCACATCCAACCGACAAAGCAGATGACCGTAGCTGCAAATTTTTTTCCATTGCTCCGTACGTTAAAACATGACACGCTATAACTGAGGCGTTGTCGCATATGGCGGCTATCATGCTCTAAACATGGTTATACTAGGAGAATGCCAGCAACTTTGAAGATGGAGAAAAATTGAGAGGCAGACGTGGGAGAAACGACACGAAGGTAGCTCTCAATTATTCCCCTTTTCAAGTTAGTGGGCATTCTCCGAGCATAGCCATGTACCAACTAGCCCAACCACTCACTGTCTTGTACGCCATAAACCAGGTTCTCGGGACGATATCCGAAGGCCTGGTCTCCTCGTGAAGGAGACCTCGTGGTATTTATACCTCGCAGAGTATGTAAATAACGGAAAGGCACGAAGAAGTACCTACTATCGGCACCTCAAGCCAAGGTGACAAAAATACAGCGTCGCTTGATTAGCAGCCATAGCCTGCGAACTGACGAATAAAAATCACAGAACCGAATCTGGCTTAGTAGTATTTATCTGCCTTGTTCGCGTGTCGGCGCCTGCAGAGCGTCAAGCTTGGGCAACCCAGAGCTATCATCAATTAGTTTCTGTTCAAGGCTTGTTGAGCCAAAGTTATTACAAAACAATATCCATAGACGTTGTGTTGTCTGGCCGACACCATTTCCCAAAACAGGCCACGATTTAGCTTTGCTGCGTCTTGGCGCGATTTCAACCAAAAATCACAGTGATCGGTGCGACGTACGACCAACCGGCTCGTCCCACAGCTGCGACTGCGGTTTAGTCGCATCGTCAATGGCAGCGAAATTGCATCGACGATGCAAATAAAATCGCACTATGTGAAAAAGGCTTCGTGCGGCATTCGGATTCAGCTTTAACGCTTCTTTCCGGAAGCAGGGCGCCATCTGGTCACATTTCCGAGAAATGCGCACGTGCCTTCCGAGGACGGAAACGTGGCGTGCCGGTGCTGGCGAATGCTGAGCATTGCTCTCTCGCTTGCCGCAAACTCTGTGGCACATAGTCAGTGACCCATGTTGGTGCGAGGTTCATTGAACAGAGGCGCGTACCCTTTGCATTCATGGCGCAGCGCGCTAAAGCGTTAACGCGAAGGGAATGCAGTGAAGCTTTACACGCCAAGTGCTTTTTTTTTTGGCGCAGCCTGGTAATGCCTCAGGTTGCTGTCTTCAACGATTCCTTGTGATGTGCGTTCGATTCCGCTCAGCACCCAGCTGACAGTGACACATACCTGTTCACCAAAGTTGGCGCCACAGATGTTCATTGAAGACGAGCACTGGTGGAGTTGCAAACAGCTGGTGTTTGTCGCTTCAAATAGTTTCTTCGAACAGTGGTGGCGACCCAGTCCTGCGTCTGCAGTGACTCATGTCGGCGTTAATGAGGGCCGTTGAAGAGCAGCACGTATGTGCATATTCGTATTTATTCAGTCACCCAAGTTGGTCCGATTGTTGGTTTCGAACGCTGTTATGTTCTCGCTAGGCGACGAGGGGCCACCGCGCAGCATCACAACAAGAGAATCAGCGTAGCAGGCTTCTAGAAGTGAACAGCGCGTGCACTGCTTGCGCATAAAGTACGCGCTGCCCAAGAAGCAAGACCGATTTCTTGCAACAGTACAAGACGGCACTCGCCTGCGCGCATCCCCGCCGCCACCGCTGCGGCACTGTTGCACAGTTTGTGCGGATTACACGTAATGTACTAGTTTTCCTATGCACCAAAATGAAGGTGCTAGCTTATGGAAGTCGCATGCTGGGCTTAGACAATAAAATCGTTCGTAGCCTGAAGTAAGGGTGCTTAGAGCTCGCCTATGGACAGTGTGCTGGCCACGTATGCAGAAGAAGCGTGCAAACACGCTCTAGCAAAAAAGTTCCAAAGCGTGCGGTCAGCGTCGCGGACACCTACGCGGAAAAGAAGCGTCACGCAGAACAGGAGCGTCTTCGCTACGCAGCGAAACGTCGTGCAGACTACGAATTCACGTACACAGTATACATATCCATTATATTATTTGAAATACATTCGGCCCCCTGAATCAATCGTAGTCTTAACATTTCAGCCATGGTGCTATATGCCATGTGAGGCAGTGATAATGCTCAACCTTCTGAGACATTATGAAGAGTCGCGCCCAACAACACCCCAAGCAAACACGTCCCACTGTGTTTTCTGTGAATTATGCATACAAATAGCAGTGGTGCATGCAAGCTAGCAGGTAACATCACCTCAAGACTCTCGTATATGATTAATGGGCCCTTGGGCACTCTCAAGATGTCACAGACATCTTGAGAGTGGCTGCTTAAAATAGCAAAAGTGTTACCATTGACTATATCGCGGACGACTGAGAAATCTTGCCCATAATCGCGAAAAGGAATGTCCAAATTTGTTAAGGAAAAGCAGGGTTAACTGGCTATTCAAATGAGACCAAAAAAGAGTATGACGAAAATTGTGTAAATGCAGTGCTTTATTGAATATAACCTAGCACATTTATAAACAATGTTTATGAGTCATCTTTGATTTGCCGTTACTATGACACTGTGTCATTCCTAAGTGCCATGCACAACGTACTAACCGTACCTAAAGTCTTACCGTTTTTTCATATGAATGCGCGTTGTGTGCCAAACGAAAAGAATGAAGTTGCCTCTTACTAGGCTCTGCGAGGGCTCGCATTTGGCGTACTCGCTTTAAGAAGGACTTGATTCAATGACTGTGTCTATATGTCCCGGTGTAGGTTTTTTTTATTTCACTATAGCGGGTTCTTTGATGTGGTCAATACAGACCGACTAAGGAAAAAAAAAATACGAAGCGAATACTCTCTCTTGTACACACACAAACAATGTTTTTTTTATCTATTCATCGACACTAAACTTGTAGCAAACACTAATACGGACCACTGCTATGTATGGAATCTGAAACTAGTCTGCAAACTACAGAATTATGTCACGAAAGTTCTCACATAACTATGTGATTTGGTGTCGGGCGCCGGATGAGGTCGCGGCTGGAATGGCACCGACGTCGAGTGGGCTGCTGCTGAGGTACCCTAGGAGTTGAGACGCCAGACGACGGCATGATGGGGCATGAGCGTAAGCCAGGAGGGAGCGGGCGGGCGGCGAGGAGACGTGGCCCGACGTGGCAGAAACGTAAGCCAAGAGAGAAGAGCTCGAGCATAGAAGCTGTGGTCCGCGCACCGCTGGACGTCTCACAGACGAACACCAGCTTTAGACGTTCATCCGTAGGCTCTGAAACAGCATGCATAGGCAGGAGCTCGGACCCGTCGTCCTAGAGGCTACTTCTTCCACCGCTGCTGACTTCTCCTGTCTGCTACTTCCCTCATCATGACGCCCCTCCTGCTTTCCGCGCCTCCCGCCATGAGGCTCACGGGCAATTCCTTTTCTTTCCCTTCATCAGTTGCCACTGCGCGATCGTACTCGGGCCTTCACTGTCGTCGTTGCCGTCTTCGCCGTTCGTTACAGGACGTGCACCTGATGACACTACCCTGCAGTTCAAGTTCCCCCCCCCCCCCCCCAAAAAAAAAAGAAACGGAAATATCTGTGCATATCAGGTAATTGCACTTAACCTACTGAAAGTAAAAAAGTATCGTCCCAACATCAAGCACCAAATGCTTCAAAAAGAACACAGCAATGCTAAGTACCGATTACTACTCTTAATGTAGGCGCCTGCCATGTTCGCCCATCATATTTCGCTGTTAACGAAATTCCGGCTTTTGCATCGAATTGTATCGGCCTGAATACCCGGTTTTTCTCTGCTATGGGGACGCTCTAATAAAGAGTCATTTGTCTGCAAGGGCTGCTGTAAAGAAAACGAACCAAATGTGGGCTTGCTCTGTGTGTCTAGGGATCTGTAACACTGACATTGCGCAAATCTGGAGAAGGAACTGCGCCTTCGCTTATTCTGATTTATTCTTCGAGCTACTTGAAGTCTCTGTTGCGTACGGCAGCCTGATTGGGCCATCGTGATCCTCTCCTTGGGTGCCCTGCTGGAGGTAATGTTACCAGAAGAAATGGAGTCTTTTTGCCCCGTTAGAGGATACTCGAGCATTCCTTTGCACCGGGGTTACGCCGAGGAATGAATTCCTTATTATTATCCTGTGGGACCTGCCCATTTCGACCTATTTATTTTTAGTAGTGGTCTCCCGTGTTGCGTGCCCCCTCAAGGTGGCCCAGGACGACGTCGTACATAGGTCATTCCGTACATCTCGCCAGCATTACACAAGTAAATTAAGGAAATGACAACGCGACTGGGCCTCGGGGAGACATTGCGTGGTTCAATAATCCATTACAATGGCCCGTTGCTCGGCATCCTAAGCTTCCAAGGGAGACAGACTACAGCGTACCACCACGGTTTTGCAGCCTGTGTCCGGTAGAACTGGAACACTGCACCCGTTTAATGCTCCCTCTATTACAGACGTATTCCTGGAAAGGTCATTTTCATTGTGTCTGCCATGTACTCCGCTGACCAGATCTGTCTGAGGAGTCCTGGAAAATACTTCCATCTCTTGGCATGCCTTCGGCCTGCACATGTTCGATATCCCTTATTTGATGAATAACGTTGGGAATAGGATGGACGTTATTTATCAGACAAGATGCTTGATCCTGCGTCGAACCTTCTTCTGGGCAGAGTTTTGCCTCATGGCTATGCCGGTGTCATTACGAACATAGTGCTTTTCTTTTGTCCCGGCAATTTTGACTGGCCTGTTCAGGTTTAGCACACAATTAGCTCTCCGAAGTGGTATCCCACCATCCCGGCCAATTTTCGGACTTGAAGTGCTATCCATTTCTGAATGGAACCTGAAGTGATACAAAATTATTTTTTGTTAGGCGTCAATAAATTCCTCAGCTGCTTCTGTGGCAGCTCAAAAGGTACGGCAATCTCGCTCGCGGAGAAATATCACAAGTGTTTTATTTTTTTGCAGTTCCCTAGGAACTGTTCCATAATGATCACTTCGGCAAGGTCCTGGAACGTATGATGAACCTATGACTGTACCGTCACCTATCCAACTATCCTCTAACCCTATCTGCATACTGTGAAGCCGTGTCTCCGTTCTGAGGTTTGGATGCGCGAAAACAATCGTGATAACCTTCACCGCGAAGCGCAAATGCTGCAGCTACGCAAATTTGAGATTGTCACAATATAAATGGCCTTGCGGAGACTGTCTTTCATACAGCTTCAATGCTTCTAGCCTGAGGCACATGCTGGATGCAATGTCCCACTGTGATATGTCCCACGCTTGGCTGGTAGCCACACACTGACGTCTTTTGAAGCAAGCGTCTAAAGCGTCTAAAGCGTCTAAATCGTCTCGAGCCTCCTGAAACTGTGGGAGAAACTGGCGCGGATACATCGTCTGTAACAGGAGCGCTTGCGCATTTTGTGGGGGTTACCCCGCCAATGGTTTATTCCCTCGGGCTGCATTCATTTCATCGAGCTTAATGCATAGCTGAAGGCTGGCTTCCTCACCTTCTGCTCATGCTCTTTCAGACAATGTGCGCTCGGGAGCAAGACGTTCACGCTCCTTATTGGCCTCACGGTCTACTGCTCTCTATTTGCAATGACGCTTGGCTGCGTCCACTACCCACTCTCAGCTCCGCCGCCGACAAGCCAAAGCGTACCCAGAGTTACATTACTTGTACGGATCTCCATCACCTGGTTTAGGTGCTTGTCCGATAGAGAGTAGCTTCGCTCTGCCGTGCAAACGCCAATTTGTCACGGTGTCGAATTCTTTCCATCCAGTTGGCTTTTTCGCGTGTTCAATACAGATTAATTTAGTAAATAAAATACGAAGCGCATACTCCCTGCAACACACATACAAAGAATGCTTTATATCGAATAATGGATTACAACTGGTAGCAATTATTGATATTTACCATTGCGAATTATGAAGTCTAATTAGTCTGCAAACTACAGAATTAGGTCATCCAAGTTCGCACATGACAATGTGATTGGTGTGGGGCGTCAGACGTGGTCACGGCCGGAATTGTGCAGACGACGGGTGGGCTGCTGCTGAGGTACCATAGCTGGAGTTGGAAGGTGAGATGGCATGGCACGACGGGACAGGAACGTAAACCAGGAAAGAATACCTGGAGCATAAAAGCTAAGGTCAGTTCTCCGTAGGACGCTCAGACACCAGCTTTGGACATTCAGTCGTAGGCTCGGGAACACCACGCATAGGCAGGGGCCCTGACAAATCGTCCTACAGGCTGATTCTTCCGCCGTTGCTCCCTTCTCTCCGCTTCCTCCCTCACAACTGCACAGCTCCCGCGTTCCACGCTCGCGCCACGATGCTTACCGGCAATCTATTTTCTTTTCCTTATTGGGCTGCCAGTGCACGATCATGCTCGCGCCTTCATCGCCGCCGTCTTCGTCTTTTGTAACACAGCACGTGCGCCTGCTGACACGAACGCAGAGCAGTTTAATAATTGTAACAACGAGTCATTCCGTAACGGCAATTTCTGATGACGAGGCATCTCACTTTGTATGCAAAGAAAGGATTTTCGTATGATTTCATACCTGAGCACTCGATATGCATGGATGACTGTGAGTTCTTTACTATCTCGAATCACTCTTTTACAGTTGCGGTGGTTTAAAGCCCCTCCCCACATCGGATTGTCACCAAGGATTTCATGTTTTCAATGATTATGTGAATAGATTGCACCTCTGGCTGTTTGAGCCAGGAGACATAGCAGATTTCAAACTTACCCTAATCAATGAGATTCTACGACGAGCAATTTTCCTGAGATTGTGTATGCTACCACATTCTTTAACATGATTACTGTATCAACTCGTGTAACAGCTGAAAATTAGGCACTTATAGACTTGTGGTTTATGAACTCCGTAAATGAGAGCAATTGTACAGGTGCCTTAACGAGACCAATATGCGGACACATGCCACTTTTTCGCTAATTAGAGGCCGAAGAAAGAACTCGGGTCATATTTTTACCGAAGGCTTAATAATGATAATAACACTGCACAATTACATAACCTCCAAAGTGAGGCTACATGGAGAGAGGTCTTCAATGTAAAACAGAGAGAAATAAACTTTATTGCTAGAGCGGGCTTCTTCAGCCCAAATGTGGCTGGCCGCCTCAGTCTAGGTAGCCATTGCTCGATGCAGACACCCGAGCCCTGTTCACCAACCGTAGCTGGTTGTCAGGATCTTGCGTCACCAGCAGAGCCTCCCACTGGTCTTCCGATTCTTCCTCTGAATCCGCTTCTTCCTGCATGTTATCACCTGGTGCCGATGATAACGGTGGTACTTCTCGGTGATTCCTGCACCCCAGCACCACATGGCGCAAGATGTTGGGCGTGTCCGGTGGGCAGAATTTCCAGTCTCGTCCGTAGGTTCCCGGATACATGACGTGCCGCAGTGTTCCATGCTGGTAGGTTCCAGCCTGGAGTCTTCTCCAGGTCACCGTTTGTTCCCTACTCACCATCTCGTGCGCGGGCAAGTAGCGACATCTCTGCTTCCTGAGTGCACCAAGAAATCCAAATTCTTCTTGGACATCCGTTTCATCATCGTCCCTGTGGTTGGTCCGTGTTCTCTGCGCGTCGGAGATGGCTCGGCGTGCATGATATCGAGCCGCGGCGTGCGCCACCTGGTTCACCGCGAGAGACTCGTGTCCCGGCGTCAAGAGGATTTGTGCTGATTCTATCTCGGTTTTGTTCGAGACCTGAAGTGCTAGTGCTGCCTTTCCGATCCTTCTGTTCACATACCATCTGCATGCTTCTTGCGAGTCCATCACCACTGTAACCAGGGTCTTCTTGCACGCTGCAATGGGCAGGGCTATGCCCAGTTTTACCGCTGTGCACACGTCCTTGAGCCGTACGGATGTGGCTGTAAGTTCTTCGCCCTTCTCGTCGACCACACTGATTGCAAATCGGTGTTTAGTTCAGTACGTGGCTGCATCCGTGTATCTCACACTTTGTTCCTTGCTGTTGGTGCGTTCGAGTATGTGCTTGAGCGCCTGTATTCTCGCCTGTGTCCTTTCCTTGTCTTACTCGGGATGCATGTTTCTGGGAATGGTACTTAATTGTAGCTTGTCTCTGACCTCGTGTGGGATACGCTGAGGTAGATGACTCTCATTCTCGACTTGGTAGCTCTGATCTTGGAGCAGGGCTCTTCCTGTCTTTGTCAGTTTTGGTATCTCCAGTTGGTTGACGTTGGGCGCTTCCACGAGCTCTTCGCACGTGTTGTGGACTCCCATTTTGAGTAGATTCACTGTGGACGTGGAGGGAGACAGGCCCAAGGGAATTTTGGAGGATTTTCTGATGAGGGCGTTTACTATATCTCGTTGGCTTTTAGGAGGGACTGGGCGTTAGTCTCCCAACCCCCGCCACCCCTGGACCCCATCAAGGACGTAATAACATTTTTTCTCTCGCTAATGTAAACGTAGGAGGTCCCGTACGCGATGGTACTTGTGAGCAGCGCCTGTACCAGTCTCGTGCAGTCTTCTTCCTTGAGTCCGTGACATTTGCTCGTCACTCTTTTAATAAGGAGGGTTATTTGTTGCACAGTTCTCTAAATTTTTTCCAACTCTGTTCCCCCGGCCCCGTCCCTTTGAATCAGAAGTCCGAGAATGCGGGGCGCCGTAACCTGCGGAATTATGACGCCTCCCACCTTTACTTCCGGGTCTGGCATTTTCTGCGGTTTTCGGCCTCTTCTGCGGCAGAGCACAAGAGGCTTCTTGCAGAGCGTCTTGCTGTTTACCTGTCGACCCTCCTGTAGTCCAGATGATGAGGTCGTCAGCATGTATTGCATGACAAATCCGTTGTATTTGCTTCAGCTGTTTGGGTAGCGAGCTCATGGCCAGATCGAATAGCACTGGCGAAATGATGGAGCCTTTTCCCTCTCGCGGTATGTCAAATTGCTCAGAACATAAGTTGCCTATCCCCACTGTGACTGTCCGTTATTTCAGAAAGGCGCTTATGTAAATATATGTTTTTCCCCGCAGTTATATATGTTGAGGTGTTGCAGTAGGGCTTCGTGTGACACGTTGTCGAAAGCCCCTTTCACGTCAAGTGCGAGGATGGCGCTTTTGCTGTGCGTGTCCAGTTTGTCGATGACTTTTTCCTTGTACTGAAGTAACATGTCTTGCGCCGACTGCTGAGCTCTAAATCCGAACTTGGTGTTTGGGACGTGTCCGTTGTCTTTGAGATGTTCGATCATGAGGTTGCGCACTATGTGCTAGTAGAATTTTCCAGCACACGAGGTGAAGAATATAGGTTGAAGGATCTGCAAGCTGATGGGCTTGTGGGGATTAGGTGTCGCGGCTACCTTGGCATGTTTCCATTCCGGTAGTGCTTTACCGCGTTTCCATCACTCGTCGATGTATTTTAGGTGTGCTTCTACAGAAAGTCCGCCAAGGTTCCGGAGTGTCTTGTGTTTATGGTGTCGTACCCCGGCGCCGCGTTGCGGGTGAGCTTGATCAAGGCCCTCTCGATTTCTGCTTCTGTGAAGGGCCGATCCAGTCTTATATTTGGGTTGCCTCTATAGTCGTCAAAGGGGGAATCTACAATTATGTTCCGCTCCGTACCGAGGAGCTTCCCCTTCACTTCTTTGATGATGTCTTCCTCTTTCCCCGGGTGGTTGTGTATGAGTCTTTGCACTTTGTTTTGCGGCTTTCTTGTTCTCCTTCTTTCATAGAAGAGTCTTGAGCACCGCCCAAGTGCACTTGCAGCTTAAGGTCCTTTGAAGCTTGTTACATGTTTCGCGCCAGTTTTTTCTATCAAGTTGTTCAGAGTACCCTTGCGTTTCCTAATCAGCTTGGAGATCCGAATTTAGAGTCTCCGGTTACACTGGTTACGCTGCCAGCATTTCGGGAGTCCCCTCCGCGCCTCTCACAGGTGGAGTAAGCGGGGATCGACCATAGGGGTGTCTTGCGACAGTTGGATTGTCCTTGTATGCATCTCGGCTCCTTCCACGACTCCTCTTACCCATATATCTATGTAGTCTATCGTTGAATTGATGGCGCTCTCGTCCTCGCGAAAGGCCTCCAGTCTGTGATATTGGCTTTCCCGATCTTCATCGTCGCTTTGTGGTGTGGGATTGCCATTTGCACAATATAATAGTCGCTGCACACATTCTCGTCTTTGCAGCTTTAGTCATACTCTTTGAGTCCATGTTATGTTCCTAGATACAATGTCGCCGATGCGCGTGGGTGTCTGCAGGTCGTTGAGTAGTGTGAAGAGGTGTTGTTGGGCTACGTTGTGCTCATCTTCTGCTTTTTTAGTTGAGGCCGCATAACCCCAGGCCACATGGGGAGCATTAAAATCTCCAACGACTATCAGCCCGTTAGCCTTGTGCAGCTTCTTCACTTCTCGCACGAGCTTGTCTAGATCCTTTAGGTGGTCCTTTCGCGGGCAGTACACGTTTAACACAAATAGGCTTTGTTGCTGTTTTTTCTCGGGCAAGATTTCGACGAGTGGGTGTGTTCGATGCGGTGTTGGATGTTGTGTCGTTTAGCGTTGATAGCCTTCTTGGTCAGGATTGCTGGCCTCGTCTTACCGTCGGCGAAGCGAGTGAGGTAACCACTGACCTTGAATCTTCAGCTTCGGTTTCTAGTGAGGCTACAATATCTGGGTGAACCTGCGTGGATAATTATACAAGGCTCCTTGTACAAAGTGCCATAACGCTAGGTTGCACTACGTTTGAAGGGACGTAAAATAACTGAATAACACGTAAAACATACTTTCAAGTAAAATGAAGGAATGTTCGAACGTGTAATTCCGAAAATGTTACGTCAAATTATGCAAAAATATGGGTAAAGCATGGATCACACAAATATTGCTAAACAGGATAAAGAATTGCGATTAGGTGCTTCGTATCTTTGCGCTAATGAAAAACGTTGGAATGTTCTTTGAATATAAAAAATAATACAGAAGCTAAACGTCAATTGAAAGAAAATATGTACGGCATACCACGTCGACAAATTTGGTGTCTCGCACGTGCCATTGGGACAAAGGAACCTGAACATAGTAGTGCGAGTAAATACAAGGGCATTTAATGCAACTTTCTTACACTAATGCCTGCGAGCCATTAAAACACAGCACATTCCGATGGGCGCACGAGAAATCTGGGAAGTCCAACACACCACGGCAGGATAGTGAGCGAATGTGTTCCCCCTCATGCTGGACATCAACGCCTATTCGTGCGTACGGCGGCGCGAATAGCGTCGCGTTGGGACGATCGTATTGGTGCATTGCGGCGTCCCTCGAAGTGCGTCAGCGCACGCGCGGAACATCGGTGGCGCTCGCCAACCCCGAGTCCGAAGAGGAAGAGCCTACTCTGTATCGCGCCCAGCTAACCCCGCCGTTAGGTGACTTTAGCAGTGCAACACTCGAGCCCTCTATCGTAATATGCTGCAACCGCACCGACCGCCGCCGGGGCTTAGCTACCGAGAGAAGTCGGATTACAGGACACGCGATAGTCATGCAGGGAAAACGTGATCCGGGAACCCGTATAATCGGACTTCTCCACATCACCCTAACCTTAAATGACTGCATACCCCGCCGAAACATGTTAGATGGTATAACATCAACGCTTCCTTAGCGAAGAAGAGGTAGCACATGTGGCAGTAGCCGCAACGAGGACATGTCGACGCACTGTTCATAACATTTGCGCCTACATTGTACATGAAGTACACCGCTGGCGTCCGTTGATCACACCAGCAGCTATGCAGGCTCGATGGCACGATTCCAGCTCTGGCTCCCAACGTACTTGCGGGCAACGTACTAGGAAGCACGTGCAAGCGTCGTCCGTACCGACGCGCCGTGTTGTCGAGAGCCGCCGCAGCCGTTGGTGATTGCCAGCCCCGAGGGTGCGAGCCGGAGATAGGCGGCCACCGAAGTCGCTGCGCCGAAATCGCCACAGGCAACTTCATTGTTTGGGGCGGCTCCATCGTATTCTGGGGCAGCAGCGCAGACCATGTTCAGGTAAAAGCAAACCACGGGTGACTCTGCTCACGTTGCATTTTATAAACGCACCCGACAAACACCAAACTAGTGCAAAACAAGGGGCAGACGGGAGATGGAAATTGTGAACTCGTGCCAAAAGGTTGACTCCCACTCTCCCCTTGTTCTGCTCAGACCCTAAGTTCACGTGAGTAAAGCTCACTTTCTTGTGTCAAACGAGTAATTTGAATTCATTCGATACAAACTAGAATGAAGGAAGCAAAGTCCGACACCTCAACGTCAAAGTCCACCAGGTTGGGTCATTCCACGTGCGACAGGCGATGTCGTAATGTTTTAGGCCTAATGAGCCGCTACCCTGACAACCGGCATCCAAAGGCTGCCCCAAAATGGAAACAAGACAGGCAGCCGTGAGGAGACATCAGATTTATAAGGTGGTCTTAGCCCGCTTGGTGCAGACAGCATCGTCGTTGACGTGCCCACCATCCCACACGCTGTCGGAGCGCCCGGTACCGGTCCGCAATAACCGACAGCCGGTAGCGGCATCCGAGGCTTGCGGCCACCCGGTGCCGAGAGCCGCGACTCCTACATTCGAAGAAATAGAAGCTATTTACTTAAGGAAATCGGACCAGCCCCGACGCTTCAGTACTGATTCGCTTCAAGCTTGCCAGTGCTCCGCGGGCCCTAAACCTTGCTCTCCCAGGATGCAGACCACGTTGCTCTCGCACCGACTAATGTCATTAAAAAACACGTGCGAAGAAGACTTAGCATGCTGAAAAGTTCATACACACTACAGCAACCGTCGCCTCACCGAAGAAAGCACGCCGCCTGCGCTAGCGATCAAAGTACACGCTAGACCTACGCTTCCATTCAAACAAAGGTTTTCTCCAACCGAGTAAAGCGCTCAAAGGTATCGTCCGATGCCCCAAGAGCCCCACGTTTGGCTGTAGACTCTCTACTCGCTGTCACTCTGGACTAACCCCGCCGTTAGGTGGCGTTAGCAGTGCAACGCTCGCACCCCAATTCGCAATATGCTGCAACGAAATAGACCGGTGCCGGTGCTTAGATACGTGGAGAAGACGCATTAGTGGATACTCGAGAGCAATGCGGGGAAAACATCAGAAAACCTGCAAGAGTCGAGCATACCCACAAAGCTTACTGGAACATTAAGGATTTCTTGGAAAACGTGGTTGTTGTTCGCAATATTCATGCGCTATAACACAAAAAGGTGCCCGACGAAATTACAGTAGATGGGAACTGCTTCCAACACTTATGCAGTTCTGGCAGACAAATCCAAATCGTTTTTTTTTTCACTTCACCAGTAATAAAATATACCCAACCAGGAAAATCAGTATGTAAGAATGATCCAGCAGAAGTGCACTCACATTTTCGTCACTGCTACCACCAGGGGATGTAGAAGCAATCATTAAAAGTTTTGAAGACGCATGTTCAAATTGTTAGGACAGAATCGTAGTAAAGCTAGTAAAAGTATGCTCGGATATTTTTTGGCTACATATTTCCCACATTTCAAACAGCGCGATAGAGCATTGCAAATGTCCTGGCAAAAAATACAATAGGCCGCGTCTGCGCAGCCAACAAAGGTGGAGACAATATTGCCGGCAACTATGTGCTGATATCAGCTCTACCCAATTTAGAAAGTAGCAGAACGTAATATCAATAGCAGCTTGGTACGTTTCGTTGAGAAAAAAAAATTATAATCATGAAACAACGGTTTGGTGTCCAGAAAGGGAAGTCCGTAGAAAACACTCACCTCAGCATTAAAGAAGGCATAGTTAATAGCATTGAAAACTTTAATATTGGTTTATTCCTAGGCTTCCGGAAAGCTTTTGAATCGGTAACACATGACATTCTGTTAGTAAACTTTATTAGTACGCCATCCATGGCTGCACATTTAACGAAATAAAAGCTATTAAGGCAACCGTTTTCAAGAACATCGGTTTAGAAAAAACAATTCAGACTGAGTACTTATAAGGTATTGAGTTCCGTAGGGTTAGAATTTAGGGTCCTTCTTGTTCTTGGCACATATTAAGTTCATTGCATCCATACGTAATACTCGTGACATTCTGCTATGTACCGATAACACCAACATGTATTTTCACGGGGCCAACCTCAGTGATGTCATGGACAAGGCAAATACTTGAGTGACCCAACTCCCCTGATGGCATTTCGATTATATATTAGCTTTTATTGTCAACAAACTAAAACAGAAAATATTCAGGTCTAAAGTGAAATCATTTGACATTAATTTCACATAGGTCTTTCAATTTCGGGTGGTACAATCCTACATTGCCTCTTTTTCCTAGAAAAAGTTTGTCCACTTCTGATATATTTACTCAGATCTTAGCTATATTCATATTAAATATGATCAAAAAAGACATAAGCGCACTTCTATGCTCTTATATTCACTAAGGATGCCGCAATGAACAAGGACATGGAGTATTTTTCTGGAAATCAACAAGATATACATACGCTATCACTTATTTAATACCGGGCATCCTCAACAACCACCCCAAAATTTTTTCACCGGCTTTGTCTTGCAATAGCTTATGTGATCACAAAAGAAAAGTGAAAAATGTTGATCTGTTAGTAAGTAAGGTAATAACCTTACTCCTTTACATTGCGTTTGATTTTTTTCCAAACATGTAAGACCTCTACAAATTTCCAAGACAATGTACGGTTATTTTATGCAACTTGTATCATTTATATTTTCGAATAAATTTTTATTGGAGAGATCTTTTGCACACTTTTGATTCTCTCTCTCTAAAATTCTAGGCGCGCCGGTGCGTAGCGAACACTGTCAAACGGGTCAAGGCTTTTTCACATGCTGCGGCTGCAGCGAAAAAAAAAAAGGTATCTGCATCCGCACGCACCGCAATGCGATTATTAGAGGATTCATTCCACACGATGCTCTTTACAACGCAGCTGGTGCGACGCCCAAGGTTGCCTGCTACCATATTCTGTGACATTTGCCGCATAATTTCTCGCGCGCAAGGAAAAATCCTATGCGTTAAAATATCATCGACTATATGAACAAATAATACGCGTGGTTTGTAAACTAAAAGCGCTTCAACGTTGTAGTTGGCTTTCGTGTGCGCAAAAGTAGTTCCTGAAGGTCAGTGTGAGGAGATATGAACGAGCTAAACAGCTGTTCGCAGGTGGTCGTTCGTTGAAATTCGCTTTCGAACTTCCATACTGCGCTATCCTGGTTCGCCCATCAGTGCGCCTGTGCTGTAATTATGTATTGCAGTGCTCTCTCAGTATTTAGGCAGGCGTAAAAACCGACGCCATCTTTTTTTCTAGGCGCTTGGGTCACTTCTGCACGTATCATCAAATAATTCTAATAGATATGGGCGTCGTCTACTTTCTGGTCTTGTGTCTCGCATTTTTAGTATGTTGTGAATCCCTATCAAGAAGCCTAAATGAATATACTGGTATGCGTAGTGCGGTGGCGTAGCCCCATGGCAAACAATAAATACGTTGTTAGGAGTGCATTTGCTTGTTTATTAACATAATGGATCCCTATATTTTTGTATTCGTAATGCGAAGGGAAAAATTGGAACACACTGCAACGGTCGGAAAATAGCGCTGACGTGCATATGTTTCTACTTGTTTTAGCACAGTATCTTTATGTGGCGCTGAAAGCCCAGATTATGACAAAACCTATGTGACTGGAACGTAATGGTTCCGTTGCTGGAAATCACAGCAAGTATCCTAATATGCTTAGCTAGTCCTGCAATTAGCCATTATTAGAGCAATGTCACAATATATTGATAGGATCAATTGCACACGTTACTCTACAAAAATAAGAAAGCGCAAGGAAAGCGTCAACGTGCAACCTAATCTTGTATTCCTGAACGGAAGGTATTCGCCATATTTTATGCTTGCGTGAATTGCATGCTTTAATCTAGCACTCACAACAGGGGAAACTGATTCTTTTTCCTAGCCGTTGAAAAGCTGCTATAATTTCAATAGCATACCACATATTGTTCTGAAGGAAGTATCAAGGAATGACTATATCTCTAAGGTTTTATATCATTTTTTCTTTATGAACAACAATGAAATAACACTGTTTAACTTTGGAAGTTTCAAAATCGAAGCGTTGTAAAACTTTCGTGGATACCACATTAAGTGTTTAAGATATAGATCATAAAAATGTTGTCTACCTATTGTAGAGGCTGAACATACTTGAGTGGCTGAGTGGCCGGCTGCGGAATGCGACAG